>NC_141478.1:2041710-3430876 GCF_009769465.1 Tauraco erythrolophus | reverse complement strand
CGTATTTGGCTTTCTTTATTTTGAGGGTGTTTTTGCCATCGGGACAAACCCCCGGGATCCTAAACATGCCCCTGTTATCGGCCTTTGTCAGCAGCTTGAGTTTCTTGGCTTGCAGGTAGACCCGGGCATCGGCAGCCGGCGACCCGTCCTCGAGAGAGACCTTCCCGTGCAGGGTCGCATCCTCGCACATGCAGGCGTCGCAGTCGGCGTTGACGCGGCCCATGGGGCAGGTGATGTTGCAGGCTGGAGGAGAGGTACGAGTCAGAAAGCACCCCAAGTCCCCGTAATCCTCACAGTCTCACATCTGCTTTTAATTTAGATGCAATAAGGCAGATACTGCGTAAGGAATAAATTGTATCCAAAACATATTTTGACTGATTATCAACAGCTGTGCATTAGAAGCATAGGGACAAAGTCGTTTTGAACCTGATAATTAGTAGAAAGCAGCCACGTGGATATAATTACAGCTAAGAACTGTTATTTATCTTCCCCAAAGGGCTGAATTTCAGGGAAACTTGAATCCACATCAGCACGAGAGCTCTTAGCTCAACTCTGGCAAAATTACAAATCCAAATGCCTTAAACTTTGTAGGTTTCTGTTCCCAACTTATGCCCAAACATCATGACTTTTGTCTATCTTAAAAGCTGTCTCCCCTTACTCGATGGTATCCTGGCTTGGGCAGGACGTAAGTTAATTGCCAATGGGCTTAACAGGTCTCCCAAACAGTGATTCTGAAACATTTTAATTACCTATAGTGATTAATCCTAAGTAATAATCTATTTCTTCCCAAGGCAAGGGCTCAGGTCATTCCTTTTACAATCGCAGAGCATCCCTGTACAGCAGCTACCTGATATATTTTTGTAGCTGGAAATAAATTGAAGGAATCAGGAAAAACCTGAATTAGCTTTCCTGGAGAAAACATAGACTATATTCTGAATTATTGGTTTAAAAGGGGATTATAAGAATAATATAAATAATTACGTGCCCCTTCAGCAGGGGCTGTGGCAATTCAATATTCCCAATTCTTCTTGTTCCTGGGGCTGATCGCATGGAGGCAGCTGCCTTGCAATCGCTGACTCCACCTTGAGACCTGCTCTTATAAAGAGATTAATGAGGTTTTTCCTAGATCCCCAGGATCTTTATGGGTCCCCGATGATTCCCCATATCTGGATCCCCCTCCCTTATCTTGCTATTTGGCTATAAACTCCCTGTGCTCTGCTCCCTCAGTACTTTCCATCCCTGCTCGGGAAGGCACTGGCATCACGAAATTCTGGCAAGGAAGAGCAAAATAACAGTGAAGGGAGTACAACACCCACGCAGTGGTGAGATCAGGACATCATCCCCTGCCCGTAAGTGAGGTTATAGGAGCACCTGAGCAAACATGTCCAATGCAGAGCCGCCCTTCCTCAGTTGCTTCATTACAGTGCACGCCCCAGAGGTGCTCAGCTAGGCAGGATCTGGTACGCTTCTGCACACCGGTTTGGCCACACTTTCCTGAGCACTCACTCCATTTCGACCATGGAGACAAAAACCTTTTTGGATCTTGCACCAGTGGACCTTGAATAACATCAGCGGTGTGTTACTGAGACGCGCGTTACACGTATGGCTGCCCGAAAACCGGCAGTTGGTTTCGTAACAACTTCTGTATAGGTCAGACTATGCATTTGGGTATTACGTGCCACATGGATTAAACAAACTTAAAGCATGTTCAGGGAGCTGGGAAATAAAGCACAAGAAGGTGTCTGAGTGCTTCTGACTTAATTCCCCGCAGGCTGCCGAATTCGGAATGATTAAGATAAACTCGAGGGGAGCAAAGTGCAGGCAGCTCACGCTTAGTGTTGAATAACTTTGGCTTAAAGGAAATCAAACACACATTGTCATTTAAATGCTGTCTGAGGGGCATTGCTCGTCTGCGTTTCAAATGTGGTTGGTTAAAAAAAACCACAACACCAACAAAAAAAAAAAGAGTAAAACTGTTGGTATGGTCATGTTGAATGTCTTTAACCTACTTCAACATATGTTCTCTATAGGGGAAGCATGTGTCCTGTTCTGAGCACCAGTTTTACTGTGTACAAACCAGAAGCCTAAGATGCTACCAAGCAGGCTGAGTGTCTTAGGGGCCAGCTGATTGGTAAAACACAAAGGGGGTTTTTTGAGAGTTTAATATGCGGTTAGATTTTTAAAGGAATTTCTTTAACTGGGCTACTAGATGGTATTAATTTAAGCTGCTTTGAATGGATGAGATCCACTCCAAGTCTGTGGTTTGGGTTTATTTTTCAGTGACAATGTTCTAATAATGTTTACGAGGATGCGCTTGTGACTAAAGTTTCTAAAAATGAGGTTCCTTGGAGACGTGTGCTGTGTCATCTCCCACGCCTACCCTTCCACCTGATTTGTAATAAACCAGGTTGGGTTAGTTCCTAGAAAGGCAGACAGGCACACGGCTGGACTGCTCCACTGGCGACAGTCAAAACCGACCCCCTGGCTTACAAAAGCAGGTGGCTGGAAAGGACCATTTAACTGGGAGCAGCCACTGGAGCATCACGTCTGGTTCGGAGCGAGCGCTTGGCTTAGATGGGCGAGCTTTTAATCTGTTGGCACCTCGGCATTTCCAGTTCATTATCCTGAGTGGCGCATCCATAGACCTTATTTAGCAATTTGGAGGATGCAGGAGGAGGTGGGCTTGGGGACGTGGTCCTGTCCCAGGTGGCACATGAAAAAACGCCCGCCTGTACTTGCCCCAAGCAAAAATTTAACATGCAACAGATTAAAGTGGGGTCTCAGTAAGATCCTAAGCTTGCTTGGGATCAGCTACTTTAATCTGCAAGGCCAGTGATGATAGGAAAAGGGGAGACCTGTGGAGAAAAATTACATGGCTCTGGGTAGCACCTCGACAGCAGAAAAAGCAGAAAGTGGAGGATGAGGGAGAAGCTCAGGGGCTCGAGGACTGGCAGGGGTGTGGGGAGGGACGGGGATGTGGGGAGGGATGGGGCTACCCCGCGGCACCGGCCGGCAGGAACATACTGCGTCTGACGTAGGTGAAGGTCGGGTCTCCCCGGCGAGAGCTGCTCCTCGTACCTGCGGGCAGAGGACGCGCGGGGTGACTCGGGCAGGGTTTGCCCGCTCCCTGGCTGAGCACCACTCCCTCCTGCCGACCCGGCTGCAGCGAGTTTGGCTGCTCAACCCAGCCAGGGTACACCCCGTTACCTCCTGGAGGTAAAAATCGAGTTTACAGCTCACTGCTGCTAAGTGCACGTGCTTTAGTTTCCGATTTCATTGGTCAAAATCTCAAGGTTTTGCTTTATTTCTCTCTAGAGAAGCAGGAGTCAGTCCCTGCCTTGTGAGCCCCAGCCTCAGCATCACTGCCTGTGCCGGGTATTTTGAGGAGAAAACAATTTTCTTGGTAATTCTCCTAAAAAATACACCTCTCAGCAGGTGGAGGGGACCTCTCTGTGAGTGTCCGTGGTTTCGGTGCTTTGATTCTCCCCAGTGGCTAAGGAAGCTGCTGGAAGGGGGATGGAAGGCTGAGCTCTGCGGGTAATTAATGCCCCACAGCTTTAATCCTAAAGGCATGGTGTCACAAACCGCCCCGGGTGTGGGGACAGGCTGGGCAGGGGAAAGGCAAGTCGGAACGTGTTCTTGCCCATCCCATGGCCCTCCTTGCCCTCCCAGCCCGGCGAGGGGCCGTGCGTGCCTCCGGCAGGAATCGGGGCTGTGGTCACACACTTGACCTTCACTTTTCCAGGAGAGGAGCCAACAGTGTGTGTCAGCGATAGCCAAAACCCTACGGGCGGTTGCGGATTTTTAACATTTACTCCATTGCTTAAATGTCCTGATCTACTCCAATATTACCGTTTGGTTGTAAATTAAGGCTGAAGAAACCAAGACACGTGCAAACACCCCTCGTCCCGGCGAGGGAAAGCTGCCCGAGCTGGGAAATAACTTACTCTCCAAGCTGAGCGTTACCAGCGGGCTGAAGGTTTTCTGTCTTATCTGGATCCTGCTGAGGGCTGGTTTCAGAAGCCTTTGACCTGAGGGTCAGTAAATTAGAGATTATATCAGATTAATAATGAATTAATTAGATTGAAGGGGTTGGGCATCCTTAGGCTCAGCTTTTCAGATTTGCCTCTGGGTTGTGGCTGGTTAGAGCTCCTGCGGGATGCAGTGCAGGAGATGCCAAGCGAAGTGCGTGATGGAGATGTCCCACAGCATCATTGTGGTGCGGGTATGATGGAAATTTGCCATTTCCCTTATCACTCAAGAAATGCTTTTTTGTGCTTTCTGTGTTGGAGCAGCTCAGATCAAATCGTCTTTTTATAACTGGAGATATAAAATATATCCTGCCTTTCTCTGCATGGGGAGAAATGAGCCTGAGGTGGATGAGGTTGGCTGTCGCTGTAGGTCATGAACTGGTTTCTGCACTTGCTGGCTGCCTGCGTGCCTGAGGGGAGCTGGTGGTCATGGCTGTATCCCAGGGTGCTGGCTGGGACTGGTCCCATTTAAACCTGGGAGCTAAGCCCGAAGCTGCCCAGCACCAGCTCTCACCCGTGCCCAGCTCCCAGGGGCTCAGCAGGGCTTCTGGGCACCTCCCCAGCGACAAATTGACGCCCCTGTTCTTATCCCCGGGCGTCTGGCCAGAGCCCTTCAGGGCAAAATTCCTCCATAGCCTCCAAAAACAAATCCAAAGAGCCTGAGAACAGGTTTTCTCTGTGAGACTCGGCTCAGAGGCTCGGGTTGTTTTGTGCTGGGGCGATGGATAAGGCACTGGCCAGGCCAGGGTGGGTCTGCTTGGAGCAGACGGGAGCTGGGATGGGAGCCGGGGTGCAGGCTGGATGCCACAGGGGCTCGGGAGCGGCAGGCAGGGATGGTCCCAGCACGTGTGGTGGGCAGAGGGGCTCATCTCTGGTCAACCTGAGGCTGGCTGACTTGCAGACGGGCTTTGCCTGTGCTCTGGGCGCTGGACGGATGCCAGCCTTCGGCTGGAAATTGTCTGGCCGGGTGAATGCCACACTGAGCCAGAGCAGTGCCCGGCATCAGTGTCGGGCCGGAGTCTGCTGGCTCAGCGGCCATCGGCAGACGTGCCTTCATGCCGGCGTGCCCGCGGGCAGGGGACAGTGCAGAGACAGGAATAGAAACTTTTAACCTTCACCTAAAACGGACGTGGCTCCCAGGAGGAGGAGGAGGATCAATCCTTTTGCAGTGACCATCGTTGTCTCCAGAGGTGACCGGGGGCTTCTTGGGGTACTCACAGCCGTCTCGCGCCTTCCCCAGACCTGCGGAGACAAGCCCAGCCGTGTCGAGGCTCACCCAGGGTCCTTCTCCCAGGCTGAACCAGTCCAAAACACACCATGGGGCTGCTTATACCCCCTGCCTACCTACCCACCCCTGGCACCCCCCCACATGCCCCCCAAGGGGTTCGCATCCCCTCTGCTTCTCCATCACATCTGAGCCCAAATCTATTCTGCAGAGCTCTGCTTTGTAATGACATCTCCTTAAAGCGCCTTTTAACGGCTTAAATACTTCTGCAGGGATGTTCTCGCAGCCCACGCGGCTCCACGGCCCCCCCGGCTCTGTCCCCCCATGAGCATGGACATCTCCACGCCTCTATCCCTCTGCCTGCAGACTGGGCTTAGTGCACGGATAACATCTCGTCCCAGTACGTCCCAGCAGCGTGAGGAGGGGAAGGGCTCCGGGGCGCCTCTCGAAGTGGAAAACCCCGAGCACAAGCCAAGCCTTTGCTGCGAATGTGAGCAAGAAGCCAAATATTTTCCCTTTTTCTGCCCGCAGAGACCAGGGACTGAGGCTTCGTGTTGCTCTTCCCCAGCTCAGCGACTTCGGATTTTGTTTTAAGCGGGTCCCTTTGCCCTGCAGCATCCAGCGTTTGGGTACTTTAATTTCTGAAGGTACTCGTGGAGCTGGTGTTATCCCGAGTGACGCCGGCTGGAATCCCAGGTGCTTTATTTTATGCACTCAAAATTAATGAACTTTGGGGGGGAATATATTGCCTCAGTGCCTCAGTTTACCCATAAAAGGAGGCTGACAAAGAGCAGCCGGCAGCAAGAACACCCTCTTATTTGCAAGTGGTATTTTCCAGCCCCTCCAAGACCGGGGAATGTTGGACTCGGAAACACTTTGATTATGGCTCAGCAAATCCCAGTCAAGCAAAAATAACAAGCAACACATGAGCAGTGTTTTGGGGGCTTACAGCAGGGTCGTGAACTCCCAGCCAGACAATAACCAGGAAAAATTAATCCAGGCTGAAAGCCTGTTTCCCACTCAGTGGCTATTTTGGGAGCTGGCGGCGACTTGTTCGGTGCTGGGTTTGGGGTGGGATACGTCCCTCTGTCCCCGGGACACGCGATGCTGGGGAAGGGGGGGTTCAAGCAGCTGGATCGTGCCCCAAGCAGCCGTCTCACCCCAAATCCCCCACTCCGGCCATCCCCATAACCTGTCCCCACAACCCTGCCCCAAACCCGTGAGCTGGGATGAGGAGGGGAGAAGCAGGATGCAGAGAGCCGCGTCCCCACCGATGTTTTTCCAGCCTGCAGCCTCTGCGCCTTCATCTGCCCATCCATTAATTTCCACTTCACCCTCAATCACAGCCGCTCTTAATTACGCCGCCTTAATAACCCAGCAAAATTATATAACCGCTAGCTGCGACCGAGGGGAAAAACTTAGCAGCGTTGGGTTGTTTGGTTTGGGTTTTTTTTGTCTCTTACCTACAAAACCCCATAAAATCCCCAATTAAGGAGAGTCTCGTCCTCTCGCCGCAGAGCTGCCAGCCGAGCCGCAGTCCGGGGGCGAGGCGAGGGCTCGTCAGCCGCGGGTTAAGGGATTTGCAACCGATTGGGAAGAAGAGAGAGAGTTGCAGCTTACCGAAACCTCCCCTGCGCCGCTGCCGAGCCGGGCTGCGCGCGAGCCTCCCGCAGCCGAGCCGGCGAGGTCGCTTATATAGCCCGGCGTGTAGCTTAGGAGATGGCAGCGTGCCACCGGCCGCCGAGCGAAAACAGATCGGACGAGCGAGGAAACCACAGGCTGAATAATCCCTGAACAAGGTGATGGTAAACACAAACCCTCGGTGAAGTGGCAGCTGCTGCAGCTGGCGGCGATGCCACGGTGTGGCAGGGTGCTACTGGCAGTGGGGCAGGGCATGGTGTGGGCACCGCGTCCTGGTGTGGGTACTGCATCCCAGTGTGGGTACCGCATCCTGATGTGGGCACTGCATCCCAGTGTGGGTACTGGATCCCAGTGTGGGTATTGCGTCCTGGTGTGGGTATTGTGTCCCAGTGTGGACACCGCGTCCCAGTGTGGGTATGGCATCTGGGTGTGGGTACTACATCCCAGTGTGGGTACCACATCCTAATGTAGGCACTGCATCCCAGTGTGGTCACTGCATCCCGATGCAGGTACCATGTCCCAGTGTGGGTACCACATCCCGGTGTGGGCGCCACATCTGGGCACCATATCCTGGCATGGCGCTGTCGCTGTTAGGGGTTCACCCTGGATCTGGATCCCAAACAGATGGTGCTGAGTGTTGAAGATGGAGACGCAGTGTACAGACATGCCACGCAGTGAGTTTTGGGGATGCTTTTTGTCTCTTGCCCAGTTCAGGACAAACACGGTGCCCATGCAGTGCTGCCTGTGGGGTTCCCATATTTTACAGATGTGAGACAACGCTGGACTGGGCACTGTCCCTGTGCTGCCCGCGCTGCCTGCTTGCCTCTGCCCCTGCACTCACTCTGGCAGGGGTCAAATGATGCTGCGGGGATGCAAGGACACGGGACAAAGCCAGAGGGATTGGTTTGGACACCCAGGGTATCACAGAGCTGCAGGCACAAGACCATCCCTGCAAATAAAAGTGATGCCAGCTCACTCAAGCCATGTGCCAGCAGTGTCCTGGGCTGCCTCTTAGTAATCCCTGCTGGCCCCGCTGCCAGAGGGAGCGGTGCAGGAGGAACATCGATCAAGGTGTCACGTAAAAAGTAATTGGCGGTGACCTGCACCCACTACTGGTCATGTTTATGAGGGAAAAGGAAAAAACACCTGACGTGCCAAAAAATGGCAGAATGTTTATCTGGTGGGCAAAGAGCGCCCGGCGAGCTGGACGTCCCGGACCCGTGAGATAAACACGGAGCTCAGCTGCGTTTCACCGCCGTGATGAGGACAAGATGTGGGAAAGGTGCTGAGACCAAGGGCAAGGAGTTGGTCTCCCCGGACCTCACCTATCTCCCGCTGCAGCCGGCCTGTCCCTGGCACAGCACCGATGCCTCAGTAGGCAGCTCCGGTCCCGCCGGCATCGATTTCCATGGGTCGCGCTGCAGGGTAAAGAAACCTGCTTTTCTGCAAAAGATGTTATTTTTTATGATGTTATGGAAACCAGGCGTTAGCTCCAGCCCAGGGCAGCCACAGCCATTTCTGCACGGGATTTTGCAGCCTCCTTGGCACAGGTGTCACCTCCCTGGTGTGGCTCCTGCAACACGAGCTCAGGGGACACGTGTGTGAGTTGAGGAGCGGGTCTGGGACGTGTGAGTTCACACAAGAAAGAAGTCTCTAGAACAGTCTGGTTGCACAATCTCTCTTGGCTTGGCCATCCCTTGCCACAGCTCCGGCATGTGGCTTACGTTGGATGGAGCAGCACGAGCAGAGCCTCAGATGTTTCCAGCACGGAGCACTCCCGACTGCGCTGTGGCTCTGGGAGATGCTCGGCTGCTTTCCATCCATCCAAGGTGGACGATGTCCCGAGCTGTGGGGCAGAGGGAACGAGCGGGGTGCTGCCCCGTGCCCGGGACAGTCACTCTGCAGGGCTTGTAGCCCCCTTGGCCGGTGGGAAGGATGCAACCCAGACCAAACCTCTCTTACCTTTCCGGCTGTGGGTTCAGCTGTCCCAGGCTGGTGTTTCCCAACCAAAGCATTGGTGCAGCAGACAGGACACATTCCGCTCCTGCATTAACCCCCAGGGGCCCTTCCCGGCTGTCATGGGATTTTTCCGTAATTTTGTTATCGATGTGTAATTCCCAAGCCATAAGGTATTTATACAAATGCTGCTGTGTTTAATGCCCCCCGCCCCACCCAGCACCGAGGCTGGGGCAGCATGAAAGGGCTATGATAGCTGATGGTGCAGCAGCACCTCCCTCTCCATCCTCCTTCATGGTTGTCTCCATCACTCTTCTCATGTCCCTCTAATAAATCCAGGGGAAAACTGGCTCGTGATGCTCATCCCGGCCATTTGTGCCTCTCACCCTTTCCGATACAGCGTCGGCAGAGCGACTGTCACCGTAAGCCAACTGCCGTGTTGGGAGGGCAGCGGGGATGGTGGGGCTCTCAGGGCTGCACGAGGGATTTATGGGCTGTGGGGTCTGTGAAATTCTCTGTGAGCTCCATGAAATACCCTATGGGCTCCATGAAATGCCCTACGGGGCCGAGGCCATGCTCAGATGCCCGCCGGCTGCCCCCGTCCACCCTCCCTGCACCCTCTTCTCTCCACCGACGGCAGCTGACGGTTATTTTCCCCTACCGCGTGTTTCTGGGCTCGCTCCTGTTTACGGAGATGGGAGTTAAAATAACTGATTGATGACTTTGTTCCATCCCAAACACTTTGGGGAAGTTTGTGTGGTTTAGGAGGGCGAGCTGGAAGCTGGGATTTCATTAAGCACTTGGCTCCCGGCACTTCTCCAGCCATGCTCCAGGGGTGGCTAATGTTGTTTTTTTAAATCCTGTTTTGCTATCCCAGGAGCCGGACTGGCGATTTCCATGGTTTGTCGGAGAACTTGGAGATGTGGTGGGTCCCCGGGGTTCTCTCGGAGCTCTGAACCACCAGCAAACCTCGCAGCCGCCGCAATATTGTTTCACTTAAGCCCTCCTCCGTCGCTCCATCAGCACAAAATCACACTCCAGCTGCCTAAAAGCTTTGGAAAAGAGCCAAAAAATGAACTACTGGAGTTTGTTTTTATTGTGCGGATGAGGATTTGCAGGCTGTGGCTGGGAGAAAAGGAACGAGCAGACCTTCCCCCCCAGGAAGGATTTGCTCAGGAGCTAAAGCCTTGTCCGCGGCTCGGCGGTGCTCAGCTCCGCGTGCGTCATTTATGAATGATGCAAAAAGCGCCGCAAACGGGGGGATGCCGTGAAAGGCAGGAGCCAGGGAAAGGCCGATTTCATGACTGACCCACATCCAGACCTGCGTCGCCTGGGGAGGACTTCACTGGTCACTGGGATATCCCAGACTGTCAAAGGGTCCCACTGGCGTTTCCCTCCTGGATGCTGTGTCCATCCCTGCCATCTATCCTTCTTCATCACAGCTCGGAAGAGCAGAGACAGGAGATGCTATGAGTGCACCAGAAGTGTCTCAATAGCGGATCTCTTTTTAATTATGTTGCTGAGCTGCAGAAATTAAGATAAGTCTTCTGGCTCATTTAGAAATTTTCTGCGAGATGGAGAAGGCCGTTATTTTCAAGCCCTTCAGGAGTAAAGCACATCCCAGACAGCTCCCCACGCTGCGTCTGGAGCATTAACACCTCAGGGACACTCGCAGGGCAGTGTCATAGAATCATGGAATGGTTTGGGTTGGAAGAGACCTTCAAGATCATCTAGTTCCAACCCCCTGCTGTGGGCAGGGACACCTTCCACTACACTAGGTTGCTCAAAGCCTCATCCAACCTGGCCTTAAACACTTTCAGGAATGGGGCAGCCACAACATCTCTAGGCAACCTGTTCCAGTGCCTCACCACCCTCAGAGGGAAGAATTTACTCCTTATATCTAATGTAAATCTCGCCTCTTTCAGTTTAAAGCCATTGGCCCTTGTCCTGTCACTACACACCCTTGTCCAAAGCCCCTCTCCAGCTTTCTTGTAGCCCCTTTAAGTACTGGAAGGCTGCTGGAAGGTCTCCTCGGAGCCTTCTCTTCTCCAGGCTGAACAGCCCCAACTCTCTCAGCCTGTCTCCACAGCAGAGGTGCTCCAGCCCTCGGATCATCTTCATGGCCTCCTCTGGACCCGCTCCAGCAGCTCCATGTCCTTCTGATGTTGGGGGCCCCAGAGCTGAACACAGCACTGATGGGGGGTCTCATGAGAGCAGAGCAAAGGTTCAGAATCCCCTCCCTCAATCTGCTGCCCACGCTGCTTTGGATGCAGCCCAGGACACGGTTGGCTTTGTGGGCTGCCAGAGGAGGCATGCGGAGGGCATGCTCGGAAAAGCCGGTCTCTGCTGAGCTAATTCCAGCGCTGCTGGGATTCCCCCTGGGGCGGTCATGGCTGTATCAGTTTTCACTGGCAGAGGGATTTGGTGGGACCAAGCGCTGCTGAAGAGCAGGGCTGCAGCTTCCTGGTGTGGGCACCTCAAACCAGCTGAGATGAGAACTGCCGGGTGCAGGTTGGGAATGCAGGGCAGGAGATAAGCCCTTCCCGAGAGAAACCCAGCACAATGCTCCGGGCATCGGATTGAGCACTGCCTCCCAGAAACACCTCCCCAGGAGGCCAAATCCAGCCGTGGGGAGACATCAGCACCGATGCTCATCCTGAGGGACACCGGGGTCCCGCAGTCCCAAGGCTTGGCTCAGGGCAGGTTTCTTGCAGGAGGGTAAAAACAGGGTGAGGGGAGCAGAAATTATATTCCGACTCATTTAATTCAGCATTAATGACATCTCTCCCCACTGAGCCACTGCTCCTCTCCTAAGAGCAGTCATGTCCCAGCATAAAGCTCACCCAAGGGTGTTTTTAAGCCTTAAAAACTGCTTGGAGATATGAAATGGAAAGGAAAAACATGCTGGGGGAGCTTGTCCCTGCTTCTCGCTCCCGCAAGCCCCGGGTAACCTCCCTGTCTCACCTCGCCCGCAGCAAAACGGAGGAAACCAGCCCTCGAGTCTGGCCTGTGCTTGGGAAGGAACATCCAAAGGGAGCACTGAAACATGGCCTTGGGGCACGCAATCCGATTTGGAAGTGTGGAGAGAGGAGGATGTTTGATGTTCGGAGCAACGTGATGGGCAGGTCCCACGGGGAGTTAAAGCGGAAGATAAAAGAGGGCATGAAAGGTGAAGACAGAGAGCGCCTAAAAGCCATCCCAAAACAAGGGCAAAATTGTTCCCTTCCATGGGTTAGTCACAATGAAAACATCGGGATTTCATAATTTCTTCCAGCTCAAGAAAAATACTCAGTTAGGGCAGTGAAAGCCCTGGCTGGGTCAGTGCGTATCGGAGCTGAAGGGGACCCACAGCCCCTCCATCCACCCCGTGGGTGATTTTCCTGGTGTGCTGGGGTCAGGAACATCAAGGGACCATGGTGCTGGGTGAGACTTCCCAGATAAACTCTCCCAGCTGAGGTTTCCAGCCTGGACAAGGAAGCGAAGCTGCAGTGGGAAAGATGATTGTTGGGTGGAGGGGCGATGCATGCACACTTCCAGGTTTCATCGCTTGGTGGTGAGCGGTTGGGCTCGGTACCAAACCCCACCACGTTTTCTGGAGCTTGACCTCAAAGTTTGGTCTAGGGTGAAGAACTCACCCTTCTCTCTTGTCTAGTTTAGAGATGGGGAAGGGGGATTTTGCTCTAGTTGAGATGTCCTGGTGAAAGATGAAGGAAAGACCCCAAGAGCTGGAAGGTTCCCAGAGAGGGAACCTCTGGGCATGATGCTATGAACATCTAGACTTCTCTGCCAGCGAGGTCCTTGTCCTTTACACCATCCTGGCTGGGTCCACGACTTGAGAATCCATCCAGCATGATGTCCTGGGCTCAGCAACCCCAGGAGCACCAGCCAGGGTATTAAAATATGGGAACTGAAGCAAGTTTGAGCATCAAGAGCACAATTTTTTCAGCATCACTGTCCAACGGCATGATAACCCCTGGAAAAGGGCTTTTACTGGCGAGGGCTCATTATTTCACCAAGAAACAGCCCCAAAGACACAGTTTACCGAGATATTGAGCCCAGTGGGCAGGAGAGATCCATCCCTCTGCTTTCAACAAAGACTTTTAGGAGGGAGACAGGATGACCCAGATTATCCCCACGAGGGACAGCAGTTATCGTCCCCTTTGGCAGGCTGGGCAGAGCGGCCAGGGCCGGCTGAGCCAGCAGAATGAGCTGCTGGGAGACCGCTGGGCTTTGGTCCTCTGCCTTTTGCTGCAGAGATTTCGGGGAATTTAAGGCGATGCCCCTCGTCGGCCGATGCCCGGGGTCCGTCCAGGGTGACACTGCGCCGCATGCAGCCCTGATGCTGCTTTTTAATGACCAGGATGAAAACTGGGAGCTCCACAACCCCTTAACTTGTGAACTTTGGGTAAGAAGAGAAGCCGTTCCAGAGGTGAGCTCATTTCTAACCCTGGGAAATGATTTCATGGACGCTGGTATTTACTCACAAAAACACTGCATGTCAGATGTCCCTGACTAGACTTTCTGTTTCGAGTCCAGTATGAGACAAAAATTTCCTTGGACGAGCTGCTCCAGAGACAATTCAAGGCTTGGAGGAGGAGAAGAATAAGGGGGGTGTGGGGGAGGGGGGGGATGCGGAATAAATCAGCATTAAAAACTCTGGAATCATGAAGTTTTTCTGAGCAAAGGGGAATTTTTGGACAGCCAGCCTGGCAGAAGCACCTGCCCTGGGGTGATGGTGCTGGGGGCGCGGGTGCAAGCGATGGGTGCTGCTGCAGGATGGCTCTGCTCTGACAAGAGCCGTCACTACCCCCCTGTAATGTCCAGCAGCAGGAGCTTCTCTTGGAGGTGGAAAGACAAGGATTTTCTTCTCTTTTGTGAAGCCAGGATGCCGGCGGTGATTTATTCGGATAAACGGCAGCAGGGTCCCTGCCTGCGGTTGCACTCGGTTAATGGAAATTATAGCCCGTGTCGCTTTCCCTGCATGAGATCCCAATTTATACGGGATGTTCGATGGAAAAACACCCAGCTTGTACTTCTCTTCAGGGTCTGCTTGTGTGAAAAAATTGCCACTGGGGCTGTGCTACTTGCTGTGGCTTTCTGGTTTCTGTTTTCTTCAGCATTTTGGGATGATCTGTATGGATTTGGGGAGAAAAGTCTCATTTTGGGGAGCCTGGAGATGCTCTGACTCCCTATGACCCAGTGCTGGGGCGGCATCCCAAAAGGAGGGGATTTCGGAAAGAGCTGAGCCGAGGTGTATGGAAACAAGCTCTGCCTGCCAGTGCTTTTTCCTAATCCCAGGGACCAAAAAAACCCCTCTGATGGTTCAACCAGTGTTCAGAGCTTCAGCTGAAGGCTGCTGAGCAGACAACATCCAGGCTTGACCTTTGAAAAAAAAGGAAAACACAAGGGGGTTACTGTGCAAAGGCTGGAGAAAAATAGTCATTTTACTAAAGGGACCCCACCCTTAAAACAAGACTTATTGCTAATGCGTGCCCAGGACATTTCTGCGTGATGGCATGCGAAAAAAATCCTCTCTGAACAAGGACCAAAGGCTTTGTTGTGGCATGAGTGAGGCTTACAGTTCCCCGGAAAAATCCTGTCCTTCTCTCGCATCATACGGTCGGGGATGGAGAGGACATTTCTAGACAAAAAGGCAGCTGGCCAGGCAGGAGGACGAACAGGGAATACATTCCCGAGTCGCTATTTAATTGCTTTACGTGCAGGTGCAAAGAGTGAAATGAAAGGAAAAATAAGGGTGAGCATGTGGGGTCGAATGAATGTCGGCGTTAAGCAGGAGTCTCACGCCAGGAGGAGGTGGCCGCTGGAATAAACAGGCTTCCACCCAACTTCTTTGTGGGTTTTGTGCTTTTTTTCTGCCCTCCCAGGGACCAGGCTCGTTCCTGCCGTGCCGGTGGGTGATGCCCCTGCCAGTAAGGAGGTGATGGGGACAGTCCCCTCCTGCTGTCAGCACCAGGGGTGTGTCTGCTTCCCCTCGGATGTAAAGTGCTTTGAGTTCATAAATTGCTCTTTGCGGCTCTGAGAAGAAAGTTTCCAGCCCAATCCCTTTCGGCAGTTAAATGCAGAAGTGATGGAGAGTTTGAGATGGACGGTGATGCCTCAAGGGCTGACGTGGTCCAGCACCTGTGGCATCTCCTGCATCTCAGGAAGCCTGTCTCTCCACTGCATAATTCAACTTTTAAACCCACAAAAGGGGAAAAAGTCCTTTGTCGCTTGTGCCCAGGAGCGCTCCCGCCAGCAGAGCAACCTCAGAGATGGTGCAACCCCCCCTGAGCTCGGGCATTTCCTCCCCAAAATAAATAGAAATAGATTTAATGATAGAAAACCTCCTACCCCAGAAAGAGAACCTCTTTGTCCCTCCCCAGGGTGTCGTGCCGCACCTCGAGCTTTCATTGCGTTACGCTGAAAGAAATAAAAAAAAACAAGGTGGGAATTGATAGAGCGCAGGAAAAGAAATGGGGATTCATTAAAACAGCCAAATGACCCAAGTTTCTCCTTACTAATTCCTTCCTTACAGCATTTCCAGTCCAGGCACGTACCTGTGTGCATCCGTGATGCTCCCATGGACCTGGGTGGTCCAGGAGCATCGCCGGGGCGTGTGTGTGTGCTGCGAGTCTCCGGTTGTCTGAGCAACGGGATCTTCATCACTAACTCCAGGGATAATTAACTCATTTTCCTGTATTTATAGAAAACCGATGCGGGGAGCGTTGGCACTTATCCCTGATGGGGCCACATTTGGCCACAAACGTCTTGAATTTTGGCCGTTTCTCGCAATACGGCGGCTTTGTCATCAGCCTGGCTGCCTGCTCATTAAGCCTAAATTGGGCAGCTCGTTAAGCCCGTAAGGACAAGGGGGTGTCAGCCCCTGCCTGGGGGTGAAACCAAGGCAGCTGCCCCCGCCGGGCTGCCCGTGGGTGCCCACCTCCGCGTGCCCCACTCCTGCTTTGCCGGTGCGGGGGATGCTTGCATCAGCGCTGCCGCCTCCAGACGCCGGCGTACGCATCCGCAGGAACACCGGAGCTCCCGCTCGGCTCCCGGCAAAGGGATATTTCACTCTTTCAAGGGGTTCGTTGCAGGATGTGATGCAAAGACACGCCGGAGCGTCCTGACTCGGCACCGCGGCGGTGGGAGACCCGCGGGGCAAAACAAGGAGCGTTTTGGCATCGGGGCGTGCGTATGCCAGGTACGTTCCCGTCACCTGGGACGAATCCAGACCTCGACACAAGCTTCCCCTCATTTCTCCCAACATGCAGCTCGGTACTTTTTAACTCCTTTTTCTTTTCGCTGCCTGCTGTTGGGTTGTTAGTCTTTGGGGAGGGAGGGGGGCGAAGGCAGGAAGGGGGCTCGTTCTCAGGGGTTCGGGGTGCAGGTGGTGGGGCTGGAAGGAGGTGGCTTGTTGCAAGGTATTGGCATCTCCATGCTGCAGAGCGGGGGAGACAGGTTTGATCTCTGCTGCTCGTGTCATTCATGCAGAGATGGGGAATTCTTTATTTTGGTAGCAGCAAAGCAGAAGGTGCTCGAAATGGTAAGAGACCTACACTACCTGTAGTGGGGCTGTCAACAGCTGGTGTCCCTCCAAGTTGGAAGTATTTGCCCTTGACACATGAATCGTCCCCAAGTTGGTTGTGTTCTGGCAAAAAGGGAAATTAAATCCAGCCATAGGGGATTTATGCTGCTGCTCAGCACCCCCCAGCCACCCCCGTGTGAGTGGTTCTACCTTGTCCTCCTCCTGCTTCACCTCCCAAAGGCAAACGGATAGAGGTGCCGAGGTGGTGCTGCCCGAATCCTGGGAAGGTCCAGGCTCCTAAATGCCACTGTGAGCCTCTCTGGAGAGCCATGGTCAGTCCCCAGAGAGCATGGGATCCCCCTTCTGCCCTCTCGGCCACCCCCAGGTGCTCCC
The DNA here is from genome assembly GCF_009769465.1 of Tauraco erythrolophus. Lineage (NCBI taxonomy): Eukaryota > Metazoa > Chordata > Aves > Musophagiformes > Musophagidae > Tauraco > Tauraco erythrolophus. The sequence continues at coordinate 3,414,105 of NC_141478.1, read as the reverse complement.
ACCCACAGCCCCGGATCTGGCACTGGAGATGGAGGTGGCCCGTTAAGGTTTAACACACTAACGGAAGATGCCATGGGGTTTCTAAAAAGCTGAGCCCTGCTTGGAAAGCCCCTTTGGAATGGCGAGTCCTTGAACTGAGCTGCCCTGGCACAGGCTCTGCCAGCTCTGGTGTGACCCATTCCCAGCCAGATGCTGGTGGGCAGTGGCTCATCCCATGGTCCTGGCCACCGCTCCCGCTTCCCAGCTGCTCAACCGCCTCGCGGAGAGCTAAAAATATACGTCTGTGTGAGCGATCACTATAGCTACGGCAGGGGTCAGCCAGAGAGGGCAGCTGGGCAGCGTCACCATGACCAGGAGGTGCGGCGGCTCAGCAAAACGGGCAACACGGAGGGGACAGGCAGGGACAGGTCAGGACTGGCAGGTTCCCGCTGGTGCCTCCGGTGCAGATCCCAGGATCTCCCCGTTTCTCGGTGTATCGAAGCTGGAGCACGCCACAGCCCCTAAGAGGGGGTTCACTTTGCTCTCCACCACTGGCATTTCGGCAGGGGATGAGTGACCAGCAGCTCCCTGCATCTCCCCACCGCCCCACCACCGAGGAGGACGCCAACGTCTCAGCCTCTGGCTGCCCCGAGCGCTGGGTCGAGCCCCGGTTCACGCAAGCGGCGAGGGTCCGCGTGATCGTCACGGCCGTCTTCTTCTTGCTGGCGGCAGGCAGCAACGCGGCGGTGCTCGGCAGCTTGCTGAAGAAGAGGAGGAAGTCCCATGTGCGGCCACTGATCCTCAGCCTGGCGCTGGCCGACCTGCTGGTGACGGTGGTGGTGATGCCCCTGGACGCAGCGTGGAATGTGACGGTGCAGTGGTACGGAGGAGATGTCTCCTGCAAGCTCCTCAACTTCCTCAAGCTCTTTGCCATGTATGCAGCCGCCCTGGTGCTGGTGGTCATCAGCCTGGACCGACATGCAGCCGTCCTCCATCCCTTCTCCCGTGCTCGCCGCCGCAACGGGCTGCTGCTCCGTGCCGCCTGGGCTGGCAGCATGCTCCTGGCTTCGCCTCAGGTAGGGCTCGCTGCCCTCCCCATGTGGTTTGCCCAGGCTGGGGTGGTTTTGGAGATGGGCTTCTCTATCCCGACAGCCCCAACAAGTCCATCCCGATCCATGTGCTCCACCACCACCGGCTTGGTTTGCTGAGCGAAGCAGTGTGGTTGCTGCCTTGGGTGCTCAGCACCTTCCCTGTAGCACCCATTCAGTGCAACACCATAAGGGTGTTACGCTGAGGCCTGGAAAAATCCTGTGTCCACTAATTTTTAGTCCCCATGCACATGATTATCTCCTAAAAATGCATCACAGCACCACTGCAAAACATGTTGGAGCAGACCAAGACAAACCTGAGCAGTTCCTGACCAAAATAACATTTGGTATGGTCCGAAAATGGGATTTCACAGCTGTCAGATCCCATCCACCCTGGCCACGGCCATGAGTTAGGTGCCCAGAGCACCTCTCCCAGCCCAACAGCAACACGGAGGTGCTCTCCATGCACAGCCAGGAGCATCTGCAAGACATGGTGCTCTGTTCCAAAGCCTCTCTGAGTTATTATCTGGTTCTCCATTTCAGCTTTTCCTCTTCCACCTGCACACAGTCCCAGGAGGGAACTTCACCCAGTGTGTTACTCACGGGAGCTTCCGAGCACACTGGGAGGAAACCGTCTACAACATGTTCACCTTCACCACCCTCTACATCACCCCCCTGAGTGTCATGATCGTTTGCTACATCAGGATCATCTGGGAGATCAGTAAGCAGCTAAAGATCAATAAAGGTAAGCAGGTCCCAGTCCTTTAGTGTCCACCATGACTCTATGACAACCTGCTTCAGTCTGGAGCATTGTTGGGTCTATCCCAACACCTTTAATCCAACTAAGGGGTTTTATACAAACTTCTCCTTCCTTGCTGTCTTCTTCTTCCTGTGAACCATGGACCAGATCTTGAGATGGTCTCACCTCTCTGGCAGAAGCAGTTATGGATAGTTATGTTCTCCTGGTTTTCTCCCATCTCCTTCTATCCTTTTGATTCTCTCTGGCAGGTTTGGTAAGAAATCACAACAACCACATCTCCAAGGCACGCATGAAGACCCTCAAGATGACCATAGTGATTGTTGCCACCTTCATCATCTGTTGGACCCCATACTACCTCCTGGGCTTGTGGTACTGGTTCCAGCCAGCCATGATCCAGAAGATGCCAGAGTACATCAACCACAGCTTCTTTCTCTTTGGCTTGCTGCACACCTGCACCGACCCTGTTATTTATGGACTGTACACCCCCTCCTTTCGGGAGGACATGCAGTTGTGTCTCAGGGGCATCAAAACAGCCATTACCAGGCACGAGAGACACAAACCCGTCCCAGTCTCAGAACTGGGAAGAGAAGAGAACATCAAAGATGGTGCTGTAAATGGTGGGGTGACATCAGGGGGTTCCAATGGGACGACTGTGAACACTGTCTGCTGAAGAGACATACCCCCAAGGAGATGGGAGGCACAGCTTTGGAGGCTGCTTAGTCCCATGGGATCATCCTGGAGACTGTCATAAGAAGGTTTGCCACCCAACTTTGGTGAGTGAGGGTCTCTGGCCACAAACTGGGAGTGTGTCTCCTGCCTGTACTCAGGGTGAAAAACATTTGGGAGTATTTAAGGTCATTCTTCCATATCCTGGCAGCCCCGTGACAACCAGAAGATGGTCCTTTCTGTACCCTAGGCGTGCTCTAGCCCTGATTCTGGGATCAAGCATCTGCCACACTTCAGCATCAACCCTTGGGAGGAGACACGCTGGCTCCTCCACGGTCCAGGGCCACGTGTCTCAGGGTGGCCAGTCTGTAAGTGCCCTTTGCACCTACACTGAAGCATGGAGCTGCACAGATGCACAGCGCTGCGTGGTGTCACCCTGATAGGCTGCAGAGGTGCCATCACAGGCTTTTACTCCATTTCCTCCACCCGCTGTAGGAAAGGCTCTCTGGAAAGTTTTGCTCTCCTGGCTCAGAGCCCACCTGGTTAACCCATGGCCATGTGTGAAGCCCTGGGAAGGATGTAAATCTTTGGGGAGCAACTAATGCAGGGCCATTGCTCCCTGTGGGAGGCCTTCATGGTGGGGAGGGAGAAGGTGCTGTGGGGATGGAGGAGCTTAGGCAAGAGGGGTATGATGAACCACAGTGGGATAGAGTGGGATGGGATAGAGTGGGATGGGATTGGATGGGATGGGATGGGATGGGATGGGATGGGATGGGATGGGATGGGACGGGATGGGACAGGGTTCCTTCTGCTTTTTGGACATAGCCATAAGTGAAAACGGTCCCTGCTGCCTTGTTCTGGCATGCAGGGGTGGTAGGAACACATCCTTACATAGCAGCTGTCTGGGACACAGGGTTGACCAGGAGAGAGACTATTTGGGGAAACTGGAGAGTGAAGACCAGCCCTGACACTATCAGCCCCTCTTGACTGTCTCTGTCCCCATGTCCCAGGGCACAAGCTGGCAGGTCCCAGACCATGCGCTGGGCTGTCCCCATACATGCTTTGCCCTATGGACTGGACCCAATGCCAGCACCTTGTCTCTGCCCCGAGCAGGGTGGGTGCGGCCACCCCACAGGTGATGCTCAAGGTGTTCCAATGAGGAAGGTGATGGGAAACACCTGTGGGTGGGTGGGGCCCATCAGCACTCATAGGTGCCAGCTGGGTGCTGATGGTCCTTGGCTGCACTATGAGGGAGGCTGCTGGAGGGGACTGGCTGAGCTGTGGTGAGTAGAATGGACTTTTTTGCTTTTCATCAATGTGCCAGAAGTTGCTTTTGAAGGTAAAGGCCTCTCCTCCGGGTGTGGATTGAAGAGGTGGCTTTGTTCAGCTGTGCTGTTCCCTTATATGTAATTAGAAATAGTGGATTATTTATTTGTTTGTTCTCTGCTGATTGTTGTTAAACGCATTTTTTGCTTTTGAAGAGACATTGAGTTTTGAGTCAGGTGCATTTGGTATTTTTTTGGTTTTGTGAAATCTTTGGGCAGTTCAGGAGCTTTGGGCTTGGCAGGAGGCTGTTCTTTGGGCGTTTTTGCGGCCACTGCAGCTTTGAATGAGCATCTGGGCTTTATCAGGGTGAAAGAGCTTTTTTTAAAAAACAACTCTTGACTTGCTGTGGTTGCGTGCATAGGGAAGCTGGGAGATGTCTCCTAAGAAAGCAAATCTCCTTTGGGCAGTGATGGGGCTTTCTTGACTCTGTCTCCAAGAGGGGATGGACCTCTGTGGGTCAGAAAGGATTTGGACTGGTCTCCCAGTGCCCCAGCTAACAAATTATTAAAACTAGAGAGGTGGCAAGTGGTGTTTGCAGGTTGACTGAGGCTGGGCAGTGAGGATATGGGAAGTCACCCCATCGGGGTGATGCCAAGCTGTGGATGGGTGTTGAACTTTTACCTTCCTCGATGCTGACTATCATTTACGCTAAACGTGCTGCCCAAGGAGAAAAAAAAATCAATTAGGGCTGCAGGAGCCCAGACTGGCCAGTGGGGATTAGCATGAGCCCTTTAGGAAGCATCCAAGCTCCAACGAGATGCGTAGTCACCGTTTGGCTTTCCTGGGCTCGTTCTGCTCAAGGTTAATTACACAACGCTAACGGGAGCGGGGCTCGCTGCTGCCAGGCTGGCTCGGCTCGACCATTGCAAAAAAAAGAGTTTCTTGTAAGGTGATGGGAACAACTTGTGGTAGCAGAAGCTAATTCATTCGTCGGCCACTCATTTGGCCCCTGTGTTTGTATTACTGAAGATCGCTGACGGGAGGCAGACCTTGAAGATGTGTTGGTTTTCTGGCAAGCCTCAAATAAGCAGGAAAGTGTCTTTAATCTCCTAAAAACATTCGTCTGCTTTCTGCTGAGTGGGAGAGAACAGGTCCAGCTTTGCTTTCTCACTTAAGACCACTCCTCTCCTCTTGTACAGCAGTAGAAGACTTGGAGACCTCCTCTGAGGAGCAAGAGGCATTTTTTCCCTTGTGGGAGGAACCCATTACCTTTACACCCCATGGGTACGTTGAAAGGGGAGAAGCAAGTTTGGCTTTAGGTGAAGAGTAGGAAAATCAGGATGCTGGCTAGGATAGACACCTTGATCCTCGGGGAAAGCGTGGCACATACCTTGGAATGCTTGCAGGTGCTCCAGCACTGCTCCTTCTGCCCACGTCTTCATACCTTGCCTCCTGTTGCTGCTGTTCAAGGCTGACATTTTGGGAAGCCCGGAGCGTGGGCAAGGTGCCCAAAGTGACAGCTTTCACGATAGAAGGAAAATGTCACTGGAAGAGCGTGCTGCCAAGCCGTGTGCCCAACACAAGTGGGAATGGGGAGAAGGCAGGCAGCACCTCCATGGGGGAGCCTCTGGGTCGCTGGGGATCCACCCAGGTCTGGGTGCTGCCAGAGATGGACTGAAGCCCAGGCCTGATTTGAGTGTCCTCTCGTTTCTGATTCTGCGTGTCTAAATCCATTCGTGCTTTAGAGAGCAAAAGATTTTTTCCATCACTCATCAGGAACACAAAACCCGGAGCCTCGCTCCTCCCTGGGGGGGAGATCCTGCTTTCTGCCATGGTTCCCCCTCTCCCCATGTTGTCTCAAACGCTGGTCTCTAACAGCACCTGCCCTCCTCCTCAGCTGGCTCCTGAGGTATCTCCATATATATATTTTATATAATATATATATAAAACCAATACTTATATTGTAACTATTCTCCTCACAGTCACAGCAAGACCAGATTTGTCTGACTCGTTAACAGTTCCTTAATATTGACCACAGTAATGTAATGAACATACAGAGGGATCTGGACAGGCTGGCTGGATGGGCCAAGGCCAATTGTAGGAGGTTCAACAAGGCCAAGTACTGGGTCCTGCACTTGGGTTACCACAAACCCACACAACGCTACAGACTAGGGGAAGAGTGGCTGGAAAGCTGCCCAGTGGTAAAGGACCTGGGGGTGTTGGTCAATAAGATGGCTGCATACGAGCCAGCAATGTGTCCAGGTGGCCAAGAAGGCCCAGAGCATCCTGGCTTGTATCAGAGATAGTGTGGCCAGCGGGACCAGGGCAGTGATTGTCCTTCTGTACTTGGCACTGGTGAGGCTGCACCTTGAATCCTGTGTTCAGTTTTGGGCCCCTCGCTGCAAGAAAGACATTGAGGTGCTGGAGCGTGTCCAGAGAAGGGCAATGGAGCTGGTGAAGGGTCTGGAGCACAAGTCTTATGAGGGAACTGGGGTTGTTTAACCTGGAGAAAAGGAGGCTGTGGAGAGACCTTCTCCCTCTCTACAACTACTTGAAAGGAAGTTGTAGTGAGATGGGGGTCAGTCTCTTTTCCCAAGTAACAAGTGATGGGACAAGAGGAAATGCCCTCAAGTTGTGTCAGGGGAGGTTTAGATGTGATATGAGGAAGAATTTCTTCACCAAAAGGTTTGTCAAGCATTGGAACAGGCTGCCTAGGGAAGTGGTGGAGTCACCACCCCTGGAGGTATTGAAAAGACATGTAGATGTGGTGCTGAGGGACATGGTTTAGTGGTGGACTTGGCGGTGTTAGGTTAACAGTTGATGATCTTCAAGGTCTTCTCCAACCTAAACGATTCTATGACTCTATATTAATAAGCACAGGTCGCTCTGTATTTTACAACTCCTCGACCTCCCCGTGGGCTGCTTCAGACCCAGCGCTCCTTTGTTCGGGAGGAAATTCCGGTTCATTCCCCGCCAGCGTTTTTACAGGACCGTGCACGTTCCGAGAGCCCCGCAAGTGGCTTAAGAGGTTAACGTGGACCTTGGGTTAATTCATACTATTGTTAGTTACTCGGCACAATACTCGCATTAATTCAGCTGGCTGCGTCTCGCCACGTTGGGAAACACATGCTGAAATCAGCGGGGGGCACACAGACCCAGCGTGGGAGGGGGGTACTCGGTGTTTTGCTGGCCCGCCAAGGTAGGATCTGAGCACCTTAAATGTCTCTGTTTTCCCGTTGGCTTTGAGGACAGCGTTACCTCGCTCCGCAGATGGGGAGCTGGTGCGCCAACGAGGTTGTGCCCGTGTCCATCAGGACTCAGCCTCTACCTGCAGCCACCTCTTTCTTGTGGGTCTATTTAATCTGTCCAAAGCAGAAAAAGGCCCTTTTTTTTTTTTTTCCTTTGATACCTGCTGATTTAATCGCAGTGCTGGACTGTGCGTGTCTGCCGCGAGAGCCCCCGCAGTACTTTTCTCTCTGGGGATGCAGCCTGGAGCAACTGGTGCGGAAGATCAGCTCGGGACTAGCTCCCTACGCAGACACTTTGGAAGCCCCACGCTTTGGAAGCGAGCTCAGCCGAATGGCTTGAAGCCAAATAAAAGCCCAGACAGGCATTAGGAGATGGTGCTGAATGGCTGCTATGCCTTCAATCCTTTTGCTTACTCTTCAGAAACTTTCCTCTGCAAAGAAACCTGAAGAAACACCCCACAACTGCTGCCCAAGCTCCTCCTTTAACAAAGGGCTCCTGATAACCCATCTGTTCCAAAAGATGTTTCGTTTCCAGACATATCTTAACAAAATATCCTTTAGATAGCATCAAATATCTCTAGGTTTTCTGGCTGGCACATCACCTACCCTAAACTGACTGCTGGCGTGAGTCCAGAGGAGGCCACAAAGATGATCCAAGGGCTGGAGCACCTCTGCTATGGAGACAGGCTGAGAGAGTTGGGGCTGTTCAGCCTGGAGAAGAGAAGGCTCCGGGGTGATCTTATTGCAGCCTTCCAGTACTTAAAGGGGGCCTACAGGAAAGCTGGAGAGGGACTTTTTACAAGGGCGTGTAGTGATAGGACAAGGGGTGATGGCTTTAAACTGAAAGAGGGGAGATTTAGATCAGATCTAAGGAAGAAATTCTTCCCTCTGAGGGTGGTGAGGCACTGGAACAGGTTACTCAGAGAAGTTGTGGCTGCGCCATCCCTGGAAGTGTTCAAGGCCAGGTTGGATGAGGCTTTGGGCAGCCTGGTGTAGTGGAGGGTGTCCCTGCCCATGGCAGGGGGGTTGGAACTGGATGATCTTTGAGGGCCATTCCAACCCAAACCATTCCATGATTCTATATATAATGTTGTGCCATATATAAAACATGCTGAGGTGGTCCAAAACTGGGCAAATATTCCCAGACATGTTTCAAACCCCAAGTCTCTGCATTGGAATATCAAGGAGGAAACTACTGTAAAGTTTGTGCAATAAATTGGTGGTTTATGTATATTTTAATTGCAAATCAGCACTATAATTAGCACGTAAGTTTCTACGGCTGAGGCAACGCAACGTGCTTTAACAGTGAGCGTTATTAATGGACTGTAAAAGGCAATGGGGAATTGGATTATAATGTTCTTGTTTTGCAAGCTGTATGGTGAATAAATAAATTTGTTCTGGCAGCAAAATTAACTGGAATAAATGCTTCTAGCTCCATCCACCAAGAAGAGGGGTTGCTGTAAATGAACTTGTTCTCAGCCTTGAGTTAGAAAACCTGATTACCAGGTCATTATTTCTGGCAATTAGGTACCAGAACAACATCAGAGAAAGAGATTTTCTCTGAAATATTTTAACGGGTAAGGTAGTAATCATAGACTCATTTGCTGGAAATATGTGATGAGATTTATATTTTTTTTGTGGTTAGGGTTCACTGTGCAATGAAAACCTGCGTTCATCAAGTCTACGATTAAAAGCTAGATTGCCAAACTCAAACTGTGGCACATATCTAGCTTTTTTTTTTTGCCTGGAATCCCTGTGCTCTTCATCAGGTTTATCCCTTGCCCAGTCACTGATGAGAGGACAGCCCTTTGCTCTTTTTTCAGTTGCAGGTAGTTGTAGGTTGCTCTGTAACAACTGCAAACGCAAAGGACTCGGACAGAAAAGGGAGAGCATTGCCCTGTTTATGATGCACAACTAACTTGTGCATAACTACATGTGTGTTTCCAAACAAACCCCCGAAATGCTGCTCTTTAAGATCAGAAAAGATGAATCTGAGAGATACTAAGGTTTTACACACCAGCATTAAGCCAAAGCACTTTGCAAACAGGAAATAGTTGGCATGTTACTGCTATTTAGTCCATTTGTTTGTAAAGGGAGGCTGAAAACTATTTGATACAGGCAAAAATTTTGAACCAGACCTCAGAACTCAGGCAGCTCCAACCCCAAAAAGCCTGTCAGGTGGCAGCGTCAGTGAAATGCTTCGCCCTCTCCCTTCTTGGTGCAGAAACTACAAGTGGAAGGCAGTTTGATGGGAATAATCCTTATTAAGCATTGATGCTGAAGGGCCTGAGTTTGTTTGATCTGCCCACTAGCCAAGGACAGGGTAGATCACAGCTGAGAGCACAAACCTTGTAGATGTTTTACAGGGGGGGAAAAAAAAATCATACTAGAAACCATTTAAGTTCTTCCATGTTGGTGGTTGTTTTATTTGTTGTTTTCTTACAATCATTATGCTCAAATATAAAAACTCCTGGCTAAAGACAAAATTAGTTTTAAAAGTGACCCCATCTGCACCGATACACACTAAACGTCACTAAATTCCATTTCTGAAAACAAAGTGATCAGACTCCCTACAGGTTGCTTTGCCTGACATACAGAAAAATCCTCTTTTCCAACTTGTGCACACATGCCTCAGTTTGACAGAAAACAATTACACCTGAGTGTTTCCACGCTTAGTTTTCATTAATTTTAAATAACTTTCTCCCGTGGACCCTTAACAATTGGTTCATGCTAAGCTGCACCACTGTGATCCTTTTCAGCTGTACTGGGCATCCTCACGAATCACAGGAACACAGAAATAAGAATAAATGGAAAGATGCCATAAGGACAAGATATCGGTGCCAGAACCGGAAAGCTCCAGGCACCTTTATTTCCAGAGCTCTGGAAGAGATGCAGTGCATTGCAGATCAGCTATTATTAAGGCACGTGGTGAAAATAACAGTTTTTCATCTCGGGCAATTCATCTCTCCGAGTCAAACATTCTGTGCCAGTAGTAGACGAGGGCTGGCGAGTTGCTGGCCCCTATCACTATTAGCAGCAGGAGGTACAGCATCATCATTACGGCAAAACGGTGGGTGTAAAACCAGGAAGATTGACTAGAAGGCCTGAAAAGGGAAAAGTGCATGGATTCTGTCAGAGATGTGCGAATACCTTGGCAAAGAGCACCTGAGGTTTTGTCATTTCGAACGGTTAAGCTCACGCAATAAAACCAGAAAGTTGTTGCACAATCCCTGTAACTACCAAAGCCTGATTCCCCACCCCTTTTCCCTAAGTCTCCATGCACAACCCTGTCCTTTCTCTTCATGTTCACACCTTTCTCTGTCACTGGTTTGGAGCTGTCACTGTCGCTGCCCAGCCCGTGCACCCACTTTGACCAGCTGGGTGAATGCTGCCCCTCAGGACAGACAAAGGCAGGGCTAACACTGCCCTAGTTTTAAGAGCTGCACTCACCAGAGTTTCCTTTGTTTTCTGCCACAAACAGATTATTAGAGCCCTCAAAGATACCAAGTGCTTACAGGTCTGGTGCAAAAGCAAATTTAGCTGAGCCTGGGAGTGTCAAAGAGTGAGACAGACGCAACTGAGCAACCTGGTGTAGTGGAGGGTGTCTCTGCCCATGGCAGGGGGGTTGGAACTAGATGATCTTTGAGGTCCCTTCCAACCCAAACCATTCTATGATTCAATATGATGGTGTAAGCCTTATTTCACAGGAAACAGACTAAAAACAAATCCTGGCAATGCAGCTTATCTTTCTTGTTTTCTGTTGCTTTTCAAAAATGAGATGTGTTTATCTGGCTGTCATAGCGTGCTCATCACTCTGGATAGCTGAGCTCTTACCTCCTATGCTGCTTCTGTGAATATACTAGTAAGTATTTAACGCGTAAAAGCTGATTGTTGGTGACAACAAAGTATTTCTGTGGTACATCACCCCCTTCGCTGTTTCTCACTCTTGCTCTTTTTCTGTCTATTTCTCCTGAATCTGCATGGGAAGAGAAAAGAAAAGGTCTTTTGGGGAACAGAAAAGCCAAAAAAGAGACACAAAACTTCAAGGAACTGTAAAAAAGCAAACAACCAACACCCCCACACCCCTCCACAAGAGTGGGAATGAGATCACCAAAGACCTAGTCTTGGTATTCCCCTGAATTCCTTAGCATCCAGGAATAGTCCGAAAAGTTTGCTTGAGGCTATACCACTCCTAGTCATCCTCGGTATGGATGGCATCATGGCTCAGACCAGGGTGATACGGAGGCGGGTCTCCCTCGCAGTGCTTGAGGAGCTGCTAATATTAACAGGGAAATCAAAACAACATCAAGGACTGACTGAGCCCTGCAAGCAGGAAGCCATCAAAGGACAAGGACAATCTGAGCAGAGGCTTCCTAGGCTTCTAATAAAGCTCGTTATTGGTACGTTTGTGATGCTTCTGTTCCACCATCACGGATGAAATGATCAGGCATTAGGGAACGTGATTTTACCACGCTACTGAAACTAGGAGAACCAAATGATGCCACCCAAATATTTTCTACCCCATATTTATATTATTTTAAGAGAAGCTTCACAGACAATGAGGCTGTTGTGTGTTTGTTGAGGGGTTAATCAGAAAATGAGTCCGCAGCCAGTTTCTGCTGAAGGGCATCCACACTCCATATACTGCCCTGTCTATGAGACAGCACATCTGCACAAAGCTGAAATAGGCCAAGTGCTAAGTGAGAGAAGAACTACACATAGTTGTTATTGCAACAGACTCACCTTTCTTTTTCACTTGACACTTTACATCGGGGTGGTCGATGATCTCGCAAACCGCTACGCAGCTAAGGACAGAGCCCAGCGCGCTTCGCTGCCACCCGAGACCATGAGGGCTATAAAGGAGAGCCAGGCTCAGGTCACTGGTAAGATAGGTGCCTTCACCAAACAGGGATGTCTGAAACGGAGCAGAAACACATCCTAAAATCCTGTAGCACAAACTATAAACAACAGACAAGTGTTCTTTACTTTCAGACTGGCTGTTCTGTTTCGGAAGGTAAATTACGAAAGGCTTTTCTGACCTGTGCTGGGCTTGGTCCATGCACTGTTTTTGTCCTGGCACAACTTCTTCAGGGTGGGGCAGCTGCCCTCTTCCATTCCTCAAATTAGCTGCCTGGCACAGCCCTTGGTGTAGACAGATTCATGCTTTCCCGGATTTGGATTTAGTTTGCCAGTGTAAGTATTTTATATCAACATGACTGCGCTACTGTTAGAGGCGTTTCATGGATTTATTGAGACTGCCATCATTCAAATAATCCAGCCTCTACAAGCAAGACAAGGCTTTGCTCACATGTAAATCCACGCTTTACTAGAAAAGAAGTACTTTTCTGTTGTGAATTCCTTTCAAATACCACTGTTTTAATAGCTTTGAATCAGAGGATTTGCCACTCTGGCTATAATTATTAATCCAGTAAGTCACCTGTACCTGATAAACCATTATTATAAAGAATGTGGGGAGAAAGACACGCTCCAGGTTAACTGGAAGGCGAAGCAGCTGCTGTGTCAGAGCTGCTTTACAGATGACACAAAAAGCCAGCAGTCCCAACTGCCTTTCCGTTGAAAATTGAAGGGGTACAAATCCTATGGGATGTCTCCCTTAGCCAGGCCATTTAAAGAAGGCTCCATTTGCAAGCAGCACCTAAACCCTAGTTGATCTAAACTTGAGGCCAGGCAGGGAAAATCTCTGCATTGTCTGGGTCACTGTCCTCCTCTGTGCCCAGGCACTTTCCAGCTGCAGGCTGTCAGACAGGCCAGTATTTTCCAAGGCATTACACTTCCTTACAAAGAAGCAAAGGATAGCTGTAATTTGTCACACTGAAGAAAAGGGGTTTTTGCAGCTTCCAGTTTTTACCCTCAGGCTGCACTAGAAAATCCAATACAACCATCCACGAAGGCCTACGCTGAAGTGAAACCAGCAGTATAAGATCATCAGCACATTTCATACCCCTAAAGGAATTTGGGCCTATTTTTAAAAAGCATCACTAGCTGCAAGTGACCAACAGAAGACGGTGCCAATACCAGGAGCCTCACCCTGTTCAAATGGCAGTGCAGGCCATTGTGCAGTATGGAATGGAAGTTCTCGAGGCGGCTCCCATGGAAGGCATAGATGAGGTCCCGCTCTCCCTTGGTCTCAGCAAACTTGATATTCATTTGGTCGCAATACACGATCTCAAAGAGGTAGTCCGGAGCAGGAACTGCAGCCCCAGAGATTCCTGTGAGTTCCTGGATCTTCTCATACTCAAAACCAGGAAGGAATATAAGTGTTGGTTTATGGGGTTAGATTACTCATTGGAAATTTTGCTTACTGTCCCTTAGTCTTTCATACTGCTTTATCTATTTTGCTTATATTTTCTGCATTAGAATTCAACACTGTCAAAATTCAGAAGGAGTAAACAGACAGTAAAAATTCTGACAGTTTCTTACTATCAAAGCTAAACCCTAATTCTTCTTTCCAGAAAAAAAACCTCAATTTGTGATTATGAATTAACTGATGATGTAAGGACAATATCACAGCTCTATTTTGGCTACTAAGACAATATATTCATCAGCTGATCTTGGAAGAGGGGGAAAAAAGTGAAAACAGAAGTTGTTTTCATCTTGCTACTAATGTCTACAACTACTTTGATTCCTGTTACAGAAGTATCTCACTGGCTCTCAACTTCCTTATTTTTGGGGCAGTATGCAGAAGCACAAAGTTGTCTTTCTCAGTGAGAAGCAGGACCTAGCTCCATTACACCTGAGTTGGACTATCTTGGCCCAGAACATACATGTACAAGCTACGTTACTGGGAGTAACCAGCTACAATCACTGCCTGTTATCAACTACTGACAGTGTAACTACTTCTTCCAATCAGTGTTCCTGAAAATTTTATTTAAAAACCGAAACAAACAACCCTCTCTATACGCGGAAAAAAAGATGGATTCACGTTGAACTGCCAGGCGCTCACAATAACCAACAACTTCTGGCAGGAGGAAATATTCTCTGAAGTGCAAGTTTGCTTTAAAAGGCAAATTCTAATCAAGACTTTCAGAATTCAAAACTTACCTCCTGTTTCTTAGTACTTTGTATCACGAAGACCTTCGACGATAAAATCCAACTAAACAAATCCCAGATCCTTTTCTCTGTGTTTGGAAAAGACTCCAGAAGTTCTTTCAGGCTTGGTAGAGCGTTGGTATCTGCAATCTAACCAGCCAGGCGTTTAGTACCAGCTCCTTTTCATTATGATTAAACAGAGACCTCTAGTGAAAACAAAACAACATTTCACCCGCACAGGTTGTAAATTGAAAAGCAGTTTCCGTTCTGAGATACAAACATGTGTATCCAGTTCGTGGGAAAGTTCGTCACTTCTCCTAAAAGCAAATACCGGACAAGTTATAAAATATTTATATTTACCATCAACATCTGCAATGTACCGAATAATCAAACAAGCTCCTGAAAGAAAATAACCTGTCACAGCGGGACAAACACGGAGGGTGTAAACCACAAACCCTTCAAAATTAATTTGAATTTCACGTAGGCCAAGCTCTTGCGACTCTTCCCGTCTCGACGCTGGGTTTGGAAGTCACCAAGCGTGGGTTTATGTGGTCGGAATCCCAAATGTGCTTTAGAACCTGGATTCCTCGACCGGATAAACAATCCCTCGGGCTGCGCCCGTAACCCCGCGCTCCCCGCAGCGGCCGCAGCCCCCGCACGCCCGGCCGCCGCTCCCCCATCCACGGCTGTTCCCTCCCTCCAAAGGCGGAACGGCGTATTCCCGGTTCGGATACGCACCCGGGGGCACCGGCACTCACCAGCCCCTCGAAGTCTTTCGCGTCGCCGCTCGCGTAGCGGCCCGGGAAGGGCCTGAGCGCCGAGTCCCGCCGGTAGCTCTGCAGCGCGGCGGCGAACAGGCTGCAGCGCAGGTCGGCGGCCGGCGGGTCCCTCCCCGCCGCCGCCCTGACGCGGGAGGCGGCCTCGCCGGGGCCGGGCCCGGGCGGTGCCATGCCCGGCGGGGGCTGCCGAGCGGCCGCCGCTCCCAGAAGGCGACGGCTCCCGCCGGGGCGGCGTCGCCCCTTCCGCTTCGCCGCCGGGGCCGCGGCCTGGCCCCGCCGCTCCGCCTCCTCCGCACGCCGCGCCGCCGCCTCGGGGCTCGGCTGCTCCGCCCGCTGCTCGGGGCGGGGAGGAGGGAGGCCCGGTGGGAACGGGAGGCCCGGCGGGCAGCGCCCCGGGCCCCGGCTGCGGGGTGCGGGCTCCCATCGAGGGCGTAGCGTTCGTGCGGAGCAGCGGCGCTGATGAGCCAGAGCGGGCATGCGGGGAGGCTGCTGTTCGTGTCAAATTTGGGTTTGTGCAGCTCTGGTTTTAACAGGCTTACACGACAGTAAGTCGAAAGCGTGCAGGTGCTGTTAGTCCGTCGCGGTTCCCTTTATCGTCCAGGCTTGTAGCCTCAAAGGATGAATCCGGGTTGGTTTGAGTCATCTCCTGCAGGCTGTTGTTGCAGAATTAAGGGTGAGGGATTTGCTTTTTGATGGAACCTTTTACCAGTGGTCTCACCAAGTTGCCTGAGATTGGGGCCCAGTCAACGGGGTTTTAAATCCTTCCTCTTCCTCTCTGCAATACAGACACAACGTTAGCGCTCTGAAGCATCTCGCCAGTTCCAGGGTGCATTAAAAGTCACCATCAGCAGGGTGGAGGTCTCCTCAACCCGAACTCTGTTGTGCAAGTTACTTTGACCAATTTTGGAAACGTATAGCCGTATTAAAAGTCTTCTAACACCTTTCTTGGTTTCCTCATTCAGGAGGGATATTGCACATACCCGTGGAGTAACTGATACAGGCGCCGCACACGCAGACTATTGCAGATGCTCAGAAAAATGTTAAGGTCGCTTGTGGATACCCATTATTGGGCTCTCACCCTGCAACTGGATCCTCAAAGACTGCCTTGCTCTTTTTCTGAGCTCTAATTTGCAGCCTTACTCATAACGAACAGGAACGCCAGCTGTATTAAATACCGTCTAAGGGCAAAATGATATCAAAGCAAACAAAATGTGAACTTCATTCCTAAGTGCAGAGTTCATATTCTTACTCACCCACTCGAACGACTTGGGAGTATAATAAGCTTTTGTCATTCTGGATAGAACCAGATAGATCATAGACTCTGCACAGTTACATTAAATGGAAAATGATTTCACAATGACATATATAAATTGAATTGAGTTGTAGGTTTGTTTACTTGCTTTTTACTGGTTTATGAAAAATGCCTCTTTCAATAACAGCTGCATGAGCAAGCCTGAGATATGAAGCCATCAGTTCTAGGACAGCACAAATACTTGCTTAGGTCTGACATATTTAATGGCAACACGTAGACAAATAATTTTAAAGATAATCTTTAGTTTAGGTTACCGAATTTACTGCATACCTATACATGTTTTAACTTTAAAACATTATGCAGCCTGTGAGGTCCATGCCATTTTTTCCATCTTGACCTACTGGTAATGGATTATTACATTGCAGGTTTTGGATGAAACCTTGAAATCTAGATTTTGTCCGCTCTGTGCGGAACCTCTCACACCAATAGAGGTTTGTCTGAGTGTCACAGCCAGCACATCTCCAATTCCCTGCTGTATTTTGTGCTGTTGGCTTTCTCAGACCGGGTGGCAGCCATGCTGTGCTTGGTCCAAAGGGTCTCCTGCACACCAGCGGCATGGATTGGTGACTTAAGAAGAGGTCTGGCACCACACAAAGCTTTTTCTCAGGAGTTATGTAAATTGCCCAGACTTGAAATGCAGCCAGAGATATTACTTTCCATATTTCTATATCCTTGAGAGGATGTATTTTACTTTATCTGATGTGGTACCTTATTCTGCTGTAAATATCTGATATCTCTGACAGGCTGTTAGCAACATCATTGAATGATTCAGCTCGGGACATGTTTATTATCTTGCATTGTATTAAATTGTTCTATGCGATCCCTTTGAAAATCAGTGGTTGTCTGTCTAATTGGCTGATTTCATTCACTAAGAAATCATCAGATGTAATAATTTTCAGTGCCTGTTAAAGAACAATATCAGAAAATGGTAGAAATGTCTCTTTCAACACCTTTGAGTAGAATTTTACGTTGCTATTTTGAACTCTTGAATTGGTGTAATTCCCATGGCCTCGTTTAAAATCTCACTTATTGTGGTAGAGAAGAGAGGAAGAGTGCTTCTGACATCCCTGGGACAGGCAGAGACACTTCATGTAGCAAAAGGTGTGTTGGTCTCCCATTCAGGACTTCTCGGTGACAGGCAGCGTGCTGTATCTTTATCTCACAGCATGCCTGGGGCGGTGATTTTAGGGCAGAGTATGGTACAGTGGGCAGGACACATGCGGCATTGCCAACCGGGGCTCTGCTGTGGGGAGTGACATGTCCTGGCTTGTGATTATGGAGTGGAGACAAGCAATAGTGCCTGAGGAGAAGCTAGAAGAGAAGGAGAGTGTGGTGAAATGGGATGAGAGAGCTGGAGGGAAAAGGTTTCCTTGGAACCATGTCATAGAATCATAGAATGGTTTGGGTTGGAAGGGACCTTCAAGATCATCTAGTTCCAACCCCCCTGCCATGGGCAGGGACACCCTCCACTACACCAAGTTGCCCAAAGCCCCATCCACCCTGGCCTTGAACACTTCCAGGGATGGGGCAGCCACAACTTCTCTGGGCAACGTGTTCCAGTGCCTCACCACCCTCATTGCAAAAAATGTCTTCCTTAGATCTCAATCTCCCCTCTTTCAGTTTAAAACCATTTCCCCTTGTCCTATCATTACACACCCTTGTACAAATACCCTCTTCAGCTTTCTTGTAGGTCCCCTTTAGGTACTAGAAGACTGCTATAAGATCACCCCAGAGCCAGAATCCCACTTCGATTCTGGAAATGCTGGGCTCAGCGTGCCACCACTCTTACTAGAAGAGAGTCTCTCAAACAAGCGAAGCCCTTTTGTTCACTTGTCCTGGCATGGAGAAATTAACTCAAAATAGATCTAAACCATCACTGGCATCATAATAGTTAATGGAGATTCTGAGAGCATTGATCCAAAACTGATGCCTACCTTTGGGATTTCAAATGGATGGCGCTTCCATTACGGCAAGCTCAGCTGAGTTAGGCAGTGACAGATATTGATGAGATAACAAGTTTGCTGTATCGATGCTGAGCGAGAGTGCTGTCTGGTCAGACTCATCTAACACCAGACTAAAACCCTGTTTTACAAAGCGGCCCCTAAGCCAGAGATGAAGTACTGAAAGCTTTCGGCGCCAGTTTTAAGGGAGGTGGACCTTTGTGTGCTGGTGGTGCTGAACATCAACCTGCTGTAGACTTGAGCCTGCAAAATGTGTGAGGATAAGTCAAGGTGAAGTCATCATTCGTTTGGAGGGGAAGCACAGTTCTCCCCTGGTGTTACCCACAGCAGATGAGGTCATCCAGCCTGGGCCTTGTGGAAGCCCCAAACCCAGAAGATCTCATCTGATGCGTTTCCCGACAGCTCTAACAGGCACCCTGTCGGCAAGGTTTTGGAGTCCGAAGAAATACCTAACAGCTGCTGGTTTAGCTTGCACGTTGCTGCTTTTTAATTAAACATGGCAAGTACTTGCCGTGGGCTGGAGGCTGAGATTCAAAAGCATCTTCCTGGTCCTCTTAAAAAACAACCCCTTTTTTAGCAGCTTTTGAAGGATACGGCGTGCACCTCAGCATCTCCTGACAACCGTGTCCCACACCACCGAGCTAGCTCGCACACTTTTGCACCCCTGCTTGGAGTGCTTCAACCCTTCGATACCTGCAGGCAGGCAAGGCTGGCTGGGGGCACTTGCAAGGAGCTCTCTTTTTTTCTTTTGAGAAGTGCCCTTCAAGTGTGTTTCCCTTTTCTGATTTTATTTTCCTAGATAGAAGAGCTCTTCTCGGTGGTTCGCCGTGATTCAGTGCAAAGATGGTTTTGTAAAAGGTTCTGACAAGGGTCATTGCCGGCGGAGGGGTTTGAATAACGTGGCTGTACGACTTCTTATGAAATTGAAGATCTGATTATTTAACATAGGCTGTAATAAAAGTAGTTTCTGATATTGGTGGATGCATTTCAGCAGAGAAATGTGGTTTAAATGTCTTCATTTAATTCCAGTGTATTTAAAATTGATCTCATGGACCGGAAAAGAGATTTTTTTTCCCCTTAACTAGGGTCTGTGAAGGAAATTAATATAGGGAAGGGAAAATAGAAATACAATACTACACTCAGTGAAACAAATGCTTATGACTGAGGGGTTCGTTACTTGCTAGCACCACTGGAAAAGCCAGCTGTATAAGGTATGTTTTATTATAGAATTAACCTTGACCTAGGGTTCAAAGAGAAAGGTTAGTTTGAAATAAATCAGTGGTATGGTCAGGTCACTTCAAAGAGTCTAAAGCTGAGCTGGAAGATTACGTGCTGTTTATGTGTATCCAGTTGGAATAGAACATATGGTACAGATAATAGAAGTAAACTATTTATCTCGTCCCCCCTCCTTAGGGTTTAACGCCTTTTTGTCCTTTCCATATATGTGCTGCAGGGGATGTTTTTGTCCTAAGAGATTGATTGAAAACAGAAATGTGGAATAAAACAACCTTCTTAAGTCAGCTGGGTAAAATAGCCTTGCCTTTCACGTTTTTCCAATTGCTCAGATAAAGCTAAGAACTGTTTTGGAATAGTCATATGAATGTGATGAATCATATTTCTCTGTCACTTGTCTCAGTGAATTCATATAGTCATAAGAAAATCAAACCAAAATGTGCTCAGCTCCGAGTTATTGTAGTTCTAATCTAAAAGCAGGACCATGTTGAATTGCTACCTGTGAGTTACATGGATTTAAGAGCTTCCCAAATACCAGATAATTCATGGGACATCCCAGCAAAATGGGCACGAGTATCCCAGCTGGCATGGGGAGTGGGAAATGAGGTTGGTTAAGCAATTTACCCAAAGATGCTCATAATCTGTAGCAAAACTCAGATGAGTCCTCAAGGCTATGGTTGATTCCAGCCCTTTTTGGGGCCGAGGGCCAGAATCTCACCTCAAATTTCCTGGATGCCAATCTGCTGTTTTAACCACAAGGTCATCCCTGATCATTCGGCCCCATGTTCCCTTATTCTTCTGCTCTCTGTGCAATAAGGAAGGTAGCAGGACTTGAAAGGTGGCGTGTCCACCAGTCGTTTGAGTCCATGTTCAGCTTTGTGTAGGTCACTACACAGGGCAAATAAAGGAAATTTTCACTTCATCCAGACACATCAGAAGATACAAAGTGCTGTCAGTTAATTCCTACTAGGTGGCCGTTTTCTAGAGCGATCTGATGGCTTACGTCTAGGATCAGGCAGCCAGCGAAGCCCTTTTCAGTTATTCAGGTGAAATTCAGGAACAACTCCACTAATGTGACTATAATTTTGACTGAAAAACAGCGTGTGAAGAGAGCTGAGCTTGTGGTGTATGGGAAGGCAGAGGCAGTAACGAGCTGGCGTTCGTTGTCTCCGATGCATGGGTTCTCCTGAGTTGAGTTGCTGTAGTGTGTGATGTGCGAGGCCAGCACTGGAGTTTTGCAGCGCTTGCGGAGAAGCGGTGGGAAGAGCGGGGCTGGTGGCATCGCTGGGAAGCAGAGAGGTTCGTTTGCTGGAATTAAAACCAGCTGCTGAGCCCAGACATGGTCGCTCGGTAACAGCTTTGCTCCACGGATTGTTTTTTCCCTAATGTGGTACACGCGGTGTGCGGATAGTAGCACATTTTAAGATTTATGTTTGCCTGATTTTTCCGATTAATAGGGAAATCTGATAATTATCCATTTTAAAGCAATTGCTAAACAATAGGAAGGAGTATGCTTGTTAAAAGTACACATAAAAGCGAGCTGGATCTATGTGAGGGTGCTGAGCCTTTGATAGATTTGCTCCTTACAGCAGTCTTTGATCTGTCACGCTGGAAAATAAACTCAGTGGGAGACTGGATACGGGATATAGAGCAGTTCACCTCTAGGTCACGGGCTCTGACCCAAGCCAGGTCAGGAACGAGTCTCCGGGTCAGCTTTGGAGCTGCAGGGCCGCCTGGCCCTTGTCACCCACCACCGTACCCCTGGAATCAAGGAGGGACCTATTACTTCTTCCTCCGTTCCCAAATGAGAGCTTTTCAGCTTTTCCAAGGAGATAAATGATATGATCCTGGACCTTGCCAACCAGTGTGGGCATCCCCAGGGCAGCATCAGGGTTTGGCTCTCGGTAACATTCTTGCTGGAGGAAGCTGAGTGCTCTGGCATGGGACTTGTGCGAGTTGTGCCCAGCCCAGCGCTGCAATCTCTGTGTTCTCCTCCAGCTTCTCAGAAACCTGTTACTTATCAGGCAATCTAAACAAAAGAGAAGCCATTGAAGTAGTCATATCGGTGCTGCAGGAAGAGACCTGTGGATGGATGTGGAACAGTGGTCCTGGAGGCAGCATCTCCTCTGGCCAAGTGCTGTTCTGACGGCTTCGCTGGCAAGAGACAGGCAGCTCCATCCATTGCTCTCTAGTCTAGTGTTGCCATGCTACAGCACGAGGTGACCATGTTTGTTACTGGCCAGGTTCCCTTGTCCGATAAAATGGTTGCAGTACCCAGTGACACAAAGCTGCTTTGAAGCTTGCCTAACTTGTCTCTCCAGCCTACTCTTGGCAGATGGAGAGAACAGTAAATGCTCTTCCGTCACCTGCTCCTGCTGCAGTGAGGCAAAGAGACATGGCAAGGACCTGTCTATGCCCAGGAGACCCTGGGTGCTGTGGGTGCCCATATGGGAAATGCAGCTTTGCAGGGCTGGGGTTGCAAAGGGGGCTCGTGGCCACCCTGCCCATCCTCCTAGTGTGACACTGCCCAATGCCCCAAAAAGAATCATAGAAGCATAGAACGGTTTGGGTTGGAAGGGACCTTCAAGATCATCTAGTTCCAACCCCCTGCCATGGGCAGGGACACCTTCAACTACACCAGGTTGCTCAAAGCCTCATCCAACCTGGCTTTGAACACTTCCAGGGATGGGGCATCCGCAGCTTCTCTGGGAAACCTGTTCCAGTGCCTCACCACCCTCAGAGGGAAGAATTTACTCCATATTTCTCATTTAAATTTCCCCTCTTTCAGTTTAAAGCCATTACCTCTTCTCCTACCACTCCACGCCCTTCTAAGAAGTCCCTCTCCAGCTTTCTTGTAGCCCCTTTAGGTACTGGAAAGCTGCTAGAAGGTCTCCCTGGAGCCTTCTCTTCTCCAGGCTGAACAACCCCAACTCTCTCAGCCTGTCTCCATAGCAGAGGTGCTCCAGCCCTTGGATCATCTTCGTGGCCTCCTCTGGACCTGCTCCAACAGCTCCATGTCCTTCTTATGCTGAGGTCCCCAGAGCTGAATGCAGTACTGGAACATGGGAAACAGAAATTAAATGTGAGAACTGAAAAGCCTGAGGTTTCTTACTGTTGAGGAAGTCACTTGAGTTTCTTTCTGGCAGTTCCAAAAAAAGCAGAAACAAGGATTTTGTTGCATTTCATCTGTGTCAGATTCGAGGAGCTGGTTCTAGTTTATCTCATGCAAGAGAGAGCTGCCAGGATTTATCTTTGTGTGGTGTTTTGCAGGGAGGGAAACAGAAGTGAGAAAGGTCTGGAATCTCATGTAGCTCTGGCCAAAATCATGTTATCTGCAATAACTGATTATCCAAAGTTTGGCCAAACCTCACTCTGCACGAGACTCTCAACGCCAGACTAGAGCTGTAGAGACAAATAGCAAGACCCAGGCTGTCTGCTAGGCAACTGAGCTCCTAAAAATGAATTTCTGAGCCCAGAAGACCAGTCTGGATTGGCTCCGTTGGAGCTGAAGGTCTCAGCACAGTCAGTGGTGGGAGCTGGACCCTTTTGCTGGCCGTCGGCACAGGGAACGCTGTCGGCTGGAAATGCCAGCCTGTGCTGGGCAGTGGGGTGGCACAGTGAGCTGGTGGGCTCAAGCCCCCAGTCCTCCCCTGCCTGAGTGTGTCCAGAGCCCCCCTCGAGCAGGAGTGGGATGTGGAGATGGAGCCGGTCACAAACCACTACCTAGCAATGCCTGGGAAACTGGAAACTAGCTTGGGAAATGTTAAGCCTCTGCCCACAGCATTTTTGCAAGCAGTTTTCGCTTTCCTTTTAAACACTTGTCATCCTCTTCTATACATTTTTTCACGATTCAAACCAGCATATGACAGATGTGTGTTGCGGGAAGGTCACGAAGCCTTTTGCTTTAGAGGGGAGGGCAGGCAATGAGCTGTGAGATTGGCAGCCCTCTGCCCAGCAGGACGTCAGGGAACTGCAGTGGAGACGCAATTTCACATGGCACACGAGCCTGTGCAAGGGGCAGCTTGGTGCCACTGGCTCCTGGGGACAGCGGGGACCTGCGTGGCCTCAGCAGGAGGTGACAGGGGAGGGGACCTGGAAATTAGAATGTAAATGAAGTAAAAAAAAATAATCTGAAAGAAAGATCCGTGCACTGATGATGATGATGGACAAACCTTTCTTCTCAGGACTGTTTAATCTCTTTATCGAATGGGTTGTATAGCTCTGGTGCAACTTCTGCACTGTGTGAAGTGCATATAGGGAACTGCCTGAGCAATCCCACGTCTGCTGAGCTCCAAAATACCCAACCCAGCACCCATACACACCCTCACTCCACCCTTAAGCTTCTGGGATTCTCAGCTCCATGGCGTCGGAGAGGATAACGTGGAACATAACGGCGAGCGTTGCTCAGAGAGGTCCAGCCCCCACGTCTGAGCATCCCATCTGCTGCCTTGCTCTTTTTTTTTTATGTGCCAAAGGATGCAACTTGGGAGTGAAAACAGCAAAAAGGAGGGTTTGACATGTTAAGTGGCATGTGTTGTGCCTGCTGTAGATACCAGGGAGAGAGGATCGTGCCCTGTGCTGGTTTCCATTTGCCGGCTGATGGCAGCAACGCATCTGCACAGAGGGAGCGAGCGGGCGGCTCCAGGCAGGTTTAGGACAAGCAGGGTTGGGACAGGCAGCTCTGCCTCTCACCTGCCTCTTCCCTTTGCTGCTCTCGCCACATTGCCCCAAATATCACAACTCGGGGTTGTAACGCAACTCCCCGCTGCCCTGGTGCGAACCGGCCGTTGCACGACAAATAAATCGTGCGCAGGAGAGTTATGGGAGAGCGGCACGGAAATACGTCTGCTGCTTCCCAGGGGAAAAACGGCAAGAAACTTTCCTCATCTGTACACCCACCTGCTGATTTGGCCCTTTCAAGCACAGTAAAACTGGTGAATCGTCTCCAAAAATAAATGCCAGGTGCTGAGTTGTTCCACCTGTAAAGCCACGGCGGATGTTTCCTTGGGAGCTGGGAAGTGATGGGGCAATTCCCTCTCCCTTGGAGGGGCTGTGGGGTTTGCCCCACTGTTATCCTGCTTTTGCCTGGGATGTGTCAGCGCATGGCATTACATTTAAAGGAAGAGGATATTCCTCGCTTGCCTTCTTAAACACAAACAATGATTTTAGGGGAAGAAAGAGGACAATACGCTATTGTTACGTTGTTCCCCTGCCTCGGCTTCACACTGAAATATTCAAGCTCCCCCATGAATAATGCAGCTTCAGCCCCAAGCCTGCTTTGCACTTCACACTAACCAGGCCCATAAAACAACAGGATTGCTCCAGGCATATATTATGCCGTATAGGACGTCTCCCACCGAGCGGAGCTTTGTCTTCGCTGCCACTAAGGCTGTTGGGGTTCTTTTCCCCTGTCTCTCAAAAAGATAACGAGCATGAGAGCTCTGGCTTTAAAATATTAGTGGAAACAAGTCACCTGTGGTTTTTTTTTACCTGGTGCTAACCAGCTGTGGTCCACTTTTCACTTTCCTCCTGATCAGGCTGCCATGCCCTATATGGCACTTAATCTTCGGGATAAATATGCTGTATTTAGCTGGCTGGCAACGACAAAATGAGCCAGGTCAGTAATCTGCACCTTCGCGACAACGACAACTGCGTTTGTGTGATTTGAAGAGGAAAAATCCTGCTGGGTGATTGTGTGGATCAAGTCTCTCTCTGCCCAGTTTTGTACTGGCCCAATCAGTGTCTGCAAGCGAGGTTAGGGCTGATTTACACCCACCTGAGAGCGGTACTGGGAGACAAACCAATACATTAGGAGTCAGGATTGCTCTGTAACCCAAAATTGGAATTCTTTATGGAATCATAGAGTCATAGAATCACAGAATGGTTTGGGGTGGAAGGGACCTCAGAGATCATCTAGTTCCAACCCCCCTGCCATGGGCAGGGACACCCTCCACTACACCAGGTTTCTCAAAGCCTCATCCACCCTGGCCTTGAACGCTTCCAGGGATGGGGCAGCCACAGCTTCTCTGGACAATCTGGTCCAGTGCCTCACCACCCTCATTGTAAAAAATTTCTTCCTTAGATCTAATCAAAATCTATCCTCTTTCACTTTAAAGCCGTTGCCCCTTGTCCTATCATTATATCTTTCTTTCTCTGGACTAGGAATTAGGTACCTAAGCAGCAGCAAGAGCAGGAGCATCATGCTGTAATGGCTGGAGGCTCATACGTACTCTATCACACAAACTGTATCTCTTCCCCCAGCCTTGTAAAGTTCAAGAGAGATTTTTGTAGCATTTTAATGATGCTGCTGTTCAGAACAAGACCCCCTTGGTGTCGGGTTTAGTTGCTCCCAGCCGTGCTGTGTGAAGCTCTCCCCTCCTCAAAGGAAAAGGAAAAATGAGGCAAGAAGGGAAAAAAAATGTCTTCCCCCCCTTCCCATGGAGATACCTTTACACTCACCCTAAACTACAAAGATGAGGCCCTTGATGGATTTTGGATTAAAAGGAGCAATACGCCTCCCTGGACATCTGGTCTGTCGTCAATAATGACATTAGGATCTGTCACGTAGGAATTGCCATCTGTGATCCGGTCGGAGGCCTTTCAAAGGGAAGGAAACGGGAGACTGGAGATCAAGGAATGGTTTGCTGCAGGGAAGAGTGACTTGCAAGCTCTGGAGGTGCATGTGCCCTTCCTTCAGCTCTGCAAATCACTCCATTCCTCCATCAGGTCAAGGACAAAGGTAGAAAACTCTTGGGTTTTAGGAAAAATCTTGGGAAACCTTTGTTGAAGGGAGGAGATGAAGTGGGGAGGGTTAGGGTTGTCTTAAAAAAAACAAAGGCCGTACTGAGTGAGCACGAAGGTTCATCCAGACCTGAACCCTCTCCCCAGCTGAAGATGAGGGTGATGCTCGGAGAAGAATAAAGCAGAAGAGAGGTGTGCAGAGTGTTCCTGGTGTGCTCCATAGCCTCCACTTCTGCTCAGAAACCTTCCAGGTTACATGTGGGATGTCTGAGTTGAAGAGAATTGACCGAGTTCTGAGGTCTGGTGCAAACTACTGCGGCACAGAAAGCAAATTAAAACTGCTGCCTGGACAGGGGGTATTGCCCCACTTGCAGACTGCACACATCAGGCTTTGACTTCTGAAATGAAGTGAGGTCAAAACTTGCCTTCCCCGGGCTGCCCTCGCAGCACATTGTGTGCCCACGCATCTCCGGGGCCGCTGTGCACCATCCTCGTGCGAAGGTTGCGGTGATGATTCCCGGGACCGTCGGAAGCAAAGATGAAAAGAATAGTCAAGGACCTAAAAAAAAAGCAGGGAGAGGTTTTCCAGCTGCTCCGTGAATTTTTTGCATCATCTGGGTTACACCACCTGCTAACCTTCTCCCAAACCAGTGCCACTGGGAAGGATGGGTGTCTCTGGAAACCCACCTGCTGCCACGGCTGCAAAAGCAATAACGTCAAAACCTCCAGGGACCCGGTGATGCTTTTTTTTCCACACGTTTTGTTTTTGTCTCTGTGAGCTAGGTATAAACTTTCTCTGTAGAAATCTAAGATTAATCCAATCACTAGCCCATCAGCTGTTTATTTAAAGAGGTAAGTCCTCATCTTGTCTTTTGGCCATCAATCCCCATTAGTTTCCCTATATGGTTGATTGAATAGTCCATCGCCTGTACTAATAAGCGCCCATTAGTTGTCCCACAGACCTTTAGTTTTATTAGAAACAATTCGTGTCAGCCTAGGCTGGATGAAATGCTTTTAGCTGGATTGTCTTGATTGCATTACTTGGAAGGTGGCATCTGAGCTCCTGGAAGGTTGGAGAGATGCAGCAGCTGCCTGAGCTGCTTTTGCACGTACGCGACGCAGGAGAAAGGCAGATGACACCGTTGGGAGCAAGGCGAGGGTTTGCTGCAAGGGCACACAGAGCGTGTTTAAATCTGCAGTAATGGCTCTTTGGTTTGCCCCGTTTGGGTCAGTCTAGAAGGAACCTCCAAGGATTTGAAGCAAATGTTCCTGTCACCTTCGCTCTGGCCTTGGGCTTTCAAACGCCGGTGGATCTCAGGACTTGCTGTTGGCGTTTCTCTTCCTTTTTCATTCTCCTTCTTCATTTCTCATACCACAAGCCCAGAAATTTCCCCTTTTTGCAGCATTTTGGGCTGCAGTAAGCTGTTTATAAGCAATGTGGCTTGCTGCTCTGCAAAAAAAAAAAAAAGTGTGGAAGGCAGGAATTGCTGCAAATCACTCTTCAGCTGCTCTTCATCACACCGGCTCTGGCTTCCATCTACCCGACAGCCCCGCTAAAAGGATAATAATGCTTTAAAAATTAGAGTCAGCCAAACAACTACTTCATAAATTCATGGCCTTGCCCTGATCCTTTCCAGAAGTTTTTCTTTCAGATCGAGTCCATGTCAGACCTTGGATTCTGTCTCTTTGGAAGTGCTGTTGCTTTTCTACTTTCCGAACGCTCGCTGGGTCACCCAGCTATGCAAAGGAGGTTACCAATTATCTGTCATTAGCTCAACATAAACAAGCCTCGTTTCAGGATAATCTTGTGATCTCTCCTTCAGGGAACACGGGATAATCTCTCCGTGATATTGTCTTATTGTGGGATTTTGTCCTTGATAGATAAACCGGTCCTGAATCCTATTAAGAGCTATTCTGCCTCCCCTGAAAAGAGACAAACTCGCTGATGAAACCAACTCCTGGCAAATTGGGAAGACACCCTTCGCTTTGTCTACCTGATGGGAAACAGCTTTTGTTTTGTGGCAGCTGTTTCCATCTGTACCACTTCTGAAAGCAATTGAAGTATCACAGCCCCAGCTTTTCTATGGGACTAATGGTCCTTCTCAGCTCATCAAGTCCACCTCGAGCTACCAGCAGGCAACCACGGCAAATACACTGGGGGCTTGTTTGAGACGTGGTGGGAAGGCAGCCCTGGGTGGAAAGGCTGGTTGAGTGGGTGATATAGCATCTTTTCAGTCAAAGGTGATGAATTTTCACCAAGGGATGAATTGTCCCGTCAGGTTTTGCACATACCCCAAAGGTGCGGAGCGCTCAAGGAGCTGGGCAGGAGAGCTCCCACCATTGCCAGACGTAGGTGAGGTTCAGCATCATCGTTCCGCTTCATAATTTGGGGAATTTCAACAGGAAGAGTACCTGGCTGGCAACTTTCAGCATTTTCAGCCTGGTCCCCTAAAGAAGAAGACCTCTTAGTCTATGCGTCCTTCTCCCAAAATAACTCTGACCCCAGTGTCTGACTTTGCATGAAGAGGGAGACAGACCTCTCTAAAGCATTCAGGTTCATAGAATAGAGATTTCCCCACTTGGAGACAGGTAATGACTCTGCAAACATGAAAGCTGCTGTAAGACCTAATGTTTCAGACCCTTTAAACGACTCTGGGAAGCTCTGCTGTGACAAAGGGGCTGTAGAGGGAATATTTGTGGCTTATTATGGCTGAGGAAATGTGAAAGCCAGCAACTGGCCAACACTGAGCCCTCCACAACTCATGACACGGTCCATGCCCCTCTCCTCTCTTTACCTCCCAGCTCTGTGCACCCAGGGTAGCTGTCCCAACCGTGCACCTCAGCACCGTTCACCCAAATTAGAGCACTGAACTCCTTCCCCTTGCCTTGTTGGGTCCAGAGCAAAAGAAGGACCCAGGGGTGACACGGCAAACCCCGTGAAAAGCATCTTGGTGGCCAAACTGGGTGGTGAACGTTGGTGGTGAACGTTGGCGGTGGCCAAGCCGGTGCTCTGACTGCAATGAGAGGAGCCTGTTGCAAAGCGTGTTTGGCCTTGACGGTGCAGAAGTGCTGAGCGCGGCTGGGACAGGCTGCTGAGTGCCTGCCACGTACCTGAGTGCTGTATCATCGGCGACCAAAAACCACATGAGCAAACGTTGTCATCTTGGGAAAAGGACCCCTGCACTGATGGGTGCCTGGTGGCTTCCTTGCTCTCGAGTTGATAACGTGTTACCTTTTTTCCTTCTTAGAAAAACGTGATAGGACAGCGCTGCCGATTTCCCAGGAATGAATACAATCACTAACAAGCATCCCTAACTCAGATGAAACCCACCTGTGTCTTTAAAGATGCCCTGGTCTTCCTACGGCAGGGATTGAAGAGGAGCCTTGCAGAGGGGAAGCTTAATAACACACAGTGCAGGTCATAGAATCATGGGATGGTTTGGATTGGAAGGAACCTCAAAGACCATTTAGTTCCAACCTCCCTGCCATGGGAGGGAAACCCTCCACTACACCAGGTTGCCCAAAGCCTCATCCAGCCTGGCCTTGAACACTTCCAGGGATGGGGTCCAGGGACCCAGAAAAGGTTATTAGGGTCCACATTTCCTCGAAGCACAGTTTTGTACCCTGCTTAAGTCAGGAGTTTATTATTTTTAACCAGATTTTGCATTACTACGCCTCCTCAGACGTGGCAGCCTTGGAGCCCTTTGCGTGGTTTTGGTTTTAGGCCAGGGTTCTCCTGTGATTTGCTCTTTAATCTTAGGGAGGTTTTGTTTTAACGTTTTGGTGCCTCTTCTTAGCAGCATGATAAATAAAAAGAGAATTTATTTTTGAGTACTGAATCTGAAAATAGCAAAGCCTTGGCTGGTTTCCCGTAGCGGGTTCGTGCCTCTTGGTCGATACGCAGGTTTTACAGATGCAAAGACACGTTGTCTTAGCAGACACCCCTGCAACAAATACAAACTCTCTCTTTTTAGCAATCCCTGCTCACTCTTCAAAGTGAGAGGCTTTCTGTCTTTAAGGAAGTTAGGACAATAAGAGAAAAACAAATCCATCGGTCTTGAGGGGAGTTGGAAAATGTTTTTTAAAAGGAAGACTTGATAAAAAATATTGAGTGAGGTATAAAGCTGAAATCTCTTATTTCAGAAATCTGACAACTCTGGCAAAGTCAAATTGCTTCTCGAGGGATTTCAAGGGGAAGAGGGAGCCCACCCAAGTCTGGGATATATAAAAAAGGAGAGTCAGTCATCTAGGTTGTCTTAGATTTTTTTTTTTATTATTTACTCAGAGCTGTTCAGCCATGAAGGACCCCAGTCCCTGCTGTGCATCTGTAGGGTTTGTTGTGAATGGGCATCCGTGTCTCCCTGTGGCTGTTTTCATGTCTGAAAATAATGACAGTGATCTAAATCTCTCGAGTCCTTTCCCATCTCAGCATTTGGCTTTTGACTTCCTCTGGGCGTTGGGAGGCAGGGAGGTGCTTCCCCCATGAGTTGGGAAGCACATCTCCTGCTCTTTGAGATGGACAAGAAGGGATCTTGAGGCTCCTCCAGGTGTTTTTGGGAAAGTATGAATATATGAGATGTACGAATATATGAGATCTATGAATATGTCTCACATAATAAGGCCTGTTTCCTTCCAGTGGTGTGTTGCCATGTCCCAACAGTCCTGCACTGCCCGACCTTTTCTAGTGCCCATCAGTAATTTCCCTTGGTTCAAACAAAAAAATGTAGCCCTGGAGATTAATTTTGGTGAATCTGCAGCAGGGTCTGGGTCTGGCACATCTGCTGCTGGCGGAGCCATGAGCAGCAGGGAGCAGGATCTCTCCAGAAACCACTGGGTCTGTTCCACGTCTCCCGTGCAGCATCCTCACCCGAGGCCTGGCGAGCACGCGTCCGCTCTTCGAAAATAAATCCATCACAGGAGCAGAGAGGGGATGAAGCCACTGCAGATATAAAGGTCACGTTATAAAGGCCATGTTAAAATATGCTCATAGGAAATGACAGCTTGTAAGTACTCTGTTATCTAATTACTTATGTCAGGCAGAGAAGTCTGGGCAGCAATTATTTTTAACCTAAATCACGCAAACAACTACTGTAGGAGCTTCCCCAGTTCTCAACATTTCTTGTAATTATCGTTTTTGGGACAAAACGGAGCTTTGCAGGACAAACAGTTGTCTTAAGGGGCTGGTTTTCCAGAATCTGAAGGTGGAGATGCTGAGCCCTGTTTGCGTTGCATGTGGAGGGCAGATGGGATTTATTTTCCTGCCGACACCACTGGAGATGGGCAAAGGAGAGCCCCGTGGCCGAAGACAGAAATCCTTCACGCAGGAGGAGGGCAGCCCCTGGGTCCTGCTAGGACAGCGAGGTGGGTGTTAGCACGTGGTTTGGACAGGCACCGAGTTGGTCCTTGCCCTGCCGCAGACTCATTAGGTGACCTTGGGTTGGGCAAGGCATTGAGCCTGAGAGAGGAGCTGTGCAGGAGCATGTGGGGCTGATGGTCTACACGGGCACTGGAGGATGGTGGTACTGGGTGAGGTCACAGTCTCTGACTCCATCTCTAACTGCACCCAAAGCAGTGCCCTGTGATGAACCTAAGCACAGAGCAAGAGGGTGGGATGGGAAAGGACGTTATCCTTTTGCAGATGGGTGTCGCAGCCTTTTGCTCCAGCATGGTGCACAAAATCCAGGTCCTCTTGATCCAGCACCAGCTTCCAGCCTCTGTGTGATCTAAAATCTTCCCTCATTTTGCTGGAGAAGCTTTCTAGCCCAAAATATTTGTGCCGTATGGAGAGACCTTGAGACAACATATCGTCTTACATCGAGCTTCAGTCTTGCCTCTTTGACCTGTGCCTCAGGGAGCTGCCCCTGTCTTCTCAAGGTCTTTTGAATATCAGCGGAGACGTTCATCATCCTGGGGCCTCAAGGAAGGTATTGATCACACATGATGAATCGGCGCATGTGTCGCGCAAGAGGAATGATCAGTTAATGGATGAAAGATGTGAGAGCTGGTGCTTTCATCCCGGGTCACCGTTTGTTCCTCCTCCCTGACACGAGGCTCTTCCAGACCCTCTGGGAGATGCACGGGAGAGTGAGAGAGAGGCTGTGGGACAGGAGCCAGCGGGCCTTGGTGGCACCTTCTCCTGGGGACACAGTCTGGGTCGTCCTGGATGGTACCGCCACAGCCGGCAATTGGATTTTGGGGAGAAGGAAGGTTAATTGGAACGCCGCTTTGGTCCGTGGTCGTGAAATCAAGAGGACCTGGTGCAGCAGATGACACAAGATGACCTCTTGATGAAATAAAGTCTTCCTCTGGTTTTCCACCAGTGTCCTGGAGCTTAGATGTCCCATTCTGCTCCGGCCAAAACTGTTACCACCACAGTCTGAGCAGGACAATAAATGTCCCTCCAGAAGTACCCTTCCAAACCAGATAGATTGATGGGATGTTTATTCTGCACGCAGCATTAGTGTCATTACACCAATGGAAACTACTAATGAGCGGCTCTAGTAAAGATCTACTGGTTAAAATTGCATTTCCCCCTCTCTCTCCCAGTCTCCAAAGGTCTTTTACTTTTAAGAAGGATAATTCATTCCACCTCCAAGGCTAAAACGTCACCTCCTTTTAACTTTCCAACTGGTCCTGACTGATGCATCCCTGAGCAGCGGGTTCACAGCAATCCTTCAGCCATGTGGTGTGGAGAGATGCCACAGTATATGGTCCATAGGGACCACGAGGGACATGGGTGGGTGCTTGAAGCACCAGTGCTAAAAAATATCCCTAGCGGGATCGCTTTGGAGCTCCAGAGCTTTGGAGACAAAGCGAGGAAGGGAGAGATGCCACAAGCCTCTCGGTCACGCCACTTTCCCAGCCTGCAGGAATTACTGCAAATAGTGATTTATTAAATCCTTGTAAACCAGGGCAGTATCACACGTCCCCACTGAGAGCTCTTCTGCCTGAGATGTTATTCCAAAGGACTGCTTCCGATTGATTTTTTTTCACCCCCGATTTTTTGCCCTGTACGAATGTTTTGGAAGAAAAGCACGTTATTCCAAATGCGATTAAGTCATTTGGAAGAGGATTGTGGTGTTTCGGAATAACACCCTCTTATTGCAGGATGAGATCAGTCACACAGGGAGTTAATCGGAAACAGCTATTTCACTCCTCTGGGAAGCCTCCACCACCATGATGAACAGTCGGACTATCGGAGTTGCTCCTGCCGCCTGCTGCCCACCGGTGCCTTCTTCCACCCGTGGGGTCTCAGGCCAGCCGGTGTGTTACGGCTCAATAATTTAGAGATATAATTTAATTACTTCTGGGCTTGACTCTGGGCTTTTTGTGGTAGTGAAGACCTCAGAGTCCTCTGTGATATTGCAATGAATGGGCATTTCATGGACTGAAGATGATTCGTAAGGGGCTGTTGCCTTCAAGAGACATTCACTTCCCCAAAAGCCTCTCCACTTTTAGTCATAGAATCATAGAATAGTTTGGATTGGAAGGAACCTGAAAGATCATCTAGTTACAGCCCCCCTGCCATGGGCAGGGACACCCACCACTACACCAGGTTGCTCAAAGCCTCATCCAACTTGGCCTTGAACACCTCCAGGGATGGGGCAGCCACAACTTCTCTGGGCAACCTGTTCCAGTGCCTCACCACTCTCAATGTAAAAAATTTCTTCCCTAGATCTAATCTAAATCTCCCCTCTTTCAGTTCAAAGCCATTGTCCCGTGTCCTGTCACTACACACCCTTGTCCAAAGCCCCTCTCCAGCTTTCTTGTAGCCCCTTGAGGTACTGGAAGGCTGCTGGAAGGTCTCCCCGGAGCCTTCTCTTCTCCAGGCTGAACAGCCCCAGCTCTCTCAGCCTGTCTCCATAGCAGAGGTGCTTCAGCCCTCGGATCATCTTTGTGGCCTCCTCTGGACCCGCTCCAACAGCTCCATGTCCTTCTGATGTTGGGGACCCCAGAGCTGAACAGTGTACACCAAGGGCTGAATCCAACCACATCAGAGGTGTCTGCGCTTACGCCCACAGCATCGCTCATCCCAGCGGCCGTGGGAGCTGCATCCCTTGGCCACGCTTGCAAAGGGCGTTGGCATCGCCTGTAACGCTCCATCCTCCGCATCACGCACGGCTCCGCCGCCGCAGCCATCGTGCTCCGTGATGCAACAACCCAGAAACTATGGGCTTGCGTGTGCCGCAAATTATTTTTTTTTCATCCTCTGCTATGTATTTATTATTGAAAATTAAAGGGTTTCCTAAATTTTTATTTCTGAGCTGAGCCAAACACAGCTTAGGCAGTAAGCAATGCATATTTATTTCCAGCTCGAGAAGGGAAAATATAACTTCTTTGCTCATGTTTCTATAATTTCTTTTCTGTGCATATGCAAATTGCCGGTTTATTTGTGCAAGATTTATGCAGCTAAATGATGGGGAATTATAGAGGCAATTCAGCACTTAGAAAGGAAAGAGACAATTGCTGCAATTTGCTTGTGCCATGCACTAATTCCTTCAGAAAATGCTTTTGCTCATTTATTTGCACCAAGCACCGATTTTTGCACCCCTAAGCAAGCTCGGGAGATTTTTCTCCAGGGTCAATATACTGCAAATGGTATATATTTACTTCTGCCTGTGCCATCACCTCCCTGTAATACCTTACAGCAATTAGTAACAATAATGAAATATAGCTGTGATTGCTCAGTGCTGGAGAAACGCAGCCAGCGCTTGTGAATCAAGCGTATTTTCTGGTCAAATTGGCCATTTAAGCGTGCTGCTCAGGAAGCTTTAAATCCACCTCAATGGATCACTCCATGGGAGGAAAAACACTGTTGGAAGCAGGTTTTTTTCCCTGATATTTTTTGCTGCCAAAACTGAACCTGCTCTGCGAGGTGAGGCTCAGAGGTCTAGGGAACCTCTCACCCCAGCACGAGCTGATGCATGGTGCATGGTCGCAGGCATCATTCTTGCTGACGCAGTGAGATGTTGGCTTGTAAAGCCAGTGGCAGCAAGAACTGAGGTGTTTCCCAAGTTTTCCTCCACATACCTCATGGATGAGGCTGACAAGGGAAATCCCACAGGGCTGGGATCATAGAATCATTTAAGTTGGAAAGGACCTTTAAGACCATTGAATCCAACCATTAACCCAACACTGCCAAGTCCACCACTAAACCATGTCTCTCAGCACCACATCTACATGTCTTTTCAATACCTCCAGGGTTGGTGACTCCACCACTTCCCTGGGCAGCGTGTTCCAACAATTGACAACCATTTTGGTGAAGAAATTGTTTCTCATATACAATGTAAACCTCCCCTGGTGCAACTTGAAGCCGTTTCCTTTTGTCTTATCGCTTGTTACTTGGGAGAAGAGACCAACCTCCACCTCACCACAACCTCCTTTCAGATAGTTGTAGAGAGCAAGAAGGTCTCCCCTGAGCCACCTTTTCTTCAGGCTAAACAATCTCAGTTTCCTCATAAGACTTGTGCTCCAGACCCTTCACCAGCTCCGTTTCCCTTCTCTGGACACGCTTCAGCACCTCAATGTCTTTCTTGCAGTGAGGGGCCCAAAACTGAACACAGTATTTGAGGTGTGGCCTCACCAGTGCCGAGTACAGGAGGACAATCACTGCTCTGGACCTGCTGGTCACACTCTCTCTGATACAAGCCAGGATGCTCTTGGCCTTCTTGGCCACCTGGACATGCTGCTGGCTCGTATGCAGCCATCTATCAACCAACATCCCCAGGTCCTTTTCCACCAGGCAGCTTTCTATCCACTCTTCCCCAAGCCTGTAGGGTTTCATGGGTTTGTGGTGACCCCAGGGCAGGACCTGACACTTGGCCTAATGCCTTAAATCCGATGCCCGGATGCAGGATGGAGACAGGACACAGGGACAGAGGTCCAGAGCCTCAGGAACTAACCTGGAGGTCCTGCAAAAGGACTTGTTGTAGTTAAATGTCACAAGACAGCTGGTGCCCAGCACTTAGGAGAAAGAGAAGTGATTAAGGTTTGGCCATTATCAGAAAAACATGTGTGGAGGACGGGACAATGAGAAGAGCAGCCGTTTTCTATTAGGATAAGAGTAGGTCAGGTGTAGTTAAAACTGGGTAAATGGAGCAGGAAATGTGGCTGTATATTACTCACCCAAGATATATTGCACACATTAGCTTTGTTTGATCGGGTTATTTGGAGATTCGGCGCTACGAGTGGTGTTTTAGGGTGGCCAAATCCAGGCTTTGTACTCTATTAAAATAAATATATTGCTTGTGTTTAATAAAGTCACCGAGTTTAAACGTAACCCAAAGTCTGCGCGTGGTCTTTTCTGGAAGTCTGGGGTCGTAATGAATCCATGCCTGCGATGAGCTTTTGAAGGTGGAAGGTGTGATATTAATATTGTTTATGTAGCAAAATAATTTATGAATATTCATTTAATGATGTTACCAGCTTCCAAAGTGTTTCTGCTCTTGGGAGCTCTAATGGGTTTTTCTCTTCTGGCAGACAACTGCCTCATGGAAGGGCCGGAGTCTTTGCTGCAAGAGCTCGTGGGCTCCCCTATGCTGTAGAAATGTGCCTGGACCAAGGCTGGTCTGCAATCCAGCTATGAAAACAGCACTGTTTTTGCAGGAGGATTAGGAAAAGACACTTTTTTTCTATTAAAAAACCACGTGTGGTGCAAGCAGCGTTATTGGCACTGGGCAAGCGAAAAGTACGTTGGGTTTTGTAGGGTTTTTTTGGTGCTTTTGAATCTTAATGAAGAATTTTGTGTCCTCTCAAAAGCAGAAGAGCAGAGAAGGAGCCACTAAGGTGGACAGTCATTATATGCTAAAATGGTCTTGCATTAGGTGGTCTTCTAAAAAATGATACCTTTATCTCAACTGTATCCTATGTGGCATCTTTGTCTGCGGTTACCTTTGATGCATTTTGACCTACTCCTTGGTGCATGGACAAGGTCTTTATCGTGTCCCTGTGGGTCCTTCCTAACCTCTGTGATAAATACGTCTGATCAATACATGCTTCTGGCGTGGCAGCGTCCCTCTTCCCTTTCAGCGATGGAGGTCTGAGGTCTAGATCCCTTTGAGACACTCGGATCCGCACGGCCGAGCTCACCCCATGCTTGTGTGATGTGATGAGGGAGAGCAAACCTCCCCGGTGGCCAAATCCTGCTCTGGGGCTCATCTCATCTCCGGTAGCTCCAGATTTAGGAATCCCAGAGGGATGGGGAATGAATCTGGGCAGAGAACCTCATCTAAGCATTGGTTCCATTCCTTCCCCACCTGGCACTTCCCAAACCCTGGTCTTCAGTTGCTAAAGATGTTGCCACACATGCAAATAGAAAAACCAAACTACATATCCCGGCAGTGGGGAGACTTTCCCAGCTCCCCATTCCCTGGGCTGCCCTGGGGCGATGCTTGGTGGATCACCTGCAACCATTGACCCATCTGCGGGTGGTAAATCCCGCAGCAGCGTTCGGGGCTGACCGCAGCTTTGGTCACTCTTTTGCTCTCACAAAGCTTTATTGTTTCGGCATGACCTGCTTTGGGGAGCCCCCTGAGTCCCAGCCATATATCTGTCCTTAGCAAATCCTGGCGGGCGGCCGGGACCCGGGAGAGGTCAGCAAAAGGCAACGTCACGGCTGGACGGCAATTATCCACCGGGCTGGGAAAAGCTGGAGCCAAGGCTGCACTGGGACCTGGAGTCTTTTTAAAAAAAACAAACCTTTGCAGGGTGCCAGGCTAGAGAAGCACAAAAAAAATTTCCTTGCTTCTGCTTAATTGTTAGTTTATTTGGACATCACATGGTAAATAAATAATGCTTTGCCCTGGTGCAGCAAACCATGGTTGTGAGGAACCTCCTGTGACTCTTAGACAGGCACTTCTGATGAAATCCTGTGGGACCGAAGTGCTGAGCTTTGAATCTGTGGGTTCATTCAGCTCTGGGGTCCCCAACATCAGAAGGACATGGAGCTGTTGGAGCAGGTCCAGAGGAGGCCATGAGGATGATCCGAGGGCTGAAGCACCTCTGCCATGGAGACAGGCTGAGAGAGTTGGGGCTGTTCAGCCTGGAGAAGAGAAGGCTCCGGGGAGACCTTCCAGCAGCCTTCCAGTACCTAAAGGGGTTACAGGAAAGCTGGAGAGGGACTTTTTACAAGGATATATAGTGACAGGACAAGGGGCAATGGCTTTAAACTGAAAGAGGGGAGATTTTGATCAGATCTAAGAAAGAAATTCTTCCCTCTGAGGGTGGTGAGGCACAGGAACAGGTTTCCCAGAGAAGTTGTGGCTGCCCCATCCCTGGAAGTGTTCAAGGCCAGGTTGGATGAAGCTTTGAGCAACGTGGTGTAGTTGAAGGTGTCCCTGCCCATGGCAGGGGGGGGTCAGAACTAGATGATCTTTGAGCTCCCTTCTGACCCAAACCGTTCTGTGTTTCTATGATTAGTTTCCTGTTCCCCAGCTCTGGGCACTCTGTGCCCGGCAGAGGCACTAAATGGATTTAAATCTGAAAGAAACGGGCAAAAGCGTGAGTGCACAAACCGCTGGGCTTGTGATATACGGGAGATGAGAAGCAGAGCCTGGATGGTGATAGGGAAAATAAACCAAGGTGATTTGTACCCAGGACAGCTCGGGAGGGGACAGCCGGGGAGGTGTCACTGTCCCCTGGCCGATGGGCCAGAGGGGAGGCAGCTGCTCCGCAGCGAAGCCTCCGTGTTCCTCCTCCTGCTGCTTGACAGCACTTTATTTATTTCATCTCCTCCAAGGAAAACAGCCCAATTCCCTCTCCCGGCTGCAAGAAAACTCCATCCCCAGGAGTGAGCAGCAGCGCCCGGCCACCCCTTCCCACAGCTCTGGCTCCTATCAATCCGCTGAAATAAAAACCCCGTGGGCAGAAGGTGCTGGTTTTGGGGGGGGAAGGACGCTGTCGCCCTGGGGAGACACCAGTGTGTCCTGTATGCATTAATGAAACACTTTCTTTCCGGTTAGGACTTGAAGGATGCTCATTGAAAATCAGGCTGCCATGGAAACCAAAGGTGTTTAGTCTTTTGGGAATGCTGTCGGCCGGAGGCAGGGAGAGGTGTGGGGAGGGGGAAGGAACAGCCTCTGCGGATGAAGCATTTTAGCCAAACCCTTGCTCCGCCATCGGGCGGTACCTGTCCGTTGTTTGTGGCTGCTAATTTTGGGAGAAAGGGGGTTTGTTATTTACTGGATATTTTTTCTGGCTCCTGGGTCCTCCTTGCCCTCGGTGTGTCCCTGCGTGGATGCGGCACACAGACCCTCGTGGCCACAGAGGCTTTGCCAGGATCCAGAGGGGATCAGCAGCCGCGGAGCAGGGAGCATCCTTCTCGATGCTGCCTGATGGGAGGCAGCAGGTCGGGAGGTTTTTGGGCTGCTCAGAGCCTCCCCGTGCCAGCAGGATGGGCGCCAGCACCCTGCTCCCCTGCACCCCCTGCCCTGCTCCTCGAGAACGAAGCCCGGGGAGGTGCAAGCACGGCAAAATAATGGAATTATTGCACCTCTCTCCCCTGCTCTGTCATCCACCGTTCGTTTTAATTAACGCGGCACAGCCGCGCTGTGACAGCGCTATTAACGAAGGTTAGGAGGTTATTGAGACACCGTGCCGTCTTCCTACCCCTTGTCACTCCGAGTGCTGTCCCTGAACCAAATTCCTTTTTCTTCCCTGGCTCGTCCCCTCTCCATCCTCTCTCCAGCTCTTTCTGGGAGCCCGTGGCTGTGGGCAGGACCTGGGGGCTGAGCCGGCTCCCCCTCTTTCCCCCCTGCAGCCCCTCACCATGAGAAGTAGCTACCAACGTGAGTTTTAATTAGGATAATTAAACGAGTTGGGTTTTATCGGGACGCAACTCTTCGTGGTGGCCCCTACAACGCCTTCCAACGCTTGGCTGCGGGCACTGATGCTGCTGGAGGCTGTCGTTAAGTCTGATTAATTGCAAAGATACCCAGGGCTTTCCGTTGGGCATTGCTTTATTTGGGGCCGCTGT
Source organism: Tauraco erythrolophus (assembly GCF_009769465.1). NCBI lineage: Eukaryota > Metazoa > Chordata > Aves > Musophagiformes > Musophagidae > Tauraco > Tauraco erythrolophus. The sequence goes on along the minus strand of NC_141478.1, from coordinate 3,374,050 downwards.
GTCGGTCCGTCGCGGCGCGGGCAAAGGCAGGAGCTGTGCCATAGCCCAGCCAGAGTCTGAAGGCAAAATGCAAAGAAATAGACAAAAAAGAGCTGCCCTTCCTCCCATCGAATGTTCCTGAAATCAGCGCGTTTCCACAGAAAACCTTGGCATTTTTCTGGGCACGATGGAAAATCCTCAGCGATGGGGGTTGGGGCAGCACGGGGCTTTCAGTGCCGACTGCCCGAAGATCAATTAACCCGGGATTTGGATTTCTCCTCCTGCAGCAGTTAATGCTCTGCCAGTGTTTTACCACCGTATCCAGAGCCGTAATTACAGTGTCTGCACGGATCAATTAGCAGCCGCTTAAAGCCATTAGCGGCCCCGGGCCCGTGTAGCCCGCAGCACCCGTAGCTCACGGCCGGCAGCCCGGTGGATGGTGGAACCCGTCCTCTGGGCACCTGCAGTGGGCAGCCCCGTCATCTATTTTAAATTTAAATTTTAATTTTGTTTTCCTTATTGCACGGCAGTAAAAATCTAGTGGTGTCCTTAGCAGGGATGGCTGGGCATCCCCCGTCTCTGGGGGTGAAGGCTTTGGTGTGGAGTCTCTGATGTCTGATAAAACCAACCTCTGCCCGCTTGCTCGAAGCTGGGAAGGATGGGTTTGTGCTGGGATCGCACAAAAATGCTTTGTCCTTCCTTTCAGTTTATGCTTCATTTGGCTGCGAACGTTTCCTTTCTCTGGGATTTCGGCGTCGTCTCTTGGGGTTGGCCCAAAGGTGACACTTCTGCTTCGTGATGGGCTGTCGGGTGGGAAATTCATCCTTGTTCAGCGCTGGAAGAAACCCAAAGCCCCTGAGAGTCTGGGACTATCTTGAAACATCCATTTTCAGAGGGAAAAGCAAAAGCCTTTCCTGAGGTCTCATCCAGGGGAGTGAGGGAACCAGGGTGGGAAGCGGAGAAGGTATATGAATGCGTTTTCATACCTGGAGCCGTGAAAGGAGACAAATATTTCTTCTGTGCCTCAGTTTCTCTGTTGGAAATGTAAATATTTCCTCTGTCTGCCCATGCAACCCGCAGTGCTCCAAGTCACGCCGTTTCAGAGCTCGGTGGTTTAAGTTAAATGGTTCATCAACAACAGGACAACCAGGAGCCAGCCAGCTCCAGTGGGGTGGCTCAGGTTGAAGGATGGAAGTGAAGCTCTTCATGGAGATGTCTTGATGTACTGGTGAGCACAAGCATCTCCAATACAAGGTGCTCATTCCAAATATAAGCATTTGCATTCACTTTTTCCCTGATACTGAAAAAGGACAGCAAATAACATCCAAAACCATAGAATCATAGAATGGTTTGTGTTGGAAGGCACCTTCAAGATCATTTAGTTCTAACTCCCCTTCCACTACACCAGGTTGCTCAAAGCCTCATCCAACCTGAACTGAACACTTCCAGGGATGGGACAGCCACAACTTCTCTGGGAAACCTGTTCCAGTGCCTCACCACCCTCATTGTAAACGATTTCTTCCCTATATCTAATCGAAATCTCCCCTCTTTCAGTTTAAAGCCATTGCCCCTTGTCCTATCACTACACACCCTTGTCTGAAGCCCCTCTCCAGCTTTCTTGTAGCCCCTTTAGGTACTGGAAGGCTGCTGGAAGTCTGGAGCCTTCTCTTCTCCAGGCTGAACAGCCCAACTCTCTCAGCCTGTCTCCATAGCAGAGGTGCTCCAGCCCTCGCCTCATCTTTGTGGCCTCCTCTGGACTCACTCCAACAGCTCCATGTCCTCCTGATGTTGGGGACCCCAGAGCTGGACGCAGCACTGCAGGTGAGGTCTCATGAGAGCAGAGCAGAGGGACACTCCTCTTTGGGAACTGGGTTGCTCTGTGTGTGACTTGTCTCATCTCTAGACTGACGTACGGAGGGTTTTATAGGCACATGTGCCCTTGTACCTGCTCGTGGTTAGTCGATAATGCAAAAGCATATGGGCTGTCATGTACTTTTCCATGTATTCCTGTTATATAGGATATGACAATAACTTGAGGGTTAAAAAAAAAAAAGATCTCGAGGATGGTATTGTTCGTGCTGGATAAAACCCTGTGAACAAAGCAATTGGCATCATTTCACTTGCAAATTGAGCAGCGAAGCAAAATACCATTTATGAAACTGTAATTTATTCGGGGAAAATCAAGCACTTACAATGTCGGCTTGTCGCAGGTTAAGTTACAGAAAAGGGAAAAAATAGATTAATGATGAACGTGACAACATTTCAGGGTAAATCATCGCAGCGAAAGCCTTTGAAAAGCTCGTACGCTCCCTGCACAAGCTGGAGATTTTATTTTTTTTTTTTTTTCTCTCGAGAACATTAAACCAGCGATTGCTCCGGGGCGCAGCGATGCCGGCTGCAGCCGAGCAAGCACAGCAAGGTCCAGGGAGGTCCCTGCACCCCTTTGCCCCCATCCTGCTCCATCCCATGCTGGGGAGCCTGCATTGCCTTCAGAAGCCAAAAAGCAAAGTCTGGCTCATCACTTTCCCCCCTCTCCACCTGCAATTAGTCCATCCCTTAACGAGCCTCTTTCTTGCAGATGTCTATATTATATTCTAGTTCAGTCTTGTGCAACTAAAACCAGGGAACATGGATGAGCCAAAGTCACCCCTCCTGTGGGGACCTCACCAATGCCACCACAATTGGGACATCAAACCCATCATCAGTTCCTCCAGAGGAACCTCAGGAGATGCTCCATGACATGGTTCCTTGAAGAAGGTCTCCTCAGGGTTCCTTTCTGCCCTGGCTTTTACTCCCCATCCCTCTTAGCCCTTTTTCTTCTGATCAGGAGAACACTCCCCACCGTGCGGGCACTCCTCGGGAGCCGGCAGACGCCGTGGAGTCGTTGCAACAGGGATGGGAAGAAAATTAACAGAATTTGCACAAGATGAGGGCGGAGCTCATCAAAATAAGTCAAGAGGGGATTAGAAGGTCTGATCTTTTCTCCTGGCCTGGGGGAGTTTCTGGACCACTTCAAGCTGTGGGTCCCAGCTTGGGGTCACGCTCTGGATGTGCATCTTATGTCTTTATTCAGGGAAACATCAGGAAAGAGTCCTAATCCCGGTGATTCCTGCACCAGCATCTTTTAAGGTCTCACCCCAAGCACTGGATCCTGTCTCTGCCTTGGGAACAGGGTCTGTGCAGGGAGGGAGGAAATTCCTCATCTTCCAAACAAAGTTTCAGATAAAGAAATTAATTGAACGGCCTCAGACATATTACTGCCTGTGGTGACCGTGCCGTGATCGGTATCCGACACCCCGCGGAGGGACGGGGGCTGTCTCGAGGGCTGTCTCGGGGAGTGTTTGGGGCTCCTTGATGGGGTCAGGCAGGTGGAGGTGGGCTGGAGGAGACCCTCAGTGGGGAACCGTGACGGTGCCTCCCCAGCACCACGGTGCTTTCAGCCCCATCCTCAAAGGGACACCCCTTTGTGCTGGGCTGACGGCTGTGATGAGTTTGCAAGTACTCAGCACAGCCAAGAGGACCAGGTCCAAATCCACACACCCACCCCCCATCCCATTCCTTTCCTCCAGATCTTCAAACGCTCCAGGTAAGCCCCTAGACGAGGGTTTCATGTAATTAAGATTTAATTCTGCCTTTTACTCTTTGGGTCGGCAGAGAACATGAAACGCAGCGGGGCGGTGGGAGCAGAGGCGCGCTCGCCGCACGCCGTTACACCGCAATCCCCACAACGAGCTTTTTGGGGCAGGAACGGGTATTTCCATCACTGGGGCCGAGGCATCACTCGTCTCCCCGCGGCGCTCGCCGAAGGCAACGGTGAAACGGAGTTCGCGACCCGAGGAGCCGTCGCCGGCTGTAATAGTGTGTCACGTATTAAGGGAGCATGTTGGAAACCACGTTATATTATTCAAATTCATCGGAGTGATTTAGAGGGGTTTTTCAAAACAGCAGCTTGCCAATATAAATTGGCTTAGGAAAGTCAACTGTAATCCACCCAGGTCCAAATAATGACATTTCCTCCAATACAGCCAAAAAGCTGAAAAGCAGAAAATAATATCCAGGCTCCGGAGATAAGGCGAGAGCCCAGGGGAAGGAGGACGCTGAAATATTCATGCGATCGCAGATTGGATGGTGGAAACGGCCGTTCCCAGCGGCTGCGTTTAGGGACTGATGAATTTAGTTACTGCACCTTCCTATTTATCGCTCAATAAACAAGACAAGCTCCTTTACGACGCCGAGCAAGACTAATTTAGCTATTTTAGCGCTAAGGAAACGGCTTTCTGGGCAAGATGAGGGTTTGATAGTTTCGTATGAAATTAGGAGACTTTTAATTTAGCCGAAGCAGCGAGCGCTGCTGGGATCCAACGGAGCTGGGAATAATGGGGCTGGAGACCCAGATTTGAGGATTAAATCCCCCACCTGGACCCGATCTGCAGAGAGTCGGGGTACCCAGCCCCATTTTCGGGGGAACCCAAGAGCGAGCACAGCCTTTCGGGGCCGCCTGCACCCACTGATGAAGATGTTCCAGCTCTTGATTTTTTTTTTTTTTAAGATTATTTTTCGAGGCAGAGGCCGTCGCTATAAAGGTTTTACAGCGGCCGTGCTGGAATTAAAGGCGGCTTCGTAAAAGTGTCAGCAAATGAAACGGCGATGCCCGAGCGGTGTTAGTGCTAAAACGACCTTTCGGATAGTTAGGGCTTTATGAGATATTATAAATTTTCCCTGTGTTGGCAGGGTTATAACCAGGACATTAGCGGTGACGTCTTCGCCAGCGATACTCCAGGCAAGAACCTGGTGTTTGGAGCTGCAAATACCCAGCTCAATTTTTGCTAGTATTTCTGGAGCTAAAGAGTTGGTATGAGATATTTCCAGCAGAAATTTGAAAAGTGCGCAGTTGGAAGGAGATTTCTTTTATTAAAGATGAGCTTTGAACACAAGGGTAAGGTTTTTTTGAGGCTACTACTATTTCCACCAACCAAAAATCAAAGCGATTTAAGCATATTGCATGCAGTTTTTTATTTCCTTAGTTTCTAACAGTTTAGACTAATATTGTCAAACCTTTTTTTTTTTTTTATTGCCATGAAGGCAGGGAAAGTCCTTTTCATAGTGAAAGCCACGAGCTTTATACAATACCTCGACTCCGCAGCTGCGATCTGAAGCACCGTATTCCACGGAACTTACACAACAATCCCCCGAGCGAGCTAGCGCTGATCTTTTTTTTCACCTCTTGGGTTGCCACCGGGAAATAAAATCCGTTTTTATGCTTGTATTTATTATGAAGTACATATTTAGACAATCCGTGCTGCAATTTCACAGTTTTGAGAGCTTCAGGGAGTTGTTTGAAGCGACTCTTCGCTCACCTGCTTATTGAAACCCTCTTTAGAAAGTGCTGCTGGGCTCGGTCTCATTCCTTTGTCCCCCGAAGCCCTTTGCTTTGACCGTCCTTTGGCATCAGCGATGCCAACGATGCGGATAGAGACCTGGCAAACTCATCACCCGGTGAAAGAAGGGCTCGTCTGCAGCTCCTGTTGCTTCCGAAGTGGTTGGTGGCAGAAGCCGCCCTTGTCCTGGGAGGGACATTCTGGCTGGGGATGGAGCAACTGAAGTGAGAAAAAACCTGGAAAGACCTGGAGGAGGCCGTATTTCAATCACCTCCAGCTCCCTTCCCTGCCTTCGCACAGGTAGTGCCTGAAAAATATGGCTGAAACAGTCCAAAAATATGGGATATCGTAACTGTGTTGGATTTCTGGCTGGTGGGAGTTGGCCGGGCTCCTTCAGCCCCTGCAGAGCTGTGTCTGTGTCCCCATTGGGATCAGCTGAGCCCCCCCAAAAAATCACTATTAGCCCCATACCAGCCATCTCTTCAGGTGCAATAAAGGAAACGGCCCCAGCACTGAGCCACCATTGACACCCTCTTTTCTCGTGCAGCGCCGCAGCACGAGGGACAGTTGCAAGAGGGTGGCCCGTGGTTCACAGCCCCACTTTTGGGGCAAGGACACATGTTCTCCTTCGGCCCCATGGATCATAGAACCATAGAATGATTTGGGTTGGAAGGGACCTTCAAGATAATCTTGTTCCAGCCCCCCTGCCACGGGCAGGGACACCTTCCACTAGACCAGGTTGCTCAAAGCCTCGTCCAGCCTGGCCTTGAACACTTCCAGGGATGGGGCAGCCACAACTTCTATGGGCAACCTGTTCCAGATGGATGCTGACGTGTTGTTAGGCTTTGGGCTTCATCTCTGGCTGGTGGGATGGGAACGTTGGGTTCAACCACTCTGTCCATGACGCCGAGGTTTGTGCCATCCCGGTTGGCAGTGTGCCCACAGCTCAGCGTTGTCTTCTCCCGGGGATGCCCATCCCATTCCGGCCCTCACAGACTAGTTTGCAGCTGGACTGGAAAAGGTTCGAGCATGGCTTTAACCTGGAGTTTCTGCAAAGAGCCACCAAGTAAAGTGATGTCCCGTTAGCATCAAGGCAGCAGGAAAAGCAGATGGCAGCAATAGCTGAGCAAGAGCCAAGATTAATTGGAATTTAATTTGCACCTCCAAGCACGAGGTGTCACACCGTGACCCTGGAGATCTTCATCTCAACCACCTCCCCAGCTGCCCAAGAGCCACCAGCAGCCCCTGAATCCAGCGCGTCTCTGCTGACACCTTGGCCTGAGGTTTATGAGCAAACTGGCAAAAAATATAACTCGTGAGCCCTTAAACATGGCATTTGGGAACCGGCTCTTCGAGAGGAGCCAAACTCAGCAGCCCATCGTACGAAGTGGCACTGCCCTGAGCCACCTTGCACCGTCCCCACGCTGCAGTCGGGCACGTGCCACGGCACGAAGAAAGCACCACTCAGCTCAACCGCTCGAGCTCTTTCGTTCTAGCTTTATTTCTCTTGTACAAGTAGCCATGGGCTAAAATCTAAACAGAGCAAACTACAAAAAAAACTGGGCTTTATTTTATTATTATTTTTCCTTTATACAGAGCTAACAATCGTAGGATCAGTGGGATTTCAAATATCAAGACAGTTCGAAGTAAGAAAGGTAGAAAATAAACAGTAGAAAAGTGCTTTGCAATTTGGGTTTTTAATATTACTCGTAACGGTTGATTCCCAAAGAGGACTGGGGCGAAGGTTTAGCATCGTCTTTATTATTACTTTATTACAAACGTAAAGATATCACAAGTTGAAATGATGGAAATACGATCAAAGTAAAAAATCCCTCTTGGCTTTGTAAGACCCTGATCCAAAGCCCCGTGAAATCAGCCTTTCCCCCTCGCTGGGCATCGCACGGCTTCACGCGTAACCACCTCCCTGCCTGCGGCTCCGACCCGAGCACCTTTCCCTTTCCCTTTCCCTTTTTTTTTTTTTTTAATTTGGCAGGTGAGGAAAATAAACGAGTGGGCATCAAGTAGCCAGACAGGATCTTTAATCTGCCTTCCGTGGCGCAGCACGGGGAGGGATAGATTTCCAAATGCTGTTTGCACAGATGAAGCACGTACGTAGCTCCCCCTGCACCGCCACCGTTTGTTTTCATAAGCTTTTAATTTCCTCTTTTTTTAATTGATCTTCCCAGACCTAAGCGCTGTCAGTCAGCTCAGACACGGCACCGATTCCCCCCCGAAATGCCACGGGATGGTTATCCCAGAGAAACAACCCCCCCGGGCAGCAAAACCCTTCACCATCCAGAAGCACCAATGCTTTGTAGCTCCTCTCCTCTTTTCTTGCCAACTTAAACTCTACCAAGTCCCTTGATATAATTTTGGGTGGAAGCTTTAAAATTCCCAAACTAGTCCAGCACTTCAATATTTCAGCATCTTTACAAAACAAGGAAGAAGAAAGATACGGTAGACAAATAAATACCTGAATCCAACAGCGTGAAAATACCCTGTCACAGCATAAAACTATTCCCTGTTCAACTAAAGACGATGTGGATACTATCCCTGAGGTAGCAGCCATCTCTGGTAAACTTGCGAGCTCCAAAAATAGGTTGTGCCCATTATGGGTTACCAAAAAAAAATAAAAAATAATAATAATTTAAAAAAATCAGCTTTTGGATACTTTATTCATTGCTATAATTTCATCTGACCACAGTCAGAAAAGCAAGAGGGTTTTTTTTTGTTTGTTTTTCGATCTGCCCAGAAAAGGCAGCGACTTGAATTAGTGGAATTATTAACTTGGAAAAATAATAGAGGATGAGATTCCTACCCCAAACGTGGGCGGTTGCCAGCAGCTTGCACCGGATCCAACACCCACCCGTTATCGAGCGGTTTTATCTCCGGATAAAACTCTCTGATTCCTCCCGTCAAGAAAAGGGGGAAAAAAAAAGAAGTAAGAAATCTGGCAAGTTGTTGCTTAAATGTTTGAGGTGTATAAATGAATTATCGGGGCGAAGGGAGCGCCTGTCGTTAGCTGACCTCTGGCAGGTGGGTGAGGACGTGGACAAGGCACCAGTAATGACCCCTGGGAGCTGGTTCAGCTCTTTGGTCTGGGTACTTAGAAGGACACCTGGACCCCTTTGCTAGGGCACAGCCCCACGGTCACACACCCTGTCCCGTTTCTGGCCCTGGGTAGCGGTGGGTTTGGTGACTGGTGGGTTTGCACTGTGGATGAAGCAGAGCTTTGCTCCAAGGCTCAGGAGGGCTCGTTCCTCCTGGGACGCTGCCAGCGGCGTGGGGACATTCTCCCAGAGCAGCAATGCTCCTGTTCAACCAACAGCCTGGCCCAAGCCTGGAAGTGATTCCTTTGAAAAAACCTCTAGTTTCATGAAAATGAGTACATGCTCATGGAAGACCTGGGACGAGCGTTTCTGACATCGGTAAAACTGCATCCAAACCACTGGCAGCACATGGGGACCTGCAGTCCTACATCCACCCAAGTACAACATGTCTACCCAAGTACAACACGGGTTACCCAATTACAGTGTACCCAAGTACAACACGTCTACCCAAGTACAGTGTACCCAAGTACAACACGTCTACCCAAGTACAACACATTACCCAAATACGTCTACCCAAGTACAACATGTCTACCCAAGTGGAACATGCCTGCCCAAGTACAACGTGTCTACCAAGTACAACTGCACCCCAAGCACAGAATAAAAACCCAGGGGTATCCCTCAAGCACAGGGCAGCAGTTTGGATGAACCAAGGACAGATTTGAAGCTGTGCCGCATGCTGAAACCAAACACAAATTCTTTTCTGTTTGTTTTTGTTCTTTTTTGCTTCTTGTTTTACAGATTACAGGCCAGACATACTCCAGGTGATGTTTTCCCAAGTTTTCGGTTGGCACAGCTTTGCCTCCAGCCTGGCTCAGGCATCGAAGAGGAGCGGTTATATGTCACATCCCCAGCTAAGCAGCAGTTAGAGGTACTCCACAGCACAAAGCCAGGATGTGCCATTTTGAGGGGATTTTGCCCAGTTTTGTGGACTTGGGACACTTGGATAATTCAGGGAAGACCATGTCCTCCCGCTGGATCTCCAGAATTCAGGCTCATCCCTTCGGGGGGCTGACCTGCCGCAACTGTCTACGTCAGGTCCCAACAGTACAGATTGACAAGAGCGGAAAAGAAACCCCAAAAAAGAGGAAAAGCTAAACGTCTAAAAAATAGTCTTTAAAGATTTACATCCATTTTCAACCGTCTCAAACCAAGACATAATCGGCATTGGTTTAAGCCATCACATTTCTGCATAATTAGAGAAAATAAAAGAAAAAGCTCTATCCTTGACATACTATCGTGTTTCAACTAGTCAAATGGCACAGCATTTCCCTTTAATAAAAGGAAGTAGTGACAAATACTTGTTACTATTACAATATCACAATAATATGATATTAAATTAATAGCATGTTCACAGCTCCAGGAAGTCTGAGCTGAAAGCTAGTCTAAATTCTGTGTTCACTTTGGCAACAGTACTTATTCAATGTGAACGTCGGCGTTACACACATTTAAAAAAACGAACAAAAAAAAAACAATAAAAAGAAAAGCTGGGCTGGAGCAGGAGCGAGGCGGCAGGAGGAGATTGGGATTTCTTTGATATGAGGTTATAACTTGAGTCGTTTGGCATCTCCTCCTCCCTCCTGCCCCTTCCAAGCCCTGGCATCCTCCGGCTCCCGCGATGGGCTGGGCTGTGCTACCGGTCTCACATGGTGCCACCAGCGCTGTCCCCCTGCAGTCCCTTCCCAGGCTGCCTCCAGGTCCAGCATCATGCGGGAGGGAGCATCCCGTGAGCAGGACTCGGTCTGACGGCCCGTTTAGCCTCGTTGGTGGGGTGGGGAGAGGCTATTTGGGGGTTTAATGCACAAATTTAACCCTTCAATTTTTTTCTGTCCTGCAAGATGTCTACAGGAGGAGGAATTTTCATGGGTGAGGGCTCCAAACACCGAGCCCTAGGAGCTCCTTGCTCTCAAGGTCAATGTCGTTACATCTGGTGGGTCCAAGCTGGATGATTTGATGTGGAAGGACCGAGTCCTGCTCACGGCTAAGCCAGCCCAGCACCAGGACACAGCGCAGGGGAAGAGAGATTTGCCTTTTCGCCCTGGGTATCATATTATTTACACAACTACCGGTAGCATCCCGTTGTCAAACAGAAGGTGATGAGGGATGTTTCTGACACAAGGGACTCTCCCACTGGTACCATTTAAAAAAATACAGTTATTCTTCTTTGTTTTCAAACTTAAACTCCTTTCCTTTCCCGATTCCTTTCACTTTTCTTTGCAAATACGGCAGCATTCGATTTACCACCATCTACACAAAGAGTTCAAACCTTCACATTCACCCGATTTTAACCAACCCACGCGGCGGAGAAAGGGCTGCTGCCCCCCAGCACCAGCCGGACAACGTCCCTGTCCCCTGTGCGTGCCCCCATCTCACCCCATGGATGATGCCAGTCATGTACCAACTCACAAGGCTGCACCACGCCAGGACAACCCCAAAACCACAGCAGCACACTGGCGGTGGTCCTTGGAGGGGAGGTCACGTGCAAACCCTCTCTTTGGTGTCAGGAGCTCCTCTGTCCACTCTGGGCATGGAGAAGGCCTCCAGCATCCTCTGGTGTGGGGCCTCGCTCTGCACCGCTGCCCAGGAGCCCTCCTCGCCTCATCCCTCGCAGGGAAACGAGGCCTTTTCAGCTCAGCTCATCCTTTGGCATCGCCTGGGATGAGCCCCCGCTCGCTGGAAAGACGCGGGAGGACCTGGGAGCAGCTCAGTAGCATCTCAAGGGGTTTGGGAAGTGCTGTATGAGAGATTCCTCATAGGTGCTCCTGGTGGCAGGATGGCCTTTGAAAGGACATGCCGGTGACGACCAGGTTCCCACCTCCCAGGGTGCATTGTGCTGCTCGTGGTGGCACGTGCCATAAATCATCCTGCGGGGAATCAGCCCTGGGGAGCGGCACGTTGATGGGGCAGGAGAGGGCCCTGGCATCTGAGCACTCCGTGCACCCCGCTCCATCCCCAGTACACCCAGGATGGACCGAGGTGGCCACTACCAGTGCCCAAATCAGCCCTGCAAGAGCAGCAGTGCCGGTGAGCCATGGGGCATCGAGCCACACGTCTCCGACGGCCCCGACAGTCTTTAAAGTAAAAAAATCCCATATACGAATCTCTGCCACACAAAAATCACACCGGACCCCCACGACGTGCCTAAAAGTAAAGCTCATAACACTAGTGAAGCATCTCGCTTCGCACGGGGCTGGGTGGGAGAGGCAGGAATCGGGGGCAAGGAGAGGACACACACACACACACACACGAGTTTCTATCACACTTGAGGTAGAACATTGCTTTCAAGGTTTGGAAGTGCTTTACACGGGAACAACGACAGTAAAACCACCAAGGTGGCGGGTACAGAGCGTGACTGCTGAGGTAGGACCAAGCTTGTACTGACCAAGTGCTATGCTACTTGTTTTTTTTGAACGTGAAGGAAGACACAGGTATTTCTGCTTCCCAGAAGACATTCATTCCGGTTGAGGTAGGTTCTGAGTTCACTCAGGTGGTCTGTCCAAGTCTTTCAGTAGCCCTCAGGCAGGCATCCTTTGACACACACACACACTCTTTTTTTTTTTTTTTTCTTTTCTTTTTTTCTTTTTTTTCCTATTATTTCGAGTCAGTCTGCAAAAAAAGTATCCTGAGAAATAGCGAAAGTGTACAAAATCATCAAATCTGTGGAGAGACGGGCCTTCCCGGGCCTCGGTTTTTGGAGTCAAGTTAGAAGGATTTCTCCGAATCCAGTCTTCTGGAAATAAAAAAGAGACCCAAAAAGTAGTCCTAAAGCTGCTGATCAGGAAAAAGTCTGGGATGCCAAGAGAAGGAGGCTCCACTGTATCCCCAGTCTTTCAGAGACGGGAGTTTGCCAAACTCTGCCAAGGAGTCTTCTACTTAGCAGCTGCAGGGAAAATCCATCGTGACCAGCCTCGATAAAGCCGCCGTCGGAAGAAACGCACCGAGAGGCCCCAGAGAGGGTCAGAAAGATAAACTTCACAGAGTTTCCAAAAGGCTGTATACACATATATATATATTTATATATATATATAAAAATAAAGCAAAACAAAAAAATAACAATCAGACCGTAGAAATCTTCAATTGACCTGAGATTGACGACTCGTCGTAAAGACATCACCAGCCGCGGGTTTGGTTTCTGGGAACTCCTACAAGAGGGTTCGAGTCTTGGCAGTTTTATCCTTCATTGGGGGGGATCGCGGTCGGGAGCCGGAGCGGCCGGGCTGCCATGGCGCGGGCTTTGCCGGGAGGGGTCTGGCTGCTCCTCGATGATGCTGAACTCATCCAGAGGCAGCGTGGATATCTGGGTGTCGTCGTGGGCCGGTGGGCTGTGAGCCGACTGGAGAGAGAGAAGGGGACAATGCAACGATGGTGGTGGGTCACCGATGCTCCTAGACATGCAGCCACGGCTGCGTTTCCCAGGTGTCATAGAATCATGGAATGGCACAGGCTGGAAGGGACCTCAGAGATCATCTAATCCAACCTCCCTGTCATGGGCAGGGACGCCTCTCAACTAGATCAGGCTACTCAAGGTTCCGTCCAACTTGGCCCTGAACACCTCCAGGGAGGGGGCATCCACAGCTTCTCTGGGAAATTTATTCCAAAGTCTTACCACCCTTGTACTGAAGAATTTCTTCCTAAGATCTAATCTGAATCTGTTCTCCTTCAACTTAAACCCATTTCCCCTTGTCCTATCAGTGGACACTCTTGTAAAAAGTCCCTCCCCAGCCTTCCTGTAGGTTCCCTTCAGGTATTGGAAGGCAGCTATTAGGTCCCCCTGAAGTCTTCTCTTTTCAAGGCTGAACAATCCCAGCTCCCACAACCTGTCCTCGTAGCAGAGGTGCTCCAGTCCCTGGATCATCTTTGTCGCCCTCCTCTGAACATGCTCCAACAGATCTATGTCTCTCTTATGGTGGGGACACCAAAACTGGACACAGTATTCAAGGTGGGGTCTCACGAGAGCAGAGTAAAGGGGCAGAATCACCTCCCTTGACCTGCTGACCACGCTTCTCTTGATACATCCCAGGATGCGCTTGGCCTTCTGGGCCACATGAGCGCACTGCCGGCTCATGTTGAGCTGGACTTACCGGTATTCCCTTATCCTGCTGTTCCTGGGACGGGGCCGCTGGGAATAACCTCTCCAGCTCGTTCATATCCAGCTGCTTTCCATTCAAGTCCCGGTCGTCCCTGTCCCTGCGAGCGGCTCCGTTCAGGACGAGGCCGGTGGCACTCCGCTGGCTCCTGGGAATCTGCGGGGTTGACAGCTGCTCCTGCACGTTTTTGCACATCAGCAGCCTGAAAAACAAAGAGACGGAGCCTGAGGGTGGGCAAAGCCAATGTCTCCCCCTCTTCCTGCCCCCAAGCCTGAATCTGCTTTATCCCTGCACTACGTTCCTACACTCCTTAAATCTCTCCTGTAAAGTCATGTCTCTTCCCCTCATCGTGAAAGGGTTTTTGGTTTACAGGGAGGATCAGGGCTTGCCAGAGCAGAACTAGCAATGCTCCCGGGAAGTACGAGGGCCCTCGATGGGGACTGGAGCTGATGGGGTGCATTCGGAGAAGCCCGCTGGGTGTGTGTCACCGGGAGGGAGGCAGGAGCCATGCTGCAAACAGCACCTGGTGGTCAGGGGAGCCGGGCTGCGCGATCGCACGCTGCGGGATGCACGTCCTGGGATGCGCACGGGAAACAGCCCATCATCACATCGGGGGTGCGAGGCCCCCGCGGGGATACCCCCGCGGCACTAGGGACCATCGCCCCTCCGGAGCAGCGATGGGAGCAATCCCTACCTTCCTCGGTACCCAAACATGAGGAAGAGGACGCAGAATATGATGCACGTGACGCCGATGTGGATCCCGATGATGATGCCGGTCGTGGAGGTTTTATTGTTCTGCTCGTCCTTCATGCAGTCACAAGGAGGATTCAGCACTGCCAGGAGAAAGGGGACAGAGGGTCAGTGGTGCTCGTTGCCTATTGGTCCTCCAGCTTTTGGGGAGTCCAGAGGAAAAGTTGGAGCCTGGGTGGTGCTGGGAGCCGTGTCCGGGGAAAACGAGAGTGGGGTGGGGGGCCGGGGGGGCCACTGCCTGCCAAAGCAGCTCCCCTGCTCCTGGTACCCCAGGAAGGCAGTGACAGCCAGCGTAGGACTGGAAAGTCTGCAGAGAGCCAGTCCCCTTACCCACTCTGCTGTTATTAGACACGATCCATGAATAAAAAAAGACCCTAATGTCAATTTTTGCAAAAACCCTGTGTCCAAGGTGGGAGGTGAGAGGCCAGAGCAGGCTGATGCCTGACGGAAAGCACCGAGTGGGCAGATGCCAATGAGAGAAGTGTTTACTTCAACACAGACAGAGCAGTAATAACTGTCTCTTGAAGATATTCCCACTGGAAGGCTTAAAAGGCTTCCAAGAGCAGCAGGATGGTTTTTGCACATAGATAAATATGAAAGGTGTGATCAGTTCGAGATTCCCTCTAGAGATTTCCCCTTTTCTGTCACATAATACAGTGCTCATGCTCTGCAGCCCTTCTCCTTCCCAAAGCCACGTGTCCTCCCTTCCCGGCACCAGTGAAGGTCAAAATATCCAGCAGAGCTCCAGGAGAATGAAGATGCTCAGGGCACCATGTCCTGCTCGAGGATGGCACCTCTTGGCTTATGGATGGGTGTTTGTTCACGTTCATGGCTTCACCTCTGGCTCAAGCTTATAGGGGACAAAACTGGCAATTACAGAAACATTTGGTTTGTCTTCTCCCCTCTGGTGAAAAAGAAGTCACCAGGTTGATGTAGTGACAGGACAAGGGGTAATGGCTTTAAACTGAAAGAGGGGAGATTTTGATTAGATCTAAGGAAGAAATTCTTCCCTCTGTGGGTGGTGAGGCACTGGACCAGGTTGTCCAGAGAAGTTGTGGCTGCCCCATCCCTGGAAGTGTTCAAGGCCAGGTTGGATGAGGCTTTGAGCAACCTGGTGTCCCTGCCCATGGCAGGGGGGTTGGAACTAGATGATCTTTGAGGTCCCTTCCAACCCAAACCATTCTGTGATTCTATGACTCTATGATCTGTGCTGCAAAGACATGTTGGCTCACTAACGAGGGCCAACAGGGATGGTGCAAATCACGTGGCAGGGATGCCATCCCTACCAGCCCCACAGAGTTTTGCTTCATCATTATCTGTGATGCTGACAATAAATGAGCAGCTGAAAATGAGAGGGAGGGGAGAGCCACGGGTGTCTGGGGGATGTGCCTGGGTAAGGCCTCGCCACATTCTCACAAAGTGGTTTTCACAAACCACCACCAAGACCAACATCCCATCTCACCTGTCCTCTCCACGGTTTCCCTCAAGGACACGAAGCGGACAGTTGAATTTCCATCCCCGTGCTGGTTATAGGCGAGGAGCTTGACTTCATACACCACCGACGCATCTGTTTCAATGGAGACACAAGAAGGTGTTTCAGGTTTAATCGTTAGCGTTATCTCCCCGAGCGATGCTTATTTAGCAAACACACATCTTACCAAATACACACAAGATGCTGCAAACAAGTACCAGCTACTGGCAAAGCACCCCAAACACCTGGGGGAGAGCTGCAGCATCTCCCGTTTAGTGACTGCAACACACAGAATCACAGAATGGTTTGGGTTGGAAGGGACCTTCAAGATCATCCAGTTCCAACCCCCCTGCCATGGGCAGGGACACCTTCCACTACACCAGGTTGCTCAAAGCCTCATCCAACCTGGCCGTGAACACCCCCAGGGATGGGGCAGCCACAACTTCTCTGGGAAACCTGTTCCAGTGCCTCACCACCCTCAGTGTAAAAGTTTTCTTCCTTAGATCTCATAGAAATCTCCCCCCTTTCAGTTTAAAGCCGTTGCCCCCTGTCCTGTCACTACACGCCCTTGTCCAAAGCCCCTCTCCAGCTTTATTGGACCCCCTTTAGGTACTGGAAGGTGCTGGAAGGTCTCCCTGGAGCCTTCTCTTCTCCAGGCTGAACAACCCCAACTCTCAGCCTGTCTCCATAAGCAGAGGTGCTCCTGCCCTTGGATCATCTTCGTGGCCTCCTCTGGACCTGCTCCAACAGATCCATGTCCTTCTGATGTCAGGGACCCCAGAGCTGAACGCAGTACTGCAGTACATCTGAGCTCTGCCATCACAAGAGGCTCTCCCAGGGTCAGGAGGGGACGCGGATCAAGCCGTCACCGTACTCACCCAGGTGGGTAATGTTGTACGCCGTTACGTTGCTGGGCAGCAGCACCGGACCTGTGTACTGGGAGAGGTGGACCTTGCGGTAATACAGCTTGAAGCCTTCGTGCTGGCCCAGTTTGATGGAGGGCTCCCACGTAGCCTGGACAGCCGTGCTGTTAATGACTTTAATAAAGAGGGATGGCATGGCTGGGACTGAAACAGAGAGAGAAAGACAGTGGGTTGCATGTGCTTTTCAGTCTGCAGGATGACAAATTCCCAGCAGTCCTTCCCCAAAACACGCACTGGATGACATCGAGAAAAATCGGATCAGACCAGATCCTGGTTTAACAGCTTTGAACTTCTTCAGGGAGCTGTAGGAGTTTCCAAGGGTGTCCTAGGCTGGTTCAGCACGCAAAGAGGCTACTTGTACACTCGGGTTGCAATCTGATGCTTAACCCCCTCGGGTCAGGGCAGGAACGCAGGGACTTTGGCAATGCATTCCCAAATTCCACTTTTTCTGCCCTGAGGGTAGTGAGGAACTTTCAGAGTGATTAATCTCCTGGAGAGGAAGGAACCAGAAGGGATGGAGCTGGAGACATCCGTCTTAAAAGCAGGTTAGGTACCTGCACTGGCTTGCAGGGTGCGCTGGAGCTCGCTTTCCCCCTCGGCTTTAGGAGGGAGGTTTGTGACTCTGTGCCGGGGATTTAGGAGAGAACCAGGGCATCTTCACGAGCAGCTCTAAATACCTGAGCAGCCTGAGGTCCCAGCACAGCTGGGGCTGGCTTGTTTGGGTAGGCAGGCACTTACCTGGCCCTAGGGGTGCACGGGAGTTTAGCTGGGACAATGTCCCTGCCGCTGCCTGGTGTCACTGCGGCCTGATGCAAAGTCCACCAGGACACCTTTTGCTCCGTTCATGCCCCAAATCCCTGCCCTCATTCTCAAGGTGCACTGCAGCGGGGGGCCATGGCCATTTCCTCCCCAGGTCCCCAAAAAGCTGCCTGGGCCCCATCCTGCTCCACCAGCCGAGGCTGAGAGGCAAAGATTTGCAAACCAAAGCCAAGTTTCTTGCGATGTAAATATCTGGGTTTTCCAAAGCTGGTTCTGCACCAAACCCTGCCCCGGAGCCCCGTGCAGCGCTGGGGCACACAGGACCACGTTTCCCCCCAAGCCTCTTCCTTCCCGTCTCCCTCCCTTTCTTATATGTCGATCACACCAGCGCAGAGATGTGTCTCAGCGGGACTTTTCACTGCTGACTTTTTTTTTTTGTTCCTCACCTCATTTCCACAAAACATCCCCAAGCCAAATGCTCCCAACAGTTCTCCAGCCTTTGGCACCATTCAGAAGGTGCAAAGCATCAGGTGCTGAAGGCTCTGCCCTGCCCAGGGCTCTGCTCTGGCACCGGCAAGGTTTTTGGGCCAGGGTATATATGTATACCCTATACCAGGGTAAAACCTGCAGCAAAAATACCCAGCAGAACAACAGCCCTGCAGCCTCCAGGCTTTGGAGCAGAGATATTTTTTTCCAATCCCACACAATTACAAGCTCAGAAATTCCCAAATATAAGGATTGCTGGGCTCACATTGGACCGATGCCGCTTTTTGTCTTGTTTTTCCCCAAAAGGGCTCTGAAGGATGAGCAGTGCCAACCCGGCCTTGATGGCATCCTTTGGCGGAGAGTTCAGCACAGCTGTTTAATGAGCGATGGTGAAAAGCGGATGAAACGTGGTCAGGTCAGTCGAAGACTGACGAGAGCTAAAAAGGGCGTTTCCTCAATTAAACAGGAAAAGCAAAACTACAGGAAAAAAGCCTGGTTCACTTTTTTCCCAGGCACTGAGAGCTCAAGCTTTGCCAGGAGGAGATGGAGGGGAAGTAAAGACATCTCTCCTGGTGAGCAGGAGGGTCTGGGCAACCCCGTCTCTTCCCAAAGTGATGCCCTCCTTCAGGTTGAAGGAGCTTCACCTGATGCCCTCTGAAGAAGCACGGGGAGAGGAACAAGTCCCTGCTGACTGGTGAGCATCTCCACGTGGGTTTGGGAGGAAGGACTTGGAGAGCAGCTGTCCTCGGCCAGGTTAGTGAGATCCCGTCCTGCCTGAGCGCTGCCAATGGGGAAAAAAATGGGTTGAAGTAGGTCTTCTTGCTAGGATTCATCCTGACATGTGTTTCATCGATGGGAAAGCCGGGCTTAGCAATTTCTGGGTGTAAAACACAGAGTAAATTCTATTTATCCCTGAACGTACCATTCTTCCCAAGGCTGCGTATTTTTGCAATCCAATTAAATACTTTTTTTTTTTTTAATTCTCCCAGTTCCCTTGAGGGCAAGAGTAGGAATCGCCTGGATCCCCCCTCTGAGAAGTCAGACCTTTGTTTAAAGCATCGTTTTCCAAATCAAGGGTGAAAACACCACGGAAAGGGCAATCACATTATCCCACGGACAAAGAAACACTGATGTGGCCCGTCCTGATTTGCGAAGAGTTGGCTTTATTTTTATGGTTGCAGAGCCTTACATTTAATAAAAATCACAAGAATATCTCTCCTTCAAAGTATGGAATAGATAGTATTTATTCAAACTTTTGAGTATGTATATATATATATGTATAATATTGATTATACGTACGCACTCGCAGAATGCACGTGCTGTTTATAAGGTTATTACACAAATAAGTGTATACAGATGGAGTATATCTGCGTGTGTGTATAAATATACGTACACACACCAGGGTATAGGTGCTTCACAGAAGTATATATAAGACATAGTATGGATCTGCTATAAGTGAGGCTCATCTCCCTCATGCTAAGGGCTGGGATACTTGTTTTCCTCTTCCGTGCTGTTTGGAATTTTCCCCAGGTCATTTCAACTTTCTTCTTGAAGGCGTCTTTAGCCGAAGGTGACTAAAGGAACAGTCTTCATCCTAGAGAAATGTCAAAAAGTCCTGGAGAAAACCCTAAAAAGCATTAAAAGACAAGAACAAGGAGCGTGTGCTGCTTAATGAAGCGGAGAGGGTTTGAGATTTAAAATACCACGGCATTTGTGAAACGGCGTAAAGGAGAACGACAGGGAGGAGGCAGGAGGACCTTCCTAGGGAGAGAGGTTTATGGAGGACAGGATGGTTTCTCTATGGCATCTTCCCGTCTACTTTTTACCCCAAATTACCGCTGGCACAAAGGAAGGAGCATCGTGCTTCTAGAAAGCATTGGAGGCTTCAGCCAAGCGTACTCTCGGCATGTTCCTAGCCCTGAAAAGCTGACCCCCCCGAGCCAAACGCAGCCCTGCTCCTCAGTATTCACTGTATTCCTACTCCAGACAATACCAGTATAACATGGTCACTCAGACCAGTCTCCAGCTGGTAGCTTCTCTGCTGACCGCTCTGACCAGCACTGCCCGGCTCCACCAAGCTGTCCCTGGCTGGCAGATTTACCCGCCCTGTCCTTTCCAAGTGAGGCAGGGACACGGCAGCGTGGTGACATGGAGGGGTCCTGCCACCGCGGGGCTTCGCAAGCATCTCTGAAAGCATCTCATGCACGTCACGCTGAGCCAGGACGGGAAAGCTGACACGGCATGTTGGGGAAATGCCATCCCTTTCCAAGGCTGTTAGCAAAGATCCGAGGGCTCTCCAAGTCCAGGGGAGTCAGAGCTCTCTGGTGCTCCTTGGGAATCATGGAATCATAGAATGGTTTGGGTTGGAAGGGACCTTCAAGATTGTCTAGTTCCAGCCCCCCTGCCATGGGCAGGGACACCTTCCACTACACCAGATTGCTCAAAGCCTCATCCAGCCTGGCCTTGAACGCTTCCAGGGATGGGGCAGCCACTCCTCTGGGCAACGGGGTGAAACAGTTTGGCTCAGCGAAGAGGCAAATCTGCAGTGAAACCTTAATTTAGTGACAAAAGCCGTTGGATCCTGGCTCTCTGACCTGCTCTCACCTCTGTGAGCAGAAGGCAACAGGCACCTGAGCGAAGCAAACCAAACCAATCACGCCAGAACTGAGGCTTTTAAATCTCTTATCTTCCTACAAGGCAAACCCAAGCTGAGGTTGAGTGATCTTAACCAAACCAGCTTGTCCATCCTGAACATGGAGCTAATTGCTGAAGCTTCATTACACAGGACGAGCCTTTTGTAAAGGATAGCAGAGCAGGACAGTGATGCCTTGAAACTTCAGAGAGCCAGGAAATTTATGATCCCCTTACCGGATACTTAACTATTTGTGTCATGACTGAAGGTAATAATGACAAAAAGTCCTCTCTAGCTTGACCTAGACTTCTGTAGAAACACCCAGCTCTGTGAAGCATGGCTGGCTTCTAGCTCCGGTAGCTGAACTCTGAGCATCGGGTCAAGGGGTTTCAAGTTTTGCCTTAGTCCACCCTTCTGTCTCTAAATTGGAAGGAAAGACAAACTCCAAGGGTGACCGGTTCCCTGCGGAGCACCACGGAAAATAAACTCACAAGGTAACAACCCAGTGAGGATTTACTGGTGGTGTTACTTAAAAGCTGTAGTAAATATCTGCGAGGGCTGAAAATGGAATGAGAACTGGATCTTCCACCTGGAAGTCAACACGGTCTTTCATTTGATCCTAAATATCATCCTCCCACCCACGGCCCTCTCTGCTGCAAATTCATAATTACTGAGCGTTTGTGAGAACCATGTGATGCTCCTAAGAAATTAATCTCAGCATGTGAGACGAGCCAGGGTTCAGAGATGCTGAAGAGGTACAGGAGCCTCGAGGAAAATATTCCTGAAACACCAGCTGGCAGATCACACTGGGGCCGTGATTTCTGTCTGGTGGCTCTGTGCAAGGGTCCTGCGTTAGAGCACCTGCTTTCTTACTGGGGAAGCTAACTGGTGGCCACATCTAGGAGACCAAGTCAAGGCAAAAGCCTTGGAGATCGTCCTAACCTCCCACTGAAACAGAAGGCTGCTCCAAGGCAAGGGTTTGTAGGTCAGGACAGCTCAGCTCTAGTGTGATTTCTCCAGAGCAGAGCAAAAAAAATTCAAATTCAGAAAAACATGGTACCTATCCAGTAAGAGCCGTGAGCACCAGAGCTGCTGGAGGATGCTGAGATGCTGCTGGAACAGGAAATCTGCACTTTGCAAGCAGTTTAAGAAAAGCCCAGAGCAGCCATGATGCATGAGACCAGCCAGACTTGCACCCACTCCCTGCTACAACGGCAGCTGTGAGAGGTGATGCCGTCTTTAAGGCCACCAGCCGACCCCTGCAGAACGATACAAGTGAGTTTTACACCACATCCCAGAGTACGAGGAGTAGCGGGAACGAGGAGCATCAATACCACAGGCTCTGTGCCACGAAGCGCCCCGGGGCGGGTAGCGGGGTGACGGGCACTGCTGCTACGCGCAGCGGCTTGCAGCACCTGATGGCCCCAGCTCAAAGCGTTCCTTACCTTCTCCCAGCGTGCTCACCACCGTCACTTCTGAGGCTTTGCTGGCACCCCGGGAGGTGTAAGCCTTTATATAAAAGCTATAGCTGGTGGAGGGCTCTAAATCCGTCACGAGCTGCTGGAAGGTGCTCTTGCTGACAGCCTCCTGATACTCCATCTCTACGGGATCTGAAGAACAAAGAGAGAGAGAAGAGAGCAGCGTCAGGCTTTGCAAGAGGTAAAGAGATTAAACAGACGTTGCAAGTGGTAATCCTGGTCCCTGAGGTGGATACGTATCTGCCCATGTCCTTCTCTGCTGAGGTTCCTGTGTGCTTTGCCAGACACCACAGTGGGCAGCAAGATCTGACCATGCAGCTTCGCCCTCCCCACCCTTTTGATATTTACATCAGTGTTACTCCTCATTTCTGCCTTTCAGGAACACGGAGGTGATGGAGAACATGGGTGGCAGCACTGTCTATGGCAGTGCGGACCATGGTGTTATATTATGGGAAGGCTGTGGATGCTCTGGGCAGCGGGTAGAGCACTGTACCTGCAGCTTTCCGAATGTGCAGCACGTAGCCGATGATCTCCTTGGTGTTCTGCAGAGGTTCTTCCCAAGACACCTGGATGGTGGTTGCAGAGACTGTCTCAGCTCTCACGCTCTGCGGAGGACCGGGCAGCCCATCGGCCCACAGGACCGTCAGGCGAGCACTGGCTTGCGTGGAGCCGGCGCTGTTCTCGGCGATGCACTGGTAGATGGCTTCGTCCGCCTGGTTGATCCCATAGATGGAGAGAGTGCTGTGTGGGGACACGAGAGGGACAAGCGTCTCACTGAGTGCTCTGCAGAGCACGTCCCTCCCCTCCAGCTGTGCTGTGGCCCCCAGGCTGGCTCCATGCCTCTAGTTTCACGGAAAGCTTCCAGGAAACTGTGGGCTGGTGCTTTTGGAGAAGGAAAAGCCCAGGAGGTGAAGGCATCATTCCCCAGATCTCACAACTGAGTAGATGATCTCTATCTCAACTCACCGAGACCACAGTTCAAGTAGAGCCAGATGGGGACACAGCATGAGACAGGGAACGGCAGGATCTGAAGCCCCGAATTTAGGAAGATCCCAGCCATGCTACAGAGATATCTCTGTGGCAAGAGCATCCATACACCCAGATCTGCCTTAACTGGCTTAGCTCCAGTACACACCAGTGAGACCCACCCAGGTACCGCACACGGTTGCTAAGCCAAGTCTAACCACGCGCAGCCAGAAAGTCCCCTGGCGATGCCCTAATTGCATTATAGCACACCAGAGCAGTCAGGGGCAGGGAAGTCTCACTACACTGTTTCCAGCTCTGAGCTGGACATGGACAGGCAACCTTCGACATCAGAGATGTTCTTACCAAAACACATCTCAAGACAGCAGCTCAGGTTCTGATACGATATGCTTATGATGCCCTTAGTCCTGGTAGGATGTTCTCACAAACAGGGCATCTTGGGAAAAACTTCTGAAATCAAGTTCCAGTAAGGGCCCAGACTGGACCACCTAAACCTGGTGACAGCTGTGGCACCGCTGTAAGTTGTATTTGTTAATGCAAACTGGGAGGATTGACTAGTCCTAGAGACAGGCTGCAGGACATACCCTCAAAGCACTGAATAAAGCACCGCTCACCACCGCCTCCCTTTCCATTTTAGAGCATCACCCATACTGCACGACACTCCAGATTAATCCCTATTTGTGCATCTCTATTTCCAGTCCTGCCCAGTTCTTCTGAACTTCTGCCTTGGCAGGAATGTTTGGGAGATCACGGTGCCTCCGAGCTTCAGCATCATCTCGTTGGCTTACGCCAAAGCTCGCACGGGCTTTTTCGTTGCTATTTTTCTATAAGAAAAGACCTGAACCTCACCAAATCCCCATCCACTGCTTGCTTCTTGGGAGAAATAAAGGATTTTCTTCTCCTGCAGTGAATTCCAGGTCAACTTAGGACTTGACTGCACATGAGTAAATCCCAAGCAGCCCAGCCGATGCGAGGGGTGCTTCGCAGCTTTTTGGGAGCCATAATCAAAGCTGCTCTTCATGTAAATGAAAAATTGTATGTGAGAAGTGGAAATGATAAATAACCTGCCACTGCCTGCCCGTATGTCAGAACGAAGCCTTCTTCTAATTGCAGCAAAATATTGGTCTTCCTACATTAAAATTTATTATTGTTGTTGATTTAACATTCACATTTCTGCCTTGCAAATTATCGGGGCCATGGTGAGTGAGCAAATGTTTAACAGTCATCTATTTATGTCCTGTGCCTTTGTTTCCTTGGAAACATTGTAAATGGAATATCAAATGTGATGGTTTCAGCTGATACGGTGATTTTAGAGAATCAGCCCTAAGCTCCCCTCATAGCCACGGGCTCAACGTATCTGATTAAATGGAAGGAGAAAGGCAGAGCTGGGAGGGAGAGGGGGGCCGCAGGGAGGAAGGACCCCGATGTGTAGCTCAACTGTGTCAACAAGGGCCGATTCCTGCGAGGACAGATGGCAGAAGGCAGGATTACGCCGTCCGAAAGCTGTACTTGCAGCTCTGCACAAAGCAGATGTGCGGAAGGAGCAGCAGCTCTTCCTTCTGCCCTGTCAACGCCAAGATTATTTCCAGGCGGCCGCCGTGCATCTGGGCACACGGCTGGGCTGGCACACAAGTCGAGAGTGCGTTAAGCTTCCCAAGCACAAAGCAGCCCAGGGACAACGAGGAGTATTTAGGCTCCGTCGCCTCCGAGTGTATTTATTACATGGAGGGAGGAAAAGATGCGGAGGAGGGAAGTGGGAAGTCTGGCTGGAAAGCAGCACAAGGGTGCAAGAAGCCTGATGGCAACAGCATGATCACAGAATCATGGAATGGTTTGGGTTGGAAGGGACTTTCAAGATTATCTAGTTCCAACCCCCTGCCATGGGCAGGGACACCTTCCACTATACCAGGTTGCTCAAAGCCTCATCCAACTTGGCCTTGAACACTTCCAGGGATAGGGCAGCCACAACTTCTCTGAGCAACCTGTTCCAGTGCCTCACCACCCTCAGAGTATGATGATGAGGCCAAAGGAGGAGGAGGGTAGTAGTGGAGGGTTTCCCTGCAGGGTTTCCCACGGTAGGGGGGTTGGAACTAGATGATCTTTGAGGTCCCTTCCAACCCAAACCATTCTGTGATTCTATGATTCTATAAAGACATCTCCCTCCTGGGAGGACTGGTTGGGGAGCAAAGGTCCTCTCGTGAGACACAGATGATGTGCTGGGTGCCAGTGGTCCTGAAGCAGGACAGCACTTCTGGAGCCCAGAGCTGGGCAGAGCCTTGGACATCCGAGCTGCCTCTCTCCAGAGGTCCCAGGGTGGCCAGTAATGCTGTCACAGACAGTCAAGTCAGAAGAAAGAAATAAAATAAATTTCTGCAAAATGGACACAGCAGGTAGCTGGAAACTTGCTTCAGGCTTTGAAAAGTTCATTTCCACTGAGATTTACCAGGCTGCGTTGGGATGTACTGTGCAGCAAGAGCCTCAGCCGCCCGTTACCTGGAACGACGTGCAGGCAACAGGGTCAATATTTTCGGCTACGCCTGTGAACCTGGATAAGGAGCAGAAACCAAGCGTGGAGAAGTTGGCGAGCAGAATGCTCAGCCTCTAAACACTAGTGCCGTGAAAATAAGGGTTCTCAGACAGACGGACCTCTAAAAGAGGCTGCCGAGCTCCCCGCGAGCCCCGGCGTGAGCTCCGCAGGACGCCGGCGGCTGCGATGCGGAGGGCAGGAGCTGGCAGCCAGTTACACAAACCCCAGCATCCCCCCAGCTCTGCTGTGCATCCATTTTCACCTTAACTACGGACAAATTCTTCCTGCCCCTGGGACGCGGAGGATGCGGCGCAGCAGGGTCAGCGGTCGGTCCGGCAGCTTTCCCAGCTTTTGCTGGTTTTTGTCTGTTTTTTTAAGGAAGCTCGAAGAAAAGGAAAACACATAGTTGCCGTGCAAGGAGGCATCGAGCGTCTCCGCGCGTCAACGATCCAAAATATGTCGTGTCCCTATATTTCTTCCCGTCAAAAGGGGAAAAAAAAAAAATAATCTGTCACTTTGGGACATCTGCTGTTGGAAAACTTTCCCTGCGAGTGCCAGACCGGCAGCGCCGCAAGCACGTCGGAGGAGGCGAGATGCCAGAAGGCTTTCTGCTGGTCACCAAAGCCGCTCGGCGAGCCGAGGGCTCCATCACATCTCCGCACAATGCCCCTGACAGGCATTGATGGGAGTGGGGAGAGGAGCCGCTGCAGATTCACACCCGGCCGAGCTGAAACGAGAGGCCTCCCCTGCTTGAAAGCCGCCGTATTCCCAAGCCGTCTGCCCGGTTCATGGGCAATCAGGATGACTGATCTGGTTGGGGTCAGGGGTCCGGGCCGGTGACCGGAGATCGGCTTTCCAAAGGCTCCTCTGAAAAAGTCTGAGAACTGAAGGAAGCCTCTTCATGGATTCAGCAGCACAAAGGAGAAGAGGGGCCCATCTGGAAGGACATCGGCATGCGCGCGCACGCAGCCGCACAAAAGAGGGAGTGTGATGAAATGAATGCCGAGAGCTCGCCGTGGTGCCCGGGGGGAGCGCTTTAAGCGCCGGCAGCTACAGAAACCCACCACCGTGCCCGGGCCCTGCTCTCCTCCCCGTGTGCCATGCTGCGCCGAACAAACCGCTCCCGGGCTGCCGGCCGGTGCCGCGCTGGAAAAGAGCCTTTTTTCCTCCAGTGTTGGTTGTTGGCAGCTTTGCAGATTGCCCTGGGTTTGAAGGTTGCCTTGTACAGGCTGAGAATAAGGAGCAAAGCTGGAAGAGCGACGCTCACCGGTCCAAAGGGACGCTGCAGATCATCCCCAGCCCTCCAGAAACATGTTCTTACACCTCCAGAAATTCAATATCATGCCGGGCTTCCGATGAAGGATCCCTTTCGGCATGAACTGGACTATATTCAGCAGGTTGTGCAGCCCGCTGGTCAGGGTCCCAGTCCAATTCTGCGGTTACAGACTCACCAAGCACAGTTTCTGGAGGGATGCTGCTGCTCCCAGCTAGGTGCCGTGGGAAACCAGCCCACCCTTCCCACCAGTGCTGGATGAAAGGAGTGGCAGACTCTCAGCCTGCAAAGCTGGTTAGAGATGGTGCTCTTCATGCCCACGGGAGGGGCCGGAGCGTGGCAGGACGGAGATTTGGCTGCACGGTGTTTTCTGCAAATGGGAATTTGTAAACAGCATCACATCTGCTACAGGAGGCATAGCAGTGGCACCATCTCATCCTGAAATGCTGACTCTTCTCTGCTGGCTTCATGACACCTAGCTTTGCGCTGTCTTGATATGACACCAAGCATAAACTCTGAGCCCTTCAGGGAACCTGCTGCTGCTCAGGCACCATGCTCAGGACAAGCAGAGGCTGGCTCAGTTCCACAATCCAACCAGACATCAAAGTCTATAGCTTTGCAGGTTCTGGGTCCCTGGGTTCAGCTCTGGTCACATCAGAGGTGGTCTGAGCCTTCCCAGGTGGGAAGAACACATCCAGATGGTGCTGCAACTATGCCCTGTCTCAGAGCACCTCCCAGCATAGAATCATAGAATCATAGAATGGTTAGGGCTGGAAGGGACCTTCAAAGGTCATCTAGTCCAACCCCCCTGCAAGGAACAGGGATATCTCCAACTAGATCAGGTTGCTCAGGGCCTTGTCCAACCTGGCCTTGAACGTCTCCAGGGATGGAGCATCCACCACCTCTCTGGGCAACCTGTTCCAGTGTTCTACCACTCTCATAGTAAAAAATTTTTTCCTAATATCCAACCTGAACCTACCTCCCTCTATTTTAAAACCATTACCCCTTGTCCTATCCATGAAGAAGACCTTCAGCAAGTGAGTGGCTCCAATTTCCCATGGAGTCTGTTACCTCACATCCATGGCCAAGGCAAGAGGGTCCAACTGCAGTGACAGTGGTAGAGTCATGTCCTCCCATCCCAAGCACAAGTATAGGCTGGGTGGAGAATGGATTGAGGGCAGCCCTGAGGAAAAGGACTTAGGGCTGTTGGTTGAGGAGAAGCTCAACATGAAATGGCACTGTGCGCTTGCAGCCCAGAAAGCCAACCATGTCCTGGGCTGCATCCAAAGCAGCGTGGGCAGCAGGTCGAGGGAGGGGATTCTGCCCCTCTACTCTGCTCTCGTGAGACCCCACCTGGAATACTGTGTTCAGCTCTGGGGTCCCTGACATCAGAAGGACATGGAGCTGTTGGAGTGGGTCCAGAGGAGGCCACGAAGATGATCTTGGGGATGGAGCACCTCTCCTGTGAAGACAGGCTGAGAGAGTTGGAGTTGTTCCGCCTGGAGAAGAGAAGGCTCCAGGGAGACCTTCTAGCAGCCTTCCAATACCTAAAGGGGCTACAGGAAAGCTGGAGAGGGGCTTTTGACAAGGGCATATAGTGACAGGAGAAGGGGCGACAGTTTTAAACTGAAAGAGGGGAAATTTAGATCAGAAATACAGAAAAAAATTTTCCCTCTGAGGGTGGTGAGGCACTGGAACAGGTTGCCCAGAGAAGCTGTGGCTGCCCCATCCCTGGAAGTGTTCAAGGCCAGGTTGGATGAGGCTTTGAGCAACCTGGTGTAGTGGAAGGTGTCCCTGCCCATGGCAAGGGGGTTGGAACTAGATGATCTTGAAGGTCCCTTCCAACCCAAACCATTCCATGATTCTATGACTCTATGAAAAATGTCACCTTGCGAATGACAGGCCATAGTTTCCCTGGGTTTGGTACCAAAAGGGTTGTCCTGTCCCAGCGCTTGTGCTAGGATTAAGCAACATGACAAGTGCAAGGAAAACAAAGTTGTCCTGAAGTTTATAGATGGAGGAACGTTTTCTCTGATGAACCTCATGCATTCTTGGCCCTTGAAGTGAGTCATTTCCCGAGCACAAAAACAAGTGCAAACCAGTGAGGAAGAGTTTAAAAAGGAGACAGTTCATAAGCGAAGGTCACCGAGGACAGCAAACGCCACCTGAGCCCAGGTCCTAACGAAGCCTTTTTCTGGTGGAACAAATGAAGTCCCTTAATTACCATTTTGTAAATAAAATCTTCTCAGAAAATCAATATTTAGAGCCTGCCTTCTCTGAAGATGTTGGCCTTTGTTCCTTGCTATTACGGTAATATAAACCCCGTTGTGTGATATACTTCTAGGCTGAAAATTGCCCCCCTGAACCTGATTGGGTCAAAGGAAGAAGAGCAATAAACCTTTCAGAGCAGTAATCCGGGTACTATTTCATGCTTCCTTGTAAATTTTCAGGTAGTAACCTAGAAAGCATGATTTTACACAAGCCCACAATTAACTCGGCCAGTGACCGTCCCGTCCTCCTCCACAGGTAGTTTGGGATGGGCTGGCAATTCTAGGTGGGAATTTTGCTGGAAATGCCCATTACACCTCGCAGGCATCTGGATCACGATCAATCTGAATCACCCCAAGGACAATACAGGCAAAATGGCATCTCTGATCAACGGAGGGACAGACCCTGCGGCTGCTGGACATGGTGATGGCTCCACCAAATTCAAAAAGCCTCCACCAACTTCTCCATCCGAGAGCACCGTCCAGGGCAGCACCCCCCTGAGAAGCTATTGGCTCCATCCCCAACCCAGGGATCGCATGGCAAGGCAGCCCCATCGTCAGCTCTTTCAGCGAGTTTTATTCACAGCTTTTAATGGAAAAACCCACAATTCCCTATGCCTGAGCCTCCATGCATTTTTCATTAACAATTATCCGCTATCCCAGAACCTGCTTTTGATTTTTGCTAATCATCGATCGGGTATTTTGTTCCCACACAGCTGGCATTTTCAAAACATAACAACCACCTCTGGAGAGGGCACAGCAGAAGGCTGATCTTTAATGCTAATGTGCCCAGAAACCATCAACACATCAGGTGATGAGAATTCACATCGGAGAGACCACGAGGGAAGAGGTGTTTATCGGATCCAGCCTGTGACGGCTATTCTATTGTGCTGAAAAGCTGGATGTTGCTTGCCAAGTGATCATCTGATGTCGTACCAGTAGCCACATCCAACCTCCAGCGAATCCAGTCCTGAAGCTGCTGTCTCCGTCTTGACAACCACGGGTTTCGGAGGTCTCCTGACCTTTAGGGTTTGCTCTCCTCAGGTTTGCAGTTACTGCATATGAGAGCCAGCGTGGGGTGGCTTAGAAGCCAAAGGGCCCTTCACGACTTTGGGAAGCAACAGTTTGATGGACAGATCTTCCCACCAGCTGTAGGTTTGTGCGACACGCTGCTACTCGCCAGAGCGACGCCTCAAGTGGAGGTTGTACTTGCAGGAGCAGAGCAACATCTCGAACACACCGTGTTCCACAGGCCTGGACCTCGCTTCTAGCTGTGTTTGTTTACAAGAACGAAGTTGCTCCTAACGATACGTTTTGCCATCAATTAGCACATGATATGATTTGGGATGATTTACTCTTTTTTTCTAAAAATCCCTTTGGGGGCATTCAGACCTTTATTGCCATATTAAGCAGAGTTTTAATCCAAATGAATTTTCTAGGAAACCATGTAATCTAATTAAAAAGCTCACAGTGCAGTTTAGTAGCTTCATTACTAGTGGATTCGAGATGTGTCTTTACACGGACAAATATTTTCCAAGTGCACTAGGCTGATAAATCCAATGCATAATCACAAACTGATCCTGCCTGGAACTAAGTGGGTTACAGCACTTAGTCATGCCCATGAGAATGAAACAAAGGACAACTTGAAAAAGCTCGGAATCCAGCCATTGATCTGTTTCCTCCAATTCATGGAGCACCCAACCCTGCTTTACCAGTGAGGACATTTTTCAGACTGACAGCTTTGGAAACCACCACGCATGGCCACTTGCCTGAAGCTGGGGCTCACAGCAGAGCAAGGCTAGTGCGAAAGAAGCCAAAAGTTCAACATCGTTGAGTACGATGGCCTCAGGGCTCAGCTTTACAATCACGTTACTATAGCTTGAGAAGATGCCACGTGTCAGCCGAGCCCGGTAACGGCCTGAGCTCCCTCAGCCTGTGCCAGATGCAACGTAATCTGATCATTCAGCTCGCGGTGGAAAAGACCGACGCTAAATTGCATTAAATGGTCGCCAGAAGAAAACGATTACAGTTCGTCGCAGTTCATGTGCACGTGCAGCACAGGGACCTGGCCAGGAGACATGACCATGACCAAAGACTCTACTTTCCCTTTCCTCCAACAGCGAAGAGGACTGATTTCACAGGCGAGACGCAGAGCTGGATTCAGTGTGAGTTTTCTCATGGGTTTAACGACCGCTTGTAAAGTCTTTGGTCACTTCCAACTCCACTTCCTGGTCAATAAAAGAGGATGCACTAATTTCCCTTCTCCCATTCCTGCTCTGTTCGTATCGTAAGATCAGAGATGCCTCAGAAACCCATGCAATGATTGAAAAGACCATGAGCCTGGATTGAGTGGCATCTGCCTGTACACATATAAAGTTCTCTGAAGTTTTAAAAACTTTTTAAAACTTCCAGGTTGGAGAAAAACCTCTGCAAACTGAGAAGATTTCATTACAACTCACATCTTATCCTTCTTGCAACTCACATCCTTCCCTCCTTCATATAACAAAACTTTAAAAAAGCCTCAAACCTCAAAACAAAATGCCGTATTATAGAGGAAATTAGAAAAATAAAATCGCTGTTGTCTCTTGAGGAGCAAGCCGTGGTGCCCACACAGCATTTCCCAACAGTCTAATCTGAAGGTCCGGACCCTCCAGCGAGGTTGGGTAGTTGCATTCACGAGACACACTTGTTAATTCAGATAGCAGCTATATGACACCATGGAGTACCAAGCTCTACCGGTAACTCAGGTTTATAACCCAGGTACTATTATTTTCCAGCACGCTGTTCCACGCTATTTCCACAGAAACTATGCTGTCAACCTGTACTACTCACACTAAGTGCATCCCACCGTATTATTTCCTCAGTACAAACATCCCCATCATCTCACAGGAAAATGCATTTATTTAGTACTCAGAGAAAACGCTCTTCCCTGGCGAGAGAAAAGGCCAAAGTTTCATGAAAGTCAGCTTCCACACAAACATTATTTCAAATGTATTTCCATTTGCACACCCAGGCAGGTCAAGACTCAGGGTTCCTTCACTGTGGAGTGAGTGTGGTCCCTGCCAACTCCAGGGACAACATTTGGTCCTTCCAGAAACACCCAGATGACGATGATGACAGAAGACAAACTTTTGCTGGTTTCCTGCATCATCAGTCCAAGCCTAACACTGATGTCCTGGTCCAATAAAGGACGAAGTGCTGAAACATAAGCCTACAAAGCGCAGCCAGCAGGACTGAAGCAGTTGTTTAGTACATCAAAACCCCAGTTAAATCCACAGATCTGCTTCTGAACATTACCACCTTGACATTAACTCATTGCTAAAGCAGGAAGCAAGCCAACGTCTCTCCCACTTCCCTCTCCACTGGAGTACAGATAGTTCAAAATAACAGCTTTTTGTTCAGCCTCCCTCAAAAGCAGGGTGATGGAGTGTTGTGTCAGTCCGAGGGACCATCAGGTAGGTGATGACAGCCCTCCATGTCTGCAGATTGACACCAGGGAATGGCACAACCCAGCTGTGGGTCTTACACAGCTCTCCACCCCACACTGCAGTGCCAGCGGCCAGCACACGAGGACTTACCTGTTGTTATTCTTCAGCTTAATGTGGTCGCTGGTCTCCAGGATCTGCCCGTTCCTCAGCCAAGTGATCTGTGGGGGGGGTTCCCCTTGAGCCACGCATGTGAAGATGGCAGTGGTCCCCACCGGCCTGGAAATGGACTGGGGATGCTGCACAAACTCTGCGGGGGCTGCAAGGAAGAAGGAGGGTGAGAAAAAACATGAAGATCCTGCGCCATCCTGGTACAACGAGCAACCTTGTAGCTTGGGCTTCAATAAGCCTTGTCTGCCTGGAAACATGGGATATTGGCCACTCCACAGATAACTATGGATGGTGTGTCTGTCATCAAGGCAATGCTGCAATTTGGTTGCCCATCCTGGCAGTCACGGCTTCATTGAAGGCACCTGAAGCTCAGCTTGGTGCTGGCACCGCGCAGGGCTATCGCTCCGGCAGAAACAAGCCCTCTGCTATGGAGGCTTTTGGAAATCAGCACGTATGGACAGCACGAAGAGCAGCAGGGAAAGACACATGCAGCAATTAGAGTCTTTGCGGTTGGGAAGATCTGCTGTTTCATCAACGGCAGAAGTAGAGCAACACCTCGTGGCTTCACCCAAACGACCCATACAGCTTTAGCAAACTGCTTGTAAATGGAAAGAAATGCGTACGGCAACCTGGCAAGTTGTTGTTTCCCCAGTAAATATCAGATTTGCTGCAGGCTCTGCCAGTAGCAGTAGATTTGGGAGCCTTTTTTTACCCCAAATCTGCAGCCTGGGACACCTGGGGGTCCTGCCAAGCCTGGCAGAAGACTCCACCAACTGCTGCTTACCTTGTAACCAAATATTTTCACCTTTAACAATAACATTTTTAAGCAGACAGTGATTTCCCCCGCTTTCCAGCAGCTCAAAAGAGATTTAAAATCATTTCTCGGAATAAAACAGCGTATCAGCCTCCAGAAAGCAGGGCCTGAAAGACACTGCCAAACAGGTGAGTTTGTTCAAGCAGTTACGCTTCAAAGGGTGAAGTGATAAATCCCCCCCACGCTGCTGCCGAAACGTAAAATCAGGTGGAACTGGCAGCAGCCACAATGAAGACAAACAGATGAATTTACTGACCAGTGTCACATAATAGATGGTTGGCGTTAAATTTTTCCAAAAAAAGCAAGATTATCCGGGGGATAGAGGCTCAGTGCCACTCACTGGCATTTTCCAAGCATGGTGTTGGTGGGTTCTGCCACCAGCAAAGATGCTGAGATGGGAGAAAGGAGCAAACTGGTCCAGCAAAATGTGTCGACGGGTGGGCAGGCTGCAGGTGGGAGCAGCTACGCGAGGGCAGAAGCTCATGGTTCATGGCCAAAAAAGCCCCTCGGGGTTTGCTGCAGCAGCACGGGGTGATAAAGCTCTTCCCCAGCTGCGTGCACGCAAGGGAAGAGCATCGCTACTGCTGCGACACGGCCAAACCGCAGCCAAAGGGTGTAAGAGCAAAGTCGTGCACGCCTTAAGTCCTGCGAGCAGAAAGACACAGAAATTCACTGAAGAGCCCGGCTGCCCCGAAGGAGCCCCCTCTTTCTTTTTTAATAATCAAGGGGAAGCAGAGCATGGCAGGTCTGACTTATGTCAGCGGCAGGGGGTATCCGCCCGCAGAGTTTATTGTCAGGCCACTTCTGCCGGCGCCCGGCTCTACTAATGAACCTGATCTCAGCAACCGAAGGGACACATTCCCAGAACCTCCTGCTAAAGTTCCCTGGGTGCCAAGCGATCCCTCGTCCTCTTTTTTCCTCCTCCATTTTTTCCCCCTCTAGCCTTCTAAATTAAAACAGAATTCAGGATGGGTTCAGTAAAAGTTGGAAGCACGGATAAACGGGGAAAAAAAAACTTCTTCCCTGCAGTGAATGGTCCCTTTGTGGCGTACAGTGAGAGCGTTGGAGACTTGATTTTTGAGTCTCCCTTAACCCCCCGCCCCTCGCTTTGTGCTGGCGCAGTTTTGCAGGAGCAATTATTTTGCAAGTGGCTCCGCACCTCCCTGCTTTCATCTGGGTTCAAGAGTTGCACCCACGGTCCTCGCAGGTGCAGACGCACGATGCCAAGGAAGGGCACTGCCATCTTCCAGCTCCTCGTTGCAGCATCGTTAAGGATCCTGTCGTTTTGCTCCTTGCCTCTGCTCCCCCTGCCCCAACCCCGGCTTCACCAAATCGCAAACCCGTCGACTGTTCCAGCAAAGTTTAAATATGGAAAAGAAGCATCCGGCATAACCCTTCTGGAATCGCCGCCTCTCTTTATCCTCCCTTATTAGCCCGTGTCAAGAGGGAGTAATTGGAGCGGTGTCGTGTGCGACTCGGGGGGTGATGGAGGTGCAGCTGCGGCCGCTGGCCGGGTGCCAGCGGTGCCATTCAGGACCCCAGCCCCTCGGGTTCCGCGGGTCCCCGCTCCCCTCCGCCGTCCCTCCTCTTCGCTGTCTCGCTAAACGCAACTGGATCAAAAGCCCAGCCCCTGTTTAACTTGCTTAAACTCTCCGGGGAGCCAGCGGTCGTTCCTTTGAACGGCTCCCACCTCCGCCATGCCGAGTTGTCCCTGCTCGGTGGCATCCTTCGCTGCGAGACATGGGATGAGCTTCTGTTGTTCCTGCTCCTCCTGGTTTTCTCCAGGCGTTGCTCTGCACCATTCAAGCTCTCACTCTCCTCTTTTTTGGTGCAAAAGGAGCAGCAGCGCGGAGCTGTGGTGGCTCACATGGAGTTAATAGGCTCCTTGTCCCCATCACCAGCTTCTGACAGCATCAGAGGAAGGACATAGCCCGAGTGCCACCAGTGTCTTAACACGGGGACAGATGTTGCCGCAAGGAGATGCCCCTCTGCTACCCTGGACCAGAGTGCACCCAACCCGGTGTTCATACCAGCGTCCCCAGGCAGGGTGCCCTGAGATGGCTGCTGGTGCGTGATCCGGGGCGAATGGCTCCTTTCCTGGATAGAACAACATCTACTCTCCTTCCCCCAGGTCCTCTCCTTGCCCTTGCAAATGATTTTGACAGGAACCGAGAGTTTGCCACCCCTGGGCCTGGGTTCGATGGGAAGGAGCAGAAGCAAAGCTCTGCCTGCTGCCAGCCCTCCACCCCTCTCATCATTCATCATTAACAGAGCATC
Organism: Tauraco erythrolophus; assembly: GCF_009769465.1. Taxonomy (NCBI): domain Eukaryota; kingdom Metazoa; phylum Chordata; class Aves; order Musophagiformes; family Musophagidae; genus Tauraco; species Tauraco erythrolophus. The sequence continues at coordinate 3,338,262 of NC_141478.1, read as the reverse complement.
TTAATGCCCATCTCGGAGGGGCAGTGGCCAGAACACCTCTCCCTCTTCCACCCCAAGTGCCAAAAGGCCATCACAGGTGGTGAGAGGAACCGTTTCTCAGCCCTTCATGAAGATCTCAACAGAGATATTAATGAAAATCACTGTTAAAAGCAGAGGATTCCCACCTGGCAAGGAGGAGCGGGCAGGATCCAGCCCTGGCTTGTGAAATATGAAGAAACCAGAGCGCTGATTATTCAGGACTTAATGGGCAGGAGGGGATCATGCAGTTTTAATGAATATTTAAAGGCGTGACATTGGTATCAAAAAGCAATAACGCTTAATACCACCCCCAGAATCGTTAACGAAGTGCTCCAATAGCTTTTACTGTGCTCAACAAACTGTGATAGCAAGAAGATGCATGGTAACAGCAGGTTGTAACGGGAGACCCAGGCTGGCTCCATCTCTTTGGGGACATCTCATCTCAGCAGTTACCAGCCACCAGTAGACCCCCCGCAAGATAACGGGGAGCTTTGCTTCCCTTGCCATGAGTTTGCTGACGGCAGCGCCCAACAACTCGCTGAGCGGAGCTGTCCCAAGGGTCGGGGAGCACCCACAGCCGAGGCACCGGTGCCAGATGAATCCTTGACCCCTGCATCCCAGTACGAAGCCGTCATTAATTCTCAAGTAGCCAGAGCGGTAGTGCAGGGGAGGGAGGCTGGGGTGAGGAGAAGGAAAAACAACACAGAAACAACAAAATCCATCAATTAGGCTACCAGAACCTACCAAAAGGAGAAGACAGGTCAACGGGGAGGTCAGTCAAGCATAGCATCAGATGACAGGAGACTTAAGACAAAGAACTGCTGCTCACTTGGCTTCCCTCTGTGGACTACAGACAATGCCCAGATGCTTACATGAGTAACTTACACAGTTTAGTTGTAGAGCTGGTGGGGCTGCCAGGAGCAAAGATGGAACCTGTGACTGTGTCCCCTGGGAAACAGGCAGAGATGACTCAAGAAGGCTGTCATGGAGGCCGTCCATCAGCCCTCAGGGCGTATCATGAACTTATTGTGGCTGAGGGTACTGGGGTTGCTTAGCCTGGAGAAAAGGTGGCACAGGGGAGACCTTCTCACTCTCTACAACCACCTGGAAGGAGGTTGTAGCAAGGTGCGGGCCGGTCTCTTCTCCCAGGTAACAAGCGATAGGACAAGAGGAATGGCCTCAAATGGCACCAGAGGAGGTTTAGATTGGATATTAGGAAGAATTTCTTCACCAAAAGGCTTGTCAAGCGTTGGAACAGGCTGCTCAGGGAAATGCTGAAGTCACCATCCCTGGAGGTACTGAAAAGATGTGTAGATGTGGTGCTGAGGGATGTGGTTTAGTGGTAGAATTGGCAGTGCTAGGTTAACGGCTGGACTCGGTGATCTTCAAAGTCTCTTCCAACCTAAATGATTCTGTGATTCCATGATTCTTATCTCAGCAAGGTGCAGGCTGGAACTCCGCAGCAGCGGGACATGTTCCCACATCACCTACGAGTGTACTCCTGCAAGGATGCTCCGGAGGGCTCAGGCACCACAGCTCACTCCTGCATCCCGACGGATGAGATCCGACTGCTCACCTGCCCCTGCGCGGCGACTTTTCTTGAGCAGGAAAACGTGGGCAGGAAGGGGACTGCTCCATGGAGCACGCTGAGCCACGCAGCAGGTACCGAAGCTGGTTTTGCAGCATGAAATTTAGGGCTAAACTTGAGGACAAACCAAGCACCGCAGAGCCAAGCCTAAACCACAGCAACTGCAACACATCTGCTGATGAATTCAACCCCCCAGCCAAGGCTCGCGATGCCAGCGAGCAAGAACGATGGAAGAAACATCAGGAAACGCAGTGGTGGCCGGATCTGCTGGACCAAGGAGCGCCGCCCGGTTCCGCCGGCAGAAAGCAAAGCGAACAAGGCAGTCATTGTCAGCAGAGCCTTCCAAAAACACGTCCTTAAGATGGGCACTCATTTATGAGATGGGATCTCATTTTTCTGCCTAGCTTTCAGGAGGAAATGAAGCGTGGAGTGGAGAACACTGGTGACCATCTGGCCATTCACAGCCCATCAGTTTGTTATGACACCAAACACATAATAAAGCACAAAAGCTTGCGCAGGAGGTAGAGAGAAAGCGCTTTGATATATATTTTTTTTTTTCCCCCCCCAAGCCCGCTCTTCCCGTGCCCCACACGCACGCCCAGCCTCCGCCGCGGCCGGTGATGCATTCGGCCCTTCCGACGACTCCCCCCGCGGGACTTTCATCCGCAGCCTGGCACAAAGCGATATTCAAACGGCCGCACCGGGATCTGAAGAGCAAATGGAAACTTTCTTGTGTGAGAACCTCACAAAAGAGATCAAAGGAGCCGAAACGGGCAGGGGAGGGCAGGGAGGGAGGGAGCGGGGGATCGACACCTCCTCCTCTGAAGGGAGGAGGAATTCCCAGGAAGATAATTCCCAGCGTTCGATGATCCGAAGGAGAGCCCGCAACGCGAAAGGACGTCACCGCCCGCCCGAGAGCAGAGCCCTGCGCCGGGACACCCCTGTGATGGGGACAAGGACCGACAGCGGCGGCGGGAGGGAGGAGGTGGTCTCAGTCCCAGCCTCCCGCTAACTCCCTGCCTTACAACGGGAACCATCGCCCTTTCTCCTCCGCTTTCCCACCTATAAAACGTGCCTCCTTCAAAAGACGCGGGGGGAAGTTAATTTGGGCCTCCGGGCACTTCAAGGGCCCCTGCACAAAGGCAGCGAGTACCTGGCCTGGCGTGCTTTGCATTGTCCCGGCCCTCTGCTAACTTCCTCTCCAACCAGGCTTTTGATAGCCCGCTCCTTGCTTTTTATTCTCTTTACGGATGCAATTTGCATCGCTGACATCTTGACAAAGATAAAACCCACAGTCTCCCATGTCAGTCATTATCGCTGTTTTCTTCCCCAGACAAACCTGACCCAGCAATCATTTGTACCTCTCAGCTGGAAAACTCAGGCAAAAAAATGAGATTCAGAGGAAGGAAAAGCTGCTTCCAGAGGGAGGGTGAGCAAACCTGGGCTGAGCCCAGCTGCCTGGCCAGTGTCTGCCGTTCACTTCCTATGGAAACGACAGCCCTCCTGAAAATATGAAGCATTTGATGGATGGGCAACACGGGTTGGGGCTCTGGATGCTGCAGTTCATGTCTAAGGGCTACCCCAAGGACGCACTGGCCATGCTTCTCCATACCACCACCATGCTTCTCCATACCACCACCAGCTTCTCTGCTAACACCGAATGCAGGAGCATCCCCCATCCACAGCGGGGCTGGGCTCCAACGGCCCTGTGATCATCATTTTAGGGACAAACTCTCATCCCGGTTCCCCGGGTGAAAATCCCCAGTGATTTTACCCCAGATGAACTCCAGCACTAGACCAGCTGCTCAGAAGCTGATGTTCAAATCTCCAAAGAGACTGAAAACTGCCCATCTGTAGCAATGAGAAGTTGTGCCATCTTTCCCCCTCTCATCCCACTGCTAACAGGAGTAGTCAACAGTGTTCAATAGCTGCATTTTTACAACTTCATCGATTTTCCAAGTGGTTTCTTTTGGCTCTGCCTGCCTGCCTCCCGGACATCAGCTTGGCATTTGGGTTTAGGAGACCTCTGCTACGTGCACCACACGCAGAACTGTCCTGCAGCAGCTCTAAAGGGTCTGTATCAGTGCAGCGAGGTTGTTCTTCATGCCTGGGTTGGTGTTTCTTAATAAGGGGATTCGTAAGCATGCCCAGCCCCAGCCAGCTGGGACGCCCTCTCGTTGCATTGCTCACCCAGAAAAATCCAGCGGCAAAAGAAAACGGTGAGTTGTCACCTCCTCTCACATCTGATCAGCACCTGGGACTCAGGAGGCACGAGCAGCCCTGTATGAGCACCCCGTTCCGCGTCGCTCCTTGCTGCTCCCAAGGCGAAGGGGACAAGGGATGCCAACATGCAGGGACCGCCGCCGTCGCGCAGGTGGCACAGTGCCGGATCACCACCGGCGACTCTCGGGACCTGTCAGGTGAGCGTCAGGGCTGGAGCAGGGCACTTTCCCCATCGCCAGCATGAAAGGTTCAATTAGCTCGCTCCGGCAGGAGGTGCGTAATTTCAGATTCAGGATATCATCAGTCACTAGTTAATGAGTGAACCGATGAGAGCGCGAGATGCTTTAAGTGGACGAGGTTGAAGAGGAGGTGAGTGCCTGTAATCAGGGGCAGATTGCTGCCATTCAGAGCTCGCTGCCAGCTGGGTTTGCCTTCTGAAATACTTGCCTGGCTCCTCTCACCATGGAGACTGGTCGCATGGAGCATGTGGAGGGGATTTCTTTGGTTTCTTGAGTGTTGATCTCTATTCTGAGCTGAATCACCCCTTACATGTGGCATTTCAGCACAGCTGCTGTGGGGAAGAGGAGCAGCCGGCACCTCCTGGGCATCTCCCCCAAAGGGTGCTTCACTCACGTCGTGGCAAGGGGCTCAGATACAGTGCCGACTGCTAGAAAAAACTGTCTCACTGACTTTTTGGAAATGGTTTTAAACTTACTTGGTGCCATTTCAGCGGGAGAGCAATGCTCTGTGAGTGATGTCCACTCCTGGATATCACTGCAGGAGCGATATCTACCACACAGAGGTGTTCAATATAAGAACAGTGCCCGCGTCCCCATATCACTAAACACCATGCAGGGGTGAGAGACGAACGTGGCTGATTAATTCAGCCCAGGCTTTGTCCTGAGATGTACAAGTATGACAACAAGTTACAACCAGCGTCTGTTAAGCCAAATAAATGCTTGTGATGGGGTGGGAAACCATTGCAACCCATGTAGCTGAGGTCTCGGCTGAATGATATCTGGTTGCCACTCATCTGTGTGGGACACAGAGACACACATCCACCTGGAAAACCACGTCTAGAAAAGAAGTCCTTTGACTGATACCATCAGAGAAGCAAAGTCAGGATCTGTCCAACCCAACGCATCAAAGGTAGAGCCTGTGCAGAGGGCACAGCAAAGTGGGTATTACCGCTCCCCAAGCCCCAGGTTTGCTCACCTTGTACAACCAGCCTGCCCTGCGCGGTCCTTCGCACCCGAGTGCCAGGCTTGTTCGCGGCGCACACATAGATGCCGGAATGCTGCACAGTGAGGTCCGAGATCATGAGATTTCCTGTCCCCAGCACCTGGATCCCCTCCACGCCAATGGGACGGCCGTCTGAAAGAAGGGGAAAAGGATAAGAGTCACATGCTGGACCTTTGAGTGAGGTTATCCAGGGCAGAGTGGTCAGCAAGGTCCAATCTAAGTACTTATGGAGTGGTGCCATGCTCTGTTAATGGGATTTGCCAAGTAAAGTCAGGAGGTTTTAGCTGATGCTCTTAGCAGAACTGCGCTTCTGGAGAAAATCAGGATCCTCAGTCAGATGTTTGCCCAAAACTACACTTTATGCTGCTTCAAAAACCAAGGTACCATCATAGGAAACATGAAAGCTTTCAGCTACGTGTTCAGATCAAGATGAAGTCGAGATTTCTTCCCTCTGAGGGTGGTGAGGCACTGGAACAGGTTGCCCAGACAAGTTGTGGCTGCCCCATCCCTGGAAGTGTTCAAGGCCAGGTTGGATGAGGCTTTGGGCAACCTGGTGTAGTGGAGGGTGTCCCTGCCCATGGCAGGGGGGTTGGAACTAGATGATCTTGAAGGTTCCTTCCAACCCAAACTATTCAATGATTCTACAATTCTATGATGATTCTATGAAGTGCCCAGAACACTTTTCAACAGAAGAGTTAAACCAAGTTAAATCATATCATCTTCTTACATTAGACTGACCAGGGATCCAACCAACTCAACAGCCTCATCCAAACAGAGATGCTCTAGGAAGAAGACCAGCCAACCTACAGCAGGACTTACCTGATGCACTCTCCCAGCCACCAGCAATTTATGACTTGGGGATGTCCTGAGCCAGAAGTTATGCCTTTTTGCCCACTAACCCTTGACGGATTTTTGTGGCTTCGGAAACTATATGAACACTAGATTTTCAGTTCCTTAGCTCTTGAACACACAATAGCTCAGGGCCAAGGAGCCAAACTCTGAGCTGGTGATTAGACCTGCTCAGCTACTCTGTCTTGGAAGGGTAACTGGAAAGCGCTGCCTCCACCCTGAGTGCTGGGTCTGAGACAGGCTGACAGGAGAGCAGTGATGTTTCCAAAAAACCATGCCTGAGTTCCAGCATAAGGTCTTCAAAATTGAAGCACTTAACATGAAATAGTTCAGCGTCGGGGAATTCACCTTTTCCCAACAAAGCCTGTTTTCACTTGAAAATTCCCAGCCAGCTCTAATTACAATGTGTTTCATTAGTACCAGGCTATCGCTTTTTATTGTTTCATTGGTTCGTGTTTTAAGACACTGTCTGACAAAGGCAGCTCTAAATCAGTCTCAGCACATGTCAGGGTGTCTGAGCAGAGGAGCAAGGCAGGGGAGTAGTTTTACTGGAGAAGCAGTTAAAGGGAGCCCAGTTTCATCAGATGGAAATGGGAATCCAACTCCTCTCTTGCCTTTGCTCATGGAGGAGGTTAAAGAACCTACAGAAACGGGATAAGCAAGAACCAGCCCTGGTGATTTCCCCACTTGACCATCCCATGAGCTCTCCATACACGAGCTTGGCAACGGCAGAAGACCTTATGCCTTGTGCTTCAAAGCTGTGGCTAGTAAAAGGAAAAATTCAGCTGAAAAATTTCTCCTGGGAGCTCTGTCGGTCTGTGCCGTGATCTTGCTAAGGAAATGGAAGAAGTCAAATAAAACCTGAATGGCTCTGTAGGACACAATGGGTCATGGGGAACGATCTGAGATGCTCTAACTGGTTTCCACTCCTGTGGGCCAGCTCCTGAGAGATGTTCGGTACTGGCTGTTCAACCAGCTTTAAAATTTATCATCATCCAGTGGGCAGAACAGTTTCCTGGGACATTTAGCACTGAAGGACCTCAGACTCGGGCTGGTTACCAATAGTCTTGGCACACAACCACTTCAATGGCTGCATCTGATGTACTCCAGCGATGGGAAATATTCATGGAAAACACAGAGGGAAACACAAGTTATCATGGGGCTGCTGCAGGCACCCCGAGACATCCCACTATCCCCAAAGATTTCCTTCATAGCCTCTGCCCTACACCAACATGGCCTTTGACCGAGACCTGGCTCATGCCTGACCTCGGGCAGGCTTTGTGCTTTGACTCAGACAGGTAGGCAGGGTTGGTTACAAGATATCTTGCACTCCTATGCTTTAGATGTAAATTCATGCTTTGCATGATAAAGAATATCATGAGGATTTGGGCCACTCATCACCACCAAGTTCTGGAATAGACTGGGAAAACACGAAGGCAAAGCAGAACTCAAGGAGAGGGACAAATTAACCATCAACCCAGAAATGCCACTTTGCAACCCGCTGCCCAGCAAGTGCTTGGATCCCCATGGAAGGGCAGGTGATGGGATGGAGAACAAGTATCTCTGGCAGCATTAGTGAGGGCAGGGAACGTTCAGCAGCTCGCAAGCCTGGGACGTGGAAGTGAAGGCTCCCGTTTCAGATCAACAGCTTGGAAACACCAGCAAAACACGGGCTGAAAGCTACAAAGCACTCCACGAACGTATCTCCTGCCATGCTCTTTATATAGTGTTTTTCAGGAAATTTTTAAACTTAAAGGTTTCCTTGCTTCATTAAGCAGGTAATGCCAGACCACGTTGTTATTTGCACTGTGAAGAAAAATGCTCGGGTCTTTTAGAGAGAGAAAAACAATGTCATTAAACGATTAAACGATCACATAGCTGGCCAAGCCGCTGCAGCAGTAAGTGGCTCAGTCATAAAAAGGACAGTAAAACACGACCTGTCCCACGTTTAATGAGCAATAAGAAGGAGCCATTCCTTTCAAACATCATTTGAACTGAAGTGTAAAGGGGTCTGAATTAAATTCAAATTGAACTTCATTTTGTCTTTTACATTAGACCTTTTGGAAATCCATATTTACAATAGGCGTAAAAATCAAATCTCTCTCGCGAGGGAGGGACGGGGCCAGTGAAAGATGCCAAGTGGCCATACCTGGATGCTTCATCAAATCGTTGCCTTAAGAAATACTGCAGAACTGTGACTTGAATGTCAGTAGTTTTATTGTATTATTTATAACGTGCTACATAATTTAAGCATGCAAAGACCCAGCCTGCAGCAGGTACTCCACACTGCCCAAATACCAGCAGCGACACGTCCTCAGTTGCCTCTCTGGCTCCAACTATTAATTAGAGGTGTGGTGGTCAGACGAAACATCTCCTGTCAACCAAGCATCTTTCATTTCCCTGAAGAACACAGCTGTCCAATCTCAGAAACCTCGGGGGATCTGCCATTTGATTCAGAGAGCGTGGCCACCTTTAACAGCCAGCAAAGATCACCGTGCCAGATCATCCCATATGCCTCTTGCTCAATTCCTCTTTTCCAAAGAGCACTGAAAAGGGCTGCTAGAGAAATACCTCTGCTTTCCCAGCTTGCTCCATCCTCCTTACTCTGCTGAGCCATTCTGTGACAGTCAGAAGCTCTTCAGCTAACATCAAGTCCAACTTATTAACATTGACAACACGTATAAATAAAACAGAGTATTTACACAAGAAAATTCCCTGCATCCTGGAAGCTCAGCACATTGCAGAAGTGCTGTGCAGAGGGACTCAGATCTCACACCCGCTTTGCAAAGGTTGCCATCTCTTTTAACCCTGTTTCTCTAACACAGAGACCTGAAGAGTGGCTTGGATCAAGGGATGCAAACCCTGCAAACCCACCTCCCTGACATCGCTTTCCATCACCAAGTCATCCCTCCACGGAGGGGATCCAAAAGACTGCCAAAGCTAACACTGTTGCTCAGTTCCCAAAGCTCCCAGAACCTACACAGGCTTGAAACTGCTGCTTATTGAACACGACCTTCTAGTTCTTTTTACGAAGTCAAAAGCAGAAAATTTGAGGGCTGAAATCAAGCCAGTCTTGAGTGGAAACATCTGACAGATTCTCTCTGTTGATCCTCAGTCAACAAGGGCAGAGGGGGAAGGTTCAGCTGGTTGCGAAGAGCAGGCAACCGATTAATAAAGGAGTCGCTTCTCCAAATGGGAGATGCTCCCAAAGCGTGTCCTGGCTATGGACAAGCAGAGACTTCCAGGTTCCCCATTGGGGTGAAGTCTGGATGAAAGACGCCTGCAGTTTGGGAGCCGCGTTATTTATTTTTCCAAGGTGTATGTGATGCTTTCGGGAGCCCATTCTCCGCCTGCTAACCAAGTGATTGGCACACGGGCACCAATTACGGAGACCCGTTGAAACGTGCCAGGCGATATGAATATGCAACAACGCCAACGCCTTTCTCTCGTAAGTAGCGAGTAGAAAGAAAGTAACAACTTTCCAATGTTGATCATTTAGGTCTTTTGTGAATTCTTTGTATTGTGCCATAGTAGCCTTCCACTTTTTAGACGCATGGGTCTCCTGCTCCGGCGGACACTGGGCACTGTGGATTAGCATATTTAGAGTACATTGCAACAGTTGACTATTCAGTATGTGAAGTGGTGAAATTTACTCTATTATTTCTAAACACTTACGGGAACGGTGCTCCTGTCAACCAGTCAGCCATCTATTGCAAGCTTCTGTGTCCAATAAGTTACCAATTAATTGGCTCCTACAATTGTTGTATAGTTTACTTCTTGAATGGCTCCCTCTTTAGTAATTTCCTTCCCATTGTGCGACCCTTTCTGACAACTTCTGTATAACGCTATCAGATAATCGCTGTCTTTTCTCTCGCGCCTCACTTTTCTATATCTCTCTAAATAGTTTATTATTCTGCCTCGGTACCTTTTATGGAGGCCAGCTCAGTGGCCTGTCAGTTAAAGGGTAAGGATACATTAAAATCGTCATTCATTCAAAAGGCTTTGCAGTAAGTGCCCAGGATATTCATTTGTGCACGTATACAGGTCCAAGCCTGAAGTGCGTGGCTCTGAAAGGGAAAGCCCTACCTTCCCTGAACAAACCCTTAATGATTTTACATTTCTCTCAGAGCCCGCTCTCTAATGAATGTTGACATTTCATGCACGGCGAGACACAGGAATTCTGGTTGTGGTCAGGGGCTACAACATATTCCCAAGGAAATTAAATTCAAAATTGATTGCGTTGACACTCCAAAACTGGCCCAGAATTTGAATGATTTCCTTCAAGCAAAATATACCTGCCTTTTCCCCTGAAAACCAGATGGATTTTAGCAAAGCCAAAGCAAAAAGTGCAAATATTGTTATGGCTTGCTTTCCCTGGCACCAGAGAGCTTTACAGCAAAATTGTTCTTCTGCTCTTTTCTCATAGAAGAAATGCCACAACATCAAAACTGTGAGCAAAGGGGTTCAGAGAGACCCTCCGAAACAGCAGCTTGCCCCGTGCAAAGACCCCACATAACGGCAATGCCATGACTCTTCATTTCGACCAGGCAAGAAAGGTGGTCACATACAATTGACCTTTTTTTTTGGTTGAAATTAAGTCAGGGCTATTGCTACATCAGCTGCATCTCTCTCAGACTTGTGGCCATGGACATTTTTATTTCTGGGAGTGGATGAAAAGGGTTTTTTTCCAAGTTGAGTAAGTTAACTGGTTACTTAAGCTCTGTTAGAAGAATCGCTGGAAGAAGACCCTCAGCCACTGTACAGACGAAAGATGCTTGGAGGACCTCCCCACCCAGCGTAAACCCCTCTTCCTCCTCCTGACCACATAGACACAGAGACACAAAAGCACTTCTGAACTGGCTACAGAGAGATGACAAACCCACCAACTCATCAGAGAGCCCTAGATGTCACATTGCTATGGAGATCTGCGTATAATACTAAACAAGATCACAGAATGGTTCGGGTTGGAAGGGACCTTCAAGATCATCTAGTTCCAACCCCCCTGCCATGGGCAGGGACACCTTCCACTACACCAGGTTGCTCAAAGCCTCATCCAACCTGGCCTTGAACACTTCCAGGGATGGGGCAGCCACAACTTCTCCGGGAAACCTGTTCCAGTGCCTCACCACCCTCAGAGGGAAGAATTTCTTCCTTAGATCTAATGAAAATCTCCCCTCTTTCAGTTTAAAGCCATTGCCCCTCGTCCTGTCACTACACACCCTTGTCAAAAGCTCCTCTCCAGCTTTCTTGTAGACCCTTTAGGTACTGGAAGGTGCTGGAAGGTCTCTCCGCAGCCTTCTCTTCTCCAGGCTGAACAGCCCCAACTCTCTCAGCCTGTCTCCATAGCAGAGGCGCTCCATCCCCCAGACCATCATCGTGGCCTCCTCTGGACCCACTCCAACAGCTCCATGTCCTTCTGACATTGGGAATCCCAGAGTTGAACACAGCACTGCAGGTGCAGAGCAGAGGGGCAGAATCACCTCCCTCAACCTGCTGCCCTGGATGCAGCCCAGGATACGGCTGGCTTTCTGGGCTGCCAGCACACATTGACAGCTCATGTTGAACTTCTCCTCAACCAACAGCCCCAAGTCTTTCTCCTCAGGGCTGCTCTCAATCCATTCTCCACCCATCCTGTATTTGTGCATGGGATTGTCCTGACCCACATGCACGACCTTGCACTCGGCCTTGTTGAACTTCATGAGGTTCTCACAGGCCCACCTCTCCAGCCTGTCAAGGTCCCTCTGGATGGCATCCCTTCCCTCCAGCGTGTCCACCACACCACACAGCTTGTGAAGATCTTGATGAAGATCTTGTGATGCGTTGGAGAGGAAACAGTCCTGCTGAAGGGGAGGGAAAATAATGGGGATCTCTTTCCCATTAAATAGCTCTAATTCTGCTGCTGTGCTGCAAAGCAGCATGGAGAGGGTATTTATTTTTGGTGGAAGGCAACGCTGAACTCAGACCATCCAGACAAACATTGCACGAAGCTATTACATCTTCATTATTGCACTGCTCTACAGAGACAAGTGTTTTGAAGAAGATAATAAGCACTTATAATTAAGGCAATTATAAAGTAGTTTATTATAGTTCACTGCTAATGTAGAGTTGCCTTGTGTCCAAGTGAACCAAAATAGTGATATAGCTTATCCGGGGAATTTTTAAAACAGCATCAATCTGACGGCTATGGCTCTGGAGGAAAAAAAACAACCAAGTAGTGGCAGACACCAGCTGATTTTACAAGCCACCAGAGGAACTGGGGTTGGAACTAGATGATCTTTAAGGTCCCTTCCAACCCAAACCATTCTATGATTCCATGATTCTATGTAAGCAGGAGGGCAAACATGGAGAAATTGTGTGATTGATGCCGGATACATGTCCTTGTCCCCTGGCAGACCGCTCTGGAGTGGGAAGTCACCCTTCCTATGAGCTGGACCCTGATCCTTGGAGAGCCACAGGGGTGAAGTCCCACATCCAGAACAGCAGCATGAGACAGGATTACCCCTGACTGTGCTTCACTTTGGGGGACTTGGGGAGATTAGCATCCCCAAATGACGTGACCTCACAGATCACACGGGCTTGGGAAATACTAACTGAACCCAACCCCACAGTGCGCACGGGCGGAGTTACAAGCTCCTGAAGGTAAAACCAAAGCCATTGGCTCTGTGCTCAGCACAGGCTTCTGCAGGGCAATGGAAGTGTCGCTCTGAGCAAAACAGCTTCTGAGCTACTACGGCAAAGTTAGAACCTAAAACAACCCTTGCTTTCAGACTGGGAAAAACACGGCACTTTGCTCTTCCTCGCCTGTATGATGCCATCAGACGCTGCCTCTGGTTTTCATGCTGATTAAAAAAGAACATCCACGGAGCCCAGCAGCAAGCATTTGTTTTTTCAGAGCTCCAGACACGCTACTCTAAACACTCTCTTCCCCTCAATTTTTTTGTTAAACTCCCTAAACAGGCAGCAAGTTTCTTTCAAGTCTGTTTTACGTGAAAGATGTGTTTGTGTATGATTTTGCTTCCCTGGGCCAACAGTGGTGATGTTTTTGATACAGCTGAAGAAGACGCTGTCACTCGAGGAAAGATAAAATTATCACCTTTCATGAAACATCTACAGGTTTAACCAACCCACTTCTCGAGCAAGTGAAAACAAGATCTTGGCAGAGAAAAAAAACAAAGTATAGACACGTGGATAAAACGCACTTCAAGCCTACAATTAACTTCCGTGGGAAGGGAAAGGGTGAATCACTTGTTGCATAAAATAGTCAGTGGTACCTACTTATTTCCCATGCAACGGCAATGGGGAGGAGGAGGAGGAGGAAATCCCGGCCACCTCTGGGGCTTACCTAGACGGCTCCAGGAGACGATGGGCCGGGGATTGCCCGTGGCGATGCACTCCAGCACTGCAGTCTGGTGCACCGTCAGCGTGAGGTTCTCCGGACCAACGAGAATCATGGGGTCCTTGTAAACGGTGGAGTGGGAGCCTGTAAGGACAGCATCATGGTTAAAAGGCATCTGGTTCTCTCTTGTTTTATGGAAACACTGAGGGCTTCATGCATCCTCCAAGTACAAACAATGCAGCTGGTGTAACCCTCAATAAATTTGAGATGCATGTGAAAGAAAAGGAGCACAATGCTTGCATGGCAGTCACATCATCTGAACGTGTTTTATTCTGGAGAAACGTGGTATTTCTGGGGAAGACCCTTCAGCCAACTGCCCCGGCCACAAGTAGCCCTGTTACAGGGATATGGATACAGGCAGCACAAGGAAGGAACCGCGCCGTGAACTGCAGAGGTGCAGGAAAAACATGATATATAGGAAGGACACAAGCTGCAGGACAGTTCGTGCAGACAGGAATGCAAAGAAATGAAAGAGCTGCTGTATCTTTCAGCATCTCAAGCCATAAAAGAATCCATGCAGTCCACAACACCTAAATCTGCATCTCTGCGAGCATCCTCTGTTGCTCGTGGTGTCATTTGCTCCAAAAGCCCTGTCCTGGGACAGAGAGAGCGATGGAGGTGCCAGACCCTGACTCCTGCTGAGAATCTTTTTGAGAGGAAACTCAAGGAAACTCCCCTAATGACTGCAGCCCACAGGGTGGTCATTTCCCCACCTTCTACAGCACCCCAGTCCTGGCCCGCTCTGGTGTAACTGGGTGCAGGGAGAGGATGCCTCACCCAACCTGGCCTTGAATGCTTCCAGGGATGGGGCAGCACAGCTTCTCTGGGCAACCTGTGCCAGTGCCTCACCACCCTCATTGTTAAAAATTTCTTCCTTAGATCTAATCAAAATCTCCCCTCTTTCAGTGTAAAGCCATTGTCCCTCGTCCTGTCACTCCACGCCCTTGTCAAAAGCCCCTCTCCAGCTTTCTTGTAGGCCCTTTAGGTACTGGAAGGCTGCTGGAAGGTCTCCCCGGAGCCTTCTCTTCTCCAGGCTGAACAGCCCCAACTCTCTCAGCCTGTCTCCATAGCAGAGGTGCTCCAGCCCTTGGATCATCCTGTGTCAGGTACACCCCAGCTGAACTCGCACCTCCCAAGTCCCTCAGAAGTGCCTTATCCCTGGGCCAAAGGTCCCTTCAGCCTTCACTCCTGTTTGTTGAGAACAGGAGAGGAGAACAAAAAAGGAGCTATTCTCAATTCTCCATCAGTAAACAGGAACACTGATCATCTCTGCATTAGTCTTCTCCCCTTTTCCAACAAGAGCTGGGTTATACTCCAGAAATGCTGAGGTCAAGCAATGCTTAAAGAATTTCAACAATCTGACAGCTGCTGCTGGCAAAAAATGCTCCGTACACCTGCGGAGAGAAATACTTGGGCTGGTCGTCTGCCCCCGAGCAGGAGAGGGGCAGAGGGAGGGTTGGGGAGCCAGGCTCTGCCACGGGCCGGGCTTGGCTGTAGGGACCATCCCACGCTGACTCTCGTACGTGGACTTTCCGACATCCAAAAAAGCTTTTTAAATAGAAGTGATCCACCCAAACCCATCTGCAAGGGCTTTTTTTCTCCGAGAAAAGAATTTCCTTTCTTCCTGTGCTTTTTAGCGTTGCCCTTCCCCAGCAGCTCAGGGGCTGAAGTCAGGGCGTTAGCAGGGGGATTTCGCAGGGCTCCGAGGGCAAGCGCGGAGCGGAGCGGCTCGTTTGCTAATCGTCCCTACGGGGGCTGAACGGGGAGCGAGAAAGCGACTCAGAGGTTGTGTCTAAATAGGCAAAATCCAAGAAAAATCACCGTGTCAGTGTGACTTAAGAGCTGACTTTCTCACTAAACGCGTTTCACTGCAAGTCATAAAATGCAGATTTCTTGACGAGAACCAGAATGCACAATAAATTCATATGACCGGCTGGTTAACCCCAAGAGATGTGAAAAACAATACCTTCCCCCTCAGTACCTCAGAATGCCTTTAAAACCCATGCAGATTTATTGTTCTAAATCACAATACTAAATGTTCACACTTAGAATAATACGACATTATCACGGTATTATATAGCGATTTCAGTATTTCAAAACACAGAGAAATGAAATGAGTTGTCCAAGGTCACCCAAGAATATCAGTAAACAGGAGCCAAGACCAAAGCAGAATTATAAAGCACTCTATTTTGGCAATAAAAAATTCTAAAAAATCACACTCTTTGATTTATACTCCGAGTCTTAAATAGACATTCAGGTTTTCAGGTGTGGGCTCAGCTCCCTGAGTTTGGCCAAACCCTGCCCAGCTCTGGAAATGGCACTCCCACCACTGCTCACCTTCTCCTGAAAAGGCCACGTAATGGTCCCGTGGCTTTGCTGCTGAGCCCAGTGCCGTGGCAGTGCCAGCTCCAGGGTCAGAAGGGACAGTGACCCAGCAGTGACGCAGCAGTCAGACACCAGCACCATGCAAAGGGGTTGATCATGCCCGACCATCAAGGAGGAGGGTTCCTTCTCCAACCAGAAAAGCTCTTTGGCGCAGGGTCAGGAAGGAAGGAGGGACAAAACGAGGGTCTCGCAGTAGGCGAGTGCTGCTGGAGCACAGCGCTCAGGGCAACGCGGAGTGGGGGATTTGTTTTGAAAGGGAAAAAGGCTCTAATGATGCACATGGTCCCCAGGGACGGCCAGCAGCAATTGCAGCGAGGATGGGGAGGTCCCTGGCACTGCCAGGAGTGACAGGCACTCTAGCAGGGACGGGAGCGTCACCGGCACAGGCTGTTAGATCTTGATCAAAAGGGCAGCAGCAGAGAGAGCGGCAGCTCGCGCTGAAAAGGTGTCGGTGCAGAGAGGCGGGCGGCCCCGCGGGAGCATCTCCGCTAAGCAGACACTTGAAAATAATCAATCAGTAGGGCTGGAAGCCATATCCGTGCCGCTCGCTGCCGGCAGCCCCACCACCGCTGCCAGCAAGAGGAAAGAAAGCACTGCAAGCAGGCTCCTTCGTCCCTTGCAAGCAGCCACCCTCCTCCTCCTCTCCAGCCAGGCTGTGGCAGTGCCCTGCGGGGCAGCGGCTCCCAGAGCCCATCTCCATCCTTTCCCTCCTCCCTCTCCAGCCAGGACTCAGTTTGCAAACCTCGGTGAGGCAGACCCAGTGCTTCTCTGTGGGTGAAGCACTGGCTGAAGTTGCTGCGCTGGTAAGAGGAGAGGGAACCCTCCCGCTACGACGAAGAGCAGAGAGCACTGTTCCCGTTATCCCTGCACACAAGAGGGAGGCGATGGAAGGACACGCAAGATTACTGCTTACCCCATCACACCTAACGACACGTGCACAGCAGCCCCCACGTTCCTTCGGTATTTACTGATGCAGCAACGTCTCTGCGGCACTGCGCAGCCTCGGCCGCTGTGCCAAAGCCTGAGGTTAACACACTGGCACACACCCGCTGTCCTGCTCTGGCAGATACTTGTGTGCTCTTAGCCAACGCCACAGAGTATAAATCCTTTTTTCCCTGAGGTTTAACCTGGGTTTTCCATAGGCTGAGAGCACGTAAACGTCCCGTTACAGCAGCTCTGCTGACACGCAGTCACTGAAGCACGGTCCAAGCCCTTCAACAAACACCTACGCACGGTGCCCGTATTCATCATCCGACTGCTTTAAGGAAGAGAAAAACCACAAGCGTGTCACAGACAGGAAACCTGGAAAGTATCCGTCTGAAACGAGGGATGGTCGCACGAGAACAAGTAGCACTTTCTGCCCTGTGAGAAATAAGGACTCAGACCAGTAAATTGACAGAAAGAACTTCACCACGTTGATAATTTACTGTTCTCCTCTCCCTCCACGTGGCTACTGTTCACATAGATCAAGAAAACAGATAAGTAACAGGCGGCGAAAGCTCCCAGGTCTTTCTGAACCAGTTAACCTGCCTCCTTTCCCCACCAGAGTTGACACACATGGCATCATCAGCTTCGCCTCATTTCCCACGTTCTGCTTTCTTACAGTCGGCAGAGGCTCATCTGACTCTCGGTACAGGTCTCCTGCTCCAGACCCACTGGCCAGGCAGCCATTCCGGAGGCTGAAGGCAGGCTGGGAGACTTGAGTGCCCGCTGGCAAACCTCCGGCTGCTGGGTACCAGCAATGATGTTGTACCTGATGGACAGGAAGATCACAGCTCACAGGGGAAAGACCCTTTTGTTGCATGCAAAAAAAAACTCAAAGAGAAACACACACCCAACCAGCCCTGTGCAGACTTCCCTCGTCTCTTATCTCCAAAGCTGTAATCTCCATTTCTGCAGGGAATCTGGGATGGTTCCCCACTGGAGAGCCATGGATGCATCACCACTGCTGTCACTGGGGACCACAGTGGGTACCCAGCACCTCAGGGGGCTTCTGACCTGTATCTCAGAGGCCACCCTGCCAGCAGGACACAGCCACAATTTGCAGGTGACTACTTCTTTGGCACTCTTGTCTTCTCTGACAGTAACCCACAAGTGCTCTGAAGTCCAGGAGAAGCAAGCTGTCCTGTTTTCATACAAGGAGACTGAGCATACCAAAGGCATTTCTAAGAAGAGGGCACAAGCGTGCCATTCACTCCCAGCTCCCTGATCGGGCTGGGTAGTATGATTTGACTTCATACTTCCCATTTCCTTCGTACTAGGAGTAGCTACTGAAACATCAAGAGAGACTTCTGAGGCTAAAAGTGCTTTAAATTACAAAGGCTGACAAACCAAGAAAGTCTAACTGGAAGGTGACAATCTAACAGCAGGTTTAGAAATTGGATGATGAATTATTGCTCGAAGGGGCTCCAAGAGATCATCAGCCTGGGTCCCGCACAGACCACTAACGGGATGGTCGATGGGCAGGTGAGAGGAGGGCAGCACAGCTATGGAAACGTCGTAGTGTACTCCCACCCTACTCCTGCCTTCCCTGTGCCCAGGGTCATCACTTCCACGTGCCGTTCCGTGCGCTTTCACAAACAGGCCAAACTCGTGCACGCGCAAAGCGCGGCTGTGGGTTGCTTTGGTTTGCCCTTATAGCTTCATCACATCCTGCCTCCAGCTGCATGAAACCAAACTGCAAGTATGTGATTTTGGCCCTTTTTTTTGGAGAGGAGACCATAAGGCACCGTCATTCCTTCGGCTGGAGTTTTCAGAGGTGAAAACTCATTTCAACCACTGACTTTAAATGTGGATGGAGAACCAGGTCACAATTCAGCCTGGGGTGCTCAAGGTTTCTCCTTCTCGTCTTTCAAAGAAAGGTTAGCCCGCTTCGGTCACAATGCAACGCTACCAGGCTACAGAACATAATTCCCCCATTAGATAAATAATTGATCACCCTGTGTGCTGCAATTACATCCAGAGTGGGCAGGTCTCATAAGGAAATGACGAACCTTCCACATTTCCAAAAGAACTTATTTAATGTAAAGCTGCTGTAACTCATTTTCTCACCGTCCTCCCTCTACCCAGAAACTGGTGCTAATTTCCAGGCAAAGAGGCAGATTTATCTGCTATCAAATGGACTGATCTGGCAGGAACTCATAATGATCCAGAACAAGGAAGATGTAATGGCTGGACAGAAGAACATTTCTCCATGCTGTTGGCCTGAAGCTCTCTTAAACTGTCCTGGTCCAGAACAGCAGTGGGAAGAAGACAGAAGGACAGTCAGGACGGTGTTTACCGGTACTAACCTGACACGGTGAGTCTGGCCTCTCGGCTGAACTTCACATTCGCAATATTGGTAGCAACGCAGTGAAAAATCCCACTGTCTTCTGCCCTCAGTCCCGTAATCTGGAGGACGCCCTTAGGAAGCAGCGTGTACCTGCGGGAAGAGAAAAAACAGAAGGAAAAACTTGCAAAGCAGGACATGCTGTGAAAGCTGGCTGGCTCCCCGCATCCTCGATGGCACCCCAGTGACGCAGGCTGAGCCCACGTTTATCCCTGCATCAGTCCTTTATTTTTTTTGATACTGGAGCCTCTGGTCTTCTTTTACAGGGGAGCATGTTCCCGTTCTTTATCTGCCGATGCATCCTTGAGAAAGGATGACTTTTGCTGGAAGGCTACAAGTAGGCACTTCTTATTTGACCCGCAGAAAAGCTTCGGCGGTGCGTTTGCACGTGAACACAGCTGACGTGGGGGCTATCGCTCATCAGCTGAAGCACAGTGACCACGGACACGCACCAGGGGAAGCACGTGCCCCACAATCCCAGCTCCAGGACTCATACCCACGTCATCTTAAAACCTCAAATGCATGGAAAGGCATGTTTAAAAGAGATATCCAGTGGGCATACATAAACATCAATAAATATTTTATGTATTTAAAACATAGGTACACTTAAATCGTGCATGCACGCACACATACATGTATACATACATTACAGGTTGCTTGGCAACTGTGTGCTTAAATTGGCTGGTAGTAAGTCATTACACTGTGATGAGTTAATAATCCATTTCCGTCTGGAAGATGAAGAATCTCTCTCTCCATATCAGCATATGGTTAAGTGCCTATAACCCGCTCCCTGCGCTGGGTTCCGAACGCGCCGCTCGGTGTCGGTGGCAGCGTGACAGCAATCAGTTTTACACGTCCCCAAGTTGATTGCAATCTCTCTGGGACTTGAAAATGCCCATTGTTTTGGATGAATTATACCACCAGAAGCCTTCATTTTTGTTAACAATCTGCCCACAGCATTAGAAGATTCAATTCCAGAGCTATTATTCTGCCTTCAAAGCCTCCAAGTGCAAGACTCGGCATACAAATTTATATACACTTTATACGCAGAAATGCACCAAGCGTGATTAATGCAGAAATCCAATTCAGTTAGAGAAGCAACCCTCATCACCCAGGCCCCTCGGTGTCAGAGATTAATCTACTCAGCTGACAATAAAAACCCTCCCCAGTAACTTCACTGCTACAAAAAGCCAAATCTGTTAAAAATCAGGACACTGAATGTAGGGAAACTGCTCCAAGCCCATGTCCTCCAGGTCTTGGGCAAGCTCCATGCCCCGGAGGAGAAGCAGTGGCTATGAGCAAAGCTCAGGGCTCTCTGGGTTGGAGAAAAGTCTTGGCTTTTCAGTCTTGGAGCTCCTCAGCCTTGGAGCTCCTCAGCCTTGGGGTTCCTCAGCCTTGGGGTTCCTCAGCCTTGGAGAAAAGAAGTCCTGGTCACACTCAAATCCTTGCCATATCTCTGACCACCTCTCCCTGTGACCCTGGGCTCAAGTGGAAAGGAGAAATAATGCATGAAGGACTTCAAGGGAACTTCACCTGTCCTGTAACATCTCATTGGGATGCACACAAGGCATCAGGACTGGTTCAGCAGCTCTTACTTCTGCTGAAAGCACCTCAGACCACTTGCCCTGCTCTGCCACATCCCCAGTTTTGCACTTGTGTGAGTACGGAGCCTTCAGAGGAGATCAAGTGTAACGAATCAACCCCGTGCTGGGCTAAAAAAAGCTCAGATGAAAAACGCAAGGAAAAACAAAACCTGACAGTTGCAGTTTTCCACAGCAGGGTTGGGCCTCTTGGGTCCTTCTACTGTAAGTTCACCGCAACGCTGAAAAGGTCAGGCATTGTTCCAGCCCTCGTGTTTTCTCCTGCCTCCAAAGCACCCAACCACGTTCTGCTGCAGAACCAACATTTTTAAGAACAGGGGCTTTCAGGAAAATATTTACAGCTTCCTGGTTTCACCTATCCCCGACGCACAGACGACAATTCACGATTGAGGTGTGCTGCGACCGATTGTCTCCCACCACCGGTTGTGCAGCTCCCGAGCTGCAGCTGGGACCACCAGAGGCTGCCGGCACGGAGCGCGCGTTTCCTGCCACCTGTCCTCCGCCGGGCCCCACCGCTCTCGCAGGATCAAACCGTGATGAGGGACGTTTCCGACGCGAAGGGAGCAGCCTGTCAAACAGAGGAAGCGAGGACGTGCCGTCCCAGGTCTGGGCTGGGGAAGGGGGGGCAGCTGGGGTTTCTCTTTAGGAGGATTGCATGGGAAACGGCAGCCCGAGGCGTTGTGGGATGCTCTCTGCAGAGCTTCCCTGCCACCTGGGAAGGAAAGCGTAGCGGCCATGGTGTAATTCAGAGCTTGCGAGAGCTCAGGACCCACATGGAAGATCTTAAGTCATGGATCTGGTTTGGAAAGAGTTGAATGAAATGGAGTCACGGAGGGATGATGGATGCCAAAGCTACCCTGCCTCTGCTAGGACTGCTGGGTGGAGGAGGGCTGATCACAAAAGGTCAATCATAGAATAGTTTGGGTTGGAAGGGACCTTTAAAGGTCATCTAGTCCACCTCTGCTGCAAAGAGGAGGGACATCTTCAGCTAGATCAGGCTGCTCAGAGCCCCGCTCAACCTGACTCTGAATGTTTCCAGGGATAGGGCATGCAAGCCCTTGCCCCCTCCAAAATCAACTAACGGGCTTTATCTGCCTCTCCTGGGAGACGCAGTATTTGTATGTGGTGTTTGGCCAGAAGGAGCTCAGACAACCCACACTAACTGTCAGTCTTCCATGGCAGAAAAGCTGGCCAAGACCATCAGCCCCCATCAACTGTGTCCTAGCACAACTGGGAGAGCAAGAGCCTGGCCACCTCTTTGCACCTGGAGAAAGGACAGCACTACATGGTTTGGACATGTCCTACCTTTCGTTGTCTGTGTTGACCGGCATGCGGTTCTTTTGCCAGAGGATGACCGGCTCAGGCAAGCCATGGATCTGGCACTGGAATCTGGCTACACCACCTTCCTCCACCACTGCGTTCTGAGGGTGGATGTGAAAGTCGGACATCGCTGGAAGACACAAAGAGAGACAAAAATATTCACATGTGAGAAGAGATCCACTGCCAACAACTTCACAAAACCTAGAAACACCCTGATTTCCCAGAGACGGCAAATGGGATTGTAATGCCAGAACAGAAGGCTGGTTTGCAGCCTAACCTCCTGCATGGAGAAACAAGACTAGGGACAAGTTCTTGCTATACTTCTGCCTTTGCACGTTGAACTGATTGATGCAACCAGGACAGGAGACAGTGCTCCATGACCCACATGCTCCACAGCAAGGTCTATGGGGGCAGCGAGATGCACTGGCACTTATCGGACGTCATTCTCAACAGCTTCAGCAGGCTTTGGATCCAAGCTCACACCAGAAGAGACGTCTATCCCTGCTGTTGCTGCTAATGTCTCATCTGCTGTAAACATCCTTCTGATGTGCACAGCTTGACTATTTTGCTTAAATACTTTGACCAAAAGAGCTCCCACATACCCTTGTAAAACTTACAGCCCTTGATTTCCATCTCTGCTTGGCACGTGCTCCAGCTCATTGCACGCTCTGCCTTCCAGCGCCGCAGAAGGAACGGTTACATCCCCGTGCCGTGGAGCAACAGGCTTTAGCTGACGGAAAGAGCAGCTGCCACGAGCTCAGCAGCAGCTCAGCTCACCCAGGCTTTTGGGCTTGGGACTGCCCGACGGCAAACGACAAACCTCAGCGTGCCCACGCAGGATGAACGCAGACCAGCCCGTTTCAGCACAGCCACAGCTGTATCTGGCATGGTGTTAGAGCTACATAAATAATACAGTAATTATTACTATTAATTAATTGGAAGGTGCTGCCTGTTGACTCTGCGATAAACATATTCGAAGCTAATAAACATCCCAGTGGTTATTTAGCTCATGATTCATTTATAGTGCCGCATCCGCGGGAAGATCTCTCCCATTATCATACAAAATAAACTCCAAGAGAGCCCCCTGCTCTGCCACCCCAGCCCGATAAATACCCCTCTCCCCAGCGAGAATGCCTCGTCAAATTTTACGTGCGTCGAGTGTAATGAATGTACCTCTGCAAAGGAACAAGCTGCGTATGTGTCAGGGCAGCTTAATCACTCATCTGCAAACTCCAGTTGGGCTCAGGCAGATGGGAGATGGCCATTAGCAATCATACATTAAATATGTGTTGCATTAACCCGCGCTGCTCCTGCAGCCACCGCTCTCAACCCGCTGACTGCAGATTTGTTAAGATGATGGAGGAACATGGAGCACAGCCCCAGCCCTGCACGGGCCGTAGGGTTGGGAAGGTTTTGCAGCCGTGAGGGTGGGACGGACAACCAACGCCACATAGAATCACAGAATCATAGAATGGTTTGGGTTGGAAGGGACCTTCAAGATCATCTAGTTCCAACCCCCCTGCTATGGGCAGGGAAACCCTCCACTATACCACGTTGCCCAAAGCCTCATCCAACCTGGCCTTGAACACTCCAGGGATGGGGCATCCACAACTCCTCTGGGCAACCTGTTCCAGTGCCTCAGCACCCTCATTGGTGCATCGGGATGCACCAATGGGAGCAGGACTGGGAGGTGACTATGCAATGCTCCAGCCAGATGGGAACGCACCAGCACGAGGCAAAAGATCACACAAAATTATATTTCCCTTTCCCGAGATGAAAGCTAATGCAAATATCCTCTCTGGTAAGGAATGGAGCCCAATGGTGGACTGGCAATTTATCCAATTCATATGGATTTAGCCTTGAAATGAGACTGCTCATGGCCCAGAGCACTCAGCCATGTGGGAAGGAGCCCAAAGGCTGCTGGGGGATCTCCCACACCAGCTGATTCCCCTTCCAAGGTGGCAAAGGATGCTTCAAAAAATGGGAGGTCCAGAGGTGCTTGCAGCAGGAGAGCTGGAGGGAGCCTGCAGAACATTTCAAGGCTGCCCTTGGAGGTCCAGGCCAGGGTGAGCATCTTCCAATCAAAGCTTACAAACTCTCACCACAAAATGAATCCAAAAATTAATGAGAATGGGGAAATAAGGGGGAAAATAAGGGGGGAGGAAAATATAATAATAAGGGGGGAAAAAAAAGCAAAGGAAATTAAAAAAAAAAAGAGATTCAGATGCCTGCAGGAAAATTCCTTTCAAACATACAGATGCTCAGCACTGAGGTTTTTCGGTGGCTGACAGCACTGATAAGAAGAGGGAGGTGTGAATGAGAACGGCCCCGGCACAGACTTCGCTCTGCTGGCTACAGAATTCATCCCCGTTCCTCGATTTCAATAATATCACCTCTTACAGGTAGAACTGCAGCAATAACCTCTACTCTTAAAGACACTAGTATTAATATTTATCATGAATAAAACATGGAAAGTTATAAATAATTCAGTTATGAGGATGTTAAGTAAAATATTGCTCTTCAATGACCCTATAATGTGGCTTTGAAGCACAGTTTTATGTTAAATGCCTAGGAAGCACTGTGACCCTTGCCAAGACCAGCTGGCTTGCAGAAGATGCATTAAAAATTCATGCGCCGAGCTCCAAAACGCTATTTTTAACACAGTTTTACGAGTTTATTTACAGTTGCAGAGACAAAAGCTTTTGCAGCATCTCCTGCAAAACAGCGACAAAACTTGAAGGCGAGCGATTGCCCGGGACGCTGTTTTCAGCCCGGAAATAAATCACCCGGAGTAAGGAGAGGAGAGGGATGGGAGCGCAACCGCTTTACGGGGCATCGCTCCGAGGGGCTAAATCTCTGCTGACCCACGTGAGATTTTTATATACGTCCCAACCGACTGTGACAAACTCATACAGCAACTTGTTTGCTCCTGTTTGTCACTCGTCTTCCAGCAGCAAAAGCCCGGAGCCCCCCGTTAGCAGCCGGGCACTGTTGTTTCAGCCGCCGCGGAGAAGAGCGGCACACCAGCCCCGGTGGGGTTGGCCAGTAGCCAGGGAGCCGCATCTCATTTCTATGCTAATGGCCGCAATCATTTAAAAAATAAATACATGCATCACAATATTCACCCACCAGCTCCTAAGAGGGGTGGCACCCTCTAATCCAGCTGCCCACGGTCCCTGTCATCCGGCAGCGCAGCATTCACGTGCCAACGGAGGGACTGGTGCTGCCCCAGGTGCCTTTTTACTGTCATCAGACGTGCTGAGTGTCACCCTGTTCCCACTAAACTTCCCTCTGCCATCTCCGTGTGTAGCACGGTACCGTCCACACGCACAGCGAGCGTAAGGTAGTCATCAAGCCATGAAGTCATGACCACACTCACTCATTGCTCCAAGTCACAGAGCTTCTGCCATCATCACAGATTTTGATGGATTTTGGCCACGGTACACATAGACCTGCACAAGGCAGGGAAAGATGGAATAAAATGGGCTCACAGCAGATGGGGAATGGTCCTAGCAGCCCTCCCACGCTGCAGGCATGGGTGCACCATCTCCCAAAGCCATTGTCCAAGGCTAGATTCAGGTTGAGTTGTCTACAGCCACACAAATGCATGAGGGAGAGGAGTTACTCTTCATCTCTTCTTCCCCATATGGTATCATGGAGGACCTCAAATACGATGAGGTTGGATCACAGATGAGGTTCTTCCTTAAGAGAACCCCATGCTCAGGATCTCCCATCACCTAGCCCTCACCAGGACGCTGTCCCCAAAGGCATGTCCTATGGACACAGCACCGGTGAGCAGCAACTCTTATCCTCATCCATATTCACGAAGGATTTGTTCTGGTAAACGAATTTGCTGTGTTTCCTCTAATCGAAGCACAAATACTCTCTCCATCCTAACAGGCCCCATGGAGAGGCCAATGGAATAAAAATGAAAATAGGTATCGAGTGAAATTTTCTTTACTCCATGAAAAACTAAATTGAAACCATTAGTGGCCAATCCTTTTTTGCTCAGTACAGCATTAGTGCTAAGCTGGAGATTGACCTAGTTTTGATATAGAAAAAGAAAACATTAACTTGGTATGTCAAAGGAAATCCCAGGCCTGTTAGAATCATTAAAACACAAACATTATTATCAACGGCAGGCACAAGGGGAGGAAGAAGACTTGAAAGGTTCAGCGCCAATCCTGGTGTTAGAAGAGTATGCGGGAAGCCCAGCAAATTCTGCAATCACGTTGCTTTTTGCTTTTAAATTACTTATGGGAAACTGATAGCCAGGTTGGTTCTGACACAAGAGGATGCTGGGGAGGAGCAGAGCATCCTCATCACCACTGACGCCAGGCAGCTCACAAACAACAGCTCACAAGCAAAGACCCTTTCGCCACATTTCTGCCACTAACCTGCTAAATTCATAGAATCACAGAAAGGTTTGGGTTGGAAGGGACCTTCAAGGTCATCTAGTTCTAAACCCCCTGCCACAGGCCAGGGACACCTTCCACTAGATCAGTTTGCTCAAAGCCTCATCCAAGCTGGCCTTGAACACTTCCAGGGATGGGGCAGCCACAACTTCTCTGGGAAACCTGTTCCAGTACTTCACCACCCTCAGAGGGAAGAATTTCTTCCTTAGATTTAATTAAAATCTCCTCTCTTTCAGTTCAAAGCCTTTGTCCCTTGTCCTGTCACTACACACCCTTGTCAAAAGCCCCTCTCCAGCTTTCTTGTAGCCCCTTCAGGTACTGGAAGGCTGCTAGAAGGTTTCCCCAGAGCCTTCTCTTCTCCAGGCTGAACAAACCCAACTCTCTCAGCCTGTCTTCATACCAGGAGGGCTTGAGCCCTTCGATGACCTTTGTGGCCCTCCTCTGGACTCACTCTAACAGGTTCAGACCTCTTCCAATGCAGGCACATGGTTACAATGCCTCAAAGTTAACACAGAACAAGCAACAAGAGTTTAATGGGGACATGCCTCCAGTACCTGGGCTCCCAGACACCCCTGCCAAGGAGGACACCCTTCATTAGCTCCATTACAACTGATGAAGGTGAAGCTTGGGAGGCAAATGGTTTGCCCAGGGCAAGAGAACAGGCCATGGGCAGAGCCGACCCCTTCCACGAGTGGCTCCATCCTGACGCTGGTGAGAGCAGCTGATTTTCATTCTGAATTTTCCAATTTACTAACAAAATTGAACTTCCCCTCGGGTCAGCAGAAGTCAGGGTCATTTTTAAAACACAAAGACGACCATGCCCATTAAACCCAGACCTAAACCACTCCCAAATCAGGCTGACAGCTCCAGCAGAACCAGCCCTCAGTATCTGTGAGATTTATTAAGCCCCCATCCTCTTTGGCACCATAACTCCTTCCCAAACACCTTTGCTGCCCCAAAGCAAGCAGTGGGATTACATCTTCTTCCACTCCCTCCTGATTTAGGAGACCTTCACCATTAAGTCAGCAATCTAACAGGCAATATTCTCAAGGAAGTCGGCAGGTGAAGGCTTCACAGACACAGGTCCCTTATTTTCTCCCCTCCGCATTCTGGAAATGGAGGATTTCCCTGCAAGAAAGAGCCGGCACAAGATGGGAGGCATGTATGGAGACCACAAATCCCATCCTCTCCTCTCTTCCCCCTGTTTCCAAACAACGATGCTTTCCCAAGCCTTGAAGAAAAAGACACCGTATCTTCTTTCTCTGTATTTCTTTTTTTTCAATGCATTTTTATAAAGAGAAAAAAAAAAGCCCCACGTCACAAGAGCCCGGTGGCTACTCCAGCTGCAGAGCAGCCCCTGCGCCCGCGAGCCGGCCCGGCGTGTCTAATGATGCCATTGTGCGCGGTTGTTGCTCAACTGCCATGAGCCCAATTTCGAATGCAAGTTGCTTTGTGCATAGTGAAGCGTGAACAACAGCACCGCCCATTTATCTATTTAATTCTCCAGGAGTAGCAGGAGCGGGGGCCTTCGCTCACATCTAAAGGGAAGAAAAATCGCCTTTCTCTCGGCTTCAGAGAAGGAGGGAAATATTAAAGAGCAGCCATGCCGTTCCCAGCACGGGGGAAAATCCTCTCTGCCCCTGCCCGCTAATCAGAAGGGTGAAAATCCCGAATCTCTGTTGTCCGTGCTGGACCTCAGATCTCCAAACAAAACGGGCTGCAAGACTCAGGAGGGTTTGAAGCAAGGAAGACGTTTTGGAAGAATGTAGCTCATTTAAGAGGAACCAAAACACATGGGGAGATGAGAGAGGGAGGAAGAAGCCTCATCTCCCTCTGTGCTGGGCAGATGTAGAGGGAAAAGAGGGTCCGTCCTGCACATTTTTCACGTGCAATATTTGCAAACAAATGCTTATTCCTCTTTCATGTTGGCTGTTGTCTTCTCCCCCTGGAGCTGATAGGACTGCTCAGAGCAGGGACGGAGGACAGTCCAGGCTCTCCACCTTCTCTGCGTTTTGCATCCTCGTGTCTCCGTCGTTATCCCACTCAAATCAAAGCTGAGTGAAATAATTTAAACAAGATTGAGAAGACATTCCAGCAGACAGGCTTTCCTGGTTGAAGAACAAAGTCTCCACCCGGTCTGGGTTTTTTTCCCCCTTGTCCTAAACCCGTGGGATGGGGATGAAAGGGAGACAACCGAGCTAATGCCTCACAGTGGGACACAGCAGCTGCCCACGGGAGCAAACATGCAACAGATATTTTACAAGAGGAGGGGGAAAAAACAACCTACTGCTTCGTGACTCGAGTCCCCCAGGAAGCAAACTGCTGCCTGACCTAGGACTATGGCTTCCCAATTTTCACATAAGACGTGAAATAACCGCGAGCCAAACGCAGCCCAAGTCACCGCCCCGCCACACCGCGACACACAGCGCTGATGGGCTCCACCAGTCCCCGTGATTTACTGTTTGTTTTGGTGCTTTGAGAAGCAAGTGGAAAAAAAAACAGAGCCCTGTGGGGGCTGCTCCTGCGTAGGGATGATAAATATCCCCCGAAGGTCAGGAGCACATCTCCACTGTACGCGGATCGCGGGAGGAACGGGGTCAGAGGGAACGTGCTTCAGGGCTTCCTGGTTGCTCTACCCACCCTGCACGAGCAAAGGACCAGGACTGGGAGGAGAAGGACGGGTTGTTCCTGCAAAGGTCCCTGTAGGGACTTTATTGTGGCACCTGGAAAACCTTCAAATGTCCGTGCTGTCACTCCACGCTTCTCTGTGAGGCTGCCTTGAACATGTTCCCCATCACCAGCACACCCCAGCCTCTCCTGCACAATCAAATACGCCTCCAAACCGGTCTCCCAGAACATTTAGTAGATTTATGGTATTGATTATAGCTTGTGTTTTGGAACAATAACAACAACTCTACCAGTTATTGATGCAGGGGTTCTCTCCCATGAGCAGACAAGACTTTTGCCTGGATAAATGCAGTCTCTGCACCACGCATGGAAATAAACTGGGGCCATACACTCCAAGGGCTGTCTTAAACGGAAACATCTCACAATTTCTATAAAGCTCACAAAGTGCCATCCCTCTGGAGACAGACTGCACCCACACCGTCCCGGAGCAGCACACCAGGGAGCATCCCTGACGCCCAGCACCTCACCACCCTCGCAATCTTGTCTAAGGACAGAGAGCCCAAGGGGAGCTGCCTATGCCAGAGGAAACCCCCAAAAGCAGCTGGCCCTTGTCACGCTTTCCCTCGGGCAGCAGCACTGCCCAAACGCTGCCCGCTCAGCCCCAAGACCTCCTGCCCCGTGGCTGCAGCCAGGAATCATTCCAGCCTGGAAATAGGGAGCAGCGAGCCCTGGTGCAACGCTCTTTTGGAAGCCCAATGAGCACCCAGGGCTGTCTGAGCATCCTCAAACCTTTCCTATAAACATATCGGCCATTTTACAGGGAGAGGCACACAAAGTGACACCCAGGGTCACAGCCTAAACCCAACGTCATCCCTCGAGTGCCAACGGCACGCTCTGCCCACGAGGCAACGCCGCTCCTTATAAATCACTTTGAAAGATGCGTCCCGGCAATCTCACGGAGCAAATTCCTCCCTTCCCTCCGTGTTCCAGGCACGCGGCAGCATCCCATCGCATCACCTGCTACGCAGAGCAGCACAGCCAACAGCCCAAGGTGCTCATTCACCTTCCAGCACCCTCTCATTTTGCAGGGGAACCGACTAATAAACAGCCCCGTCAGCACCCTCAGATTGGTTTCAGGGAGAGAAGAAGTTTCTAGCGAAGAGGGCGACAGCGCTGGGAGAGACCTTTATCAGGGAGCAGTATTGCAGTAATTTTTCAAGGCGAAATTGCTCTCTGGCTCATGACAGCGTTTAGTGTATCCTGAGGCGACCATTTGTGAAGCCAAACCTGTGGTCCTGCCGCTCTGCTGCTGGAAGGACGGGGGAGTATTAAATGTCATAAACAACTCTTCATTTGCTTGGGCGGGCTGCATATGGGGCCGGTGATTTCTGCAGCGCGGGAGAAGGTTATCCGTCATCATTACAGCGCTCCGGCACCGAGGGGGTGATGCTGGCCGCCGTCACGCCTGCCCGGTGGCACGAGTCACCACGAAGGGCTCCTGCGTTTCTGCGGGGTGACTTCTTGAGTGGGGGAAACCCCAGCATCGCACAAGGTTCCCCCATCCTGAAACCTCCAGCATGGCAAGAAGATGCTCCCTCCTGTTGCACCCACAGCTCACCCCACTTCGGGCTTCTTCAGGACCTTGCCACCTCCCAGGCTTTGCTCTGAAGCACACATGTGCTCTCTGCCAAATACCTGTGATTTATCTCACCTAAGTGACTCCTGCAGACTCCTGAAATAAGGAGAAAAAGAGGGGCAAGCTGTCCCACAAGCCTCCGGGAGAGGCTGGCTCAGCGAGGGCAAAGCAAAGCGTGGAGCACGCTGCCAGCGGGCAGATCTCTCCTGCCAGATTCCCATCCGGAGCTCCTCGTGTTTTTTTTCCTACTCCGACACATACAATTAAGACAAATTACATAGTTACTGTTTTGATTCGTTGCACAATAACAATGTTTTCCATCCCTCTCCCAAATATTGATGGAGATGGTACATGAGGAAGCTCCTGCACAGCCGTTTTTGGCCCTGGACCACTTTGTTCGCAGTCAACTGCTTCCAACATCGAGCACAGACAAAGTGATCCTGCTTTTTATCAGCTCGAGCCATCTGAGCACGAGGCGTTATCCCGTCTCACCGCAGCCTTTGCAGCACCTCGAGGTAGAAACATCCCTGCTCAGACCTCCCGGTCTGCAAAGCCAGCGGCCATCCCTGTCTATTTGTGCCGGCCAACGAGTGCACGCTTCGCTTCGGCATCTCCGGAGGCGACGGCGGAATCCAGAAAGGTGAAGGAAAGGAAGCTTTTCATCACGACTGCCCATGGAAATGCCACCAGTCCCGCTTCCAGACAGGGAGCTGTCCTGATTTACAGGCTAATGAATTTTAAGTGAGATGTATTTTTTAATTTTTTTGTTGTCAGCCCCCATTTTTCTGCTAGCAATCAGACCAATAATAGCGTCAGATTTTCAGCATCTGTTTTTACCAGCTCTCTCGTAATTAGTTTACTAATGTATTTCCCGGTGCCTTTGTTATTTTCAGGGAATTACTTCGTTCCCAGCTATCAGAGATAGCGCACTTCAGTCTATAAGGAGTTTGGCCTTTGTTCCCTCGTGGTTATTCACATGGGGGAAGATGGCTCAGTGAATGACAAGCCTTTCTATCACCACACATTCCCTGTTTAATGTCTTTATACCAGCTCATTAATTACCACAGAAAACTCCTTTCCGAGTGGAACCTGTGATTTATAGAAGACTTGGGCAAGGTGCCATTTTTATCAGGCCGACAGCACAGTGAGCAGCACCAGCGCCGCGTAATTTACTCTTCGTTTTCCCTTCTGCTGCAGCGGGGTCAGCCCCGCCGCGGTGGGAGTTTTGCCCGGGCAAGGGAGCTCAGTGAGCGCTCGGTGCTGCCGAGCCGTGGATGTCACGCTGCTCCTGCACGGCTGGGATGACCAAGACCATAGGAAAATGAAGCTACAGCCCATTCTGCCCGTGTACGGTGGTGCTGGCTGTACAGACCGAGATATTCCCTTGGGCAGGGGCTGGCTGAGTGCCTGGAGGCGGTGAGGATGCCTCCAAGATGATGCCAGGCATCTTCTTATCAAATCTGGTGGTCCAAGGTGTTGGAGAGCACACAACGAAGCATCTCTTAGCACTTCGCAAAAACCCCAGCACAGCGTGGAGAGAGACTCAGGCTTTCGTTAAGGATCTGGCAGTCAGACACGATGGACTTCGTGGTACCTAGATGCACCTCTCAGCCCCGTCAGGCAGGTTGGAGTCTCAGCTGTGTCCCTGAGACTCTACAACATTAGCATGGCCAGCAGGTCCAGGGAGGTGATTCTGCCCCTCTACTCTGCTTTCTTGAGACCCCACCTGCAGTGCTGCATTCAGCTCTGGGGTTCCCAACATCGGAAGGACATGGAGCTGTTGGAATGGTTCCAGAGGAGGCCACGCAGATGATCTGAATGCTGGAGCGCGTCTCCTATGAAGACAGGCTGAGAGTTGGGGTTGTTCATCCTGGAGAAGAGAAGGCTCCAGGGAGGCCTTCTAGCAGCCTTCCAGTACCTAAAGAGGCTACAGGAAAGCTGGAGAGGGACTTTTTGCAAGGGCACGTAGTGACAGGATAAGGGGTAATCTCAATTAGATATAAGGAGGAAATTCTTCCCTCTGAGGTTGGTGAAGCACTGGACCAGGTTGCCCAGAGAAGTT
Source organism: Tauraco erythrolophus (assembly GCF_009769465.1). Lineage (NCBI taxonomy): Eukaryota > Metazoa > Chordata > Aves > Musophagiformes > Musophagidae > Tauraco > Tauraco erythrolophus. Next base: position 3,305,571 of record NC_141478.1, on the reverse strand, counting down.
GTGGATGCCCCATCCCTGCAAGTGTTCAAGGACAGGTTGGATGAGGCTTTGAGCAACCTGATCTAGTGGAAGGTGTCCCTGTCTGTGGCAGGCGGGTTGGAATGAGGTGATCTTGAAGGTCCCTTCTAACCCAAACCATTCTATGACTATGATTACAGACTTCAAACCCCCCAGCAGGTCCGTCCATGTGGGAAGAGTTGCGCAAAGACAGAAGGTAAAGGCTCTCTGCAGAGCCAAGGCAGCCACAGCGCAGGAGAAAGGCGGCTGCTCTGCCTTCGACAGGGAGTAACCCGAACAACGGCCTCTCTGTCCAACGGAAATTAACTTCAAATCCTTCGGAACAGTATGTCTTTCACCGTATCCGTACTCTATGCTGAGTATGATAAAGTGCCCTCTTCTTTACTAAGGAACAAAACAGAGGTGGAAATGGTGCACACGTTGACTAAAGAAGTTATTCAAACAGAAAAACAATCACGAAAGGCCTGATTTCCATCGCTGGACACAGAGGAGCCGCCTCACACCCTTCCAGGGGAAATACTCGGCATCCTCTGCGCACATGGGGAGGAGAGAAGAGAGGCCAGAGGATGCAGAGCAAGTCGGGCAAGGAGTTAGCATTGCAAAAGAACCGCTCTGAAGTTCCTTTCTGTTCATTTTAAACCTGAATTTCACTCGAATTCAAGTCATTCTTCCAAAACGCTGAGCGCTCCTCTGCTCAGTCCCTTGGCGGTGAGCACAGCCACCGTGTCACGATGTTACCTGATCCAGACTGAAGGTGATAACATCAAAGACCTAAAAAGGATGGAACCACCATGACCCTGAGAAAACCCAGCTTCCTCCAAGGTCTGCTGTTCCCCCTAGCAGCAGCTAAGCCGTTAGCTGTCATCTCATCCCTGGGGCTGAGTTACATAGAGAAATTCCTGTTCGCTCCTTGGCAATGGCAACAGCTTCCTATTTTTGCTGGCAGCGATCCAGGGGAAATTCAAGCTGAATTACAGCCATTCTTCAGAAAATAGGCCAAATCCACGAAAGCAGGACACACGACCGCAGACGCAGAGCTCGTCCTTTTTCTATTTATTTCGCGGCGAGAAACCCCGTTGGCTGAAAATAGCTTATCTCTGGAAGTCCCCCTTTCCCTCGGCGGCCGCCGCTGCTCCTGGCTGCTGGCCAAACGATTACCACCTCAAAGAGAAAGTTCATAGCTCCGGCGTATCAGCCCTGCCGTAGAGGACGTGTGGGTTGATGTGTTTTCACCGATTTCTCTCTGAGAGCTCGGAGGAGATGGGGATTGTATTTCTGTGCACAAGGCAGAGAGCATTGAGTCTTTTCCTGCGCCTCTGCTGGGTTGGTTGTAGTTGGGGTTGTAGCCTGGTTGTAGTTGAGGTTGTAGCCCAGCATCTCTTGTCAGCGTACACACAGTAGTGTGCGTGCACGTGCACGTTATGTGCATGTATGGCACAGCACAGGTGCTAACATGGGCTGGACTCCATGAGTCGAGGTCCTGCCAAACACCCCCATTCCATGACAAAGAGCTTATATTCCACGCCAGCTCCACAAGCAGTCGCTCCACCCAAAAGCACCTCCACAGCCCTGCAGCGAGTCCTCTCTCCTCCCCATCCTAAATACTACTGGGAGACACATCGCCATCCCAAAGCATATGGACAGACGCAAATGAGGACACAGCAGAACGGTTAAGAAGGAGGGGGAGGATGGTCACGCAGAGGAAGAAAGAGATAGCAGAGTTACAAACCACAAATCTCATCATCTTTATCTTCCTCACTATCACTAGACCATCACCAAACCCGAGGAGCATGGATACATTCCCAAAAACACAGCTCTCCAGGGAGGGCTGGCTTCTGGTTGACAAGAAGTGCAGAGGTTTATCTCCCAAACTCGCAGCGACACCTCACCCCGGGCCCGGTTGATCAAATTAAACTCGTTACCTTCGAGGACTCCTTGAAAAGAGGTGGCAGGAGAAGAGTGGCAGGTCAAGGAGGCAACTCTCCCACCATCCTGCCGTGCCGTTCCCGGCTCAGCGCATCCTTACTGGCACGTGCTGAGCAGCAGTGCCTGTGGTCTTATAGGCGGTGGTGTCCCACCAGCACCAGAACGTCCCAGAACGTCATGTCAAGGAAGAAAACCAACTGGAAGAGGAGATGCGCTGATTTACCGCGAGGCTGTCGCACGGTTTATTGTACATACGGCCACGCCACGTAGGGCTGCGCTCACGGTGTGGGTTTTCTGCATGTAAAATGGGTTATAACAGCAGGTTTCTATATGGTAGAAAGATAACCTCGCCGCGCCTACGGAAGACCGACGTATCGGGGACCTGCCATCACCCCATCTCTGTACTGTGTCACAACCAGATACGGTATTTTGCACATGCATCTATGACTGGCAGGGAGAAATCACCAAGTTTCTATGGGGAATTTTTAAAAGAAGCCATCAAGGAAAACAAAATTTCAGCTTTGAACCCTTTCCTAAGGTATTCACATATATACTTCAGATAGTAATATATTTTTTGCCTTTTTATCCTATGTTAGACAAACCCTGGTATCTATCCTCTCTTCTCAAAGACCTTTGGTACTGTTTATGGGAACAGGATATGATGAGAAGCCCTGGGTACCATGAGGCGAGGGCAGTGAGGCTCAGGAAGCCTTTGAAGAGCGTAATTCCCGAGGCGTAACATGATAACTATCAGCTCGCAGGGCTACAGGGAGGGGCTCTATCGATTTGCTGGGAGGAGGAGATGGGAAGAGCCTGTGTTATTTCCTCCTGTGGAATTTGCAAATATTTCACCCAAACCAGTTTCAGGACGCACAAACGCGGCGGCTCAGGGTGGGCAGGCTGCCAGGCTCCCTGAGCAGCAGTCCCCTGACTGGGGGACACAGACTCTTCTGTGGGCTTGTGGAGACCATCAGATAAACCCTCTGCAGATGCACCAAGTCTCTTACACCCTCCATCACTCCGCACCCATGCTTCCAAACAACCCCCGGCAGCAGAATTCAGTGTGATGAACAAAAGAGGAGACCTTTACAAGAAACCCAGTGCCCGACGCCCAGCCTAGAGAAGGGCTCAGTGCCCGCAGCTCCTGCCTAAGGAAGAAGAGTTGGAAGAAAGGCTGGGCACTCCAGCAGCCATGCAATCCACATTTAAATACTGATATTTGCCTTCAAAGGCTTTCAGTGATGGGAAAGCCAAGCAAACCTGCAACTGGCCGGCTACAATGGAGAGGACAGATGTGTCCACATCCCTTCTGCGAATGCTGCCCGGCTTCGCTGGCTGGGTGCACCCATGAGAGAGAGTGATCTCACCTGGGACTCCTCCATCCCCATCCCTGCTCATGCACTTGCTGTCCCCATTGGTTTCCCAGCCACGTTCCCCACCCAGGTGCCAGGGTTTAGCCACCTAAGCTCCCTGCCATCAAGAAATTTTGTTTTAATTAAGGTTTGTTAAGGGTTCGGGATGCTCACACGAGCTGAGCGTCACACGGCGGCGTTGCAAAGCGATGTGGGTTTCAGAGAGCAGGCAGAGGGCAAACGCTGTGCCTGAACGGCGGGGCTGCAGAGGGGCGTTTTGACCGACTTTGAGCTCTGAACTTGAGCTTTTTGCGGCGTTTTGCAGCACACTGGAGAAATCGGAGCCAAGGCCCCGTAAGCCTGATCTTCAGGGGGCCTCCGCAGGGATGTTCAGCCCCTCCTGCACCAAGCCTGGGGAATCAGTCCTCCCTCTCCTGAAACGTGCATCTTCATCGGAAAAAACACTTGCACCCCAAAACAGGCACCGCTCCAGTATTAACAAAAGAGACGAAAACTCAGTAACAAACGGGTAGTCGTAGCACAGGCTGTTAGAGACCTGAAAAACTGCTGGGACACCCGAAATATCCCGCACAGTGATTAAATCTATCTTAACAAAACCTTGTGGCACCTAACGGCTCCCCAGGATACCCACTATGGTACCCTGATAACTTATTTATATGACCAAGTTGTCCCAGAAGAGGTTTCGTGTGGGTGTGCATACACACGGGGCTGCGCACACCACACGCACGTTCTGGAGGGGAATAAAAGACAGGAAACAGCAAAGTCCATAAGATACTTGCATGGGACAAGGCAGGAGCATCCACATGGAAAACATCCCCAGCAACCTCACAGCCCTCCCCACCACGAAACGAAAAAAAGAAAGAGAGCTCCAGGAATTAGCTGTGAGGGTGACAGCGCCGAAGGAAAATGAAAGCAGAAGGGAGTGTGGTGGAGGGGAAATATCTATCCCAGCTTGCTTTTGTGTCCTCGCACAATGGGGCATGTCAGCTCTGGAGCCTCCGCAAGCCATCACCCACCATCTGGCAGCGGGCTGGACCGCTAATGGGAGGCCCCGGCACCCCAGCTGACTCCCGCAGCCACGGGGGAAATCAAGCTGACGAGCTCCCCGCATTAAGCCATCGAAATTAATGCAGATGCGCGGCCCGCTCGCGAGAAACGTGGCTGGTGAGCGGCGGCACAGAGAGTGGCATGAGCCGGCTGCGGCGTGCCATGAACCCCGCGCCAGCCCGGCCACCGTACTGAAGGGCGCGAGCCGCCCATGCTCGTTTGCAAGACGAGTTGTTGGCGAGGGGACCTGGAAGCACAGCCCTTTTCATGGAGGGCTGGCAGCTCGAGTGCGAGATGGACAACGCCGGCCAGATGCAAATTCTGCAGCGGCGGGGACAGCCCAGAATTAACACCGCTCTGCAAACCAGCCTCATTAACTCGTGCTCCTGTAACACCCTAAGGGAGCAGATGAGGCAGGAAATTACCGCGCGTGGGGTACACGTGGAGAAGGGGATGAAGACGTCGATATGAGCGCTCGAGGCCACGTTGGACAGCAGTACCTCTCCCCAGGAGCAATTCCACTGATTTTGGCAGGGGGACCCCAGAGGACTCATTGCACCAAAGGAACATTTACTGCCATGAATATCTGGCTTCCCTAAGCGCTACGGTACAGACTGAGGGTGCCGGAGCCTGCTGTCCTGGTAGGCTGAGCACCTCGTGAAGGATACGATGTCCAGCTCCAGCCCCTTCCGTCACCAGCTGTTGCATGAAGAGCGAGAAAGGAACAAGCCAGAGGGGATTTAGGATGCACAATGCTCCCAGGGCATGGAAATGTGTATCGGAGAGCCCATCTCAAGCCCATGGGGAACATGTGATCCCACCTCCTCCCCTGCTCCTAACACGGCTGTGGGCCAGTGCAGAGACCTGTGCCTCCCAAAAGCTCCCAGGGTGCTACCCTGGGGACGTCTGGGTGTGCTGATGGGTGTCTAATACCGTTTCTGCGGTGTAAGGTGCAGGTAGGGCTCTCTGAAGGGACTCAGCTCTGGCTGGAGCACTCAGTCCTCTGCCTGGGCACAAACAGAAAAGTCCATCTCCAGGCAGGGATTTCCTTTCTCCCCTCCATCACCAGCTTCGGAGAACTGATGGGAACCCAGCTCCACAGCGGACCGAGGTGGGATCAGAGAGCGCAGGATGAATTGAGAGGCAGGCGAAGAAGAGCCTGGGAGGATCAAAGGAGCATCGCAGGAGTGTGGCACACACCAGATGGCTCTCATCGCTCTGGTTTTGCCATGCCATGCGTCACGCAGCAAGTGGCACTGCTGGCCCGCAGCTGGTCCCCCCCCCACCGCCTCGCACCCAGTGGGACGGGGCAAATGATGCCCTCGCTGGCCTTTTGGGTGCCTTCACTACGGCTGTACATAGCAGCCTGCTTATCGCCGGTGCCAAAAAATAACCATAAACCTCTCCAGGGTGAACTCAACGAGCAGAGACCTCCAGGGAATGGCTGCGACAAACCTCGGGCCAAACAAAACGCAAATCTCTAACAACTGAGGCACATTCCAGAATTCCCAGGTCCAGCTGCTGTCGCACAGCCCAGGGAACCTCCCGGGGTGGCAGCAATGCCTCGCAGCAAGCAGGTATTTGGGGATCCATCGCTGTGCCCAACAGCCGAGCTCCCGCACACAGCACCAAGGGTAAACCCAGACCCTTGCTAGTGACTTTGGATTCATAACTTCCTCCCACAGGGGGAAAATTTTTTTTCCCAAATGCACAGAGACCCACACGGCAACAGCTTGAGTGATTACGGTCTCTGCTCCGCGGAGCTGCTATCATTTGCACCCCTATTTTACCTAAAGCAGAGGCTGGTAGCATATGGTAAGCGTAGCTTAAACTCAGCCCGAGGAGCAATGCTGTAGCTCTTACACAGCTCACGCCGCCTCCGAATCGCGTTCCAGGTCCGTTACGTCCCACCAGAAGAGAAGCAGAATTTTTGCTGAGGTGGGAGAACGGGAGAAAACCTCTCAATGCAATTAAATTGCCTCCAAACTCGAGCTAGTTGAAATAATCTGTTGGTAAACACAAGCCACCATTGGGATAACAGCTGAGCAGAGGCTTATATTAAACAAGCATCTTCAGATGAAAATATCACTCATCCAAAAGGCATCACCATTCATTCATGCTCAATAAAACACCAAATGGTTACAGATAGAGCTGATGGAAAATGAGAGAGAGAAATGGAAGAGAAGGTAAAGCTGCCAGGCAGGAAACAGCACAAGAGAAAAAAAAAAAGAAAACCACACAACACTGCGAAGAGGTTGATTTAGCATTCTGCTTTAGGAGAAATTTCAAAAGCCAGTTTTAATATCTGATAAAACTTCGCTGCTAGTTGCCACGCTGCCTGACGGATGCACAGAAGGGGACTAATAGCCCTGGCGTACGACATGATAAAACATTCCAAGCCGCAATAGCTTTACTTGGATTTGCTACTTTTAAGGACGTTTTACGGTTCACTGCTATCCCTCAGCGTCCTACCAACAACTCCCAAGCACGCAGAGGCTCTCACCTACCCACCAGGCAGGTAGCTTCCCCCCAAGGCTGAGTTTTTCCAGCCTGTGGATGGTCACAGTTGAATATCGGCACTTGGCGGCATTGCTGCAAGGAACTGCGAGGGGCTGAGTCCAGCACTGCCTGGGCTGGTGGCTCTGGTCTTCTCACCTCACATTTGGTTCCTTCAGGGCTCTCCAGTGCCCCTCCTGCTATAACAGGACCCCTTTGAAGCCCCTCATTGTGCAAACTCTTCATCTGACAAGCTGGATGCTGCTGACTCAGCACTAATGAGAGACACCGGGGCTCGGTTTCAAAGACACTTCTGCTTTATAGATGATTTCCCAATTTAATAAAGAGGCAAAACATTATCTATCTTTTCTTCTCTTATTTCCCAAGGAACAATAAGGATGACAACATCTTTCTGCTTCACTAATAAAACTTTTATAACTCCCCCTTCCCTGATGGCTGCTGAGCAAGGGCCCTTTTCCCAACAAGAAGCTTGGGATACACAGGGAAAGGAGCGGCACGATCTGTATTCACAGCCTGTCCCAGCTCAGGTGGCAGCGTGAAACATCCGAGTCACACTGGGATGCAGGCTGCGAAAATACTGCACTTCGCTGGCTGCCCAGGGATTGTTCTCGCCAGTCAATGCATGCAGAAGGCTTTATTGGACACAGCACAGCAAGGTAAGTCCCACTGCCAAGATTTAAAAGCTAGCTGGCCACTCCAGGGAAGAAAAAAAAATAAAGGCAACTGAAAAAAATAAAGGCAAATAAAACAAATAAAGGCAACTAAAAAAGTAAAGGCAACTAAAAAAGTAAAGGCAACTAAAAAAGTAAAGGCAACTAAAAAAGTAAAGGCAACTAAAAAAGTAAAGGCAACTAAAAAAGTAAAGGCAACTAAAAAAGTAAAGGCAACTAAGATGGGGTTTGTTGGCTAGTTTAAGCCCTATTTTGTTTGATTACTATTTTTTTTTCAATGGTCTGGTACCAGTTTGTATTTCATGGCAGCCACCCTGCCATTTCCAGTTCGATTTTAAATTAGAGGAAGAGTGGAAAACTGGGCAAATTTAGCCCTGGGATGGACGGATCTAGCTGCACATCCCTCTGTACGACCGCAGGTCTCGGCGCAGCCTAAAGCTGCATGGCCACGCTGGTGCTGTCACCAGGACAAACTGCTCTGGTTGCCAGACAGACAGTGTGACAGCAGGAACAGAGCTTTTGGACCCACATCTCTGCATTTCCAGGGCGAGCAAGAAGAGGCACAAACTCACCAACTCACGTCACAGCTCTGGAGCTGCACTGAGAAAGGCCAAAGAAGATAATTACCAGGAAGCCCTAATGAGGAGGATGAAGAGGGAGAAGATGGAAGAGGGAAAAAATATTCAAAGAAATATGGTTTAATGACCCTGGAGGAGTCATTCCAGGGTCCATTTCTCAGCGACCAATTTCCCAATGGTCCGCTACTGCCTCCATTCACACATGGGTATCTCTTAAGACTGTTTCTAAATCCAGAAACTTCTCTTGGCCATGAGCACAGGGTCGGGAGGGGGGAGAAAGGGGGAAGAAAACTACTGAGGAGGACGAGGAGGGCAGGAAACTTTTTTTTTTTTAAAAAAAAAAAATCACATAAATCAAGCCAGGGCAAAGACTTCTTGCCCCAGAAACCCAAGGCCAAGTTACTCATACATTCAACCATAAACTCCAGGAAGGAGAGGTCTTTCCTTTCTTCCTGCAAAACGCTTTTTTTTTATGTCAGGAATGGTTTTAATTAGCGTGTCCAAAGCTTGCAGGCAGCTCTGGTTGCTGAGAAGCCTGCCCCGTTAAGGGTCACTGAGAAAGCTGAGCACCCCAGCAGGATTCATCCTGGCTCTTGGGGACAGCTCATCGCCCCCCAGCTCCACACCGGAGAGCGGGCAGGAGAACAGAGCACGGGGTAGGTGTCCACATCATGAGAGATGGTCAGGATTCCAAAGGCCCTCACCGTTTCTTGGCAGACCCATGCTCCTCAGCAAACTCCAGGTACGGCTCCGAGCAACACCAGCCCTTTCCTCCCCACTTGCGAAGGGTCTGCGAGGTCAGCGCAGAGCCCCCGAGCAGGTTCTGCACCCAGCGCTGCTCCGGGCTAGAGCTTTCCATGCGTGCCTGAACACTGCTAAGAGCTCCAAAAGCAAACACCAGATTACAGGTCCAACTGGGGGCACCTCGCCCACCGAAAGGTCCAAGCCGTTCGCAGGGTACGCATGTGTCACCCGTGCGTTTTGCACTTCAGCTTGGACCACAAGTTTGCTCAGATCCTGGCTCGGTACACAGCAAACAGCTGGAGAAAAGCTCCTTTTGGAGGTGAAATTACCCTTTCTCTAAACTCCTTTAGCCCAACCGATGACAATAACCGCTCATAAAACCAAAGCCTTGTTTAGAAGAGCACCCACCACCTCCCTCTACATTAAAATAGCAACCTGACCTCAATAAAGTATAAAACAATTAACTTACTAATTAGTCAACAAATAACTGTTTCACCCAAGTAGATACTAAGTTGTTCGGAAATCTATTAGCGTTTCCACTGTAATTTCATGCTTTGCTGATGATGAATAAAACAAGGTTGAATGGGACCTATTCACATCCAGAGCACAATGCCCAGTAGCTCTAAGATAGCTAGTGGGAAACTTCCTCAAAAGAGCCAAATACCGGGAGCAGAACCACCGGCTGGACGGTGTCACCGACACCACAGCAGCACCACAACCCAGCAGGGACGGTGCGCGTGGTCAGAAGGAAAAGCAAGGGCTGAGAGGCTGCTAGGGAGGAAGCAAGCTCTGCCTGCATTTCCCATCCAATGTGTAGCACAAGTTCACGCACGCCAAGTGGATCAGCCTAAAAAAATCCCAATATTTTGCTTAAATTGATCGTTTTAAATTCTCCCGGCCAGCTTCACTATGGAAAATAGAAATACTACTAAAAAAAGCAGCTAGGTTTTTCGACTCATCTCCATGTTCCCTTGTGCTGTAGTCAACAAACAAGGCCATCAAAAGTCACCAATCCATACACATCCCCTCTCCACTCCTTTCCAAAGAAACCAAGTGCTCCTTGAGCACAAGCCAAAGATCATCAGACAGCACGAAGACCTCTGATTTACTGCATGCTGCTACCATGGGTGACCATTAATGTGAGCGTCTGTGCTGGCCCCAAGGATGAAGACTAGTGTCTCCCAGGTGACATCCATTTACACAATCCTCTTCCCATGCCAGGACGTGCTCCTTGGTTGCATTCTGAAGATGCAACAGATTTGAGTGTCTTCCAGCCCTGCCTGCTCTTCTTCTCACCTGCTCTGGCTGTGAGACCTCGGTGTACAGGCAAGATGGGACTCCATCATGGGAAGGGACAAGAACACAGCCAGCTCAAAAGGTAAGTCTACAGAGTCTTGGATGAGCAAAGACGCGTCCAAAGATGTTCAGAGACAGTGACAATAATACCTAAAGGCAGAAAGAAGGGGCAAAGCGTGCAAGCTACAGTTTAACAAGGTGTACCAGAACTTCCTTAGGTCTGCGGTCTCCTTCCTACCTATGGATGAAAACCACCTAGAAAATGAGTGTGAAATTTGGATCCAATACAGTGAATGAACAGGTGCTCTGGCTTGGTAGCCAGGCAAGACATAGTCTGTCTGCTGGGGGTACATTCAGCCCACATGCTGGTTTCACAGCCGTTTGCTGGGGAGGGGAAGGAGGCTGTAGGCTCAAGGAGTCCCATTCACACCAAAGCATAGGGAATATCAAGCCCCATGGTAGGAGCCTTGTTGGGCAAAAAAGGAGTCGTGATGCTTGGATCAGCGAAATATTCTGCAGCCATACAAAGGCCTCCTCACCCAGGCAAGGGCTGCTGTTCGGTTGCATTTAACCAGCACTTTACTCACCCAAAACCCAGCATCCTGCTTAGCATCACCTTGTGATTCTCTTCTCAGAGCCAGAAACAGGTCAACACATCCAACTGCCTGCGGTTGATTCCATGTGCATAACCCACACCCGTGAAACACAGCCCCCGCCTTCCTTTCATCCTAACGTACGCCGGCTTCGGAAAAAAATTTGCATGTTAGAACAATTAGACGTGAAACATTACATGCCTTATCTCAATGATATTACATAATTGGATTTGCGGCCTATACAGATAATGAAAGCCAGAGCTTCCAGCAGCCAGAAATATAAATCCTACGCTGGCTTTTCTGCAGTTAAAGTTAGGAATATTTTAAGAGGCCCCAGCAAATATGTTGTTTACATTAAGAAATCGAATCATGTTATTAGGCCCTCCATTTATCTAGTAAAAATCTTTAAAAAGCTCATAAACTCGTTACTTTATTAGTTCAGACTTATTATATGCATTTGAAGCGATACTCGGAGGTATTGTTAAGCTACTGCAGGCAAGGGTTACAGGTCTTCTGAATTTTCCTTTTGGTAGAACCAGATGTGTCGGAGGCGGTGGCCGCGCTGGGGGCTTGCTGGGAAGCTCACTGCCCAGAGCAAGCCCAAGCAAACTGTTAGGTGTTACCGTTCACCGGAGACCTCCGGCACATTCGGCACACGGGCATCTTTGCTTTTTCCATGGATAACTCCTCACCAGCCTGCCCACCCCTCCAACCCATCCTCCCCCCCAAGAGGAAAGGCCACCTGAGAGCTGTCTGTGCAAACGCAGCTGTAATCCTGCTCCAGAGGTAATGACGCCTGGACTGCTCGCACTAATTAACCCAAACGAGCTCCTGCTCTGCATCACTGGAGCACCCACGGAGAGCGTGCAGGGCCCTGGTGCGACCGGCGTATCGGGGAATCGTTTACAGAGCTGCTCTCGCAGCAATTCATCTCCATCAGCCTCACGGATCCAGAAGATTTATGCAAATAGCTTAATGCGTTAATTTACATATTTGATGAATATGCATTGTCGTGCCCATAGAAGTGACAGCAAACATCCTAATTACCAGCGCGCAAGCCTGATAGGGCTGCGGGATGGAAGGAGCTGGTGAAGCGGAGCTGTGCTGGGATTCTGCTGGCTCAGGCTGGGTTACGCTGCTCCATGTGCTGCCCGGCTGCTCCCGGAGCTGCTGCCCACCAGCTCAGCTCATCGCCCGGCTCCTCCATCGCACGCCGTGCATCGGGGCCCTCAGCTTTCATAGGGGCAGGTCAAAGAGCATCCAATCCCACAAGCCTCCCAGTATTGCCAACACATGCGCTTTGATCTCCAGCCTTGCCTTCCTCCCCGGCCCCGCTTGCCGGGATCCGCAGGAGGATCCCAGCTTGCATTGGAATAAACAAACCTGTTCCCGACAGCTGCACGGAAGCGCCTTGACAGGGGACCCCAAAGCACCCTCAAGGCCCATATCCCCAGAATAAGGGAGATTTTCTCTGCCTTTGGCAATCTTGACATTTTTAACCGACTCTCTTGATTTTGGGGAGTTGGATCTGATTCAGGAAAGCCTGAGGCTATCCAAAGCAGGATGTATGAATGCAAGGGCACGGAGACTTGTGACCAGCCTCCAAGGTGAGCCCCCCAGCATGCCAAAATCATGCTCCAGAGTGTCCAAGAGATGTGGAGGAACCCATTAAATCATTTTAAGCAGCGCTGCTCCAAAGGGGAGCTAACCTGGGATGCTTCACACCATCATCCCGGCACCGCCAAAGATCAGGCACACAACCTGCACGCCAAATTTGGCAGGCTGTGGGGTGAAAGGCATTGGCACCGTGGCTTTCCCCATGTTGCCTCCTCCATCCCTCTGCTTTCCCAGGGCTCTTTCCTCCCGGAGCAGCTGTGCACCAGGTGAGCCAGCCTGCGGAGAGGCTGGCCGAGGGGCTCGCAGCCCCCCCATGACCCCGCAAGCTCCTCTCCCCCCTCTCCCGATGCCTGCCTGCCTTTGAAGCCCAGCTAACAACAAAACGACATCCTGCTAACGGGGGCCCCTCGCCTGACCTTAAGGTGTGATGGCTCCTCAGGTTCAAAGCGGAGGAAGGACGCTCGGAGCTGAGCCCCAGCTGGCTACGGCCATGCTGCCTTCGGTGGGGGGGCCGAAGGAACCGGCCATTTCGCAGCCCCAGAGGCCACGGCTCTAACGGACGTGGCAAACCACCACGTTTTTCCTTGCGCTGCGGCCCTGAAAGTCTCCGGATAAGGCTGCTTTTCTCCGGCTCCTTTTCGCCAGCTGAGACGTTGGCAGATTGAATCACTGCATCGGGAGTTTTTACCTGGAAATCGAGCCCTTTCCAGGCGATCGGCCACCACAGTTCCCTGTGCCACTGGAATCTAAATACTTTATAAGGTCTAACTATTGATGCAGACAGGGCACTGATTGTTCCTCGGCAGCGTTTCAAAGAGAGATCGGATGAGACCCAGCTCTCTATTTGATACGTCATTTAATCAGGTTCCCTTTACCTGCTTCTCAGCTCAGACACTGGCAAAGACAGACAAGACTATTTCTTAAAGTGTTCCCTAGCACCTCTTCTAAAAAAAAAAAACAACACAAAACCTGAACAAAGCCCTCCCAGGCTCTCCAAGCACCCAGGGAAAATATTTCTAATCTCTGTCGCTGCAGTTTAATATCAGCAACCAGTTACCTCCGATTTATTTAATGGGATGCACGGCGTGAACGAGCAACCGTCTACTATTAGAAGCTGGGGATGCAAAACTCCACCACTGGCGGCTGCAACCGTCGTAAAGGCCATTAAGGGAGCGAGTCTGCCTAAACGCACATAATCAGCAAATTTATGGCCTGTTTCTTCTGTGCAGTGAGGAACTGGCAGAGGCAACAGAGATGTGTGATGCTGACAGCTTACAGGCAGGGCTGGTGTGCAAGCTTGGCAACAACCGCCTGCCCGAAACCTGCAACAGTTTGGTGTGCAAACGCGCCGCGCGTCTCACGACAGCTCCGCAGCGCGTGCACGGAGCTGCCCACTTCCATTTAATTGATTCCCCCGAGGGCTTCGGTATGGGTTTTATAGTGCATAACTAATACTGATAAGCAGGCGTGATAAGGCAGTGTTATTACCCAACTAATGGGTCACTTCACCCACAAATACTTTCTAATTTAATTGAAAACAGGAACACAAGCTGCAAGCAGTCAAAACCTCCGGTATCATCCGCACCGGCATTCCTGGCAGGATTTTTTTTTTTTTCTGGCTCTCCCCTTCCCACCTTCGGCAGCTGGCGAACCATGGCAGATGTCACAAAACCGTGTTTGGTGGCTACGGATTCACACTCAGAAGATCTCTGGATTCCATTCAGCCGCGCAGCGAGGACACGCAGCTCCCAGCAACTTCAAAGAGAATCACATCCATCACTTTCGGCAGGGCTGAACTGGCCTTTGCTTATACCTACCTCCCTAGGTCTGCCCTGGAAAGGAAATTCCTCGAATAACTTTCATGTGCTTAACCCTTCGGAAATGGGAGGCATTAATAAAGCCCCTCCTCGGCATCCGCTCGCCTGGCAGAGGTTGGAGGCCATCCGCTTCTCATCGGCAGAGACGTTTGCCGGTCATTAGCGGAAAAACGTACCTCCACGTTTCCATTCCGCTGAAAAAGAGCGTTATTTCCAGTCTCTCCCGAGAACATTCCTGAAGAGAGCAGCTACCATTACGCAAATTGCTTTAAGGAGAGCCTGGCCTCCTCTAATAACAGCTACGGGACCAGACAGAAATATCAGATGAACTTCTCAGTTACTGGGGTACTGGAGAAAAACGCAAGGACTTCCAATTCACAGAGGATAAAGTATTTTCTCAATTTTCCCCATTTTCAGAGGGTCTAGCACTAGCTTCCCTCCTCATGGGGAATTTTTGCCCGTTCTCACCAATCTAGTGCTCGGTACTGCGGGTTGCTACCACATTGCAATGCTCTAGCTTGGCTCATGCTTGGAAATCAGACCAACACCTATGGCTGGAACTGAGAATTATTGAAGTATTAGTGATTACATCTCCCCCTTGTACCTACAAACTCTGCCAGAGTCTACAAGCCCAAGTTCTGCCACTGTTTAACATCAGAAGTTTTCTTTAACTGGGAGAAACACACCTTAAGAGCAAAACCGAGCCCAGTCCAGCGGCAGAGGGTAAGGACTCGACATGGTCCGAGCACCAGAGCACCACCTGTGCCGTGGGTGGGCACATACACAGGCTCACACCATCAGCACAAACCTCACCCGTGTCAGAAACACTGAGTTTCACGAAGCTTTGAAAATAAAATGCTTCCCAGCCCGTCGGTGAGCGCATTCCCCTTCATTAGCACCAAGATCAACAATTTAGCAGGAGGCAGCAAGGGGGATAGCAAGACCAATCCAAACAGTTTTACTTAAATTCCATCTAAATGAAGCCAGTTTTCTGGGCTTTTAGCAACGGAGGGATAATGTATGCCTATTAAAGAGCATGTCAAAGCCCCAGTCACACAGTCTGGGCATTCAGTTAAAGCGAAGGTCACAGATCTGTGCCCTGGGGCCAAGGGGAGAAAGGCTCAGAGGAAGAGGAGTGGCCATCTGGTCCCCCCCACTTATGCAGAGGTCACTGCTTTCTGTCACCCCCCCTGTGGCCTCTGACTTCCAGGACTCAAAGAAAGGGGAAGGGGGGATTAAAAAAAAAAAAAAGCACTAGGCATGATGAAAGCGGGGCCCTGATGTGCTGAGACAACTTGCTAAAAGAGCTCTAACTAAAACCAGCCATATGCTTTGCATGGTTAAAGGGACAGTTCTCCCTTTCCCAGCGCCCGCTGCAACCCCGGCTCCTGCGTGGCAGTGGTTTGGGTTTTTTTCCACGCATGGAAAATAGATGGGATGAGATCCCGAGCATGGTAAAAGCCTACCGAACCATCAGGACTCCAGCAGCTGTAAGGGGGAAGCAGGGAGCCCAGTGGGATACACATGAATACGGCAGCGGCACGACGGGGACGGAAAACAAGGGGCGAAACAGAAGCAGAGCCTGTTTGCAAAGCTCTCTGAAGTGCCCGATCCTTGCACATGCCCGAAAATAAGATTGATGCTATTCATGCCCAGCGTGCTCGTTTCCTGCTCGGCGATGGCATGTGCACTGAATCGAATCCGCTAATTGTTCCGTCCGCGCCACGATTCGCCAACGAGATCGCGTCGGAGCCAAGAGAAAATAAACGAGGAGTTTCTCAGAAGGAAGGCTGGTTTCATATCCTTCATAAAAGCAAAGCGGCTCCGATTCTCCGCGCCGTCTCCAAACCGCCTTTCTGGTTGAGATGTGACTTTGAGCTGCGAGGGCTTTTATGCCTCCGGAGATACTCATTCAGCATTCAAAGCAGAGAGGCATTATAGCAACTCTGCCATTTATTTTCAGCGTAAACAGGTTTCTTGTTCATTAATTACATGGGTCTTCAGATAACACGCACAATTTCCCATTACCTGGACTCTGTGCAGTTTGTTCCCTGCACGCCGGAACGCTGTAGACTTTTTATCAAGTGATTCTGCCTCATTTTAATCTGTGATTTATCCGAGGGCCCAGCATCGGTGCCTGAAGGGTATTGTTTAAGTAACAATACTGATGCACACATTCCCACATCAAATGTCAAGGGAGAAGAGGGCTGCTCCGGAGGATGCATGGACTCAAAGGAAATCATTAAAAGCCACTGGCCTGCAGAAACTAAATTGTATTCAAAAAGAAAAACTAACAACAGACAGGAAGCTACTGGCAACCCAGCACGGCTTAGGAAAGCAGCTCTGGGGGGGAACAGCTCAGTTTCCCCTTACAAACTCTCATCGTGGGCCAGATTTCTTTTTTAGGCAGCGACAAACAGAAATTTAAATTCCAGTTCATACGCGCAGCCCTGGTGCGTGGATCGGTGTCGTTTGGATTTGATTCTCATTTTTCCCAAAGCGCAGCGGTGTCACACCACGTCCCTGCAGGAAATCTGCCACAGCCCGTGGATGGAGCTGGGATTTCACCAGCTTCCCTCCCTCCTCGCCAGCTTTGAAGCCACTGGGAATTAGTGCAGCCCGATCAAAAGCAACAACTCCAATTAAAAACTGTTGAGAACCTTTCCCGCTCTGTATCCCAAACGTGCTCCTGTTAACACACACCCTCGAGCGAGCGCAAATCGATCTCGGAGAATGCCACAGTTTTGTGACAACAGGAAAACAGATGTTGACTCTTCCCATCTTTGCTCAGGAATGAAGTAGTAAATACTCCCAGTATTTACTCCTAGGATGCGATCTGCCCTGCAACTGACTTCGAAGCTACTTTTAAACGAAGGGAAAGGCACAGTGCTATGTAAGAGGCTCATCAGCGCAACGCAGGGAGAAAGCAAACTGTGAGTTTTGTCAGAATAATTTTGAAAACAGCTAATAAAGCAAGATAGCATTATCGCATCCCTGCTGCTCAAAAAAAGTTCATCAGATGCTACCAACACACCAAAGACCGAGGCAGCTTTCAAAGGTGTTGTGCAGAGTCCTCAACGCAGCGGAGAAGTAAAGCTCCTACACAATTTACAGCTGAGAGTAATGTCACCAAGTGTTGACTTTGTGGCCCAGATCCTAGAAAAGCCAACGCTTCTGGAGACCCCAAGGAGATGGCTACTACAGCCCTCCAGAAAGCCAAGCTGCACATGTTCCTCCAAGGAGGTTGGATGGGATCCTATGAAGGACAGTGGAGAAAAGAGCCACCGGTTTTATTTTTTGGTAACAGAACACATTAACAAACTCTCGAGGCTCTGGTGGTCCTCTGCAAACATGGAGGGGGACCTTGGCACAGCGTGGCCCCAGGGTGCTGGCACGGACCCACGCAGATGCCACTCTCCACAGTCACATCTTCTCAATGAGTTTCCAGCCCGGTATGCACCGGGTCTTTGAGGGAACAGGGCATTTTAGGGAAGAATTTGGGGCACGGCGTTGAGCCCCAGCATTATCAGCTCTTTTCTTTCAGGAAGCCCAACAGTTCTGCAGATCTTCAGGAGCACAGGGCATAAAGCCGTTCTTGCCAAGCTCTGGAGCATTTCCCAAGATAAAAGTAGCTACAAAGGTGCTATTTCCTTAGCAAACCAATACAGACCAGAGGGAGAAAGGGAGGATGCCCTCCCAGTTTGGCACTGAGCTAGGCACCACTGAAATCCACTAGCAGGTAAAACCACAGCTGCTTTCCTTTTGCTGTTGTTTTACTGTGTTTTGTTCAAAATCAGACTGCGTTTTATTTTACCAACTATCAGCAGAGCAGCTCAGAGGTCCATGTTCCTGGCTTGCTGATATGATGGTGCCTCCAGCAATTAGGAGTTAGCTCACAAGAGTGAATCAACACAGCTGATCCCAATTCAGGAAACATCCCACCTAAGAACAGCCAAGTACCAGGCTCAGCCTGGTTTTCAAGGGTCTTCAGCCCATACCTTGGTGCTGTCCTGACTAGGGATGCTTTCCAAGAACCACCATCGCAGGAAAAAACGTCACCTTGCACCATCACCAACATTCTGCTGTGGGTTGTGGGACTCTCCCAAAGGAAGGACTGACACAACTGACAAACCACTCGCACAACTCCCAGCTAATTCTTTTCCTTCTTTCCCAAGGCTGAGCCCATTTCTCCGCTTTAGCCACCACCAACACGTTGCCACGACCCTGTGCTTGCAGCCCACATGAAGTCCACCAGCTCTCCAGCCTGCCAGGAACCAACCTGGGCTGCAGGGTCCCAGGGACACACGTTGCTTTTCTAACACAATGGGACTCTTGGTGCTACCATGTCCAGAAAGCAATAGCATCACCAGAAATGCCACTTATCGCTCAATAATCAAGAGAGGCAGCTGTACGTAGGGTGGTTGCGCCATGAACTCAAACAGCAGCTCCAAGATAAGCTGGAAATGCAGCAGATCTTACGGATCTCCTCTCAAAACAATACAAAACACCAGTGTCTTTAGGGAAAAAAACATTTCCAGTGTACTTCACAATAAGGAAGGGATAGAGGAATTAGATGCTAATTCATCTGCAAATATAATTAAACTCTGCATCGGCAAGACTTCACTGTTAATTTAGTTGCACGTCCATGTCATATGTGCAACAAATCAGAAACAGGCCTATTAATTTACAACTTTATGTATAACATATTCAGAATGTGGCATAAAATGGCAGGAATACAGGCAGTTCCATCTAAAACTCCGCAGTTGGTAAATTAAATCTATTTGCAGCAAAGTAAATTGAAACACATACTGAACTTATTACTGTGTCTGGTTTAATATCTACAAATGGGTTGGATTTCTCCAGGTGAATATTAGTCATATGCAGTGACAGAAATTTGACTGTTTCCATCTCTCTGCTGACAATATAACTCCTGTCCTGGAAGAGCTACTTAGTCCTGACAGGCACTGGGGGTTTAGGGTGGAAGAGGGGTGGGGGGAAGTTGCCAGCACACAAAAGTTTCAAAATTTATAGAATCATAGAATGGTTTGGGTTGAAAGGGACCTTCAAGATCATCTAGTTCCAACCCCCCTGCCGTGGGCACAGACACCTTCCCCTAGACCAGGTTGCTCAAAGCCTCATCCATTTGACCGTCCTCCAAATAATAATGGGAATAAATTGTATTTTCAAAACATCACAGTGTCTTGTAGTGTCCCTACAAGATGTCAGACACACAACTGAAAAAAAAAAAAAAAAAATCAAGGTGCTTTGGTCCTTCATAGAAGCATTTAGATGCCTTCATACCCAGGGGACCATTAAATACACACTCAGGAAGGTCAGGGATGTCCCACAGGCTATTACAGTCAAGGCCTTAGGACACAATTCAGGGCTGAGCAGAAATTTGAGGGGGAAGAAAATACTTATGTAAAACGTTTTTGTTTTCCACCCAAAACAGTCTACAGGATCCCTTTGTTCCCGAGCCAGCAGTTGGACCAAACATCTCACGGAGACACCCAGCATGAGCTGTGCAATGATTTCCTAGATTTATTCAAAGAAAATCTGGACCACTACATGAGATTGCACTTGAATTTAATTTTCAGAAAAAAAACCACAACAACTAAAATCCCTTTTTTTCACCCCTACCACACTGCTCCTGCCTAATGGGCTTTATTTAAACAGGACTCACCAACAGCTCTCCCCCCACTCTTAATACTTTCAATCCATAAGGCCTGAAAGGCTCTTTCCCTGGACCTTGCACGGTTTATAGGGTTAATTGAATGCACACTGATCTACTAAGTGTCCAGAAGAAGAAGCACCATTCTTTAAGATGTCATTTTAACCCCCCCCTCCGGCCCACTCCCCGGCCCCCCGGACAATGCGCGGGGCTGTGCCGGGCCAGGCTTGGCCCCAGCGAGGTATTGTTCGTCAGCCGGGGGGGCTTTGGAAAACAAAGCAAAACAAAAGAATCCCTGACATGCCTAAAAAAGGAGACTTCATGCCAGAGCTAACCTTTGAAGATTTATTCCCCGCTGCCCTTGTGACCCAATTCAACCTCCATTACTCAGGAATTCCCCAGACAAGCCCCGAAAGGCAAGGATGGAATTTCGGACTTTCTAACTCATTTGTTTGTGCAGGACAGGGTGGTCTGGTAACCCCAGCCAGACAGGGAATTCGTGTGCTAGGAGAGGCTTTATATAAATATACATCTATATTTATAGGTACTTTAGGTATTGTATGCAATTATCATGAAATTCCCTCTCCCTCCACTTAAAATTGCAAATTCCCACCTTGCACAATGCTTTTGTGCAGTTGATTCCCTCCAGCCTTCGAATTCACTGCCTACTTTTGGGGCTGGAAACTGGAGGGTGGAGAAGGGAAAAAAAAAAAAAGAAAAAGAGGCTCATCTACATTATAAAACTCAAGTATGTTTCTCTGGAGAATATCTCTAGTGGGGTGAGAACCTGGGAAATGCTCATTTGGGACATCTGCTCCAAAACATCTCTTGCAACAAAGCCTTGGGAGGGCTGTGGGGTGAGCAACGTCCATGACGTGCCGGGTCGGGCAGCCTTTAATGCAGAGATGCCCAGAGAAGATATATTTCTGTCTGGCAAAAAGTCAGAGAAACCCTAAAGGAAAGATGTAAGAGCCATAAAGTCAAGACAGACCCACCCCCAGGAGCGTTATCTCTGCATCGCTCTTCTGTCTGCAGATGACTTTCCCAACAACACCAGGGAGCTGGGGGAAGGAATCCAATTTAACACTAAAAACTTGGAGGAAATAGCTTAGGAAGGAGTCATAAAAATGTCACATACGCCTAGTCTCATTAGTCCAGCAAGGGACGTGTCCCCCCACCCCACCATGCCAAACGCAAACCAGGCTGGAGAGCGTGATTATTCTATGATTTTATGATTATCCCAGGTGCAAGTCAAACCTCTGAACGCTGTCTCTCGTAGAGCCCTGCCCATGGGCTCCCTTGGGGGACAAACACCGTGGCCCCACAGGGCGGTCACAACCCACAGGAGAGAGGTCGTTGCAGCCATTGAGGTCCAGGGTAGGAGCTGCACCCTCTTTGGAGGGTCCACTTTCTCTCCCTGCACAGTAACGTGCCCGAGCTTTTTGTCCCGTGTTTCGCCCAGGGCTCTCTGATCAGCCAGGGTTACCCTTGGACCCCTCCCTCCAGGATGGCACGGAGGATTTGGCATGCCTCAGGTGCTGGAAACAATGAGGTCTCACACTCTGGAGGAAGGGGAAAAATTCTCTCCCTATGGGTAGCAGTAGGTGACAAAACCTGGCTGGATGCAAAAATAATCGCCTGGCTCTCTAGCTGCCCACCAGCCATGTTCTGCAAAAATACCTTCATGCTGCCCGCAGAATTCTTTGCCTTGGCAAACACTCAGGTCAAGGCATCTCTGCCTCAAGCCAACATCCCCCAAGGTGGAGATGGACCTCCCCAGGTGAATGGTCCTTATTCCAGCCCCATTGCACTGCACTTGGAGGAGAAAAACTAACACCGTTAGAGCTGCTGAACATCTCAAAAATCAAAAGCCAATTGAGGTTTATCTGCAGGAGACATCTCGATGAGACAAGGTGCTTCACACTCCCAACAGCACAAAATACTCACACCGCTGCTTCCATCTTCCAAACAACATGATCCTGCCTACCTACCTGGGCAGGAGCAGAGAGCACTTGCAGGCCATCAAGGATGATATGAAAATATTCTAAACAACAGTGATTGCACTCACCTGCTTCACCAGCCCTGCAAGAATTCCCTTGCTAAACCCTGGCATTGTCCTTTGAAGATGGAGGGCTGTTCTCAGCCGGAGCTCTGCTGATACAGGCCGGCTGGAGGTCTGTCCCATTAAGGGGTGGGTGTTGCTGGGGTCCATGTTCAATACTCAGGAAACAGGCTCAAGAAATGAGGTTATGCACACAGCACGGTGCTCCACGTGAACTTGTAAAGAGAGCTTTACTTCTGCCTAGTTGATGCAGCCCTGAGTGACTGGCTGATTACTCCACCTATACACAGTAAGGCTACACTGTAAATATGTCAGCGTCCTGTCAAACAAACCTCAGAAGTGGTAAGTACAAGGTGAGAGTCTGGAATGTAAAGACAATCACATTTTTTTTGCTGGTATCTGCTAAGTATGTTGGGTAAATGTCTAAACTGTTATAGGAAAGAGCTTCAAAGTGACCATCGCTGAGTTGGGGTTGTTCAGCCTGGAGAAGAGAAGGCTCTGGGGAGACCTTCCAGCAGCCTTCCAGTACTTAAAGGGGCTACAGGAAAGCTGGAGAGGGGCTTTGGACAAGGGTGTGTAGTGACAGGAGAAGGGGCAACGGCTTTAAACTGAAAGAAGGCAGATTTCAATCAGATATATGGAAGAAATTCTTCCCTCTGAGAGTGGTGAGGCACTGGAACAGGTTGCCCAGAGGAGTTGTGGCTGCCTCATCCCTGGAAGCATTCAAGGCCAGGCTGGATGAGGCTTTGAGCAACCTGGTGTAGTGGAAGGTGTCCCTGCCTGTGGCAGGGGGATTGGAACTAGATGGTCTTGAAGGTCCCTTCTGACCCAAACCAGTCTATGATTCTATGTATGCAACACAGCTCCTTCTTGCACCACGCTAGCCAGGGAAAAGTTGTCTGCAAAATCCACTCTGTTGTCACCCAAATAGCTTACAAGTCAGAGTAGACATACTAGAAAGTTTCCTGGATTTCTTCTAAACACTTTCTCCCTAGAAAAGACATCAGAGGACATCAGCATTAAAGCCCAGGTAGCCACACCACCAGAACCAAAAAGCCCTGGGCACCAAAAACGTAGAAATGTCTCCCAAACAAGCACAGGGTGGGCTGAAACACCCTCAGGAAGCAAAACTCCATTAAACTCCTGACCCTTCTCGTTAAGATAAACGAGGTCTGATTGTCACTTTACCTCGCCACTCTTTCACTTAAAACCGAGAAGGAAGCAGATGCTTAATTAGCATCCATCACGGGTGTTCACAGGTGTAAGGAGTAAGCAATCTGCTGCTTCTTAGAAATCCTGGGTGACATCCTCCATCCACGCTGCTGAAGTCCCCAGAGGGACGTCTGCGTATTGCTGCGGGAGACGGAGGGACAAAATTCCAGGTGTGAAACTAGGGCTTTGCTAGAAACTCATCTCTAACCGCCGCGTCTCAAGGCAGCCAGATGCCCAAGTCACACGCCTACAGCTACAAGATCTGTGTGATCTTTGTATCTGTGGTTAAGCTTGAAGATTTTCTAGCTCTGAGCCAAGATAACTCATCTGCTCCAGTTACAGACCCAGGAATGGAGTATTGTACAGTCAAAAACCTCATACCCTAACAGATGTGCACCAACTCCCAGTAGCAGGGGACAGGCTGAGTGGCAAATGAGCTAAATTGGCTGAGTTACAGGGCGCTTTCTCTGTTATTGCTTGAGACTTTCCTACCATGGACTGCAAAACTTCTGAATCAAGGAGCACTGAAAGGTTTCAAGAGGGGAAAAAAAAAAAACACAAAACCAAAACCAAACAAAGCAAACAATAAAACCCACCAAAACCACAAAAAACCCAGGTCTGTTTTAAAATTTTTTTGAATACCCAGGGTTTAAGCAACTTCTTTGAAGACCAGCAGCTACACGGTGACTCTGACACAACCTATAGGACCCAAACAATAAACGATGCGTATATAACTAGTGGAAAGCTCCAGTCTCTTCTCAACCCCACAAGGACAAGCTGGATTTAACACAACCATGATCTACCTTGGTCCTTCTACCTGTAGGAGAGACACAGATTCCCAGCTAGGAGGCAACCAGCTTGGTTGCCCAGAGAAGCTGTGGATGCCCCATCCCTGGAAGTGTTCAAGCTCAGGTGGGATGAGGCTTCAGGCAACCTGATCTAGTGGAAGGTGTCCCTGCCCATGGCAGGGGGGTTGGAACTAGATGATCTTGAAGGTCCCTTCCAATCCAAACCATTCTACGATTCTATGAAAAGACAAAAGTAGCTATCTGAGAAAACCAGGAGGAAAGGGACCCTGGAAGGAAGGCACCAGAGCAGTGCTGCAACCAGACCCCAGAAGGATAAGAGCTCCACATTCAAGGTGGATCCCCGTGCTGTCATGCAGAGGGTCACCTCATGCCATCTTCTACTGAGCCACAGCTGTATTGCTGCAGTGACAGGAACGCAAAACAGAGCTTGCATCTTCCAGCACCCCTCACCCAAATCTCAGGGAGGAATTACTACAAGGAGCACTAACGAGGAATAAGAAATCCCCAAGGTGCTGAGATTGTCTAAATAAAACACATTTCAAGATGCGATTCAGCTGTTCTTGTTCCCACCTGACAAGACGCTCAGTGACTTTTCTCGAGTGAAAATACAGCAAGTCTCCACATGAGAAAGAGCAACAGGAAAAGCATAAAAGGGACTATTGGCTGTTTAAGAGTTCTGGATTTAAGGAGGATGGGATTGCAGTTCAATTTTATCAGCTGCTCCATAGGCACATTTAATGAATTACGTCGCTGGCGCTCTCTCAACTCAGACAGGGATTAGCATTAAACTGGGAGAAAACAAAGCAATTTGATGGAAAAACACATGACTGAACCAAAATGGGATGGAGACCCCTTCAACCTCCACAATATCATGGAAATTTGCAACTGAACCCATAAAAAAAGTCCCACAAATATCCTGGATTAAAAAATAAAATCCCCAAGAGTCACCTTTAAGCAATCCTCCATTTATTTCCCATTAAAAACTCCCGGTTGCGTAGACTGGATTCAAATGAACGTATTTACATTTGCCGCAGGAACCTGAAGTCAAGCTGTCAAAATGTCACTCTGTCACTCACGTTTTCATTGCACCTCGTCACAACACTGAGACGTTTCCCCCTCGACAGCCTCCTTGGACACAAGGGAATGAGTGGCAGGAAGGAAGGACGGCTGCTGGGAGGGTGTCTCGTACGGATGCTGTAGTGGAAAAGTGTTATTTGCCTGTGAATTCTGGCACGCTGGGCTCTTATTGTCATTGGCTTTCAGCCAAGCACTGCCAGGACACAAAAAGTCAATTTATGTCAGGATTTTCATTGACTCCACCGCCCCTCGTTCCTCACGTTTTAGGGGGGCAACTTATTCTGAAAGCTGGCACTGGCCGTACGCGGAGTTTTCACATAAGCGTTCGTCCTAATTAACGGCATGCCAGGATGGAGGGTAAATTACAGCGGGCCAAGACTGTGTTCAGTGAGAAAAATCGTGTGTTACTAATCTGGGACAATCTATTTTATGTCAAGGATTGCATGACTCCTCTCATTTTCCTTAAAAAAAAAAAAGCCCACAGGGAAAAAAAACAGTCTTTAAAACTAAACAGTTTAGAGCCATAAAATCCCGCTCTTCTAAGTGAAGTTTCTGAAGGCAGTAAAAATCTCCAGAATGAAAATAAATTCCAAGTAAGATCAAGATTTACCGCTTGAGGCTAAACATTCAAGGGAAAGCATCAGTAAGTTATTACTTTTCGTTTGGTAATAGGATGCTAACGGTGCAGCGGAGATAAGGGCTACATTTACATCAGTCCCTACACAAGGACAGGGCAACGATAAAGGACCTGACCCCATCTCTTCTGTTTTGTCCCCAAAAGAGCTCTTTCCAGGCTCTCTCTCCAGGCCTTTTGGGTAGCAGCTCCCAAACATGTTGGGACCAACTTCAGAAAAAAGTTGGAGCTGCACACGGGACGGCGAGAGGAGAGCAACATTTTAGAGGAGACACCCATGCAACCCAAGGGCAGAAATCCATCTCCTTTTTGGCCACGACCTGATAGATATTCTTGCAGGATCAAGCAACAAAAGAACCTCAAACTGATATCTCTCTGAAACAGAAGTCAGTGTTAACAAAGCTAAAAAAAAAAAAAAAAAAAGATATTTGCAGCTCTGAGCACTGATGACAAAGCACAGGATGGAAGGAAGAAAGGTCCAGCAGCAGAGCTGGGCAAGTCATGCCACTTTCAATAAGACACAGGAGATGGACTAACCCCTACAGACCATCCAGCCACGTGCAGGGTTTAATCTGTAATAAGCGAGTACCGGTGCGATGGGAGATCTCAGTTGCCTGTCATACCCGGCTCTAGTGCTGCCCTTAACTCTTCCAGCCGGCTCTGGAAACCTCCCTGGTTTTGCAAACAGTTCCCCATCTCTGGCAGGGAATGCGACTGCAGTTGAACGGTGCTGAGAAGCACTTAAACACTGCCCAGTGGAAAATGAGGAAAAAGCCTGTGTCCAACCGACAGCATGAGAATCGCATCAATACCCCAAAAGACGTGCCAGTCCTCCCGGACTGCCTCTCAGCACCTGAGTTTCACTTGCTCCCCGGAAAAATGCCACCAAAGCCAGGACTGCTAGGATGGGGTAAGGTCTTACAGCTCCCACCTAGTTGCTTACCATTCCAGAGCAGTTTGCGAGCCTTTTGGGCCCCTACACCACGAAGGAAAGCTGGAAAACAGGACGCTTACAGTCTCCAAAACCAGGAGACAACCCAAGATATCTCCTAGGAATGATTGCTAAGCCCAGATTCTGAGTTATAAACACAGCTGCTCCCAATCCACAGATGGAAGCACATCCCATGTATCAGAAAACCCCATGTTTTACTAATCAGTGTTAAAAAAATAAAAACCACTTATTCTCAATAGCCACGTCTTGTTCTTTTCTCTGAACCAGCTGGTTTGGACCCTGTCGGAGCCAGGAGACTGCATTAACCAGTGCTGATGCACTAACCCATCAATTCTGCTCTCCTCTGAGATGTTGCCTTCAAGCTCATTATCCGAAGCCTAAATTGCAAAGAATTAGATACCTTCACTCTGCATACCAGCAGGAAAAGGAGGGAGGGGGAGGAAAAAAAAAATCAAATAAAATTCACAAGCCGACAATCTAATTAGGAAAAAAACTTCCAGTCCTGAAGCATGTCAGTTTTTCATCCTGCAAAATGCATACTAATACCCTCTCCGCTGCACGCGGCGCGGGACTGCCATTACGCCGCTTCCGTAACATGCCAGGAGTGATCAGCATTAGGCCCTTCCTAATGTGTCTCAGAAACAATAGCAATTACGGAGTCGTCCATTCATATCCAAAGGCTTCCCAGGCTACAACTTCCCTCAGGAGGCTAAAGACATTTCATCGAAGCAATTATATTTATGTAGCATTAAAGTACTTTCTTTAAAGCCACGGCAGTTACCTTTCTGCATCAGAAGCAGAGCGGTAATGAGGAGCCCTCTCACCTGATCCCAACTCCTCCAAGCATATTTTTCGCCTGTTTAAAGATCGCTAAAACACACACGTTGGGGTTTTGGCTGCCTTATTTCTAATGTTATTAGGCTGGCTTACCCCAGGGATCTGACATGCAGAT
Source organism: Tauraco erythrolophus (assembly GCF_009769465.1). Taxonomy (NCBI): domain Eukaryota; kingdom Metazoa; phylum Chordata; class Aves; order Musophagiformes; family Musophagidae; genus Tauraco; species Tauraco erythrolophus. Next base: position 3,278,005 of record NC_141478.1, on the reverse strand, counting down.
TGGAGCCCATTTACATGACAAGGGACCAAAATGGAAGCAGCTCATCAGTTTATTCAGCTTTCCCAGCTCTCATCATGTCATCAAGGACCTTGTGATGTCTGGCAACACCGTGAAGCCCCAACTTTCGGCGTTTCGCACTTCTGTCAACCTTAGCTCTCGTTATGTTAAAAGCAAGATGTTTTCAAGCTTTTATTTCTCCACGACTCACAAATGCTAGAAACATGACTTAAAGTGTATCATAACAGTTAAAAGTCAGTAGATGAGCTAAAGGAACTAAGAACTTGTTATTTTTTAATATTAAGAATTCAGAAAAAGTGTTAGGATTTTGGGAGAGGAAAGACAGCTCGACTCAGGTTTTGAACGCTGGAAGCTGTCAATATAGTACAATATTTATCCTCCACTTCCCACCCACCCCCCTCCTTTTCCTACAGGAAGCAAAGCAGCTCCCTAGAAATATTCTACCTATGAATTTCACAGCATGCATCGAAAAAAAAATAAATCGGAACGCGAAGCTTTGTTGTGACGTCTCAAATCTCCGCCGTTCAACAGCTGATCACATTTTCCCTTTGAGCCACACCAGCTGCACCGTACCGGCACGCCTGGCTCGTGCGAGGCTGCCGGCAGGTGCCGGCGGCAACTTCGGCACCCGGGATCCCGGCTGGAAAAGACGCTTCCTTCAAAGCAAACGCTGCACCTAGCTCTGATACGCAGGGGGGATTTTTAATGCTTGAAGTGCTAATAAAAGGAACGGATTCCTTGCATTTGACCAACATTTCCTTAGATTTGGGTTCTCCATCTCCCTTCCTGAGCTCTTTGCGATGACAGCAAGAGCTATCATGACCCTTCCAAGGATGCTGCAGGCTGGACCAGCTCCTGGCCGCCTTGCCGCGCTGCAGCCAACCGTTGTACCGGCCTAAGGATGAACTTGTTGCCATGGCAGGAGTGGAAGCACGCGTTGCGTTGCCGGCACGGCGGCAAGCGGCAGCACGGAGCGCCGGCTGCTCTTCCACAACGGCTTTTTGTTGTTCCTTTCTCACCGAGGCGGCCCTGCCACAATGCGCCCGTCCTCTCGCCGCGCCGGAGCAGCCTGGTAAAATCCAGCTGACCGTAAAACGTGGCCCAGGGACCAACGTGGCATTTCTCCGCTGCAAACTCTGTCTCCTCCCTGCCTGCCACAGGGCACGGCGTGGGGAAGCGGATCCCACGGCATGAGGCGAGCTGCCCGCTGCAAAGACAGGACATGGGGATGTCGGATGCCAAAGTTTTGAGGCAGGAGCTCTGTCCAACACAGAGAGGGAAATTTTAAGTGAGGGGAAATGGCATCGCTCAACAAGGAGGTTGTCTCCAGCTGCTGCTGGGATGTTTGTCGCAGGACAGGCTTAGCTCAGCTGCTGGGTAGTGCCTTTTAAAACTCCCTTACAGCTCCGCTAAAACTAAGGGCATCTCTCGTTCGTACGCTAATTAACAGCGGGCTCAGAAAAGGCTGGTGTCCCTCATCACTGTAGATTTTAACAAGGAGAAACACAAAGGTAGACTTGAAAATAAAAGCAATGCTCCTTCCCGAGCAGCGGTTTCAGTGCCTCGGAGATTACAAGCCAGCCCTGCTCTGCGTGTCAGCAAGGCTTTCCAAAATAATGAGCCTGCTTCCGTCCCAAGCAGCTCCTGTTGCACTGGAGAAATGAGCAGAAAGGTATTATGGGCTCACACTCACCAGATGGATGTCCTGCTTTGTTCTCCGCTTACAGAAAACCCTACACATACAGTTTGGATTATCTTCATTGTAATTCTAATCAGCACCTCTCTGTAAGGGCGGGAGGGAGGGTGGGATCCTTGCCTCGGTCAGGAGAGCTAATTAAAAGTTGTGAGTCATCCAGACTTCTCCGTGCGTTGGAAATGCTTTTGGAAGATCAGGTAATCTCTCATTCTTGGGGGAATCTAGTTAGCAAAAGAAAAATTAAGCAGGCTCCCCTTGGGCAGGGAGCTGTACGAGAACAAATCCCATTTCTCCCGCGGGATGCGGCAGCGTGAATCGCAGAGGTGCCTCAAACGGATACAAACTACGCCTTAAATCAGAAAGTCTCCTGCATGTTCCCCAGCACAAAGACACAAACACCTCCTGCACACGTACACCCGTGCTGGCTTTTCAAACTCGCTGTCCAGGAGGGTTCTGCATACGAACATACGATGCAGGGACCTCTGTCTTCCCCTGAAAGAACTTCTGTACCCTCTGGCTGGGTACAAGCTCAAAGGTCTCAGAAAAGTCAGACCCATGAGCCTCACGGAAATCGAGAGCTGGCAGCAATGAGAGGTCCACGTGGCACCCCAACTCCTGGACCCCAATTAGCCGCAGAGCGATCAGCGCCAAGCAGTGCGCCTGGAGACAACCAGCCTCCCTGGACCCGCCATGGTGGGAACGAGCTGCCGGTGCTGATAATGAGCTCTGACAGGTTCAAGAGGGGTGAGGGCACCCCGCGCCAGCCCTGGCTGCGGGCGACAGGCCCCCAAACCCAAAGGAGCTAGTTGGAGCTGGGGAGCACTGATGCCTCCGTCCCCAATTCCTGGAGACACAAGGGCATCAAGAGAGTTGCCCAAGGTCATATAGGATGGCGGTAGCAGAGCCAGGTCTCCCAAAGCACCAACCACCACACTGCTTCAGCCAAAAAGGTCAAGTCTGGATCCTTAAGACTAGTGCCAAGGCTCTGTATTTAGGATGTTGACCAGTCCCTGCCATGTAGAGGTGCTGGGCGCCTGCAGAGCCTCAGCCCTCACGAAGGTCTGGAGCATCCATGGTTCTCCCAAGGGACAAGGAGGCTGTTAACTCTTTGGCTAACATTAAAAAAAACAAATAATTTTTTGTTGTTGTCATCCTTCAAATGGCCAGTTTAGCATGCAGAGGATTTTTCTTCTCTCTCCCCTGCCTTTTTTTTGAGAGAGGGTTTGAGCTGACCCCCTTGAGGCCCTGCCTCTCCCCTCTCCTCAAGCTTTAGCATCACTAATGAAAGACACAGTCAGGACTTTCCCTCCCACCCCTTTACACATTGCCGTGGGAAACCATGGTGAACTGGACGCCGATGCTGCTCCGAGCAAACAAAGTGCCTCAGCAAGCACCCTCACCTCAGACAGGGCTGCCATGCCAGGGACCAAAGGGATGTGGCCGCATTGCTTGGCCATTCAGGGCAACGTCACCGCAGAGAGCTTGGGTCAAGAGTAAGCCCCTGGACCGAGGCTGAACATCCCACTGCCCGCTCGGGAAGATGCTGAGCTGCAGGGAAAAAAATCTGGTAATGGGCAAAACACATCAAGGAATGAGGGAAAAGAGGGGACTGCTGCTTCTGCCTGATCATTTTGGAGGTTTGCTCAGCACCATAAATCTGCCTGGGGTCAAACTCATGAGGCTTTTGCTTCATGGGACTCCCACAGATCCTAGGGAACCTTCTTGGCAAATGGATGCTCCGGTCGATGCTCCTACCTTTCTGCCCAAGGCAAATCCAACCAAAAATAGACATGATGAATTGCTGCTATCAAAACGATTTGCAAACTGGTTTTAACTGGCACAGCTCGGGGACCTGGACATTTGTAACCAGCTCACTCCAAATACACACTACCTCTGACTTTTTGTTGTAAGCAAAGACTTGAGCAAACTTGAATCACATTTCCTCAATGCTCAGTGAAGCCACGAATGCAGCTTGCCCATCCTTGGCTTTTCCTTGCCCTTCCTGCAGTATCCATGATATCCTCCTGGATGTTCACTGCCCCCGTCCCCCTTCCCTCTTTGATACCTCCTCCAAGTCAGCGTTCCTCTGCAGCCTCAGCAAAGCAGCACAATCCCTGGTAGGGCGAGCTATGGCCTGAGATGAGGATGGGCATCATCCTGCCCAGAAAGACGGGCAGGGAACGCAATGCACTGCGCTCCAAAGCCACCAGCCAATTTGCAGTGCCATGCTCCAAGACGAACAACGCAACTGAAGGAACACAAGCTCCTGCTCCTGGCCGTAAACAGCTCACACGGGTCAACCATGGCTTGATCACGCAGGTTTGCTGTCCCTGCCCCTCCTGGGCACAGCAGGCAGGAAAACACTTGGTTTCTTCCTCGATGAATAAGCACAGAAGGATCGATCAAACGCAGCAGAGTACAATGCTGCAGCTGAAGTATGCACACACTGAGTCTTTTCTGCTACCGCAACACCGCCACTCATTTACACACCAGCAGCCTAAAACTATCTCTTTTGTACACCCAAATTGATCCTTACTCTTAATTAGTGCTCTCAGTTGCAGCAAAATTTCATTTGTTTCTTCCAAACGTGGCCTGATCCATTGTCCCTCTCCCGTGACCTGTGAAAATTAGTCATTGAGCTCAGTGACAGTGGTAAGTGCGAAAACGCAGCATCAAAGAGACATAATGGGGGCCTCTTAGGACTGACAAAAAAACACCATTAATCAAGGCATGCTCAAGAGGTGCCAACTTACTCAGGCATGTGAGCGGTGCTGGTCCAGAGCGCGGGCCCTCCCGCAGAAGGCTGGAGGCAGAGGGATGTGCAGGAGAACTCCCCACCACCCTGAGGACCACAGCCTCCCCCCGAGGCAGGTGGATGCGTGCGGGAAGGAACAGCTCCTCCAGCATCGCTGCTCCCTGCACAGGTGGGCTCTGCTCTGCCAGTCCCACAAATTTGTCGACCTGCTTTCCGAAAGTGGTTACGGAGCCACGCAGCTTTTCCAGGCGCCAACTTGGTTTAGAGGGTGGGGATGGAGCTTGTCTCGTGATACCCAACGCGCTGCTTTAACTGCGTCTGTGGCCCCTACTACTGCCAGGAGCGACGTATGGGACACTCCACCAGATCAGGAGGGAGATATCAGCATCTCCATCTGTTTCCAGAGCTAACACGAGAGCCTGCAAGCTCCCGGAGCCAAACACGCAACACCATCCGTCCCGCAGCACCCTGTGCTGACCCCCTTGTGTCATCCCAGGACCGAGCTAACGGGAAGGGCACAAACAGCACGGAAAGACCAGAGCGGTGCGGAAGCTGCAGCAAAATCACCTGGGGAATTATCCCAGGGATCGAGGCCCGAGAGCCCTATGGACAAAACTGCACCAGGACAAAGCCAGGGCAGCTGAGAGGGTAAGGGACCAATTTTAGCTGATGGAGGCTTTAACATCAGAAAACCAAAGTAAAGAGGTAAATCCTGCAAAATTCAAACCTCCGCAGCAAAGCAGCGTGTTTTAAACCCTCTCCTGCAAACCCACATCATTAAACAGAGTAACTTGGACTCGGCAAATCCAAATGACTCTCACTTTCAAGGTCCTGTATTCAGAAGCCCACAATGGAGAACAATGAGGTAGAGAAAAAGCCGAGGATCTTGACGCCGCATTCAGAAGGCCATCTGGTCCGGCCGGCACAGCCAGCGCTGGGAACGGGCAGCGTCGTGGGCTGAGATTTAATCTGAGCCACTTATTGAGTGACCTCAGGCGAATCGTTTGACCTCCTTTTGCCTCAGTCAACCCAACTGTAAAATTGGGTTTAAAGCAAGAACCCCTCTGAAAACCATATGCTGTGCCTAGGAGGAGCGGGAGCAGCCGCCCTTCCCAGCAACGAGGCTGCGACGGCGGGTAGAGCCAAAAGCGGAGCGGCAGAGGCGGTGTACGGAGCTGGGATCCAGCGTCCCTCAGTGTTGGGGAGCACTGGCCAACGGCTCTCTCAGGTCTCATCCTGCCAGCCCTGGGAAAGAGGCTTTGGCCCCTGTGCAGGGACTCACCCGGAAGAGGGGATTTGCCAGATCTGCCCTTGCTCATACCACTGCTGCACCCAAAGGTCTCCCACCTTCGGAACAGGGTCCCCACATGCCGATCTCGAAGCGGGCAGGCTGCTGAGGGCAGGGATCAGCACAAAAGACACAGCCCTGACAAAGGCAGGTATCTCCCTACAGCTTCCGTGCCCTTTTATTTATTTACATATTTTTCTGTTTTCAGTAACTGTGGGTTACAGCCATGACCAGAGCTTCCAGGCAAAGGCAGCGATGCTTTCCTTTAACGCGCTGGTTACCCACTAGATCAAGAGCATTGATTGCTCTGGTCAAATGCCCCCGAAAAATTGATTCTTACTCATAGCCTTGCCAATGAACGGCAGCAGAAAAGCAGCCCCCCCTGTCTCACTTGGGCACCGGCCTTTCCCCGGCACTGCAGGCTGGCAGGGAAGTGCCAGTGCAGATGAAACGCCATCCCTAGCTAACGTAGGTCCCCCAGTAAACACCAAATAGCAACTTGCCCCCCTCCAAGATGCTCACAGGGGTGTGCAAACAATGGCACTGAGGCAAACCCACCCTGGGTTCAGAGAGGGGAAACTGAGGCGCAGATCAGTATTATTGACCACACCATGGTGACTGGCTCAGCCAGCTGGGACCCTTGTAGGACAACGTGAGAATGAAAGCCATATATAACCATCACGCCATCACCTACCCCGCTGGAAAAAGCAACCATATAACTAGTGGCATTACAAATCCTTAAGCTGGGACCAGCCTAAGTAGATAAAGAGCTGCTCTAGGTGACAGCACCGAAGAGATTCCGGGGCGATGAGTGCAAGCAGAAGACTAAGGTAGCAGAGACCTGCCCTCCCGACTAAAGTAACGGAGGACGGTGGCCCCACGCTTCAAGGAGAGGCTGGAGTAAAGCAGCAGCCAGAGGAACAAGCAGCATAAAAGCACATGAAGCTGAGCACCATTCTGTCTCCACAGAGCTGCCCGCACGGGTACCGGCACAGCAGCATCCCATCCTGAAAACGCAGGGAGCAAACTCGGGAGCAGCCTCGTGCTGCAGGCGCGGGCTGCGGAGATGTCGGAACTTCCTCAGCTGTGCTCCAAGAGTTAATTGAGACAAATAACTCAACAGTGCTACCATTAATGAAATTCTTCTGACATATTTCCCCTGAGCTTTCTATAAATGACTAAGTGACATTACTGCCTGCAGTGCAAACCCCCTATATGAGAGATAACATTGCCGGCGCTAAGGTTGGCACATCCACGTTAGGAGCCTCGCAGAGAAGTGCAAGATGATATTTAAATAACTATCACGCTGCTAAGAAATGAGCAGCCAAAAGAAATATGGTCTTATAATGTGCTCCAGTCTCAGGATGAATCCCGGCTGTTACAAGCAGACGCTGAAATGCAGTGGGTGGCAAGTGACAAACTCTTTTAATCCCGCAAATCTAGTAAAACTCCCAGTCAAATCTCTCCGATCTCTCCCCGGTGACTCCTATATTTGTGTATTTGTTTTGCAGCGCACGCAGGGCCAAATGCTGCAACAGTACAGATGTGAGAGGCAGCATCACATGAGCCAGCAGATCCTAGAGGCAGCCAAAAGACCTGATGGAGGGAAATAACCCACTCACCCATCATTTCCATCCCCTGGAAACCTCTCACAGTCTTTTTGCTTTACTTAATTTATTTTTCTTTCCTTTTTTATTAATTCCTCATTATTTTTCCCCTCCAAAACTCACTGGTACAAGCCCAGAACTTGCAAGAGCCGTAAGCATTCAAAGCACAGACAATAAAGAAACATCACTGGCATCAGAACTGAGCCCTTACGCTCAGCATTGGAGAAGAAAGGGCATTAAATGCAAGCAGAGCCACAACTGGAAAAAAAAAAATAAAAATCTTGTTTCTGGATGGAAGAAACTTGGTGTGCAACACCAGAGGTTAAACTGCAATAAAACGCAAGCCATTGTTAGCCAAAAGTTCCTGGGAATAACACGACCACGTCTCCAGAGTCGCACACCCGACACCACGGCACTTGTTTTAAAAGAACACTTTCACCTCCAGCACGTGTTTCACGCCACTAAAACGTGTCACCACAAAAGCGTCCAGCTTCCTACTGGAGAAACAGGTTCACTTGATCGAAGCACGAGCCATAGGTAGGGCTCTGCTGATGATACGGACACGGTAGGCGCAGAAGACAAACCAGCAGCAAACCCATGTTTAAGGTCTGCTGTGATGTTTTGAGCCGAGACTCGCGATCCGCATCCAAACAGTGGCACTGCCCAGGAAATACCTTGGTGACAACTTTGGTGCCACCTTATTTAAACCTTAATTTAAAATGCTAACTTCATAATGAGTGGAACAAAACTGTGTAAAACATTTCCCACTCTAATCCTGGTTTGATCCCCCCAGTATGGCCTTCTTTTGTAATTACATCCCTTTGTGATCTCGCTCTAATGCCTTGTATTGTGACCCATAAAATAATCAGCCCCCTTTGTCTCTCCCTAATCCTTTTAGACTTCCTTCTTGTCTCTACACTCTTATAAATGCTGCCATTATTTGGGCTCAGCAGCTCTTCCCACCACCCCAGAGCCCGGAAAGGGGGCTGCAGGTTAAACCCTGAATATATTCTGTGCAGAGGAGCTGAAACGATGGGAAGATCTTTCCTGCTTTAAAAACCCCGCAATTCCCAACCTCCTCCCTTAGCCACACAGCTCAGCAGGGAAACCAACTTGCAAGCATGCATGTGCACCAGACCTCCCCCTTTTTATATTTTACAGATGACCTTGAGACCCTTGGCCTGGAGGTCGCAGCAGCCAGCATGTTTGCGGGGAGGGCACGCTGGCCCCAGGCTGGGCGAGAGAGGTGCTGCTGTCCGCAGGGATCAACGCAAAGAAGAGACACAACATCTGCCTTGTCCTGGATATCAACCCTGCCCTCCTGCCAGCAGGATAAGTGCCACGGATGGCCGGGCACAGTGGGATGGAGGAGTGGGATTTGGGGTAGGATGCAGAAGGGAAGGGGGTAAGGGAGGAGAGAAGGGGACAGGGATGTGGAGTGCTATGCTTGGCTACGAAATAGTCCCCCCCACAGCAAGATGGGATGAGGAAAGTATCTTTACAAGCCCAGATGTCACCAGGGTTATTCTCAGGTCCCACAGCACTTCAAATATTGGGCAGGTCCACTTCACCAAGCTTTAAGAAACCTCTTTGGCTCTAAGTTACACAATTGACTTACTTTCTCTCTTTCCTTTTTTTTTCTAGCACCGGATCAAACAGGGAAAATTGCTACTCACGCTGAATGCGTGCAGAGCCTGATCCGATACCCAGTTTGATGGTGATTTCCAATTAGTGGTAACTGCTTGTTATTGAGTGATATAATCAATGGGTCTTACTCCACCGACCGGGCTGTGATTTATGACGATGTGGAGCCAGCTCCATCAAATTACAGCATCGGCAAAAAAGGGCTGGAAATGCCACGAGACAATACAAACGGAGTTGAGGAAGGCCACGTTAAGCAAAGGGTGGTGTGATGAGGAGAAAGACAGCTGTGTTTTGGGGAGCTCACCTTCCCACAGAGCGGACTCCGGCCGTTACTATTGCTCAGAGGGTATCTTCATCCGCAGACAGCAAAGGCGTGCAACAGCTTCTGGCACGCACGAGGGAAATACGGCTCCTCGGAGAGACCCACGGAGACACAGCCAAGCAGTGCCTCCAGAGAACACTCTGCCTACAAAACTGATTTTAATTAAGACAGCTCGGAGTCATGCGAAATTACGCAACTGTCGTTAGGAGAAAGAAAAAAGATCTGTATCCAATAACCTGATCAGATTATAAAAACATGTTGCATTCCGCAACCTTTTAAACTAACACACCAGGGTTTGAACAGACGCAGAAATAGCAGGAGAAAAAAAATCCCAACTGGCGTGAGAGGCAGAGGGTGGAAATGCCGAGGGCCTCTGCTCAACTCAGTCACGCAGAGGCTTCTTGCACACTTGTACTTGTTCAGAAGAAGGTTACGCTACAAAAATACTGTCAACGTGTTTAGCACCTGACCTACTAATCCACAAACCAGCCAAGGTCCGCTTCCCTCCGCTGAGCATCTTCGGTTTATAATGATGACACACAGAAATCCCCCTGAATTCTAGTTGAATAAATGTAATGAGTCAATTTTTAGGAGGAAGGTTTTAACAAGTGGCCCCTCCACGGGGAAACCACATGCACCTCGAGCCCATCCGGGCCGCCCGCGCGGCGGCGGAGCGCAGCATATTCTTCCAGTTAAATTTTACTCAACGCCAAGTGTTGAAGTAAATTTGAAACATAAAAATATGATATCCAGCCCACATTTCCTGAATGCAAATATGTACATTCCTCCAAGCCAAGAAGATTATATTCCAAGCAATACTACAAAGCCACGGTCTGTAACGGTGATATGAAACTAACAGCCTGCCTTTGAAGACAGCGAAAAGTGCAGCAGAGCTCTCGAGGGGCTCCGGTCTGTCAGATCCCTTTTATTCCTCAGTAGCACGGCCTTGATCAACTTTCAAGATTTTTGTTTGTGAAACGTTTTTATTTCTCCTTCGCTTTTGTGTTCAGACGTCAGGCTCAGAGGGAAGAAGAGAGCAGCGTCGGGATGAGGTTTTACCCACCGGCAGTATTTACTCTGCTTCGCAAAGGTCTGCTTGGCGCTTGGGTTGGTGGGTTTTTTTTTCCCTTCCAGGCAGCCAGCACCCATTTCTTCCATGCGATGGTCCCCTCATCTCTAAAACGAGGATAATTACCCTCCTCCTCTGTTTGACTTGCTTATCAGGACTTGGGGCGAGGAAAATCGCTATCGCTTCTGTGTAACCACCCTGAGACAGGGGGGCTCGAGGGGACAACTGTGATTCATTCTTACCAGATTTCATCTACCTACAAGCCCAGTCCTAAGCGCAAGTGTGTGCTCCTGCGGTTCAGGCACGGCGGGAGAACTCGCCCTCGGCAGCAGGTTACATTTACCCACCACGTCCCGTCTTATTCCCATTATCCGCAGGCACCTGTGGCACTGAGGCCAGGTGCCCCGTGTTTTGTGCTGGCTTCACCCAGCCCTTTTCTCAAGGCTGGCAAGAAACCAAGCCTGAAGCCAGAACAGAGTCCAGAGCGTTTTCAACATGATCCCTTTTTCATTTCGATTCACGTGAAAGTACAGCTACAAAAGGAAACGCTATTCAGAGACACGCAGCACATCACATACATATTGATGCAGGAGCCGAGATAACAGTGTTTATCGACAATCCACTGTCCCACAGGTAATTCCTCCGGCTCTCACATCTCCTGTTTACAGGTCTGAGAAGTTTGACATGGCGCTTATACGTCAGCTGGCTCCCAGCTCATAAATGCCAGAGCCGTTCACCAAAAGTGCTCCAAGGTTTCGCACCACGAGACCGACGAGTTTGAGATCCAGCTGCTAATCTGGCATGGCCCCAAAGCCCTTGGCTCCTGGACAATGTCACTTCTTACCCGACTGAAAAGCTAGGTTTGCAGATGGCCACTTCATGCACTCGGGAATTGTTATGCACAAGGGCTGGAGTGTTCCCTTGGTGGGCTGCCAGCCGGCCCCAGCGCTGCGGGGAGTGGGCAGCAGCGCTCCGAAAGGCCCCTCAGTTTGGGGAGCGCAGCCAGGGGACTCCCCCCAACTCCAGACTTTGTCGTAGACTTTTCCTGCTTTGCACTGAAAAAATCACGGTGCGATTCACAAATACAACAGAAGTGGTAGTAAGTGGCTCGCGCAGAAAGAAGAGTGGTAGCCATCTCCCAGACAAGCTGGAGAACCCTTCAGTAAAACTTATTTAACAAGCCAGCATTTGGCCAGGTTTCGGGGCCGTACGGACACCCAAACTCACACCCGTGTATAAATTACACCCAGTAGCAACTTCTGCTTGAATGAAAAAGAATGATTAGCAGGATTAGCAGCTGCACTCCCAGGTGACCAAAGCTGGCCACCAACACAACAGGGACAGAAACCACCACGACACCTCAACTCTGCCACACCAGCCCGGGGACAAACACAAACCAGCAACCAGAGCCGGCAAGGGGGAGCCCAGCAGCCGGCGTGGCAGGAGACCCAAGAGGACCAACCGCTCTGGCCACAGCGATGTGACAGGCTAAGCTGGGTCCTGTGCAGAGCTGGAGTCACAGCCCGCCCTGGCCTTCTTCCTCCCCCACCTTTAAATTTCATTCCCTCGCTGACATTTTCATCTCTCTCCTCCTCCGGGCTCCCCCAGCAGACAATCTGTCTGCTGCTGTTAGCCTTGCCCCCAAAGGCACTGCCACGCCGGGTAGTAAATAAGACCTTGCTGCCTCCCCACTGCCTGCCTTAAATAACAAAATGAAGGAAACCGTGACCTTCGGAAGGTCTTTGCCGATGGTTTGGAAAGCGCTGCTTGCCGAGCAGAGCCCAGCCGTGCTGCACAGCAAAGGGGCGTCCAAACCCACCGCAGGAGATACACGAACCACGGACTACTTCACCGCATGACTGTGACGTAACTTACCCCTCTGAGACAGGGGATTTACTGCTGGAAGGTGGCTTTTCGTTTTCTCCCTGAGTTCTTCTTTCACACCCAAACAGCTACACAGATTAGATGCCAGCCAGATCCCCACGTCGGCTCCAGGTTCTCTTTTCCCCCTCTTTAATCCTCCCTCCCTGAACACCTGGCACCCACCACACTGCCTTCCTGCTTCCCAACAAAGCCAGTGCCCAATGTGGGATTGCCCCACGAGGTGCAGGTGGGACGATGCCCGTACTTACTTGCTGCCTGAATCTTCGCCTTCCGGCTCACCACCAGCCCGTAGTGGTTTTGTGCCATGCAGTCGTACTCGCCTTCATCCGAGGACCCATCTCCCCGGACCCTCTGGAAGCGGGAGACGTAGAGCGACCCGTTGGCCAACATGAAGGCATTCTCGCTGTCCACAATCATCACGCCATTCTTCCGCCACGTGATGGTGATGGGCTGGATGCCCTCCACCTGGCAGTAGAGGATCAAGGGCTGCTCCTGCACAGCTATGTCATCGCTAGGCTCCACAACAAAGGCCAGCTCGGAGGAACGGCCAAAATCTAAAATGAAGAGAGAAGGACAGAGTCAGCAATTAAGGACATTAAGTCAGCAATCCCCAAGAAGCAGCAAGAGCCAACTGCTATGGCAGCTAACAGGGGATGATGAAAACGTTTCGGATAGAGTGGGCTACAACAGGGCTACAGGGCGCAAGTGTTTTGGAGAAACACAAAACCCTTGGGCACACTTTGCCTCCCAAGGCTTTGCTATCAAAATCTCAGGGTGTGGTTTCCAAAGGCACAACCACAGACACAGACCTTCAGGGCTGCCTTCAGAGACTCCAGTGAAGAGGACGGCCAGGCACACCCCACCAGTGACTCGCCAAACCTCAGCTCCAATTCATACCCCCCTGCAGATTGCCTCTTCACCTCCCTTCGCCAGGATGTGGTAATAGGCGACAAAAACTTGCATAAGCACAGAGCATCAGCCATCTCACCCCAGGAGCAGAAGATTACACCAGTTCAAGAATCATAAAATCACAGAATCACATAATGGTTTCGGTTGGAAGGGACCTCAAAGATCATCTAGTTCCAAGCCCCCTGCCACGGGCAGGGACACCTTCCACTACACCAGGTTGCTCAAAGCCTCATCCAACCTGGCCTTGAACACTGCCAGGGATGGGGCAGCCATCCCCGTAACCAGGAAAAGAGGGGGCTTCACCGTGCCCCAGACCTCTTCGCGGCACAGCTGTTTGCCTCTCGCACCGTACCACCACATCCTTCTGTCGCTCTGGTCCCTTTCCCACTGTAACAGGCCAAGGATGGTGCTACTCAGTCCTTAACAAAGAGCAAGTTAAGTACCGAAATATAAACACGCAAGGTTCTGGCTCAGCGACACAAAAGGGTTTTGCAAAGCAATTACGCTAAATGACGTCAACGAGAGAGAAGCTATTGCAGAATTTGTACCAACACAGGCAAACCCTCACTTCCCATCATACAGATACATCCTGATTTCCTTCTTTTGCCAACAGAATGCCTAAATACTACAGCTCTGGTATTATGCTTCACTTGGTCCAGCACACCTTTTTAGGGTATAATTTGCCATACAGTCATGATTAGATGCTACAGAAAATGACACTAATAGAGCTACTGTTTAAAGATCGTCCAAAATACAGGCTGACATGAAAGACAAAAAGAGACCAAGAAACGGGAGTCATATAAATATCTGAAGAGTGTAACTGCAGGGATGGAGGTGATTTTCTTTTTTTTTTAAAGAGCAGCAATGGAGAAGAAATCCCAACAGAGTAAGAAAACTAGAGTTTCATGTGAATACAGGGAAAGCTTTTCTAGCGGTTCTCTTGTGCAACAGCCCCTCGATGGGTGAAGGTTTCCAGTCGCTCAAACCTGCGATTCAGCTTCTCCCCTCTTTCATGGGCTCAGGAGGGACCAACTCCACAGCTGCTCGTGGAATTGGGACGCACACGGGGAATTTCTCTTGGCAAACAGCAGTCACAGCACAGTCTTTGTAATGCCTGTCTCTAATACAGACCCACCAAGGACAGGATCCCACCGCTGTGGGCTCAGAAACAAGAGTGAAGAGCAGACCGTTAACGCATGGTAAAAATAAAAGAGATGAGAAGAGGCAGTTATCCTAAAGAAAAAGACGGGAAAAAAAAAGAAGTCTGTCTTTTCTGCTCTGCAAAAGAGATTTTTTTCTTTCTTTCTTTCTGTAAATCCCCATTGCTTTCTACGGCAACTTAAATTGGATTACGAGGGATAAACATTGAGTGCAACCTGAGCCGAGGCAGATGGACGGAGCAGACAAAGGCGGCAGGGGTAGTGCACGGCAGGTCAAAGGTACTGCCGTCAAGGTATGAGGGTGTGCAGGGAATGGACAAACTCTACTTAGTGACAGACACCTAAAACACACACTTTATTAACCCATTAAGTCTTAAAACGTCAGGCCAGCGCCAGCCATCTCAGTGATCTATCGCTCCCTGTGACTTCTTTTTTATGAGAAAGCCCTGGGGTCCTCTCGGCAAGTTAGACTACAGCCAGCACAAACCCATCAATTACTTTTTTTTTTTTTGGTGAAAATTAAGGAATTAGATGAATGCTCCGCATTTTTCTGCAAAGTGGCCAGAGCCTCAACGGCTCCTACCATGCCGGGGCCCCATTCCCTGCGTGGACACTCCTAGGAGTTAGGTAGGATGAGGACCCTCACGTCCTGCGCTGAACTGAGGGGGACTTCTGGCTCCAGAAAGATTGAAAAAGCTTTCAGGATTTAGCCTAACAGGCAATCAGAAAAAAAACTCCTAATGAAATAAATGCCCCGTCTTTCCCCAGCTCCCTTGTACTCTTAGATAAAATAACTTATTATTATATGTGCAATAAAAGGAAGAATCAACATAATTACATGCCCTTCCCACAATAGCTGTCATTATAATAACCATCATTAAGGCCCGTGATTGGAGATAATCATGTTTACCTCCATAAACATTCCATCTGCATCCTAACTCCAGGCTGCACAAGCAGCAGAAGTGATGACTCTCGTAATGTGGACCAGTGCCCTGAGACACACATCGGGGTAGGGACAGATTATGGCTGGTCCTGGGGTCTCCTCAGGCTGCAGTCAAGAGCAGGACTGTGCCTCAAGGCGTGACACTGCAATGGACAGTGTGCAAACAGGTCTGGAACCTACAGACATTTCACAGTGTCCAGAAAAAAACAAATTCCTCCTCAATGGATACTTTTATCATGGCATGCTTTTCTGACCTTAAAGAAATTCCACTGCCACTTTCCTGGGGCTTCAGGGCCAAGTGATCAACAGACCAAACACATGGGGAGAGGCAAGTCCACCTCATCTGGGGATCTGGCAGAAGACAAGCTCTGTCTTTCACCCCAAAATGGGCTTTCCATGCAAACTCAGCCAAAAGCCTCCCTTCTCCCCAGATATTTAGATGCTGAAATACATGGAGAGGCATCTGCTGCTCTTCAAAAGTCCCCATGCCTTTTCCTGGCACCATGGGCACATCAGACATCCTAAAGCTGCCTGTCTGCATCGTTAAGTAGATCTGAAATTGCCTTAAAAACCTGAGCTTTGGTCCTCAAGGGACTCAGGATCCCACTCTGCAAAAACCACACGTTCTATCTTCTATGGGGTAAATGTCTGAGTCTCACAAATAGGTAAGTCATTGGTGGCACGGCTGGCAAGAACCAAGCTGCCAAGCTGACCTGAGACTGTCTGTACCACCGTGGCATCACTGGTGCAAGGAAAGTGGAGCCCAGCAGGTCCCCAGCACGCAGCAAGCTCTGAGGAAGCAACCATGGGCTCTTCTCCAGCCAAAGACGACCCTGAAGCCAGCACTATTCCCTACAGCCCTCAGCCTCGTAGTCTAATTTTGGGGCACAGAGCGGGTTTGGTGAGAAGGATACCCCTCTCAATGCTGTGGTTCTACGGGGCATCGTGTTCCTGGAGGTTTTCTCAAAAAAGAATGAGGCCCTGGGATGCTGTACACCATCAGGAATGGGTATGAGAAACTGGTCCACAAACAGCCCAATCTAAGATTCATACAGATCCAATGTACAGCTGCTTTGGAGAGAACTGGGTGCAAGGCATGGTAGAAACGGGGCGCCTTACACTTTCTTTGTCCCCTTCTGAAGACCCCCTTCATCCACTTGGCTGTAACCATGGGATTGTTTGCATTAGAAGTGGTTTGCAAGGATCGAGCTTCAAACAGGGACGTTGGGATCTGGCCTTCAGAGACTGACACTGTGCGCTCCGGGTGTAGAAGGCAGACTCTGAATGCAGAGCCCTGCCTCCCTGCGATGCTCAGGATGAGAGACAAAGGGACAGGGACACTCATAGAGGAATCTCCATAGCAGGACAAGTAGGCTCCTGGCATTTGCTCTAGAGGTCAGCTCAAACAGGCTGGGGGGAGAGCACATACACAGCAAGGAGATAACGAGGGAAGAGAAGGAGCCAACTCCATCAGCAGGAATGCTGCAAAGTTGGAAGTAAACAACACTCTGAAGGCACATGGAAACAGTAAAAGTGCAATTAATTGAGAGAGACAGAGAGGAAATCGCCGAGGCCGCGTGCGTTCACTCGGAGACTCTGAAAGCCCCATCCCTTTCCAACTGCTGCGTATCCAAACCCAGCTCATCCCATGCAACGTCCTGGGTACCTCCGGAAATGGACTGCGAGGCAGCATGGCTCACAGCCACCCCTCTGCTTGAGGCAGAGACTGTAAAACTCAGCTCAGGGCAGCTCGAGTTGGTAGTTAGAGGCAGGGATGTCACGCAGGCAGCTGAGCAGACTGCCAGCCTGAATGCCAGCGGGCTGCACTGGGCAGCGCACGAGGGAAAATTGCTTTACTGTCTGCAAAAGGATGGAGGGAGGAAGCGTGACATAAAGGCCACAGGAAAATTATTGGAATCCTCATTCTACAAGTCTCCTTTTGAGAAGCATTTACCATCTCCCTGAGCAATACAATATGTGACTATATGTGCAAATATTTAACAAAAACTGCTTCCCCTATTGATCAAGCAGACAGGCATACTCAGAGAAACCAATTAGCACTTGTGCTTTTGAACCAAGAGATTTATTTAGTGCTGAGAGAAAGAACTTCCAATTAATGGGAAGCTTAAAAGACACTTTGAAGTACATTTAAAAAAAAAAATAAGTTTAATTATTTTTTACTTGACACTGTGATTCATGTTCAAAGCTTCAAAAGAACTTGTTCATACCCCAGCATTGTCCTTTTCCATTTGGGAAACACGATTTTGGCTTTCCCTCCTGTGCTTCTGAAAAACACAGCCACTAATCTCACCACTTTAATTAGCAGTGACATCCATCATGACGGACCTCAGACACATCACGGCTCATCCTGCACCCAGTCCGGACCCACAGCCAGCAAGGCCATCCCTGCCCCGGGAGCATGCCGTCCCGACAGATGAAGCCCATATTATTACTCCCTTTCGAGACAGGGAATATTAATCACAGAGAGATGAAGTGACCTGCCAAGGGCCTGGTCTGAGCTCGTGGCGAGGCGAGATATGGCAGGAGCTGTCAGGTCTACCCTGTTCTTCCCGGTGTGGCATCACCAGGAGCACCGGCAGGGAGACCGAGGCAGCCCCAGCTCCTCTCTCATCACACCGACAGCACGACCTTCACCTGCAAACTGCCTCTCATGAGCAGAAATTCACCCTCTCTCCTGATTTACTGTGTTTGTTCCCAGCATAACACAGCATAAATCAGCAGCGACGCACCGGCAAGCCTTACCATCACCGATGACAGCCACTCCAGTCCTGCTTCATTAAAGCCAAAAGAAGATGCACCTGGAGTCCCACGAGCTCAGGACCAGAGGTTTTTATAGGATGCAGGTTAATATTAGGACCAAAAACCTGGGTGCAGATTGAGACAGCCTTACAAAAACTGCCTCCTGTTCTTTCAGTGGTGGTTGGGGTTTTTTTAAAACCCTTCTGCAAATGAGAGGATGTGGAAGGAAAAGATATCTGGACCTGAAAGATGTTCTCCTGCAGGTTATAACAGGTTTCAGGCTGATTAAATTGGCAACCTAAAAATCCAGCTGGTGCCCCTTTAAATCTCCTTCAGGTTGACCCAGACCCTAAGGAGAAAAGCACTACACAGCAGTAAAGTGCAAATTGGCTCTTTAGGGCATCCAGAAAAATTTACATTTAAAGAAGAGGAGAATAGGCTGTAACAGGCCCAACATCTTGCTGGCAGTAAAGTTTATTAGCTCAGAATTTTTTATTCCCTTTCCTTTTGGACGGGAGGTTATATAAAGCGATTTTTCCATCAGGGCACATAAACCACATCCACTCGTTAAGCAATTGCAGGAGGTCTCTGTGGAGGACCATGACCTCTCGGCCACCTGATGCCAAGCCCAGAGATGCCCAGCATCACTGCCCTTGGTGGGGGCACAGATTTTAGCCGAGGAAGGCAAACACAGCCCAAAGAGCCAGAGAAGTGGCCCCAAATAATTTTCAGATGTTCAAGACCAGACTGGGCAAATCCCAGGAGGTCGCTTGTTAAACACAGCGTGGAAGCTGGAAGCACAGCACAAAGACCCTCTCCAGGACGAGCTACGAGTCCTCGTGGGCTTCCCCAGTCTCTAAAGAAGACACAGTAAAACCTGTTGGTATAGCTGGAAAGGGCAAAGGCCCTTCCCGAGTTAATTGCCCACAGTAGCTCCATCCACAGCGAGGCATCCAGGGAGCACGGCAGCAAGCCGAGCACTGGATGTGCCGTTACTCGCGTGCCCCATGTGTTTCGCAGCCCGGACCAGATCCGAGTCCCACCGCAGAGGGCATCAGTGACCCAAACATGCAGGAAACAACCACGCACAAGAGGACGGCCAAGGAAACGGCCAAGATGGGAATAGCTATGCCTGGAGCCGGGTCTCGCAGGCTTCAGCTCCCCAGGCTGCTCGAACACAGAACAGGGGGTTCAGCACCCAATGGGACTGGCTGTCCCCACGGTCGGTCCCTTGCACAGACCCAGCCGGGCACAGACTGGCCACGCAGTATGTAACGGTGCTTGAGGACCAAAGACATGGCAGCCGGGAGAAACATGAAGGCATGAGGCTGCCGAGAGAGTCACAGACACCCCAGCATCACGGTGCCAAAGCCACCAGCCAGCCCAGCCCCATCACCCAGTCCTTGAATTCAGCTTGAGTTCTGGTAGGCAGGACCGGATGGCGTGCGAGGAAAGGAAAGGCAAAGTCCTTCTGGAGGAAGAGAAGTTTCTGTGCACGTTGAAATCCTTAAAATTCTTAATTGCATCCAGGGGATTCAAAGGAAATGCAGCACTGTCTCCTCCCTGCCATTCCCACTGCCTTATCACCTCCCACCCTGAAATTTCGGACGGAGGAAAGCATCGCCTCGCTCCTCTCGAGGAGCCGAGCACCGCTCCGATCCCTGCTCGCTCCAAAACCAGAGCCGTTTTAGCGAAACTCCAGCACTTCTCTCCCTTTTCACGTACTCTCAGGTTTCAGCAGCAACGACCCTTTTGCAAAAGCATCTTCGCAACTCAGCAGAACCACACGCCACAACCCGCATCCTCCTGACCCGCCATCAGCTTCATCAACACAATCACACCTGCAAGAACGCACAGACACACACACACAAAAAAAAAGGCAGCAAATCCTTGACTCTGCTCTGAAACTCTGGTTTTAAATTACCAACACAGGAGCGGGTCTGGGTTGTGAAGTGACCAGGCTCCTCTTGAGTGGAGGGTGTGATACAACAGTGACATTTGATATAACAGCAAGGCCAGATGCGTATGCCGTGTGCTTTCCGTGGTACGCTCCCCTATTTGCCTCTCTCTTCTCTTAAAGTGCAATTATTGACATGTTCGCCGGCTTAACCATCAGTTTTATATGCTTGCCAATGACTCCTGAACATGTGTAAACAATTATTTTTATTTTCTTGCAAAACCAAAATGTTGCATATTCTTTTGGATAAACGGACTCGGGTAGATTTTCATGAGCCCTGCTACATAATTTATTAGTTTCTAAACTCTGTAAAACTAAAAGCTCCAGTAAAGTTCAAATAAGTTCGTGATTTCAAAGTAATTTTGAACGGACTATTCCTGCTCCTGCCCAATGTTATTCGGTTGATTTAAATGGGAATTCTTAATCTGCAGAGCGGGGCTCCTGCCTTGTTTTGTTAGATCAAATAAAAGGATAATATCCGGGGTCAGAAGCCCGGGAACGCAAGGCATGAAATATTGGGGGGGGGGGAAAGAGGGCATGGAGAAAAGCATCTTCTGTCACAGGCTGCAAAACGAAGTGCCTGGTCTGCTTGAACGCGTGCTGGATCAGCTCACTGCTCCGGGGGGAAAAGCCGGATGCCGGCAGCAGCTCCGCACAAGCTCCGTTGGACACTGCTCCCTGCCTCGGGGCCCCATCCTGCTCCCACCAGAGACAGTGCTGGATCCTAACGCTGCGGGTCCAGCCATCCCGGCGTGGTGGAGAAACATTTCAAGGCAGTGGGACGGGGAGGCACGGGGGGAGCAAAGTCCCAAGGGTTTGTGAAGCGAGGGGCTGGCGTCGCACAGGATCACTGCTTGGCACTTCACATGGGACTCTCCAGAAGCAAGGAAATCAGAGGGAAAATAAGTTCAGGCAGATAGAAAAGAGGGAGAGAGGCTGTCTCATTTGCACACGCAAAACAAGAGCGGGTTTGCAGCTCCGCGCTGGGCAGTGTTGCTGCTGAGCTGCTCCGCTCTGTCCCATGCCGGGCTGATCGCACCAGGGTACGTGGAGCAAAACCAGGATGGAGTAGGAAGGAGAGGAGCACAGAATCAGGCTGTAACCTTGGATATGGGGCCCTCTGCCCAGCTCCTCTCCTTGGGATCCACTTCCAGCTCCTAAGCGACTGTGGGAGCTTGGGTGTGCAAGGTCCAGAGCCCGACAGGTAATAAGAAGAGGAGCAATTAGACTAGTTTAGGATTTCTAACTCCCTGTGCAGAGGGCAGCAGGATGGATCAGGAGGGGACCAACCAGCCCTATTCCCCTCTCTATCAGCTGGCTTTTAAATACTTCCACTGAAAAGTTAGTTTTGGCCCCAGCAGACATTTGCGTGCCACTGGCGTGGGTGGCTGCACACTCGCACCCCTGCGTGAGCCTCGCACCCAGCACGGGTCTCAAACGCGGTGCACGAGCACACGGTTGTGAGACCACCACCCCATGTCACCGACCGTTCCCGCATCCACCACGCGGGAAAACCACGTCCCAAGATTCTCCTGTTGAACCCCCCGAGAGAGACGAAGCCCAAACGTGGGCTTGAGTTTCATGCAGCATCTCTGAGTGTTACTGGGGAAAAATGACACCAGATACCCTCCACATATATCACGAAAAAAGACGGAGTATTACACCAATTTAGGAGAAAGCAATCCTTTTTTTTTTTTTTTTTGCGTCTAAAAAAACAAAGCCACACAGAGCAGGAATTAGTGAAAGCTTATAGCTTCAATAATTTAGAAGTTAAGCCTACTTAAATATAAATGACGATGTTTAATTCCAAGGCTGTTACTGAGCAGAGCCCGGGAGCCTCTGGTATCCTATGCCTGCCTTTGAATGCCGGGCTCAGCAATAACAGACAAAAGCTGTCCACTACCCAGAACAAAGAGCTCCAGGAAATTAAAAAAAAAAAAAAAAGAGAAAGAAAATACTGTCTCGCTGCTGAGCCCACCCCAGCACACTGACCACCAGCTCCCAACGCCTGGTTCCCAGTGGCCAGGCAAATGTTTTGGGGAGTTTTGAAAAGCGCAGGGATGGGAGTGGAGCATCCCGTCCCGCACAGCACCGCTCCCGCCGCAGCATCCGTCCCCGCGGCGAGGCTTTCCGCTCCGGCGCTGATCGACATCAACGCAGGAGGGTTTATTAAATTCAACAGAGCGCAGAAACGCGTTACCTCGCTGTTAACCACGTCGAGAGCGTAAAAACCAACCAAGGGGGGAAAAAAAAACACCGTCAGAACAGACAAACTTTTAAAGTGCAGCCAGGCACTCTGAACTGGGGCCAGCAAAACACACGCCAACGTCAGGAGCCGCTGCCCTGCCCAGTCGCAGCATAAACAGGCATTTTAGACAGCGGCGAACGATAAACTAGACACAAACTCAACTTTAACTGAAGTTTTGCTTTCAAAAAGTCACTTCTTTTCCTGTCCTTCCCCAAGAAAGAAGTACTTTTTCAACTCTCCTCGTTGCACTGCTGCATACCCAGGAATCTCAAGAGATTAACGAGACCTGCCTCGTTACATCCACTTCACAGATAACTTATATTTTCCGCGAGTTACACCGGCTTCTCCTCCTCGCCGTGGCTGCTACAAACCACGTGGCGAGATTTATTATGGGAATAGCCCACAGCCTGGTTTCCTAAACACTCCGGCAGATAATCTCCGATTAATCTAACACACGCTTTTCTCCCTCTTGACCATGCTGGGCTGCTCGCACATTTTTTAAACAATTCCTACTTTGCTTTATCCTTAAGGCTGCTAAGTGAAGAGGAGGCAGGAGGCACAGGGATATTTCGCTGCAAAACAGCATCTTTCTCCGATTAGACCGACGCTTAAGCAGCGTCACCAGCAGAAGGAAAATATTGCAATTTATCAGCCCGGCCATGTGCACAGTAGGTCCAGGGAAAAATCCCTTTGATGTTTTTGTAGTTCAGCCCTGGTGCGGTGGGGGGTGTTACCGGTTGCGGCTGTGTGAACCGAGCCAGGCATTACGGGAGAGCACAATACTTGAAGGTTGAAAGTAGCTCGCCATCATCCCTGCAACTTGCAGCCCAACATCTCTTTTCTGTACCCACCACCTTTTGCTGACAAACGCGACTCGTTGGCGCGGGCGCTGCCTCCCGCTCACATCGCCTGCGATGATTGCGGGTCTGCTCTCTGGGCACGGATGCCCAGCCCGGCCACCACCCCGACAGCCACCCTAGCCCTCCCCAACGCCAGCCACGGGGGCCAGGGTCCCACAAACACCACGGTCCCCTCCCCAGAGTCCCCCATACAAGTGGGGTTTCCAACGAAAAACACCGCTCTGGGGGAGCACTTGGGGCTGCCCGCGGATGAAGGTGCTGGATGGGCTGATGTACAAATCTGCAGCCGAGAGCCCCGACCCCAACGTGCCTTCCCGGAGGGACGAGCCCCCCGCTCCCGCAGAGGGACGTTAACAGGGCGGGCGACACGAACAGCCGCGGCCGCAGGCGGAGGCACGCGTGTGCTGGAGCCGCGTTCGGTCCCTCCAGCCGCCGGTTCAGCCTCCGCGGCGGCCCGATGCCCCGGGGACGGGCTGAGCGCGGTGCTGGGAGTGACCGGAGCGGCGTGCGGGGTTGGGACCGGCTGCGGACGAGCGCGGGGGAGCGGGACCCGCCGCGGGGCTCAAGAGGGACGCGGGGGAGCGGGGATGAGCACAGCCCCGGCCATCACGGGGGTGATGAGGGGACGCGAAGCGCGGACGGGACCGACCGACCGACGGCGACCGAGCGAGGGGCGAGGGCGGCGGGGAGCAGCGCCGGTGCCGGGCGCGGCGGCAGCAGGTCCGTCCCCCTCGCCCGCTCCTCAAGCCCGACCCGGCTCTTACCTCCGCGGCAGCCGAGCAGCAGCAGCAGCCCCAGCAGGCAGGCGGGCAGCGCGGAGCCCGGCGGAGCCATGGCATCCCGGGCGGGCGGGCTCGCCTCCCTGCGCCCCACGGGGAGGGAGCAGCCCGCGCAGGAGGGAGCGAAGGAGGGAGGCGAGACCAGAACCACCCCTAGTTGGGGGGAGAAAAAAAAAGAAAGGTGGGGGGGAAAAAAAAAAAAAAAAAAAGCCAAAAAGCGGATTTCAGCGCTGCTCCCCTCCGCGCGAGCACGCCGCCGCGCCGGGCGGGCGGGGGGGCGGCGCTGAGGGAGCGGGGCCGGCGGCGGGCGGGGACGGGCGGGCAGCGCCTTGCGCCATCTTGCGCATCCGCCGGGCCGCCGGCAGCGCCGCGCAGGGTCCGGCCGGGCCGGGGGACCGGGGGGCGGCCACGCGTGGGGACGGGATCCCCCGGGATCCGCGGGCTCTCACCGGGGGTTTATCTCACTGGGGTCGCCTCATGGGGCTCCCCTCATGGAGCTCCCCTCACCACAGCCTCTTCACCGGGCTCCCCTCACCAGAGCCACCTCATGGGACTCTCCTCACTGGGGCCACCTCACAGGGCTCTCCTCATGGAGCTCCGCTCACCGGAGCCCTGTCCCCACAGCCCCCTCACGGGTCTCCCCTCCCTGGTGCCCCGTCATGGCCTCCCTCAGGCACAGCCGTGAGGTGCTGTGGGTCCCGCAGCACAGGGGAGCCCTTCGGGGGTCCCGGATGGCCCCGCCATGCCCGGGGGATGGCAGCTAGTGCCAGGCTGTCCTGAGCTCGTGGTAACAATATGGGAAGGAGGTTCCTTGCTCTCTCCTGCCCATCGCTGCTCAAAGCCACCCAGTGCCAGCAATGGTGGCCGGGTCTGCCGCAGCGGGCGAGCATGTGGTCCCGTCTCTGAGCCCCTGTGGCTGTTCCACGGGACCTGCCTCGTGCCTGCCTTTAGGGATGGCACCCGAAAATCTGGCGTTAAACCAAGGGAAAACACTGCTGAGGCAGCACAGCTTCTGGCTGGTTCTGCCAAGCATTTCGCTTTCGGGCTTTGGTTTGAAGAACAAAACCACCCACTGAGGTGGTTGGCAATGTGGAGGTGACTGGTGTCTGCAGGAAGCAGGGTGGTGGGATTGCAGAGCAATGGCCATGAGGGGATCCCATCTCCAGGAAGTTCCTGGGGACAGGAACGGAGAAGAGCTTGGCTTATCCCACCTTGGTGCTCCTCATTTTAAACGCTATCGTAAGGTGACTTACCCAGATCAGTCCCACAGATGTTGGACCAACCAGCTCACCGTTGAAGAGACACCAGTGAGGAAGGACCTGCTAAAGGATGAGTCTGCTCCTAAATCCTGACACAGCCCTCGAGGTAATTTTCCTCCTGGCACGGAATGAGAATAATGTGTCCCGACGCGGTGCTCAGCCCCAGCACCCACATGCTGCGGTCCAACCAATTCTGCCCAGTCCCTTCACCCACGTTCTCTGCAAACACATCACCATCAGCAGCAAAAGTCACCTCTACAATGACAGCTCAAAGTCTTTTGTGGTGTTTGTTTGGGGAAAGAACAACTAAAAATGAAAAAAAATAACAGATCCTAACTCGTTTATTTTTTCAGAATAGAAACAGAGCTTGATGGACTGGGTTACTAAACCCTGTAACCGTGCCCAGAAACCTGGTGAAAAACCCTTTGTAAAGACGAGCAATGCATGGCTCTCCTGGATGGTGCACCCTGAGCATGTTGGAGTCGGCTAACGAGGAAAGAAGACGTCACTACATCTGCACCACATTAAAGCTTCTCTCATTTAGCAGCGGGCTGAGCTCTACGAGGTTGCTTTCAGCCAGGGAAGAATTTGCTCTGGCTCCATCAGCCTCTCAGTAACATCTGAATTTCTGCGCCGTCCCTGACCTTTTGGCACCGACCCTGCTCCTGTTCCCCAGTGTCTCACTGGCTCCTGCCGTGGGGCCCCGCCAGCATTTCTGTGACACTCGCAGCCGTCCTGGGCTCGTGGCAACTCCTGGGATGCTGCGGCAGCGAGGATGGCTTGTGGGAATTAATAACTCCCAGGGAAATGAAGCGCCATGTGTTTTACGGGGCTTGTTTTTCCCCAGAAACCACAGATTTCGGGTGCTTTTGCTCCCGTGTGCAGGCGATGGCAGCAGCAGGACCCAGGAGCCAGGGGAGGTAGCTATGTATTTAGGGCATCACCGAGTTCAGCCCTGCGTCTTGCAGATGACACTGGTGACATCATTGGTGTCACATTCAAAAATCACAAGTGCAGGCGGTCCTGCCAAACAACAGGACTCACGTGAAAAGCTATATGATTTTTAAAGAAAAATGCAGGTTTGGGGCTCTCCTTAGAGCCACCTGAGAGCTGGAATCTGGCACACTCGTGTTTTTCTTTGCTCCTCTGTAACCGTGAGGCCTTAAAAAAATTGCTTTATATTGGAGGCAGGAATTTCCTTAAATTTTCTTATCACACTGTGAGCAGAAGTTGGAAGCAGTGGGGTTACAGGAGTGATGGTGCCCAGCCCAAATGGAGGATCCAAACCCCTTCCCTGCAGAGCGGTTGTGGAGTCCATCCCTCCGTCCTCCCTCCTGCAGAGGGGCACAGGATCTGTCCGTCCATCTGTCCAAGGTTATCCTTCGTGAGGGTCAGAGGGTGTCACTCACCCCTTCCACAGCCAATTTCCATCAGCTGTAATAGTGCTCCTGGTTTACACCAATTAACTGCCAACTGAGGTCCCCAAGACACCATTAGTAGTTTCAGCAGATGAAGTGGGAGATTAACTTGTCTGAATTCACTCCATTTATTATTCCATGTGTAATTGTGGTTTCCCTGTCTGCTCACAGCCTGGGAGCTTTTCACTTGCGTACATACACGTGGGGTTTTAGCATCCGTTTCATGGTCAGTGAGCAACAGGGAGGGGAGCCAAAATCGTGGCACCCACCTCGAGGCACTGAGCTGAGAGCTGTCCCAGCAGTGGCGGGACAGCCCCGCCACATGCTCCTGGAAGCTGCTTTCCCCAGCAAAAACCCTTTTCCACACACTTTCGGCTGTATAAGGACACAGGTGTTGTGGTGGCAGGGGCCAGTGCTTGTCACTAGACCGTGGGGATGCCTCCTGGCGCTTCCTTGCCTGGCTGAGGAGGAGCTGTGTGTTCTCCATTAACTGAAAAGGATCGTGCCACCGATACGGCAGTTTTGTCATCAGTGGAGATGAGCGTGGGGAGCCAGCACCAACGGTGAAACCCACACCATCGTACCTGCCACGCAAATCCTGGAGGTCTCACTGTGCTGGTGTAACCGCCGCTTCAGTGCTTTGCTGGAGGGCAGGAGGTTGGAGCAGTCCCTGTGAGATGCTGTTTCCACCACTGGTGTTCGCTGAGCGTCCGTGGAGCATCCCCAGCCACCTCGCTGCATCACACAGCCCATCGCCGAGTGCTGTCTCGTTTCCCAGGGAGTTGAGCTGGGCAACGTGCTGCACCGGGTGCTTGTAACTCACCAAGTTACCCGAGATCACACGAGACCCCAGCCTGCTGTAGCAATATCCCCATCTGCATCGTAGCGCAGCATACTGGGGCAATAAAGGTTGGGAAGAGAAAGAAATGCAAACAAACTTATCTTCACTTCTCCATGGTCCCGGCTTCACGTATCCGCTGTGTCCATCCCTCTGCTCTGTTCAGCCACGTGCCGCCCTGTTTGCAGCCACCCCACTCGGCAGCCTCCCACCAGCGTCTCATGCTGCGAACCGAGAGCTGGAAGTGGGATCTGCAGTCACCTGTCACCCGCCAAGGTCCTTCCTTGCTCCTTGGTGGGGTTACCTGTCACCAGCAGATCAGAGTTATGCAGTCTGACAGAGTTCCCTTTAACCACTATCGGAGAAGACTGTGCTAAGTGCAGATTTATTACCTCTGTAATGCAGATAAAATGAGATTTTATGGCTCCGTAGTCCTGGCAGCATAAAGTAATAACAGAAACTATCTACTCAAGTAGGGAATGAATCCTAGGAAGAAAGGGACATGCATGGGAGGTTAATAGTGTGTCCTCAAGCACTGCTAGATATCCCCTCGCCAATCTCGCTGGACTCAAGCCACCGAGCGTTCAGCCCAGGAGAAGTCTCACCACGTGTCTGCTGGATGCTTCAACTTATTTTTCACATTAAAAAATTCCCTAGAAAGATAAAACATGAAACTGGACATTTTTTTTATTTTTTTCTTATAGGAATCAGTTGAAAACTGAGCAATGAGCAAGCATCAAGAAATGCCTAATGGACCCAAATTCCACCCACGCCTGAAATCCCTCAAGAATCCCTAAGGAACCAGGTACCCACCGCCATCCCGTGTTCCCAACTTCCACAGTTATGAGCTCGGGCACTGAACTAGCAGGAGGATGAATCCCAGGTCCTGCTCCCACCGCTGCTTCCCACCAGTGAGGTACGACCTTGCTGTGGAAGGTGCTCCACCGTGCCGCCCGGCTCTGCCAGCTGCAGGGCCTTGCTCAGATCCATCCAGAAGGGAGTTACTCGGATAAGCAGGAGGCTGGATTTCAGCTGTTAGGAATTGCGTGCACAGGCCCCTGCCACGAGGTACAGCTCTGGCCAGGGACGCGTTACGGGTCCATCTCCAGCAATCCCGTGCAGGCACAGAGCTCTCCGGCCATCCTCTCTGTGTTTTGAGGGGCAGGGTACGGCCCAGCACCTAAAGGCAAATTTTCCAGGGTCCAGCCATGCCAAGCACAGCTGCAGGATCAGCCTTCTACAAGACGACTTCTCTGAGAGCTGTAAGAAGCTGAACTGTGAGACAAATTCCACTCTTTTTTAAAAATATTTTATTAATAACCCATTAGTTAAGGAATATAAGGACAATGTCTTCTTACACTTTAACACTAAAGAGTATTTGTGGAGTAAGAACAGTCTCTGAAGAAAGAAAGTTATAACTGAGTACAGCATGGAACCCAACACAGACACAACCTTCAAACGAGATCAAGTTCTGGTTACACATCCTTATGCACTGTGTAGAAAATCAAATGAAATTTAATTTTAAAATACAAGCAAGGGAATACAATAACAGAACCAGATCGTAGATTTCTGCTGGACTAAACGCCTCTTTTCTAAAAAAAGTATTGATTAGAAAAGACGCAATGATCTCTTCAAAACATCTATTTCTACTGAGATCAAAAACGGATACAGTGCTCTGTTAAGACGGTTGTTTTCTTACACAGCATATTTCATCGGCTGATCTCGGGATTGTTAGCTAGTAACATAAAAAAATCTCAAAACCTAGATTACAAATTATCTCATTTGAACTATTTAAACCAGAACCTTGCTGTCTGTTAAGTAAGAAATCAAATCAACACAAAGTTGAAAGAGATTTTTATCCACGTCACGTGTTTCAGGTAATATGGAATTAAAAGAAATAAAAGGATGAGAATTGTGACTCTCGCAGCAGCACGGGGAATATACAGTTACGTAGCCAAACGGTAACATTAATACTACAAAATTATGCCAGTGAGAAAAACCTGACATTTTAACAATGTAAAACAAGATACACCAGCAAAAAGTTGAACAGCAATAATCTTTAGTGTTACTGAAAGGAAGAAAAGGGAGAATAGGAGCCTGATGCGTAGGAACATAATTAAGTATGACAGGTAATTAAAGGTATCAACAGTTTGAGTGTCTGTGAGAAAGCTGCAAGAAAGCGACTTATTTCATGATAAAAAAATATACGCACTGGTTGTTTCAGCTTTACACACAAAATGGGTATTATCTGTCTTCTTCGATTCATTTCTAGCTGCGACCAGGAAGGTCCCACGCACGCTGAGGACAGGAGGGACCTGGGGTAGGGCTGCGTTGGACAAGGACACCCAGCGCTCCACGTGGACACGCGCTCGCACCGAGGACAGCTTCGCTACTGCCGGGCTCCGAGGAACTGCCTGGATGTCTGGAGCTGAGGTCTGGAGTACCAGTCCACAGCCACTGCAGAACCTGGACATCCAAATGCTGCCAGTTTCACACTCTGGTACAATTTGGTGGGTTGTAACAAGATCAGAATACGTGAGGAGACAAAGTACATCCGTGATTCTGCGTAAGCAGAATTGTTTGCGCTCTGCTGCATCTCCCCCAAAGCTCTCAGAGCACGTAACTAACTTGATGGTTTCCTTGATGGTGACCCAGGTGAATGGTGCTGCGCCGTGCCTGCTTGTGTTGGCTGCAGTGGCAGCAGGGATAGATTTTAGGCAGATTAGCAACGCTCACCCCATGGCTATACGATGGCTGAAGTCAGTACAGACAAAGCAGATGAAGGAGCGCCACATCAGCCCCTGGGCTAAGCTCCATCTCCACAGGCCCCTGGATGGAAAGGTCATGGCTGGTAACGTGACCTGCCCCAGGTACAGTGTCACAACGGGGAGCCAGGAGAACTCCGGTGCCCGAGCCGTGCCCAGTGCTGGTCAAACTCCCCCCAGCACTGCGATGCTCAGCGAAAGCGGTCCTTCGGCATGCTCGCATGCTTGCAGGCAGGTGACTTGGTTTTGGAGGTGAAAGGAAGTCTCCAGGGGTTCCTCTGGAGTGAGCTTTTCGAAGAAGGGCCCTTCTCCCTTTCGGCACGTCAGCAGTGGCAATGTGGCTTGTACAGGGTCTGTTCTGTCACCGAGGAAGGGCATGAAACGAACTGCCAACGGAGGTCCAGCTGTGGAAAACTGCCCCGCCCTCCTCAGCTGGAGGGTTTATACCTCTGGAATTGCATCCGCTCCCACAGAACTGGGAATTGCCCTTATTGCCTGCAATAACACTTCACTGCCTTATCTGTAACCCTGGTAAGTCATTAGTTTCAGAGTCTTGTGGCAGGGAGTTCTGGAGGTTAATTATGCACTTCCTCTGCCCAGTTACGACTTCTTGCCTTTCTAGCTCCCCGCTCTGGCAGTGCACACACGCTGACTCGTGCCCAGCCTGCTCAATGCCACTGATTTCCAGTCTCTGTGCCACAGCCTTTCAGAGTCGCAGTGCTTCAGAGCACGGAACAGCGTTTCTGAGACTCCTCAAGACAGCAAGCAGCAGCTGGAGCAACAAAGCAAGTGCCATGAGCAGCAACACAGCCATTTACCAGAACAGTGTGTCATGCTGGGAGGAGATGCTGTAGGACGGGGAGAGGTGGAAGCTCCAATACCTTCCCAACAGGAGGCTTGGAGGTAGTCCTCTGCTGAAGAGCCGGAGCTAAAAGGGTTTGATGGAGGATTGCAAGGACATGGGCTGGTCCAGCTCAGCTCCAAACATAGGGCATGCTGTGACATGGCTCTTCACAACAGAGGCGGGCACAGGATGCTGGTGGAGCAATGTTCTTGTTGCAAGCAGTGGTACCTCAGTACAGATTTTACCACAAAAAAAAACAAAGTCTAAAGCCACTTGCAGGATCTCAGAACAGCACACAGCTCCCCATACAGCTTTGGGGGAATTTTGGCAGGAAAAGAGGGAGATGGGCATCTTTTCTCTCATTTTTTAAGAAACAAATAGCCAGATGTCTGAATCCTCCAGGGAGGCAGAACATTTACCAAACATCCAATGAACAGTTACCGATCCTTGTTACCCTTGAGGGTAACAAGGGTCCAACTTGTAGCATTCACAGTCAAACTCTGCAAGTCTGGAAGAGGGCAGAGACAGGCTAAAGAAAAGGTAGAGAAAAGTTCACCCAACGCCAGAAGGCCAGGCTGAGAGACATGTCAGCAGTAAGCAAACAGTGTTGGCAAGAAAGAGTCACTAGATGATTTTCAAACGTTATCTGTAATAAAACCAGACAGACTGGTATGAGAGCAAAGATTTGACTTGAATTTTTAAGCTCTTGTGGTGCTCTGGTCTTCAAAAAAAAAACAAAATAAAAAGCACTTTGGCCCGGACTGTCAGAAGTGACTCGAAAATTTCACCTGTTCATCAAAAGCCTTCAGTGAGTCCACTGCTTACAGAAGGCTGAGAGCTGCTCTCTGGAAATCAGAATCATCTGAGATGTCTCCACTTGGGCACAAAAATCCCCAAACAATAGATGTCCCCAAGATCACAAGTTACTTTTGCAATTGTTGGTTCTTTTTTCTCTTTGCTAGTACAAGCTTCTTAAGGAAAGATGGATCGACACCCCACCAGATGAAGCAGTCTCCTTCAGCCAGCTCCTGCAAAACCCAGTCCTACAGAGAAACACAACCCAACTCTCCAGCTGGAGGGAAGGTGTCTGACAGCAATACTTAGAAACAAAGCAAGAGCGACATCAAATCTGCATTAAAAACGAGTCAACAACCAGTGCAAACATATTCTTTAGAAAAAGGCAGTATAAGAATAAGTTAAAACCTATAATGGACTATAACAAAAGAGTAGATCTACTGCTTTTTTTCTCCAACAGACATGAGGTAGTTGTGTTGTTAGGGAGGAAAAAAAATAAAGAAAGAGAGAAGTAGTAAAAATGCTACTCTATACCACACACTACTCCACTTTATAAAATTAAATAATATAAAGATGTTCCAAGGAAATAAAAATACATGTTGTACATTAAAAGGACAGATGTGTACCTAAAATATTAGGTACAAGAACCTACGTAAAACAAAGTCCAGGTTGGTGAAACGACCCAGACGCTGAAGAAGGTTCTATATAGTACAAGTTGTTAGAGGCACTCGTAGAGTGTGTAATAAAAGGCCACTACATCAGCCTGCTAGTGGTAGTTACTGCGGTAGCACGCAAAGAGAAGCCTTATCATCCTTTTAACCACGGGAGGGCAGAAAAGGCTGGTGGTTACAGCTCGCTGCGTTTGTTTGTGTTGGCTTCCACCCCCTCGTGGGACTCCTCTGACAAAATTCATCCCAACTGCGAGGCGGTAGGTAGTGCCAAGGCGCTGCCTGGTGAAGAGACGGTTGAGAAGAATCGC
Organism: Tauraco erythrolophus; assembly: GCF_009769465.1. Taxonomy (NCBI): domain Eukaryota; kingdom Metazoa; phylum Chordata; class Aves; order Musophagiformes; family Musophagidae; genus Tauraco; species Tauraco erythrolophus. The sequence goes on along the minus strand of NC_141478.1, from coordinate 3,245,208 downwards.
TCGGTGTACCCTGCCTCTTCCCAGCATTAGAAGATGCTTTGCCAGTCGCCTCGAGGCCTACAGCGAAGTGACAGCCCCAGTCTAACGCAGAAGGCTCTGTTCGAGCCGTAGTTTCATGTCAGACTTCGGCAGATGGCTCAATCCTGCTCCCACAAAAACCAAGTTACTCGTCAGCTCCAGCGGGAAGAAGACAGGCTCTTACCAATCTGCCTACTGGTTTCTCGAAGGCGATATGTACAGCTGACAGGTCCGAATCCTGTTCTGGTGAGACGCTGCGTCTTCTTAGCTCCTGCTGGGCTCAGTGAGTCGAGGGCATGCAGCACCTCACAGGGACAGGCCCTTCGTAGTGCTTCTAGCTCTCCCATGATCAAAATCAGATCAGTTCACTCTTTCATGATTGTGGACACATGCCATCTTCTCAGATGCTGAGGATGAACTGGTTAAACCAGAGTTACTACAGAGGGGGGCCTCCTCCGGGGACAGGGAAAGCAGTTGGCACTTGACTGGCTGCACATCTCCGCTGCCTTCCTGGATGGAGTCCGAATCTCCGCTCTCCACTGAATCCAGACTTTCCCTGTGCCTGTGGAAGCCATTGGTGAGCCCACGGATGCAAACGGCCTCTGTTTTGTTAGTCTTTCTGTCAGTACTTAACAACTCGTCCTGGGTCTGAACCTCAGAATTGCCCGTGCAGTCCACCAGCACTTGGCTGGTGTCCTGCTGGGTGCTGGGAGAGCCGGGAAGAGCCGGCTCTCCAGAGGGGAGCTCTTCAGGCTCCTGGTCCTCGGTTTCTGTCTCTTCGCTTTCCAGGGTGTGCAGCTGGGAGTCGTAGTCTCTGTCAGAAGCTGAAAAATCAGAATGGACAATGACCTCTGCTTCCACTTGGTGGAGGCTGGCTGGTGGGTGGCTCTTCTTTGCTTCATTCTGTTATCAAACATGGGAAAAATTAAAAAAAAAAAAGAAAAAAAAAAGAAGGTAAAGTAAATGAAATTCAGATAATTGAGGCTGTGACCAAACCAAGCACTGAAATGTATTTCTTTTTAATCCCACGGAGTGCAATGGGATGTACCCGTGCCTCTATTAAACATTATCTTGATATGCTTTTCAAAGCCGAAGTCTTAAGAAGCATCTCAAATCACCTCAGGATCATTATTCCCACTTCACACTTGGGAAAGCAAATCCCAAGTGATTTGCCCATGGTTTCTTGGCAGGCTGGAGCAACTATTCCTCCAAGCCTCTGTCAAAGACCACAATTTTCAAAACTCACCAGCCTGTTTCCATATGAAGGGCCGGATTTCCAGAGGGTGACTGGGCAGCGCTTTAGGAAAGTGGCTTCAGATAGCTCATGATACAGACCCACAACTAAATACCGGGGCTCCCTTCACTTTCCTGGTTTAATTTTGGCTACACATCACAAAAGGTTTGTTTGTTAGAGCCCTGGTCACAGCTTGCAAAAGTTGTTGTGAATTCAAGCACTTTTATTCAGAAAGAAAACAATCAGTTCTCCTCCTTTTAAGTGGAGTTCAGGCCACAGGTCTCCACAAATCTGGCTAACGAGCAGGTCATTCTGCGAGATCACCACTCAATAATTCAACAGGCAAATTATTTTGGAAGCTCACAAAGAGCTCTCCAGGCAATCAGCGCTCAGATTCTGAGCTGAGTGTGATTTAGCTGCAAGACGACGATTCAAAGCATGGAAGTGATATCCCACGTGGAATTTGCGCTTTCTGTTGGAGCCGACTTTGTACATCATTTACATATTTTAACACTTTTCTCCTTTTGTTGACAAACTGATGGGTAAGCTGTGCTGTGAACAGTGCCCTGTAATTGGGTTGTAAAACATTGTCTTAACTCTATCCACAATGTTAATTACATCCTGAGTATAATTGATTTTCACACTACTATCTAGGAAGGAAACGTAGGTAGGTAGGTTACTTAGAAGTATTTGCTGGGGGTGGAGATATGGGGGGGGTGAACTTTTTAAAGCAATAACCAAAGAAATCCTCTGGTACGGAGTTAATCTGAACAGGTGTCAGCTTGCTTTGCTGAGACTGTGGCACAGACATCACAATCCCTGCACAAACTCTCCCAAACATGGGTGTGCATATTTATTCCAATGAAGCAATACCAGAAACAGGATTTCCTCCCAGTTTACACCCCCACATAAAGAAGACAAGTGCAGTGGAAATTGCTCTACCCTATTTGGAGAAGGGGTTTAAATCAGCCCTTGATCTTTGACTCCTTTTACAGGCAAAAACACAATCCCTCCTTCAGGCGAGCGGCCTGTAGATCTTATTGACTGTGCTGAGCGTTGCAGCTCCTAACTTATTCCGAAGGCTGCGTGCTGCATGGCCACAGCAAAGACTCAAAGCAGACTGCCGGTGCCTGGCTCCGGGTTCTCAGGAACCAGGACTGCTACAATCCTGCTGACAACGGAGCTGTCTGACCCCACCTGACCATCACCAAAAGAAGCAGCCCACATCATGAGCCCTCAAGGGCTGGCTGGAGTCAAGACAGAAGATCAGGGGAGAGCTGAGGTTTCGAACGATTCTTGGAAAAACCAAACAGCTTTTATTCAAATCCCATCAGTTTTGCTGGCATACACTCCTATACCCAGGAAAAAAAATAAAGCCCATGATCAGGCAACTAAAGCTAGCTCAGAGAAGAAAACATTTTCTCCTGTGCTGCAGAAAGGAAAAAGGGAAAAATGGGGAACATAAATGGAGAAAACCACATCAGAACAGAGAAATCAATAAACCACCAAAGACACCCACCATCACAGCATCGTAAACCAGAGCTTGTAACAAAAGCTTCTGTCCCGCGCTGGAAGGGAGCTTCAGCGATCCGTTCACAGCAGAGAGAGGCTCTTTTGTGATAGTGTCCCCGTATCTGGCTACGCTGTTTGTCCAGGGCTGGCTGGCTGATTTATTCCATGAAGACTGCAGAAGAAAAGCCGGAGGAGAAAAGATCCAATTATCACAGATAAGAGATTCTTATCGTCATAAACCTGAAATGAGAAGCAGCTTGAAAAAGGAAACTTCGAGTTGGGGAAAATACTACGGCATTAGAAGACGCAAGTTGAGAGCAGAGATCACTTCTGATGGCATCGAAATAAAAACACTCTCTGCAACAGCCTGGCACAGTCACCCCGTTGCAACAGGCTTTATTGCTCTGTTGCGCGTCTGGTGCAGAGCGAGGGGATAAAAGTTGCCAGAGGGTTCACAACCAAAGCGGGCTTTCCACTGGTTCTTGACGCTTGAGGCCAACAGGTATAGCATGGCACAAGACACCACTTAAAGCTCCACTGAAATCAACTCCCTGGAAAGCTGCAAACCACCCAGAGCGGCGTGAGCCCACTGAAAAATAACGCCAAGCTGGCAAGGAACAGAGACGGTGTAAATCTGGAGCAGAATGACTGCCGTATTTGCTCTGGCACAAGCAGCGCTCTGCAGCATGGAGAAGGACCCTCACCTGTGTGCACCAGCACGGGTGCTCCTGGAAGAGTTGAAGACAATGCTGAAGGGCTCGTTTGGCAGCGCAGACAGATTCCCTGCGCTAAGTGAGGGCTCGGGCAAACACTCTGCCATTCCCCGTCAACACAGAGGCACAACATTGGGGGCCTTATTTTTTTTTTTTTTTTAATTTTTTTTGTTTTGCAACAGACCACCAAGCAATTCTTAGCTCAGCTTTAAATCCCCAGGGCAACCAGTGTTACCTTGTTTGTAGATCTAATTAAATTATATGGGCTGAACGCAATTTGTTCTGGGTTCTCTCAGCTTCCCCTTGCAATAAACTGCTGAATGCACACCTCTGTGTAGGGGAAACGTGTGCCTTTAAAAGCTGAAGTTATTTAACAGCTCAGACTATTAGTTCACAGGCAGAGAAGTATTTTCTTCCCAGGTTTTGATTTTACTGGGCTGTTCTGCATATACCTGAGCTCAGCCTTGCTCCTGACTCGTCTATATGTACACACACAAACACGCACGCTCAGATTTGAGGAAGACATGAGCCAGTTATCTCTGGGCTTGTTCCACAGATGTTACATGCTCCCTGGATAGAAGTGAGAGGACGACGCAAGGCTGAAGTGAAGAGGAAATCCTGATCTGACACAACTGTGAGTGTGCATGTGCTTAGGGAATTCTGGAGGTGTGAGCACACTGGCTGGGTAGCGTGGAGATATACGGCACACTATTCAAACTCACTAACCACCTATCGCCCGCTGCCAGGTGGGAGAAACTCAGGGTTCTGCTCTGCATATGTGGCTGCTGCTTACACAGGCCGGATCGATTCCAGCAACAGTCGATGTAGCACGAGTCCAGCCGAGACGGCAAGGAGATTTCTGACATCAGCCTGACCTTGTGTGAGTCATTTGACCTCCTTGTGCCTCAGTCCATCTGGCTGGAAATTAGGTAGAAATACGGGACCAGATGTTGTGTGTGAGCCAGGCATTCCTAAGTCAGCTATTTAGCAAGAAGCAAATGTACCTCGTGCTGTCAGTGCTGGCAGAAGGCACATTAAAGCGCTCGTGTACGCGCTGAAGGGCTGCCCAAGCCTTTCCCCAAGCACTCTCTGCCCACCCTGACTCAAGCACCTTGCGGGAAGCAGAGCAGTGTTACATCCCCGCACCAACCCCAAGTCATAGGAACTTCGCTGCTGCCTCAGGATCAATCCCCAAGAAAACAAGCAGCAAAGGGCCTCGTCTATATGACAACACCCTGCAGGACAGCGATGCCCAAACCTGGTGCAGTGGTTATCAAGCATTTGCTAATTTAGAAGTGGATGCTGGAGGCAGCATCTTTGCCATTCCTCTCTCCGCAATCCTCAATGATACATTCCGAGCCAAAAGCGTTCCCTAATTGCTCCCTTTCTAAGTGGACAATCATTAAACTACACTTTAATAACAGGAAATCAACCAAGCGATCACACGCAGCTCGCAATAAGGAATATCGCTATGTGCAAGTACTCGAGGAACGTGCTCAATTTGCTCCTGCTGCCATCTGAAAGGCTTTCTGCAGCTACATGGCTGACTGATGGCTTCTGCGCCTTTTCCAAGGAACATACGTTACTGAGCAAATACTGCCTGGAAATTTCAGCACTGAACCTACACAAATATGCACACACGCACACAAATGTGTGTCCTATTATAGATACTTACATGCATATTTGCCATCAGAAAGATCTGAGCATCACGCGCAGACACACACACACACAGAGCAAACTTGAAAACCTTCTTGCAGGCATCTCGTGAATACCAAAAAACGTGGAAAGAAACAGGCAGCTCTGCTGCAATCCCCAATGGACCATCTGTTAGCGGAAATGTCAATCTGCCATGTTTACATAGGTTTTGATGACTCTGGGAACAGCCTGTTCGGCTCTGGCTGAAATTGGCTGCAACAAAGAACAAACTTGTTTTGTACCAGTTTGCAACTTTCAACAAACAGAAAAAACCATCAGCCACACAACATGGCCTATATCCCACATGTTGTTCAAGCACATTATGTTTGAAGGAAAAAAAAAAAAGGAATCCCTCTTGGGGCTTAGTCTCTAAGACTGGGCAGTGGCAATTAACTCCAGGTCTGTTTTCATCACAGACCTGAAGGTCTTGTGTGCCTGAAAGCTTCTCTGCTTTTTTAAGCAGTATCTTCTGGAGTAAAAGACAATACTATTTCTTTCTACTCAAGGCAGGCTCGTGAATGGCTGAAGGAAGACAAGGAAACGTTCTCTTGGTTTTTGCAATAAGAGGAACAAGAGCAAGGAGTGTCAGTCTAATACTAACTTAAAGAGAGAAAAATCCCTCTGTCAGTTCACTGCAAACACAAGAATGAAAACTAATAAAAACATCTTCCAATAAAAGGTGTTTCCATTACAGCTAAATCCTTATCAAAGCAAACAAGCTTTTTCATTTTAGCCTTTTTATAGAAACTCCGACTGGTAAAAATGTGCCTAGATCATGTTACCTTCTTAGTGACAAGCAATTATTTCATGCAAATATATGAGCTGAGAATGAACGTGTAGGAAATGTTGATCTTGAAACCTTCCCTGTTTTATGAGGACGATCACTTAAACTAGCTTGAAATCCCGTGCAGAATGAGGCTGGGGACATTTCAGATGTGCCCAGCTTTTAAGGATGTCATAGCGGAGGGAAAGGATTCATTGCTGAATGGCACCACAGCAGCTGGTGGCAGTGGGAAAAAGTGGGAAAGCTCCATGTCATGCAAATGTACAGGCATCCCTGCACGCAGCTGCACCTCCAAACAAGATGCAACAGAAGACAGACCTCTCCCTGACCAGATAAAGGAGAATCTCTGCTAGCTGTCAACGGGAGCACAGCTCTCATCTAAGGCTTTTCAGTAAACATTGAGACACTTTTTCCACGCAGAAAAATTTCAACACGAAAATGACAAACAACTTGGGTAGATCCAAGCTCCCTGATGCATTACAGCTTTTGCTCTCCAAGTCACGGGGATCCTTCAAGGGAAACGCAGTCCCTGTAGGAAGGAGGCCCAAGGGAAGGAGCGGGGCAGCAAGTGAGGAAGGTTCCAGCTCGCAAGAAGCACAATGGCAAACATTTCCAAGCCAAAATGTTTGGCTTTGGCTTCATTCAATGGAAAGCTGAAGTCTTCCATGGAAAGCAGATGCTTTTTAACATTCTCCCCCACCCCCTAAATTGCTTGGCCCAAAGCAGCAGTGACAGAGATGTCTGGAGAAGAGCCATTTTATCATCCTCAGTCCATCTGTCACAGGAAACAGAGATGCATCACCACAGCCTGTGCATTATGGTGTCATTTATAACGCAGGATACCGATGGCATCAGTCTGGGGGTCACCAGAAAGGGGAAGAGAGTAAGAGTGGAAAATCACTTGCCAGTGTATTTACAAATCCTCGTGTATGACCACGGGAAACGCACAGAAAGGAAGGAAAAGGGCCTGCTAAACGGCCAAGCATACTCCTGCCTAATGGAGCTGTCAGCCATCCAGAGGAGCCCCGTGCCAACAGCTCGGCTGCAGTAGCACCTTGCTGTCCTGCAGGCAGGGAAAGGTGGCCAGAGGGCTCCTGTGGGCTCACCAGCAGCACAAAGACTGTCCCACCTTCTGCTTGCTCCAACCTGCACCCTCAGCATTACTTCTCATGACTCAAGAGGAATCATGGCCCCACATTCACAGGGAATGGTGATCTTGACTTGAAAACATGGAGGGGGACGTCTCAAACCACTTGCCTGCACTTCTTTGCAGGAGTCAGTTCAAGTCTAAGCACTGTTCAAGACCCCCTGCCCTCAGTCTCACTGTTCTCCAGTTCCCCACATCTGCAAAATGACATTCACTCACTTCTGACAGCTTATGGCACAGGGACGGTCCCTTTATGTCTGTACATCTCCTAACAACGTGGAGCCTCCAATCTCCACTGGAACCTCGGTGTGGGAAAATGACTGAAACTCGGGCTGCCACAAGAATAAAAACAATGAAGAATAATCCATGAAATGCCAAATAACGAGCCGGCATGTGAAAAGCCTGCAAGCATGGCAGCAGCCGTCACTGCCACTGCTAACGGCAAGTCAGCCGACATAAAACAGGTTTCAGGAGCATAACCTGAGGGCAGAGGCAAACAGGCAACGGGAGAAGGTCACACAGGCCTGGAGCTGCCAGTTCCTTGGCATCACAGTGATACAAACCTGCCCAACAGCGGCAGCAGCATCGGACTAGGAGTCTGTCCCAGCCAACATCCTGAGCTCTGTGGCAACATGATACGCTGTTAAATAAAAGGGATTCTCACTTCCATTTCTCACTGCTTTGCTTTACTGAATAGCACTGCAAGTGATAGCATCCGACCTAGAGCACGCTGGGGAGCTTCCCCTTGCCAGGCTGGACCAAGAATTTCCTTCCACAAGGATTTTCTCTTTCCTGTGGCTCTACCACATTCCTTGCTGTGGGTTTTCACAGCCCAAACCACACATGGCGTGAGAGAAGAAAAGAGAAGGCAGCAAAGGCAGCTGGTCCCTGTATGGTACAAGGCTCCCGGCAACACTCAGTTCCAGGCAGGGTCCTGGGGGGTTTCTGGCAGCTGCTGGAAGAAGGGACTTGCAGTACACAAGACAACCCAAGGAACCCACAACTCCCTCCTGGGCCTTGGCTAGTAGCATTTTGCCTACAGGCAGGGAGACGCACACACCCACAACCGCACCTGACTCTGACTTACATCTCTTGTGAGGACCAGGCACATGTGCACCAGCCCAGCCATCCTCCTGAGCCCTGCCCAACTCCTTGATTGCCCACCCAGGTAAAATCACATCACCATCCCGACATGGGGCCTCTCAGCAACTGCAGCATGAAGATATTTTTGGCCTGAGTCTTTTCACCCTGGATTATACATGTCAGAGTACGGAAAGGATGCAACGGTGCTCAGGGCTGGCTCAGGTGGCACTTCCAGCAGGAACTGGACAGTGGATGGAGCAGGACCTCCTGCGTGGGAGCACATCTCCCTCCAGTGCCCACTCCCAGCAACAGCAGCCTGTTGCTCCCGGCTGTCACTCAAGCTCTCCTTCACCTGCCAGGTCACCCTCGCCGGGCAGCACGGGTGACAACACTGCTCCCCGGGTGGCTGCATGTGGCTGCTCCTCAGTGATCCTTGCTTCCCTAGCCACATCCATCAAAAAAACAAGCTCGCTATTCTGCTGGCAAAATCCAATGAATTTAACTCTCAGTGGCCTTTCCACATCCAATTAGGGAAGGAGAGACACTACAGCAGAAAAAACCTCCCCAGAGGTCCGATCTCTGAACATAGCTGCTGCCAGACACTGCCAGCCTCTGTGACAGATGCTGGGCACCCCAAGCTCTCAGGCTAAGCCCCGAGCAGCCAGCCCTTGGCACTGCCCTCTCCATCCCCTGCCCTGCACACACGAAAAATCTTTGTGTAAACCTTTGCAGACAACAGGATTGCTGCTTTGGAAGAGAGATCTGGATATGCTGCCCCCAGAAAGGCCTCCCAAGGGAGGGAACTTCCCCCCACCCCAACCTGTTCTCAGGGTAAGTCACCATCACTGAAAACGTTTGTTCCTTATTCAACAGAAAGAACTGTAGGAAATTCCTCACACTTTTCGGCTTGGGTCCAGACAGGCAGCTACGTTCCACCAAAATCCATGGATGCGGCTTGGCTGCAAACTGCCTCCTTCAGCCAAGCACTGATCTGCCACAGCACTTGGGCAAGGCCAAGAGCATGGCTCCAGCTCACGGGACTACTGAAGCCAGCAGAACACATCACCTTTCCAAAAGACCGTTCCTGCGCTGCCACCGGCAGCGGGGCCGGGGCTCGCGGTTCGCTGAGTGTCCCGAACTCCCCCCAGTGACACACGAGCCCATCGTTGATGCAAACGTGAAATCCCGTGCGCTCACGATGCATTTGTTTTACTGAACTTCCTAATTACTTTACGTGCTCTCCCCGGACTACGACGAGAGACATAAACAGATTAACTGAATTAGGCCAATTAAAGGTTCCCTAATGGAATGAAATGTTTCAGGCAAGCTCGAGAGAGGAAATGGGCAGGAGGGAGTGAAAGACAATGCAATGTCAGGCAAACCACACCGAGCAGTAAAAGACTCCTTCGAAAAACAAGGTTCACAAATAAAACAGTTTCACCTTTGTATATCATCAAAGATATTCCAGTGAACACACTATTTATGGACAAAGCACCTTTAAGCCTAAGCAAGAGCATCCTAGCAGGCAGAGCACCTACTCTGCACATCACAGGGTGATGACTGCAGTGGAAACACATCACTGCTTCACATCCCCACCAAGGAGAGTCCCCCAAGTGCCCTGAAGACACATCAGCTTCACATGGTCTGTCGGGTGGGACAAAGTCTCCCTTGCTCAACCTCCTGAAACAGCACAGTACTTCGGGAAGACTATCTCTTCCCTTCAGACTCTGGGCTGCTTAGGAGGCAAAATACCTGTGTGGATAACTCTAGGACTCACTATAGGTACTGCAACGGTGCCAGGGCAGGAGCAGAAACTGGACCGCTTGTCAGCAGCCAGTGCATGGGTGCTTTCCCCTGACACCCTTCCCTGGGCGTTTGGCTCTCTGGGCCAGATGGCAGCCACTTTCTCCCACCATCTGTATGCCACAGCACCAGGAATGGCATGGCTTTCTGCAGCAGGACGTTGGCAGCTGCTTCTCTGGGGATGAGGGGTCACTGTCCCAGGAGATGAAAAGGGGTGGCAGATGGCACGGGGATCCCAAACTCAGATCTGACAGCCAAGACTAAGCCAGTCAGTTTTACAGAGAGGGAAACAAATGGCTGCCCAGCACCACCATGCAGCCAAGACTACCAGCACTATGCAGAGCCAGGACAGGATCAGACCCTGGCTTCCCAGCAGTGACACATCACAGGCTCTTGCCTAGGATGGGAGCCCAGTCACCATTCGCATTAGTCCTTACCTTCCTCTTCCCATGGATGACATCCGCAGGGAGGCTCGTGTGGATGAGGCTGTGCACTTCCGTCAGTTCTGTGATGTCCCCCAGGGGCACGGGTGCATCCTCTGGGAGTGGGGACATGAGGGACTCCAGCTCATGTGAGTCCAAGGTGGCACTGGGAGCTGCTGCCCCTTGCCTGCTCCGGTGGTAGTAAGTGTGGTTGCCGGCTGCCTGGGAATCCAGGCCTGGCAGGGCCTCCCTGAGGGAAAACAGGCAAGAATTGGCATCTCTCATGAGCCTCACTTTCCTCCGTCCCAAACAGCCATGGACTGCCAGAAAAAGTGATCCTCCAGGCAGCTCAGCCTGTCCTTGTGGAAGCAACCAGGCCTAAGGACCTGTCCTGATGCTCCTGAAGAAGGGGCTCTTCTATCCACATCCTACTGTAACAACTTTCACTGCAGTTGGCTCTCCCCAGATGTATCTCTTGATCACCTTCACTAATCCTAAAGCTCATACAACGCACAGTGCTGGATGTAAAGCCCTCCCCTTGCCAGTGGATCACAAGGGCAGCAGACAACATGACTCCAGCACTAGACCCCTGCCCATGGGGAGCTGTGTCACTCCTGTCATCTCTGCTTTACAGATACGAGACGCAACAGGACAGAGAAGTTGAGTGGCCACGTTAGCACAAGACTTCAGAAGCTGCTTGTTCCTACTCCTGAGATCTGTAACCAGCTCAAAGCTCTTCTGGACAACTAATCTCGTTTCCAAACATGGTCCTTCCAAATGCTTGTGGCTGGATTCAGATCCCAGGGGTAGCAGGGGGGCTTTGGGCTGAGCCCAGTCCTCCTTAAACCAGCCTGTCACCCACTGGGAAGTCTTTCATCATTTTCCCAACTGGAAGTTAACAAATCCTTTCCAAACATCCTTAGAGCTGTCCAACCTCAGAAACAAAATACTGCCCACGCTAACAGATGCAGGTAATAATCCAGCAAATAGTGTTTTTTCCCCTTTTCTTTTTTTTTTTCCCTATGCCTGGAAAAAAAGTCCTCTTAGTCTAACAATGCAAATTAAAGAGAAACTATTGAGAAAAACAATCAGTGAAGACTATACTAAATATGTTCCTCAGCCAGCTGGCACTCCCAGGACTCAATCTTTGTATTAATTGATGCCATACACCGCATCCCAAACAGCCCAGCCAGCTGAACAGGGAAGGAGCTCACGGTGTATTTTGTCTCCTTCCACATCAGCCTCCCTCACCTCCTGCCAAGGCCAGGGGACACCTACCTCTGCTTGCTGTTGCGGAAGCTGGCGCACATGCAGAAGAGTATGCAGAGCAGCCCCAGGCAGACTCCCACAATGATTCCCGTGACAGAGTGGATATCCAGAACATCTAATGAGGGAGGCACAGACACATCATTTCGGCTGCTAGCAGGAAGAAGGTACCAAGTACCTTACGTTGAGAGAAGCACCAGCTTCACTAGAACCAACATATAGGTTGCTTATACCATTTAAAGTGGCTTAAAGCAAACTGGCAACTACGCACAGTCACTAATTTCACACTGCACAGGCCTAACAAAAAGGCAGCGAGATGTAGGTTGCGTGTGCCCTTCCACAGGAGCTGGGATGGGCAACAGAGAAGAAGTTTGGCTGTGGGATGGGTTCTGCAGCTGCCTGAGGCCTGTGGAGCTGCACATCTGAGGACTCTGCTGTGACCTTCTGCCTTGGCCTACACGCAGTCGTGTCGCACGTTCTGCGCGATGACATCAGGCCATTCCTTGGCAAACGGAAACGCTGCTGCTGACAAACCGCAGTCTTCAGCAACACAACTCGCTTCCTGCACCAGGACAAAGGGGAAATTCATACCAGACAACTTCTCCCGGAGGGTGTGCACGTCCTTAACGTTTGAATAGGGACCAGATCCCACGACTGTCTTTGCTCCCATCTTGAAGAAGTATCTGGTATCGCTTTCCAGGCCATGCACTTCAGTGCTGAAGATATTTCCTGAACAAAAGGAAGTCACAAAAAGTTGAAACTGCACATTTTAAAGAGTATTCAGAGGCTACAGCAAAGCAGCAGTGGAATTCTGTTGGACTCTCAGAAGTGAGAGATTTTGTGTCATGAGCTTTAAGAGGTAATTCAAACACCGCTTCAGTATTAACGAACTTAATTAATGAACTGATGATACAGACTGCACGTGGTGTTGCTGGCATACGTTCTCCTAGGAATTACTGGCTGCCAGCCTGTATCTGCAGGATGTTTGCTGGATGATAATGGCTATTTCAGCCCTAGACGTGTATGATTTAATGTCTCTCAACAGTCTCATCTCTGGACTCTCCTATATGACCAGAAGGAAGGCCCAGCATGTGCTCCAAGAAAGCTGGCAGCATGAGCTCTGGAATGTTTATTTCTATGTGCCCAAAGTGAGGCAAAAATCAGGGCAGTAAGACTGACCAACCAGGGCTCTGTAGGCAGGGAAGAAGGCAGGAGGAGGAGGAGGACCCGGTGGGGTATTACAGTACCTCGAGGAGGCTCACCTTCTCGTGTCAGCAAGGTCCACATGTCATCAGGCTGCGTGTTGTTGGCGTTGTACAGGATGAGGTACTCCACAATGATGCCGTTGGGCTCAGCAGGGGGGCACCAGTGCACTTGGACAGCGTAGGGGTTGAGTGGGTGCAGCCGCAGGTCAGATGGAGGACTTGAGGGACCTGGCAGAGACAAGTAAAGACCCAAAGTCTTTAAAAAGAGCAGAAAAGAGGAGAGTGTTCAACCTGCAGGGCATGACAACTGCTCTGTGCCTTCTGTGAATCCTTCTCAGTGGTGCCACAGTCATGTTTGCAAGCACAAAACACGAAGTGACCTGGGTGGGCAGACAGCTCATCCAAACAGGCTGTGAGGAGCAAAGAGGGGAAGATGCTGAGCCCAATACAGGGCAGGACTTGCACATCATGGCCAACCAGCCAAGGGAAACATGATAGTGCTGATGAAGCCACGCAGCTCAGTCCGAGACCATGCAATGTTGGTTATATTTGAAAGAATATTCCTAGCACATCCCTGCTCCTTGTTGCTGTCTTCTCCATCTTGCCCAAAGCCCTGCCTGAACTGCAACTAGTCCCAGCTAGGAGCAGGACACATACCACCTCCAAAGCCTGCTCTGTGAAGCTGAGTATCAGAGCTCTCCCTGATGAGTGCAGGATTTCTCTGAACCCAGAGGTAATCCCACAGTAACAGGAATTGTTGCCCTAATTTTCTTTATCTGCTCGTCTCTGTTTACCAAGCAGCACTCCTTCCTTGGGCTTGGCAAAGCCACCAGGATGCTTAGTGGCTCTCAGCCTTTTAGGTACTCGGGGACACCAGAGCTTGGAGGTGATCTGAAGCCACCACATCTCTCAGGGGCACATTAGGAGGGATTTGATAGAGATTCAAGAAAACAGGATCCAATTCCCATCGACACTCACGGTCCGGAAGGGTGAACCGCTCCACCACGTTGCCGAAGGGCCCATCAATGCCAACGCCATTGGACTGCACGGCAAACTCATACCTGGTGTAGGGCTTCAACCCACTAATGAGAATGTCTTCATCCGAGCTGCCAAAAGAGGACACATTCACAAGGCCATGAACACTAGATGCTTCTCCCACCCACTGTCACTGTGATACCTTACCAGGAGCACTGTAAGAGATGATCCTAACTCTTACAGTGCTTGGTTTTTCACCTAAAGCTTCATTTCCTGCAGTCACGAGAATGCAAGAGCACTCAGCTCCCAGAAACAGAGCAAAGCTGGTTCCCAGCCTCCAGAACCATTTCTGGTGTATTTGCTGAGAAAAGCTTGAAAATACAGCCTGGTTATAGGCTGAAAACCTGTATTTAAAATACATCCCCAAATTATGGTAACTGCTTAAACTCTAGCAATTTTTAAACCAAACTTGTGAGGACCATCTCACAAATCATGCTTTGAAACTGGCCATAATTGCACCTAGCTTTGTTACTAACAGGGAAACAAGCATGGAAGGTCCAGCCACAGCAGAAAAGATGCAACGACCATCCAGTAAATGATCCCTTGGTATTTTGGTCATGGACAAGTCCCAGTGGCACAGTTCACCAGCTCTGAATGTATCTGTGACCAGGGCAGGCCTTTCCGGCACGTGAAACACCCAGGATTTTAAGCTCAGCACTAGAACCTCCATGAAGGTTCCTCCTGCCCTGTGTTTATTCCTGACACGAGCAACCCATGGCAGATGAACCCTCAGCATCCTGCTTTACCTTGTGTAGTACGTAACGAGAGAGGCGTTTTTCAGGCCCCAAGGGCTGAAGCGCACAGTGTAGTTGACAATCTTGACTGTGGTGAAGTCTGGTTTCTTCCACCTGAGCCATATGGAAGTTGAACTGTTGGACTCTGCATAGACTTGGACTGGAGGCAACGGAGGACCCTTCTGCACAGGGGGATCTGTGGTCCAAGACAAAGAGATGTGGAGACATACATGACAGTAAGGCAAGGGACAGCCATCACGGGCACAGAAAACACGGAATAAAACAGGCCTAGGTTGTGAAGCCTGCACCAATCTGGTGGCCTCCAGCGTAAGCCCCGATGCCTGGCTTAGCCCTTCTGGGCATGAAGAGGTCCAAGCTTTTCCTCACGTGTGGGAAAGACCACAATGGGGATCCACACACCAAGGTGGTGGTGTACTGCTGTGGAACACGGGAGGCCAGCTTCAAAGCTACCCACCCGAGAGGCCCACACCAGGGTAAGGAGGAGACCAGACTGTTCACCAGCCCACAAGGGACTGGCAGAGCTTTCACTTTCTTTGTAACACTGCGGAAAGCCTGGCACGCTGCTAATTCACACTCTCCAATCTTTATAACGTAAGAGATAAAGGTTATTTGGCATTTCCAAGACCATCCCTGAGCCACTAACGGGGCCAGAGAGAACATGGTGAAGGTCATCCACACCCAGTACAAGAACAACCCTAATGAGAACGAGGATATTTTGTTCCTTTCCCTCCTTCCCAAGATAATTCCTCCAACGCAATTTGCTATGACTGTCAAAGGGAGTTTCCTTATATTAGACCTTCTCCATTTCTGTACTATCATTCTTCACACTCATCTTCTGTAACTTTACCTCTACCCTTCCTTTGAAGCCACGTGCCGAGCAGAAGAGACAGACAACAAATGAAGGGCGTTCCTCACCTACTGCTGCTGCAGGTGCCTTTTCGGTTTTGCCCTTCCAAACCGCTGCGTAACCATCTTCATGCTTGTTGAATGCCACCAGCTTCACCTCATAGAGTTTCCCAGGAGCTGGAAAAATCAATCAGGGTTTGTCTGGGGTTATTTTTGTTGCCAACCCTCCCCAGTCAGACATGTTTTCTTTGATTCGACCAGCTTTTCTCACCGTTCAAGAAAGCAGCTTGAACAGAGTTGTATTTGCTAAAATACATCAGGGACCTCCCCTTCCACTTACTGGCTTTTCACATTCAAATACTGTCTCGCAACTGGTGCACGTATCATCACAGCTATTCTCTCATTCTCCCCTCACTTTTTACAGAAATTATCAGCAGCAAATGGACTTGCCCCAGCCACCAAGGGTTAACCAGTGTCATGGCCTGTAGCACATCATCTCAGAATCTCCTGATCTTTCTTCCTTGCTAACTACTAAAGAAACCTAGGCATGATGACTCCTCCTCTCTCTCCTCCATGGAAGTGGGTGCACTGCATTGTTTACTCCTGAGGCGTGAGGACATACTCTCCTCTCCAAAACACACCTCCCATTTCTGATTTCTGATTTATTGACTGCCATGAGGATCTTCCTTCCAGCAAGTCCTCACATGCCCCATTAAGTCACTGGGAGCTTTTCTTGTCTGGTGACTATTTTGCCTCCACAGCAGAGTTTCTTGATTTGCAATCAGAAAAGCAACAGCATACACAAAACCCACACCAGGAACCTGAGGGTCCTCATCACCCACCCTTCCCATCAGACAGCCATGCACTCTATGAGGAACATCATACTTTGACCCAAACTGAGCTGCAGGACAGGGCGCTCTGTCTCTAAGCAGCGCTGCCCTGGTCCAAAATGCAGTTCCCTCTTTCTTCTGGCTTTTCATCAGCTGAAACACTCATTTGCTGTGTTAAGTAACATCTGAGGGTTTTTTTTTCATGGAGCTGGTTTAATCAAGGAAACAACTCGGGAGATATAAAGTTCTCAAATAAGACACTCGCCAGCTTCTCCCTTCAGCAGCCGGCCCATCAGAAGCTCCGCGAGAGCAGTCCAGACTCGCGTTGGTTGCCCTGGCGGCAGCGCATTGATGAAGTTTGTTAATTTGGGACGTGCCTGTTCATTCCCTGCCCTGATAGATCACTGCTCTCTTTGCCAGACAACATAAGCAGAATAAAACCTTTCTTATTGATGCCAATTTTATTATTACCGCACTGATTATGCTCCCAAAGGCTAATGGTACCAATTACCCACGGCTTTCTCTGCTCCACAACACATGTTCACGCTCAGAATATATAAAGAGTTCAGCCACATTTTTCTCCCCAAAAGGATCCTGAAAGCAAACAGAGTTTTGTCTGCCTCCAAGGCAGCCTGATCTGCATTTCCACACTCTCCAGACACAGGAAAACACTTCAAACCCACACAAGAGGGAAGAGACCAAAGGGCACTCAACTCCCAAACAGCTGAGACCATGGACTTGGTGGAACAAAGCAGCCCACAGCCTGCCCCTCGCCAGCACGCACGCTCTGCCTCCTGCCCGAGCACTTGGCTGGGCTTCACTGGGACGCGAGCTCATCGCAGATGATGCGATCCAGAACAACGAGGAAGAGCTCACAGATGGGATGCAGCTGTGGGCAGCTCCTGTTGGAGAACGAAGTGAAGGAAAGGACAAGTCCTCCATCTCCATCCCTGGGTAGGATCAATACCGCAGCCACTTACACGTGGAGCTGGAGGAGCTCCACTACAAGATCAAGCAATTCACATCCTGAAAATAGGGTTATTTTAGATTTCTCAGTCAGAGGCTTGGCTCCAATTTTTATACACAGGCCCAGATGTTCGAGCTCTTAGAACATGCAGACATAAAGCTCCATCAAGCTGTCAAGAAGCTAGTAGGCAGCATGAAAACAGATGTATTTCACTGCATTCCATCATACATTAAATATAAGCAGAATAATCTAGTCCAGATCATTTCAAATCACTAATCTGGATGACGGTGTAATATACCCAACACGCTAAATATGTTGTTTCATTCAGTTTTCCAAGGTGCTCATGTTGGCCTGATGCTATATGCCATACTTTCCTGTAAGTGGGAAAATACCCTGATCTCCAGGGAGTCACTCGCAGAAGAATGGACTTTTCCTTCACGGGAATGTGGAAGACAAGATCAGATCCTTACCCTTTATTTTTCATGTTAAATTATGGTCCTGGTAGTTGCACACTATTAGAGAGGCTAACTGCTAGAACGCAGATGGAAATGAATGAGAATTTCCCAGGGAAAAGCCCTCCTGGTGATTCAGGACAGCTTCCTTTTGATTTTGTGGGCTCATGAAATCGCTGGATTTCTTATGTGCCTTCGAACAGCTGCCCACCTCTCTCACAGGATTTCATCATGTAACACTCAGACTAGATCCAAGGCATGTCATTAGCAACATGACTCTAAGGAGACACGGTTTGCTCCAGAGGTTAGCACAAGCATGGCAGAAAAGTCGTCTTTTCTTTCAGACAGCTCAAATGGAGGCAGCTGGAACGTTACCAAAGGCAAAATCAAGAAGTCAGATGTTGGGGGTAAGGCAAAGGATGAGGAAGCCTGCAGGCCAGAGAAGTGATGGTGGACAAAGCTGGCACCATTTTAGCAGCAGGACCAGCCAGTGCAAGAGAAGACACAACAAGAATCTTGCACTGGACCAGCACAAGGACCTTTGCTGCAGCATAAAACACAGCCTGATGTTACAGGAAACTAGGGGAGGGAAACATGGGCAGGGCTCTTTGCTGGTGCAACAGCTGTGCTATCGCTGTGAATAAAGAGTAACTGTGCTCGAGAAGCTCTGTCCAAAGCTGCTTTCTGCACACCCATCCACCTCTGCCTGAGGCATGCCCCAAAAGGAGCTGTCTTCCCAGAAATTGCTTCCCCTCTTTCCCTGCTGTGCTCCTGGAAAAAAAAAAAAAAAAAAATCAAGAAAAATCAGGAAATCAAAAATCAAGCTATACAGGAACAAGCAGTGGGACAGGAGTTTTGTCTCTCAGGCCAAGAGAGTCAGCTCAAACCAAGACAAGACAAGGGGCAGAGTGTTGGCTCCAGTGACACTGCAGAGACGTGGAGCCAGGGAGCATTTAGTGACGGTGTTGCAGCACTACGAAGCCTCCGACAGGGAAGTCTGACCTTGTTGGCACTGACGTTGTACGCAGCCGTGTCTGAGCTACAGCCCTGTATTACCAGTGCCTAACCCTGGGATTTCCTGACACGACTTCAAACACTGGAACAGGTTTCCTAGTGAGGCGGTCAATGCCTCAAGCCTGTCAGTGTTTCAGAGGCATTTGAACAATGCCCTTAATAATTTGCTTCAGCTTTTGGTCAGCCCTGGAGAGGCCAGGCAGTTGATGACGGTTGGACTAGATGATCGTTGTACGTCTCTTCCAACTGAAATATTCTATTCTACGTAAACAAAGAACACTCTACTCTATTCCATTCTATTTTATTCTTATCTCTTTGAGCTCTTCACTCAATTTGCTGTTTCAGCTGTGACACCTCTTTGACAGCCCACCCACCATGGGCCAACCTGGGCAAACTTCACACAGCACCGTTCACCACATTCGGTCCCCTTACCCTGACATCAAGATACTTCCAAGATACAACGTTGGGTGTTTTGTTTGGTTGGTTTTACAGAGGGATCTCAGGAAAGGTTTCCACTGCTGTGCTTCCCAGCCAGACATCCACGAGCAGGGAAACCCCCCCTAGCTGATTCCCTATCAGCCAATGTGGAGCAGCATGGACCACATTAGGGCTGCCAACCTTTCCTGAGACTGCTCCCACCCTGCCTACAAGACCTCTAATGCAGATCTAAGTACCTGAGTACCAGAATATCAGAGTAGCTCCCTGCCATAAACCTAAACCCTTCTAAATCCCAATCACTCCTCCTCCTTGTTTCATGTCCAGACTCCCTGCCTTTCTCCGCACAGCCAGATTCCCGACCCATTCTTTCACCGCACACGTGCAGGAGCATGTCATTCAACAGCGTAACGGGGAGACAGGAGAACATCCACGGCTGGAAGAAACCCGAGACTCTCTTCCTGACACACTGATAGCTGATTCACAACCACCAAGTCATAAGGAAACCATTAGGGCTTGACGGATGCCCAAATTTAAGGAAGCAATTACAGAAGAACAAGCAGCCTTCTCAGCATCATCATGCCAGAGCATTTGGAACCAATTCAGCCCACTCCCGAGTCCCTCCGCTCACTGACTTGCCAGTGGTTAGTGCAGCGCGTGACGATGTTCACATGTGGTTTCCTCAGCACAGTAATTACAAACCTAAATTCTTCAGAGAAACTCCTAACTGTTAACACCCTCTCAGTGGCAGGATGGCTGCAACATGACTGGAAACCTACTCAGCGATGACACAAACTGTCTTTCCAGGTGCTGCAGCCTGACCTTTACACCATGCATAATACACATGCTGGACGTGTAAGATGAACCAGCACGAGAAACGCTCGCCCCACGGTCTCAGACCACTGGGCAGTAACAGGGATGAAGCATGAAGTGGGAGGTGGAAGAACTCTCTTCTCTCTCTCCATCCTGTATCAACGAGCAAATCAACTAATTACTACGATCAGATTGTAGAAACATAACTCCTTATGGGAAACACTAAGTGCAGTTAGCCAGGCAGGCAGATCTGACTGTGGTGCAGATTTGTTCTCCAGCCATGGACACTCGGTCTTCTGCCCTTTTTCCCTCAGGGGGAGGTGGAGGAGAATACTGACCCGAAATTAGCATGCTGCGAATTAACCCATCTCTGCATTTTAATAGAGAGAGATTTCAAATAGCATTCAATTATGGAGCTTCTTAGAGATACACAGGGAAGGAGAGATCATTGTCCTGACTGGAGATTTTAATATAGGTGCTCTTTGCAGTGACACAGTAAGAACCACTAATTCATTCAGATCCACTTATTAGCACATATTAAGTATATTAGTAGCCCTTGGTTAAAAATACAATCCCTGCTCCACTGGCGTCAGAAATTTCTGTGTTTTAAACTCTGTTTAGAACAAGACCCAAGAGCCCCACTCCAGAAATTATTTTCAGTACTCTTAAAAAAGCTCACACAGTCCTGGTCCTACGTATCTGCAGTCCAGCAGATAACTGAGCCTCCTGGAGCATCCCAGGACTGCTACAAAGTGCAAGAGACAGACCCTGGGTTCCCCCACCAACTGCTGAGAAGATATAGCAGCTAACCTAGTCGAGTCAGCTCATACTGCTTCACTTTCTTCTTTAGTTTTATGGGTCCTACGTCCCAGCTTTCATCTTCAGCACCATCCAGAGGGTTTTCATCGCTGGACTCCTCTGGGCCCACTTCTCGGTAGTAGAGTTTGTAGCCAGATATCTGGGCATGGTTGGCTGGGGGCTGCCATGTTATCAGGAGAGACTCCATCTTCGCTCGGACTTTTAATTCTGTCGGGGCAAACGGAACTAGAAGAAGAAAAAGACAAGAGAAAAACGTTCAGCCACTTGTCTCCATTTCCCTGCTTTACTGAATCCTCCCTGCCCCAGGCCGTGAAGGAGGGGTGTGAGGAAAGGCTGTCCTGGGAGTGGGATGTCCCCACCGTCTGACAGAGCAGTACAGTTACGCTCTACTGTTGACTTCACCAGCTGGGTGATACAGGAAAAAACAATGTCACAAAGCCACTAGAGGAATTTCTCAATGTATTCTGAGATAACACCACCTTTACCCATTGCTGGAGTCTGGCTTGGGCTCAGCTCTGTTTGGCAGAATTGTCTGTCCACTCCCAAATGTCATTGACATTGGGATTTGGGGGTTTTGTTTGTTTCTTTCTTTTTTACGAATTTTCACAGCTGCACATAGAGAGATGACCAGGCAAGTAGCAAGACATACAGGGACTGCTCAATAGAAAAATAAAGGTGGGTACCAAACCCGAGGGTTATAATTCCATAATGAAAGCAAACATCTCCCATCATGCCTCAAGTTCCCCAACATCCTGCACACCCCGAAGCCCAGGCACCACCCAGCCTCCTACCATGCGTCTGGTTGTCTCTGTCAGGAGTCCGATGCTGGGTCCACTCCGAAGGGGCCCCGTAGCCCACGCTGGTGCTGGCTGCGATGCGAACTTTGTACACTTTGTTGGGATGGAGCGAGTAGAGAGTGATTTGTGTCTCGTTTCCACCCACTTCGATGGAAGTAACCTGATCTGCTGGAACCAAGGCAACACCATTGAAAACATGGTTTTCCCAGTCAAAGGGAAATACAACTGAGCAGCTACAAAACCCAGTTACCCCGATGTGGTCTGCACACCCTGGGCTGGCTTGGCTTTGCCCAGGGCAATCTCATGCCACCAGGGAAAACTAGAACTAAAGACTGGGCAGAGATGATATCCTGATTACTCCATCACATTCAAAACTGCAGGTTGCCTCCAGCACCACTGAGCCCACCTGGAGGGTTGCTGTCAGAAACCTTGCTGCTGCTGACGTGATGGCAGAACATGAGCACAAATGACGGTAGCTGATTTGAACCAGACCATCCAGCAGCCCTGCTTTCTGCAAAATTCACACCTTCACCCACGCCAGACTGAGGTTTTATCACTCCCTCTTCAGCCCACCCAAGTTCATAAGGGCAATAACAGGAAATTTAAACTGAGAATGGCCTGGGATTTTCACTGTAGTAACTAATTGGGCTTGCTGAAGGTTCATATTGCCTGGTTGGCGAATGCAGAGGTCTTGCTTTTCAGCTTCACCTTAGTGTAAACTCAGCTGGGAGCACTGGCCCTGCTATGTAACAGCATATTGCTGAGTGTGATCCCTGGACTGCGAACGTTTCCAAGGTTTTACAGTGCCACAGAGCCATGTGCGGGCTCAGGGCAAAAAAAAATAAAATCAAGAGGCAGGAGTCACAGCGCAGACTACTAATCCAGATCAAACACATGGGAACAAGTCCAGCACTTCATCACGCTCCCCGTCCTTCTCTTAGTAAGAATCATGACCCCGGGAAGTGAGAAGCTGCAGAGCTTTGACGGTTTTAAGAGCAAACACCCAGAAGGATTTGCAAAGCAAGCGCACGTGGAATTGGAACAGCCACATCCAGCACAGAGAAACGTTACCATCCCTGCTGAAGGCTTCTTAGAGAGTCTGACAATATAAAGAAAACCAGATAAAACTCAGCAATAGAGCAACACAGCCTGGCCAGAATACTTGGTGTTTTTTTTTCCCCACAAGGATTAGACTCCATTTTAAAGGAACTGAATGCATTTACCCTTCTTCCCCAACTAGCATAAAGCTCTTCCCCCAAAACACCCAGAGCAGATGGCACCAAAGGGTTGTTCGTGCAGACATTCAAGGGGCAGCACAAACATGTGAGCATCAGGCCATTCCCCTGGGGACACAGGCTCCTCCACAATCACAGAAAAAGGCACCTCAGAGCACTGTGAAGTGGCACGGCACTGGCACTGCTGTGACCATCAAGAGCAGAGCCAGGCCAAGAGAGGGCTGTTCTCCTCCCCTGGGTAAAAAAGGGGTCCCTTCTTTTTCAGCCTTGCACCTCCTCCCCTCGACATGACATGCTGTTAGCACTGCTGGAGAAGACACAACTCCCCCCAAAATGGTGTTCTCCCTCACCTTCCTTGAGGGTGCAGTAGTCGATCTTGTACTTGGTTATCTTGCCGTTACTCAGCTCTGGAGGAGGAGGCAGCCACGTCACACGGATGTCACCAGGAGTCATGCTTGACAGGGACAACTGAGGGGCAGCACTAGGAACTGGGTAGAAGCAACAATGAGAAGTCAGCAAAACAGGGGCAAGATCTCAACACATCTCTGCCAGCTCTCTCGGTTGGCTGGAGGCCACTACCTGGTCTTGGCCCTGTGCAGCCACTGGTGACGTGTCTGTCATGGGGGGAACCAAGACCCCGCAGGTCTTCAACAGCTCAGACCATCGGCAGGGTGTCTGGGGAGGGAAGATGGTGGGCTGCTCAGCTTGGACACGTTGACCAGAGCCTGCTGGCCCCACCACACTTCCCCTCAAGGACCCCATGTCCACTGCAAACTGGGCAGGTTAGCACAGACCAGCTAATCAGCCTAGGCTGTACTGTGGAGCACGACGGAGACGCTAAAGAAAATGGCTCACAGATCCAGACTTCAGTCCAGGAATCCCCATTCCCTCGAGAATCACAGCTCCGTGCTGCAGGCAGCTTTCAGCTCAGCTTTTCAGGCTTCAGACACACACACGTGGCACCACGCAGGCCACTATGTCAGGAGTACTGAAAGCACATAATGCACCCTGCAGCAGAGCAGGGGCTTGCACGAGGGCTGCCAAAACCACCACGTCTTGCCTCTGTCCTGCAGTCAGCTGAAAGCTGTACATGTCCTCCCCTGCTGGGCAGCTGTCCTTCTGGCACTCTGCCTTTGCTGCTCACAAAACGCTAGGCGATAAATGGGAAAATCAACACAAGCTACTGGCTCTTAAGGGATCCGAGGTGAAAGCCCAGAGAAGCTGACTGCAGCTCCTGCAGGATTCTCAGGGGCCCCAGTGTCAGCAAGGTCATTTCCATGCTCTTCATCACCCAAGCTGATGATCAGAGCAGGGTCCTTTGGTTTTGGTTGGTTTATTGTTTGGGGTTTTTTTTATAAAAGGGCTTCTGGCAAGAAGCTGTAGAAGCAGTAGGTTTCGATTTCTAGGAGCTGATGCTATTCTCCATAGCATATTCGATGCTCACCATGAAACAAGCCAAGAACATTTTTTAGGTACTAGTACCCATCTAATTCAACGCACCGTCCTCCAGGGTCTGAACAACGATGGAAGAGGATGTCCGGCTGGCTCCAAGTTGAGAATATGCGACCACATAGAAGACATAGTTGGTATTGGGTTCCAGGTCCTTGACTTGCAGCTCCGTGGTATCATTATTGACAGCAAACTGGTATTCCACGTTATCTGTTCCTAGAGCCAAGCAAACACTGATGAGCAGGTCAGTGAATTGCCAAGACACTCCTCAAAATATCACTTAACTCACAAGGTCCACAGTGTAAATCCACCTTAAAAAATCACTGTCTTCTCCAATGTCCCCAGCACCTGCACAAAACCCATCTCTCGTGAACTCTTTGGGCAGAAACATTCAATGCCTCAATGTTAACATTTCCATTTTGAATCAAGCTCCTCAATCCATGCTAAGGCAGCTGAAGTTAGCAGCCAAGTTTTCAGAGGAGCTCTGGCAACGGTTCAGCAAGAGTACTGGCTTGCTGGCTGTTGGGGAAGACAGACCCCAAGAGTCCCACGTGCCTCACTTCAGATTCTGGGTGTGAATGATTTAGTGATGACCCCTGTACACAATGTAGCTGTTTAATATCTCCATTAATAATCACACCCTTTGCATATAAAAATCAATGTGTTGGAGGAAAAAACAACAAACAGAAATGAATGTCCAGAAGTGCCTGGTCCCACTAGAATCCAGACAACTTAACTACATGGATATGCTACTGCTGGTCAACAAGTTAGCATATGGCATACGTCAGCTAATCCACAGGCACTGTCACAGACTGACGCTGACTCCAAGAGAAAATTCCTTTACCTGCAATGAAAAGGGCTCAACTAACTGGAATTGCCTCACACTTGTCACTAGCTGGGGAAGAAAGTCAACCTGTGCTTTGTGTCTTGTACCTGTGGCACAGTCAGATAACACCTACCCACAGCCCGCTGGTAATGTAAGGAGAAGCCAATGATCTGCTCGCTGTTGTACTCTGGTCGCTCCCAGGACACAAGGACTGTGGTGCTGGAGAGGGACACGGCTGACACCTTCTTGGGAGCGCTGGGCAAACCCTCTCGCACGATCACCGAGAGCTTGGCAGTGGCACAAGCCATGCCCAGGCTGTTCTCAGCCACGCACTGATAGTAGCCAGCATCCTCCAACCCGATCTGATTGATCACGAGGCTCCCGCTGCTCTGCACCTTCACCCGCCCGTTGGAGAGGATGGCCTGGCCATTCTTCAGCCAGTGAATGGTGGGGGCTGGCTCGCCCTCTGCCTTGCAGACAAAGCGGGCAGTGCTGGCTCGGGTGCGAGAGATGGTTTCAGGGGCCTGGGAGATGCTGGGTGTAGCTGGGAGGAGAGAGGAGAAATTCATGCAGGAAGGAGGAGGAAAAGATAGCAAAGCAAATCCCTTCTCCTCCCCACTCGGTGCTATGTTTTATTCAGTAGCAGCTTTGCTTACAAGATAGGATTTGCCAGGCAGACTCTAGAGGCTTAATTTAGACTCTGTCCAAAAGGAAAAATAAATTCTGTATCAATCATGTGCTGCGTTCCCTGATCCTAGGCTGTTCTCCCTGCTGGCTTCTACGATACTGAAAGTTAATTGCTGATACAGATTTCCATGGGGGAACCCTGGAGAACAAGAATAAGGCATAAAACGGTTCAGTAAATACAAGGAATTAAACCTCAAATTAAAGAGACGACACTCCCACTGAGAGCTATCCCAGCCCAGCGCCTCCTGGCTCTAACCTGGCTCCCATCTTACCCAGCACGGGTCACAAACACAACTTCTTGGGGATCTCCTGGATGTCAGTCCAGGTAATCTCCAACTACCTGGCCAGTGTTTCTACCTGGAGTGTTTATCCTGCTCTCTACTCACCAAGGACCCGGAGCTCGGCTGCAGCTGTAACGAACTGCCTGGTCTGAGGTTTGTTGGCACGGCAGACGTACACCCCCGAGTGATGGGGCTGGCTGGAAGGAATGAGGAGATTTGTCCGGCCCAGCACAATCACATCTGTGGAAACGGGCTTTCCATCTGCAGGAAGAAACATGCACAAACGTGGGAGAGAGCCCCAAGCTGCCCTTTAGGAGAGCTTGTAAACAACATGTCTACTAGAGCCAGGATCACAGCTGGGAAGTGGAGAGGCCCCTAAATCCCAAACCCCAGCCCAGAGGAGGATTCCTGCTGCGATACTGCTGAGTGCTCGACTGAGCATCAACCAGCCCAAGCCAACGCTGGCCCAAGGCTTAGTTTAGCCTGTAATAACTGAACAAGTTCTGGTTTGGATCAAAATAGTCTCTGATGCCTAGGGTGAGCCTGCAACGAGACCCCCTAGGAACAGCACATTCAAGGGAAGGCTATGCTAACACACATTTTGGAAATGCTGCTGGATCTGCCTGCTGGCCCCACGAACAAACACACACACCTCCTCCTCTCACACGTTAATGTGAATGTCAGCGAAAGCACTGCATCACTAACAACTCGGGGGTTCTTCCCTCCTCTGGGTCCCACATGCAATGCCAAATTTACTGAGCTTCCTGATTCAATCTTTTTCCCCAGCTTGGCTCCTGACCTGTAAGGTATCAGGAAGACACCTGGTTCTCTTTGGGGCTCTGGTACTTGGGTCAGAGAAATGAGCTGGGAGCTGCCCTCTCCCCATTCTCCTGGCTAGATGCTCAGCACTGCTGAGTAGGGAAGGAGTAAAGGGTAGCTCTGGCCAGAAGCTGAGCCGTCCTTCTAAAACTTCAAACACCCCTGGGCTCCTCAGCACGTCATGGACAAGGCAGTAGGCTGGTGCTGGGCACTATTTATTCTCAGCATTGCTCTGACGTGAGAAACACGGGGACCATGGCCTTGGTACCTCTGAATGAACATGGGGGAGCAAAGCCAAGAGCTGGGGACGGAGTGTGGGCAAGCACAGGAAAGGCTCAGGTGGCAGCTCAGGAGCCCATGGCCAGCTCTGGCACAAGTCAGCAGACTGGGAGAGCCAGCCAATTTGTGCAGTACCTGTGCAACACCAGACCTTGTCCCTCTCCACCTGCAGAAGCACAGGTGTCTCTCAGGCAGCAAAACCTCAGCACTCGCCTACCTTTGCCTCTCACAGACTCAGCTGAGCCTGGATCTCGATCCAGGAGCAAGCTCTCCACCTCCACTGTGAGCAGCTGCACCTACTTAGCACCATCAGCAGGGAACGCAGCTGGGATCAGATCCTCTGCCCCTCCATTCGTTTTGGAGGTCTTCAGATGGCCTCACAGTTCAGTGGCTGCATGCTCAGAGGAGGAGAAAATCTGTGCACCCCATTTGCACCAGAGCAGTTTGAAAATCTGACTCCAGATGGTAGCAATTAGCTGACACCACCGAGGCTGGTAAGAGCCAAACTGGCAACATGAAGGTACAATCCTTGGTGTTACCTACATGACTAATAGTCCAGTAACCCAGCCTGCTCCTTAATGAAGTCTTGGAAAGAAACATGCTTGTATAACACAGAACTGCTGGCACAGTTAATCCATCTTCTCTAATTTGAAGAGTCCATACTGGGAAGCAGAGGGGGACCAAGCAGACACTTGAAAATAAAGCACGCAAGGAATTGTTTCACCAGCCTTTCCTCCTTCTCCACTCTCTCCCCCTCATCCAAAAAACTCTAACAATTAACTCTGATTAATTAATAATATCTACTTTACTATGGGCACCAGTAGCTCTCAGTAGAACAATGAAATCAGTGATGTAGCATGGGAAAACTGAGTATTTGTAATTGTGAAATGCACAGGATAAACCAGAAACATTTCTGCCAGAACATTTAATCCTTGCTGATTTGATTTCCAAAGTTGTGTCCTCTATTTTTTTTCTACTCCTTTTCTGTGAGGAAGAGGAAATATTTGTATATACTAAAATCACTGCCTGTGGACAAGTCTGGGCTGAAGACCAACCACAATAAATAGCTGCAGGGGAGAGGAGACTTAAATCCTGACCCGGATTTATGAAAATGACTGAGAGCCTTTTCAGGGGGAGATTCAACTCCTGAGCTGAGAACATCTTCAGACAGAGCCTCTGAAACACAGCTGATGGATGTGACACTCGGTGAAGCGACGCTAGCATCCTACTCCTGACAGGCCATCAGCCCTAAGTAACGTGTGCCAGTTTGCCTCATTTGTACACCTCTGATGAGACCTAAGCATCTTCTGGATCCTTCCATTACCAATCTGACCACAAAGATTTTGAATAAAAACCTTCCAGCCACACTTCCAGCCACTCCAATTATTAACAGATCTTATCGTGTTTTTTTAATCCTGCAAGATAATACAAGTTATTTCTCCAACGCAGTTGCAGATTCCACAGAATCCCCACTAACCTCTGAGCTCCCAGAGGAGCGGCACAGACCTGACCCCATCTCATGACCTTCACTGCTCAAGCTCATACAATGAGGATGACTAATTTAGATCAAAAGGCATCCAGGCACTAGAACTTCATATATTTCACAGGTCAAAGAGTTATGAAGTGAGCTGCGTGCTTTGTAACCTTCTAGATTTAATTAGTAACTCCAGTTTAGCAAGGACACCCTACACCATGACACCACCTGCGTCATTAGGTACTGATGTAACAAGCACCCTTCCTGTCCCACAGATTTTTCTGTCTTTTAATATATTTTAAAAATCAAGTGTCCACAGGTTCCTCTTGACAACAAAAGCTTAATTCTGTCCCTCACGCTCACCCTGTCGTATCCAGGAGACGAAGGGGGTGGGATCAGCAGCTGCCATGCACTCCATCACCACGCTCTCCCCGGCCACCACCGTGGTGTTCTCTGGAGCGGCGACGATGGTGACATCTCCTCCTGCTGGCTGGGAACCTAATGCCAAAAATAAAAAGAAAAGTCTGTCCTTCCAAACTGCAAAGTCCCTAGAAAAACACAAAACGTAGAGCCCAGACACCCTGGCTGTGCTTGCCCAGGTAGTCTCATGTGTGGTTGTGGCTTGTGCCTAGTTGGAGGAGAAAAGCAGGTCTTGCTTTTACATGACTACAACATTTTTGTTAAAGAAATGATCAAAGGAGCATCCTGCAGATTTACTCTGATCGTGCTGGCCCTAGTAAAAATTAGTATCAGGATTTTCACATGGAAAATAAGCAGAGTTTCAACCCAGCACCTTCATCGACTGTTGCTAGATGGATGCTTGTCAATGAGATGAAACAAGACGCCGCTATCCTCAAACAGAGCAACAGCAACACAGCACACCCTTTGCCAACACACTGTAACAGCTCAGAAAGAACCTGGTAGTTTGGTTAAAGACATTCTAATATCCAAACGCTGTACTGTAAACTGCAACAAGGAGAGGTCAAGGAGCATGTCCAGGCCTTCACCTGATGGCACAAAGACGAAATCAGTCATTACAGATCAGGAGGAGAGAGCGTTATGTCGCCTACGCATGCACAGACCGACAGCCAACATGTAAATCAAGCAACATTTACAGGAAAATCTACAGGCTTCATTGCACAATTATCTTGAGAACGGGATGAGGATTTTTTGCTTGAAATGAACCTTCTGCCTGTGTCTGCCCACTGCTGAGCAGAGGTTAAGGGAAGGTTAAGGAAATGCCTTTGCAATGGCCAAATTTCTGTTGTCAGATGAAAACAACTGGAGCACTCTTGAGCAGATCAGACTGTTCATGACCCTCTACAGTAGCAACCCCATTCTTCCAGCTCCCAAATACGCCTATCTCTGAGGGGCACTTTTGTTGTTGTTCTCATGAAGGGAGAAGTAACTGCAGAGGAGTCACATAGTACAAGTAATTCTTAGGTCTGCTCCAGGTCTCCCATGATCTAGCAGAGAAACAAATAAAATAAAAGCAGGACCTTTTTGCACAGTACAAGCTCACTGTCTCAAGATGCTGCAGAGTTCAAAAACCAAAAGGTTCAGACAAGCTCATGAAGGACACATTTACTGTGGCTGTTAAATACGAAGGTCTCACTGCGGTTCCCAGCCCAAGATGTTCCCACATCCCTGACTGTCAGATGCTGAGGGAGATGTCCATGTCCTCCCCGTTCAGCTTTTTTACACACTTTCCTCTAGCTGTGGTCACTTTTGGAGATGGGCACTGCGATGGCTGGACCCCTGGCCTGACCCACACTGGCCATTCATGCGGCATCCAAGCAACAATCATTCATACTTGACTTTCTTGTGAGTACAAACCAGAGAAGCTTTGGCCTTAGCACGCAGGAGGCCACACATAGCTGCACTGAACCTGCCACGCTCAGCCCATCTCCAGGCTCGTTGCCATCTACTCTAGCGCAGAAGTCTTGCCAAAGAGAGCTGGTTCAACACTGAAATTTTCTGCAGTCCGCACATGAGTGAAAGGGATTTCCATCTGTGGTATGACGTGAGCACGGTTTAGAAGGAGTTAGCAAAATCCCCGAGGCACCAAAGGAAAACCGGAGAGAGCAGGAGCAGGAGCTTGTCCAGCAGATGGAAGCAGAGACCGAGGAGCGGTCGTGGTCCCTGCCTGGGGGCAAGGGCTGGACCACACTAAACTGCAACCCCAGCCCGGGGCAAACTCCAGCAACAAGAGCTGCCATGGGGCACGAAGGAAAAGCCAAGCCAGCCACCCTCCCTCCCGAGGAACACGTACGCTACACAGAGGGCTGGGTGTCCCCAGGCACACACACCCTCCTTTGGTGCCTACGGCATGGCGTGGGCTGGCCATGGCTTTGCCACCTCCACGTCCATTAGCTGTTCACGTCGCGTGTGCCTACAGATGCTTTCAGCCTAGCAGCCATCATGCCAGCTGCAGCAGGACAACCTGGGGGAAGGAACCAGGATCAGAAGAAACCACATCAGGCTACGGATTCAGAGGCCTCATTGAGAAACAGATCAAAGTCCTGGCTGCTCTTAACTGCGGCGCCAAGGCTGGGCTTGAGAACTACCGAGACCGAAAATAGGCTTAACGTAAAAACAGGCACGAGAGCTTCCATGGGCGCATAAGCTGAAGGATCAGAGAAACGCAAGGCTCTCTGGAACAGCAGCTTTCTTTTCACTCCAGCTCCAGCTCAACATAGCACTAAGATCCAAAGTCCGGCAAACCAACGGAGCACAGGGCCTCCAGCGAGACCCGGCTGGATGGGTGAGGCTGCTCAGCCCAGTGCTGATGCGATGCCTCTGCCCCTTCTCCACTCCATACAGCAGAGAGGGATGAGACAACATCGGAGGAAGAACAAGGAGAAGCAGCTTTCCACCAGGATTTGGAAGGAAATGCATCAGAAAGCAGCAGAAGCAAAGGAAAACGATTTTACAGCAGGCATTACAGGGAAGGCCACAGCACTGGGAAGACACTGGAGAATCCTGGAGACTCATTACCTGTTGTGGGGGCCATGGCAGCTTTTGATGAAAATGAAGGGGGCAGCAGCCTACACCCCAGGTCCTGGGAGCAGGAGTATATGGGGACATACTTCCAGCCTACCATGGGAATGAGCTTCTTTACCCAACACCACCAGCTGCCCGCGTACCTGCTGGGCAGGACATGGCTGAAATGTATCTGTGTGCGTAAAGTTGTCCTTTTCTGCAGTGCTGGGGGAAAGAAAATAAATCTAGAGTAAAAAAAAAACACCAGCCAGATGGCAATATACTCCTTGCCAGACTTCCAAGCAGCTTTCTCTACCAAGCTTAGGGCAGAGGAAGACAAATGCTTCTCAAACCTGACTTAATCTGCTGCATTCAGGTGCACAGTCCCAGGTGCTGGCTGGCAAAAGGATCTTACAGGTTAAAGAAACTTCATGCGAAGGCACTTGTCCCACACCCAAGATCACATCACTCGATCCCTAGACAGCTGCCAGTCACTGGGAGAGGGATTTGGCACACTGCCCAAACCCTCTCTCTGAAGCAGCCCCAGGACCACCAGCCCAGCTCTGCATCTCCTGGTTTAGCAGAGCCCCCATGAAGTGCTGCTGTAAAGGCACAGCCTACAGCTTCACCCTTCCCTGGCTCCTTGCATTGCTCCTGGCTGAGGAAGGACCAACAAAACGCTCCACCACCCTCACCCTGAACAGTCCGGCAGCAGCACCACGTGCTGCCCTTGCCTCTGGTGCTGCCATCCCGCACCCTGGGTGCTCGGGAAGGGAAGGAGCAAGGAGCTCGCTGATGGCCAGGTAACCAGCCAGCAGAAACCAGGCCTGGCGACCCAGAAGGGTGGGTGACGAGTTACTTGTTAGCTCCATACTTACTCCACAGAAGGTACAGAGAGCTGTTATCGGGGATTCCTGACAGCCAAATCCAAGGGCACAACTCAAGATCTCTGTGGCAACCAAGAGCATTAACAGCCACAGGGATCTGTAGCTCAAACATCCATTTCTGCTCCCTTCTCTCTCGGCCAAAACTCGGGTTTCAGCCTTGAAAAACTCCTGGGCAAACATATTAGCCATGTCTGTGTGTCGCTGATTATTACTAAAATTATATTACAAAACCAAACAGTTCTACTTGCTTTCCCAGTACATTCCCGAGTGTGTGCATGGACGAATGCCCCATACACCTCTTGCACACACGAACGTGTTTCTCTCCAGCTTTGTATGTCACTGTGGGTCGGTCAGAGCGAGTCTACAAGTCAAGCTCCTCTTTAAACCGAGCTCCCTTCAGAGTTCATTTTTCACCTCCTGTCTCAACGGGCTGGACGGATAGGATGGATGGCAGGTGATCTCCAACAAAACCACTAAGGTTTCGTTTGGTTTGAAGAGTTCCCAAGAAC
The DNA here is from genome assembly GCF_009769465.1 of Tauraco erythrolophus. Taxonomy (NCBI): domain Eukaryota; kingdom Metazoa; phylum Chordata; class Aves; order Musophagiformes; family Musophagidae; genus Tauraco; species Tauraco erythrolophus. Next base: position 3,212,135 of record NC_141478.1, on the reverse strand, counting down.
AGTACTAAGCAAACCAGGAAAACCTCCATACAGCAGATTCCGACAAAACATCAAAGAGCAAAACCAACGTTAAGTTTTTTGTCTCCGCTGCCATTAAGATAATTTCAGGTCAAGAAGGAATATTGTTAGAACCAAAGGAAAAAAAAGCTGCACGGCTTCCAAGACATCTTTCACTGCCTGAACAAAACAGGTCACGGAATGCACCTGCACCATGCTGGCCGTGCTGTGGTCCTAAAAGCTTTCACAGTGCTGCTATTTAAAACTGGGAGATTTTTTTCCCCACCTCCCAGCTTTGTTTTGTCTCTCCAAGTAGCAAAGCTGCTCTAGGCAAAAGCTTTGCACAGCCTCAAGGCACAATCTGGGGATTCGTACCAAAACTCGCTGTCACTGATGGCCTTCGTGGACTTTTTGCCCTTCTGAATCTGACGGATCAATTTTACCCTCTTTTACTGAAAAAAACGCCTGTAGGGTGCCAGACATGGTTCTCAGATGACTCGGAGTAGCGTGTTAGGACTGAGAGAATTCCTCTGGGCTCTGAAAAGAGTTAGAGACGAAGGCTCTTTTCCTGCACAGTTCATCAACCCGTGCACATGCTTGTGTTTGCACAGGGAGATGGCAAGGGTGTCATCACAGAGCAAGACACGAGACTTACTGATCATCTGCAGAAATACTTCAAAATATTCCCCCAGGTTTTATGGTTTATGAATGACTCGCTACAGCAGACTTCGCAGTTCATGCGTTTTTCCACTTTCATGAGACAGGAAAGTCAAGCCAAATTTGGGGGCTCCACTTTTTCATACCATTGCTCTCATGGGCATCTCTCAGCACCTGGAGGTGGGTTCCAGGGCCAGGTGGTGGGTAGGCACAGAGGAAACACAACAAATCGCTTATGATCAAGTGTAGTATCAAACAAAAAGGAGGTGGGAAGGGAAGCACAGGAAACCTTGAGACAGCAAGCGGGCACGCCAGACAGATCTCAGCACACCGGCTGCCTAACCTCCAAAAATCCAGTCTGTCCCGTTTCAAAGAGAATGGGAACTGTGAGCATGAATGTGAAGGGCAGCACCACGGGGAGCTGATGGGACAAAGCTCACAATGTTTATTTGAAGTCATAGCTTGACTTATAACACACACGAGTGATTTCAAACTCCAAGAGTTTACAACTTGGGTCTGCCTCTAATGTATTCGTAATTCATCCGCGATCCTCTCCTGCCTCCCTGCTCTTGTGAGTGCGGAGCATCAGCGAAGAATTCAGGCAGTGCAACAGGAGGAAAATCACAAAATGGGTTTTGTTCAGCCAATTTGTGACGGTCGCTTGCAGTGACAAGAGGATGACTCCTTGGATGGGAACTAACACCTTTCTCCCAACTCCATAAACACCCTGCCTCGCAGAAAGTGCTGGAAGGTTAAACATAACTTGCATGGTGACACGTTCGGCTCTCAGCTGTCAGCAGCCGAAGATTTGGAGATATCCAACAATCAAGCAACAATCTTCTGTTCTGCGAACTTTCTCACTCTCTCTGGAGGAGGAGCATGAAACCTTATTCATCCCTGCGAGCCTCCCTCGGGAATAGATTCTAGCACTGAGCAGCTGTTCATTAGAGAAAGTCAATGCTGTCACTGCTGTTATTCTGCAGACAATAAAGGAGCAAATTACCCATTGCAAAAGCACACACCTTCAAAAATGCAGGCGCTGTGTTTGCAGAGCATGTCCTACTCCCACTCTCTAGCTCTCCCTCTTTTCTAAGACAGCTCACAGACCTCCTGGACTGTTTAGAGAGAAAGCTGACAGCAACCACGAAGGAGAAAAAACATCCTCCACACCTGCCTTCCTCCTCCTTTTATGTCTTCCTGGAGATTTATCTACAATTTATTTCTACTGCTGGGTTAGACCCAGGACAGAAGATAACTAGCACATAAAATCTCTAGGCAGGACACTTGCTTAACTGTATCCTAACACTCTGGCACAGCTGCTTTGGGGACAATATAAACAATGTCAGATCTCAAACCTCAGCATGCTTAGCAACAAGCATTTCTTCTTTTGTAACTCTTCTCATCTGAACACAGCAATGCAAAGCTTTGCAAACAGGAAAGCAAGGCAGTCAAGAGGGGACCAGCACCAGTGATTTTTCAGAAGTGGCTAGAGATGTTGAGTGCTGCCCTTCCAACACCCTACAATTCAGGCCTCCCTAAAGCATCACAGGTGAAATATTGTCTCCTCTCCTCCCAAACGCAGCTCTCCCAACCACGCATCCTTTCCAAAAATTATCATTAGCTGTTTGTTTGTTTGTTTTTTCCTCCTTTTGTTATACCAGTCCCTGTGGCAGTTTGAATCCAAGTCCTGTTTTCCTCCATCACTGAAGCTGGGGAGCAATGACTTTTGGGTACAAGATGAAGGACTCAATTCACCAAAATTTGGTACTGCTTTGACAGTTCTCAGCACTGAAAACTTCTCCTCCACAGAGGATCAGGCTTTGGTTCACAAGACTCGCAGGAGCTTTCAGATGTGTGCCTCAGCACAAACTCCAGCACTGACAATGCCTGGGTGCTGCGACTGCAGAAGTTGTCCCAGTGCAATCCGGCAGCACCAGTGCACACAGCCTCCATCATTAAAATTGTCCCTTTCTTTCCCTTTTCAGGCAGCTGTAGCATGCCTGGGTCAGCACACGAGTCATCTTGGACGAGAGGCTGAAAAGGCACCCGGCTTCTGTTGCACCAGTGACACTGTATTGGCATAACTGTTTTTTTTCTGCCCAATAACATAAATGAGCTCAGTAAATCAGGTTTGTAATGTCTTTTTACCTCATACCCTCAAAACATTTTGTAAGCAGTTACACATTTGTCAATGCAAAGATTTAACTGAGAAGCTGAGCAGGGAAGAATTTATCTCCACCTTTTGGAACGGCGACAGTCTCTCTTCCTACTTACTAAGTTAGCGCTGCAGCGAGCAGCTACGCATCGTTTGTCATCTTCAGAGCAGTGTACAAAGAAACACACATAAATGATTAAAACACAGAAGTTCAATCATTTTCGTAGCGTTATTAAGAGATCTCCACACACAGCACTCGCATCTCAAACTACTGTCACAAAATCTCCAACAAAAAAGTCAACAAACAGATCCCAAAATAAACGGTGCAACCTACAATTCTAATAGCAGGCACAAAAGCTGCTCCTTTCATGTCCACATATACCTATGTGCAAAATGGAGAATTTAACAGATAAAATACACTTCTGTGATTTAAAAAAAAAAAAAAAAAGAAGAGATTAATGAGTTTGGATAAGGAGTGTTCATTTACTACCTGGACACGCTTCTGAGACCAGCACCTGCCACAGCTTCTGGGGTCTCTCCACGGAGCATTTTACACGCGAGTGTGGCAGGAGGAGTTGCTCTAGGAACTGCTTTTCACTCGGCTTGAGAGAAACAGCCTGTTCAATACTTTTCCCAGCTTCGTGGAAGCCTGGGGAACACATGGATCCCAGTCCAGACAGACAGAGGGGCCATCAGGCAGTCCTCTTTCATTCCCCTCAACTTCTTTATACAGCTGACAGATTTCAGCTCAGAAATTAAATCCTTTAATGTACTAGCTGAGCCATAAGTTGACACCCTGAACTATATGTAACCAGAAGCCCAGAAAGAGTCTGAGTGGTGGCAGGTTTCCAGGAATTGCCTTGGATTTTTAGGGGGCTATTCCCCCACCCCCAAATCCTTGATCCTTCAGGGTACAGTTTTACATGTCCAGGGTACGTCTAGCTCCGCTGCACAGCAGTGGGAGTGTGCTTTGCCCACCACTCCACCTCCTGCAAAGCTGTCAACATTGGCTCTCTGTTTGCCTACACGCATTTGGAACTGCTCTTCATCACGCCAAAAGGGATGGGAGCCAGCCAGACTGCACGACGAATTCCTGCTCGCTTCCCCAGCGAGCGCTTGGAAGCGCCTACATTTGCACGGCTCCGAGCGGGAGCCAGGCAAAATAAACAGGAGGAGCCGCACCGACAGCCGCGGCCACGCGGCCCTGCAGCCCCACCGCACGGAGAGATGCTGCTTCTTAGGAGAATTAGGGCTCTGCTGGTTTTCTGCTGCAGACCTCAGTTAGCCAACGGGTTGGAGACCTCAGGCCATGCATCCGAATCCACAGAAGCGTGCAGACACGTCGCAGAGGGTTTCAGGGAGGCAGAGCTGGAATGTGGCAGAGGCAATGGGAAAGCCGAGCCCAGGGTACAGGGGACGCTGAGACCAACCAGAAGGAGGATATTAGAGCATCATTGATAATGTCACTATTTTAGAGGATAGCTATTAATAAACAAGCCTTTAACCATTCTTGGCATATTTTCACAAATCTTAGTGCAAACTCCTTGAAGGAAAGCCACTCAGTGGGCAGTAGGGTGTAGGGTTCAAACCTCTAGATCAGGTGAGAAGCCAGCAAAAACAGAAGTGAAGAAAGCCCCAAAACTCCTCCACCTTGTCTCAGTAACTGGAGCCATTTCACTCCAATAACTTCCTCCTTGTGCTCAGAGGCTGATGTTTCCAGGGGCTGACACCTATTTCATCACATCTATTTGCAATTCAGATTTATTTGCAACATCAGATCTATTTGCAATTCACGCACATCTAGCCACAGCAGAGAGGGAACAGCCTGGGGGCCCTGGGCTGTGCAGAAGGATACAACCTGCTTCCTTTGCCACCAGGGCTTATGCATCTGCCAGCAATGCCCATTCACTTTACTGTCATGCGTGGCTTTGAAAAGAGAAAAATTATGGGAAGCCACCTCATAGTGTGGTCTCCCTGACGCCAGGTACACAGAATGCCTCCTACAAGCTACGCTTCAAACTCACGACACACTGGGAGCCTACAGCAACACACTCCGGCAGCAAAGACTGCCAACTTGGAAGGAAGAACTAAAAGCAGATGGATGCATCTGCATTAACTCAGGACAATGCAAAATCTGTTTTTCTAGGAAAAGTCTGGAAGGAAAGCTGGCTTTCCACGGGGAAGGATCATTAGTGATATCCACAGATTCTGTCAAAGCTCTTCAGCTGGACACTTGCTGAGTACCACAGAGCCCCGATCTGTCTTAGGCTGTGCCTGAAGACACAGTTTGGGAACACCACCTGCCCCTCCTTATCCCATTCTTCTTCTCTGTTCCTGCTTCTCACTCTCGTCCACAATCCATGTGGCACTGCTCCTCAGCTGCACTGGAAACAGAGCTGGGCAAGAGCATCTGTCAGTTACTGAAGGCAAACTCCCAGCTGTGTCCTGAGAGATCCCTGGCATTCGAGATATCCAAGCAAGGGCTCAGAGCAGCACGGCTCAGCTCCTGATTCAGCCTCCCCCGTGATCTGGGCCAGCTCACCCCATGCTTGTTCCTTAGCACCACTGGGCCTATAGATACTCTTTAGGACAGGGACAAGCCTCCTCCGTATGTCTGTCCCATGTCTAAAGCAACGGGACCGTGAGCTTTGCTGTGCTTCTGGACCCTAGCAACACCTTCACTCCAGCTGTCAGGGTGCTGTGAGTGCCGTAGGGCACCGCTAGCCCTCGACCTCACACAGCTACTGAGGCTCTGCTGTAACACAGACGATTAATAATTAACAAGTGCCACGAGGAACCCAATCACATCCACCCCCCCGTCCGACCCACAGCCCGTTGCAAGCTGCTGACCTAATTACCACCTCTATTCTTAGCTCCCTTCCAGCCTCACCGTGAAGCACAGCCTGTTCAATACCGTCCAGGAGAGGCCAGGTGTGATCCCTGCAGTGCAGATGTGCTGATGCACCACCGGGTTACACCAGCACCAAAAGACTCTGGGAGGAGAGCTGAATGGAGACTGCCACTTAAACCCTGCTTCAGTGAGAGCCTTACCAAACACCAGCTCTTTTTTCAGGAAGACTCAAAAGCGCAGCAGATCTGGATTAATAAGAGATGCATGTGGAGGACACCAGAGGAGCGCAAACCATCCCTGAATCCTGCCATCCCTAGTCTTCAGGAGCCAGAGGATGTAACACACAAGCCTGGTCATATCCGACAGCTTCAAACATAATGCACGGCCAACACTGTGTGTGGAAGACACCAGTTTCCCCTCAGGACCTGGAACCAGCTCACCTATTCCCAGTCATACATCCCTTGTTCTGCTCTATTATCCTTGACACCTCTATTGCCACTCACTTCAGTGCCAACCCCAGGCTTAGCTGTTCTGCTTAATGGGAGGTGAGGGCTCTGAATTTTGTATCAAACCCTCTGTCACCGCAGGCTGCTAGAGCTGTCAGGAGCGTGGCATATCATAGCCCCACCAAACTTCACAGACAGCTGAGCTGAAACTCCCCCTCCTGCTCCCGGGAACAGGCTGCTGACACTTGAGCTACGAGACGCTTTCCCTCGGCGATGTGAGCGGTGTGATGCATGCTGGCCCCGTACGAACTCCAGCCAAGGAAAGAGCTGTGTACTTGGGTGGGTGCCTGACACGTGTCTGCACCAGCCCTTCACAAGTTTCACCCAAAATCTGTGGTCTCAATCCTGTTCCGTGCGTGCTTGAAATCACTAGCATTGCTACGCTCAGTAACGGGGAGATGGAGTGGAAGTTTACAGCTCGTGTTAGGCAGAAGGTCGCTTCTAGCTTTAAAGACCTATTTATTAAGCTAGAAACTGTGTATCTCCTCCTTGATCTTGCCATTCCCTGAATTCACACTTTCCGTGGTTTGCTTAGCATCCTCTGCCACAGAGGAGGAGCAAGAGCATTTTTCACAACCCAGCAGATGCATCATGCAAACAGCTCCAGATACCTGCTGTCCAGGAAACTGGAGCTTCAGAACACACATAAACAGAGTCCTCATGGCTGAGCTTTGGGTATGTCAAGTGGAGAGCAGTTCCCTGCTCAACTGTTAGTAAAGCAAGAGAGCAGAAGGCAAAGAAAAACAGGATGCTAAAAGAAGAGAGGGAAAAGCAACAGAGGTTGGTGCCCAGCAGAAGAAGCACAAGGAACTGGGACACAGCAGTTGCAGGCTGGAACTGGGATGGCCCCATCTCTAGAGGTGAAGCATCGCTTGCTGGTTATATCAACAACTGCCAGTAAAAATACAGCTGCCTTATCCCACCCCATGTTTTCTCTCTATGGATTTGCATGACCCTCTTGCCTCTGAGAAGCACAGCCTTTAGCAGCCTCCTGTGCCCACAAACACAGCTGTGGAAGCTCTGCTCAAGCAGCTCTGCCCCCCACAACACCACAGAGCCCTGCTGCCTCCGCCATGTGGGTTCCTGCTGGAGGAAGACCACTCCTGACCAGGTAGGACCATCACCTCACTCTGGTGAACGTTGTCCTTTTGCCCTTCTCCATCAAGGGCAGCACACACAACGGGATCAACGCCTGGCTGCGGTCAGGGAGGTCAGACCAGAGCAGCACCGACTCGGATCCAAACTGCCCTGTCCCTAACTAGCACAGCACCCGTGTTCAAAGCTGCGAGGAGAGCACAGCACATGGCGTCAGGGCCCAGGCTGAGCGCCAACCCAGCATCCAGCACGTCATTCGCACATGCAGGGACTGAAAATCCACTTGTGGTAACAGCACGTCTGTTTCTGCGAGGTGGTGGCCAACTGCGAGTGCTGCTCACTTCATCACCACCTTCTCCCCTCCATCCCCAAAGCTCATCCCGTTCAATAGCTGTATTCTCCTACAGCCTTCGGAGCAGGAACCACCCAGGTCCCAGCACCCAGAGCCAGGATCTCCCTTGGTACCCGCAAGCCACCGCAATACAAACACCAAAAGAACAAAACACGTTGTTTCAGCTGCCTCCAAGCTCTGTCCCTGTTATCATATTTCATACAAATATTTGGCTGAAAAATACATTTCCTGGGACACTGCTGCAGCAAGCTGCTACAACTGTCAACGTAAATGATGTTCTGCCAACGGCAATCTCGCGGTGTCATCTCCAATAACACGGCACTAAATCCCAGCTCACGGGGGACGTGCTCATCTGCTGGAAGACTCTTCAGCAGCACCCTCAGCCCAGCCCTCAGCCTGCTACGCCCATCGCCCTGATCTCCCTGTTCCTGCATTTATTGCGGCACAGGCGGAGGATCACACGGAGCACGACTGTGAGACCATCGTACAAACATCACTGCACAGACGTTTCAGCAGCGTTGGGGGAAGGCTGCTGCAAATTCTGATTCTTGCCAGTGTGGTCTGAGGTTTTACCCATGTACCAGAGCGACACGTCACAGCAATCACAGCTACTCTGCACACACGGATCAGAAATAGAGTGAAGAGGGCACAGGGAAAATAAATCCACACCCACAACACCCATATCTGCATCTTCCTCTGCAAGTGCACCTGATGCCCAGCTCACCTGGCAGACAGACTTCCAGCACTAAATGTCCATAATCACTCTCCACACCAACCCATCACTTCTGAGAGGGCAACTCCAAGCCTATATACATTATCCCTACTTACAGAGGCAGAAATTAAAGTGTTGAGGAACTGATTCTCCTCTGTGGCCCAACAAAAGGGAGGAAAGAAGAGCCCAAGAGTCCTGGGCTCCCAGGACCACAGGCTGTTCACTTTCCTGCAATGACCATCCTGTCAATGTGAAAAAATACAAACACTGAAATCTACAGGAAGGAGCTATGGGCTCAGGTTCTCAAAACAGATGGTCATCTTTTAATCGTTTGTACTTCTCCCAGCCCAGTCAAAACTCTATTATATTCTAAAATTGCCAAGATCTTTAATTTTCTTTAGGTCACTTAGGGGTCACATTGCCTATATGTACTCAAAGAGATTAAAAACCAAGGAGGAAAGAGAATTTTTTCCAGACCCCCAACACTATGCAACTAAAAATAATAGGATGAACTGCAGGAAAGTGAAATTTGGATTAGCTATGGAGAAGAGAGATCCCAGTATCCATTCAGTGAGGAAGATGCAATGGGAGTTAGGGGGAGCCACACTCCTTGTGTCATTTAAAACCATTTTGTCCTTGCAAAAATGTGTTGTGCTAGCAGAAGCACAGCCTCTGACGGTTATCTGCGCCGCACTGGGGATGCAGGCCACATTGTACCAGCTGTGGGGCAAACACATGGCAAGGGGTAGTCCCTATTCCCAAGAAAACACACAAAGAGCAAGCACGTGCGTGACACAGAGGGGCAAAGTGAAGTGCCAGGCAAAGTGACCTGCTGAGACTACACAACATCATGTTCCCCAAGCCTGTCTGCTGCTACTCTTCCACAGCCACTTTATGAAGGATGGCAACATTTCCTTGTGTATGTCAAGGAGCTGGGAACACGACCAGGACACACAGGGAATTAACTCTTCATATCCAAGTTCAGAGTAGGGCTCCAGAGTCCGCTTCCAGAAAAAGGAGCTACAAGAAACAAGACACAGCCCTGCCGAGAAGCGAGCCCAAGCGAAGGCAGCAGGCGCAGGCAGAGTGCCTGGGAAAAGCATCCTGCAGCCAGCTCCTAATGCCCTTTTTGGCAGAGAGCACAGCAGGGCTGCAGTGTCCATTCATCGTCTGTCCAGGTGAGAGCTGAAAGGACAGAGCTGCCAGATGTGTTTGGTGCTCCGTCCGCCGGAGAGCAGTGGAGATCCAAGGGGAAAATCCAAATTATTCCTGTTTCGACAGCAGGCTCTGTTTCAGGGCTGCGTGACTGTATCCCGCTCCAAAACACCACTTCCCCAGGGAACGTCTGGAAATTTGCACCATGAAGTCTGCACAGCCGAAACATCTGCAGCGCTCACAGCGCCGCGGTGCACCACCGCTCTCTGCCCTGCCTGGGCAAGGGCAGCATGTGTTCAGCCACCGACACACGATACCGCCTTCCCCACGCAATGGGAAGTCACACCGTTGAGGGAAGCAACACTTTTGGGGTTTTTAGGCCATGTAAATATGATAGAAAGGGGTCCTTGCTGCCTTTGCTGGGAAAACGTGTTTAATAAGGGAGACAGAACAATTCCCAGCCATCGTATCAGGAATAAGAGGGAGAGGGGGAGGAAAAGGACAACTGGGCAAGAAGAGCTACAGGGAAACGGATTCTTTTGCTATGCACAGCCAGTTCAAATCCAGCGCTGTCTGGCAGGGGCAGAGGCATGAACATGAGATGTTCCCAGGCCTGAGGGCTGGCAACCCAGTGCAAGTGGAAGTGTTTGCATTATAACCAGCACAGCCCCAAAACCCATCAGGAGCACACAGGATCTGTCACCATCACGCAGCACTGCCCAGTGCTGTCAGTGGGACACGAAAGCTGCAGGCACAGCTGGTAAGGAGACACTAGGTCCCACTGCACCAGCCTTTTCCAGGGGCCTTGGCAGTGCAGCGGGACTGGAAGACTGGACTTTCATCTGACCTCACTAGCCATCAGCAGGGAGGGAAGAAGTAGTTTAGCTGCTCCTGCCTGCAGACGCATAGGAGTTTGGTCCCTGAAATTTCCAAATAAGCAACTCAAGCAACACCAAATATCTGTATTTCAGGCTGCTGTTCTTTTGTTTGTTTGCTTATTTTTCTTCCTCTGAGATTTTTTTGCATGTTTTGGTTTAGTTTGGTCTTATTTTTCACAACCAGCAAAGAATTTCTGCCTGACCAGTTCACTCCAACTACTATCAGCTGCTTCTGAACAGGGAGGAAAAAACACCTCAAGCCAGTCCAGGCATCCCAAAACATGCCTCTGATGGTGAAATGCTGAAACAAAAAAGGATCAATACCACGCCAGTCACTCACGGAGGAGTTTGCAGCCTGCACAGGTCACTGCAATTTCCCATCTGTCTCAGAGATACTTCTCCCCAGTTTTAAAAAAACCCTAGAGATTTAACAGGCATGTTTTTCATCACTATCAGCTCAATCTGGTGAAAAATTCAACCTCGCATATTTGTTTTTGCAGCCAGCGGGTGGTGTGGTGCTGCAGAAGCGAGATTTGGGTGAGAACTCCAGGCAGAAATCTGCTCGGGCCGGCTGGTGCTCCAGAAGGAACGCTTCCCATTTAACCTCTTCCATTGCCTCCATTTGCAAAGCAGATTAAACATTGCAGAGTTACACGATACAATTATGCAGAATGAGTTATGATGCCAAGGACAGTACATCCACCTTTGTAGCCTGATCAATATTACTTATCAATAGCGAACCAGGCCCACACAGGAGCTGTCTCTGGAGTGTGGAACTGCCCACAGCAAGCGCTCCCCTCGCCTCTGTGCTTCGTTAAGCACACGGAGGATCTGGCAGGGGCTGGCAATTAGCTACAGAGCATTCAACCGCTCACGAATTCTCTGCAGATTCCACACAGATTACCTCCACGACACAATCCATTGATCAGAGGTGTATTCTCAGGCTCCACAGTTAATCACACTCCCTGCTGATGGATGAACAGCAAAGCCGTCTCTGTGAAAATACATTGGTAGCAGAATGCCAAGCAATGCAATCCTAAACAAAGACAAAAGGGGCTGGGAAGGATTTCAGAGCTTTCAAGGTTAAAGCTGCCTACAAAATACACTGGGGTCAGCACAAACAGGAGACAGACGTGTCCCGAGAGAAGGGACAGCTCAGCCAGCCTCCCTGCCCTGGTGAGCTTGTCCACTTGCAGGACAGGGATTATACAGTGCTGGGGAGGCAGCCAGACGTGCTGGGAAGGATGCTGGAGTCTGGAGACCGCCGCTGCACTTACGCTCTCAGCTACGTTCTCATGTCCAGACTTGCCCACTGCACTCCGGGTTTACAGAGAAAAATGCACTCAGAGGATGAGGCCCAGATGAGGAGGAAAAGGCCAGCTCACACCCAAAGCCTTGCTCCAACGGTCTGCGTGACCAGAAGAAACCCCAGCTGAGGCTGTTCCCAAACACCACAAAAAGATCTCTGGAGCCTACTCAACAGCTCAGCAAAGAGACAGCAATATGGACACAGAATGCAAGTTGGATGTCACTGTGCTTAACCTCCTCTGGACTCTGCTAGGCAACCCCGGGTAGACATAGCCCTGCCAACTACTCCAGCCTCCAGCTATTTCTCTTGCTAGCTTGGGCAAGCATCTTCCTCTGTCTGTGCCACCCTTCGCTTGCCTTGCCATTCAAGGCCAAAGGAGATAAGATCACAACAACACTGCACTTCCTCAAGGTGCAAGCAGGGTGCCTGACCCCTTCTAAGAGCCCCAGAGCATAAAAGGACTCTCCCTCCATCTGTTAAAATCCACCTGCTGTTACAATCCACCTGCAAAATAAAATCCCTTGGTGCAGAGAGAAGCAACCCCATTATTAGTGTTGTTGGCTGCCTAGTCCTGGGACTGCGCAGAGCAGCCAGCTGTTGACTCCCAGGTGGCAATATCTCCCAACCCAGCTTGTTTATCCTGCTTATAAAGTTAAGAGAAATCTTTATTAAAATGCCTTCTCTGCAAGCTTGAGCCAAATGCTGCCATGTGCAGAGCCATACCAGCAGGAGAGATCAATACTGATACTGCAGCTCAGCTTGCCATCACTTGCAATGGCTATGGGGCAGACATGTGCCCAGGCCAACATGCTCCTGCCTGCACCTTACCTTTCAGGACACTGAGCACTGCGTCGTTGCTGTAGCGTTTTCGGGCAGCGTTGGTTGCCACGCAGTGGTAAGTCCCAGCATCACTCTCCCGCACATCCACGATTTGCAGGACACCATTTGGAAGAGTTATAAACCTGAGTGACCAAAAGAAAGAGTGTGAGACAGGCTATGCCTTACCTGAGCTAGTCATCAACTCAAAGCCCTTTTATCCCTTCTTTTTCGCCTGCAGATGTATCATGCACAGATCCTGGTAATCACAGCAGAGTGGGATCGACAAACCTTCGAGCCACCCAACTGATGGTTCTTAAAGAGCAGCAGGTACAGACCTATGCTCACCACTGGAGTTTTCACAACACAGGATCTGCTTTTGGGAGACCAGACTAACAAGGCTTTGCTGACACAAGCCAACTGCATAGTATAAACCAACTACAAACACACACACACATTTCTACATGCAGATTTGTAGCCATCTCAAAGTGTGCAAATGCCTTCACACACACTGCAGCCAGTTTCACCACTTGCTTTCCCCAAAGCTTTGGCAGACAGAGAAAAAATACATTGCAAAGAAGTCTTAACATCATCTTTCTCCTGCCACACCTCAAGTACATGAAGCGACCAAGTGATACACAGCTACACCTTCCCGGCCCAAAGCAGCCAGGAGATGACCACCTGAAGCTGCACCATTCCTGGGTTGTGCTGATTGCTTTTGTTCTTCTAAGAGGTTCTGGCTTCCACAAGCTGACAATCTTACAGCTGGGCATTCAGTGTCCCCGCCATTGGCCATGGGGTGCTACTGGGCAACACTTCCACGGAGTGAAATGGCTACATGGCTCACAACATGAACACAATCCTTGCTGCATTCTACTGAACAAAGCAGATGATTAGCAATTAGCATAAAAGTAGGAGCTGGCTGTCAGCATCTCCATTTTCTGCCTGGATTCCTAGATGGCAGCCTCTTTATTCTTGAATGCAAGGCGCAAAGCCTACGTGATCTTTTTTAATTATATATGAGATCCATTTTTAATTGCAAGCCTCTATAAACAGAGCTGCTGAGCTTTGACAGGCAGCTCTGGGTTATCAGTCTTCATTATGAAGAGGACACATTCAAAGACAATTGCTAAGGGGAGGGACAGCAGCTACTCCACAGGAACAGCACAAAGACAAGTTATAACCATGAATGTCAGTCCTTCCATCCACAAAGACCCCAATAAGTATACTCAATAAATAAAACTATGGTTCTCCAGGTGCTGAGACAGATGGAGTGCCATGAGTGAGGGTCACAGAATCAGGAAGACCTTAAGAGATCACCCATCCTGTGTTCAAGTCATGGTCACAAACAGCACACCTGCTCCTGCAAACACTTACCCTAAATCTCCAGTAATGGAAACACCTCCCCTGCCCTAAGCAGTTGGTTCCAGAGACAAATATCCCTGCTGCGAGCCTAGAACCTACCCTGCACCTGAGCTCATCACTTCTTGTGCTCTTCACAGCTGGTGAAGAAACAGAAGAGCTAACAGAGCTCCTCCAGTGACCATATTGACTCTACTGGCATAATCCTACAGCCTGATGCACGGACACAGACTCGCTGACGCTTCCCGCATACACAAGGGCAACTGCCCCACATCCCTAAAGCCACGCTTCCGCTACTTAAAAAAATACTTTTCTCAGGATCAAGCTCCAGAGACTTCAGAGGAGGTGGTACCCAGAAAGCCCTTATCAGGATGCCTCATCAGGACTCAGGAGAAAGAAGATAAATATTTGCATCCTCTCAGCTCTGTGGAGGGAAAGCCTCCCACTGCGATAATATTTATTTTTGTCGTGCATCTGCTATTTGAGTCTGTAATTAATATCAACACATTTCAAACACTCGGCGAGGCATCTCCCAGCCACAAAAAGACACTCCAGTTATGTATTACAGACTCGCTGAGGCTGGGAAGGACCTCTGAAAATTGTCTATGGTATTTCCCCGCTCAGAGCAGGGTCAGCTAGACCAGGTTGCTCAGGACCACATCCATGGTCACACTCAGCTTCTCTTGAGGGCAGAAAACAAGCCACTGCGTTTCCAGAGAGAGCAGGAGCTGGAGGCAAGGGGGAGTGAGGAGACTCAATCAACACGTAGCTCAAGACGGTCACTCCGGCAAGGCCAGCAGTAGAGAGATCTACTTAAAGCAGTACGTCCTGCTGGGAAAGCACAACCGAGGTGAGCATCGCTCTTCCAGGGAAGAAAGGAGGGAAGAAAGGCAGGATTTCTCTATCCACAATTTCTCCCAGCTGTTGACAAAGCCTCCAGCTCTTCAGGATGTGGCAGCCCTGAACGAGAAGACTCCAGGCAGCCTGCAAGAGCATTTTGATCCATCCCCAGGCTCTCTGCAAGGCAGGCAAGTCTGCCTGATGATCCGGAGCGGACAGTTGGCACTAGCTTTTCTTCCACACAAAGGGCGGATCTTTTCGTCTACTCACCTTCACTAGGGATTAAGCAGAAAACAAAAACCAAAGGACAGACAGACAAAGGCCCTGGGAGAACAAAAATGCTGGAATTTTTCAGCAGTCTCACTTTTGCCATTGAGACCTACAGCGCCAGGATCTCCTGGGAGACTGCCTTGAACGGGGGTGGAAGGCAAGCCCCCTGCTTGTGGCAGGCAGCTGGTTAAGGACCAGCACACTCAGGGCAGGGCCCAACTACCACGGGCACAGGAGGCAGCAAGCTGCAAGAGCAACAGGGCACAAACACGTAGCTGTTCCCCTCTCTGCTCCTCCCCGAGCAACTCATGCACGAGAGCAGGGGCAGAGAGCACAGCGGGGCCGACAGCTGCCCACCTCTTCAGTAAGGATCACAAGGATGGTGCTCAAGAACTGAAAACAAGCCATGTGTCCAAACCCTGCCACCCTACAGCTCAGTGTACTGGGCTGTGTGTGCAGTGGAGAATATCCCAGCGTTAACAGTCCAATTCCCTTTCTTACTTTCTCAATTCCCTTTCTTACTTTCTCCCCAATAAACTGCTGGCACACCCTTCCTCGCAACCTTTTGAAGGTATAGAAAATAGACTAAAGCACCACCCCTCAGGACACGTTAGGAACCTGCAGCTTTGTTGCAGGCTCAAATTCTGCAAGCCCTTTTGCCCACGGCTCAAGAGCTCTGTACAGGGACGTGAGCTGTGTTAAGGTGCTCCTGACACACAAGAGAAGTAAACTTTCCACACAGATAAAATGCTCACTTAGGCAAAATGTGGAAAAAGATACTGTGATTGCAGCCCATGTGATCTGTAGGGTATGTGTTTATGTGCAGCCCTCCAAAGATCTCTGCTTCTTAGCAAGTACTCATCTTGGCTCTAGAGAAAATAAACAGCAATTTGGAGCCTGATGTGCCTAAAACAGTGAACAGGTTACGCCAAGAGATGTAGCACACATCCCAAAGCAACTGCAATCTAGAGAAATCCTGCAAGCCACCTCTCAGCAGCTGCTGCAGACTTAAGACCATGGTTTTTAAAAGTACTTCAGAGCCAGAATTGCAAAACACTTCTGTGCCTAACTCTCATATGAAAGTAAGGGTTTGTCCTGGACTTCAGCAGGGCAGGAAACATATTCTGAAAACATCAATAAGCACTTCTCCACCCTTTGGGTTGTCTAAGTATATTTTAAGCTCAGTCTTCAGCACCTTCGAGGTGGCACCAAGCTAGAAACTGCACCCAAGGGCAAATGCCAAAGAGAGTGCCCAAAGGCAAGATCAACACAACGAAGAAAAAAAGAAAAAAAAAGGAAGAAAAAAAAAAAGAGCAATGTCAGTTTGCGATGATTATTATATCCCTCTTAAAAGACATCATAAACGCTGACACAGTAGCACTATCTCAAGGGTTGTATGTACAGCCCTGGAGCCTGATTTTGTACGCACACCTCACCACGCTATCCTGGAATATGAAATCATCATCCTGACGCCCTGCTACCCAAACGATTGCATTTTCGCAGGCTCATCAGATGTGTGCACAGGAGGGAGTCCCCAGTAATCAGAGGCTGGCCTGAGATCTGGTCCTTAGGCATGATGGGGTAAGGATAACAGAGAGCTCTGGTTGGCAGCCAGCATTTCCTGGAATTCACTTAATTCCTTCGAAAGACGGTTACATTAAATCCAACAACAACAACTAGACAACAACAAAAAAGCAAATCCTTCTGAAAAAGCATATTAGCTAAAACATGATTTAAAAGGCAAGATCTGCAGCCAGAGATTATGGTCCGGCTTTTACAAGGAAAACAATTTTCAGGCTGCCTGTGTTGAAAGCAATCTCCAAGCAAGTAATTTCACAACATCCATCGAGCTGTCTCATTAAAAAACCATTGCCCTATCTATGGCACACTTCCCTCTGCAATCCCTTCTTTTTTGTGTTCTCTTTCTTTTTTTATTAATTAATTTTCTTCTCCTTACAAAGCAACAACCTCCTATAAACCTTTAGATGCCACACTTCAGACTCAAGGATATAAGCGGTTATTCTTACAGAAACAGCCATTACTGCAAAATTATTCCTAAACCTTACCCCACCCCTCTTTTCTTCCTCTCCTCCTGCCTCTTGACTTCCCTGGGAGGGAAACAGCTCCTTCTGCAGAACTAAAGGACAATGCAGTCACTGATCCCCTGCAGGAGTGATGTCT
This sequence comes from Tauraco erythrolophus, assembly GCF_009769465.1. Classification (NCBI taxonomy): domain Eukaryota; kingdom Metazoa; phylum Chordata; class Aves; order Musophagiformes; family Musophagidae; genus Tauraco; species Tauraco erythrolophus. The sequence continues at coordinate 3,194,999 of NC_141478.1, read as the reverse complement.
GACTTTGACTAAGGAAAAGGTGCCATGCTGCAGGATTCTTGTATTTTCAAAAAAAAAAAGAAAAAAAAAAAAAAGAAAAAGAAATTTCAGAGTCTTTTAGTAGATGACCTCTAAACAAATGGAAAGCCCTCCCAGGTTACTGAGCAACGCTCAGTACTCTAGAAGACTCATTAGCCCTGAATGCTTGGCCCATTGTATCATGGCAAAGGTTCGAGAACAAGAGTAATAAAAAAGGCTTAGTTCTTTTATCTGTTTATTTATTTTGTCAGCGGATTGGATGATGTTTGGGGGAAGGTTAATTTTATTTAGGTGCTTCTATCATCTCTCTCTTCATTCTACCTTTTTATGAAAAATTTCCACATCATAAATAGTCAGGTTTTGTTTTGCTTTTTTTCAAGCTAACCCAGGAAAGCAACCAGGGAATCACCTGGGTTCTGCTGGAACAGCTTCATGGTCCTTCTCCCATGTGATGACAGGGGAGGGTAGTCCTTCGATCCGACACTCAAACCGGGCCATGCCATTTTCTTCCACTGTCTGCGACTCCGGCTGTTGGAAAAAGCGTGATAAGGCTGGGGAAAGAAGGGAAGGAAAGTTAGTAACTCAGTGTTTCTGATGAGCAATGCAAACCTGTTCGGACACAGCAGTTAAAAGGAAGGCTTTTCTCTCCTAAAGATCGCCTGAAATGTAATTCCTTACTTTCCCATGCCCTCAGCAGCCCTAACAACAGTAACTGAAAGGTTTCAATGTGCAAATTTGTGTCTTGTCTCATTTTCTCCTTTAAGGCAACAGCATGAGAGAAAAGACAGGCAATTAGTTGGTTTCAGCAGCTGCCTTCCTAAATCGCTTCCTTGTCTGTTCACTTGCTCCATTTGGGAAGGACACATAGAACAAAAAAAAAAAGAGGGGAAATGCCACAACCCTGAGAGACGAGAGTTTCTCCTTGCCTTGTGGCATTCCTGCAGTCAGAGGAAATTAAAACAAGGCAAGAGGAAGAACAAAGCCAGATGTCAAGTTACTCGCACAAAACAACTGCCCACAGGCTGGCAATGCTGGAGACTAGGGCCAGAGACCATAGGAGTTACGATCCTCCTTCTCCATAGTCATCAGCTTTGCCTGCAGAAACCAACTTCATCCTACTCAAGCAGACGAGATGCAGCCAAGGGGACAGACACAGCCACCTTGCTAAGAGGAGGAGGATGGATTTCATACATGCCGGGACACTTGTTCGCTCTCCAAGGCTCACCCCTCTCTATACGCTTCTTTCCACACTAGAGAGGCTGAACTTGCTTCGAAAACAAAGCACTAACGTTTCTGATTGCTCTTGGACCGCACCCTCCCCATGGTTCCTACACAGCTGTCTGACCTTCCTCCCCTTCCAGCACACAGCAAAACCCTGCTGATTTCAGCAGAGCAGAAACCCTCTCCCTGGGGCTGCCAGTATCTGTCCTATCAACAGCATAACCCGAAGGCATCTCAGTCACACGGTGCAGTTTTGAATATGCACGCAGGCTCCTTGATGGGGGCAGAAAGCTTGTATTCTTCTTCACCAGAAGAACTGGCTCCTGCTTTCAATAAGTCTCTGTTAAACCGCCTTTGCTGTTAAACCCACCCTGCAGTACAAATTCATCAAATTTCTGTTGCCAGAAATCCTGAACGTGGCACAAAAAACATAAATTTCAGCCAGAAAACAGGCTTGACTGCTGGGCCAAGCACAGCACTGTGCTTATGAGGACCCCAAGTGACCTTCTGGTCCTCCAACACAATTGTGTGCTTGTCCCACCACTGCTTTCCAAGAACATCCATCACTGCGTTAGATTTTACAGGACTCCAAACCTGAAGTTTTCTTTGCATTGCACACATAAACATACATTCACACACATACACTTTTTATTGCAGTGTTAGCTTGAGGAAGTATGTACGGTTTTGAAAATTAAATGCTTTTACATGACCCATTTTAACCTCGGCATATTCTCAGCTGTCATTAGTGTTTTTCTTTAATTTAAATAGTTATCACATGTTTAAAGCAACTCATTGCTCTCCGCAGCAGTTACAGACTGAATTCTCCCACCAGCTGTCTGCCAAGTCTAGTTTTTCAACTCAATACAAACGGCAATGGAAAACATTTTCCTGGAAAAATGTGACAAAGATGTTAGTATGTAGGCCCCAATTCAGTTGACTGCTTTAGTATTTTCAAATATACACTGCAGACCACTGTAACAGAGTAATTTCTACAGATTGCAAGATCTTTTAAACTCATGTTCATAAAACTTGCTGAACCCAAGAGTTTAAAAGAAAAGCCATCAAATGCCAGCGCACATTCAGGATGGCACCATCAAAACAACCTTCTCCTGGCAGCAGATATCCTTAATTCTCTTTCCCGTTATTCTCTTTTCATCCTACAAGTGTAAATGAGAATACTTTGGCGGGCTCTGAAGGGTCATGTACCTGGAAAGGTCACGATGGGAGGCAGGAATCCTTCCGAACAGACGAAATCTGTAGGCATCTCTGTTCCCTCCACTTCATGTCAGGTCACCTGACTCTCTGCTGTTCATTATTAAGTGGCATCATCTAAGCTGATACAATGAGGTCCCAAAGTTTACAGCAGCTTTAGACCAGTCTCCAGAGACCAGAGACCCTACGCGGCACATGGTGCACATGAACAGCAATGCCACTGTCGCCAGCAGTGGTGAAACAGCTCCGTAAATCCCAGCGGGCAGCTTTCCTGCTCTCTTTGCTCTCCCTCCCAGCTGCATGCATGCGTATTTCGTACAGTTTGGGAAGAGATGCAGGATGTACAAAAGGTGACAGGGCCTCCTGGGCTCCCCAGACAATAACCTGTCCCAAAGCAAGGGGCTGCCAGCTATTCCTCCCCATCACGGGCCAGACCTGCGCCTGCAAGCTTGAAATTCCCTGCCGAGAACCGGATCCTGTCCTTCACCTCCATCCAGCCTCATCTGCCTGCTGTGCTGGGCTCCGGAACGGCTCTTCAAAAGCAAAGAGCCAAGAAATGCACCCGTGACAGATTTGTCATTAGGATGTGGAGGAGCGTGACTAAACTGCGACCCTGATTAGGGAGCGCAGCATCCCTCCCGCTCCGAGCGGCACGCAGGAACAGCCAGGCTTCCCACGCAGAGTCACAGCTCCCTGGCGAGAGCTCAGTGGGTGTCGGAGGTTCGACCCTGGCAACGCAGAGCAAACCGTGTTTTGTCTCTTAGTGCCTTCTCATGATAGCTCTTGGGGTGGGATTCAGAGGCTGAGCTCTGTCATATTCCTTTTACAGGATCAGGATAGGGATAGTGAGGATCTCAGAGGACAGGCTGAAAAAATTCACCTCTGCAAGCTCTGAAAGAAGCAGCCTACAGCGTCCCCAGTGAAGGAGAGGACAGGGAACATGAACAGGCATCTTTTGTGCACAGAAAGCAACGCCAAAACAAGACAAGAGCAGTGAAAAGGTTTCTTTGATGCAAGACTGAACCAGAACCCTGGATCTCAGCACTGGCAAGGCCCAGGCAGAGAGAGACTTGCTGGCCAGGCTCAACGCTGCTCCACAAGCATCTTCTGCATCAGCTTGGGGACAAGACCACAGCATGCTGTGATCCCTTGTGTTCTTCCTCTCTCATCCCACGGGGATACCAGGGTGGAATGGAGGAGGCAGAACATGTCCAGCACCTACAGTGCCACCCAACCTAGGCTCAGAGCCGTGCTGCAAACAGTCGGTGCTGGGAGGAAAGGGCAATCAGCCAGAGCAAGGCCAGCCTGCTGTGGCAGGAGAGGACTGGGAAGCAGGTCCTGCTACTCTGAAGCACTGCACAGACGTGCGTGGGGGTCGCAGCGAGCGCAAGGCAGGCTCCGACACACCGCTCACCCTAGGGCCACAGGGATCCTTAGGAGGGGCTGCTCTCCTCCCAGCAACACGTTTGGATGGAAGGGACTACTGCAGGAACGCTGCAAAGGGAGGGGTTTTCACCTAGGGAGGCAGGGAAAGAAGGTGCCTGAGGGGAAAAGGGAAACAAAGACGACAGATACATACTCAACATTATTTTCAACTCCTAAGGTAGAGTTTAGCTTGCAAAGCCATCCGGAGCCACAAAACACCTCCCAGCCCTGTTGCACTGATTACCTTGAACACCTTAATAGGCCACTCAGTAAAAATTACCCACTGCAGGTGAGAAGGTGAAGAGCATTACAGCAAACTGTCCTCAGCGCCATGCCGAAGCACCAGGCTCTGCGCTTTCAGGAACGGAGCACGCAGCTCCCTCCCCGCTGACATGTAAAACCCAGCTGGAGCCCAGCCGTGTGTGCCAAGGCTTTTAGCCCTGAGCCCAGGGGTGAGCGCAGGATGGTGAAACACAGCACCCTCCCCCTCTCCCAGCAGCCTGATCCGTGCAGGAGGCCGTGAGCTTGGAAAGACTGCCAGCCAGCAACACTACACCCCAGGCAGAAAATGCAGTCTATGCAAGGAATTCAGCCTTCTGAAACCGGCTTGCTGCTCTCTCCCACAGCGCTTTGCCCCCAGACTCTCCGCGTGCTCGTCCCCTTTGTATCTTTTACAATTATTAGTAGGTATGTCTAAGATGGGGGCAACTACAGCCCCCACTGAGATCACACACACCGCCCAGACGATCCGTCTCTGAACAGCTCACTTCTCCACAGGCCAGCAGGGTGGAAGGGAAACAGGCACAGAAAGTCACGGAAGCGATTTGCCACAGCCCGACAGCGCGGTGGAGGCAGAGCCATATGGCAGCACGGAACCTGCTGCCCAGCTAACCCGTACAGGGCTCGCTCCTGCCTCTTCACAGATGCCAGTTCCCCAACTACTCGAAACAGCATCTGAAAGTCACATCTGCAGATGGTCCAGAGCCTGTGCATTCATCTGCTGGAGGTTTTCCTGCCCAGCCTGGCTCTGCCTACAGTCATAGAATGGTTCGGGTCAGAAAGGACCTCAAAGATCACCTAGTTCCAACCAGGTTGCTCAAAGCCTCATCCAACCTGGCCTTGAACACTTCCAGGGATGGGGCAGCCACAGCTTCTCTGGGCAACCTGTTCCAGTGCCTCACCACCCTCAGAGTGACGAATTTCTTCCTTATATCTAATCAAAATCTCCCCTCTTTCAAGTTTAAAGTCATTACCCCTTGTCCTGTCACTACATACTCTTGTAAACAAAAGTCCTTCTCCAGCTTTCTTGAAGGCCTCCTTCAGGTACTGGAAGACTGCTATAAGATCACCCCGGAGCCTTCTCTTCTCCAGTCACAGGCCTTCACTCATCTATGCACCTAATCCATAAAATAAATAGCATGGAATAAATCCTCAAAATAAGAGTAAAGCCCAGTCTGCCTTTTCTCAAATCCCAGACACACCATGTGTCCTGGAGAAGGGACAGAGGAGAGAGGAGCACGAGAGCCCGTGTGCCTTGATTCCTGCTGTGGTCTGTCCCTCCAGGTGCAGCACCACACCAAACCTCTCCCCGCTCGCTGCCACCAGCCACGCGACACGGGCCCGTTCCCTCCAGGCACAGCAAACGTCTTCATTTGACAGCCACAATTACTGTAATTTTCTAGAACCTCCCTTGCACAAAATGTTTAAGCTAAATTAACAGCTTTAACAAATCTTCACAAATGTAGCTATTAACAGGTAGAAAGCTACACCTTCCCACAACTAAAATAACGCCCCTGGTATTTCCACATGGGAGCACACGGGGCTTGGAGAAACCCACAAACCTGATTCATCAGCCCGAGCAGCCGTTCACTTAATGGGCCATCAGAGACTCGCTCCTCGTTTGCCATGGCCACAGGTGTGGATGGTTGACCATGGATGGATCCTCAGCCCGGGGAAGGAAACAAACTGCTGGTCAGAGGCACAGGCTGATGGCAGGGTAAATATATCCCACCTGCTGAACAGGTTTTCTTCTACTGCCCTGTACTGATCGGCAGTGCCCCGGGCAATTGGCATAAAGAATAATTCCATCTACATGTAAACAGCCTTGGATAGACTACTGTATTCAGCAGGGGGGAAAGAAAAGGCCTTTACAATTACAATCCTGATTTCCACCAGCTGAATGCTAATGTAGCAAGTGCTTCTGCCCAGCCCACAAAACAAATGGAAGGGAGATGCATTTCATTAATCAATTCCCTCGCTGCGCTCCGTTCAGAAACGGCTACGCTATGCCAGGTGCTGTGTGCTGCAGCAGCAGCACCTTCCCGGGGCACGTGGTGATGAAAGGAGACATGAGTACGCGCAAGGAGAGGGGTCACCTGAAATTGCCTGTTTGTGGGAGAAACTCAGAATGGGATGGAGAGATGTGTCACCTCTGTACATGCCTCCGGAAAAATCCAGGGGGAGGGAAAGGCAATTTAACCAGTCTCCTGGTTTTGAGATGTCTCCACTGTTCTCACTCAGCAGACACCAAACAATAAGCCCAGGTCCATACCAGAGGCACAAACCATTGCCACCAGGCAAGAGGCACGGTGCAAACTTCGACACAAGTCACTCCTAAAAGGAAAGAGATCCTAATTCAGGGTGGCTGGAACTGGGGCAGGTGCAGCCAAATAAATCCTCCTGGACTAATGATGCCTTTTCTACTCCAGGTCTCCCACCTCCCCAGACAATATCTGCGTGCAGGATCCCTCACTTCATCTTCACAGCACCCTTGTGAGAGCCTCAGGACTCCCTTTATTTAATGAAATACTGGGACCAGCTATTTATTTGGCACTGCAAACCGCTGTGGAAAGGCAGGGACAGGAGGGATGGGTGACCTGCAATCTGTGGGTGTTGCACACCAAACGTATTCTGAGCAGAAAAGGAGGACATGTTGCAAAATTCAGACTTTTCCCCTGATCTGGCAGAAGCTTCACCTGCCATCAGGAGTTCTGATTTCTGCAGCAGTGCTCACAAACTGAAACACACGCTTGGCCAGACGTAGGCCCTCCTGCTTGGGCTACCAGAGGTTAAATACATCATGGTGTGAAGTGAGTTTCAGGACATCCACTCTCCATCTTCACCTATCACAGCTCTGAGCAAGTGCAAAAGCACCTCGGCCCTGATTTCTCTAGATTGGAAATGCATCTCAGGCCCGTGTCTCTTGGTGTGCTGTGCAGCTGCATTCACCAACATTCACGTAAGTCACTGTACCAGAGACAAGTGCCACTGTATTTGCATTATTTTCTAACCTCACTTGTTTGGCAGGTCAAGGAATCATTTGTTGGCACTCACACACTTAAAATAGCTCCAGGATCCACTCCTGAATACAAAGGAATTTTATTCTTGAACGTCGCACAAAGATTCACGGGTTCAGATCTTGGTGCATTGTTCCCAGAGACTGAAAGGAAAAGCAGCCTGAAGAGCCCTTTCTTTCATCTCTTCCATACAAAGAGATATCCACCTCACAAGACAGACACCAAGTGGAGCCGCCGGCTCCTTGTCATGTAACCAGCCGTCTATCCCAGCCTCTGCACTGCTCTCCATTGTCCAGAGCTTCCTCTGGAGTTCAGAGATCTGCACCACGCTGAGATGGGGTAAATTCCATCTGCGGGAACATCTGAGCAAAGCCATTTTGCTCATGATTTGCTCAAAAACATCTAGCATTTACCAGCTACTGAGGAAGCTTCAGCTGCCTGGTTCTGCCCTCCTCTCACCACTCCTTGCACAGCATCCAACTCCCCAAGTCCCCTTCCACGCTCCTTCCCAAATTGCACTGACTATTCACCAGGGCACCCAGAAGAGATCGACGGTGACCTGGAGGCAGCTGAGCTGATGTGCATGGCCAAATCCAGTGTGTGAGCCCTAGAGCCTGTTCCCAGAGCTGCTGTCCTTTCTGCTCAGGGCTATGACCTCCTCCCTGCAGCTTTCCAGTTGAACTTGCTCTCGGATCCTTACAAAAGACCTTTCCCAAGTCCTTGCAAGACCAGACCACCCTGCCACAGCAGGGCAGGCTGGAAAGGTATTTGATTGACTCCTGATAAGCACTGGACCCAGCTCTTCAGGCCCAGCACCAAGAACTGGGATTGCAGGAGTGGAACCTTCAGATTAGCAAAAAGGTGTCAGAAAAGGTTACCCTGCTCTGCCTGCCCATTTCAGTTCAAACTCTGCCTTTTGCAGTTCTGACACTGCCAACACCACTCAAATGCACCACTGGAAACTGGAGGACAAGAACAACCCAGTAACCTCCATCAGAGAGGAGAGGACAGGCAGACATGGGGCCAGAGGCTCTGTGTCTTGGCCAGCTGCGGGAGCCTGACAAGGTTTGGCAGACACAGAAAGGGACAATGGTAGAAGGCTGCTTGGAAGCACAAGTCCAATGCCATGGTCCAGCTTGGTGTCTGTGGGAGGGGAGAATCTCAGCCATCCCCACGCAAGTAATGTGGGTGCATTCCTGCACACACCATCCAGAGGAGACTCAGCAGAAGAAGGGCAACGGGGGCTTTCTCCCAACCACTTCTCCATCACCCAGCCCCTTAGCTTCAGCCAGTGCTCACAGATCTAGGACAGATCTCATCTGTGTCACTGGGGCAACAAGCCCAGCATAGCCTTGGCCAGGAGAGCCAGAGCTGTCATAGCCAGACCTCCACAGCCACCTCCCCAGGCAGAGGGTGCTGCACTCAGGGCTGGGAAGTGTCGAGTTCTCTGCAAAAACAAGCACTGTCTTTTGGAGAGTGACGAGGGTCCTGCTTTTAATTCATGGCTGATGGCACTTACCTGGGAGAGTTACACAGGATGTTAACAGCGGGATAACAGAAAGACACCACTGCTTATTTGTGGACTATCCCAAATCCCACCTAGACATCATTAATAGAATTTCACTTCATAGACACTTTATCTCAAACTCTCTGGGAGGCAGATCGTCCATATAAACACCAGGAAGGGAAAAAAAGAAAATCAACAAAAAACCCCCAACACTTACTTGAAAATCTGACTGCGGCCGTTTGACTGGTGACAGCCCCTAGGGAGCTGTGAGACACGCAGGAGTAATTACCCTCAGCATCAGCCCTCTCAGGATATTTACTGTCCTTTGCCACAGCCTGGGATGAGATGAAGAGTGATCCGTTTGGAAGCACGTGGAGATGTTCCTGCTCCACTAACGGAAATCCATTCTTCTTCCATGTGATATTGATCACCTGCTCAGCAGGGGCCAGGTTACAGTCCAAAACCACGACTTGGTTTGGCTCCAGTATCACCTTTGCAGGACCAGCACTACAGCTCAGCTCCAGAGAATCCCCTTCCAACAGCCTCCCTGCAAAGAAAAGACAGCATTGCTGTGGGGGTTGCTTTCCTTGGTTAATCACATCCCAGTTTTACACAGTGAAGGAAGAACAGTTCTCCATGAGTGTGGGTGGAGATAACAGGTGAAATTCAGCCCTGTTAGGTGACCAGCACCTCCTGTTATTACACTTGTGTACTACATTCTCCATCACACATCCTTGGGGCTGGCAAGCACAATCTGCACCACCTCTGCCACACACAATGGTGCCCAGCAGCCACCCCTTCTACCCACACTTGCTCTTTCCATGCTGGACTTAAGTAGAGAAGAACAACTGGAAGAAGGTGAAGTGACAGCAACAGCAGGCACATGAGATGCAGCAACGGCCCCAACCTCTTCTTCCCCTGCCACAGCTGCCCAGGAGAACTGAGGGCTCCCCTTCACCTGCCAGCATACCAGAGCCTCCTTTGAGGCTTCCAACTTCCAACTTTGAGCTTTGACCAACTTCCACGAGACAGCTAAGCACAAGCAAAGACGTTCCAGCCCAGCCTGGTACCCCAATGTCAGCAAACACAACTTGGTTGGAGCAGTGCACTCCACAAGTCCCACTCCAGCCTGCAGCTGCCATAGCGATTGATGGTGGAGCACAGTCATGGTCAGAAATCCCAGGCAAGCAACCAGAAGTCCAGGCCAAGGTTCCAAGATCTAGACAGCAAAGCAGCAAACTCCTTCAGAGGAGACGCAGGATAGGTTACAAAACCCTCAGGGTGAAATGGCAGTAAAAGCTTAGCCCAGCTGGGAATCCAGAAACGCAGCGCCTGCTGCTGAAGTTCATGTACTGGGAGACTCATTTCAAAGCAAAGCCAAAAGAATGGCTGAAAACGTGACCTGCTCTCTCGGAGTGTTTTATCCCATATAGCTGAATCCAAAATAAGAACGGATGGATGCATTTTCCCCACTAGAAGAGAAAGGACATTCCAGCTGCAAACAGGCAATCACAGCATGTCTTACCCAGAACAAACCCTTAGGCAACCTGCCTGCTGCAGCCAGCGGCCAGAGCAGTGACCAGCAGTGAGCTGAACCGGTCTCGGTCTGGCCGATTTCCAAACCCACATACTCATAGGAGAGCTCCACCTCGGAAACAAGGCTCAGCATTTCCTAAAAGAATATTGCCATTAATAAAATGCATTTGCCGTTAGAGTTCTCCGGAGACACTAAGTCAATGTTAGCTGGCAGCGCTGCTTCCACACACCAGCAATTTCAATCTCTGCTGTGCTCAAACCATCACCATCCACTCTTTTTATGGCTCTGCTCCAAATTATTTTGTCACTGCTCCAATCAGAAATGTTTCCTGCCTCTATAACAAGTTTATCAACACTGGATATGAACCACATGGCTCCCTGCCCGTCTCCTATCGCAGAAGGCTACAGATTAATTTTATAGGAATTCAAACACCCTATTAAACCTGCTACTACCTACTGCTGATAAAAGGGCTACATTTTAAAAGAGTGTGTGTTAAGCATGCAATTAGGGGCAATGACACGCAAAATTACACATGCAGGGAGATGGAATTCTTTCAAGGCGTGTGCCGGAAACTGCAGGTGCCCTGGAAGGAAGGGCCTAACCCTGCCCATGCAATGGGCTGATTCGGTGCTGATCAAGCCCATGGGGATGGGAATTTGTCAGGTTTGCCATCATTGCCAGTTTGCAGAACCACCCCCGAGACTTGATGTTGGCCAGCTATGTCCCTTTGGCGACGAGGAGGCTACACAAGAATCCTGCCCGTGCCCTGCCTGTTGATTGCCATCATTACGGGACAGAACACACCCTGCCCCAAGCACCTTCATCTTCATTAGGACATCCAGGTGACAATCTCCCAGGCCCCAAAGCCAAACCCCAGCAGGAGGCGGAGATGTCCGTTTCACACCATGCTACGCAGCCAGCACAACAGCCAGGCACTGTAGTCCATGACAAAACAGGAGCTACTGCCGACATGGAGCCGCCTGCGAATCCTTGGATTTGGGATTTCCCTGCACGGATGCTTCCATTGGGCTGCAAACTCACAGTGGGAGCAGGAAGGAGGTACAGTGAGAAGCAGCAGACACCATCGCGCTCCCAGCACACGCACGGCAATGCAATTCCTGGTTTTGTCAGCCAGTACAGCCCCAGCAGGTTCCTTGCTGCCCGGCGCCCTCAGGCCAGGGAGCAAGCTGAGGAATGCCACTACAGAGGGACTGTCACCAAATGGCCTCCTGTAAGGGCAATTCTGCCCGTTCAGGTCTCCTACGGAAGATTAGTCCTTTGAGCATCACAGCAAGCTATAAAACTCACTCACTGGCTCCACAGGAGGCTAGAAGTAGGGGAACATGAAGCTGAAAGGCTGGTCCAAATGCTCTGGAAAGACACTGCCATCAAAAGGTTTCCATCCAAGACAGCTGGTGCAAAAAAATTGTATGAAATAGGGAGAAATTAAGCACAGAGCAAGTTACCAGCAAACACATGCGCAGACGGTGACACGGCCAAACACAGGAGAGGTTTAACAGCCTGGGGCTGGGCAAAACCCAGCTGAGCTAAGGACAGGAGGCACACTCGGAGCCCCAGTGCTGCCGTGAGAACCCCCATCCACGGAGAAGCAGCAACCCAGACCTTTCTCTGAAGGGATCTCCCCACAGCAACACGGCACAAGGGACTTGGCTGGTGTGTCTACACCACCTCCAGGGAGAGAGGGCTGCTAAGGCAAAGGCTGAGGTACCTGACACAGAGCTTATTTCAAAAGATGTTGAAAACTTTGTTGGTTAAAGCCTTAATCCTCTGGCTTTCCTTAAATTTGTTGTCTTTGGAAGCACCAGTAGAAACTCAGGAGATCAGGAATTAACACAGGTCACAGGTCAGTCCCCTTCACCAACGCTCCAGCTTTCTCTCTGCATCTTTCTCCTTGTCTCCTCCTTTACACGTCACCACCAGCAGCGACACATCAACATGTCTCAGAGGGCTCTTGTGCAGCACCAGCACTATGGGCACTATGGGCACCAACGCTGCCTATGCCTGCTCTTAACTCTCCTTCAACACTGACCCTCCCGTAACGCAGTGGGGCTGGGTGGGCACAGTGAGGTGGAACCAGCTGGCTCTGCATGCCAGGCATCCCACATGTCCCCAGCCACCGCACACACGGGCTGTTGTCCTGCCTCCGGATTCTCCATGGGCTCCTGCTCCACTCCAGGCACTGCTGTTCATCACTCAGGGAAACAGCCCGTATATCTGTCCCATTTTCTGTTCTCTTCAGACAGCAATTAAAACGGCATTTCGCTGAAAATACTCCTCCTCTTTGAAAGGTGAAGCACGAGGGGACAGCTGGCTGGCTCTGGCAGCCAGGAATAGAGCAGAGATCTGCAGTGCAGCTTCCCACGCCGGCACAGGCCGGTAAGAAGCAATTATCAGCCTCTCAAACTTCAATCCCTTCAAATCCCTTAAAAATCGTACTCCTTGCAGTGGAGTCAGAACAGACAGCTCCATATTTTGCACCACAGCAGTAGTATTTGCTTTCTAAAAGCATGTGATGATGGTTTCTACACCTCTAAATATCACACAGTTCTTTTCCCAAAAGTCAAAACCTACCTGCATCCAAGCTTCTGGCTGGTATGTCAGAGCAAAAGGGGCCAGTTACAAAACTCAGTGCCAGACTGCAGAGCTCACCCATCTGCCAGGCCTGCCAGCCTGGTTCAGGTGTATCTCTTCCGTATCAAGAGAGGAGAAATGACCATTGGAGGGAACTGCATTTGAAACGGGATCTGCCACAGCCTGGGACCACACTCACCAGAAGCAATAAATCCTCCATGAGCAACCAGTGTTCTGTTTCTGTCTTTAATATCTGGTGCACTTGAGCTGGTCATGACAATACCATCCCACTGGCTATTGACAGGAGGACGTTGCTTTCTTTCATGCCTTCACACCAGTAAACACAAAATTGCACAACATCTTTAAAGAGCAATAGTCATTCCTTTGCTGGAAACCTGTTCCCACCACATCATCCATCCAGTAACAGCAGAAACCATTTACAAGCAGCCAACCTCCAGGGTCTCAATGTGTTTCTACTTCCAAGTGTCTACTGCCTTGCCAAGTGATGCAGGCTCCATGCGATGAGGAGAGCTCGTGATCGTACTCAAACCATTGCCTTTTATTTCAGGAGCACCAAAAGTGCTTCTAGACCAAAAAGTCACGTAAAAACCCAGATGTACTCACAACCCTCGAGGCTCAAACTGAGCACCTAGCAGAAGACCACGACAAGGCCAAACACATGTGACAACCCATCACTGTCCATTATTTAACGCTTCCAGCTGGGCAAACGAACCCCTTAACTGACACCAGGCTGCTCTAGTAGGTAAGCACAGACCTGCCCCGAATCATCCAGCCCTCTTTCATGCCCCTTTGGCCACAAAATACTGCAAATTTTTGGGGACAGACCCTTTGCACATACAAGGAGCAGGGCCCAGGACCCGGACTTGGCTTGCAAAACGCCCCACTACGACTCTTGTCCCAAGATGTTCAAAGAACTGTATAAACACTCCCCGATTAAGGAAAAAATACCTTCAAGGCTCTGGAAATGTAGGAGGAGGTCTGGTTCAAAACACCGCACTAAATTAGCAAGCCTGACAATGAGATAAAAGCCCCTTCCAGGGAAAGGATCAGAAGAGAGTAAAATTACTCCTGGTGAGATCAAAGACAAATGAAATCAGGAATGTTAAGTGCTTACAGAAGCTGCCGACTATTTCCAACCTCCATTCTTCACCGCATAGTGACAGAAATGGATACGACCCTGTTTAAACACAAAGCCACGCGCTCGTGCACCTCCTGCTCACCTTCACCCTCTCACCTGCCTGAGGTCATGCTGTAAGGAACGTAGTGAAGACTACCCAGAACAGCCACTTGCCTCACACAGCACACACATCTACTCCAGTGGACACGGGTAACAACACGGTGGTGGGCTTCCGAGTCTTTCCATATACCAGTTCAAGGCAGGTGTTTCAGCTACAGATCTGTGCTTTGGAGCTGGAGAGCTTTTTGCCTTTGGCTCCTCCTGGATGTAGCTTCCAGCATTAAAGCCTGGCAGAAGTGGAAGTTTTCAGCTCACGGATCTTAAAATTGAGGCTAGGGAACTCTGTACAGCATTGGCCTACGGTAGGCAACATCACGTATCCATGCCAAGAAGGCTTTTACATCACAGCACACAAAACTGTCCGTCTACCAACTACTCAGAGATGCCCCAACACAACTGAGAACATCTCAAAATACTTCTCTGGGGGAAAAGGGGCCAAAAGCAGAGTGATGAGTTGCAAGGAGAGAGGAACAGCACAGACTGTGCCTGTCCAGTCCCAGGTAACCAGCAGAGTTCATACTAAACTTCACTAAGACCAGCAAACTGCTGAGCTATGCCAAGGCAGACAGTAGTGGCTTTGAGACCGTAAATGTATATGCAAATACACACTTACATGGAGATGTATACCACATATATGTGCATTCACATACACAGAGTTCTGGGGGAATGCAGAAGTATCAAAATGTAGAGCATGCCCTGAAACGGCAGGTCTTTGATGCAGCAAGTTAAAAGCATTTTGTTCCACGAAAATTACATTTTCTGACCCAGGCTCCACAGGGTTTTTTTCACTCTCTCCCGCATTGCTAAACCATGGGCTACATTATGCACAAAAACAGCCCAGGAGAAAAATGTTGGTTTTCTCTCATCTAATTCCTCACTTCCATCAGCCAGCCGTCAACTGGTGTCCAGGTCCAGTGAAGTAAACAAAGTTTCCTGCTGAATGGCATAAAACCCAGGGCGTTCCGGATGACCAAGGTTGTAAAACCTTCAAGGCACAAAGCTGTCCTCTGCCCTCCACTGGAGCGCAGCCCCCGCCAGCAGCGGGCTTGATTCCAGATACAAAGCACACATCTGAAAATCCACGTTAAACCAGCCAATATCTCCTTTCCCGAACTGCACTTCTCAACGCACAGCCAAAACCATTCCTATTATCTCCTCTCCCCTACATCAAACGGAGGCAGGATTAGCCCAACGTACCACTGAGCAAAGGAGA
The DNA here is from genome assembly GCF_009769465.1 of Tauraco erythrolophus. Classification (NCBI taxonomy): domain Eukaryota; kingdom Metazoa; phylum Chordata; class Aves; order Musophagiformes; family Musophagidae; genus Tauraco; species Tauraco erythrolophus. The sequence goes on along the minus strand of NC_141478.1, from coordinate 3,179,720 downwards.
AAAAGAATCCATTTTCTTGTTTTTGTAATTTCAAAACTATAAATAACCAGGTGAAGCGTGAGCTGGCAACACAGCAAGGTTTGACAGATTTGGGACAATGCACTTACTTGGTCAGAGGCAAGACCAAGTGTTTTCACATCCAAGACACGCAATATCCAAGCCCATAGATCTGTTGGGAGCTTGCACTCCATGGCTGAGAAGAGCACAAAACCCCACTTGTCTCCTTGTATATAGGGTTCTTTCCCTTCCCTGGGATTTAACCACTTAAATTGAGGAGGAAAGACCTAGACAAGGGAGATGCTTGTTCTGGTGAAATTTTGGCTATCAGCAGTAAACATGTCCTTGAGCTCTGTTACACAGCACGAGCAAATAAAAGGTTACTGTTCAACAGGAGACAAATGGCTTTGTTCAGAGGAGGAGTTGTGTTTCAGTAATTACTTTAAAAACAAAACACACAGGCATGTTTTGCAAGGAAAAGGGATTTGCAACCAAAAGGGATGCATTTCTGGGTAAGCTTACAGGCATATCTATGACTCTAATTTTTGTACAGCACTGAGAACAACTGGAATGAGCTGATCCACAATCCTTGAGTAAGGTCCATGAGAAAGCTCACTGCCTGCTCCTGCACGGCACGTCACCACGTGGCCATGCAGTGCTGTCATGCTGGTACAGCCAACCAGCCTATATCCCAGCTCCAACACAGCTCTGTCATAACCTCAGCAGAGAAACCCATCCCAGTTACGCAGCACAGCTCAGGCTCTTCTCCAGCTGGTGTGAGGACAACCCCAGTAGCTCTCCATCACAGCCACAACCTTGTCACCAACCAAGCCACCACCCAAAGGGGCTGTCCTCAAGGCAGACAGAAAGGTAGGATTTGAGGGAAATGTACTGTCTTCTCTTCAATAAACTGATTCAGCTGCGGGAAGACAAAGAGATTTAGGCACATACAAGATCCTAAGGTACAATCATTCCTACAAATCCCAGTCCCTTCCTACAAACATCCAGCCTGGCAATTACAAGGCTTGGACCTTCACTTCAGGGCAGGGAAGGCCCATCTTTAGCACAGCTGGGTGAGGCCCCAGGATCAGCCCAAGGACGGGACCCAACCCAAAGCAGCTAAACCACTGACAGCTTCCAGTGCCTTCCCACGAAAACCCTCAAACGCTTCCAGCCCAAAACAAATAAATTTGCACCGAGCCAGACAGGACCCGTTACAGCCCAGGCCTTGGGAGATGAATACTTCGCAGAGAGCAAAGTACAAGGGTTTCTAATCTGACACACTTCCAGAGCTGACATCACTTCTAGTTCTTGGCAGCCAGAGATTTTCCTGGGGAGACGCTGTTGTGCTGCAGGTCCCACAGCCTGGAGCCCAGCCAGCGCGTTTCCTATTCCGCACACATCTGGCACTTTGGAACTGGCTTGTGCACCTTGCAGAGCTCCAGCCAAAGAAAACCTTCCCAGGAGCAAGGAAAGCGGCTCAGGCGAGGCGAGCAGAGCGTGCGGTCGTCGTGTGTGTTCTGCGGGATATCAGATGGTAAAAGGAAAGGGCTCCTTTCTCCCCTCCACATCCCACAGGAGGTGGCAGGAATTCAAACTGCAGTTGAGCCTCTGCACTGTCGCCTGTCTTAATTTATGTATTTATTTTGGATGCTGAACTCATGGAACTCAACAGCACAATTAATCTCATTTAATCGGGAGTGAACAGCACTGAAGAAAAGTGGAGTTACTACTTCCAAAGGTTTTTCCTACCTCTCAGCAAGCCAGCTACTGTGCCATTGTTCTGCTCAATGTAACCTTCTGCTGATGCTCTTAAGATGCTCTTAAAGCTGTAGAAAATCTTTACGTTCTCATTGTCTCATTCAACGAGCGACTATACTTCAGTGTGTCCTCATTAAAGCAACACAAAGCCCTCTTTCTTCTTGGCAACTTTATGCATTGACAATTAAAAGTCAATAGCTTGGTCTCAGCCTGTTTTTAGGGCAACTGCACTTGGCAAGTGGTGACCCAGAAAGAAATCTGGACGGAGGTGTCTGACGAAGTCTGCATTCTGGCTGCTCAGCAACACCAGTGCTGAAAGCAGAACCAGAGGAGATCTGGCGTCGGAGCACCAGACTCTCATGATCTCTACAGAACAAGAGGCTGAAAGATGAGCTGGGCACCTAAACCCCCTTGTGCATCAGGTCCTCAGCCTCCTCATGGCACAGTAAAACAGGAAACATCCTTCCACTCAATCGTAATGATGCTTGTGAGATGGAGGGGTCAAGATCCCTATATTCCCTTCCCAGTTACCAGATGTTACTGCAACTTTCCGCCTTGTAATGGCAACACGAACTAGCAAAGAATAAGAAAGTTACACCTTCAGCCTGCGCTTAGCCTCTCTGGAACAGAAGGCTCCTAAAAGTGTCTCCAGGGCTGCTGGAAAGACCATTTTATTAACACTTGAGATCCACGCACAGCAGAGCGGTTCCAGCACTGAGCAGCACTCACCAGTGGGAAGCAGGTCTTATTCTAATCCTGCATATATGCAAGCTAGATGGTTTATTTAATAATGCAGCATCTCCCACTGCTGCAGGAATATTTATCCAGCTGGCAGCAAGGGACTCTCAGATCATTCCCTGTCACTAAGTAGATCCCAGCCTTTCAGGAGCAGCTGGGTGCTGGACTGGCACTGCGTGCAGCAAGAGACTGCACTCAGAGATTGTCAACACTGTCCCCGTGTCAAGGGCTGGGGTATGATGCCAGGAGCGATCGCCCCCCTGCTCCCTGCACAGACCCAGCTGCAGGGGAGGAGCGTGCAGTGTCACAGTCAGCCCCCAGCTTGGGCTCGGGATCGTGACGGTGTACGTGATGTGTACTGGGACACACCAGGACTCAGGACAAGCACTGGCAGCGCAAGCTCAGCTCCATCCACACACAGTCCAGTGGAAATGCCCTGGAGCTGGCTGTTGCGCACAGGCTTGGCCATCCCATAGCCTAGGCCAGTATTAACAGCCACAGACAGCTCTAGAACTGCATTTTAGACCTAAATACTTTATAATATGCTCTCAGGATGACCTGTATTGCTCTAAAGCTTTAGAAGAGTCATGGTCTGAACGCCTTTCTGAGCAAAGTGTCACATGGAAGCAAACATACTTGAGTCCCACCGACTGCATTTGTCCAAGCAGGTGAGCTGTGCATCCCTGGAAAGGTCAAAAGGGAGCCCAGTTACTGCAACAAGATCAGTGGAGCGAGTACGCTGCCAGCACAAACATACCCTCTTCCTACAGCTCTGCTTCACTTAATTATAAGGATCTTTGCATCTAACAAATCTTTAAGAGGCTTTGTGGCTTTGGGACATTGATCCAACCCATTCACTTCATCGTGGTCCATTATTATATTTTCACATGTATACAAAGCCCTTCCATTTAAAAGTTAAATTAATCACAATTTATTGATTTGTTGTAGCATGCTCCAAACGCAGCGCTCCCTGAAGAATGATGCTGGGCAAGAGCCTCTTCTCTTTGTTCTGTACAAACCCCTAGTTAAAAACAAGGCAGCAGAAGGAATGGCATGAAAGAAACATTATCTAAAACACATGCAATGCCACATCACTGTTTATAGGCCACACCTGAAAAGCGTGATATTATCTAAAGCTGTAATTAAGGTAAATAGGTTAATGACTAGGCTCACTTAGATAAAAGCAAAGGCTGCCAAAGCCCTGGATAAATGAATGTCTTTGTGTATAAATATAACATACCAGGCATCAAGGGAAAAAAAAACATCTGAAAAGGTCCTTGTCTAAGTATTTTTAAAGACATTTCTGATGCCCCTAACACTGATGCCAACTGCAGCTGCTCATTTCAGCCACCAACCCATGGCTGATGTAACTCTGGAGACTCCAACCCAGTAAAGTACCAGCTGAGTTCTAGGAAGGACTAAGTACTCTCATGCTTCTGCACAAGCATCAGGTTTGCCCAAGCATCTTATCTGTATCTATAGATGATGCCTACCAGATAGGGATAAACACAAAACCAGCTCTGAGGATTGAGTCCAGTTTCATTGAGATGTGTGTTATTCTGATGTATGCCCTGCAAACAAATGGTCCAGAAAGATGAAACAAATCAATAACAGTAATAATTTATTCATTGTGTTGCATTGGCAATGGCAATCGTAACAGTAAAGTGCTTGACTCTTTCACGAAGGTTAAGCCTTTGTGTTTTCTCCTCTCTGACCCCTCTCCTGCTGAAACAGCAGCTGAAGTCTAGAGCAGGCCAAAATCTAGCCTTGTTAAACTCAGCTTTTTTCAGGTCCTCTCCTCAGGGTGTCATGCACTACTGACAGCAGAATAGGGAAAGCTGTCCCTGTGTACAGTAACATCAGCACTAGCCTCCCTCGCGTCAAAGGACACTTAGTTAAAGTGCCAAAATGACTTAAACACCCAAATCGCTTCACAATTCCCCACACTGCCCATCCCAGGGAAGGCTGAGCTGTTTCTGTCCCTTCCCCACCTGCTCCACGCCAAGCACAGTGAACCTCAGTCTTTGCTCTAGAAACATCTCTGAGGAAGCCTCCATCTCCTAGCTGTCATCTTTCCCTTCTTGAAAAGCCCATGAGGAACAGCTGAGACGATCTCTGCAGAAGCTGCTGCAAGCACAGGGAACTCAGGACAGAGCCCTGGGTTTGCATTCATAAATTTACAGTGTAGAGGCATATTAAAATTACAAGCTTGAACAAGCACACTGGAACAATAACACATCAGAGTCCTGTAATTGGGCCCTGAAATACACTTAGTGAAAAATACAGACCAGCTGCAATGTTGGAAATGCTCCTAATGCAATCCAAGGTAATTATTGGTAACAGACCATCAAACAAGTGCATTAATATGCTCTGATCAGAGAGAGAATCAGATGGACAGTCTGGCATAGCAGCTTGTACCTGCAAATTATGTAAATTATTTGAAAAAGCAAAGCCCCAAAGCCCTAGAAACACTAACTCTAATGAAAGTTATTAAATGCTATTTTTGTTATCTGCTGGTGTTAACATTAGAAGGCCCATTTGCTGCAGTGACTATAATTGTGCTGCTGAGCAGCGGTCCGAGCTGAACGAGCCTGATATTTGCCATTTTAAAGGACCACATCCCACTGAAATGACTGGCTCAGATTTGCATGATTTCGCCGACAGCATTTAAACACATAACAACTTCCTGCATTTTTCACTGAATGGAAAGGAAACCTGGTCATTTTGCTTTTGTTAGATGCAGAAGTTCTTGATTTTACTTCGTGCATCACATACAAATGTTTGACCTGCAAACAACACAGGAGAGTCTGAAACAAGATCCCCTGTTACAACGTTACCTATTTTTGCACTTGAACTATTTAAGTTTAGCATATTTTTAGGATATATTTTCATCTCTCCGTGCCCGAGAAAGCTAAGAGTATGCAATATGATACAAGCTTCAGTATTAAGCCTCTTGAGAATAGTCACTTACCTAGAAACTAATATTTCAGATAAAATACACAAAGATCCTTCACCTGTGGGCTACAGTTAAAACTCTGAGTATATTTTGTAGCTCTTTTCCGCTCAGTTAAAGGCTTTGTATGTTCCAAAGATACAAACACATTGAATTGAATAATCTTCAGCTCCAACAGTGAATATTTCATCTGTCAATTTCTCACCACCCTACAGGGAAAAAAAAATACGTATCATACTCAGTTTTGAACCTTGGGAAAAATCAATGCACAGAGGAATGAAACAGTGTCCTCACTGCAGGTCTGAAACTAGCAACCAAACTTGCCAGCAAACAAACCCCATCCTCTCTACCAGACAATTCTTCAGCCTTTGCAGCTCAAATTTTAGATGCAACATGCAGTGTAAAGCTCTGGAGCAAACTGACAGAGCATATCCTGCTCCTCCTTCGTTTTATAGGCCTTCAGAAACTTGGGCTACGCTCTGTAATTTCCAAAGCAAGATGCCACCTCTAATTTTATTTTTTTTCACATTGCAAGGCTGTTGAAAGGAGGATGGAAGTAACCCTGGCTGAGTGGGTAAATATTAACTCTGTGACAAGCAGCATGAGGTCGCGACGCGGGGACGGCTGCTTGAGCCATCCTGAATGAGATGGCCTCGCTTCCAGCTTTGACGGAGGACCCAAAGAGTCATCCACCTCCAAGGTACGGGCTCAAACCCAATGAGAACCAGAGCCATCCCCAGTGGACTTCACGGCCCAGTTCCTTGTAAATTTTGCTTCTCAGCAGGTCAGCCATGCTGTGTGTCACCAAGAACAGCAAGAACTGCTGGTCAATGAGAAGCTCACCATGAGCCAGCGATGTGCGCTGGCAGCCCAGAAATCCAGCCGTGTCCTGGGTTGCATCCAGGGCAACATGGGCAGCAGGTCGAGGGAGGGGATTCTGCCCCTCTGCTCTGCTCTCCTGAGACCCCACCTGGAATATACTGCGTTCAGCTCTGGGGTCCCCAACACAAGAAGGACATGGAGATGCTGGAGCGGGTCCACAGAAGACCACAAAGATGATCCAAGGGCTGCAGCACCTCTGCTGTGGAGACTGGCTGGGAGAGTTGGGGCTGTTCAGCCTGGAGACGAGAAGGCTGCGGAGAGACCTTCCAGCACCTTCCAGTACCTAAAGGGGCTACAAGAAAGCTGGAGAAGGGCTTTGGACAATGGTGTGTAGTGACACGACAAGGGGCAACGGCTTTAAACTGAAAGAGGGGAGATTTCGATTAGATATAAGGAAGAAATTTTTCACTCTGATAGTGGTGAGGCACTGGAACAGGCTGCCCAGAGAAGTTGTGGATGCCCCATCCCTGGAAGTGTTCAAGGCCAGGTTGGATGAGGCTTTGAGCAAACTGGTGTAGCGGAAGGTGTCCCTGCCTGTGGCAGAGGTGGTGGAACAATATGATCTTGAAGGTCCCTTCCCACCCAAACCATTCTACGATTCTATGACAAGAAAGCTCGGCAGCAAAGGAAAGAGGAAGAGCGTGTTACAGGGAAAGGAGGATGTGAGCCCGTTGACTCTGCCCTTCCTTGGATATATATGAGGCCTGTGCTTCCAAGCGTCAGCTTGGCTCAAGGGCCCTAAATCACCCACCGCGGCAATACGCAAGGACGGAAGGTGATGACAACAGCTGCTCTAATTTATTAGTTGTCTCTGTTCACGCTCACCAGCCCTGCACTGGGACACACTGCTCCGTTTGCAAGCAGACGGAAACGAGTGCGACTCGAGGCGGCGGGAGAAACACCTCTCCATCACGTGTGCTTTCCCCTTCACAGGCTCCGCTTCCCGTTGTCTTGCCTGTCACTAAAAGGAACTTACAACACGTTGCTGAATGATGTACTGTAATCAATCCAAATAGCCATGAGAGCCCCTGAAAAGGATGTGGAAGAGCAGCTCAGCAGCAATATTTATGAGCGCAGGATACCGCGGACCAGAACAGCCCCAACTCTCCTGAGTATTTCCACTATTTACACTGAGATCAGAAAATTAAAATGATATTTTACGCTTAATGCTTCGAACAAGACCTGTGAAGTCCTTCTCTCGGTCCCATTTACAACACAAACGCCAATGACAGAGCAGCAGATGGTAAGAAACACTCCCCTAGAATATTCAGGCGATTCAACTTGAATCTGTGCCCAAATCATTTAACTTTAATGGATTCTTTCATTAACAACCAAAGAAAGGGAATATGGTTGCCAGGACATTAAAATCACTTTTTCAATTATACTGTTATAAAATCGAACAAATTAGCTGTAATTCTTAGCCGAAGCCTAAATGGAAGCACGACTTTATGAAAGAAATGAAAATTGATTTGGATTAGTGGGCATCAAGGGCTTTTTAAAAATTAACAAGGTTCTTATGACTTCATAGCATGGATGGATTAGCTGGAGGTTTCACTGCCCTGCATTTGCTACCTGCCAAAGCACGGCAGCTGGCTTCACAGCATTTGTTACAGCGGGTTTTAATTAGACTAAGGGAAGAGGATGCAAGGATTGAAGCTGGAAACAAAGTTCTGGAGAAGCTGGGTGGTGTCTGAGTTCACTTTCTGGACCCGGCCCAGCAGGGTCTTGGCAAAAACCAGGGAAATCAGAACCTCTAAGCTTTAGCAGGATAAGGACCGCAGGCTGCATTATTTCGCTTGGGGTGGTCTTGCTCGAAGATCAAGGCAAAATTGCACTGGATGCTTCACAAACACAAAATAAAAATCAAGTCCAAGATGCTCGCTGCGAAGAGCAGGCAACTTTAATGTGGGCTATTAAAAAAAAAGAAAAAACTACAACCCACAAAAAAAACCCAAAATGGTAAGCAGCAGAAAGAGTAACTCATAAAGGAAACAGGACTGTAACACTGGGCACCTGACACAAGGTAGCTACAACACAGCACAACGGGGTCACACTAGGAAAGAAGAAAAATGTCTTTTATATCATATAATACGAACTTAGTGAAAGGGACATTCACTGAACACAACTTGCATTGATCCTACAGACCAGGAACCTTAAGATAGATTTCAGAGAGCCATCCCCCTGCCAGGGAAGGCAGTGATTTGGAACTGCTACCCCAAAAAAAGACACTGAAAGCCAAGCTGGAGGCTTTTATACCTGCACTGAACAAAGCCTTTCTTAAATGTATTTTTTTTTTTAAAAAAAAAAAAAAGGCACTGCTGGAAACAATCCTGTTTTGACCCCTGCGAGACGGACGGGATGTTCTAGCGCACACGCTCCACCCCGAACATCTCCGGGATGATGCACTGCCGAGAGCACCTGCCAGCTGGCAGAACTGGCCTCTCTGTAAGGTAAATGCAGCAGAACATTTCAAAACCATTTTCACGAAATCTTGCAACACAAAGCACTTTAGATGACTCCCCTTTTACAAGTCAGCGCTTCATATTTAGTTATTTCTACTCCTTATTGCAACACAGTGGTTGACAATTTGCATCACTGAAAGCTAGATTTGAAAGCTAGAGATTGAAAAGCTAATCTTTCTTTGGACAATCCTGAATATTACCACTTTGCCATAATCATACTGCTTTGTCACCCTGTATCTGGCTTTCAGATATGCCACAGGGTATTATTTTCCAATAAACCCAGAGGAGCTGTACCCTTTGAGCCAAGCCTTCTATTGTAATTGCTGTGGGCCGCCATGTGACTGTTAGCAGGTTTTATATTTAAGGAAACAGGAGGACACATTTTAATCCAGAATCTTTTGAGCTACATGTGTCTTAGAGTTCTTTTAATGATCTAAAACCTAGGCACCTTCTGGTTTCCTGTAACAACTCATGGCAAGATTTGGGCTAGTAGGCTAACAGCATGCACAACCAAGAGCTTTATCTCATTTACGGTAGTGATCTGAAAAGTCTGAAGTGAGAGGGCTTTAAGAAAGGACATCCCCAGATAAGACTATCACTGGTGGTGATCCTTCTGCAAGGCAAAGCAGAATGGGCTTCTCCAAACTGACACTTGAGGCTGAAGGTGACTTAAGCCATGTCCTTTCACTTTTGCATCACTGCAACGGCATAGGAGCATGCACCCATCAAATTACTGTGCTTCTGCTGAATGGCAGCAAATGCCAGGGCAGGGAACAGTAATTTCCAGCTAAAAGTGTAGAACTTCCTGACTCAAACTGCCTGACCCAACCAACCAGCACAGATAAACACATTCGACTGCACCTGTGAGATCTGGCCTCCAGGTTCACACTACTCCCAGGCAGAAAAACAGCACTTCTCACCACACTGTACACACACCAGCACCTTCCTGTCCATCCACTGTGGTTCGAAAGTACCTACAGGGACATCTGAATATCCATTTTGACGATTGTCTATGAGAAGAAGCTTGTTATTATCATAATTATTAGTAACAATTATACGACTATTATATATGTTAATGTATGTCAACAGAATAAGAATATTAATATATTCTCTACAGGGTATTCCACAGAATTAATGAGATCTAGTAATGAGACTAACCTCTCTGACATCTTGCTGACACTTATTTCTAAGCAAGCTACTAAATTCAGTGTGCGTCTGCTCAGGCAGTGCACGGGCTGGCAACTAACTCAATATCCGTAGGTCAAAAGGACGTGAAGGCTGATGAACAGAGGTTTCTGCCTTGCTCAGGGCAGTGACAGAAGAGGGAAACAGGCACTTGCTCCTGCTACCTGTGTCATCAAGCTAGTAACCTCCACCTCAGGGAAAGGCAGCTCTGAGCAGCCGAGTCTCAAATCACCCCCACTGTTTGCTGCAGTGCATGCCAATCAGTTCCTAAGAGTTCTTTGCCATTGCCATGCCAATTCAAATACTCCATGGGGCTGTCTCTATCTCCAGTCCCTCCTCCTCCCAAAGGCCTTCAAGCATGGCAGTGCTGCAAGCTCAAGGCGACTCCAGTGAGGCTGCTGTTCACAAGGGTTTGGCTAGTGGTCTTAGCTGGGATGCAGGACTTCCCATCTGATACCTTCCTCAGGTGCCAACGAAAGAGAAATAACCTCTCTCCAACAGACTGGGAAAGAAGTCACAGGGCAATCCTTAAGACTGGGAAATATGTCCCCAGGGTCCACAGAGCCAGCCACAGTAAGCACACCATGAAGGCAGACGAGGCAATTTTTGTGTTGTTTTGCATCCTACCTCCTACACAAGCTGGGACTTGGGAAGAAGAGGTAACTCACATCACATCAACCACAGACCCTAAAAGGCCTTATTCTAGTGTAGCAAAGTCAGGAGCAAAATTCCCAGACACAGAGCAAGGATTTAGCCCTAGAGAAGCTCCAAACAAAAGCAGCATCTGTGACTCACCCGTGAGACCCACAGCGCACAGCAGTGTAAAAATTACATTCACGTGGACCCGATGCTGCTGCTTGGAAAGCAGATCCCATCTCCGAGCATGCTTCTCACCCTCTTTTGTTCTTTATAGGATATTTGCATGGAAACAAGAGCTCCGTTTCTCAGCTGCTCATCTCCTTCTGCTGTCTATCCTTCCCCAACAGAAGACAGACTTTACAGAGAGCCCGTTTTCATGCAAATGGTCCCAAATAAAGAACAGAGCACAGAAACCATCTCACCGTTTTGTTGATGAAAGCTGCTGTGTACATGGGAAGTGTTCACTGGGAGACTTTCAGAGCATCTTCCGCAGAAGGCAAGTCTCTTACTTTGAGATCATGTTGAGAAGGTCCAACTGTATAGGACGCAACACTAATCACCAGCCAGGAAAAGCCCTGCTAGCCTGTGGCATCCTCAAACTCAGCACTAACATGTGGCACTGGAGAAGCGGAAACATCAATATTAGACTCAGCCTCCTTCAACAAACAAAAAAAAAAAAACCACCACAAGAGTTACAGAACGTTCGAGTTCTGCTCTTGCCCCTGAATCTTCCTGTGATTTTTGCTCTTTTATAAGCATATTACTGTTGTTCCAGCAGACTGGTTATGTAGAAAGTCTAACCAAAGCAGGGAAGCTGACAGTGACCTGCTCCGGGGCGTGCGAGCCAGACAGCACTGTCAAAGGGCAAAGAATACACTCTGGAAACAAAACCTCTTTGTTCCTCTAATTTTGTTCCAGTTAAGTCAGTTCAGCTGTTCCATATAACCAGTCAAAAACATCCAGCATTTCCCAAAGTATTTTAAGACTTCAAAGTTGTATGTTTTATTTTGACAGTTTTAAAGCGCATAGCTTTTTTTTCTTTACAGATTTTTTTTGCATTAAAAACAAGGCTGTTTAATAAATTAAGCTTTACAACAACCACTGCTGCTCTGCTTTTATCATGGCTTCAATTAAAATATTGATTCTTGAAGACAGCTAACGGCTTCTGAGAAAAAAAAAAAGAGGGTGTTTCACTGAGAATGTTTTCAATAGACTCAATTTGTTAAAACTTGCGATTAAAACCAAACTCCAAGTAGGGCAGGCTCAAAGCCACAGGCATTTTGAATTTGTCCAAGTTGCTGATCCGAACTCAAAACTTCCCAGCCTTAAATGAACATACTTAACTTAAAAAGAAAACTCACCAACACTCACCGATGAGGAAAATGTAAGAAAAAGTGACCTCTCCAACACAGATCGACGAAGACCTCATAGGAGAGAAAAACACTGTTTAGACCAGTGCCTGGCAGCTCAGCAGAGACGGGAGCGGATCAGGAGCAGGCTGTTCCAGAACAAAACCTTTCTACATAACCCAGGCAACAGATCTGACCTTTTCGTCTACAAAAGACAGTCAACCCACCACTGAACTCATAACTGTGGGAGATCTGCTCCTCAAAACTGTTTCATTCAAAGTATCGGGGCCAAACCTATTCTGACACCGACCGCCTCCTGCGAGGAAAGTGCTGGAACAGCTCGGGGACAAGACCTGTGCTGAAACCAAACCTGTCTGAACTCTCCAAGCGTAAGACGAGCTTCGCACGCTCGTGCTGACATTGTCACGACACTGAACAGGAGCCAGGCAAGCCAGCGAGGGACTCGGGTCTTCAAAAGCAAACAAAAGAGAGTTACAAAAACTAATTAGCTGTTCGCACTCACTACTGCGCTTCTCTGCAAAGCTGTAATCACAGCAGTCATTTTGAAGTGAGCACATCTCTGAGGGCTTCTTACAAGCAGCACTGGGACGGACTGGGCTTGGTCAGCTTCATGGTGCCAGCAGCACAGGCCTTAATCCCACAGTTTTGAGGCCAAAGCTCCACTCGCACAGTTCACAGTGCAGCCCACAACCAGCTGTGTCAGCACAACCGAGAAAGCAGGATCAAGCAGCCGTGGGGAGGGAGCTTTTAAGCCTGCGATGCTGCCAAATGCTTCGTATCACAGCCCTGCCTATTTGCATTTCTGCCTTGGGCCCCATCTGTAGCTTCCCATCCATGTAAAAGCTGTCCCCAGGGAGAAGAAAGGCCACTGTCCATTTGTTTAACACATCTCAAGCGCATCTAGTTTCAAATTAAGTAGGTGGCAAAACTCCTAGTGATAATTTTTTCAATGCAATTCTGAATCTCTTGTCATCTGGGGGCAGGGAAGATCAGAAATGGAAATATCTGGTCCAGCAGCCCTGATCAGTCAGCGCCAGACATCAGAGCAGCTCCCAAGCCCTGCCTCCCAGCCCTCCAAGGCAGCACCACGTCCTCACCATCAGAAACACGCACCCCCTTGATTCCTTTCTCAACTTCCACTTCAGACAAGGTGATCTTACAAAGTAGGTCTCCAAATGCAGTATCAGTTAAATCACCTAGTAATAACACACAAGGAATAAAGTATCTTTAAAATATGGTTACATCCTGTTCCAGAAGTCTTAATGGGCCATATTTTTAGCCCAGGAATAACCTGAAAGCCAGCACAGACATAATGCAACACTGAAACTATTTCATCACAAGCCACATCTCTCTTTGCAAAGACAATTTCTTCCAAGAGCTCAACTAAGCTGGTACAAGGTTTTGCAGCATGCATATGTGTAAGGCATCCAGAAATGAGCCCAATATATCACGTAAAAATTGAGAACCAGGAGAAAGAGACCAAGAAATACATGAGATCGGTCCCTTTCAACATACATGTCTCAGCAGAGGTCACTGCAATGATTTCGAGCTGGAGGAGGGCCAGGGCACTGTGCATGCATCTGTTAGAGATCCCACCCAGGCTCCAGGCAGGCATCCCCAGACACATGCTAACTGCAAGACTGGAGGAAGCAGGAGCTCAAGCTGAGACCACCCATGCTCTTGTGCCTCTTCACTACCTGCAGCGACAAACTGCCTGGCACAGTCAAGGAGGTAATGGCTGGCAGAGCTGCCCTCCTCGAACCGCCGCTATTTTCAGAGCTTTGTCCACAGCCAGGCCAGCACGACCCTGAGCCGTCAACACCTGGAGGTGACAGACATGGAAGACAGAGGCAAGAACAGGCATCTGACACCTCAACTTGTCTAAGCTCCATGTAAGCAGCTGTGGAGAGAAACGGGCAGATGAGGTACAAACCTGAGTCTCAAGAGGACCCAGCGATGTCGATGCCAGGCACTCCAAGGTCATTTGTGCTCATGCCCAGGGATTTGAAGAATTCAGCAGCCCCCACAGCAGCTCAGCCCCAAAGCCCTTGGCTTGAACACAGTGTTCCAACGGCCTGGGAGTCCTGCAGAGCTCAGACAGGGCTGAGAAGAGGCAATGACACAGCACCCACCACCTGTGATTCTGGGAGGGGAACTGCATCGCTCTCCTATTCCATCTAAAGGGCAAACAGGTCTCAGAGACACCCCAAGAAAACATTTGGGGAGCTGAGAGCCTGTCTAACTTCAAGGGGCAGCGTGAGACTTCGGTGGCTCTCAGACTGTAGAAAGAAACCATTGTTGCTTTTCTGGAAGCTGCTCCTCCCTGCATGATCCTGGAAGAAAGCTGGAGTACGAGAACACCCATCTAGTCCTTATCTCCTTCATTACAATGAAAAGAAGCTGCCCAAGAATCTAAAACTGGCTGCTCCTCTGAATCAGCTCCAAAGCTATCTCAGGAAAGGCATGTTATCTCCCACCAGCCCAAACCACTCCTATTTGTTACAAAATAATAAAGCCATTAGTACTGAGCAATCACACTATTACATTGTTGTTTTACATGGCTATAATTTAACAGTTCCTCGCTGTTTGCTTTAGGAAATCTATTCTTGAAAGGTCTATAAAATTATGAACTCTTGCTCCAGTTTGAAAACAAAGGCACGAGCAGGGATTTCTGTTCTCTAATAAATCACATTCCCCTACCAGTAAACACCAGCTTATAAGGAACATCTTTTGTTTATTGGAAGTAAACTGGCATGTGGACATTTTAAACAAAAAGAAGGTGGGAGGCTGAGAGGAACAGACAGATTATGTTTTCCACTTTCATTTTGCCTTGTGTCTAAACAAACGTTTCCCAACAGCTTTGTTTTCCAAACCAACTTTCTCCCAGCTGCTATCTGGAACCATGGAAAGGGAAAGCAATACTCAAGATGTGCAAAGATTACTTGACTTTGCACACTCGTTTTACTTAGTAGTGTTCTGGATATGCAAGCCAGAGGGAGAGTTATTAGCAGTTAGCAATAGCCCTGTAGATACTGGTTGGCTTCACCTACAAACCAGCACTGGGAGGGTTCACTCAAGCCATGCAAGGGGGAATCAGCATTTTGCTGAGCTTTTGTGCCAGGTCAGGTTGCCACGGGACCCAATCCATTGCCTTCCACCCAGCCACAATTGCACATATACACACAAGATGACTCTGAATCCATATGACAACAGCTAAGATAAAAGGCCAGAGAAAACGGCTCCTATGGACTCCTCAGTGACCAGTCACCTGGAGCATCTGAAAACAAACTACTACCCTCAATTCTTTTTGGCCGTGGTCATGCCTATTCCCATAAGGTAAGGGTGGCGCAGAGACACCGACCCAAAAAAGACCCAAGAAACTGCACAAGGATAGAGGACATTCTAATGTTTCTGAATTTTTCATCATTTTCAAGATCAAAGATCTTAATCATCAAAGATCTTTCTCATCCCTCTGCCTTTAACTGATGATCAAGGCATCAAATACTCCTGCACTCCTTTAACTTGCCTTTTTGCTACATGCAGTTTAGTGTTACTTAGTCTGTACCTGCCTCAGAAGTCCCTTGCCTACACAAGAGAGGTGGCAACACTTGGCTAACGCTTCAGAACAGCAAGAGCTAGAGTTAATAATGTTTTGACCCGTTTCACTCAAACAGCAGAAGATTCCTTGTATCTGAGCATAAACACAGAGATATGTCTCTAGCAGAGTCTCGGAGATGATGTGCAAATACTTGGCTCTATCACAGCCCTCACACACACCACTGGGACTTGCTACATTTGACCCATCACCTTCGTAGTTATACGTCATAGCACACAAAACCATGCAGCAGCCAAAGAGACCCTCTGTAGACAGAGGGGTAATGGGATGCATCTCCACACCATCAGCTGAACACCCATGTTCACGGAAGACCCCTGTGAAGCACCCAGCATTTTCTACCCAAGTCAGCAGGAAAGCCCCCAGGCCAAAACACAGCCAAGTCCCCACCGCCACCTCACTTTGGCCCACCTCGACACAGAAGAGACACATCTACGTCTGAATAGAAGATGGAGCTGCCCACCTCTGTGGCTCCACGATGCTGCCTCAGCTCCCAGAGAGGGCTACAGCTGCGTTCTTTTGGGAACATCCATTTTGGTTTTGCTCCTTAAGTCACTTTGTGAAACTGCTTCATGCAGCCTCAGCAAACACCCCCTCTTCCCTTTCTGGGTACCTTTGGCCATCTCCTGTCACAATCCATCAGCTGTGCCCTGTCCAGTTGCTACTGCCAGAGATGGCCTCTGGCTATGCTAAGCCCTCCATGTGCTCCATGGACCATTGCCCCCAACACAGCTCCTTCTGCCACCACCCTTCTCAGGGTTACAGTCTTGCTCTGCATCTCCCTCCTGTTAGAAGTGAGCTGAATAGAAAAGAGGGAAAAATCCCGTTTGCCCAAATCCTCTATACATAAGACTGTTGGTAATTATGTGAAGGTACCTAAAACTTCCTGCCAAGGAAACCATTAGGAAGTCACACACACAGAAAACGGGCCTGAACCTTCCCCAGGGACAGCAGATGATGTTTAGCCAAATGGCAGATTCTACATAACATTAATCTGCTTTTACAGCCCGGATAAAGAAAGAAGTCAACCTTGCAAGCTGACCTGCACGAGCATTACCCAAAAAAGGCATTTGCAGGGCCACGGATGGTGTCCAGAACACGGTAGCTTCTCACTGGCACCTCATTCACCCCACCCAGACCTTGCAGAAAATCCCGCAGCACCTGACAGCTGGGAACATGCATGAGGCCCAAGAGTGTCGTCAGAAACAAACCCTCTGCACAAGCCCTTTCATGAGACCTTTTTCTCCCACTCCTGTACAGCTGGCACAATAGCTACGTCTCCCTGACAGCACACGGATTTCACTGCTACTCGTGGCACAAATAAGATAATTAAGCCAGAAATCTTCAAAGCCCTGCCACTGCCATTGGTAATGAGATTCTGCAGTTCACCTGAAAATAAAAAAGGAAGGACGAAGGCAGGTAAAGCCCCTTCTTCACCAACAGCCTGAACTCTTCTCTGTGAAACTATCTGTCCAGCATCCACCAAGAGATCCTTCGTAGCACCTGAGAAATTCACATATGAATACAGCCTTTAAAAAAGGAGCGCTTGTACGGGGAAACCAGTGGCACAACATACTTGCCAGTAAAACACAAGCTACAAGCAGAGAAACTGTGATGTTTTAATCAGTGACAGCCCTTTCATCTCGCTGCGTGCTGGCATCTCTGTCCCTACCTGAAATGCTGTCTGCATAGAAAAAGGGCAAAGAACCCTTCCGCAGGGCTGACGCTGCTGTGACACACAATCCCACGACACATTTCCTCCTCAGACTGAGCTGAAAGCTTTCACAACAAACAAAATCCCCTGGCGTGTGTTTAGAACTAGTTATTGTACATTTTTGGTTTTTAAAGTTAAGCAAAGAGTCTCCCTTGTTTGCTCACATTTTCTTGATAAGCTGGGGTTCAAGTCTGGAGCGTCTCTTCAGGACAGGTGCCATAATACAGAGCAGATACGAAACGTCAGGAACAGCTCTAGTTTCAGTCCTACCAGGTACCCCAGAAATCTGCACATATAGCCCCTCTCTCTGATCCTTGTGCTTTCCAGCCTTCTGCAAAACAGCCAATCTGTCCCATAAAGCCCCAGCAGTGAGGCCTGGGTGTGCAACTTGCCACTCCGAGAAGACAAGAACCAACTCTCACGTGCTGTATCGTTACAGAGTCACCTACCCCCGAGAAGTCAGGCTCATCGAACTGCTGCCAACTCTCCCGCATTTCCCAGGTAATTGCTAGAACCATGAATTAACGAGAAATAATGAGCCAGCACACAAGGGAAGAGAAGACAATTCAGAGCAGCAACAAAGAAAACTAACGGGGAAGTATGTTTTAATAGCTCAGTGCAGACAACTGTCACTGCAAGCCTGCATCACCCCAAGAGAGGTTCCACTTCTCTGGGAGGACACAAGGACTGCAGAGCACACACACCACCCACGCAGCACAGGAACACAAGAGAAAGGTGAGCAGGGCTTAGGCCAGGAGTTAATATCGCAGCGAGCAGACAGCGTGGGCAGTCCAGACAAAGCACCAGGCTGCCCAGGCACAGCTTTGTCACCATCCACCGCGTGGCCGCCGGGAAGTCACAAAATCCATCTGTGCTTCACAGCCTGGCTACAGGCTGCAGCGTCTGACACCAGCTCCCTCCACGGATGTGGGGTACCCCTGGCTTTATCTAGCCACGCTCCGCTCCCTTTTGCTATCACGTAACCCACAAAGGTATGTTATCAACACAGCTGGCCAACCAGCCTCACTTGGACAACAGCAGATAAGAGGGCTGGTTTGAGAAGCAGACATTGAAAATAATACAACAGGAGATGCTAAACCGTTAAGTCAAAGGAATGCCCACGGCCAGACAACGCAATGATCTTACCAAGGACTTGACCATCTCAGGACTTTGTGTCCTCCTGGCATAACTTCTCACCTAGTCCACCTCTCGAACACAGTATCCGATTGTGATCTGGAAACTCAGTTATCACTGAAAAAGCAAAGTGAGCTCTTACAGCTCAGGGACTGTGTTAGGAGAAATAGCAAGACAATGCCCATATCCATGGCTACAGGAATACACTTGAAGGTTGAGGAAAACAAGGAGCAGTACCACCTTTTGAAGATGGTTAGGACTGAGGGCCAGAATGGGTGGGAATTTACCATCACATTTCCAAATTCAAACTTACTTCTGTCACAACAACAGGAGGAAAATATATTTCATAGCCTATGTTCCAAAATCCCTCACACCTACTTGGCTGTTTAACTTTCCAACATCTACAGTGCGTTTACCGACTGTCAGGACAAGTTTCTCTTCAGAGCACATAAATCTTTCCTTTTTCCAAAGCTGCAGCCAGCTGAAACCTGACAGTTTGAGGACAAAGCAGTAAAAGCACTGGATTTGATTCCAAATGGTGAAGGACACACGCTACACCATCCGAGCAGCAGAATGCCTGTGGGGACCGTCACACCACCCTGGGGCCCTCCTGCATCAACGGGGCCCAGGCTCGGACGGGATGCTCCTCCCTGCCGACTCTGGGCTTCTGTTTACTTCATCAACACACATCTGAAAACAACACCCAGACCTGTACTGAGATTTCAGCAAAATCACCCAAATCGCCTGTTTTTCTCCAGAGTGAGGAGGGATTGAGCCTCTGCATCAGACTGCTAGATGAGCACTATAGATGGTGGCTGTGATGGACTGAGGAACACAACCTCATTTATTACTAGAAACAGACTTATTTCCATTAATCTAGACTAATTAATGATGCTCCTCTTTTAATGACGTCCTGTGTGCCTCAGCACATAACATCAGCACAAGAGAAATCCCCATCTCCAGGCGATTTTGGACCGTTTTGAACAGCCATTTTCTCAGAAGGAAAGATGAGAATGACGCCTCTTCCAAAGAACTGTTTTCATTTTATGGAATGCTATGTGATCATTCTCAAGTTCAGGTCAGCAACAGCCTTGCAAAATCTCCTTGACTTTATCCAACTTTTACTACTGCTGAGCAGGGATTAACATTAATTGAGCCCACCCCACATTAGCCAAGGATTATTTGTTAGTCACTAGCCTATAATAACTTGCATTTTCCAGCAGAGACCTTCACATCGCTCAGATAGCTAGCAGGATAATCCAAGTCACATTTTTAATGAAATCTACATAAAAACACACTTCCACACCCTCGTCTTCCCCATTGCAAAATACCCAATTAGTTCAGCTTAGGAAATGCCATAAAAATTAGTACTGTGAAATTTCCAGACTAACAAGTTTCTGGTGAGATGCAAACATTTCCTAGGAGGGCAGCATTTTTTTAAACCCACAAAGTTCAAAATACATAAACAATCAGGAATTTTCATTTACAGGCCTGCACACACCACATACACATCTCTGTATTCCCACTGCACCTGCACACATCCAGTGCTGATGCACCACAGACAGGTAGGCACAACCACATCTGCACAATCGCATAGACAAATGCATTTTGTACAGCACCTGTTCCCCATCTCTACAGGCTTCTACATCTGAAAGACACACCTGCAGCACGTTGCCCCACAGCATCTGGACACCTACATCCCAAAAGTATTCATGCTCAGCCTCTCAGAGAGCAATTTTAATACCTCATTTTACAAATTAAAAACTACGAGGCAGACAAAGGGCTGCCTGAAACCACTCGTAAGTGTGTCATACAGCAGGGAACCAAATGCCTCCATCCTAAAGCCCAAGAAGTCCTACTATTGGTTTCCTACTTCTGAAGGCTCACTGCTGCTTCACAGACACAGCTGGGCAGAGGCTGGAGACATTTACACAAGAATATAAAGAACTGCATTGTGTAGGCAACATGGAAAAGGGCAGAGGCATCTTTACGAGTGGGAGAGGGCAAAGCTCCACCTGTACTTGAAGTGCTGACGGAGGACGTGGCTGAGATGTTATTTGGTGAAAGCTGCTGTAAGACTAAGATAGTATTTTTCTATGCAAGTGTAACTACATGGTGTGATTTCAGCTCAGATGGCAGCCTTTCTCTTTAAAAGCTATATGGAAGCTGCACATATGTGCCCCATCCCAATTCTTCCTCTGGCTTCCTGCATGCGAGCATCCTGCTGCAACACCCGAAATCTGCCTCAGCAACAGCTTGGCTGCTCACCAAAGAGGTGGTCTTGGAGCTGAAGGCTTCTTTACCTTTCCCTCTGCTTGGCTCTGATCCATCCCATGTGGAAAGTCACATTCAGCACTGGCTGTCCGAGTTGAACAGCGGCTCCGCACTGAGCTGCGGGGGAACAGGTGCCCCCAGGGACTCACAGGGTCCAGACCTGAAAGGTCAGGCTCTGAATCCAAGCAGCTAAGAAATTTCCTCTACTGAACGAACATTTAACTCTGAGAAAAGCAGGGCTTTTACTTACAGTAGTGTTAGCTACAGAAGGCTGAGATTAAGGGACAGAAAACAGGTGAAAGACTCAAGGACCAGCGTGTATTCATCTTAGTAATGAGCAGGTTACCAGGAAATGCAATTAGTGTACACATACCCGCAGGGAGGCTTTTCATACTGGTACCCATCTTCATATATACCTACAGCCACAGCTAGGTGAAGTCAGACTGAATGAAGGTGCACATCACTGAGCGAAGACATCAAACCAGCTTACCGAGGGGCTGTGATGAACAAGCACCCACAAAATGCTTTTAAGTCAGGAGTGGGTGTTGCTCTTCAAGAGCTGCTCTTGTTGAAGCACAACTGTTAAACCTGCAACAAGAAACACCCTCAGCTCCCCGCAGTACACACGAAGGCAGCGGCCTCGCTAGTCTTAAACCTACAAAACTATCCAAGCGCCTTGACTGGTAAAAAAACAAAGAGTGAGAAGAATTATTTGACGGCTCAGGCTCGTGCCCGGATGCTGAAGTGTTACTGAAGCCTTTCACCTCGCACTTAACTCCCTCTGCTGCTAAACAGAAAATCCTGGCAGCAGCCACAAGCGTGAAGTAAATGGGAAGCTATTTTCTGCCAGCAGCTGGGAGAAACTTCCTTCTCTCCCCACTTTGCACGTAAAGAAAATCCCACAATAGCACTTGAGGTACTGCTGCTAGCCAGATTTTCAACGGACAGACTCTTGAGGAAAGCCTCCAGATATGAAGTTTGCTCCTAAGGACCCTCTTCAAGTGGATGACATTTGACTTCGGGAACGTTCGGCTCATCTCCTCGAGGAAAGGTTCGCTTTGTTTTCAGCACAGAGTACAAAGGAGAAGAAAGAGAAGTTGTATTTACTGTGACCTAGGAAAAACAGAGCTAAATAATTCTGATCAATATTTTGATTTCTCTGACAAAAGCCGCAATCAGCCCTGACATAAACAACTGGTTAGCAAGCCTGGGGGGGGCAGGAGGGGTAAATCAAACCAGAGTTTCAAGACACTTATCTTTCCATCACAACAATTGCCACCAATGACAGTAATTTACATGGCTAATAGGCAGTATTATGTTTACAAAATCATTCTTGGGAAGGAGGATCTAAACAATTTTTGCCAACCCAGCAAAGGAGCTGGTATTGGATCAGATGCTGGGTTTCTTCTGCCCCTTTTATCTTCTATGTGTGTTTTGCCAAGATGCCTTGCTATGTAACTATGCCTAGTGCCTTCGCAAGCACACACAGACTGTGGAGCACATGATGGGCTCCTATGAGAACCCCAGTTCTCTAACAGCAGGGCTGCTTGAGCCTCCACAGCGAGGGAAGACAGCTATCAAGCAGGAAAAAATGGAGTCAAGCCAGCAACCCCAGATCCTCCACTCCATGCCATACTTCTTACCCCACTGCTGAAGATAACCTCAAACGAGCCCCAGCATCTCGAGCCTTATCTCCCATACAGTGACAGGTCCCAGCCCAACATCACAGGCTAAACTCCCTAAACATCAGCCTGAACATCTGCTGATTCTCTGCCCTCCCTGACACTTTTTCGGTGAGGAAAAGCTCCACGTCTCCTCCTTACAAGCTCTCTCAAGGCTTTGCCAGGAGTCAAGCAGAGGAGTGAGACTGGTAGGGCATAGAAATGGGCTGCAACTAGCCCAGTCCCTCTGGATCAGTACGATTAAGAGAAGGACTGTACATGTTATCCTTTTAAAGCAGCAGTGATATTTCCAGAAAGATAACAGCACATCACATTAGCACTACAAGGAGCACACTGGAGTTTTTCACTAGACCAGTTTGAGGGAAAAAAAAAAAAAAGAGAGACAAAAAAGGGGCAAAGATTTCCAAAGGAACATAAGAGTCTTCTCAGCTGCAGTAATAACAAATCAGTAAACACTCGACTAGTTTTCTTTTAAGATCAGGCACAATTCCACTTTTGTCTGGAAAATACATGCCCCCATTCTGCAAATCGGATCCAACTAGCCAGCAGAGAGGCACAGAGAAGACAGTCTTGCATCAAGTGCAAAATTTTGGGTAATTTTAAAACCTACAAGCACTGCTGATGCTTTTGAAAAAGAAGTTTTATCAAAGCCCTGCATGCATAAACTGCCAGGTTTTGCCGAAACCCTTGGTGTATTCACACAACACAGCAGGGAAATTCATCCCATTAAGTAATGACCTTTTTGGTCACACCAATTAACTTGATCATCTATCGATGGTCAATTTAGAAACTATCAAGGATGCATATTTCCTAGCACAGACAGTGAAACATAAAAAGGGACCTTATCACATTCCCCTCAACCCGCTGCCAGCCTGGCATTGCTTCTGCAGCCCAGGTTTGCTCCACCTCTGCTCCACGTTCTGCCATCCCAGCACCTTTCTCTGGAGTTCCACTTCAACTGTTTAATTTCCCAAATTCTTACATTTAACCAGGTGCTAAGCTATCCCAACTCAAAAGCGAATGTGGTTCAAAGATCCAAGCAGGCAATGAGAGCCGGGAAGTCAGTCAGAATAAGAGAAAGGGCCACAGCAGACTGAGCACAAATGCAATAAATAGATTCACACACTACATTTTCATTCTCCCACCCATGTGGGCTGAGAGCAACCTCTAGGGATGCTCATATTTCATTAACGCACCTTTGATATTAACGACTTGTCCTCAAAAAATCCACACGACAGATCCTGAAGAAAAATTAAAATGTTAAAAAACAAGAAAGCATAGAATAAACCAGGCTATTCAATAGCTCAGCTGAATTTAATATGGCAGTAACAAGCAATTGCGTTTAAAATGCAGACACAGATTTTTAAATAATTTCAGAACATCTGATAGGAAAGTTTCAGCGGAGTACAGCAATTGCTTATCATAACCACCACAGAGTAGGTTTATTACCCACAGAGATACCACACTGCATCTACTGGACTTCTCTGATAAAGCAGGCCCGTATCACCACAGCAGGATCCCATGGATTAAGAGCAGGAGAAGATCTGACTCAGAGACACCAAAGGGCATCAGTGACAGGAACAAAAACACGTCCAAGGCAGAAGCACTGCCACATACACGCTTACGAGCCAAGTGCCTTGACACCCACGAACAGGAAAGTGTTAGATACACTTAAACAAGGCTGATGACAAGTGTTTGGGTTCTCCCAGGGAATTTCTCTTCTCAGCAGCTGTGACTCTAGCAGGTATCTGCCCTCCTGGAAGTAGACGCTGCCCAGCTCTTCCTCTCCCTGCAAAGGCTCTGTTACTCTTCAGAATTCGGAAAATTCAATGGTGTTTCAAGGATGACTCCAGTATACTAGTGAAAGTCAGGCAAACCAGAAGGAGCTCTTGGGTCCTTCCCTCCACATCTGGTGTGGAGTTTGGCATCTCTAGAAAGGCTTGGAAAAACACAGCTCAACTCTGCATTTTATGAAGATGGTAGATTCAGTTTTAACAACTGTGGATCCTCTCACCGAGCCGTTAAGTCAGAAAAGCATAAGCAGCACTTGGAGGTCACCTACTCATGGGATTTTAACCAATGCAAGAAGGGTACTTAGAGTGACGTTGCTCTTCATATGCTTACAGTGTGCAACAACATCTTCTGCCCAGCTGGAACAAATGGGGAAACCGAGGCAGAGACAGTAAGTGACCAACACAAAGACAAGACAAAGAGCCAATGTCACAGCAGCTCCAGGTCCTGTGATTGGAAAATGTTTTCCCAATAAGAAAGGAAAGCAAAAGAGCTATCATCAAGCCCTGTGATGTGAATGGTGGCATAACCATAAAACGGCCGCATGATTTAATGCACAAAAGACTTCAAAAATCAAATAAACAAGTGGATACAAGAACTTGAGATCGTGATTTCCTGCAGCTTTGTGTCTTGTGACTGCCCTACTCAAACAAGGTGTAAGCTCTGTTCAAAGCTCTTCCTGCAGAGCACCTATCCTAGATGGGTTTTCCAGCACCCTTCCTTCAGCCCATGCAGGAATTGCATCTCTCTCCTCTACTTGATCACTTCTTTTCAAAAACTCTGAATTTTCCATATCCACACTAGGTATGACTGACCAGCAGGTCCAAAAATTATTTGGAAAAGGAAAGAGAGACAGACAGACAACCAGACAGCATGACTACGTAAGTCTCTTTTCCTTAGAAAACCAGGCTAAAAATACTGTAGACAAGCGGGTCCAGCTCTTCTCCAAAAGAAATTGCACCAGAGTTGATTTTGGCCCAACATGCACTTGGCAAATACTGATAACAAGGATTTCCCATATCCCCTCTAGTATTACAGCTGACTATAAAGCAAACATTTGCTTCCTACAGATAACAAAATGACTGTGATCGCTCCGGGTTTGTAAAGGTTAGGGTTTCTGCCATCACCCAAGGCAGGCCTATAATTCTCAGCGTCCAAGCAGAAAATCCCCTACACGTAACACTGGCCTCGGTTTTCCCTCAGGTACCTGCTCACCTCAAGCAGAGATACAGTTTGGGACAGATTCCAACAGCAAATTACAATCAGATTAAATATTAATTCCCATCTTAATTATATAACCATGACTGGGCTTAATGGCCAGGCAGCCATTTAAACAGGACAGGAGCATGTAAATCGTGCAAGCAGCATCTCTTACGCTGCAGATGCTCCATCTGGTTCACAAGCACCTGGATTTTTCCCTGGGAAGACAGCCAGCATTTGGGAAGGCGGCTCTGAGAGAGGTAGAGTTCAAATCACACAGCAAGCAATACGGTATCAGGAGTCACAAATTCGTGAGCCAACATGGGACAAGGCAACACCCTGTCCTTGGGAAAGTTGTACACTACAGTGACAAAGATCATATACGTGCTGAACACTTATTGATGGATTTCAGCCTCTCAATACCTTCAATAGAGAAGCGTGCAGCTATTTTTGTCTAAAGATAGGCCCTGAGGACACCAGAGCAGATGAAGCAACCAGCCCAAGATCATAGTGGGCACTCAAGCATGACACCCTGTATGCCACGGCAACACTCAGCCCACTCCAGCAGTTCCCAAAGGCAGGTGACTCTGGTGCATTTGATGCACAGAGAGACCTGTGCCGTACCACAGAAGCTGCCTCCAGCTCCAAATCGGGCTGCAAGCATGCAAGCAACGAGAATCGTCTCCTTTCTTCCCCAGGGAAAGGCAGATTGCCAAACATTTTCTTTTTAAATTATCACTTGCGCCACTCGGAAGCGGCTCGTGTACCATCAGCAATACACCTACCCCGTGTGGGGCCCCTCGCAGCAGATCAAACTTTCTACAGCTGCCAGGAGAAAAGTCTGCTGCAGAAACAGGGGAGACATCAGAAAATCAGCGGGTTCTGCTTCACTTTGGACTTCTAAAGTAGTGAAAGGGGAAGGCGCAAAAAAAGAAAAAAAGAGAAGAAAAAAGCTAGGGAAAACAAAACCAGAGCCAAGCCTGAGTAGTTTCTCCTTCAGCCTCGCACACCAGAAGAGAAACCGAGAAATGCCAGCAGAAACATTCCCCACTTTGGAGCAGCCTCTGCCGCCAGGGCTGGGAGACTGGCTGTCATGACAGCCACAGCACAACGGCAGCCAGCTCCCGCGCGAGAAACCTGCTCCTGGAAACACGACACAGGCAAAACCTCGCTAACGTTGCGCACACGAGTGTTTGGCACTGTCAGCGCCCCCCATTTCTTGGGGACTGAAGAAACACCCCATCCCTGCAGAGCTCACCCTGCCTCCTTGCAACCCAGCCCACGGACAAGCGACAGTGCAACACCACGGTCGACAACAGGGCAAACGGATCCGCGTGCAGGTGACGTCCTGCGAAGCGCGGGGAACCGCGGCGGCGGAGACGTGCAATCCCAAACCATGGCAACGCTGCGGGGCGCCGCCGCCGAGACGGACACGACGGGAAGGCTAAAACAAATCCAAAGTTAGGTGATGTCAAAAAAGGAAAGCTGCTCTGCAGCAAGAGGACGCGACCGCAAACCCAAATAACATAAACCCAGATGGATTTCGGCTGATTGCCGGGATGGAAAGCTCAGCCCACTTCCCACCGACACATCCCCTGTGGAGAGCCCCAAGGAAAGCAACCAGCACAACCCCCTTGCCAGTCAACTGAAGAGGGGCTGGTTGGCAGGTTTTTTTCTTCAACACTTTTCTGCTACTGCAGGGAAAACAGTCTCAAAGTAGGAGAGGCAGAAGGCTTTCAGGACACTGGATCACATCTCCAGTTAGTGTAAACTGGCACGGTTTCCATCAAGCCCACAGAGAGGGGAAGGTTTTCCAGTCTACTTCTCTCCTAAGTATTTCATACCTGGCGAGGCTTGAACTTTAGATCAAAACACATGGGCTTAGGGATCAAACGCAGACTTTCCCAAAACCATTTCAACCCTCTGCCAAATTAATTTCAGATTGAAACAAGTCCATGTTTTTCTTCTCACAATCAAACCCACCTGTTGGAAAGCACATCCACATGTACCAAGCAGCACGTCCGCGAACTGCGCGGACGCAAAGCACAATACGCGGCCCATTGTTAGAAAACAAACAGAAACAATTTTCACGAGTTGCCTAATTGCTTGCCAAAAAAGCAGAGAAGCCACAACTGCAAATTCCCGCGAAGCATTTGGAGTTTTCTTGCTGAAGGGGGTTTGAAAAACAACATCCACTTCACCGCCCCTCTTTTTCGTTTTTGTTTGTTAATAAAATCATTGTTCTCCGTTACAAGCCTCGAGATCCACTTAGCTGTTTGCTCAAACACTCAGGAGATGCAGCTCCCACCCGCCCCAGTTTACCCGTTCGTCTGCTGGTGGGGTCACAGACCGCCATCCATCTAGAAAAACCCACACGCACTGATGACAATGGGTCATTTACATGGCCCGTTATTCATTTCTACACACAGCCACCGCCACGCTGCACCTACATCAAACGATAACCTACCCCTTACGGGAGCCTACCCAGGGCTTACACAACATTCTGAAAAAAAGAAAGAAAAGAAAAAACAACCCTGCAGCCGTCCACCACAGTGTATTCACCCCCAAAAGGCTATTTTTGAAGCTATAAATACGAAACATCCTTTGTGCTGTTGTCATGTTCTGCCGAACCCGAACGTATCATAAAAAGGAGTAAAAACGTACAACGACACAGGGATGGCTCCTCCACCGCCATCCCCCATTTAGGAGGCTCTTTCAAACAAGAGTAACTCCAGGGCACGTACACGGCTCGCGTTTTTCAGAACGGCTCCACCAGCCTACCACCTTTCCAAGTCCTCCTCGGGGATGCAGACAAAAGCTTTTGCAGGTCTGCGGGCGCACGAGGAAGGAACCACGCGCCCCGAGGTCCGCAGCTCGAACGACCCTCGATGCCAACCTCGACGGTCAAAGCGGACAGTCGGTCACCGGCATCCATGCACTGGCGCACGGAGCCGTTTGCGTAAGCGTTGCACAACGGAGGGCGCGAGGAGCACGGCTGCTCCTGGGTCGCTTCCTTGACCGACGGGACATCTGCCCACCCCGGCACCCTGCGCTAGCGGGAGCGGGGCGAGGGGAGTGAGGGGTCCCCACCATGGCCCACCATGGGGTAGCCCATGCTGGACAAGCTCTTCGGCCCCCGACCCATCTGGCACAGCCGCCATCCCTCCAGGGGAAACTGGCTGCTGGCATGACCACAGCCCGGGGGCCGCTGCTGCTGGCCCGCTCCCCCCTGCGGGAGACCCCCTGTGTCACCCCCAAAAAGAGGCACCGTCCACACACGGGTTGAAGCCACGAGTGTGGCCATCGCCTGGCTCACGGGGATGAACAGCAGATCGGGGAGAGAAGGGGATGGAGATGGGAGTTGGGGAGTGGGGTGAAAAATGGCCACGGAGGACGGGGGAGGCGGACACTGACAGGGGGAAGAGGGCGACCGGGAAGGCGAATGGCCACTAAAGGAGGGGAAAAGGCTGCTACGGGGGGGGCAGAGGGGACAGTCCCGGACGGGGAGCGCATCCCCGCGGGGAGCTGGCCGCTGCCCACGGCCAAGCGGGCGCGGGGTGAGCGCAGGTGGCGCCGCGGCCCCACGCGCGACCGTCCGCGGGCTCGGGGGCACCGACACCCACCCGCCCCCCCTCCCCCCCGCTCCCTCACCCACCTTGCACAGCCAGGACAGCGAGGGCGGAGAAGCAGAGACAAAGCAGGTCCTCCAGCGCCATGTAAGCCCCGCCGGGCGCCGGGAGCAGGGGCCGCCGCGGCCGCATCTAAGAGGGGAGCGCGCTCTCCCGCCGCCCCACCGCCATCTTGTGCGAGCGCCCCAGCCCCGCGCTGCCCGCCGGGCCCCGCTGCCGGGGGCGGGGGGCGGGGGCGGCCCCCGGCTGCCGCTGCTCCGCCTTTGTCGGCGGGCTCGCCGCCGAGCGGAGCCGGGCCGAGGGGCGCTGCTCCCGCCCGCCTCCACAGCGGCGGCACCAACAGGTCGCTGCCAGCCCGCGGCGGGGGGAGCGGCCCCGTTCCCTGAGGGGCGGCGGCGGGGCCGGGCTGCCGCGGCAGGTGCGGGGCCGCGCCGCCTGGCCGGCACACGGGCGCTTATAAACATTTACGTGCTTTTTATTATTTTTTCCCCCTCTCTTTAGTTTTTTTTTTTCCCGTTTTGCCGCAAGCGAGCGTGGAGGACGCTGCGCTGCCGTCGTCTTCCCTCTCATGGCGCTCCCGGAGGGGACACCTCCGCCCGCCCCTCCGTCCCGTCAGGGCTGCGGGAGCGCCGTGAGGCGCCCGCCGCTTTCCGGTGGCCACCTCGCACCGGTGGCCGCCCGGGGGCTGGTGGCCGCCGCCCTCCCGCGGGCCCGTGTCGGTGGGGACGAGGTGACACCCGGCCGGGCTGCGGGGGCAGACGCGCACCGGGGGCCGTATCGCCGGTGGTTTGCGGTGCCGCTGGGGGCCATTGCGAAGCAGAGCTCCTTCAGGTGCCTGTCGTTCCTTGGGCTTCGCAGGTGTCAGTCTGGCCACGCTGCTCAGCTGTCCTTGAAAAGAAAGCAAATAAAACAACCCGCAAATAAAGCAAATAAACCCACCCGCCGGCCCAGCCGAGCGGTGGCGATGAGGCAGGTGGGCACAGATGAATGAAACCAGCAAGGCTGCCGTGGTGGGAAGCAGGTTCCCCGTGCGTAGGAGTTACGCAGCTGTAAGGTGGTACCTGGCACTGGTCAGTGCGGACGAGCCCTGGGAGCCAGCAGCCCCCTGCCCTGAGCAGATAGCCAGGGAGGCTCTGCCCAGCAGCAGGGTCCTCCTGCCCGGGTTGGCACTCGCGTACCTGGCTGGGAAGGAGAGGGCAATAAGGCCACAGCAAATCCACCGACCCTATTCCTGCACCATCCATGCACTTACCTCCCTGCGGAAGGAAAAGGGGATAGTAACAGCCACACGCTCCCTTCGGCAGTGCTTCAGCATGGAGCTGAACGTTAACAACCTCCACAAACTCTCCTTTCTCTCTGGGCCTTTCCCACTTGTGCCTTTCTGTTTGAGGCAGTTTTAAAGGTGCTGTCAAATTGCTTTAACTAGGCTGTAGAGAATGTCTCTTCATTGTGTCTGCCAGTGGTTTGCTTTTAGACACATCCCTGCCCTTTCTTCCTCAAATCCCAGACATTTCTCCCTCCTTTTAAGCAAGGAAAGCTTTACCTAAAAGGCAGGCGAGTCTGGCATAATAAAAATAACGCAGTGGTCTGCAAAACACTGCACGCCCTGGCTAACAGCACCTGCCTGTGTTAAGACAGTGACCCAGCTCCCTGCCAACAGGTCAGGGTCAGAAGCAGGCACTGGCTTCAAAAGACTCAGGTCTAATTCTTGTCTTTGCTCCCTGCCTGACATGACAGTGTTACTCAGTTCCTCCGTGGCACCTCTGTCTTCCTGCACGTCAGCGGGAAGAGGAATTAAACAAGCATTTTGACAAAGCCAAGCTCGCAACAGATATGTTCCTTGAATATCTATCCCTAGGGAAAAGGAAAGAAAAAAAAAAAAGATGTAGCAAACAGCCCCTGAACTGTGAGAGCACCAGCAACGTGACCCAGAGCACCAGCTCCTTTCACACTGACAACGTGCATACTCTGCGAGAGTAACACCAAGTCCCCACCGTCCACCCCTCTCACCCACATCGGCTCGGACAAACCGAGCTCCGCAAGGCGACTCCTTCACGGCCGAAGCCAACGCCGGCTGACACAGACGTTGGCAGGAGCCGGTCCCATGGCTGCAGGGAGCCGTTTCTGCTCTCACACCTCCCGGGTAGGCGTTAGCTGCTTCAGCCGCTCACAGGGACGCCCTGCGCTGCGTGAAATGACTTCTTGCAGCATTCACAGAGGAAGCAGAGCCTGGAGAAAATCACTTTGTAGATTCGGGAAGGATCGGATAACTCGCTGACTGTGAGTCCATAAAGAACAAAGTGACAGCAGACCTGAGCCGACAGAAGGGACATTCCTTCCCCAGATAATGGCATTTCTGCCCCGATACTTATGGCAAGCAAAAGCCCCCATTTATGCCCTGCAGACTCCCCAGCGTTTCCGTCCTCTTCGTCAAGGAGTTTCTTTCTACCTTTCAATAGCTGCAAACCTCTGGTACTTTGAGCTGAGAAAGTGTGGATGGCAAAGAGCAGCAGCAAGTGGCAGGTGTTTGTAGTTGAGCCTTTTGTTCCCCCTTCAGGAGACATTATTCCTGTGCTCACAAAAAAAATCTTTGGTGAGTCAGGTAAATGGACGGTATATCTTACACATCTCTTGGTTCGTGTAAGATCCCAGCAATGAAGAGCTCATTAGGGAAATCCAGCAAAAGCTGCTATAAATTTATCTACCTCAGCAGGAGTTTTTCCCATGCAGCCAGCCCGTAGCCAACGGAAGATCCATGCTTTTGAAAGGTTGATATAGATGCAAGAGGCCTTGAAGCATGGCAGCATGAGTTACAGTGGTTTCTGAACCAGAATTTCTCCAAGCTCTAAATCCAAACCCACTCCAGGCAGCCCATGTCCACTTCCAGCTGGGAGCTGTAGGATTCGGACTACCAGGATCCAGCTGTGCAAGATACTAAACAACTGCAGGTAAAGAACAACACTTGCTCCCAAAAAAAGACCCCCCAAAAATACAAGAAACTTGAGGAAAAGGGAAAAGCCATTTCATAGAGGAAGCACTAAGGAAGAAGATTTACAGCACATTGCATGTTTTCATTAAATAGGCAGCACAGCATTATCCCAGTCTGAATCCTACCACTGAAAATGCTCTCTGGCTGCCTCCTGTGGGTTGGGGATTCAGAGCATCGAGAAGTTGTGGTCCAGGGTCAGAGCAGAGTTAAAGCAAAAATGAAAGAAATGGAAGTTAATTTGAAGTTAAGGGAGAGAGCAATTTAAAGCTATTTTAAAAATCACAGTGAGGATGTTCTTATTCCAGGCGAAGGTTGCTTTATATTCTTTTAGTTTAAACCACTTTGCGCTGAAGAATTTGGAACAGGTGCTTTCTTTGCAGACCTTTGCAAGGCAGTGCGTGCTCCCTTGACCGCTGAGCAGGAGCAGCAGCTCAGACACAAATCCCCGCGCTGCCAAACCCTCTAACTCTGAAGTTAGAGCACGTCAAAGCTTTTGTAGACGCACTTGTTCAAAAGCTCTTTCCTCCCAGTGAAAGCACCCCCCCCGGGGGTTAGTGCCCTCCAGTTTGGCAGGTATGAAGTGCTGCACACAGCTACTCGTCCCCCACCTCGCAGGGGGCCAGTGCCCGAGACGTGTTTGGGACCACACTTTGGTTCTTTCTCTCCCAAGCAGGATTAAACTTCCTGGTCTCAAACACAGCTGTGCTCTGGTTTCTCACCATCTCTGACTCCAGACAGGTCTGCAACACTGAGGCTGATGTTTTATGATGGATTTAAGCTGCTCTAATTACCAGAAGAATTGGCTGCTCTTTCCTTTGTGACGGCGTTAGTGCTTGAAGGAGCTGGACAGAGGAAAGAATGGTGCTGAAAACTTAATTGGCAACAACAATAACAAAATCAGTCCCCGGCTCCAGCTCCCCATGCAATCACCCGAGAGTTAGTGCCAGCACGAGGAAAGCAATGGGAATATACAGACAGAGGCACGAGGAAGCTTTCAACGGCAGCGCAAAGCTGGATCAGCTCAAACTCCTCGCAAAACCGCAACCTCGGTCTTCCCAGAAAAGGAGACTCTCGGGGACCTTTACCACCAGGACTCGCTTCGTTGCCAGACTTCTGGTCAGGCAGCAACTCCGGCGCTGGAGGGAACGTTGACTTCCAGACGAGTAAAGTGACGGTAGCCTCCTGTTCTGTATGTGCGAGCAATGCCAAACAGGAGCAGCTGGTTGCACATAATAACATGCATTGTGTAAGTGAGCAACACAACAAGCAATTTGCTCGACAACCCAGGGACATCAGGACAATTCTGTGTAACAGAGAAGAAAGAAAAGAAGAAAAAAACCCGAGATGACCAAACCCTAAGGGAGCCTCAGTATACGATACATTCATTTCATTACGCTTGCTCTTATAAATATTTATTACACGGGCTATCTCATCATTCTTCCAGGAATGGGTGTTGTGTTATTGTTACACTCAGGGAGGGCTTTCCTTCCTCCCCTGGTCCTGCTGCTGGCAGTCGGCGCTTGCCAAAGATAGATAGGGAGCAAGAATGTGACATTAACTATGGAAAATGCTACTTAAAATGGGGCTCAGGGGCGGATATTGGCAGGTGCATTGTTAGGGGAAAAACGAATGGAAGAGGAAAAGACAGCAAGTAATGAGATTCGGAAGCTTGCATTTAAAATACGTTCACGGCAAAAGGGATTTCTGCAAACAAGGGCCCTGGCCCTACAGCCAGGGTGAGCAGAGACTCTCACACCCCGCAGAAACCCGCATGGATCCAGGATGGGGGAATTTGGATTTAGACGAGTGCCAGGCTATGAAACAGCAGTGAGGCTAAGGTGTATTCTGTGTATCGACGTCACCTGTCTGTCTACGCATGGAAAGCTATCATGTTAAAGTAAGGTAAAAAAATTGCAGCATTTATAAAGCTTTGCACATAGAACTTGGAGTGTTCTGGGGTTTTTTTGTCTCTTCAAATTGTATTGCTACCTGGACATCTCCTGTGCCCTGTTCCTTGCTCTTACTGAGACTTGTCACCCAAGTGAAGCTTGCAAAATCAAACGCTAACTTGCCTTACAGAGACACGCATCCACTGATTCGTTATTCAGGATGAGTGACTTGGGTTGCGTTACTGACGGTCTGATTTAGAAAAAACATGCCCAGACAATCCAGGTGGGATAGATTTTAGATGGAATGAATCTGTTCCATGTAAGTTAGTCTCCCTTGCTGTCATGTGAGTTCTTTTTGTGCGTATTTGTTAACCAGCTTGTTCACCGTCAGCTATAATCAAATAAAGACCCACTAAAAATGTCCCGATGTGTTATAAAGCAGCTGCCTGCGAACATCACTGTCTTGTAAACAGGCACGACTATGAAAAATAATATTTGCTCATAAACAACATCTGTGGACTTCTCCCTACAGCAGTTACCGAGCACCAGTAAAAGTTTTGATCCCTAAATAGTCTGAATTTTATATGCTGCTACGGTACCTACTAGCTAAGGTTGGGTTTAGGCATAAGGAGCACGTGTAAACACAACATCAAGGAATACTGCACAGTCGGTGCTGCCTTCAGAAACACTCCTTTGTAGTGGGAAACGTGTTTGTGTGCCAAAACCGAGGATCCCTTCCGAAATTTTACAGATCTACAGAGCTGGCTATAAAATGCCAGGCTAGAAGTGAAGGAGCCGAAGAAGGGAGCTGCCTGGTGCACATCATCATGCCACCCTCTGGTGGCTAACCCCAGAAAACAGAGCGGTGTGCGCCCAAGGACGCAGCGGAGATGCCACCAGGTTATTTTTGGAGTGCCGTGCTCCACGCTGATGAGCACCCTGCTCCACGCTGATGAGCACCCTGCTTGTCTGAGCAGCAAGGTCCACCTTTTAGCTCCGTGTCAGTTGAAGCTCGCTTTGGAGCAAGAGGCAAGGTTTGAATAAAATCATTCCTGTGCTTCGGAAACTTTGGGGTCTGGAGCTGATCTGAGGATGGGATTTCATTCCAG
This sequence comes from Tauraco erythrolophus, assembly GCF_009769465.1. Classification (NCBI taxonomy): domain Eukaryota; kingdom Metazoa; phylum Chordata; class Aves; order Musophagiformes; family Musophagidae; genus Tauraco; species Tauraco erythrolophus. Next base: position 3,144,709 of record NC_141478.1, on the reverse strand, counting down.
TCCAACACTGTAGGTCTGCAGATGTTCATGGTGGACAGATGTTTGACTTCTATGTCTCTGGCTATTCTCTGCTCAGAAACTCGGACCATGTACCTGCCTCTTGAGATAGTTTCCGTTATAAAATTCTGTCTTTTGCTAATATTTCACAGAGAGAGAGAGAACCTGATGCTTTCATGCTTTTCTATTCCTGCATCGAGAACCCCTCGTTGCCCTTTACCTTTTGGAGAGCCCCACAGATGGGCACCAGGAAGGTGGGTGGGCAGCTCCCACACCCCCCGACTGCATAAAGAGTTTTAATGTTATTACTCAGAAATGGCCCGTTTTCACCAAAAGCAGGTGCTGGCTTTCACAGCGTCCTCGGTGCCCTCGTTGTGTAACGCAGGCGATTCCCATCCGACAGACAGTTCTGCAAATCTAAATAGATGATGTATTTATTTATGGATTACTGACCACGAGAAAGAGAAGCTTTGCACTATTGTCAACCTCACCGCATTCGGTCTGCTATAAATAATGCATCATTGTTCCGTGTTGGTTTATGGTTTAAGTTCCAGTGAGCATCGCGGACCAGCAGACTCAGCAAAGATGAAGGCAGCACGGGGTATTAGTAAGAGAAATAGTACCATCTGACGAAGAGTATTAGAAAAACAAAGCAAAAATGTCATGTTCTCAGAGTTATTTTAATGGCAACTTCTGCAGCCGAAGACCTGCTTTTACCTCTAATTGAGAATCACACCAATCTGTGATTATCCTCTGATTTTCGCTCTGCTTTCTCCCAATTGTGAGCTAATTCGATTTCAGATAAACACTAATTAACACTAGAGGTCACCGCCGTGGCCAGCAGGCACCGTAGCAACGTGGCATTCAAACACAGCGAGAGATCAAAGGAGCCTCCGCCGCTTCCTTTGAACTACCCAATTAAAATTTTCACAAATAAAGCTATTGTTTTACATCTGCTTCATCCAGGGGGGAGAGAGGGCAGAGAGCTAAGAGATCATTGCCTCTAATTGGGCTGTTTTCCCTCTCTTCTTACAGGTTTCCTCCGTGTGAGTTTTTTTTCGCTGGACCTGTAGAAGAAAAGATTGTCCAGACCGTTTGCGATGCAGCTACTACCCTGCAAGGCTACAGCAGGCTGAAAGCAAAGCCATAGGGAATTTTCCCTCTCGTGGGCAAAAAAAGGGCATCGATGCCTTTCTTGGGAAGTTTGATTGATAGCCCTTAAGAAGGCCTCATAAAATGTCTCTCTCTCTGGCTATTTAGGCAATTCCCTTTTGAAGAAGGAGGAGAATATTAGATTAATCCAACTGCTGTAATAGCATTATATCCTGCTTTTAAAGAAAACAGATTTTATGGCGTCCGTACTCTTAACGGAAACAACCTGTGGCTGCACAAGCCCTGGGCTGGTTCTGTGCTGCTAAACGTGCCGTGGTCTCCTCGGAAGGGGTTTTCATCTGGCTTCTGGGGAGCCATCGTAGATACCAGACTCCTGCCACCATCCCACGTGGACCACTTGTGAGCAGCAGGGAAACCGAGGCTAGAGTGGACCACGGGGTCTGAATTCCACTCCTATCCATTGGGGAGCTCACTTAAACTCGGGATTAAGGCAAATTAGCAGGAGCGTAGGGAGAAGGCTGCACGGCAGCTGTCTGGGCTGTACAGACAGGGAACATCCATCTTGAGAGCTGTCAGCCCAGAGCATTCTGGAAAAAACTAGATGGAAACACCAGTCGAGTATCTGGTGTTATTCACCCCGTGAAGGTTTAGTAACCTTCAACTCCAGGAAGCAGATGGGTGCATCCCTGCAAGACACTGCAACGTATATCCCACAGGAGGGTGCATTCAGCCCTCTATACAGGCAAGCCACAATAAAATCCCCACTACCATGGTCCAGAACTCAGAAACACCACTGGAGGAGAAACACTCTTGATGGGAAGGGAATTGCGGAGTGGGTATGTCTCGGATGGGGCATGTTGACTTACCTCCTCACCAGCCTGCTCTGTCTGCTGGTCCTGGTCTGCTCATTGCCAGTGCCCTGGGGAATGGGGCAACTTGTGTCTGGCAGGGACCTCCTCCCTTGGGCAAGGAAGAACCGATTAATTGATTACTCACTCCTGGAAAGAAACGTTATCTCCTCTCAACAGCACCAAAGGGAGCAAAAAAATCAAGATGCTGACTGCAAAGGAGATCAGGTCGTGGCTTATGCTCACCGATGGCTTAAACTCATCTTCTGGGGAGATCGTGTATTGGTGCCAAATGGTGAGAGAAAATCAGGACTCCCCAAAACCAGAGCAGTCACTGTGAGTTTGTCAAGTTCAGGTCCTGGCATGGCCCTGGAGCTGTGATGAGCTTTGCCTGGCTACCAGGTCTCAGGGCAGAACTGGAGAGTGGCCGTATCGCCCCTGCCCGGGGCGCTGAGCCCCAGCAGGCAGCCAGGCTTCATGGGATTTGAGACACGGCTTTGCAGGTCGAGCTTCTCACTGTGCACGTTGTACTGGGTTTTGGGTGGCATCTTCTGCAGCTTCGCTCTTGTACCTTGATTCACCACCTGAGCCGATCTGACCCTCCGATGAAGAAGCTGCGTTATCTCAAAATGTTCCTTTTCCCTGCGATGTTCTCCCGGATGCTGCAAACGGTACATTGCTTGTCCCAGGATTTAATCAGATTAATTAAGCTGCACTTGTATTAATTTAAATTACAAGTATCTGAGGGCTCAGCCAAATCAAGTGATTTATGGGCCATATCAATCTAATTAATACCACCAACTCTTAAAATAAAAACCTAATAAATGAGTTTATTATACAGATGTAAGATCGACTTATTAGCTTTGGGTCTCCTGTGGCATGGCCGATTTGATGGAAGTTTTATATCCTTGTTGGGAAAAGGTCTTGGTTTTTTTTTTCTTTTTCCCTTCCCATTTGCTGTATTTTTAAAAAGTATCTTCTACAGGGTAGGGGGAGGGAGAAACAACACAAGCTCAGTTATCAAAACGCTAGCCAAGCCGAGAGGTCCCCAAAGTCTTGCTGTACACAAATTGTGCGGGTTTTATAACTGTGAGTGCCCGCAGGAGAATAGTTTATCTGGCTTCTCGCAGGCAGAACCTGCCCTGGTCTGCCTGCTCACTGTTAAGCAGCCTGAAACAATCGTTAGCCAGGGGATGGGAATGGAAAAGGAATAAGAAGAGAATTAAAAGCTGCTCAGAAGCAAATCCGCGTTTGCAGGGAGGAGCTGGGCCGGTTTGGAAAGCGCCTCCGTGCTGCTCAGCAAGGTGACTTTGTGGGGCTGAGCCACGGGTGCCATCTGGGGCAGCTGCAAAGCCAAAGCGCCCTGAAACGTCGCTTGCACGGGGACAACTTGAAGATGCCAAAGTCACCCTTTGCCACGGTGGCGTGGGATTCCAAAATCTACCAGGGGCAGGAAGAAAAATAAAAAGGGGTTTTGCTGCAGAGAAGCTAAATGCCATGGTGAAGCTAATTACAGGGAGCACAGGAGACCTCTCTAATCCACATTCCAGGAGAAACGAAGTGCAGAGCTAACGGAGGAGCAGAGCTGCGCTCGCCGGTGCCATCCCCCATCCCCAGCCTGCCGGGGCTCTCCCCACCGGCGCCCTTGGCAGCTCGGCTCGGTGTTGACTGGCTTTTCAGTGAGATGCTTTTGCTTCGGTCCTGGACTTCATGCTCGATTTCCCGAGCTGTTTCCCTTGCTTTGCAAATCCCCCCTCAGAGCGCTGAGCAGCGCGAGAGCCGCCCGTTGGGAAAAGGAGCGGGCTCCATCTCTCTACCCTTTGCTTACAAAATAAGTTCTTCAAACGTCTTTGTGCTATTGTGTTTGGGATAACAACCTTTTCCAGCAAAGAAAAGGGAAGGAATGGCAAGGGCTTTCTAGGGGAGAAAATGGGGTGATTTATGGAATAATTACATAAAGACAACGCCATCCCGTGTGTCTGCCGCCGTGATTTATGGTAGTTACACAGAAAATTGGCTGATTGGACCATAAAAGGTGGCTGCAGGCAAACCCGAACCCCTTTGCTTTCCCATTCGCCACGCCGCACGCTCAAAAGCCAACAAATTAACTCAGCGACGTCTGTCACACACTCGGGGAAATGACCCATCTTCGCTCTTCTAAAGGAGGTGCCAGAGCAAAGGTGCTGTAAGGGGCAGTTGTTTGGACACGGCCACATTTACTGTTCCTGCTGGAAGCTGTGGGCTGGCTGCTTACACGGGAAACCTCTGCAAACCCCACCACCACCTTTGCTGATGCACATCAGGGACTGGGGGTACGTTATTCTGTTCCTACCACGTTAGGTGGATCGCTCCAAGTGTTCAAGGCCAGGCTAGACGAGGCTTTGAGCAACCTGGTGTAGTGGAAGGTGCCCCTGCCCATGGCAGGGGGGTTGGAACTAGATGATCCTTAAGGGCCCTTTCTATGTGCCTCCCCCCCGTTATACACCCTCTTTCCATTCACTGCCCCCAAATAACATTTTGCATTCATCTACATCCAGCTGCATTTTCCATTTACCAGCTCACTTGATTAAACATCCCAATCCCTTTTGTATCAGATCAGGTGGCTTCTACTGCTTCCCACACACCTCTGTCATTTGAGTTGTTTATGCCAAAAAAGAAAAGCATTTAGCAAACAAAGGTGCCATTAGCTGAAGGAGGGGGGACTCTGATTAGGGGGGGGACCAGAGAGGAGGAAACCTAAACTTCCATCTCCAAGAGGGACAAGATTTAAGCACTTTCATTCCTCTTCAAAGCTTAAGACTGTAGGTCAGCCAGGGCTGGGAATTCATTCCTTCTAGAGATGTTTCATAATGGGAAAAGGCCAGGTTGGATGAGGCTTTGGGCAACCTGGTGTAGTGGAGGGTTTCCATGCCCATGGCAGGGGGGTTGGAACTAGATGATCTTTAAGGTCCCTTCCAACCCAAACCATTCTATGATTCTATGATTCTATAAAAACCTCCTGTGGTTTCTTTGCACAACTACTGTTGAACAGCTCTGCCAGCTCTACATCACCACTTACCAACATCTTTTTTAGCAGCCTCCTGCTTGTACTGAAACAGCCTTTCTGGTCCAACAACGCCTCCAGAGGAAGCCACAAGCTCACACCTTCCTTCATTCAAACCCTCCACAACGGCTTGTAAAACTTTATCCCTTTGGTCCGTGGGCAACCTGGGCTGTATCTCACCTACGCGGCCCTGGAGCAGTCTCTGTTCAAAGGACGGGGCGCAGAGAGGCACAACAGCGTGGAAAGCAGGGGGCTACCATGGGGCTTGGCAAAGAGGGTTGATCCTTAACTCTACTGGAGCCCACCATGAAGCCGGGCAAGTCTGAAGGTCCCCTTGTCCTTCAGCTTCCTGCTGGCCAAGGGCAGCCGAGGCACAACCGCTCACAGGGTGAAGTCCCTCCGGTTTGTGCGGGTCGTGTATCACAGCGGTACCTGCAACAGGCTAAAAATAAGCTGCAAGGCAAAACAGCAACAGCGTATGGAAAAAACAAGCTGCGGGATGATTTATGGATAAGCAAACTCCCTGCGAAGCCCAACGGGGAGGATCATACCTTACACTTGCCAAAACACAAACTCCTCTCCGATAATTCCTGCTCAGCAGTCGTTAATCTGCTGCTCATCTTGCTGCAAGCAATATTAGTTGTTGCTTCAGGCCGTGGTTGAAGATCATCAGCTTCTACTAATAATGTGAGTAGAAGGAACATTTTTGTTTTAGCTGAAACAAGAGAACCCATCTCTATCCTTCCTGTTGGAGGAAAGCTTTTGGTGGCCGCTGTGTGCAGAACTCAGTGGCCATAATTCATAACAATAGGGCAGAATTGTTTTACTTGAAAACACATGAGAGGTAAGAATTTGAGGCACAAATAGATTTTATTAAAATTATTTTATCAAAACCAATTTTGCTCACCCTGCAGGTGGGCAGGGTCATTATAGCAGGTCTCTTGCAAAGTGATGTTTGCTGAATGCATGGCCAGTTAGTGGAGAGAAATTTTTGAATGGAAGCCTGAGCTAATCCAGGAACAGTGTTAAAAGGTGTAAAATGGCTGAATGGCACAGAAAGGTTTAAACTGTCCTTGGCTAAATATTAACGGAGCGACTCTGCGTAATACAACCAGCCTCCTGCAGAAGAACCAGGTCTGGCCAATAAAGATAAAAAGTAACTTTTACTTAGCTGCAGCTTCAGGCTGCATTGGTAACAGTTGCGTTTCCTTCTTGAACAACCTATGTAAGAAAAAAAGACAAAACATTTCAATTTAGTACAAGGTTATAGTCTGGCTGCAAAGAAAACTAAACCTCAGTGTAAATACAAGGATGAAATTGGGATAATTGAAAACAATAATCAGGAAAATCATGCCCGAAAGCAAAGACAGCCCAAGGGGCTGATGCTCTCCCAGCGACACAGCACGGGTTTGGGGAGCAAATTGTCCCACCAGGATGATTTGCACCCTGGTTTTTAGGGTCTGCAGTGATCTCAGGTGCGTTTGCACATGCACGTGGGCATGAAGCTGCTCCAGCCAGAATGGATAAGACAACCCAAGATGGAAAGGACACAGGGCTGGGACCCTTCCGGGACTGGAGACAATGCCCTGCTGGGATGGAAAGGCTCTGGGAACGGGTTTATAGCCCAGGACCAGCAGCAGGGCCCGTGTTGCCTTTCCCAGTCCTGCCTGATGCAATACCCAGCCGGAGCCCGCGGACAGCTGCGGCACGGCAGTGGAAATTCCTGCCGACCCAGAGAGCGCACAGCGGGGAAGAGCATAATCTCCGTGATTTACAGGCTGCGGCTCTAGTTTAAAATACATTAGACTCCAACTATTTAATTACTGGGCACTACCAAATCACAGAGACAGAGGAGTCAGTCACGTCTGCTAATGCCAACATTTATCATCCTATTTATCTGCTCCAGCTTCTGAGACCCATATCGAATCGCTTCCCTGTATTAGCTAATAACGTATGAGTTTATTCCTGGTACCTCTGGGCAGCCCTCAATGGATATTATCGTACTGCTGGCAGCACACATCCACCTAGGGATGGGTAAACTGGTTTAGAGCATATAAAGAATTGTAATCATCAGCCAAAACTCAACTCCAAATCAAAGCCCTTTTCTCTGCTCTCTCCTGCCTCCAGATACGAATTCTCACTGGAGAATAAATGCAAACAGTGCTCAGGCTCTCCATTCGGCCGAAAGAGAGATGAGAGATTTCTCTCTATTTCAGAGAAATCATTTGATATCAACATTTTACGGTTGCAGAAGGGCACAGAAAAATTAAGCAGCTGTTTGAGAGCTGGGGAGCAGGACAGGGTGCTCTGCTCTAGCTCTGGGCAGCAGTTTGCATCCCTCCAGCCACATACCCCTGTGCTGCTCACCCGTGCAGGGAGGGCAAAAACGAGCTGGTACAGGCATGGAGACAACTCCGGCTCCTGCGGGACTGCTGGATAAAGAAATTCAGGAGGTGAAGCAAATTTGTCTGTGGAAACGTATCGGGTGTGCGAGAGGAGAGCGAGAAACTGCCGCGCGATGGGCGAAGCCGTTCCTTGTGCTCAGCCTGTTCCCAGTAAAGTCCCAATAAACCCAGCGCGATCTTCCTCTGCCTGCTTTTCCCACCGAAAATGATAAGCCTAATTTTGCTTGTTTATGCTGCTTTCCATAAGGAACACAAGTTTCAATTGCTCTATTCGGAAACTTTCAAGCAGACTCGTTTTCAGAAGAAACGCTGGGCATCCTTTCGGCTTCGCACGTGCTGCTGTCCTCAAGCTGGGCGTTAATAAGGAAAACAAAAGTGGTTTTGCTTCCTCCCAGCGAGTCGTGAAAGAGCACAATAAAGCAAATGTCCTTTTATTCCATGTCAGTTTTTTTTTGCTGGTGCCTTTTACTTCCACCACTATGATGGTTATTGCATTATTGCTTATGTATTATTATGCTTACAGATATAGGTGTTATCCGGTGATATATTATTAACCCCTGCCACCCACTATCGAATTCTCTTTGCCAAGCAGGTGATCCTGCCTGGGAGACTGGTGATGCTTACAAAACCTGAACACCCTGAGCTCCGACCGAGCGGCCGTTCCTGAAAAGGCATCTCGGTAACGAACAGAGCATCGCAGGGAAATTGCCTCCAGATCTTGGCAAAGTCCTCTGGAACCGTTCAGAGCCGAAGCTGTCTTAATTGATAGCGCGGCCACTTAGGGGAGCAGTATCCATAGAAACTCGAGGGCCTTGACAAGATGACAAACAACGCCACGAGAGCCTAATAACAGCAGAAATAACGAGGTGTGGCCAAAAAACCCACAACAACCAGAAGCAAGGCATCTCCTGGTATCGAATGGGTGGGCCCAGCCTAATGAAAGCCCAGCAGAAACCAGTGATGGCTGGAAGAAGGAAAAAAAAAAAAAAAAAGAGTCACCGAAGCCAGATGGGATTTCTGTCCCAGGGAAAAGCCCCGTGGCAGACGGTGCCACTGGGGACACGGCTATGGGGCTCTGCTCTCTGTATAGAGCCATAAATCAGGAGCGACATCACCGGGAGCACCACGGGAGTGGGGCAGTGCTGGTGCAGGAACCCGGTCGTGTTTCGGAAGTCACCCCATAGCATGGCCTTGGGGACAGGGCTTTGGCTGCCGGGGACGTCCAGCCAGGCTGGGACCTGGGGAGCCCTTGGGAACCGCGGCGGGTGGTCTCAGCCCCTTTTCAGAACTTCTCGCCGGGCTTTAATCACCTCTTGACCCAACAGCAGCTCTTTCCGCCCGGCGCGGGCAGAGCGATGCCACTCGCCGCGCAACTTTCCCACGCGCTGCGGCGTGCGGCGGGAGAAGCCCTCGCCCACCAATTTGGGGCCGCGTCGCGCGCTGCTCCCTGGGCTCATTGTAGCACCGTAACTCATTATTCAGGGAGACCTGACCTTTTTCTTAATTAGCTTAAAACTGCACAATAAAAAAAAAAAAAAGGGAAAAAGAAAAAAAGAAAAAAACCCTCCGTAAAAGCCAGTCGCAAATCAAAAGAGGCAACAGTGAGAGCAAGCAATGTGTCACCACAAGTGTCCGAGTCAATGGAAACCTTGTTAGGTGGGGAACAAGGGTCTGGGCTAACAAGCTCTTATCCGTGTTTTTGTTTTCCATTGAAGGTGCATGTCATTAGGAGGAGTGTTAACAAGAGCTCTCAATAGCTTCATATGGCCAGTGGCCTCTGAATATTCATGAAGGTGTGAACAGAATGTGGGAAAGCTTTGAGGACAAGGCAAGAAAAGAGGCAAGAGGGCTGATTGTGCGGGGGAAGAAAGGAGCCAGGGCTCTGTGGGAAAAAAGGGCTCCCGAATCCCTCAAACAAGAGCGGATTCCCCAGGCAAAACCTGTCCTTCAAGCTGGGCGGATGGTATTGACAGAGGGAAAGATGTGGGATTTTTCTGAGCAGCGCTGGCAGTGAACCAGCTTCTGTCGTTTTAGGTGACAGTGACCAGGTTTGGGTGGGGTTTTGGGTTTTTTTTGAAACTAAAATCACAGTGGCTACTGGCCGCTGTGATTTTATTTTCAAAAAAAACCCAAAACCCCACCCAAACCTGGAGACCTGAGCGTGAACAATGTTAAAAGCAGACGTATTTTCCAGCCCTACTTCTGTCTGTACAGCAATGCAAAGAGCCTCTTACCCAACATGGTCCACTGGTCTTCCCAGGGATGAGCATCGACACCCCGAGACCTGCTGCAGCCTCAACCGCGGACGTTGCAACCTCCTGGATGTTGCGACCTCGACGTCCAGCGTTATCCTCAACATTAATGCACACAACTCCGCAAGCAGGCGGGCAGGGATGCGCACCCTGCAGATGCCCGTCACTTCTCACTGGGGACGAGGCAGGTACCTGGTTTTGGTGCAGCCCTTTCTCCAGGCTTACAGAATCACAGAATCGTTTAGATCGGAGGAGACCTCGAAGACCATCGAGTCTAACTGTTAACCCAACACTGCCAAGTCCACCACTAAACCATGTCCCTCAGCACCACATCTACACGTCTTTTAAATATCTCCAGGGACGGTGACTCCACCACTTCCCTGGCCAACCTGTTCCATGCTTGACAACCCTTTTGGTGAAGAAATTCTTCCTCATATCCAATCTAAACCTCCCCTGGGGCAATTTGAGGCCATTTCCTCTTGTCTTATCGCTTGTTACTTGGGAGAAGAGACTGACCCCCACCTCACCACAACGTCCTTTCGGGTAGTTGTAGAGAGCAAGAAGGTCTCCCCTGAGCCACCTTTTCTCCAGGCTAAACAACCCCAGTTCCCTCATAAGACTTGTGCTCCAGACCCTTCACCAGCTCCGTTGCCCTTCTCTGGACACGCTCCAGCACCTCAATGTCTTTCTTGCAGCAAGGGGCCCAAAACTGAACACAGTATTTGAGGTGTGGCCTCACCAGTGCTGAGTACAGGAAGACAATCACTGCCCTGGTCCTGCTGGCCACACTATTTCTGATACAAGCCAGGATGCTCTGGGCCTTCTTGGCCACCTGGGCACACTGCTGGCTCATCTTCAGCCATCTATCAACCAACAACCCCAGGTCCTTTTCTGCCGGGCAGCTTTCCAAACACTCTTCCTTCCCCAAGCCTGTGGCGTCGCGTGGGGTTGTGGTGACCCAAATGCAGGACCTGGCCCTTATTGGGTCCCAGGAGGGATCCAGAGGGTAATTTTTGCTGGATGCCCTATATTGAAGTGAAGATGTGCTCACAGGGGATGGAGAATACAGGAGGTAAAGGAGCATGCCCGAACACAGCCCTAGCACTGCTGTGCTCACCCTGCAGAGGGGAACGGCTCATCTGCACCCAGATACCTGCTGCCCAGCGCCTGCATCCCGAACCACACCTCCCAGCATCCCCACTCCTAGAGAAACCCCAAATTTGCCTTCAGCAAGAACCCAGCAGGGCTGCCGGTGGGGCCAGGCGGGGAAAGGAAAGAGGCTTTTCCTACAAAATACCTCCGTAGGTTTTGTAGCTGCTGCTTCCATACGATCACAGCACGGAGAGGCCGGGGATTTCAGCCGGGCTGTTTTAATGTGGAGCTCTCGCTCTGCTTATTTTGGAGCAAAATTACACCGCAGCCTTGCCTCTGCTTGAAAGGCTCCAATCTCGCGTGTCAGTCCCAGATAAATAGTTTTCATTCAACAAATCAATGAATAGAAACAAAGTATGGCAAAATAATGTCAAGTCATTTCACTGATAACGACAGCTGCTGGGCTGCACAGGAGAAAGGGAGAAGCAGGAGGGGGCTGCGGGGGAATAGATTAAAAAAATGTAAAAAGCAATGAATCACAGCTGGGGGGAAAATCATAAAACCACAAGCCACCACTGCTCCCACACAAACGTACACAGTATTTACTCATCTGTTTCTAACGAAATTTAAAGTAGAATAGAAAAGGAAAAGGGAAAAGGGGGAGCAATGCAAGTGAATCATCAAAACCATCCTCGTTAGAAAAGCAAAAGGGTTTTTTTTTCCCTGGTGCGAAGGCTCGAGGCAAAGCAGCGCGGCAGCGAGTGCCCGCACGTTCCTAACTCGACGCTTTTGGTTTTCCTTATTAGATGAGCTCTGTGGTGCCCAGAGCTTTGTTGGTGGGAAAAGAAGCTGGGGAAAAAAAACCAAAAAAACCCACAGGCTGAAAGAGGTTTTGCAAGTTGGGAGGAAGAAAGAGTTTTGGCTGCCCTGGTGCTGGGAGGACAGCAGGGACAGAGCAAACGGAGTTTTTGCTGAGCTGCAGACGAGGTGCTGCCAAACACCCACTTCACAACACAAGAAATTTCTTCAAGCTCAACACTGACCCTGGAAATCACCCCACCTCCTGCCACGGACAACAGGGTGGCGTTAAGGGCTACAGGGTGATGTCTCTGACATCTCCCTCGACGTCGGCCACAGCTGCTCAGTCAAGCCCCACCGCTGCCAAACTGCCCCAAAATAACCCAAATTCCCTCCCCGCAGGGAGACGAGGCGCACGACGAAGACGGTGCCCAGCAAAGTCCGCCTTTTAAATCCCACGCCGCAGCTGTTCTTTGTTTGCTGCATGAAATCTCCCTCTCAGGCCAGCGCTCCGCATCCTGCCCCAGCTGGGCACCTTCCTCGGCTCTCACGTTTCTGCAAGCTTTTGTTTGGGTTTTAAGTTATGTTTTTCAGCAAAAAGCAGCTTGAAGTTAATAAACGGCTCCTCGCAGCTCCTGGAAGGGCTTCCTATGGACACGGCAATAAAACAGCCCTTGATGAATACTCGGACACTGCTGAGCAGAGTGATGAGAGCCGAGTCCAACACAAAATGCTGGTTCAAGGGGGGTTTTTTGGCTTCTTTCCCTCACCGAGGACACATCAGGCAGCTTGGAGCCCCTCCACCTCCTACCAGACCCTAAATGTGCAGACCAGCCCCAGCAATGCCTTGCGTGGGGCAGGATTTGTCCCCGGAGGGTTGTGGGGTTTGCTTGGGGAGGAGGGAATCACAGCATGGCACTGGGGGGGACGCTGCCCGCGCCCCATCCTGCGGCCGCACAGCACCGAGCTGACGTGCAGCACTGCTATTTGGTCTTTCTGAAAGCATCCCTGAAAAAAAAAAAGTACCTTTGCTTGAAGAAACATGACCCTTAGAGAAAGCCACCTCCAAATACGAGAAACCCTGGGAAGACGGGAAATACCAGAAACTGCGATTGGCAGGAGTGATGCTGAGCTGGGAGGAAGCACCGGGAAGATGGTGCTGTGGTTGGGAGCTCATCCAGCAGCTCTGCACCCTCCTTCCCAGGAAGGCTGACCCAGCACTGCTACGGAGAGTGGGGACCTGAGCCTGCCACCTCCCAGGATGGACCTGATCAGAGGTGGCCGCTGGGAGAGCTGGCTGCCCCGCAGCAGAGGACACTGAGTCCACACATGGGAGTTAAACTGTAACCTGGGTCAAACTGTACGACAACGTCTCTATCTGGACAAAATTTTGCCTGGAAGGCAACCTGGAGAAAGTTTCCAGAAGCTCAAACTGCTCCAGTTCCGCAAGTTTGACTTTCCATTTCAAACAAGCTTTAAATTCTCAACTAAAACACTGTCAAGCGCCACTGTAAAAGGCTTGATTCAAAGTACAACATCTCCAGTTTTCCCCTCGCCAGGATTTTGCCTGCTGGAGCTCTCCTTCACTGTTTGCTTTTAAGAGAGAAAATCCTGAACCTGGGAATCCCCTGGGAAAAGTGCAGCCTGGCTGGGGCTGGCAGCGCCGTGTTGGGAGCAAGCAGGGAAAGCTCATGGGGCCAATGTGCGATGGCTCACACCCGTCCCAGGCAAGCCCGAGTTAGATGGCACCAGTTCCTCGCAAGTCTGTTGGTGGGGGCAGCCTGGAGGGTGAGCATCTTGGAAAAAGATGCCAGGGAGGAAAACACGGCCCTTGAATCTCAGCTACTGTTCGCAGTTTCGTCATTAATCCCATAAGGTGAAGCGAGGCTTTTTGCCCAGACCGTAAGTTCTTTCAGGAAATATTTTCCCCTTACCCTGTCCCAGACCAGCACGATGACCCCAAACACAACTTCAGCACTGAAAGGACTTTGCTAAATCTTCACTCCTTTCTTCTGGGTCTCAGAAGCCTCCGTGGGTGCAAGCGATACGGATTGCAAACTGTGAACCTCGTACTGCAACAGGGCTCGGGCCAGACCATGCAGGGTGTGATGCCAAAACCAGTCACTGATGGGGAGCAGCTTTTCCAGAGCAAATATCTAAACATCACGAACCCCAAACCAGGACTCCCTGCACTCTCACGCAGGAGGATCCAACTTGTGCCAACAGGAGTGAGCGAAGGTGCCTTCTTGCACTGAGCACCAATTTTGAGCATCGCTTCCTGGACCAGCCACGACAGCAGCACATCTGCAGCTGCTGGCACGGGATTTTGGGGTTGCTGCTGTGCCGTGGCCACAGGAAGCTCAAGAGCAGTGTGGGGAAAGCCCTGCTGCGCCCGAGGCCAGCATGGTGCAGAGCGCTTTCCTCGACACCCGGAGTATTTTCTAGCTCCCTCCAGTAGCCAGCAACAGAAAGCAACATGCCCGCCAGCTCGCCAAATTGCAAATAAAACCGCCTTTTAAAACGTGGTGGAAAACATGTTTTGTTGCAGTCTGAAAAGGCTGTGAAGCGCTCCGGCTGCACCGATGTGGCAGGAGGAATGAGTCTCCATGGGAACCGTGTGCTTGTTCGTCTCGAACAGGCGAGTGAGCAGCCTTGTAAGGTGCCACGGCTGACACCTCGCCAGGCACGGGGAGAAACCGGAGTCGAAAAGCCTGACGAGTTGGCAGGGCACTCGTGGCCGAAGGGCAACTTGTGAAGCCGTGGCTGTTTGCTCCCACGATTCCTCATCCAGCAGCTGAGGTGGGGCTGGGACCGGGTCAAAGCGGGGGCCCTCCGCACCCCTGCCCACAGCCACCATCAATGCCGGTGGATGGAGGTGCACAGGGAAGGGCAGGATCCTGGACCCTGACAGTCCCGCCAGGCACTGACCCAGCCAGGGTGCTGGGAAATAGATTTCCCTCTGTGTTAAGGCGCAGAGTGGGAGTGCCTAACGGCTCATGGAATTGGTTTCCTCCTCTTCTGTGAACACAGGTTGACAAACGGTTACTTAAAACCCCACAACTTGTTTTCCGAAGTCATTTAGGATCAGATGGATGGCACAAACGCTGGTTCGTCAGCGTGAGGCGGAAACGTGGCAAGCTGCTCATTTGTCAAGCCCAACCTGAGGAAAGCACCCGTGCAGAAGTCACCTCTCCACGAGACACCCTGCTCCTGAAGCTGCTCCTGGTTGGCACAGCCTGCGGGCAAGACCACACCGCTTCAGGTGTGCCCCAGCTCCAGCCCAGCCCAAGAGAGCTGTGCCAGCGTGAGCCAGGCTCTCCGCTCTTGCAGAGCGGGAACGTTTTACAAAAAAACAGGACAGCACAGATGGAAAATTAGTTCACATTATTAACATTTCCAGGATTAGGACACACTGGTGTTTCTAACCAGCACAAGGAACTGCCAGAGTTTATGATCAATGATACCGCTGAAAGCTCACCTCGATTCCTCCGTCTCTGATGACCATGGCAGGGGTGGCTGCAGGGTGGCTGTAGCTCTCTCTGCTCATTGCACCCCAAACTGCAGGATGTTTCGAGGCCTTAGGGTACCTGGAAGAGGACAGAAATGCTTTGCCATGATAAAATCCTCCAGGCACAACAGCAGGTGGAGAAACCTCCCTCCCTGTTCTCTGGTGATGAAGCCACACCGGCATATCCAGCTCAAAGACATTAGCAGGTCCCTCCACCAGCCACAACCCAAAAGCTCATGGCCAGTTGCTGGTAGACACTCGTGTCCCAGCTTGCATTGCACAGGGGCTGCTGAAGGCTCCTGGGGAAGCTTTGCCATGTTATGGTAGGGCCTACACAAACCCCAGGAACACAATGCAATGTATCAACACACCATTGGTTACCAGCTTATTTCTGAAAGCCACCAAAACAGGAGGTGCTTCCACGTGGGTGAAAAATCCAGAATGAGTCAAAATGTGAATTGTTTCTGCCCCGACCCCCCCCAGCCCTTTCAGGGCAGCACTAATTAGAACCAGGGTGCCTGCAAAGCCCATCCTGCTCACAAAGACACACATGATGCCAAGCATGAGGTGACTGTAAGAAGAGACATCTCATCTCTTGGAAGAGGCCGTCCACTACAGACACGTCCCTCTGTCCTACCTTGGTGCCAAGGCCACCACCTCCCCCGTGGCAGCCAGCGAAGCTGTGGAGGTGCCGTGCCCAGTGCGACAGCTCCGGCTGGTGGCTGCCAAGGGCCGCTAAGAGTATTTGCATGGAAACATTTAGGAGTGGGAACGTAGTCATGCCAAGCAAAAGCCTGATCTTCCTGTTTGTATGGATCTACCCAACCTCAAGGGATAGGAAAAATCACAGATGCTTCTGCTAAACACCCAACAAGTCTATAAAACGCAGGCGCCCGTTTCCCATCATTGCTGCTTTCCACAGTGCAATGAGAGAGGAGATTTAATTACACACAGACTCTACTAAATCAAGAAGAGAGACAGTTGAAAATCGGGGGAAAAAAACCCATTTAATTCAATTTATTTAGCAGCATCTTTATTGCAACAAAGGTTTTGTAATAAAACGCAGCAAAACTAATGTCTCCACTTTACATGATTAAAAGCCATGTAGCTAGAAAGGTGGGGGAGGGAGGGAGACCAATAAACCCACTGGAGTGAGACATGCAATTTTCTTAACGCAAACAGCAGGCACTTCATGTTCTAAAATTAAACACCTGAACTTCTACTGTGCAGAACATCCAAGTGAAAACGGCATGAAGATCTCTCTTCCCCTTCCAAAGGAGCGGCCCGGAGAACTGTGAGGGGCACACAAAAAGTCTTTACGGGGTTCTGGTACTCCAGTAAACAGCCAGTTCAAGGCAGTGTCCTAATCTGGCTGATTATTTCATTTATTTACACTCTATTATTGCCTTGTCAAAAGTCCAAACAGCCTGCCTTACACACGGACACGCATGGCAGGAACACAACCCACTTTTCCTGGTGGGGAACGAGGGTTGGGACCCTCGGGCTCCGAGTTTCCGAGTTCTCTGCAATTCGCCACGGCTCAGACGTACGATGCTCCAGGGTTAAAGCGTCCCTACACCATGCTCAGAAAGCGTTTCCATTGCCTGTTCCCAAATGCCACCAGTAAGTAGGGAACGCATTTTCTTTCCTAATATAATGAAGTCAGTGGATTTTCAAAGCTTTTCTTGGTGCTTTGAACTCATTATTTCATCAACAAACACGTTAACCGAGTTTATAAAAATTAAGCAGTTCTGGGTAGTTACTAACTCGACTTTGTTCTGAATAAAAAGAGAGAATTGAAAACAAAGGGGCGGGATAGGGGGTGCAACTCCAATGCCAAGGGTGAAACCCGACAGCTTTGTGCATTGCACTCAGGAGGAATTACTGGAAGCTGCCTTAAAATAAGGCAAAAGAACATACTCCCCCCAGAAACAAGCACAACCAGTGCCAACACACTGCAAACGAGAAAAAACTGCTGGCATCAACACTCAACAACTTCAGTATCTCATCACTCAGATCCCCATATTTCATATGTATTTCTTTAAATATATGAAATTAAAACATTTATCTCAATAATATCTACTACGCAATAAAGGCTCAATCCTGCTCCTGCTCAGAGCAGATGTCCTGCTGGGCACAGACCTGGAGGCAGATCCCCCAAGGTGACATACCAATGTCTGCTTTTGGGAACCACAGGGATGGTTCCTCCTTGTGTTTTTTGCTCCGCAGACAACCTCCCTTGCACGTGCTTCCTGCAGATCTCACTAGTTCTGCTTAAGACTCACATTAACCAAGACATTTTTTTAACATGCAGGAAGTGATGAAGTATAACCCCAAATATCAAACAGGTTGGAAACCTCTTCCTGAGTGACAATACCATCTCCTGGACCGCAAGGCATGACCTTGTCCTGGAGCAGCCGACTCCAGCAGCACAAAGCCACCGCTTTCCACGCCAGCTCTGGTCCAGTGCCGGACCAACACTTCACCGCATGAGGTGTAGGACTACTCCTCCTCCCAAAAATACTGATAAAACAGTCCTCAGCACTAACACCTTCCTACCTCTGCAGCTTCAATCGCAATGGGCTTTGCCTTTCTTCCCGTTGTCACTGGGAATTTAGTTGTTGACTGCGTAGGGCTGGATCAGACCTCATATAAGGCATCTCTCACACCTTCACCTACAAGCAGGCATCTCCTGCAAGAACTACAAAACTCTGATGATAAATCCTCCCAGCATTTCCGCAGGATAAGAGAGCATGGGGTCTTAAAGTGCTTAATTACTGTAAAAAGAAGAAAAAGTAGGAAAGAAATAGATAATTTATGTTGCAAAATAGAGTACTCACAGTACGTTGTACTTCAATAGCTTTTTGATATATATATTTAAAACAATGGAAGGATGTAGTATTAAAAAGTTTCATGTCAGCACTTGTAATCACTGTGCTAAATCAAAACCTAGCCTGGTTTACTTGCATAACATTTAGTTCTTCAGTTCCCAAAAAAGCACTGATGAAGGCCATTTTTGTTCTGTTTTTTAAACAAAAGGATCAATTTCACCTTAAAAATCATATACATTTACATTCAAGGGTAATCACCTCTAGAAAAAGAACAAAAACACCCCAAAAAGCAAGTTAATTTAATATTGAACAAAATATAAACAACCTTGGAAAAGGTGATACTATCCATGTGTAATTTTATACATATATGTATATATGAACAGATATAGATATATGTATATATAATACAGCATAAACACGTAAGGAACACAACAGAAGTTCATCGTAACAGCTTATTCTTGTCTCTACTCACTGCTGTGTTGTTCTAGTCCAAATGCATCAGCACATCAATTCACCCCTCAAAACTGACTGTAGCACACTCCACAGGGATGCTGTGGTCGCTTCAGTCACAATCAGCTGCTAAGAGAAGGCATTACAGGAGCTGGGCTCCTTCCCTGCCATCCCCTTCCCAAAATAAAACTGTTAAGCCTGTTACTGACCTGCTAATGGTATTTTAACTGATCCACTTATCACTGTGATCTGAAAACCAGAAGACAGCCCAAACCAAACACCCCCACCTTGGAGGAAATTGGCATTTACTGCATGCCTGTTTGCTTTGGGGTAGCTTTTGTGTAAGCCAAAAAACCAGATCCTGTTCTCACACGCCGATTTTACAACCGTGTCGCCGCACCAGCTCCAACAGCTTCGGTGCGCACGCCCAGCAGTCTGACCGAAAAACGATGCGGTTTGATACAACACAGCCAGGCTGTGTTAAATCCCAGAGTTTCAGGATCAAGCTGAACAGTACAAAAGCGAGGAAAATACGAGGTTACAACATGTGGAGTACTAAGAGCGTAAACACTGAGAATGATTCCAGATTTTTAGAAGATGAAAAGAAAATCATGCTCTGCTGCTCTCTAGCACCAGAACAGAAAGAAAAGGAAGTTCTTGGGTTTCTAAGAAAACTATTAAAACTTATAGGAGTCCCAGAAGCGAGCCCCAAGGGGAGAATTTCCTGGATTAAAGAGAATCATTTTGCTATGGATTTCTATCTTGAATGACCTGTTGCAAGTTAAAAGTGACTTCACACACTTATGATGCTTTTTAGCCAAGCCTGCTGCTTAGTTAAAACCTCACTAGCAAAAACACAACCAGGACTGCAAATCCGTTAGGCTTACTGGGGCTACCTTAGGCTATACAGAAGGGGGTTTCTCAAATACAGCATCATCATCATCATCATCATGCTACACAGCAGTGCTAGAAAGGATCCAGGAACGGAGGACGAGCCTGGGAAACAGTCCCTCAAATAAAGCAGGAAATTCAATGAAACACTTCATATTGCCTCACATGTAGTGTTCGTAGGGTCTCTCCTCACCAAACCCTCTGTAGACCTTTGAATTAGAGTATTGATTTTTAAAATCTTAACAGGATGTATGTATCTATAGCATGCTGATGTGATGGTAAGAAAACAGTATTGCAAAAACAGCCCCAGAATGAAATTCGGGGAAAAACGTTGATGAGAAATGGGCTGCACTTTTAAGCTTGTTATAAAATTTTCAGAGTTTCAGCTCTATGACTTAAGTTAGTTTGCATCTTGGAATAAAAGATTGTTATGCCCATACCATAGTAAAATATCATTTCACTTCCCCACTGAACTCAAGTACAATCAGGATCTTAAGCTGGAAAAAAAAAAAAAAAAAAGAGTATGATTTATCCTGGGGAGAGAAGAAATCATTGAAAATAACCTGGCATCAACTGAACTGAATCTAAAATTTAAATTCTTTAGGAGGCAGCTTAAAAGTCTTTCTTCTTAAAAACCAATTACCATCTAGATAGGTGATGTGTCTAACTGTCTAACTTGTGACCAGCTTCTAAGCAGTGAGACACATCCCTTCACGAAACATAAAAACTATATGGTAGCATTTAAAATGTAATACAAGTTGTAACTGTTCAGGTAAACTCTTGACATGTAGTGAGCAAATCATCAAGTATTATGTAAAAATACATCAATTACATCATAATGCTTTTAAAAAGTGAAGACCTGGTGCTGTAGAAGGACATTATTTTCAGTTTCAGCTCCTCCCCCAAGAGAATACCCATGGTACTGCATTATACCACAGACATTTCATTTTATTTACATCTTCAGCTTTGAAGTTCTTAGGTCACCGTGCTTTCATTTCCTGTATGGCACCAAATTTACTTTTAAAAAAGTGTCTGTCTGTGTGCGTGTGTGTGTGTGTGTGTGTGTGTACATATGGCAGGCATCAGAATGCAATGTTCCATCCTATTTTCTCTAGTTTTCTACATCTCCTTGTTGGTGAAGCAGCCAGTGGAGCAGAGTTCTGCAGAGGTCAGTTACATTGCCTTCAGGGCAGCAATACGAGAGCCCAGATTCTCTTGCAGGTAATACAGCAGATGGAGTTCATAGTGCTCTCCTGACTCGGGTACCCTGATACTGTGTCTCTCCTGAGGGTAGATCTAAAATATAAAACAAAGTCGTAAGTATCCACAACAGTTGCAGGCACCACTATTTAAACCAGACCCCAGAGCCACAATCAAGATGTTCTCCCTGCATTAATTCTGCACTCCCATCCTCCATGGCCTGAACCCAGAGACAACCCACTGCGCTCTCTAATCCAGCTGGTGCCATGCTGGAGGTGATCAGCCTGGCTGAGCAGAGGTGGCTCCTGCCCAGAGCCGTCAGGTAACTCAGCGTGCTCCCAGTTCTGCAGCACGGTGTGGGATACCTGGGCTGCATCTGCACAGAACCAGAAGGGTTTAATTAAACACATAACCCTGTTCCACACTGCATGAACGCTGCTATGCTGCCTCCTCGGGAGCAGCCTTAACTGCTCATTTGCCTAATATTTTTTTTGTTCACTCATAACATCTTCATTTAAAAAAAATGCTAGGCTCAAATACTACAGTTTTATCCTAGAATTCCAAGCTGCCCAGCAGAGCCATGTTACAAGTTCCAATTTTGGACTCCTCAGTCGAAGACAGACCCATTGCCTTCACAGCCTGGTTCTGGCCTTACCTGTAAGTCATATGGTTTCCCAGCTCTCACTAAAAAGCTGAGCAAAATACTAGTGTGTGCAAAGTGAACATTCTCATCCAAGAATCCGTGTAGCAGCAGCAAACGGTTTGGTCTGAGAAAAGCAAGAGACAAATATTTCTAGACAGCATCCCAGAACCTGCCAGTCCACACACATCCCTTCAAAAACACTCATAGAAAAAAAATACTTGCACTGAAGACAGTGATTTCACTATTATAAACTGCTCTGGATGGACGTGTCTCCCAAAAATATTCTTTCCTCCTCTAAAAGTTCTTCCTCATGGTCAGATCTTTTATGTGTGTATCTTCTTTATTCTCAGAAGTATTTCCGAGCTTGGACAATACAATGGTTTAACACTTGCTCAGAATCACTGGTGATTTTCAGGTCTTTAGCAAGAAAGCCCACGGTCTCAGCCTGCTCTGCAGACAACTCTGTGCTGATACAGCCTTAGAACCTGATCAACTAACTTCTGTCTAGCTTAATGTGGCTCTAAAATGCTAATCATAATTAAAGATATATTTGTCATTTATTTAGACGTAAACGATAACCTTTAACTACAGCTAGTATAAAAGAGATTACATGGAACGGCCTGCAACTATGCAAATGTTCAACTGTCAACTTTATTAGTGTTGGGCTTTGTCTTTTTTTTTTTTTAATTATTATTTAATACTAGCATTTGTGATTCCACAATTCAATTGCCAAGAACAGGGAGATAAAAACATGCCCACGGGGCTTGAACTTTCCCAGTAGGAAAAAACAGAAGGCAAAAGCCAGAGTCAAACTTACTCAGAAGGAAACTTCTCAGCCTGCATAGCCACCGAACCCAGGTAATACCCCTGCTCGTTGTGATCCGGGTGGCCCATGTAGCGCTCCGTGTAACCAGTGTCATAGAAAATCCACAGCGTGACGGGTGCTCCGGCAACGGCGACCTGCAAGTTCAACAGGGCTCTCAGCATGGGGACGGGAATGACAACACCTGAGCCCCTGATCTGGGGACATCCCCCCCTCCCACAGCTCCATCCCAGTGCAACTATAATCGCCCCAAACGCAGAGAAGTTTACAATCCACAGCCTGCAGTAGAAAAAGAAAAGCAATCCTTGCTCTCCCTCCCACAGCTCATATGCATCAGCACAGTTTAGCTACGACCTATGTGCTGAAAACAAGGCAGTGGCTGAAAACCAGGAAAATCCTACAGATAAATCAGAAGCAACACTAAACATATCACCTGCAAAGGCTGCTGAGGGGAGCAGATTTTGTCCAAAAGGCAGACTGCTCTGCTTTTGGGTTGCAAAATCTTTGTCATCTGAATATCTAACAAAAACCAGGATTGATAGCTCCTTAGGGCTCAGCAAACTATCTTGGATAGCTACCACCAGCTTGCAGAGGGACTTGTGAAAAAAAGACCAATGAGAAAAAAAAGAAAAAAAAAGCCAAAAAACCTTTTGCAAGGCAGGTATTTTTAAAAGTAAAAATATAACAATCCTTAAGGATTTGAGACAAGTAATTATTAAACCTCCCAGGAATATTTGGGTTGGACTTGGACAAAGCAAGAGCAGCCACAAAGAACAAAACACAACATCCAGCTCTCAGCACATCTCTACCTTTGAGACTCATCCAACAGCAGCAAGGCCATTTACTACAGTGGTCTAAAGTCATGAAACCACAAGAACCTCTCTTCAGTACCTCTCCCCATCCCCAGGTTGCCCTCCTGGCTGCTTCAGAACACACTCCTACAAAGCAGCATGGGTGATTTGATCTGGGAATAGATCAGTCTGTGCAGAAACTGTCCTCTCAGGGCAGGAAAGCCGGGAGGAGGAAGAGAAGGAGGTGTCGTTTTTCAGCAGGATCATTTCCCTTAGTTGGTTCACAGCACAAAGAGCTCAGCTGACACAAAGTGGGCAATAGCTGAGACTATGTAAGGTACGTGTGGCACAGGTGACCTGAGATTGGCATAGCTATACCAGCACAGTTAAGCTAGTGCAAGCTCAACAATCCAACAGTTTAAAGCTAATATCCTTCTGTGCTCAGCTGAATGGGGTGAACAATTGTTCCTCCTCACCCCAGCTCAGCGGAACAGACTCTCAGTTATTCCAGTAAAACCAGCCTACCTAAACAGCCCCATGCTACCTCTTACATGCCAGGCTTCTTGGATGGCAAGCGTGTTCTGCCCAAAAGCACCCTGCTTGCCTTAATGCAGGAAGCCTCATGGACAAGACCACACCTTCACATCAGGTCAAGAGTACACCTGGCTCATTTGGAGCTGGGGGAAGCAAGCACAGTGACAGTGCAGTCACACCACACTCCTTGGGGTGGTTACACTCAAAGAACACCACTACACTCTCCTGGAGAGAAAAGCCACAAATTTGCATGGAGAGGTAGGAAAGAGTAGCACTTAATTGCACAAAAGCAATTTTCTGATTTGAGGCATCTCTGTTAGTATTAATTATTGGGGTTGTACTGGCATCACTGTCTCTGAAAAGCTGCATCCCATAGCTGTACCAGTACAGACTCAATGCGAATACCAGTCCCAGACACCTCTGAGTCACTGCAAAGGGGGAGGGAAAAATTCTGTCTGCACCACCAGAATAAATACTCGATGTATGAACATACCCTGAAGATATCTGACCTCTGCATTAAAGCCATAAGAGAGAGGTAGCCTCCATAGGACCAGCCGTGAATGCCAACACGATCCAAATCAATGAAGTCATACTGGGATGCTAAATACTGCAGCCCTTCCACTTGGTCATCAATTTCTATTTGTCCCTGGGAGGAGAGAGAAAAAGGTAAGTTCTATTAGTTCCAGGCAAATGTTACATTCTCAATACTTCCAAAGGCAACCACCCTTTGCAGACCTTTGCTGCTTCTGTTCGCGCAGCACCCAACCACACACCAGCGCTCCCCTCTGCTAGGCATTTACAGGAAGATGACCCCTTTCCCCCATACGACAATAAACACATGCTGACCCACTTCTTAACTATCCTTTTCTCCATTTGCCTCCTTGCGTGGGGAAAAGCAAGATTTTGCAGTGTTTTTGCTTTTTGCTGTTACAAAAGGAAGGCTGCATTCTAGCTCTGTGCACGAAAATGCCATTCCCAACACACAGAGAGCTACAGTGCAAAGCCAGCAGAGCCTGGCACAGGCCCTCCCTGCCTGTACCCACGGCCAAACACAATCACTCTCTCCACCCTGACACAGAAACTGCCCTAAACAGTGACCCATGCTGTGAATCAAACTGTCCTGCTTCACGTCAGCAGCAAAACACACCTGGTGGGAATCAGAGATCCCCTTATGAACCACCTTGCGTTGCGCCTGCCAAGCTGGAGTTGGTTTGCAACCTCAAACCCTGATGTTACGTCTTTCCCACACTGAGAACCTTCCTGCCTTAAATCCACACTGCTCAACTATACGCTGTCCCGCTCCCCAAACCTAAGCAGGGTCACACAAACCGGTGCTTCAGCTCAGACAACGCTGAACTCAAACCTGTCTCTGACTCAAAATGAAGAGCCAGACTCAGAGCTCCACTTACCATTTTGTATTTAAAGGCTCCTTCAAACTTCAGGCCGCGGTGGCAGGAGCCCCTGTTGTCAATGACAACAACGACGTAGCCTAAAGAGGCCAAAGTGT
This sequence comes from Tauraco erythrolophus, assembly GCF_009769465.1. NCBI lineage: Eukaryota > Metazoa > Chordata > Aves > Musophagiformes > Musophagidae > Tauraco > Tauraco erythrolophus. The sequence goes on along the minus strand of NC_141478.1, from coordinate 3,119,983 downwards.
TCAAACGGAAATACTTGATTCCTTTGAACCGATTGTTCACTAGCTGTACCTGGAACAGAAGAGGAGCAATGACACAACCACATATGTAATGGAATCCAGAGGTCATTTCTTGATCCTATTTCAGACTTTATTTATATTTACCTTCCTTTAAATGTTTTATACATTTTTATAGCGTAGTTTTCAAGAGCCCTACTCCCTGCTGCAGGATTTTCTCTCCCTGCTTGTGGTCTGCTACGAAATAAACTCTCTTTCCCCAGTAAGGAGCCATTCTGTGTCACAGTTAAGAGCTGAACTGAGTTCCACTGCGGTACCAACAGGCATGGAGCAAGAGGGGTGGTGGCTGACAGCACAACTCAACCCCTCAACCTGCAGCTGTTCTCTCTACTCTCTCTGTTCTTTCCCAGGATAAAAATCTTTCCCTTCACCAGGTCTCACTCCAGCTGCCATGGACCACAGGAGGGCACAGTAGAGTTGGGCGCCTCACCTTCTGTTCAGCAGTGGGAGGAGGAGGACTGGGGAGCAAGCTCTCCTAAGCACACACTGTAACACCAGTTACAGTTCATACAAGAGGGCAGCAGAGTGATCCAGGCCAGCCTGCCCTGCTGCTCACCAACATGCTGTACTCACCTGAGGACCTCCATAGATGAAGAGCACAGTGGGGTACTTCTTTCCAGGTTGCAGATTGTGAGGTTTGTACATCATCCCATAGAGTGTAAACCCCGTGGAGCTCTCAAAGGAGAACACTTCTGGGGGAATGTAATCAGGAAGAGGGCCTGCCATAGAAGGGAACAGAGAGCCTGGTTTACAAGGGAATGGATGAATAATACAGCTCTGCTCCAGCCCTGCCACATCACAAATCATCTTGCAGTGGATCTCTCCCACACTTTCCAGTGGATGGGGCTGGGACCAGGCAGAGACAGGGAATACCACAGCCCTAGACAAACTTTCTCAGTCCTATCACGTACCCACCCCTGCTCTCCTCTGAACAGCAGTAACTCTTCTCCCCTGGCACAGCCATTACAGGTATCCCATCCCTTCCTAACCCCACTTAGGACTCACTACATCAATACATGGAAAGCAGAGGATACGGAATATGCCTTAGCAGAGGAGAGATGAAAGGGAACAGAAACACAATGGAAAAATTAAAGCCCAAAAGTTGTCTCACAAAGACACAAGCAGGCAGCAGCACACAACTATTTACGAAGCGCATGCCGCTCCCAGGGCCCAGAACCACGCTCGTTAGCAGGGACATAGCACGGAGTAAATGAGGACACTTAAACCCTCCCTCGATGCTAAGACTGGCTTTCTACAGTTTCCCCTGGCTCTCACAGTAGAAACTTGGCAATTTCAACTCTTAATTCCTTCATGGCCAGTTTATAATCATAGAATCATAGAATCATAGAATGGTTAGGGCTGGAAGGGACCTTCAAAGGTCATCTAGTCCAACCCCCCTGCAAGGAACAGGGATATCTCCAACTAGATCAGGTTGCTCAGGGCCTCATCCAACCGGGCCTTGAACGTCTCCAGGGATGGAGCATCCACCACCTCTCTGGGCAACCTGTTCCAGTGTTCTACAACTCTCATGGTAAAAAATTTTTTCCTAATATCCAACCTGAATCTACCTCCCTCTATTTTAAAACCATTACCCCTTGTCCTGTCACAACTGGCCCTCTTGAACAGCCTCTCCCCATCTTTCTTGTAGGCCCCCTTGAGGTACTGGAAGACCGCTATAAGGTCACCCCGGAGTCTCCTCCTCTCCAGGCTGAACAGCCCCAACTCTTTCAGCCTGTCCTCATAGGAAAGGTGCTCCAGCCCTCTTATCATCTTCGTGGCCCTCCTCTGGACCCTCTCCAACTGGTCCATGTCCTTCTTATGTTGGGGACTCCAGAACTGGACGCAATACTCCAAGTGAGGTCTCACGAGGGCAGAGTAGAGGGGGAGAATCACCTCCCTTGACCTGCTGGCCACGCTCCTCTTGATGCAGCCCAGGACGCGGTTGGCCTTCTGGGCCGCAAGAGCACATTGCCGGCTCATATTGAGCTTCTCGTCCACCAGTACTCCCAAGTCCTTCTCCTCAGGGCTGCTCACGATCCATTCTCCGCCCAGTCTGTATTTGTGCCTGGGATTGCCATGACCCAGATGTAGGACCTTGCACTTGGCCTGGTTAAACTTCATGAGGTTGGTACGGGCCCACCTCTCCAGCCTGTCGAGGTCCCTCTGGATGGCATCCCTCCCTTCCAGCGTGTCGACGGCACCACACAGCTTGGTGTCATCGGCGAACTTGCTGAGGGTGCACTCCATGCCACTGTCCACGTCACCGACAAAGATGTTGAAGAGGGCCGGGCCCAACACGGACCCCTGAGGGACGCCACTCGTGACCGGTCTCCACATGGACATCGAGCCGTTGACCACTACTCTCTGAGTACGGCCATTGAGCCAATTCCTTATCCACCGAGTGGTCCATCCATCAAACCCATGCCTCTCTAGTTTAGAGAGAAGAATGCCGTGCGGGACAGTGTCAAAAGCTTTGCACAAGTCCAGGTAGATGACATCCGTTGGTCGACCCTTGTCCACCGATGTTGTCACCCCATCATAAAAGGCCACCAAGTTGGTCAGGCACGATCTGCCTTTGGTGAAGCCATGTTGGCTGTCACCCACCACCTCCTTGCTCTCCATGTGCCTTAGCATGGTTCCCAGGAGAATCTGCTCCATGACCTTGCCAGGCACAGAGGTGAGGCTGACCGGCCTGTAGTTGCCCGGGTCCTCCTTGTTCCCCTTTTTAAAAATGGGGGTTATGTTCCCTCTCTTCCAGTCATCGGGGACCTCGCCAGACCGCCACGACTTCTCAAATACAATGGCCAGTGGCTTGGCAACTTCATCCGCCAGTTCCTTCAGGACCCGCGGATGGATCTCATCAGGTCCCATGGACTTGTGCACCTTCAAGTTCCTCAGATGTTCCCGAACCTGCTCTTCAAGTACAGTGGGCGGTGGTTCATCCTCACAGTCCCTGCTAGTTCTTTCCACAGCTTGGGTGGTAAGACAAGAGGCTTTATCAGTGAAGACTGAGGCAAAAAATTCATTGAGTACCTCAGCCTTCTCTATGTCGCGGGTGACCAGAGCACCAGTATCCTTCCGGAGGGGGCCTACATTCTCCTTGGACTTCCTTTTGTCCCCTACATACCTATAGAAGCATTTCTTATTGCTTTTTATATCCCTTGCCAAATTCAATTCCTTCAGGGCTTTTTAATCATTTGTTGCTGAGCTGAAAATGTCACTCCTGTACTTCCAACTCCTCACGCAAGCAAGAGTTTCAGAGACAAGTCTAGTCATAGAATCATGGAATGGTTTGGGTTGGACGGGACCTCAAATATCATCTAGTTCCAAACCCCCTGTATGGGCAGAGACACCTTCCACTACACCAGGTTGGCCAAAGCCTCATCTGACCTAGGCTTGAACACTTCCAGGGATGGCGCAGCCACAACTTCTCTGGGCAACCTGTTTCAGTGCCTCACCACCCTCAGAGTGAAAAATTTTTTTCTTATATCCAATCTAAATCTACCCTCTTTCAGTTTAAATCCATCACTCACAACTGTGAATCTCAAGCAAGCATATTCTGCGATATCTTTCGTTCTGTGATTCCAGTTCCTCATCCATGCCATTACCTGCTGAATCTAAAATGGTAGCCCAGAACTCCTTTGTCCTGAGAGCTGCATCATCTCCAGGTCCTGTCAGCCGGTAAAGCGACACACAGTGCGGGTTCTTCTGATTACTGTACTTGCTGATGAACATGTCACAGTCCTAAGGAGAAAAAGAATGTTATTTTGAAACGCTCAGTGCAGAGGCACAAGCAAAAGCGATCATTTCTTTATGCACTTAGATCTTTCAGAAGATGCTTATGGACCAAATTAAACCAGGAAGTCTGAGTGAGCTCTTTTGGTAACAGCAGGTAGACTCTAAGAAGCTACAGTCCTTAACAAGACTCAGATATTAACATTCCAAAGCCAAACAGACACCTGCAAAATTAAGAGTGGCATGAGGACCTTGTCACACATCCTCTTCTGGGTAAAGCATTCCCAGCTGAACAGGTTACTGCCCCAGGTGCCTGGAATCCCACCCAAGGCTGTCACAGGCTCATCTGCTCTGATGACTACTCTACAGCCTACTTCAGGGGAAAGGAGCCAGGCTCAAACCGTTTCAAACAATTCATCCTAGCTCCTTTGGCCAGAAGTAAGCTGAAGAGCAACTGAATTGGGAGATCAAATCTGGATTCCAGGGCAGGTTTACACACTCACTGTACAATATACAGGAGCACACAACCAGTAGTGTAAAATCTGCTTTCGTAATACTCAAATGCAGCCTTGTCTGCTGATTGCTGGAGGACACGGTTGGTGATAAACCACAAAACGTTCTGCCAGCTCTGCCTATCCACAGCCTCACAGACGGGTACCTGGCTGACACAGCAGGCGTGAGAGTATCCGCGTTCCGTCAGCCGCTTGACTTCTCCAGGATTTTCGTAGTTAACAACATACAAGTGATGCTCCAGAGGTGAGTCTTTCGTGCCTTGAAAGTACACCAGTTTTTTGGCTTCATCAACATAGATCTGTCAAAAAGAGAACAAACATATCCCTCAATGTTGTTTCTTGCCAAAACAATACCCAGTTCTACCACCCCCCAAGCCTTCCCCTCTGCCCCCCAGCTGCTTCCATAAAGCTGAGTTACAGCTCAGCAATCTGCAAGGAATAACCCAAATGACTGTTCTTGCTGTCCACAACTCTGTCGGTGACAATCTGCACTTCACACCTTGCTGCTCAGCTCTCGCTCAGGTCCTTGACTCTTCCCAGTCTCCCCTATTGTTTGCTATGCTAAATAACTGTCCCCCATTCTTCGTCACTTCTCCACTCTCCAGACCAAATCACTGAGACACGTACCATATAAACCATCCTAGAAGGAAATCAAGGCAGCAGCTGACTGTAAACCACTGCCATGTTAAACACTCACCAGTTGTCCCTTCTTTTTTGAGCAGATATCAGAACAGATTCCAAGGCAAGTCAACTTGCACACCTCAGTTCCTAACCTCATTTCCAACTACCATTGAGGAAGGATTTTAAAGACCTTTAAAAAGTCCAAGCCACTCAAACAGTTCTCCTCAAACTGCTGTTTGATTCAAATGATCAAAGAATTCATCCAGCTTAGAGCTAGAAAAGCAGCAGCTTGGGGAGCACTCCCTCCCTCCTTGTGCAAGCTCACAGGCTACAGGGGACACAAACACTGTGTATTCTAGCTGAAGAGAGACAGGGGTAATAGATTCATGCTGATCCCTCCGAGTATCTCTTGATTCCAGGACAGCAGTTGGGCACTATCATGACACCTTGCTGCTCATGAAATGTGGGATTTCCTCATTCCTGCCTTGTAGTGTTTTTGCTCCCTTCTCCTCCTCTTTGAGCTTTGACCTTAGTGGAGAATACTCCTTGTTGACAACGATCCATGCAGGAAGAGAAAGCCAACTAATGTTGCCTGTGTTGCTTTCCCACACTGCCAAACCCACAACCCCTGGTCCAGAATAGTGCATCAGAGGTAGAGAAGGATGAAAGCACACTGTGGACCAAAGAAATCCACAAGATACATATGCTCAAACTCAACACCAGGGAGTGGCTCCCACTCTTGTCGAGGAGCAGAGCCTCACTACTGCGACATGTACCGCTTTGCGAGGCCCCAGAGACCACCTGCCTGCAGGGTGTGTTGGTTGCAGGATATCCATGCAGCAAGAGCAGAAACTTACGTTGGACCCATGCCTGCCAAGCACTTCCCATTCTCCACTGGTAATCGCTGTCTCCTCTTTGATGAGGCACTTGAAGTCACCTGCAAATAACCAACAAACAGAGATTTTTTACATTTTACAAAACGCACGGTCACAATAATACTTTTTCCTTTCAAGCTTTTTTTACCAGACCAAACCCAAGAGCAACCTGCCTTTGCATAAGACCTACACCTCTGCCAGCTCCCCAAACAAATGTCAGGGCTAGTACTATTAACATTCTGTGAAATACATGTTAAAGGATTCACAGGATTCAACCTGAGGCCTGGACAGCTTGCTTGCCTTTTTTTTTCCCCCACTTACACAGAAATACAGGTTTTATGCTGAAAAATGGGTGTGCAAAGGGTATCTCAGGTGTTAAAAGCAGGGAATTGTGCAACAGAGTGAGAACAACTCTGCTTTTATAAGATGGCTTCATTGCCCTTAGAATGATGAAGATTGAGCAAGAAAAAGAAGTTGGGAATTCAGAGAAATGTAATCAACCCAGGATATAATGCTTTCTGGAAAAAAAGAACAAAACAAACAAAACCAAACAACCAACAGCTGCACTAAGCCAAGACCTCTAGTAAAATTAGGTGTATTTTTTGTGCACACAGAGCTCAGCAAGTGCCTTCAACGCACACCAAGTAAATTAAGTTTCACAGCATGAAACTGTAAATTAAAGAACACACACTGAGGAAAAACCACTCCAGGAGCTTTGCACACAACTATATCATCAACTATATCTGAGCAAGACTAAACTTTCTGACTGACTGCAGCTCAGAAGCACACGGTCCTTGATTTTTTCTTTTTTTCGCTTCAAATGACTCTCCCTGCATTTCCATTTGCAACAGTTGCCAGTAATTTTCTCCTACCAACATCTCTGTTTATACAGTAATACCATGCTTGCTTTTAAAAGCAGAGAGGAATTCTCTGAATAGTTGTCATGTTATAGGTTTTGCTGCCAAGCACATATGTTCATTTTAAAGGGACTAACATGTGGACTCGCTCAGACAGGAAGGGCCCTCTATGGACCTTTCTACAGCATGTTCAAACCATGCTCTTTGTCAGCCTCTCTGCTACAATCTACTTGTAGAGGCTGACAGCGAGTCTGTTGGGTTTACTCGCAAAATTAAGTCCTGAACCAACGTGCATCTATTAGATACAATGGACCCTGCACATCAGAAGTAGCCGTGATACTGCTAAAACGATTAACCTCTAGCAAAATCAGCACACAAACAGTCCCAACATTGACAAGGAAAAGCCAACCAAGCGCATTTCACAGCATCACAGGGAGCCTGTTTTCCACCTGATTTTTTTTTTTTTTTTAAATGGTCCTTTAGCCTGTGAGAAAGAATCGGGGTTAAAACTAAGGCATGCTGAACACAGAATGACCCCTGCACAATTCAAAGAGGAATGACTGTAGAGTGAGGTGCTTTCCTGGACAACAGCAAGAGTTTCCAATAAGATAATAATTCCTGCCACCTGGAAGGACATTCATTTCCTCACTAGTCAGCAGCAAACATCCAATTAAAGCAGAAGAGTAATTTCACTTACTTGGAGCAGGGAGGCCTCCACACGACCGTTTATACTTGCTCTCCTTCAAAACTGAGATGACTTTGTATAGGTGCCGGAATCCTGTTTTACACTCAGAGGCAAAAATGAACTCTATCTCATCTTCCCGGGTTTGAGGGAAAACATAGAAGATATCATGGATCTGTGGAGACAGAGAAGTGGATCGTTGTTATCAGCAGGAGTCCGGCACTCAAGTCACACACAGTAAGTTCCTCTTAACTGCTCAACACAGACACAAGAGTTCACACTAGCAGGCTGCAGCACTGCCCCTTACTGGGAGAACCAGTTATGCTTATGAGACAGAGGGTGGCTGCAAACAGTAGCCACATATGCTGCACAGCTTCAGACTTTTTGCTAGTCTAACTCCAAATTCTGGCCACCAAAGTACTTAGCTAGGTTCTTCTGCATCTGCCTTTCTATTTTAGATACAGAGGTTGGTCCAGCTGTGCAGACAGCATATGGGAGCCACCTGGAGAAGCCAGAGTTCAGTGGCCACCTCTGTCCAGTGCTGTCTAGAAGCTGACATGTGAAGGGTTATGTAAAGAAAGATGAGCTGACATCATCTTCCCACTCATGAAGATGCCAACTCTTGCTTCAAGACACAATCTTTTGAGGGACTCAGCAGCATTCATCTGCACAGTATGAGCTGCCAGTCAAAAACCACTCCAGCCAATAAAAATAATGGAGAAAGGACAACTCACTGCACCATCCTGAAACCATGCACACTATTACTAAGGAGAAAACATGGTATCATAGAGAGCACTCGCTGTATAGAGATCGTTCCTGGAAGGCTTTGTGCAAATGCTCTCTGCTGAATGATCCAGCTACCTGTCAGTGATTGATGTTCCCAGGCCTTCCTGCACCCTGGCACACCTCCAGTGGGTTGTCATTTTAGAGACATCGATCTCTATCTGCGGAAGCGTGAACAGGACTCGTTTTTACAGCATCTGCCCAGCACACTGGCGTCCAGTCTCACAGCACGAGCCCTAGGGCACACCTCCAAGAACATCACACAAGTCCATTTCACCACGTCATATGTAGTTAAGGAGGTTTTTAGTGACTGTTAGCAGACTCCCAGGACTTGTTCACCCAGTATCATCTAGATACACCTTTGTTGGCTGAAAAATACCTAATCTGCTGGCACTGCTGTTGGTAAACAACTGTACCAAGCAGCCAGAAGGTATCAGTGGGTAACACTGTGGGCAGGGGGCTGCCCTGGAATGCCAGAACCTGCTCCTGGTTCTGTCTGACCACTGCACAGCCTCAAGCAAAGTAGCTCTGCTTTTACATCCCAAATCTGTCTGTTCTTTACATACTGTGAGCTCTTTACAGCAGGAAGTACAGAATATGCACAGTGGGAATATTCTCCTAGGCAGCACAGTAACACCAACGTTGCTCAAGTGCTACAAATAGGGTCTTAAACAAACTGTCAGAGTAGGCTGAAATCTGAATTCTTACATTTATCCAGATGTCCGTTGTTTCTTCATAAATAATGAAAGGGGTAACAGAATCTGGTACGGCATCGATAAGTTTCTGTCTTTCCATTGCATCATCTTCTGTGGGGATGAATAATGCAGGAGGGATCAAGACTATCTGAAGTCGAGTTTGGGAGCGATCCAGTAAGATGGACCAGATGCTGTTGAGGAGACAGATATTAGAGAAAATAACATGCAACCGTGAGTATTAGACAGGTCCGAAAATTTCAACAGACACTCATTGGCACTAGGCATTTTGAGGGAGTCAAGAACACTCAATTTCAGATTAAGCACAAAGCCACACTTGGAATTTCACTCACATGAACAAATCTCTCTCACAACACAAGAACCTATGTCACTTCATTTCAATATTGCGTAAGCACTGCCGGTTCAAAAGTTTAATTCTGTTCTCCCAGATTTGAATTGTGCTTCAGGGGAGAGAGAGAAGAGAAAAATCAGAGGGAGTAATGAAGCAGAAAAATGCCAATTGAAATTTTAGGATACTTGTGAAAATACTTATCTATTAATAAATCTATACCTGGCAGAGAACAATACTGGCACCTAAATGGACTGGCAGCAGACCCTGCCATACTTCTGATGGCTTTACATGTAGTTCTGACAATAATCCCGCAAAAAGCAAGATAATGTAGCAATGTGTCCCTGCATTTCATCCACGTTTGGGGGAAAAAATAAAAATTAAAAAGGCAAAAGCCATCTTTAGATTCAAGAACTGGAGAAGTGCAATTCTGGAGAAGCTTCTGGTGAGTTAGAAACACTGTACTACATCATCTACAGGGTTAAAAATGACATGCAAAGGTGAGTAGCACTTACAGCAGGTTTTCTGATCAGTAAGTCTGGTCAGCAAGGATGGTCCAGTGGTTAGGGCGCTAGCCTAGGGCCTGGGGGACCTGGGCTCATTTCTCTCCTCAGCCACAGACTTCCTGTGTGACCATGGCAAGTCACTTAGCCTCTCTGGGCTTCAGTTCCCCATCTGTAAAATGGGGACAATAGCACTGCACTCTCTCTCACAGGGATGCTGAGAGGACACATACATCACAGGCTGCGAGTGCCCAATACCAAAGCAATAGGGCCAGGTACCAGAGAAAGAGACAAGAGCTCCCTTTTGGAAAAATCGTCCCCTTTGCACAAACAAGACTGTAGCAATGTAAAAATGAAAGCAGGCTTAAGCTCGGAGAAGACAGAGACCACCACATTCTGCTTCTAACTGCATTGCCCCAAACCCTCTAAGCAGAGACAGGATTAACATACGCACTATTTTCCTTCTGGCGTCCACCCAGCTCTAGCAATGTACTCTACTCCTTCAAAGAGGATCTCGAACGGCTGAACTAGCTCTTTATCCACAACATCTGCAATCTGTTGACAAAGCAGCAATTCAGTGACACTGAGATGAACCCCCACAACCAGTTTTCATGCACAACGAGAGTCTGGACACAGAAGGCTTCTTCTGTGCAGCTCATGCAATTTAGATTGTCCGGCCTTTGCAATGCAAGGGGATTCAACACCGTCTGCAGCCAGATAGCAGAACAGTAGGAGAGTTGCACACTACCAGCACAGCCAGGGCTGGGACTGGAGAAATCTGGATGCTGCTCACAAATTCATCGTTTGTCTTGGACAAGTTACTTCACCACTTGGTTTCCCCACGTAAAGGGGAGGTGATTTGTACCAAGCTATTTTGTAAGGCGTTTTCACTGGTAGATGTTGAACAATCCTGTATGACATCCAGTTACAAACACGGTTCTAATTCATGACAAGCAATTCTGCAGTCTGCCCCTGCTGGGACTGGGGACATGTCACAGTGGTACCCCAAGGGTCTTGATGGTTTTCCCTGCCTTTGCTGGCTGACGTCAGCATTGCTGTCCCAGCAGGTGACTGCTGATGGCTGACGTAGCTCAAGAGTAGAGAGAATGCCAATAATGCATAGCTCTTACTGTATCTGTTTGGTAAAATTAATTTCCCAACTGTCCAAAGATCTTGGCCTGGGCTATGGAAATTTCTGCATCTGTTAAAAAAAAATCTCAAAGCGAAAGCAAAGTTCATCTCTTTCCACGTATTCATGTAAGGTGATATATTGTCTTTGCAACCAAATTTTCCCAATATCTGCAGCCAATCAAGAGATCTGTCACACAAGAAGGTCTAACCATCCACATCTGAAATATTCTGCTCTGCAGCTGAGTTCATAAACCAGTGGTAGAGAAGGAAACCACAGCCTTGAGAAATACTGCTGCACACACAGACACCAAGTATCTGCACAGGAATGAGCCAAGTGCGCTGCCTCCAGAGAAGTCATTAAGCTATCAAAACCAAGAAAATTTATTTGTACCGAATAGGAAAATGAATTTTACCAAAAGAGAATCACAGAAATTATATTTATTTGGAAAACAAGCAGGACATAGAACTTACTCTGCCTTCCGCATTGATTGTCACTTCAGATATCTTGAAAGTGACCTTTGGATTTGCTGTACCTATAAAAACAGACGTTAGCAGTCAGGCACCAGTTGTTTGGTTCCAAGAAGACAGACTTGAACTGTGGGTTACTCTGGTGTTATTCACACAGAACTGGAAAAGGCAAACAGCAAACAGCTCTCTTTGATCAAATAGCCTACTTGCACGTGTGAGACAGCAAAGAATCAGGCAGGGAAAAAAAGAGATGCAAACATGAGGCAGATGCAGTGGATGCAATCCTGCAAACAGATCTGATCAAGAGCCACGCTACCATCACAGGCAGTCTTCTCTCCCACAGTCAAAGGAAGCATGTACGAGCTGGAAGTAAATGCTCAGGAGTCATCAGGATAGCAAAGCAAGCTTTGGTTTACTGTTTGGCTTTTATTCTCAAGGTGGTACATAAAAAGTGATTCAGTGCTAAAATACATCTTTGAAAATTAGAGCAACTCACACTTAAAAATCTATTGCCATGACTGGTGTGGTTAAGACAACAAAGCCACATATTTGTGTTGAACACTGAAAATCTGAAGTTAACTGTTCACACAAAGCCTGCACAAAGCAGTAACTCATCCTGCTGTGCAGCACCTGGAGTGCTAAATGTTGGGGCCTGCTCCACAGCAAAGGTGGACTGTGAAGAATAAAGCTGCTGCTAGTTGATTCACAAGAAGCCACATGTGGCAAATTCCAGGTACTCTGAATGTTCCCAATGCTGCTGTGAAGTAATTCCACTTCATCAGCCTGATTTACACACAGAAACTGATGCACTGAAGTGAAATGACTTGCCTTGGGGCCACAGTGCTGGCCTATTTAAGTACTTAACTTCTCCCTGGGAAGAATTTTCTCTACTACTTCCAGCTTTGCCCTCGTAACAACCCACAGAAAAGGGCTATTGCCCTTGCAGCTCAGACTGGAAACTGAGGCCCTGAAATTAAAACCTAGATTTATTTTTTTTAAAGGGATTTGGGGCTTTGTTTGGCTATTTTCCTAAACTGCTGACTTATCATTGAACGGAGCTATGATGAAATAACTCTCAGAAATCTGCGTGTACACAGTGCTGAAAAAACACGAGGAGTCATCTCTTGCTTCCCAGGCAACACTGAGCCTTTCTTCCTCCTTGAAACAAGTAGTAAATCAGGATCATAAGCAGAAAACTTCCCAGTAATAAGGGAATCTGCAAGACCTGAACCAATTCTGCAGCTTGGGAAGGTCAGCCAAACAGAATATATTTCTCCAAATAATGAAGATTTCAGGAGGCAGGAAGGAGAGTGAACCACTCTTATCTGTGAGCAACATACCCTGCTGGAACAGCAGCGAAATCTCAGAAGAACAAGGGTTGAACTGTTCAAATGTGCCCCATATGCCTGACAGTGTAAATCAGCCCTCAGCAGGTCTGAAAGTCACACTTTCCTGCTTCCAATGGCACTCCACTTAATAGACTTAAAGCCTACCCTCATCCTCATTACTGCTGAAGCCTCCAGATCATTCACCGTCTGAAAATACAACAGGAGGTTTTCCTGGTAGGCTGTAAGTGTGCTGAGTTTGTTGTTGAAAGTCCAAGAGCAATCATGGAGACCAGAGTCCTTCAGAACTTCAACTGCCAGGGCATCGCCAGCAGCTGAACAGAAACCCTCCCAAAAACTCAAAAGGCCACAATTCTGCAGCTATTCCCTCAGAGACGCAGGGCTATAACAAGAATCAATCCCTCAGCAACTCAGATCTGCCAGGATCTGAGCCGGTAGCTCCAAAATAGTGACAATCAGACAGGGTTTCTGTCAACTCCTGAGAGATCAGACTCAGAGCTCTTAGTAACCACATGGCTGGAATATCAGCACGGTCACCAGTGACTAACCTAACTTCCACAGCAGCAGTTTCCCCAAACACATTCCCACCACCTGGATGCCAATTCGAAGACTACTCAACACCTCTCCAACAACCCCCTACTCTAGGCTAGGAGAGTCGCTGCTGCCAGGCACATGGAATAAAATATGTGTCTCCCAGAAACAGAGATGTCAGGTATCAGGGTCTCACCAGTTTTGGGGTACCGGAAGGAATCTGTTCTTCTTGTCTCCAGCATGGGCGATGTGACATGAATAATTTCCACCTCTGACTCATCGTTTTCTTCATAAAGAATTCGAAGAACTTTACCCCCATTCAGTGCTGTAAATGAATTAACATTTCCTGGTCAGAACAGCTCTCATTATCAGTTATTGCAGGCATCAATATTCTCCCAGGAGCACAAGCATGTTGGAGAGATGAATAAAAAACCAACAAAGTCTATGACTCATGTTTCATTAAGCAAAACTTTCTGAGACTCTTAACAACTCCTACCACTGTTGTGAGAAGGAAAGTCTCTTCCCCCAGTGACACGTGCCCACAAGGCCACTGTAATGTGCCCACTGTGCATAGCTCAACAAGAGCTATGAGTGTAAGGTTTCTATCTTACATAAAGACAAGTAACAGAAAAAAATAACTCTGCACTGGACAGCTAGCTCAGCAGGGGGGCCACTACTCACGCTTGTCAGACACGCTGGATCCACCACACTTACTTGGCTGTGCCTTTGGGCTCCACCAGTAGCCAGTGTATCTGTCAAACTCTTCCTGCAGCACAAAAGTAGCCACACCAGCAGATTTTGGATCCTCCTCAATATTAGCCAGTTCTAAAAAAAAAGACACAAAAGAATTAGTTCATCATGTCTTGCAGACTCAAACCAGTTCTGCATTATCCCAAACATGGCCCAAGTTCACCTCCCGGGAACAATTACACGATAATAAATCTGACTTCTCAGCAGATTAGTTTCCTGCATCCACCTTGCTCTGTTGATTTATTTAGGGAGGATCTAAACCTCTCTGACATGGCAGCTTCTTTTAGGAAAGGAAAGCCATCCTCCCTTCTTACTCTTACCCAATTAGACTCTCAATTTTCTATGTGCTAGTCCAAGAAAGAAAACGTTCTCTCTTCCTGAGCTCAGTGAATTGGAACCACAACTTTTAAGAAAATCAAAGAAAAAAAACCACCAAACCTTTCTGAACAACTGACACTGAAAATATCAACATTCAGAAAAACAAAAGCATCAGTATTTCATTCACTGTACAAACCAAAAGTAACAGACTTACATAACATCTCAACATGATGACATATCCATAGGGCTTCAATATTTTTCCTGTTGCCCTGGAGGTAACTTAGCAGCGCTCCATAAATAATTATCATCTGAGAAGGAGTCATTGCTACAGTTTATTTTTAATGTACTTACATAATATTTTAATATTTAACATTTAAATAAGCTAAAGCATTATTATAAAGTGTCAGAAATGTTAATTTAACTAAAATGTAAATGATATAATTTAAATACACAAAGTATGAGTGAAACACAAAACGCAGTGGATTTTTAAAAAGTGCTCTAACCACAATTTCTCATTTACTTTCCTCCAGGATACATGTCTAAAACAGGTGGAGAGAGTAAGAAGCAAGGACCAGCAGAAGCCACAGTGCTATTCAGAAACTGTTTTTTCTATATTGTTTCTAAAAGGCCCTGCAGCCTGATTTCACTGACAGAAACCTTCCTCCAGCTCTATTCCACCCACAGCTCCTCCACACAAAAAAGGCTGTTCCAGTAAAAAGTAATGTGCTGTGTTTCAGGAGAAGAGCCCTTCCTTGTTTTCAACAAATAACTCGTTTTGCCAGATTCCACAGTGTAGGGAAAAGAACCATCCCACAATATCTGGGCTAGAGGAAACATGAAGGATGTAATAAACAAGGTGGAATAAACAGTGGCCATTCCCCCAGATTCCTGAAGAACCCCTAGTGCCATTGCCTAATTCAGCCTGGCAAGAATAAGTGCAGAGGAGGTGCAAAGATTTTAATTCAGGATGCATTACCATTGTGCACAAACGTTAGCCTCCTTTCTTCTCTGGTTTCTATATTAGATATCCAGATGTCATTGCTATGGATAAATGCAATCCAATTTGGATCAGCTGGACAAAGTTTGGGATCCATCCGGATATTTGGACAACTGGTCTCTACCAGAATAGGTCTTAAAGGCTGTTGCTGTTTGAAAATTAAAAAAAAAAAAAAAAAGCACAGTAATTAATGATAAAACATGGACACTTACAGAAACTAAACTGGATTATCAGGTCTCTAGGACCACAGTAGTGTGGACACTGACTTCAAACACAGGTTTACAGCACAGGAATCTATCAATTTTAAACAGAGAAAAATACTAAGCTGATATTTCGTAGAGAAAATTGTGCTTCTACCACGGTTGCACGGATCCCACCAAGGCCTCCTTCACCGGTGCTGAGGATTAGCCGCAAATCCGAAGGCAGCTGGCCTAGAGAGGCCTGGCACACTCTTAAAACCAGCACCCTAAAGAGGGGCTGCCAGAACATACAATCTTGTCCTCCAAAAGCAACTCAGGGTCCAAAAAATTCCCTCTGACAACAGGGTTAGGCAGACATCAGGCATTTGTTTTAACAATACGAAACTTTTGCAGCTTTGAAGCCCAGCTTCAGCACCAGCGGAGTAAATGCTGCTGGTTCTGCAAGTCACACAGCCAAACCTTGTAACACATGCAGCACTGGCTGCTGAACACTGACCAAAAAACCACGGCTTGGGAACAAAAGCTGCCTCTGATGGGACTTCCGACTCCATGAAAGAGCACGGAGCACCACAGCCTTTGTGTTGCTTTTTATTGGCACTGCTACTTCTGAAAAATCAACAAAATCCAGTGTCCTGCCTTGCTGCCACCGTTTCTGCCATTTCTTGTAACTCTCCATCTGAGTTTCCACAGCCATGGAAATGCATCCCTATGGAGGGCTTCTCTGCATTTCACGGGTTGTCAAGGCTACTTGCCGTGCTAGTGCAGCACAACTGACGATCCTGCTCTGCTCTCACGCCAAGCCAAAGGAACTTCTAGTTAGAGGAAAGCAGCACCACAGAAAACAGCAGCGACCAGTAAACTCACAGTGAATCCCTGAGGGCCTCCATCTTTTACGTGATAAATTCCACTCCCAGCCTGAAACAGGAAAGTGCCGCTGTCTCGGTGGTAATCGTAAGAGGCAATCCCAACGGTGCCAATCCGCTTCCTCTCCCGCAGCAACTCCTCTTCACGGGAGTACATCCCATAGTCCAGGATGGCCTGAATATGGGCAAAGAAGCACAATCAACACCTCTGCTCTGCACGTCTTCCTACACTGTCAGAAGGCCTCTGCACGCCGAGCTTCCAGGAGCAGATGGCTGTGCAGATGCCCTCCTCCTCCTCCAGAATCCTGCTGGCAGCTAGAAACTGCTCCTGCTTGTGCCTCTGCCACCAGCACTCGTAGGTGCAGGCCACGATCAGTTCCCACGCAACTGCAAACCTGACAGCCACTTCTCCCACAGCAAGTCCAGCATTATTTCCAATATTCACTGGTATAAGGAAGATCAGACTGAAGGTCTGCTATTTCTAGAAAAAGCAGGAGTCTGTGCTACCTCTCGCAAAGATACACAGTGACTGGTATGGTGGGAGGACAGCACAGCATGAATTTTATGTCTGGCTGACAGCCTCAGGAAACAACATGGGGAAAAATACACCTAATTCCACGTGGGGTTTGTCCCACCTCCTCCAGCCTGCCACTGTGCATGGGCTGGAACTGGTGTAGGCTTGCTAAATGCAGAGGTGAAAAGGGGATAAGCATCCCAGTGAGTGGGAAAGGGATCCTCTGCTCCAGCATGAGTCACGGAGCCACTGACTGATCCTCTCGGGGACTCAATTCCCCCTGCAAGACGGTGATTATTAGAGACTGCAGGTTCCTTTGGCAATCCCCAGGATCTCACAGCAGATAATTTGATGCAAATTAGCACTTGTGATCTCTGCTGGCGAAGGAGGAATCATCCAGCACACCCAGTTTTTGTAACGCACACAGGCTGTAACTCCAAACACCGATGAGAAAGCAACACTTGTTTTTGAGATGGCTGCAGAGTTTAGCCAAGTACAGGAGAATCTTAAAACATGTAAGATCATAAATTCCAAACTTTAATGATGGCTTATAGGTGGAAACCCAAAGCCTGTGTACTCACTATGCTGCCAAGAAGCAAGAAAGAAATCAGGACCCACCGGAAAAAGATCCAAAAGAGGCTTCCAGGAAAGCAACAGGACAGCAGTTTTGTTTATGGTTTTGGGAATTTCAGAGTAGAAGAGCGTGTTCTCCCTGTTCTCCCCAGACATTGCTATTGTGAAAGTGAGAAGAACAAAAAAAAGTGTTATTAGCTTTCCGTTAATAACCCAAACACTTTCAAAGGATACCGAGGAACAGTTTCACAGGCCCTTCCTAGCAGAGGAAGTACTGACAGTCTCTGCACTGCAGCCTCACCCTTGGAATTCCCTGCTTCACAGAAACGCAAGTCACAGAGAAGGCAGAGAACAAGGAAACACACCCAGGCTTATTCCACACTGCCTGAAGCATATCTGTGTTTTCCTGAAGGCTGGGGCCCTTTTATTTCATAAGTTTTTGAAATTAAGGAGGGCCTCTGTGGAATACAGAGTGATGCAGTTTGTGTTTCAAAATGCATCGTTAGGAAGGTTTGACTGTCCCTTTCCTGCTCCTCTCTCTCAGCACTATTCAGATTTCTGAAAGCTCCTGCCAAGGTACATGGGGATCAGCCCAGAGGGAGCCAGATGTGCTCTGGGAAGGCCAAGTCTGACCATAGCTCAGGAAGTGGCACACAGGAAATCGGAGCTCGTCTCAGCTGGGCTCAGCCTTAACCCACCCTCGGTACGCTTGAAGTCAGCATCGTTCAAGGATTATGTCCCATATCCTCTGAAAAGGGGAAAAAGAGACACATCAGCAGCTTTCTGGCTATGTCACTGCACAGCACGTGCAAAGACTGTGTGAATCACAGCCAGAGCTCAAGCAACTAGCCTGAGCAGCAAGCAACGGGGCTACAACATGTTTCCAGCTCTGAGGCCTTTGCTCCAGCCAGTGCTTCTCCTCTTAACCCAGTTTTTCACGGACTTATGTTCAGCTAGTGCAGCTTTCCACAAAAGCGTTCCTCTACCACGAGGCCTGCTCCAAAAAGCCACCCCAGAAGGTTGCTCATGGTATCACTTCCAGGGCCAAATCCCTTCAAGCACAGCTGCAATACAGAAATGCAGATGTATCGAGCGAACACTAATTAGGGAGACAATGCAGAAGTGAGGCACTGAGGCCAAGAACAATAAATTAAGTTCTTCATTATCAAGGCCAAAAATGTTGAGAAAAACATTTACTCTTTAAGCTGCCCTGCCCTACACTGCTATTTATTCCTTCCGGAATCCCTGGAAAACCTACTCCATCAGTAGCCGAGGCACAAAGGACTTTCAAAATTACATTTATAATCTCTGTTTTGGAAGAAAACTTTGAAAAAGGTTCTATCCACTAGTCATGATTAAGAGAAAAAGATCAAACTGACACAGCTTTTGGAGAGGGGATATCATATTTGGAGTGAGAGAAAACAGACCAGACTTAACCCATCCTCCCAGCTAGGGAACATGCCCCAAGGGACACTTCACAGTTTTTTCCATCCAACAGGCCTAATGGGTCACCTCCCATCACACCATTTCTGGGAGAGGTTACATTGCAGGTTCTAACGAGGCGATCATGACATCTGACCTGAAATCCATCCTGATTTAACTGCCAGAAACATCCAGCTCTCAAGAACGGCCAAACTCAAACAGCCTCTGCAGTGACTAGTAGCCAAGGCACAGGCTGTCCCAGCAAGCTTACCCAGATAGTAGATCCTGTCAGAATGAGGTCCTTCAGGATCATTCTTCTTCACAAACGTGAAGTCGTGAGGGGCTTTTGCCATCATGTACCCATGATACTTCCGTGTATCTGTGAGCAGTTTCCGAAGCTGGCTCCAGGAATGTCTCTCTACGTAGAAAGGTTCCAGTTTTGGCTGCTCCTCTCTCTGGACCTGCTCCTCACGGCCCGCAGTTTCAAAGATTTCAAGGCCCGGCTGTTCAGTTTCCATGGCTGCTGCCATGTTGCATGTTTCTGGAAGAACAGAATAGCAGAGGCTCAGCATTGCCTTCCAGCAGCCCAGCAAACATTCACTTCGGGCTCCCAAAACACACCAAGCAAAAGCACTAAAAGAAAATCACCATTTCATGTGGGGGAAAAAAAAACCACAGCAGAACGAAGAGGACTGGGAAAGCGATTTCTGCGGTGGAAAACAGGCTGCCATCACTCAGCCTTTCAGAACGGGACTTCTGAGCCTCAAAGATTTATTGGTTTGCCACTCCCCCACATACCAACTACTCAGTTTATGAAGTGGATAAATTCTTCCCTGGTAAGCTCCTACCTGCTTCTTCCTCCCTGTGACCTGCACGAATATCACCTCACTACACCGGTATCCGAATGGGGGATGATTAGGACTGTGGCAAGATCTGGGACAACCAACTGCTTAGAAGAAACAACACCAGCAGCAGATTTGGAACCACCAGGCCACATACAACGGGCCTAAGCAACCACGTGCCCTTATTCCCATTATTCTCCTGAAACCTCTTTGGTTTGTTTGCATCTCCTTTCAAACAGAGCTCAAAAGGGTCTAGCAATGACCACAAGTACTGTATGGATGAGACTTCCAGAAGAGTCAGGTGATAACAGAAGAAAGGGGACACAGTTAAAAAAAAAAAAAAAGCATTTTTCCAAATCGATTTATCCACAGCATAAATCTCATCCTCCCAAGCAGGTTGTTAATTTAGCAGATATCTCTTCCTGCAGTCAGCTGCACTTTACAAAGCAGATCTGAGCTGGAATAAGCAGCCCAGATACCTGGCAAGAGGAAATCCGAGTCTTTCCACTGTAGATCTCAGATCTGAAGGCAGCCCCAAAAAGATTTAAGCTATAAATTCCCATCACGTAGTTCAAGAGAGACCAAGAGACCAAAGTGTAAGGACTGTCGATGCTCAAAAGCAGGAGGTATTCTATATATAGAACAGAAAGGCTGCACCACTGCTCTGCACACTTGAGAGAGGGCAGAGCTTGGTGGCCTGAGTCTGACAAACATTAATACAGACGAAATAAAACACTGCCATTGAGCAAACGGGCACTAAAGGACCACTGAATCTCACGGCACGGAGACAAAGCTCCCTGATAGGGCAGCTCTCCTGCTGCTCTACACAGCAGCTGAGATATCCTGTCACAGACGAGCGGAAAAAGAGATGACTAAATCCATTTTAACACAAACTGCTAAAAGCAAAGCAGGGCAACTCTGGATTCAAAGTTTGATTCCACCTTTAATAATACAAACACGGGTCTTTCTTTCACCCAAGCTATTTACAACACAAAACCACAGCACAAGTTAAACAGCTCCGTAAAACTGGAAGGAGCGTTCAAAGCCAGACACAGGACAGTGCTCAGATAGCATTATGAACTGACAATGAGACTTCAAACCTGAATCAGAAAACTCCCATCTAACTTGCAGACTTCCGACGAAAAAAAATCTCCTTTCTCCACCTACATCCAGATGCTGGTATGTCTTAATCCGACCTACTTCTCGCACTCCTCTCCCAAGAAAACAGATTAAAACCGAAGAGCAGCTGACTCCGACGAGCAAACGAGAGTGAGAAGTGCCACCCGGCAAGGTGATGCCAGCCCAAGGCAGCGCGAGGATCTGCCTCCCCGGCGATCACTGCGGGATCTCCACCGCAGCCACCTTCTGCCACGCGAAGCATCTTATTTCCACCCTCCTGCAGCCAACAACGGCGGACCGCCCCACCTCCGACACCAGCTCAGGGGACCCTCTGGCACCACAGCACCGTAGGACGCCGCGTATCCGCGGGGTGAGCCGGAGGGGCTGGTCGGGCCCGAGCGGGGCGAACGGCGACGGCCCTGCCCGTGCCGCCGAGGTCGGGGGAAGCGGGCAGAGCCCAGGCGGGGCCCTCCACCGCCTGGGGCGGCGGAAAACCGGGCCGCCCGGGGGCACGACCCCTCCTGCTCCGGTCCCGCGGGGTACCAGCAGCTCCCCCTAGGAGGCAGGCGGCGGTCCCACTGGCGGGAGGCACCTCCCCCCGGGCCGCACACGGATCCTCACGCAGCCCGGTACTCACGGCGCTCCGCGGCGGCGACGCTGCCGAGCCGCCCCGCCGGGCCGCTGCTTCCGCTTCCGCCAGGAGGGGCCGCCCGGCAGCGCTCGGCGGGACAGCGCCCCCTGCAGGCGGGGAGGAAGCGGCGCCGAGCGCCGCGGGGTGCGGAGGAGGAGGGCGCCGCCTGCCGGCCGGGAGGACCGCGCGGGGGGGGGGGAAGGGGCGAGGGGCGGGACGCGCAGCGGTCGTGCGACCCCCCGTGCATGAGGAGTTTCAAAAGTCGGCTTTTTTCTCCAAAAAAATCCCGCACTCCCGCGCTGACCTGCTTCCCGCAGAAAAAAACAACTCCCTAATAATAAGGGGATAACAATAATAATAATAATAACATGAAGAAGAAGAGGAGGAAGAAGAAGAAGCAGCAGCTACTAATGGCGTGTGCTCAGCCCAGGGCACCCACAGGCTCCAGCGCAGTGAGCTGCCAACCAAACGTTTCTATAGATTTGAATTTCCTTTTGCAAAGCGAAGCCGCTTTTTGTAAAGCAAAGTCCGTTTTCTCCCACTATAAACCAGGAAAAATGGTTCTGCTGCAGGCGCTGCCTCCCAAATGCACGCACCAGTAGGTGCTCCAGGTCACGCGTGGACCTGACGGGTGCTTCTCCTTCACCCGCCGCTCGGTGCTGCCTCCCACCTAACGGGTACGTGGAGTTTGCGTTCCAGCAAATATTGTGCAGCCCACCTGGCCCTCCGCAGCGGGTTTGCCATCCCAGGAGCTGGGCAGAGGCTGGAAATCCTCTGCTCAGGGGCAGGCTGAGGCACGGAGCTGCTGTCTCTTACCAACATACCAAGATTTGCACAAAAAATCCTCTGCGGGAGCACGAGGAAGTGCCCGGACGCCCAGAGGGAGAGGTCACGCCAAGCTGGGGTGGAGGAGGGTGAGCTTTGCCAGTGCCATGTGGGAGGCTGTGGGTGAGCTGCCCTTGGGAGAACTGCTGAGGGAGGGAGAGGTGGCTTTTTTTGAAGGTATCGCCAAAATCGATGCCGCCCTTTTTTAGCCTTATTAGCAGCCAAGTCTTGGGGCCCATAATAATTGCAGCGTTAAAGAGTTTAAAAACGTTGGGGCACGTGGTCGTGGGGGAGGCTACACTGTTTTCTAAATCTTTACCAGCACCCTGTCATGGTTTAGGCCGCTCCGGCAGCTAAACTCCACACAGCTGCTCACTCACCCTCCCCCACCCCCCAGGGATGGGGAAGGGAATTAAAGGAGAAAAGGGAAACAGACCTGTGGGTTGAGATAAGAACAATTTACTACTACTGCTACCAGTATATAAATATATACAGATATGTACAATGATAAACATATACAAACGAGTGATGTATGGTGTAATTGCTCACCACTCCTTGACCGAAAATCGTCTTGTCCTGAATTAATGATCCTGAAACAGATAAGTCCTGATATCACAATCCCTGATGAGCGAGAGACCCAAAAATAGAGAGCGAGACAGAGAGAGCACTCTGAGAGACCGAAAGTGAGCATCCTGGAAGAGCCAACGATCTTCTTTCCGGCTGTCCCTCGCTTTTATACTGGGCATGACGCTGCATGACATGGAATACTAATTGGCCAGTTTGGCTCTCAATCCTAAATCCAAGTACAAATCATAAGGAGAGTCGTGGACCCCCCGTCCCAGCTATTCTCCCCCCTATCCTGTTGTGCTCCTGCACACTGGCAAGAACACGGGACGCTGAAAAGCCCTTGATGTCTCAGTGCCAACTACAAACATCAGTGCGCTGTCAGCGTTCTCCTCAGAGCAAGTCGCAGACTAAAACCAAAACATGGAGCTCTACTGGCTGCTAAAAAGAAGAGTTAATTCTGTCCCAGCTGAAACCAGGACACCCCCCTTGGTTATGGAGCCTGCGCAGCTCTCCGTGCCCTCACAGGAGGCCACCGCTCCATGAACACCCATGGCACAGGAGGAGGAGGACGGGGGTCACCACCACGGCGAACCCCCCGCCGGCAGGAGCAGCGGAGGGGCACGCCGGAGGGGCCTGACAGCCAACGGCGCCCGAACGGCGTCGCAGCGGCCTGTGAAGCCACCTGAGGTGTTCTCTCACCGAGGGCACCGCCATCGCCGCCGACACCTCTCGTGAGGGCACGGGGGAGGCCGCGCACGGACCGGAGCGGACGCACGGAACCCCGAGAGGCTGAAGGGGAGCGCCGGGGGGTGTACCGGGACCACACGACGCCCTCCGAGACGCAGCGGTGCCGAACGCCCTCCGCGGGGGCCGTTCCCGCCCTCTCCCCCGGCCCCGCTCTGCGCAGGCGCAGTAGGAACCGCCCCCCCCCCCCCCGCGCCGCGCGCCAGGGCGGTGGGCGTTGTGCGCAGGCGCGCGGCAGCTCCCGGCCGCCTCGGGACGGGACGGGACAGCGCGGCGGCGCGCGCCATGGCGGCTCCCAGCCTGCGGCCGCACGTGCACTGGGCGCAGCGGCACCGCGAGCTCTACCTGCGCGTGGAGCTGAGTGACGTGCAGGTAACGGGGGGGGGGGGGGGGGGGGGGGGATGGGGATGGGGATGGGGGGGATGGGGATGGGGATGGGGATGGGGATGGGGATGGGGTGGCCCCGCCTCCCCACGGGGGGCCGATCACGGCGGGGCCGCCCCCTGGGCACGGGAGGGTGCCCGGGCAGCCCCGCTCCGCGCCCGCGGGTGGGCAGGCGGAGCGGGAGGGGTACGGGAGGCTTAACGGCGGCGGGGGTCTTGCGCCGGAGCGGGCTGTGCTCGCGTTCCCCCGGTGCTCGGCGGGGGTGCGGGAGCCTCCGCCTGACGCTCCGTCTCCTCCCGCAGCACCCGGACATCGCCATCACCGACAACGTGCTGCATTTCAAAGGTACGGCGCCGTCCGTCGGGGCCGGGCGGGCGGGAGCGGGGGGTCTGCTGCGGCCCCGCGGCTGCTCCGGGCCGCCGCTCGCTGAGCCCGGCTCTCCCGGGAGGAGGGCCCGGGGTTCGCGGGGCGCCCGGTCCCCGTCGGGCCGAGCGCTGCGCTGGTTACGGACGGATCCGTCATGACACGCACCTGCCCACAAACCGCCGTGTTCCAGCGCCAGTAACAATAGCGGGTTGTATCTTACCTGATAGGAAAAAACCCAACCAGCCTCCCCATATTTAAATACCAGTGAAATTTCCATATGTCTTTGCTGTCCTGTCTCCACCAAAGCCCGGAGATAACTCGCAGCAGTTTTTCCTTTCACCAAGACCTTGTTTGCAGCAGTTGTCAAACCTCCGCGCGGGGAACGGGCGTTCCATCCGGAAGGTAAAGCAGATCTCGACCTACAGGATGGGTTTGGCTCAGCTGGGCAGCTGCACGTACAGCACCACGGAGCTCCGGCTGGTCGCCTTGCCCGGGTAGCGCTGAGGATACGCCGTAGCTGTTTTTATTTGGGTTTTCTCATGTATTGGGTGGTTTTCTTTAAGGTGGCTTGTCTAGGAAACGCCGCCTCGCTGGCGAGCCACAGCCAGGGCCATTTGATAGGGTGGTGTTGTGCGTCGCGTTCACTTCGGGATCAGTTTACGGTGTGGAAGGGTGGAAATGAAACACGGCATGCAGGTTTTTGGAGCCTTTCTGGGGGCAAGACCCGTGTTTGCGGGAAATGAGAGAGGAGCAGACCCTCCTGCCATTGGGAAGGGACTCCCCTCATCACTCTCCTACAGACCCACCAGAGACCGGCTGCCCTGGCTGCTCACCCATCGGTGCGGAGGCTGGATCCCCTAAAGGCCATCTGGCACAGGGGATTTCCAGTTGGATTTGAGCTACCTGTGAGCACCTTTTCGGGCCCCTCTTTTTGGGAAGCTCACATGCTGCCTTCCTTCAAGCAAGGACCCTTTTCCACCACCATGCAGCAGCTTTAGCTGCCGTCTCCAGCGACCGCACCTCCGAGCAATGTTTTGGGCTGTCTCTTCCCTGTTACCGTGTGGTTTCCTCTTGCCTGGCATCACGGCAGGGGGAGGCACTGCAAATAACCGCTGAATATTTCCATGTGTGAAGCATCCTTTGCAGGTGACGTGCGTGGAGCTGGCGAAGACCTTCATGCTGACTCTTACTTCTTGTCTTTTAGCTCAGGGTCATGGTGCCAAAGGGGACAACATCTACGAATTTCAGATCGAGTTCCTAGAACCAGTTGAGCCTAAAGTAGGTATTTTACTTTTTCTTTGCAAGAGTTCGAAAAGTAAACTTTTGAAAAAGTTGAAAGGAAAATGGGCTGCATGTAAAGTTTGCAATATGCTGTTTAGATTTTCCTGGTGACTCTGTAACTGCTGCAGACTAAGAGCCATTTGTGGCAGACCTCTGTCCCGGTGCTCGGCCACCATCCTGCCTCAATGCAAATCACCCCTCTGGAGATAGTGCTCGCATGGGTCAGCTTTAATGGAAACAGGGCCTTACCTGTATCAGTCGTTAAACAGTAGTTGTTAATCTTTTTAAGGATTTAAAGCAGCAAAATAAAGTGTGAATCTGGCAACATGTTGTCTGATGGAACCTTGACTGGAGAGCAGGGGAGCTCAGTGCTGCCAAGTGCCGGTGTGATGTTTCCTGGCTTCTTTTGCAGCCCGACAAAATAAAGTCATGAGAAGAAGTGCTTTTGGCTCGTGCAGATTTCTTAGGCTGCCAGTAGAGATACTCTGCGATCCTATTGCAAAATCTTTTCTTGTTTGCTGTCATGGGAGAGAGCTTGGCTGGAAGAGCTGCCCTTCCGTGTTACTCACAGGTGGCTTTAAAGTCCGTCTTTACCTCCCAAAGCTGTTAGGGGTACAGGAAAACTCTGGGCTCTGCTCCCAGTGCAGGATTTACGCTGCTTATTCCTGGCTGCCTGTTGGGGATAGCTGCAGTTGGACTGGGAGCCACCAGACTGGGAGCAACCGTGCGTCTCTGCTGCTTCAACGTGGGAGGAGACCGCTGGAGGGTGAATTTTTAGGGTCTGTCAGCAGGCAGGTTTCTTGTGTGGCTCTTACCAGGTATTTAGTGGTAGACAACAAACATCCCTTGGTTCCAGGGTCCGGTCACCAGTTTGTCATCTGTCCTATGGTCAGCTGCCTGGTCCACAGTGTGGGGAGAGGTGCCCACCACCGCTCACACTTGTCCCCTGTGCTGGCAGACACGGGCTGTGCTGGGAGCCAGGCCTGGAAGGCAAGTCCTTGCCTCTGCAGAGCTGCCTCCTTCCAAAAGTCTAGTCACTCTGAGTCACTGTGGAAGGGCTGGAGGAGAATCAGCTCCGTGAAATCTGTGTGACTATTGATGGTTGGGACTAGGAAGTGTTGCATCCCAGGGTTTTCTCTTTTAGCTTTGATGTGCACCATGAGTGCCTCTTGCTGGTGCCAGGCTGGCCACTAGCAAGAGGTGGAGCTTCCAACAGGCAAGGACCAGGCGTTGGGAGCTGTAAATTCCAGCTACAGCCTTCAGATGTCCCAGGAACATCCAGACAGCCTTGAGAGCACAGTGCTGGTGTGACGTGCACTGTTAAGAGCGCAGTCCATGGTTCTTCTGCATCAGTTTCAGCTGGTTTGAGAGGCAGTCCCTTGCAGAGCACCCTGACATAGGCTCGAGGTGTGGAGGGATGCGATGGTGGCAGTAGGCGTGGGCTCCCAAGGTGACAATGCTGTGGGCTGTAAGGATGGAGAGATTCTGGGCTGCCGTTACGCAGAGTGTGGTCATCGTGGAGAGGCCAAGTGGGGTGGCAATGACCACACTGCCAGGTCCGTCAGCTCACTATTGTCTCCAGGTGTTTCCTAAGGCAGTTAGGTCTTCCTCTCGCTGTAGCAGATGTCACATGGGGTCCCCTGTTTTGGACAGGGACCTGTGGCTGATGGTAGTGTTATTTTTACCACTGGCTAGAGGAAGCCGGTGGCTCACTGCTAAATGCAACAAGGTCTAAAGCCAAGAGCGTGTGTTTTGCATAGGAAGGCTAGTGCCAGGGTCTGTGCAAGCTCTTTGCGGTGGGACGCAATGGTGCTGCGCGGTATGGGCAGGCTTTCGAGCTGCTTATCAAGTGCTACAGCCATCGCAGTTGCCATCTTCAACTGGGCTGCCCTTTGCTTCCATGCCTCGAGTGGCAGAGATTCATGTGCTGCAGCAGTCCATGCCATCCCTGCCTCCTTCAGAAGGAGAGCTTGGGTATGAACTCATGCTCAGAGTTTGTTTCTTAGGACTTTTGCTGACGTATGCTCCTGTGTCTGCCCCCAGCCTGTATGCAGGGTGACTCAAAGACAGCTGAACATCACTGTCCAGAAAAAAGAGAGTAACTGGTGGGAGAGACTCACCAAGCAAGAGAAGCGCCCGATCTTCCTGGCTCCTGACTTTGACCGCTGGCTCGATGAATCGGATGCTGAAATGGAACTGAAGGAGAAGGTCAGTCCTGTGGGCGCGTGTGGCACGTGCTGCCAGCTGCAAAGGGTAGCTCTTCCCTTGCGTGTGAACTTGTGTTCTTCGTTTACCTGGAATGGTCTGGCGTGCTGATTGTTGCTGCTATTTCATACAGATCCCTCATAGAATGGGTTAAACAGCTCAAATTGCAAGCAGGAGTTCAGAAATAGGCACACTTCTGGCTAGAAGAAGCAGCAGTGTGAATCTGAAGTGGTGGCTGCGCAGTAGCCCAGCGCTGGCCACTGCCTGCAGCCGAAGGCTTGCACCCCTTGCCCGACGCCTCCGCAGCCCTGTGTCCTGATCCATATGAAGATCATATCCCTGTGCCATATGGAGCCCAAAGACAGCAGTCCCGGTCATTGAGTCTCTGGAAAGCAGGGATTTCTAAGGCTTTCCTGAGCCACTGGGCTGGCCCTGACGGTGCATTCTCACCGTCTGGTAAGCTCCACGGCTTACTGCAGTACGGAGGTGCAAGAGCATCTTGGAAAAGACTTGAGCAGGCCACGTTTCTGCAAGTCTGTTCTACAACAAATGCTGCCCTGTTCCCCTTCACAGCTTAGCGTGGAGGAGAAAGGGCTGCTGCAATGCCAGGAGCCAGAAGGCAGTGGTGAAGGGCAGGCAGAGCGCCTGGGCAGGATGTTCTCAGTTCCCTTCAGGTCACTGGTGGGTCACGAAATGTTTTAAGGAACAGCTCTAAAAACCAGTAATAACTGAGGATTAACACAGAAAAGAGCAGGCTTTTTCAGCAAAAGCATCTAATTACTAGAATAAAATACATAGTGAAGGCAGGATAACTAGTGAACACCCTCTAGCTTTTACTGTACCGTAATTTCTGGATGATGAATGTGCTGGTTTATGCAGGTGAAAATTGAAACTCTCTAGCAACCGGCTGCTTAGCCGAGTTTTAAACCCACTAGCTTTGCAGTAGTATAGTTAACAAATCACTTGCTAATTACAGTAACAGTCTTTAAAACCTTATCCTTCATCTTAAGGAAGAAGAAAAGATTAACAAAATGAAAATAGAATCCAGAGTCCCAAAAGACCGTAAGTAACTCTGCCTTTTTAGTGTGCAAGGTGGGCTTTAGAAAGCTTCTGTCACTCTTAGGCGTGAACCTCAACTCTCACGGCGCAATTTTGACTGGCTTGGGGCATCTTGGAGGGGCTTCTTTGTTTTGTGAGCTATTTAGAAATTTAATAAAAATGGACTGCAGTTTCCAAGGAGTTTAAAAAAATCTGACCAGCAAGAATTGAGTTCTAGCAGATGATGGTAAAAGCAGGCAGAACCCACAGGGTTCTGCAACCCACAGCAACCCTTTTATCACAATCAATACCTTGGGGTTTTCTTGTAAGCTTGGTTCTCAGAGAAAGCCTGATTTGCAACTGTGCTTTTTGCAGAAGTGTTACCGTTGTACTCCGCTCACCCGATGTGTTTATTATTGATTTTAGCTTTCAGACACCTGAAGAAGGGATACTTAGTCATGTATAATCTTGTACAGTTTTTGGGATTCTCCTGGATTTTTGTGAACATGACAGTACGACTGTTCATCTTAGGAAAAGGCAAGTGACAAGCGCTGTTTTATTTACATGGCGGGTTTTGGTTTGGTTTTTTAGAGTTGTTTTTAATGCTTTCTAAATAGTGAAATCTAAAGGAAGACATATTTAGGAAACAAAATCATAAACGCATCACCAAAGTGCACAACAAAAGCCTCTCAAAAGCTCTCACGGTGTCAAGGTTAGGAAAATGCTGTCCTTTTGTAAATCACAACTGCCTGTTCTGAGGAATGATACTAGTACTCTGCCAAGGTTCCTTCTAAAGAAATCAGCTGGAGCAAAACATCTCCCTCAGCTGCAATGTCAGTGTTTTTGAAAACGAGTGGGGCAGCATGTTTTGGTTTTGAAGCAAGAACCACATTCTGTTGAGGTACAGCACTATTGCTGTTTTTGTGAAGTAATTCCTGAACCAGCTCTTGATCCTTCTGTGTGTGAAACAGAGCACTTGAGCAGTGTTTCTGGCCTGACTGCTTCAAGATAAGGCCTGTGAAGAAGTTATGTAATTATGCATAATGTTTTTTTTTCAACTACAACTAGAATCCTGTTATCAAAAGCTACGCTGCTGCGCCAGCATCCTGAGCATGGAAATTCATTTATTCTCTAAAATGGTTGCCTGTGTCTTACAGATTCCTTCTATGATACATTTCACACTGTTGCTGACATGATGTATTTCTGTCAGACCCTGGCATTAATGGAGATCATGAATTCACTGATAGGACTAGTCAGATCACCGCTGATACCTGCTGTAATGCAGGTAATATTTTTAAGATTCTTCTCATTGCTCCTTCTATGTTTAAAGTAAATCTCTTATTTTACACGAGTATTGAGATTCTCCTAAAATAAGTGATAGAAACTGACTGGCACTGGACTAGAGAATGTGTAGAACAAGAGGCAGGAGTCCATGCTTCCCAGTCTTAGCTGTGGCAGGCTGTTTTCTTCCACCACCCAGGTAAGATAGTTCAGGACAGTGAAAGCAAGAAGCAGCTGACGAAAAGTACATGATTTTGATTTGGTTTCAGTGCCCTTTTTATCTTGGTTGTGGATGTTGTGCATAAGAATGAAAATAGATAATATCAGACTAGGTCCCTTGGATTGCACCTAAATACAGAGCAAAATGCACGCTCATAAGCAGCAGGTCACAGCTCAGCTGCAGAGTTAGTTACGTGCTCAGCATGTGTTTTCCCGTGTGAAGAGCAGATATCCCGAGTGTTTTTGACAGCAGGGAGTTGCTCTTTCTTTTGGTAAAGAGTGTGACTGTTCCTTAATTTGTTTTTCTTAAACAGATCTTTGGAAGAAACTTCATTTTGTTTGTTATCCTTGGAAGTTTAGAGGAAATGCAGAGCAAACCTGTGGTGTTCTTCATATTTTATTTCTGGAGTATCATTGAGCTGTTCAGGTTTGTGGGATTTTTCCTCTAGCAGATGTGCACAGAACAACGCGGATATTCCCAAGAACTCTTTAAAGCAGATTTTGATCCTTGTACCTTTTGGAAGAGTGGCTCTAGTGCATTGGCCCCAGAGAGTAAAATCTGCTTTAGACACGGACTATCACAGCCTTCCTAGGTTGCTCCACCTGCCAAAAAGCTGGGACAAGACTGGAGTCTGAAAATAAGACTGCCCTGAACCTAGGGAAACTTGTTGCTTTTCTTCCTTGAGGGTTCTGTTGCTTTGAATTTCCATTGTTCAGTGAGCTGCACTAGGCTCTTGCTCTTTCAAAAGAAGCATTTTGAAAGGTTTATTAGGCAAGCCAGGCAGTTGCATTCATCCACATGATCAGAATAATATTAGTTCTGTAAACTGCCAAACAAGGGTGTGTCCATCATGATCCCCAGGAACAATATATGAATATTATGTCATTTGGGAATTATTTTGACTATGCTGTACCGCAGATATATGCAAGACTAATTCTAGTAGCAGCTTCTATTTTAAACAGTGTCTTGTTTCTCTACACACTGAATTGGTTTTAGGTATCCATATTACATGCTTTCATGCATCGATATTGAATGGAAACCACTAACCTGGCTCCGTTACACTGCCTGGATCCCCCTCTACCCTTTAGGAGGTTTGGTGGAAGGTATGTATGAAAAAGTGTCATAAACAACAAGGGTCAAGGCTGGGCAAATAATTCCATTTTTTGTTCGACTGCTCAACTTAAAAATAACATGATAGAACAAGAGATAAATAGACATCTGCTTTGAGTTGAACCAAATGTAAGCATTTTTGTCTTCCTCGGTGAATCAAGTATTTTTTTCAATTTGGTGTGAAAAGAAGTCTTCCTTTTGGGCACTGGAGAGGAAAGTAGAGACAACAAAAGGTTACCTGACAAAGTGACCAAGTGTGTGCTGCAGCCCGTGTGAGCAGCATGAGACGACAGTGCTCACTTGCCTCTGCTGATCCACAGCAGCGTCATTTGCTTTTGTCTGCTGGACCTGACTTGGTCAGCCTGCCTTGGGTTCACGCCAGCTCGCAGATCTTGATGTTATCTTGTAAATCATTGCACAGGACAGGCAGGGGCCAATTCTTCCTCTGAAGGCAGCATAGCCTGTTCTGAGATGGCATGGTGCTTCCCAGACAGGGCTCTGCTCCCTTTCTGCTTTGAAAGACTGCTCTGTGGAAGAAGCAGGCCCTTAGTCTTGCTGTACCCCTCTAGATCTGGGGGGCTTTACAGTGAACTCTTCTGTCTCAACAGGTCTGGATTATTTTTAATTTTGTATTTATCTAAGCAGCATATCAGTGCTCAGCTTCTAGTTGTAAGAAATGTGTTGTAATTGTACCTGTGAGAACCTGTTTCTGTGAGCCAGGAGTAGGCTTGGGCATTGCCCAACTCCAGGCACAGGAGAGACTATGCCTGTTTCATTGCTGTGGGCATTTCTGCGTGGTAAATACTGCTGGCATGGGCCCTGCAGGCTACAGTTGTGTATGGGAACAGTGTCTCACCAGGCAAGTTCACTTTTCTAGCTAAACTGTTGTACTGCCTGAGCTGCTTTCCATCATACTGCATGTTTAAAAAAATAAAAAAAAGCTTTAAAATTGGTATAATTAATGAAAGCTGGCAAATAAGAAGGAAATATCCTGAAAAAGTTGGTGTGGGCTGGGCAATTGCGTATTTTATGTGCTTGATAATGATGGTGGCCTTCTGCTTTCAGCCATCTGTATCGTTCAATCCATTCCAATCTTCAGTGAAACAGGGAAGTTTAGTCTGGGATTGCCAAATCCACTGAACGTCACGATCCAGTTTCCATTTTTGCTTCAAATATACCTTATAGTCTTGTTTTTAGGTAAGATGCTTCATCGTATTTCTGATTATTGATACAAAAAGGTTGGTTTCCTCTGAATAAGTGTATTTTTGGAAGAAAATCAAATTCCTGCATCTTGGGGATCATGGCAACACAAAATTGCTTGAGGTTAAGCATTATCCTTGTTGCTTGTTTATGGAAATTTGTCAGAGATGGAGGGAAACACACCTCCAGCTAGCACTGGTTACCCCCCCAAGAAGGAGACCTTAGTAACAAGTTAGCATGATCTACTGACCACTTGGGTTAAAAGAATAATTTTCACTTGTATTTATAACTTCAGTATTCTTAGTTTCACCTTTTACGTGGCATTTGAGCTTTGGAATGATTTAGTGGGAATCTAAACGTGATTTCAGATGGAAGCAATGTTTAACTAAACCGCATTATAATTGCTAATGCAACATGAAGTCATGTTTTTCCAGGAAACACCACAGAAGGCTCTTTAAATAGTAGTATATCCAAAGAAGAATGGTGTTTGATACATAACTTGGTTTCTGGTGTTACGTTTTTAAACATAAGTTAACTTTGCAGTACATGCATCCACTACGTCTGGGTATCCACAACTCAGTACAATCTAACCTAGAATTTTAAACTGAACTTTCACTAGGTTTCTCCCTTTCACAGACATTGCTTAAAGAATACCTTTAATCTGGTTTCACTCTGAAATACCTGTTTGATCCTTTCCCAGCTCTGTGCAGCGGGTGTTGCAACTTTTAAAAAGTGACAAACTAACCTTCTGAGCAGCCCTGTACCAAACAGCCTGTGCAGCAACTCCTGCCTCACCCAGCAAGAAAAATCTTGGATTAGCTTTCAATGCTATACACACCTTTAAACCATTGCTTTTTGTGTGGTCGTTTGTTTGTTTGTGGCTTTTTGTTGTTGTTTTCTTTAATTTTGGTACAGCCAGGTAGCATCAAAAACATGCAATGATGTCTTACCTAAACACTTAATTCTTTTTCAGGGGTATTTCTAAACTTCCGTCATCTTTACAAGCAAAGGAAACGGCACCTCGGACCAAAGAAGAGAAAGATGAAGTGAATCAGGACTGCAATGCTTTCTTATCTAACTTATCTCAATCACAAGATAAGCCTCTAATTCTTATTATTTTACCCACTGTAATGTAAAGAATTTTGTAAAATTAAATTATCACGCTACATTTCATGATTTCCAATGAATTCAGGTAACATTCCCATATACTGTATTTTGTTCCCTTTCCATCATGTATGCATGGCATTTACCATTGAACAGTAACATTTAAACTTGTATCCTGTTGACTACCATGTTAGAAAGAAATCCTATTATCTGCATATAATATGCTTATAAACAGTGGAGCAGCACTAAATAGAAATAGTGTTTATCTTTTAATTGGATATTTGCTCTTTTGATATTGCATGCAGATAGGGCTTCTGATGTTGAGATATACTCTGAGCTGGCCCATGCTGTCCCTAGGGTGCACTTTGATGGCAGGTGGAGCACAGTCCAAGACTGATGTGAATGGTGTTTGGGTGTTTATTAACCGTTGGGGTAAACTTGCTCAGCACACTGATGCTGCAGAATTAAAACTGGAAGTAGCTAATGCTGTTTAAATGCTACCAATTTACTCTGTTTCTAGTTTAGCCTTAACAGAACAGGAGTGCTGTGTGAACCCTAGCAATACCTGTATTCCTGTAGCAACACATCCTACCCAGTCATTAGGGAAAGGAAGCTTCCACTCTGTGACATGGTCAGAAATGCTTTCCTGGCTGGTAATGCAAGCACTGCAACATAACAGAATAAGGAACGTTAGTACGAGCTTTTTCCTAGCATGTGAACCCCAACTGAAGGACTCCATCCCACCCATGCAAAGGGAAAACGTGGGACTGTCATGGGAGACTAGGCTCTTCCAATCATTCCTGGCAGGGCTGTAGCTCCTATATTGATAGCCTTCAGAAAGGCAGTAAAGATTGCTTTTCTACTTAAACTTAAGAGGTGCAGTGGAGAAGTTGGTGTATATGCTTTGTTGGCTGGCCCCTGGGGGGATGGAGTGCTATTATTTAGATAGCATGTATTAAATCTCAGTAAGGGGGATCCCACACAGGGTTTGAAGGGACCCTTTCCTCTGTGCTTGCTTTAAACAGCAGCAACAACAACAAAAGAGAAGCTTCCCCCATATTCCAGGTCATCAACTCTCTCACTTGGAAACCTCAGTTTCAGTTAATTTTATTTCAACATGTCCTTCACACCTAGCCTCTTGTAGTTAATTCCAGATCCCTCTGGCCTCCTTAAATCCAGTTTAGAAAATGTACAAAACGTTTGCTCTAAACCATATTGTGGTTATGGACAGGCTG
Source organism: Tauraco erythrolophus (assembly GCF_009769465.1). NCBI lineage: Eukaryota > Metazoa > Chordata > Aves > Musophagiformes > Musophagidae > Tauraco > Tauraco erythrolophus. The sequence continues at coordinate 3,085,055 of NC_141478.1, read as the reverse complement.
CTTCACAGTAACTGCCACTGCTCCCAGGGCAAGGCAAAGCAATGCCAGCAATCCACAACAGGCACTGAAGCTGAGATTAGCTTAGTGCCATCTTAGTATTTATCTTTTTCTACTGTAAACCAATATGAATCCTCCACAGAATTATTTTCTATATTAAAGGTAACAGCCAGCTTACTGTTTGTGATACGGACCCAGTGATTGTTACTGTAAAGGAAAGGAAACAGTGTTACAGGGAGATTTTAACAAAGAACTGGTACAAGCTCCACCCTGCATTTCACAAATTGTGCTCTGTTAACAAAAGGCACGATGCAACTTCTCTTTAGGGATACTTGGGACTCCCACTCGAAGGAGAGTGCAGCTTACTTTACTCAGGAGAGCTGAACATTATTTACACACTTAGTATTTCACTATAGCACACACTGTACTTACGTTTGAAGTATGTCAAAGGATTGAATTAGCTGAGTAATGGAACAGCAAGAATCACTTTCGTACTTTAATTTCTCCTCTGGGCATTTAAACTTCCGTTATGAAATCCGTATGTATTCATACATGGTATTTCTCAGTGAAATTGTGATACTTAGTGCCAGCTGTCATGGATCTTACACTACTGAATTTTAGTCCTTCAGAAAGAATGTGTTTCTATCAATAAAGATTTACGACCAGATTTTGGGTTAGTTCAGTTGTTTGTTCTTTCCCTGACTGCAAGAAGTTGTGTAATTTATTAAGTCCTGTGACAAACAGCCGGGAGCTGAGCCTTCACCAGGTCAATCTTCTAGGCCACACAGCCTAGTCCCTGTGAAAATGGAACAAATCCAATTTAAATTTTCATGAAGAATTAATCTTTATTAATATTACACAAATAAAAAAAACCCATGTCTCGTAAGATTAAGTTACTTTCACAAGCAGAAGTCCTGCAGTGCCAGTGATAACGCGTTATGGCAGTGCAGACTGGGTTTCAAGTCGGGCGTAAAATCAGCGACAACACCCTGAAATTAGCTGTGTATCTGATCTTGCACAGTGATTCTCACACACAGGTTTTCTTTGGACTAATCAAGTCGGTGTATAAAGTACAGTAGCTGCCTTTTAGGATGCTTTTACCAGCGAGTTCAGTTCTGTAGCAACTGCATTTTGGGGAGGCCAAAAGCCACGAGCAGTCTGCTACCCATGGTAGCGTTTTCTTTCTCTCCTCCCAGGTACAGAGTAACTTCCACTCAGCATCCAACACAGTAATGGACTTTGGGACGCTTTCCACAGTTTCCAGGTCTGACTAAAGCCACCACAAACTAGCTACATTTATTGAGAGAGTACTGATTCAGGTAAGGGACCTCATTTTGATAGGAAGTTCTCCAAACAGTAATTAAGCAGGCCCTAGAAAGTAAACAGGACAAGAAAATTTGAACAGCTCGAGCCTTAATCTACAGAAGTTCCCAAAATAAAAGAGTTCACATTCTTTCAGTGCTGCTGCTGGAAAAGTCTGTCTGCAGCGGAGCGATGTTATGATCGTAGGCAGCGTATTCCGATGCTCCAGTACTTGCCACTTTGAGCTGCTGAGCAGCATGCGTGAGCTGGAACGCTGCATCGGGGTGAGCTGTGTCCGGAAGCAGGGTGCACTCCCGCTCCAGCATGTCTGCCACACCTTTCAAGAGGTCCAAAAAGCCAAAAGCCAGAGCTGCCTTTCGTAAACGATTAAGTTCCTGCAAAGAAGAAAAACTCCTTTTAAAGCCACTGTAAGCCTTTACATAAAGCATGGGTTTCTTACTTCTTTTTTTTAATGGCAAACTTATTCACTTAGAGGAAAATAACCTGAATGATCAGTTAACAGCTGCTGGAAACTGCCCAGCTGCTCATGAGATACAAAAAAAAAAAATGCTTCGGGGCTGAAGATGATAGTGGCACAACTAAACAGTTGGTTTGCCCCTTATCTCTTCCTATAAGTCTCCACTTCTCCCTTTTGTGCACTCAGCTATTGTAACTGCCTGTTTTGTCTGTGTCCCAGCTGGGGGTAGCCTCCAACTTAGCCTGCACTGACTCCTGCCTTTAACCACAGTGTCCAGCAAAATGTATATATATTCATTTTTCTTCACTAGAAACTGACAAGTGCTTATGTGCACTTAGGCAGGGCACTCATCCTTGAAGTCTCTAGGGGCTACAGTAATCAACTGCTTCAGCACTAAGCTTACAAGAGGAACAAAAATTACCTCCAGCTACAGCCTAGATTATGGATTATTACCATGTGGCCAAATGTGCCTGGAATTTTCTGTTTCTCTGCTTCGTTGTAGAAAAAGCATAGGAGACTCTTTTAGACTCAGAATGACATCTGTTTTCTTATTGCTTTCTGATCCCTCTGTTTATTTCTGCCTGGACAACAGCGTAAGATCTGCAAAGAAGTTCACCATGGAAGTAGCAGGGATCACAAGAGGCACCTGTAGACATGACACATCTATGCCACCCTGCCAGAGAACGTGGTGGCAGGGAAACAACGTGCCCTTGTCTTACCTTACCTAGTCTGTAAAATGGACCCAAGATGTCTCCTTTGCAGAACTCTATGTGTTTTTGCAGAGCCCTACAAACCTGCACAGAACATTCCACAGACACAGACAGAATGTGTTGCTCTGGTAGAGACACCACTACCACTATGGATCAAACTTGGGCTGGCCTGAAATGTTACTCACTTTATAGAAGGTTTGAGTTTTTTCTGGGAGTTTCCTTGCATTTCTCAAGATCTTCTGTACATCTGTCTGCAGAAAAGGAAAAAAAAAATAAATCTTGGCAACTACTGGGGAAGCTGCAGAAAAAAATCCTCAGCTATTTATTGATAAATTATCCTGACCGTTGACAAGACTGCAGCTCATAAAGGCTGAAACATAAACAGTAATTATAGTAAATCCAATAAACTAAGCCAGATGCTCCACTGGAGACACAGCCTTTCATTAAACAAGCCATGCTTTCTGATTGCATTTTAACCACGCCGTTTTAAAGAGGCAGCGTTTATAAAAATGAAAGAAAAGCAATAAAGCAATTACATTAAATGGACAAGACGCACACAGAGCCGACTTTGCTGGTAAGATGGCTACTGCTGATCAAAGCAAAGCATCAAGTCCAAAACCTGTATCGTTACCTGGAGGCCACTTGGTTTAATCCATACGGTAACGTTCTGGGCGTAACTGCGCTTGTTCTTGGGTTGCAAGGGGAAAGGGCTCTTATTGTCATCCTCTCCGTAAGGATTTTCTTTTGCATCTGGAGGCAGGGGGGAAGAAAATGAAAAAAAAAAACTTAATAACTAAGATGTGGCAAGGCCATTCACACAAGAAAACACTGAATGTGTAAGAATTATTCAAATGAGTGTGACTAGTACCTGAAATAGGTCCAAGCTGGGCCATCTTCCCTAGCCATGGAAGGGGCTCAGGACCAGGTTCAAAGAGTGACATCATGAGGTTTGATTTCTTCTTGCTATCAGCTTGTGAATACAGCATTCCATACCACTCTGGCCTGTTGAAAAGAGCAAAACCCACAGGCTGAAAATCTTCCACCCCCGTTTGCTTAGAATTTGTCCCCTCCCACTGTGTGGAGGCTCACTATTTGCAATTCACACTGGCAGAAACATATCTGCAATTAAAAATCCACAGCTTTGTCTAGCAGTGCAGAGTTCTCTACAGAGTACAGATATAAATAAGCATAATTTATAAATAAAGCATAAACGAGCAAAGTAAGAGATTTTTCAGGCAGACATCCAGCTCCATACCCCAACTGGACGACAGCCACCATGCCTTCCACTTTCAGGCTGCCATGTAACAAAACACAGAAGTTGGGGATTTTCCCAGCAATCTGGTTAGCTGAATTCTCATCTTCGGTGTCATCTGTGATCCCAGGTCCCACCTCATCACCTTCTGGGGAAGAGTAAAAGCAAACAAAGAGACAACATAAGAATAAATTCAAACACACTACTTCTATTTCCATGACACCACCCTGTATTTTCTGCCATGCAAAAGTTAATTAATACTTTTGTAGAATAAACAGCTGCTAAATGAACTTTTTGGGCAAAGTGGCACTATAATGTTATATAAATATTCCACTGGGTCCTACTCACAAGAGTTACCAAAAAACTGCAAGTAAAACCTCAGCTTTGAAAAAATTAGAAGTGAAATGAAATGGCACCAAGAGTCTGGCAACGAACGCACGTCTGCTTCTGAACCAAAAGCATCCTGAATTTCAAGTCCTCCTCTCCTGTGCAATCTGTGGTCATTATGAGAAACTTACTACATTTTAGCAGCTGGAATTTAACTGTGTGATTTACACAGCTGTGTTTTAACTGTTAATCCCTTCTAAGGTGAAAGGCCTAGCAGGATAAGAGTAATACAGAGATGAAAGCATATCTGGAGCTTTCATTCTTCTTTACCAAGAGAAATCTCACTTTCTCTTTGCTCCACTCCAAGGCCATGACAAAAGGAAAGGGGAAGTCCTCCTTATCCCAGGCTGATGCACACAAGTAGCTGCAAGTCAGAAATATGCTTAAATATCCTCAAAGCCTAAACCAGTTGTTTGTAGATACATCCCTACTTGGCCTCAATGAGCAGCAATGAATGCTCAAGGAGAACCGAGCAGTGTAGTTGTGATTAAGATCAGATTTTTCACAACAACAGATCGTTCCAAGAACCAATTAGGTGCAGGCATTAAGTATTTGTCTTACACCACATATTTCACAGCCCATAACTATCTTTAGCGTTAAGTTTAGCACGTTGCATTAATAACGATGCTCTAAGGCCACTGTTCCCTCTACTAACTTTCTAAAGAACACTGTTCAAAAAAAGAAAGAGCTTGTGTTCCAGGTTTTAATTTTAGTGGAACCACACAAACATGTCTTTAGAGACATCTGGCATTTTGATAAAGCATAAAACTTGTGCTCCTGGTCTGAAACACCACAGACACTACAAGGGAAGTTTAAAGTTTTTGCTAAAAGAAACAAAACTTGCTCACCTCTGTTAAGGGCAATGGGCAGTACCAAGTGCCTGGACAAGACGGGAGGGCTAGAAATGTCAGCTATATCTACAAACCCAACGATTTCTAGATCTGTGGGGAGACAACAGATTTAAGTCAGATTCGGAAACAGCTGAAATGTATTCAGAGTCAATTTAACTCTGTAACTTCTTGCACCACTAAGTTTTCTGAAGCAATGACTAGAGGCAGCACAACAGAGCCCCAACCTTGACTGAGGTGTCCAGGTGTTAAGAAGATAGAGACATCCATACATAGTATCACGACACTTTAAGATGAGAACATGACTTCCATCACACGCATACTGCTGTCCACGCACCATCTTGCTAGACAAACACAGAATTGTGCACATTGTTTTTCACACTGGACCCACTTCACTGCCATTTTATAAATTCAAAAGGAGAGAAAACAGGGCTAAAACAAATCTACTAGCTTCGAACTGGCATCACAGAACCAAGTCACTCTCTTTGCACTTCCCAAATAGCACAAAGCCAGCAGGAGCTCCCATCACCTCCTCTTTTCAGAGCCACATTGGGGTGTCACTGAGGGGGCCGACCTTTAGCTCAAGAGCCACAGTACTCTACTGCCTGACTGGGAAGAACAACAAAATGCATGTGGTCAAGTGCACTGCCGAGGAGCTGAGAGCAATTTTGATGCTACAGCTCAAACTTCATTCTCTCCAAGAAATGCACCTGGCGATTCCCAAGTCAGAGGCATGGGCTACCTACACACCACCTAAGTTCACGGGTGCAGTGTCGACTACTGGGAGGGCTGAGAAAGGTTTTCTTTGCACAGTTGTTTCTAAAAATAACTTAGTATTGGTAAGAAGTGCCAGGATAACAAACTATTATAAAGACAGAGATTTCATAAATCTCAGCTTTCACTTGTGCTGCCTCACCGATGCGTCTCGACTCCATTGCTGGTGGATTCCTTGAAGAAACCTCCAGAAAGATGCTACTTTGTCTCACCCAATAATACAAGGTGTTTCTGATAAGGGCAACTCTAATACAAAATGCAACCCCTTCCCCAACACACCTCTCCTATCCTCCATGAAGCTTACGAGGATATTCACGGAAAGCAGCCTGTGGCTGTCTCAAACAGTCCTTGCCCCTAGAAATTGGCACCCTGAGCTTTGAATGTGCCTCTACCCTACTGCAGCCCTTTTACAAGGTACATAGGGCTGAAACAGGATGATGTTCTTGTTCCCTGGTGCTGCATACATAAAAAAAAAAAAAAAACAAAAAAAACCACACAGTCAGCAATTGATCCTTGCAGAGAGAAAGTGGATGAAACAGTAACTATACAGAATAAGAGGTGGTAGTGAAAAGGTAGAAATCAAATGGATTTAAGGAAAAAGCAAAGATTTGTTACCTGTATTAATTACTTTAGGGATGGGGTCTATTTCCTCATCTATAATGAAAGGTTCTGGTCTGGGAAATACTTGCACATCAGATGTTAAGTGGCCACACTTGAGAACAGCATGGAATGGTGTATAAGCCAGGTCTATTAGCTTCCTAGAACACAATCAGTTATTATTAAGGGAAAAATAATACATATCAAATAAAAATAGTTTGTCTAAAGCACACTAAGCAAGCTCCCAAAACTTTTTTTTTTAAAAAAAACTACAGTTAATTCAATAGTTCTGGCATTGCTAAATTATGAAACAAAGCAGCATATCATCACACCAATGGCAAACTAACAATCATTGCAGAAATTAGTATCTTCTATCTGCCAATCATAAACACATGCTATGGTTTGGTTACAAAATGATTAAAATAAATATTGACCTTAACCAGTGAGGTCAAGATGAAAATACAGTTTACAAGATCATAAAGTAAAAGAAAAAAAGGTTAATTAGAACGTCCCATATCATCAGGTTTTTTATTGTATTTGTTTTCCTTTACAGATACTAACTGGAAACCTTCACAAAGGCACATTATCTGCAAGGCTACTAACCCAAACATCGACTGGACATTCTTCAGGCAAAGGGGTCCATCAATGGTAAAAATCTGCCCTTCCCCGTTGTTTAAATCTATGAGCCGCTCCAGGCAGTCTAAGGAATCTGTGCTTTGAAGCTGTAAAAAAAAGAACATGAAATGTTTTTGTTAAGTTTTCTTTTTACTCTCTTTTTACTCTCAAAACCAGTATGTTTTCAGAAAATATACACAACACAGCAAAAAGCATCTGATTGGATGCTACAATGATTTTTTGTTATCTCACTCCTTTCTGAATAAGCCAACGTTCTTGGTCTCCCAGGAAACGTCCTCCTTATGTTGCATTGATGTGGGACCAGATGCAGCATTTGGCTTAGTAACAAATAATCACAGAATAGCTCGAGTTGGAAGGGACCCAAAGGGATCATCCAGTCCAACTCCCAGTACATTGCTTTATCATGTCAGGTTCTGCTTCGAAAGCAGGTTCAAGCAACCAAAAATCCCAGAAGCTCTCAGTCTTCAAGAGCACAGGAATGCCTTAACTAGTATAAAGTTTTATTGGTAACACTAAGTTTCCAGCTCCTTCAGGATAATAAAACTTTTAGGAGGGAAGACAAACACAGTTCTTTTTGAGAAGTTCTTAGAGAATGCTCGTGAAAGCACCTAAACCTATCAGTAATAGGAGATTTATTTTAAATATTTTTCCAGTTATTCTGATGTGCAAACACTGTTTCAATCCATCGGCTTAATCAAGAGGATCATCCTCAATAGAGACCTTGAAGCTGAAATATCTATTGCATGCCCAATTAGAAAATCCTTCTGTGATGGATAAAAGAATATAGGTGTCAAGTCAAACATGAGGCTATCAATAAAACCTAATCTAAGGAATTTCTGTCTAAATAGGCTTCTTTTTAAGTATTTTTCATTCAATAGAATTCTAACTACTGTGAAGATTTTTTAAAGCTGGTACTGAGATTTTCAAAAGTACCTGAAGAGAAAGAAAACAGTCACCTTTCCTTCAAAACTAAGGGAAGTTGGTTTTAATAATGGCTTTAGAATTTTGCTCACTGGCATTTCTACGTAAAGCTATTGTTGTTTCAAGTGTTGAGCATCTTTGCAACAGAAGTCATTTATTCAAGAATGTCATCGTAGATTAAGAAAAGCCTCCAAAGGCATCCAATGTAATGAATGCAGTAAAGGTAAGAGTATAAACAGAAATAAAAATTGCATAACTGACATGGTTTACAAAGATTATGATTGCAATGCAACAGTAATAGATAAAAACAGTGCAATAATGAAGTTTAAGAAAGACACTAAAGCTACATTTCACCAAATAACTAAAACTAAGCACCGGGATGAAAACTAAAACTAAGCACAGGAACATCAAAGCACGTTTTGTGCTGACCTGACGATTAGTTTCAGAGAAGACGACTAATTCTGCAACGTAACAAAGAAGAAGGTATGTGTTAAAGACATCACCTCTTCGAGGTTTGCCATGCACATGACATACAGCTTGGATGGGAACGGGAAAGGCAGCGGGAAGCGGTTGCTTTCACCTCGCTGGTTGTGAGTAGCCAGCGAGTGCCGTAGGGAGCCCCTGCCGATCCCCAAGCAGCCATCGGTGACGAGAACAACCTTGAAGGAAAGAGGATGGATCAGCTTTTCCACGCAAACATAGGTTTCTATCTGCAGAGGGCAACTACAAACCAACACGTTTTAGGAGTCTTCCCAGTGGCGTGCACCTCTATACTGAAAATCCCTGCTCACACCGGGATTTCCTCCACTGAGCTGGGCAAAGGGTCAATTTCTGCAAGGAAAATTTCCAGAAACAGGTACCTAAATGAGAAACTGAAGATCTAACCGCTGCACTTTAAACTATGTGCATGGCGAATGTACATTTGGTTGTAATTAGGCAACTGCACTAAAATTTAAATTTCATAGCCAGAAACGCAGCCCGCTGTGCACAAACACGGCCGTTTCTAAGGGTGTGCCAGAAGAACAGTGACTCTACAGCAAAAAAAGCAGCCTGTGGCTGACAGGCTCAGGGGCTTCGGGTTTATTTTCAGATGGAAGATAAAGGCTGACTATGATCAGTTCTTCTGCAGAATCTGGAGGGTGACTCGACTTCTGCTACAAGCCACAGAGGCCATACAAAAGGGAGTATTAATTACCCTCACTCTTTGCAAACAAATACAGCTGCAGCGTGCTCACAGTTTGCAGCAGAACTAATAAAGCAAAAATAGGCATTTTTTCATTCAGTGGCATCAAATCCAATTTAAACTCAATGTACATCTGCTACATCCAGATTTGTATCCTCTGTCCTGGTTTCAGCTGGGACAGTTACAGTTTTTCTTTCTAGTAGCTAGAATAGCTCTGTCTTTTGGATTTAGTATGGAATTTGTTATGAGAAGGATACTGGCAGCACACTGATGTTTACAGTTGGTGCCGAGACATCAAGCACTTTTCAGCTTCCCGTGTTTTGCCAGCGTGCAGGAGCACAACGGGCTGCGGGGGCAGTACGGATGGGACAAAGGGGCCACAACTCCTCTCACAATTTGAACTCAGATTTAGGATTGAGGGCCAAATTGGCCAATGGAATATTCCCTGTCATGCAGCGTCATGCCCAGCATATAGATAAGGGTTGACTGGGATTCTGGGGCTACTCTCTTGGTCACTTCTCAGACCTCTCTTTGGGCCTCTCACTCATCCAGGATTGCTGTTCCGAGGCTTACCTGTTTCGGGATCACTTGCTGGGATGGGGCGGGCTTTTGTCAACAGGTGGTGAGCAATTACACCGTGCATCACTTGTTTTTATATATCATCACCATTTTATATATATTTTTTTTATTATTATCTTTATTTTATTATTATTATTAAATTGTTCTTATCACAACCCACAAGTCTCCTTCCCTTTTCCACTCTAATTCTCTTCCCTATTCCCCAGGGGGTGGGGGAGGGTGAGCGAGCAGCTGCATGGCCTCTAGTTGCCAGCTGAGTTAAACCACAACATCTCTCTTCATCCTCCATCTCTCTCTTTTGCAGTCTGTTCAGTTACCATCCGAACTGTCGCTCACTCGTAATGTTTCTGTCACAAGATCCTGCACAGTACATTCCCCACTGCCTTTCACCAGCTCAGAACCTGAAGTTCCAGTAAAATAAGCCACGACACAAATGCAACCAAATTGTTGAGGTCTAATCTATGCTTGGCTTTTGCATCATTCTAGTTCTTTGCTTTGAGTTTCTGCTCTTCCAAAGTGCCTTTTATCCTTGTTATATTGCCTGGACAATAAACCTCTATCATAGAATCATGGAACGGTTCAGGTTGGAAGGGACCTTCAAGATCATCCAGTTCCAACCCCCCTGCCATGGACAGGGACACCCTCCCCTACACCAGGTTGCTGAAAGCCTCATCCAAGCTGGCCTTGAACACTTCCAGGGATGGGGCAGCCACAACTTCTCTGGGCAACCTGGTCCAGTGCCTTGCCATCCTCAGAAGGAAAAATTTCTTCCTTAGATCTAATCTAAATCTCCCCTCTTTCAGTTTAAAGCCATTGCCCCTTGTCCTGTCACTTCGTGCCCTCACATGAAGTCTCTCTCCAGCTTTCTTGTAGCCCCTTTAGGTACTGGAAGGTCTCCCTGGAGCCTTCTCCTCTCCAGGCTGAACAGCCCCAACTCTCTCAGCCTGTCTCCATAGCAGAGGTGCTCCAGCCCTCGGGTCATCTTTGTGGCCTCCTCTGGACTCACTCCAGCAGCTCCATATCCCACATGTTAGGGGCCCAGAGCTGAACATAGCACTGCAGGGGGTGGTCTCACGAGAGCAGAGTAGAGGAGCAGAATCCCCTCCCTTGACCTGCTGCCCACACTGCTTTGGATGCAGCCCAGGATACGGTTGGCTTCCTGGACTATTCACAAATCACCTCCTTTTTTACCACGCGCTTTAGCACAGTTGCCAGGAGCATCTGCTTCACGATCTTGACAGGCACAGAGGTGAGACTGACTGGCCTGTAGTTCCTCGAGTCTTCCTTTTTTTCACCTTTTTAAAAACTGGGGCGATGTTTCCCCTTTTCCAGTCGGTGGGAACTTCACTGGACTGCCACGACTTCTCAAATATGATGCGTAGTGGCTTAGCAACTTCATCTGACAGTTCCTTCAGGACCCGCGGATGCATCTCATCAAGTCCCATGGACTTGTGCACCTTCAGGTTCCTTAGATGGTCTCGAATGTGATCTTCTCCTACAGTGGGCGGTTCTACATTCTCCCAGTCCCTGCCTTTGCCTTCTGTGACTCGGGCAGTGCAGCTGGAGCACTTGCCAGCAGTCCCTGCCTTTGCCTTCTGTGACTCGGGCAGTGCAGCTGGAGCACTTGCCAGTGAAGACTGAGGCAAAAACCTCATTAAGTACCTCAGCCTTCTCCGTATCCCTGGTAACCAGGTCCCCTGTTTCCTTCTGGAGAGGGCTTACATTTTCCCTAGTCCTGCTTTTATCACTGATGTACCTATAGAAGCTTTTCTTGTTGCTTTTGATGTCCCTGGCCAGACTGAATTCTACCAGGGCTTTAGATTTTCTAACCTGATCCCTGGTTGCTCAGTCAATTTCTCTGTATTCCTTCCAGGCTACCTGTCCTTGCTTCCACCCTCTGTAGGCTTCCTTTTTGTGTTTGTGTTTGTCCAGGAGCTCCTTTTTCATCCTTTTTGTCCTTAAAAACACTGCTTGAGACATCTTCCTAGCTCACCAGGCTGCAAAATTACTGAACTTAAATCCTAACCCAAAGAGCAACAGGCTTTTCAGCGCCTTAGAAAACTGAGGGCTAAAAGTAGACTTTGCCAAAAGAGGCAGTAAATTCAGAAGGCTGAGAGCTGCGAGGGCTGAGCAGAGTGTGTGAGCAGATGCACACCAAATGACTCATGAGGGAAAGAAGACAGATCAAAACACACTCAGCAGTAGTCTCATGCTGTTGCTTGAGACCTGGAACTGTTACGAGCCCTGGAAACCATCAGGTACTGGAGGAAAAAGATTACTGTATGTGTGACTATACCCTTTCCAAACTGAGTGAGGCTCCTGAGACAGAAGATGGCATCCAGATCAAATGCTAAGCCTCCAAAATAGTACTCTTGGGCCATACTTTATAATCCACTCCACTACATTAACACATTCAACAGGAAGGAGTCTAGTTTTTTGCTGCTGAATGTTTTAATAAAGACCATCTTCTGTTCGTATCCCAGCTACATCCAAAATACTAATTCTTTGTCTTCCTGTAGCATCAGCATGCCTGAGAGTATTCAAAGTTTCCAAATCACATTTCCACTTCCATCTGCAACTTACAAGGAGTACTAGGTATAAGCTAGATCTTAAGAAGAGTGAAATCAGTCGTACCTGGCAAGGAATTGCTGCACCCCATTCCTGCTGGACAATATTGCAAACTCCCAGCAGCGCTGACTCTAAACAGGTTTTGTCATAATCATCCATGTTACTTAGGGCTTCCTGTAAAGACAAACACCACTGTCATTGCTGGTTGAAATATAACCACCAGAAAACATAGAAAAGTTATTCATAGTTCTGTGGTCAGTATATTTGCTTTGTGTTGTATTACAATCCAAAGCACCATGTTCTTATGTATGACCTGCAAAGTAAAAGGAAAAAGAAAAAAAGAAAGATATAAAAAATAGTGAACGATATCATGAGAAAACAATGAAAGCTGACTCTGAAGGAACTATATTATAAACACAGCTCTTTGGGAGAAAAAAAAAATCCTTTGTATGCCTCAAAGAAACAGTAAAGTCAAAACTTGAAGCAATGTCTACCACGAAACGTTTAGTTTGCAAATCTTCCCAGGTGTCACATCAACTTTAAGTTTTTAGAGATTCAGGAAGTAGGCCACAAGGAGCTTGTCTCACAAAAACTCTTTGGCAGAGGGAGTAACAGAATCTGAAACACACATCCACATCCTGTTTCTATAACTATAAACCAGCTTTTCTCCTTCAAATGAAAACGTCACACTTAACATAGCATCGTAAGAAAGGTGTAGCTGTAAAATTAACATGCTAGAGGAGCTTGGCTGGATTCTTGGCTTTCAGAAATTCCCCAAATGAACTCTTAGGGAAGGGAAAATAAAGCAAATGGAACGCACTGGCATTCATCTCCTAAAATGCACACGTAACAGAAAGTATTTTTTATAATCCGTTATGTCCCACAACCAACAAACCTAAAACATGGTGCCCTGTGACAGTGATGTATCATTTCTTCTTGATATTATATATGATAACCAGACACATATGTACCATTTTTCCTGGCTTCAGAGACTTTCAGTGCCTTACTGCGTTCATACGAAATTTTCTTCTTGGTCTTTCTCCTCTCCGTTTTCTCCCAATTTCCCATCACATCTGCAAGACCTAAAAATCACTTTATTCTCATTCTTGCCCTGCTTCAACTGGTACCTACTCTTCAAAGCACCTTTTCTCTACCAAACCACTTGACTCAAAACCTTGCTAAATGGTCCTGTCTGCTGCATCGTTTATCAAGAGCAGATAAACAACTACAGACAAAACCATGAATGTCAGAACTATTGGCATTTTTAAGAGCTTCATCAGGCAGCCCTTTCCTCCATCCTCAGTTTTAACTTAATTAACAACACTCCAGAGGTTACCTGCAATCTGTGAAGCTGCAAAACGTTTCAAACGCACTGGATGTCACCTAACCTTAAAACAAGGATAAAACACTCAATTCAAGACACTGTGCACAGGATGGCAGGAAATCATAGAATGGTTAGGGCTGGAAGGGACCTTCAAAGGTCATCTAGTCCAACCCCCCTGCAAGGAACGGGGATATCTCCAACTAGATCAGGTTGCTCAGGGCCTCGTCCAACCTGGCCTTGAACGTCTCCAGGGATGGAACATCCACCACCCCTCTGGGCAACCTGTTCCAGTGTTCTACAACTCTCAGGGTAAAAAATTTTTTCCTAATATCCAAACAATTTCACTGTCATTCTGAAACACGTGAGTTTTTTGTTGGGTTTTTTTTGTGGGTTTTTTTTTTTTTTTTCATGTTGACAACTTCACAGAATCACAGAATGTCAGGGATTGGAAGGGACCTCAAAGGATCATCTAGTCCAATCCCCCTGCTGGAGCAGGACCACCTAGATCAAGAACGTATCCAGGCGGGTTTTGAACATCTCCAGAGGAGACTCCACAAAGTCTCTGGGCAGCCTGTCCCAGTGTTCTGTTACCCTTACTGGGAACGTACTACTTCTGTGCTTCACACCCCCTACCTGGAGCGTGTTGTAATCTCTTGTGAAGGGCACCATCAGCTCCCAGAGCGACGAGAACACCACCAAGGCCGTGAACTCCAGCTTGTAGTTGGTCGCCATGTGCTCGAACAGCATGGTCAGGCCGTGGACAGCCAAGTGCTTCCGCTGGTACTCCTCGGAGCCCTCCACCGACACCGGCCGCGTCATGGAGAGCGACACGTCCATCACCACCACCGTCGGCATGACGAGCTGCTCCTCTCTGCTACCGCCGCGGAGAACACCGAGCCGCTGCACGCCGGGGGAAGGAAAAAGCCACATTATGATCACGAAAGTTCCGAGGCGACGCATGGCGCCCGCTCGCACCCACCCCACAGCACGGGGAGCCGCAATCACCCTCCTGCCCCGCAGAAAGCCAGCCTGACTGCGGGTTAATCAGCTCCCGAACCGCACGCAGCGCATCCCACCCGCGGGAAAGGCCTGGAATCGGCGAGCGCGACGGAAGGGGCCGCGGAGAGGCGCGGGGGCCGCCGGCACGGAGCCGGCGCTTCCTCCCCAGCCCTCCTCCTCCTCGGCGGGGGCTGAGGGGCAGCCCCCGGGGTGTTCCGGTGGGCGAGAAGGGCGCCAGGCGAGCGGAGGAAGGGAAGTGGTGCGGCTCACCGCCGGCCCGCCGCGCCGCCATGGGTCCGTCGCGGAAAGCGTCCCCCCGGCGCGCCGCGGCCGGGCGGGAAGGGCCGGGGTCCGCACGGGATCCGCACCGGGGATCCCGGCCGGCGGCCACGGGAGAAACGATGTTTTCAGCAGTAAATGCGGGAGAAGCCTGCGATACTGCATATATTAGGGAAAGCAGTTCGGTTAGATGCCTGTATTGTGGAAAAGTTCTGCCATGATTAAAAAAAACCAAAAACAACAAACACCACACTCAACAAAAACAACCACCAAACTGCTGTACCTAGAGAAGAATTTAGGGGAAAGCGTTCCAGTTGGCCAGAGAGCCTCCGGCTCCCGGTTCTGTACGCAGCAGAGCGAGGACGGGGGATTCAGTAAACTCCATCGCGAAGCGTGGATGTATCCCTGCAAAACCGCCCCTTCAGACAACAGTTTGATTTCAAATTACCACGTCCTCATTTTCTAATTCCCCTGTGATCCATCTGCTGAGCGGAATTTTATAAGCATTAAATCTTTGGTCAGGGCTGCCGTTACTCCTTCCTTTGTGGAGCTGCATCATACCAATGCCTCTGGGTACCAAACAGTTATGGACATCACCCTCAGGTTGCCCTTGGGCCCTGCAGCATCCCTCCACCTTGGTGATCCTGGTGCAGGAGCCAAGGGATTTTTCCAGGAGAGGGGAGACAGCTCCCTCTGGCATTGTTAAAGTGGGTTCATATGGTGGCAAAGGCCACAGAGCTGCTGTCTGGCCTGTCAGCGGGGCAAGATGCCTCAGAAGCAAGCTATGTGCAAGTTGCCACCACTCCATGCAGAGGAACGTTGTGATTTACCTCCACAGCTGCCGTGAGAATGATACGTCTTGCAGTTGGTGCTTTCATCTGGTGGTTTGCAATGGAGATAATCGTCTGTCCTCATACTGAGAATAACCCGTAGCAGCAGACAAAGATATTGGCTTTAGAGATAGACCCAAATCTATACAATACTGTTTAATCTCCTTAGGTACTGCAGATATTAAACTGGATTGGCTATTCCTCCAGTAATATGTCCTTCACACCTGACCCTCTCTTGTATTAGAACTCTGCTAGCGGAGGCATCATGAGAATGGGATCATTTTCATCTGCCTCTCTCTGCAACAGCATCTCCCAGCTGGCTGTTAAGTGTCAAAGAAGCCTCCAGCACGACGCTCAACCGTTGGTACTCCTCTTCCTCTTGGACAGTGTCTTGGGAAGGTAAGCCGTGGAGGTCCATATGATTGCTTCAGACCTCTTGTAACTGAGACAGTGAGAAAGGAGTTGATCAGGAGTTGGCCTGTAAGAGGCAATGCACTCTGGAAAAGAACTGCTAAAATTACAAGACTGGAGGAACAAAGAGGCTGATGGTCAGGTATTTTGAAAGGCTGAAGAGCTCTTATGGTTGATCATAGCTTTTGATATGTTTCTGCTTGCGCAAGGTCTTTTAAGCAGCTCATTTTGGAGCAGAGAATTAAAAACTGTTTAAATAGGAGGGTACATACATCTTCTGTTCTGTCATTCTTTTTGCTCTCATCTTTAGTAGGAGGAGTTACGTTCTAATAATGTGCAATTTGTTAAATGTACTGTATTATGCAATCCTGCCATATGCATGTTCATGTTCTCTTTACATATGAGAAGCGAAGCTTATATCACCTGTTTATCTAGGTACTCCCATGACCCTCTGTTACTGTTGCCTTAGTGATCCTCCCAACTGTTTAGCAGAAGTAATAATGCCTGTCTTGCAGGAAATTTAGGCTGATTACTTCAATGGGTGTTATGCAAGAGGGTAAGTGCATGCTAACTTGCATGAAGAGCTTATCTGAGAATGGCTTACAAAACTGTGGTTCACATCCAGCTCATAAGTAATGTAACATTCCCACTCTGGGGAAAAAAAAAATAATCCGTGAAGAGCAATGTTGTAAGGTAAAACATTCAACTGGTGCTGAAGGGTAAACTGTCCAGCCCCAAATCACTGTGTCCATACTCTCAGAGCTGCAGGATCTGTCACTCTGGCATTTGCGATTTCTCTCTCTCTCCACGCTGTTCAAACAATTATGCGAGTTATGCTAATTGCCCCCTAATAAAATGTATGTTTACAACTCCACTTCGCCACTTTCTGATTTCTACAGAAAGGCTTGAAAAGATGTAGTCATAGAAACAAATGGAGATTCAGCACCCTCAGTTTTACTGGAACCAAGTCTTCCTCCTGCTCTTCTCCAACTGAAAGACAGCAGCTCACCACTGCTCAGTTTGTATTCTGGGGGAGCGCAGGGCTGGGGAGCCACGGAGCAGCATCACTGGGAACTATCAAGCACTTTTCATCCTCCTGCTGAGGTTACTTAGGTGAGGAACTGACCTGTTTGGAGGGAGGTTTTGACAGTGTGATCTCATCTTCAGAGCATCATCTTTTCTAGCAGTTTAAGGTAGGTTGCTTGACAGAAGCCATGTCCTCTCCTCCTGCAGAACACGGACGCAATTGTTAATGTTACAGAATAATAACTGAACGCAAAGAAAAACACAAACCTTAATAGCTCCTGGATATGGGTGTTAGGAGGAATCAGAATTCAGCTCAGACTGGGCTGTCTCAGCCAACTCCTTTCTATATTAAGCCAAAGCCATGATTATTAATCAGCATAGCCTACAGTTGTTAAAAAAAAAAAAAAAGAGATACTGAAGCCTGAATCTAAATCTCATTTAAGTCGTCCTTTAAGTCCATTTCTTTTTATTGAAAAATAGAAATGCAGCCAGTGAAGTACTGTTACTCACACGGTGGGAAGTTACAGTACCTTGGTGTTTATGCTGGATATTCTTTTGCAGGATTCTACGCTTTGAGTTATGCAGTTTCACTCCTGATGCTCAAGATCAACTAGAAACTCCAATGGTGGATATAAGCACAAACTGCTGATCGAGAGAAGTCTTCAGTGGCTTCTGGACACGGCTCTGATTTTGAACCATTAGGAAATGCATTTGCCACGGAGAAGGCGGCTACAACGGAACCGAATCTTTTTCTTGCTTGCCATAGTGTTGGTCCTTTCTCTCTATCAGCTCCAGTTCAGCCACTATGCCCTTCCAGCACCACACACAGCGCCCCAACCCATGGACCCTGTGAAAGTGACCTCCAGGGACCTCTCCAGCAACAAAACTGCCATAACAGGCAATGTCACAGCAGTACCCAAAATAAGGCACTGTGTTTATGTGGATCCTGAGCCAACTGTGCACATCACTACATCAGTGGATTCAACACCAGAGCAAGAAAATGCCAGCAAAAGCTACCCAGATGAAACACCACCGTACGAGTCCAAAGGAGAATATCCCCAGGACCTATTCAGTGTGGAAGAACGCAGGCAAGGGTGGGTTGCACTTCACATCTTTGGCATGATGTACGTATTTGTGGCCTTGGCCATAGTGTGTGATGAGTATTTTGTCCCCGCTTTGGGAGTGATCACAGAGAAGTTGCAGATCTCTGAAGATGTGGCTGGAGCCACCTTCATGGCAGCAGGTGGATCAGCACCAGAACTCTTCACCTCCCTCATAGGTGTCTTCATCTCACACAGCAATGTGGGCATCGGTACCATTGTGGGCTCAGCAGTGTTTAATATCCTCTTTGTCATTGGCACCTGTGCCCTCTTCTCAAGGGAGATACTCCACCTGACATGGTGGCCCTTATTTAGAGACATCTCATTCTACATTGTAGACTTACTGATGCTCATCCTGTTTTTCCTAGACAGTGTCATTGATTGGTGGGAAAGCCTCCTTTTACTGACTGCCTATGCCACATACGTATTTGCTATGAAGCAGAACGTGTACCTAGAACAATGGGTGAAGCAGGAGCTGAACAAGAAGCTAAATGCTGTGCAGGCAGCATCAGCAGAGCGTATACAGAAGGTTGGTGTCCTTATTGTTCAGAGGGCGAGTTGGAAATAATTTGTTCTAGCATAAACCACCAAGAAACACTCCATCTCCTTCACAAAGCCTGTATTCAAACCTCAGAATACAGGTACTGGTCAATAATTAGGGTTATAAAAAGAGGGAAACGCAATTTAGATAGTAGAGATTCTAAGAAATTAGAGAACACCACTAAAAGGGAGTTCTGCCCTTGCGTTGCTAAATATATCAGTTGTGGTCGATCGTGTACTTTCAAAGACACGCTTGGGATTTTGCTCACTTGGTTGTTGTAAAGGAATTTCCAAAAAAAACGCTTGCAGGAAAAAATGGTTAGTCTGGGAACATGATTGGACAATTCTGTGTTAAGCAGAAGGAAAGAGGCTTCTGTTAAGAGGTGCTGTTCAAGCCTCTTGCAGCTGAGAGATGTTGGAGGAAATTTTTTCCCATTCTGAGGCTGGGTGTGTCACTGGGACACTAGTGGTATCACTGGTTACCCAATCTGCAGGATAGAAAGGGATCTGGCAGCCTTTAGCAACCCACTGCCACCCCTCCCGATCAGCATTTGGCAACAAGATGGAAGTGCCCAAATCCCATTTCCCAGCACTGACCACAGCTGTGTGTGCTCAGAGACACCATTCTGTATGCCACTGGTGCCCAGACAGGGAGGTTTGTGCCTGTAACTACATCCTACAGATTTGAGACCAGGGCCCTCCACTCATTGTCTTTGGAAGGAAGACTTGACTGCTTACACAAAAGGCTTCCCCAGAGGCAATTACCCTTTCAGACTAGCAGATCTGGCCAGGACTTGGTCTCCAGAACACTTGAGGCTTAGTCTTCTTGAGTGTGCCTGCCCACTTCTTCCTCCTCCATCTCTCTCCAACTTTCCTGCTGCCTCTTTGTCTTCTTGACCTGTGCTACTGCTGACTGTCGAGCAGAGACCATTAGATTTCAAATTGTCCTCTGGCATTGTCATGCTTTACTAGTCAGATGTGTGTCACTGGCACTCAAGGATGCTTTACCCTTTCTGGTCTCGGCCCTCTACATAATTTACAGAAAGAAAGAAGGAGAGGTGAGGACAGTTGAAGTGGTGCAGAATCAAGAAAGTGCTTTTCTTTTCTCCTCCTGGTCTGTCTTTCAGCCAGGGCTCAAAGCTGGGAGTCCTGAAAGCTCATGTTTTGCATTCCAGTGGAATACTTGTGCAAGATACTGCAGCTGTACATATACATCACTGTAGACATTACCAATCATCATGAATTGAATTCAAACCTTCAGATTGAAGGAAAAAATCCCTGCATTTTAAGTTTACAGAGAACCCTCACTAGCATATAGTAGCATGACAGAGAGTCGCTGGACCTAACCCTTAGAAGAAATAAATAAGGTATATGGAAAGTAATGGTGATCGCTGGAAAAAAAATACCCCTTTGCACATTCACTCTGCCTCTGCTGGAAAATGAGTCAGGATACAGATGTTTGGGGATGAAATCTGGGGCTGCCTATATCTACAGGAATCAGATGGTAGAGGCCATTTGAGTGCACCTCCAGGTACCTACATCCTCACAGAGGAGCTGTGGGTAGAATCCTGTTTCTCTTGGAGACCACACGTTTTTAAGGAGAGCACATGGCTTTGGCTCTTTCATGCCATGCACAGCCATTTATATTAGCTGTCCCACTTTCTCACAGGCAGTAGCCTGAAGAGCTATCATTATATCCTGAAAAATCAGGTTGAAGTGGTAGTGGTGTTCAATCGTTTTTGTTCTTGCTTGCATGCAGAAAAGCACTGAGGCAGTTGCAGATGATGGAACAAAGAAGCCAGCAGATGGCAGGAAGCTGCAGGTAGGTCTAATGCTGATCTGAAGTCATTCAAAATACAAATTTTGAACCCCTCCCTATGTCAGGTCATGAATAAAGATGTTAACTTCTGTGCAAAGAGACCTGGACCAAATCCTACTTTGTGCAAATAACCAGCCACGCTTGGCACAACACCCACAGCTTACTTAAGAGGACATCTGGCCGAGTTGTGTCCTCAAAGGAATTTTAATAAAAATTAAGAGACAGCTCAAGCTCCCCAAGTGGATTCGACTAGCAGAGTGCTATTCATTCTATGCTTTAAACAGGCACAGAAAAATTCAGAGCATGACTTTTCCTACCTGGCTTCATGGCTAGTTTTCCTCCCAAGCTCCCACAGCAGATGCTGGTAGGGTCTGTCCTTCCCCACAGCAAATACTGAAGAGCTCGTTCCTCTGCTCCTGGTTAAATTGCTGACCCTTTCTCTTCCCCATGGCTGGCCAGACGTTGCACAGAGAGGCCTGTCTCATGCAGTGGCTGCATATGTACGTGACATGACAGATGTTAGCACTTAACCGACCTGTACTAATTAATGTTCAGTTAAAAGCTCATTAGGACTCAGGTGTTGACTATAAGCACAGAGCACCAGAGCTTTTGAGTTTAAATCAGCACACCTGATATGAGCGTAGCTTTGTAACAGCATATAGATCTCCACAGTTACTAAAAGGATTATGATTAGAAGCACAGCATGCTTTGATTGCCATAATTTATAATAACACTGTATTGGTGCTAAGCCCATGTGAGCCCGTTATCTAAGGACATGGTGTCTCGAGAGCACGTCTCTTGCCATGAATGGTCAGTCCTGACAGCCATCCTGTGAACTTGAATGCAAAGGCTGTTCAAAATCCATGCTCCTTGGGTTGGGGAGATCAGCCTCCCTGCAAACGCATCCCCAGGGCAGGGGCGAGCCAACGGTGGAGATGTTTTGAGGAGGAAACTGCTATTGACTGCCGCGTTGTCCCTTCCCATAGCCTGCGTCGGCCTTACAGCGCGGCAGCAGCTCAGCCTCCCTGCACAACTCTCAAATGCGCAGCACCATCTTCCAACTCATGATCCACACCCTGGACCCCCTGACAGAAGGTGAGTGGTTGCTCCTCATCGGAGGGAGCGGGGTTGGCAGCCCTGAGCGCAGAGCAGTTTAACTGGGAATACAGCCGCTGTGTGTCGGGGATCAGCAGCTCGTCCTTGAAATGCAGCTCTGAGTACCGCAGCCCAGGTTAGGTGGAGGGAGCTCTGCCACGGTGGGATGTGCCTCTTCAGGTCGCATGGCTAGCAAGGACAAACACCTCACATTTTGGCCCTGCCGTATGTACTTTGCCTGTGCCAAACTGGTTGCTGCTGCGGTGGCAGCTGTGCTGCTTCTTGAGGGGGGATGAGGGCATGTGGAGCAGCTGCTGCTGCTGGGGTCCCTGCGAGCAGAGGTGGTCACTGCAGCCCCCCCATCTTCTGCTGTCCCTCTGACAACAGGAGCAGCAAACAGGAGTTACAGGCTTTCTCCATCTCATAGCGTGTCCCATCTTCCTGCCTCTTCTTAGCTCAGACCTCATCCCAGCCTCGGAACAGCAGCATTCAATGCTGACTAAATGTTTGAGAAAGAGCTGCTCGGCCTGTCAAGTCTCATTTGTGGTGGGAAAAATGATCACAGGGAGAGCTCATTGCCCATACACCTCCCCAGCTGTGCACACAGCCCCTCACAAGGCATAAACCTGAAGAAGATGAAAAAAAAGTTAAAACCCTTGAAGAATTATCTTGTTGACAGTGCTTAAAATCCCAGCTGAGATCTGAAACACACAGCAGGTTCCAATTACGATGGTTAAGCCAATCCCTACTTGATTTAGACCAGCACTGAGCACCTCTAAAAGCTCATCTGCAACACTGCAGCCTCCTCGCTGCCATGGTAAACTGAGCCCACAGCACTTTGCAGGCCATGGGCCAGCTCCCCATGGCCAAGGGCTGATCAGCTCAGGACTAAGACACCTTCTTTTAAACTGCCCAGGGTGCAGGGAAGTCACATCTCCGACAGAGTCTTTGTACACAAACTTTTAATGTGCTGCTTTGTGTCAACTTTAACAGAAACAGAGTGTGGAGGTTTATTTTCCAAGAAATCGTGAAGCATGTGAAAAAAAGACGGGTATTTTTGTTTAGATTTTCTTTCCTAGCTCAGCACCTGCCCTGCCCCGCCACTGCCCTACTTGTTCTAAAGAGATTATCTGTTGTCCATTCAAAGAGAGATTGAAGCTAAGCAGATCAACACCTCTCGTGTCTATCACAGAGGTTACAAAAAGGACTCTCCAGATCAAAATCCCAGCTACGTAAACTGATTGAGGGAACAAAGGAGGCTTGATAAGGACAGCAAGGCAAATAAGTGTCCACTTGGCTAGATTTTAGTGAAGGTACCCATCATGTTATTAACAGCAGCCTAACATGAACCAGACTCATTAGGGTTTGTTCTACTGCCCTTGCCTCCTGTCCCCCTCAAAAGGTGGTATCAACAGCACGAGGATAAAACCAAAAACTTACAAGAGGACATGCCGTTGCCATCAGCATCAGAAGGTACCAGACTTGAGGGACTGCTGCCACTCAGAGGCTCTCCAGCACCTTCTCATCCTTCCTGCACCTCTACATGTCTCTGTGCAGTGTTTGTCCACCCCAGGGCTGGTGTCCTCAGCTTGGTGAAACCCTGGGACCTCAGCAGAACTTGCAGGGTCCCAAGGATGCCAGCCCAGGGCAAGGAAAGTGCTCCAGGGCTGCCCCAGCCAGGTCAGCCTAGAATACACTGCTGGGAGGGTTTAATGCAGTTGTAAGCTGCTGGCGTTGCTAAAGAGGCTGTTATTACCACAACTCGTGAATATTGGATAAACAGGGCTGAGGGTGCAGTTTGGATCTTCTGGGAAAGACAATTTCCCCTCTCGTTTCAGCCAGGCAGAATGCGAGTTGCTGCCTCAGTATCTGGCAGCCACTAGATGGGAGTGTGACCATAGGTACTTGAGCGAGTCTAATAGTCCCAGCAGGGACGATGCGAGGATGGGCTTCAGTCTTTCCAAAAGGTTATTATTTCTTTGCTATAATAAACCCACTGATTTAAGGGCAAAACCTCTGCCCCAGGTACATGCCTGTTCCACTCAACAGTGCCAGAACAAAGGCAGCTCCTTAGAAAAGATAACAGTGAAGAAAGTTACTGATACTACAGCAGCACAGCGCTCAAAATCAAGGAGCCGGTGTCCCGGGTCCTCTGTATCTCGTAGGAGACATTTCTAACCCTGATAAATTCATACCTAAAGAAAAGGGAGTCTGGAAAAAAAGGAATCATTTACGAATAGACTGAGAAACCTAAATGCCTCGAGGATCTTGGCCGAAAAGATGAAGTGACTCTGAAAAAGGATTTGAACCCGCCAAGGCGTATCAGGGGTGCAAGCTCAGCCTTTGTGTGAGCCCTCGGGGCAGCTGGGCGCCTGGTTCCCACCGACCGCCAGCAAAGTCCTTCTCTTTACAGTGTGTGCAGCACTGTCTGTACCGGATACATTTCTGTAATGAGGTTGCAACATAAAAGATGATCCCAAAGCAATTTTTCTTTCCTCAAGGGTCCTTGTTCCTTCTTGCCAATGCCTGTAGCATCAGCACTTAGAGGCTGTGGGAAAGAACACTCTACAAAAGAAAAAGGTTGCCAGCTATTGCTCAGCAGTTCCTAACTCAACCTACTGAAATCGGGATCTCTGCAGGGTTTCCTTCTTTATGCTGCAGTTGCATTTTATTTGGGCAGCAGAGAAGTGGTTTCAGGGCAGCAAGAATCCAAAATGTGGAAAAACTGCCGGCACTGGGCCTCCAAAACGACCTGCCAGAGGCAGAGGTCTTAGAAATAAAGTCTAAGTCTGAAATACAAACTTTGTTTCACTGTTCCTAATGCAACACCCTTGAGCGAAACGAAATTCCTCATTTGAACAGTGGATTAAGTTCAGAATGTTTATTTTTTCTTTTTGTATTAGGAAGGGATCATTAGTTAAGACCTTTTCTCTGTCTACAGGAGACTAGGTGTTTTATTTTAGAAGTTCTAACATTTACATTGCATCTTGAATTATTTTTTTGACAGAAGCTTTTATGTTCAACGTGCCTTTTTTTTAAAAAAAATGAGGAATTTCTAGCAACTTTAGGCTTTTCCCTACTTTCTCTGAAACTCTGTAGAAGCAGAGCATGAGATCTTTTCAACATCTTCCAGCTATACACCGGGGGAATTGTTGGGGAATTAAAGGCAACAAGGATTTTGGAAAGACTGAGGAACCCCCACATTTCCGAACCTCTAGTCTTACTATTGGATTGTTCTTTCAACTCTAGTCATACAGGGACGAAGACAGAAGCCTGCTTTTACTTTTGAGTGTGGAAAAAGGCTGCAGCAGCAAGGTTGTCAGAGCTGTCTACTCTCAGTATGCCCCAGAAAACAAGCTAATGAGTCTGGAAATTAGATCAGAATGGAGCAGCAGGCAGTGCAGGCCAGAGTTGGGAGAGAAGACTGAAGGCAGCTACAGTCTCTCCTTGCTCCATTAGCATTCAACCACTTAAGAGAATAATGGTACAAAGGGGCAAAAGGAATAATGAGATTTTTTTTTTTACTTCTGCTTTTAGACAGCAGAATCTCCAAATCCTCCAGATTCCTGCCAAATTTTAAAGAAAAAAAAAATCCTTCCTGCTGTTCGTGTTGTAAACTAATCCTGTTAGATGAAATACGAGAGCCAAAGAATTAACTAAACGTAAGAGCCAAACTCAAAGTAGAAGCTCATCTGCCACCTTCAATCCAGCCTGAGTGCTGTCAATCCATAGGACAGGAATCTTCCTGAAGAGCATCCCAGGGCCCCTGGGCACAGGCACGTCCCATGTGAGGGGTCAGAGAGTTTCCAGTGGTGGTTGCGCATCCTGCGGGGCGAGCGCGCTGCCCCGCTCGGCTAATGCCCCGGCTGGCACCTATCCTTCCTCCCCGTGCTGACCTGCACATGGGGCCAGCTTACAGCCAGCTCTTCCTCCAGTGCCAGCCCATCCTGCATGAGGTGTGTGTCAGAGGAATGAACACCCTTTTTACATGAGGCTGATCTCATGAGAACAGGATAGTGGGCTGGACCTAATCTGTTTATCCTGAGAGAGAGATGCTCTCGCAGGCTCTGCTCGGCTCGGCGGTCCTAGCCTGCAGCCTAGGTGAGGGCAGGAAGCCAGGAGCTTGAATTTATATAATCTCTTTCGCCTGACCGCCCTCACCCTGCTGACAGAAGCTTTTGCAACAGCTTCTGGGAAAAGCTGAACAGAAAAGATGCGTTGCCCAGCGGTTAGAGGAGACTCGGAGCAAAAGGTCACCTCTTCGTTGCCCTGCACCCATGGGTGTGCTTGTGCTTAGCATCAGCAGAGGGGGAATGAAGCAAAGTGCTTCACATCCCCTCTGGCAGGCCTCAACATTGCCAAGGAGCATGGAAGAGTCAAGCTTTTTAGTCCCAGCCAGCCTTTCAAAGGAGAAGAGCTCAATGTTTCATCCCTGTCCAGCCATTCCAGGGTTCAGCCGAAATCCCAGTTGGTGAAAAATGTTTCTACCAGACAGTGAGAGGAGTCTCACCAGAATAGGACTCATCCCCAGAGGCCTTAAAGTCTGAGCCAGTCCCAACTATTGGACATACATCAGAGTCTACTGATTTTCATGAGGTTCAGCTCAGAACGGTACATCTGCTGTTTCTATTAACTCGGTACCACAGGGATGAATAAGGTGACAGGGTCCTGCCCTTGAGGCGAATGACAACAGCACGTTCTGGGTGCACAGTCAACAGCACAGTAGATTAAATCAGTGCAATAAAACTTTCAGAGGAAATTAATTTACAGTCCCACACACAAGCCCAGCGTAGCATGGCCAATTTCTTGTGGCTACTGTCCGTGTGCAAACCCTGAGACTCTCAGCTTAGTCATGGGGTAGGCAGCTCGACAGAGGATGGAGGTTAGAGCAAAATGAGGCTTTTCTTTGAGCCAATGACTTGCTCGCTACCCATGAGAGCAGGAGTTCAGATATTTGAGCACAACACCTAACTACGGAGACACCACACTCTTCATAGTTCACTGTAAGACAGTGATAAAGCAGCTCAGCTGAGCAGAGCATGGTTTACAGTGGAAGAAGTCCTCACCAGTCCCAGACATACAGTACTGGACACTGCACTGGTGAAGATAATCTCTGGGGTAGCCTGGGCCATGTTGAACCTGGACATCAGGAATTTAGATCAATTCCAGCAGAGAACACGGTCGCATATACTAAGAGAGATCAATCTTTTTCCAGATAACTGGAACATAAAAGGTTTTTATTATTCCTTACCACCGGGTCACCAGGCTGCAAGCAGCACAGTACAGCCTCTTCGACAGCCACATGGCAGAAGGAAGGTGTCATTTTTAGCTTGCATGTAATCTAACCTGAAAAAAATCAACAGTCCTTTGCAAACCAAACAATATTGCATCAAAACTCCTCTTTCTGCATTTGCTTCCCATGAAGCACGGATATCCCCTGTGTTACTGGACTGGAATGGATTTCCCTTCCCCCTAGGTTCTCTTTTAAATATGAAAGTATTAGTTACATTAAATCGTTGGCAGAATTGCCATGGTACTGAGCATTTAAATATAACAGCTATGATCAACTATCAGCAGCCAAAACCTGGGGCCGCAGCCAGAAAGACAACTCAGAAGTCAGTGTTGGCTGCGATCCATGCAAGAGGGACGGGGCAAGAGAGTGTGTGTGTGTTGGGGGGAGGCAGGTAACGGGGGGCTTCGCATAGCTGGCAGCTGCTGCTGAATGCGTCTTTCTCATCCACAGCAAAATTTAAAGACAGGGTTGACATCCTGAGCAACATGGCCACGGCCAAAGTGGAGACTCCAGCTGGGCAAGGATCGAAGCCAGAAGGTGAGTGCAAGAAGAGTCGGCGCTGTTTGCCTTGTTTTGCACCACGATCCCTCTCCTTCCAGGCACTCAACACCCAAGGGCTGCCCAAGAACACAATTTTTCTGTTATTACTGGTCACAGATCGCTGCTTTAATAACGCAGCAGAAACCAATCGATGTACATGAACAGTGGGCAATAAAAGTCATCCCCACAGGAGTCCAGGAGTGGTTAGTGAGGTAGGATCCAAACAGAATGTGCCACCAGGATGTAGCGCAAACTGCAACCAGGAGGGTGGAAGAAGGGACATCAGGCCATTACAGACAGCGGTTGGTCGCTGCGATGCTGCTGATCTGTGATAGACCCTGCAAATGAGTGTTCGTTACAACAAAGTTCCGTCATTTTAGCTCAGAAATTTGGCACACTTGCTGAAGAGCACGAAGGATTCCTCCAGAGAAAAAAGTTGCATCGACTTTCCCCATTACAATTCTAAGGGTCTGGGCATCCTCCCTTTTAACAGTTTTTGGCTTTTCTGTGTCACTACTGATATGCACAGGCTTTCTGAGCAGCTGTGGTCTGTGACATGGGTCTGTGCTGCCAGCGGGGCTGGAGGTTTTGAAAAAGAAGCAAACTTTTGTGTGGAAGGTCCCACCTCCCCAAGAGCACTGCTGTGGCCCAGCAGTCACCCGAGTGCCTCATAACATTGAGCCTCACTCACGTGAATGAGACCAAATTTGAGGAAAATACCGGTTAAGAAATGAGTAAGTTCTCAGAGAGAGTTATCAACCCCTCATTGACTTCATTGAACTATGAATTTTCACTCCCTGACACGTTTCGCAAACTTTGTTGGTGCATAGATAGAGCTCTGCACATTCCAAAAGCAGGATTGTTCTGTCTCCCACTTTGGGCTGAAGGTATCCCAGGTGGACTCTCTTAAGGCCTGGTTTCAGAAAGCCCAGATGACACTCACTGAAAACATACATTTCTGACAATCTCCCCTCCAGACTTGCTCCCTAGAGCAGCTGTGAGGCACTGTACTGGGTCAGCTGAACCAGTTGAGGATAAGATACCCTATAATGCCCCATCCTGGTACAATCCATGGCATAACACGATCCCACTGACTTGACAGGCTTGGCTACGTGGAGGGGAATCCCTTAACCCTTTTCAGCAGCCTGAGAAGGGCCCTCGCTGTGCCCGAGCAGAGCGCCAGGCACTCCCTCGCACCTCTGCGCTGTGTTATCTGTGTTTCTACGCTGCTCTGCCCAGGTTTCTGCGTCCCTCCTGGCTACGCAGGTTAATACAGGAACAGCACAGAGGACATGGCAGTTACATCCTTGTGGTGTCAGCATTTTCGTGTTTGAACACCTACCAAAGGATTAGGGATTAAAGTCTGGCAGCGCGTGACAGTCATTTCTCAGAAGCCTCAAAGAGTATCAGTTCCCTGGAGAATGCCGTGCTCTACTAGGAAAAAAAGGGGAAGCAAAGCTTTGCATCCTTTGTGGCTCTTACAGATTGCTCTAATCAGATCTTCAGAATCCAGACTGAAACCAGGAAACGCTCGTCAGTTGTAGATCAGATGATCAGCATTTCCCTGTCGTTACACATGGGCCTCTTAGAGCAGTTTCAGATGGAAGGTCATAGGAGCACCAAGGGATCACTCTGCATCGGGTGGGCCAGATTCTGCCAGGCTTTTACTAATCACAATCCAGAGAGGACAAACAGAACACCTAGGCAGCCAGACCGGGTTCAACATGGAACTCCACATGCTCTTGTAGGAAGCTCAAACCTTCCTGCTGGTCAAGGGGAAGGGGAGGGGACCACTTGACCCTAAGATGACTGAAACCAGTTCTCCTCCTTATCGCTTTCAGCAGAAGAGCGAAAGAAGGCACCAAGCAGCGTTCGAGTAACTCCTGCCAGTGACTGTGACCCCAGCAAAGGCAAAGAGAAGACAGCCGCCCCGCAGGGCGGGCAGGTATCGAAACCAGCATCACCGGCAACGAGCGCTCAGCCCAGACCGGGCTTCACACGCGTTTCCCTTCTTCCCTCTCTGGAGCTCTCGGGATAGGACCCAGCCTATCTCCCGTAACTGGCAACTAAAATAGAGTTTGTGTAGCGACGAGCTGTATTAATGTGTTAGCTGGAACATTTCAGCTCGCAAACAAAAACCAGGTCCAAAACATGACACCAACTGATACCGTACAGTATTTCCTCCTCAGATGACTTTTCTGAGGACAGTGGGCTACTCCGAGTAAGGGAAGATCCGAGTACCTGTCTGTTCCGTGTTCACCGGTACATGTTTCTGTTTTGTTACCCTAATCAATCTTCAATTGATGTAATTTGGCTGTTCTGATGAGGAAAGGTTTTCAAAGAGACAGTAAATGTTCCATTTGTGTCAAAACCCGTCTAAAAGTTGGTTCTAATTAACTGAAAGATATTAGTTCACATAATACACAGGCACTGAGACAGGGTGTACCTGGGTTTTGTCCCACAACAAGACCCTCCACCGCATTCCAAGTGTGATTTGTGCCAAGGCCATGGTAAAGAACCGCTGTGCAGCTCCTTGTTAGTGTGAAAACATGGTGGATTTTTTTTTTTTGTCCCCTGATCTACAGTCCTCTTCAGACAGCGATACCTCGGAAGACAGCAGCTCTGAGAGTGAGGAAGACAGCGATGATGACAGCACAGATGATGATGAAAACAACGAGCCGTTATCTCTTGAATGGCCAGAAACCAGGAAAAAACAAGCAATTTACCTTTTCCTCTTTCCCATTGTCTTCCCTCTCTGGAGCACTATGCCTGATGTTAGAAACCCCGTAAGAATCTTATCTTCCTTCTGCTACTGGACTCATTAACTGAGCTATAGATTTCCTCTTGGCAAGAGGCCCCTGTTCTATTTTTCCATGTCCAGAGTTTTTGCATACTCAAAGTGCTGTTAATGCTGCAGGGAGCGGGACAGGAGCCCCAGCTGCAGCATAGCAGATTTCCAGAGACTTAATTTAATAAATCACAAAAGACTAGCAACTATTGGTCATCTAATTAAGTTGACGAAAAGTAAATACAATTAGAGAGATCAGGGTCCATGTTAAAGCAATTGATTGCAGTGAAGCCTCTTGCAGTGAGTAATTCTCACTGGGGATTGTTAACGTTCCTGAAACTTTTCCACGTTTTTCTTTTCCAACTTGATTTTAACAGGACTCCAAAAAATTCTTTGTCATCACGTTTTTTGGATCCATCATCTGGATTGCTGTGTTCTCTTACCTCATGGTGTGGTGGGCTCACCAGGTGAGGGGTTTATTTTCTCTCTGCAAATGAGACCATTTCAGAACAAGCAGACAGAGAGAGAGGGAACAGCATCACTGGGGCATTTTATCTGATGAATTACAGCTGCAGTCATCCATCAAAACAGTAGAAATTTTGTTTTGTTAGAACCCAAAAGGGAATTTTCAATTTCATTCTTTTCGATTTGACAAAGAGTCGTTCTTTTTTTGAGAGCTTCCAGGGGAATTTGTGCATCAGTGAAAGGAAAAGTGCCATCAAGATTTATCTTAATACTGCCTTTTCATTGATGAATGCTTCTGTGCAGGAGATAATTATCCCTTACCTAATTAAAATTCTAGGAAAATACAGGTTCTGATTCTGGAAGCTGCTAAATGATCTCAACTCCCATTCGCTTAATGTTCAGCTGGTTTTCTGGGAAATAATACTTCACATCTCGTAAAGCCAGGCCCACAGTTTGTATTTAGTGACATATCACACATTCACAGTACAGCTGATGTAGAGCTGATCAGGCCATAAATCCAAGGACTGTCACTTCCCAAGCTTTTGGCTATTCATAGCTGATGTTAAGTTTGGAGAGGGAAAGGGAAGAGACATCCAGAAGAGGTGAACTTAGGACAGAAGAGTTGTGCTGTAGCTGACTTGACTTTCTGTCTTGGCAACACTGCTCAGACGCCCTACGCTATAGAGCAAATCCAAGATCAACATATGCTATGAAATTTAACTTTTTATCCTATAAAGCAGAAAAAACCACTACTATGTTTAAGGCCATTAAAATATTTTAACTCAAATATGGCCTGAAACCTAAAAGACTGCACAGAGCAATTAAATTCCATGTTCCAAAACTAACAGCCCCACCTGACTTTCTTTATGTTTATTAGGTTGGTGAAACAATTGGGATATCCGAGGAAATTATGGGGTTAACCATCCTGGCAGCAGGAACATCAATCCCTGACCTCATCACCAGTGTCATCGTTGCACGGAAA
The DNA here is from genome assembly GCF_009769465.1 of Tauraco erythrolophus. NCBI lineage: Eukaryota > Metazoa > Chordata > Aves > Musophagiformes > Musophagidae > Tauraco > Tauraco erythrolophus. The sequence continues at coordinate 3,053,332 of NC_141478.1, read as the reverse complement.
GGCTTGGGTGACATGGCAGTCTCCAGTTCTGTAGGCAGCAATATCTTCGATATCACTGTCGGGTGAGTATTAGCTCAGTGCTAAAAGATACATTTATTCTGAAATACAAAACAGGCTGGTTTTATTCCAAACAAGGTCTTAATTAATTCCATTTTAGCTGTAATTAAATGAAGAACAGCTGGACAACCAGTTACTTTTTTTTTTTTTTTTTTAAACCTAACCTAGCCAGGAAAGAGAGATTTTTTTAATTTAGCAGAGCAGATTGGATATTAATTCACCTATTTCAGGTCATTGTTCTGCAGTTTAAAATAATGGTCCGTAGCTCAAACCAGAAGCAGCACCATCTTCACCTAATTCTGAATCCACAGAGAATCACTGATTTTTTCGAGGCAGTCGACATTCAGACCCTGTGCAGTCAGGCTCAGTATCTGTGCCTGTACCTTTTTCATCAATAAAGCATCAGGACTGACTTCTTTATTACAGCATGCTGAGATACTTAATTCATAGGTATTGCTTTTAAAACCCTTTTAGATTCTTGGATTGCATTGTGATAGTGCAAGTATTCTCCAAATGCAATTTTTGACACGAAGAACATCAATTTTAGATTTATGCCGAGTTATACTGAATGCAATCACGCTTTTTTTTTTTCTGCAAGAGTTTGGAAAAATTGCTTAGTTATGATGCAGAAAATGAACTGCTTTAAAACATTTATTTCAGTTACTTTTCCTTTACTTGCAGCTTGCCAGTTCCTTGGTTCCTTTATTCTGTCTTCAATGGGCTCAGTCCAGTTGCAGTCAGTAGCAACGGTTTGTTCTGTGCGATCGTTCTCCTTTTTCTCATGCTCCTGTTTGTGATTATCTCCATCGCTGTATGTAAGTGGAAAATGAACAAGCTGCTGGGGCTCACTATGTTTGCTCTTTACTTTGTGTTTTTGATCATCAGTGTCATGTTAGAAGACAAGATAATATCCTGCCCAGTATCTGTATGACATCCGGACACTTCAAGATGTACGTAAGCACGCATCAAAATCAAAAGGGGTTTAAGGTAGCAATTGGTCTACTGAAAAAAGCAACCAGAATTGTAACAAACTTACTGAGAATAACACACCTTTAACATACTAAAAAAAATAAAAATAATTCTCAAGTGGTATGTCAGCCTCTACTGGTTTTCTTTAGGATGAGGAAGGATCAGATAATGGAGTGACCAATATCCATTGGTGGTGTTGGTGGAAAAGCTGGTATGACACAGCTGCCGAGGTCTGTGCTGCAGCTGGCTTGCCATGACTTCCCCGTGCAAAGGTAGTTTCCATCCTTTCAGTGAATGCCACCATGAAGCATCCACACCTGGTACGCTGCACGTACCTCCAGGGAAGTGCAGACGGAACACGCGATGCGCTTCGGAGGAAGTGCTTTTTGCTGGGCCACTGAAGACTGGGGGAAATGTAATACTAAGGTTTTCAAGAAAAAAAGCAAAGCAGTAAGAATTATTTTGCATGCAGAAGAACACAGGATTTGAGTTGTGGAGCAATCCTGAAAGCTATCCATACAGCTCCTTTTGATTCTGTATCTAATCTTGCAATACAATCCCTAAAATTCACACTAGGTGCCACCAGTACCAGTGTGATGTCATACAGATCTACAACACTAAACAGATCTGGGGTTAGAATATCACGTTACCACTAATAAAAACTAAAACCCAGGAATCAGAAATACTACAAGAAGATGAACTGCTTGAGCTTTGTTTTCATCCTGCCACTAATCTCTGAAATTTACAGATGATTGTATCCAGCACTAATTGTTGTTGTTAGCACTGTCTTCTACATAACCGCTAGGAAAGAATGCCGCTGACATCATCAACAAACCCGAAAGGTTTATTGTTACCAACGCCTTCGGTGAGCAAACAATGCAGTTCAGAGTCACAGACATTTCTGCCCCTCCAATCCATCTCATAAAACGTTAATGAAAATAATCAGAAATATTTTAAGCTTTTTATTGACTCACTGTAAAACTTCTTTTTTGGATGAGACAGAAAAAAAAAAAAACCCTTAACATTGTGAACACTGACTTTGCATATTTTAAAGGAACTACAAACCAAAGCAAACATCCAACATACTGTTTTTTGGTAAATAAAATTTAAACATTACATATTTACAAATCTACAACCATTCATTTAAAAAGTGCTGCTTGCAGACTAACAAAGTACCATTTTTAAAATCCCAGTGAGATAATATCCAGAAATACCCCGCTCTATTCCTATTTGCATCTCCCATTTGTTACACAAAGATTTGACACGCAGGAATTTTCTCTTTCATGGGGTACAAATCATTTAATTTGCCAGTGGAAGTCTAATTCATTAGGCTGTAACTATACCAACAGCAAACCTTCTCAAAATGGGAAATAGTTAGCAGTGTCAGAGAAACAGCACAATTTCTATTCACATTTCAGTATTTCATCTCCAGTAATTATTCCAGTGGAACCATAAGTAAAGCAAAATATATATTGCACTGCAAATGTAAAACCTTTGTTTCTAAGGTTTTTGACATAAGCATTATTTAGTACACAAAAGGAGAAAATTCAGTTCATACAAAACTTTAAATTGAAAATATGTCTCAAATATTTTATTTATCCATCTTTGCGCTATTGGAAAATATACTCAAATTGCTTTACTAATAAAGGACAGCGAGATTTGAAAACTGTTTCAACACTGAGTTGTAAGATGCTTAAAAATTATGCACCTCAGGACTTACATTTTGAACATCATGACTTGAATGAGGAAAATTTCCCACTTAAGAGTATATCACTATTCCGACGATATTTTATTATAGTATTTCTACAGTGGACTGACTTGCAACAGACTTTATAAAACAACTCATTAAGTATAATGATTTCACTTGATGAGCTACTACATGATCTAGTAATTTAAAAGCACACCCAAGTGAACATCAGCAATGTTTCAGGAGTGCCACGCTGGGGATGCAAGAACACAGTAAGATTGTTTGTCTGGAGGAGGCGCATACAATCCTTTCCAGGGTACAGTATATACTCTTCTGGTAACACTGGCAAGACTGGTGATATTTGAATGCAGTGGCAAACTCGTTGGCTTTATAAGCCTGAGGACAGTTGGAAGTGCTAACAATGAAGCTGGGACTAGAATGGAGAAAGCGGGTCACGTATTACAAGCGTTGCACCTACTCCTGTGCTAGCAGTGTTGTGTCCTCGTGAGTGAGAGGGGGTCAGAGACCAGGCTCAGTCGCTTCTGCCAGGCTAAACCAGGCAGTGCCAAGCTTCCTTCATAGCCACGTACCTCTAACACACCACGGCAGCTCTGGAAAAAGCATTTGCCCTCCTTCATGGCTTGAAGGTCCTATACAACAGTGGCTGCCCCAAGTGGTAAATGACATGGGAAACAGAACTGCACAGAGCTAGGAACGTTACTACACACAGCACAGACATGTATGAGTTTATGTACACAGCAACTACTGTATGCAACTTTTACTTGGTCAATACAGTGTACTTACTGTACAGAGCAGAGCACACATGCACACTAACAGGTACTTACAATGAGTATGTTAAAAAATAACCCGGTGTTTTTCACAATAGTTCAGAAGAATGAAGGGGGTATGTATCCACCCTACACTGATACACTGTTCACCACCTAGCTGGGTGAAAAAAGTAGCTGTATTTCATGCATGAGGAATACTTTACAAGCGTGGCAGTACAAAAGAGAGCATCACAAATTGTTAAAATAAATTAAATGTGAAAAACGTTGGTATGTGTAGCATTGCTAGCTCTACCTCAGGGTGGGGGGGATACTTTCAAAAAGGTCAGCTACATAATTAGCAGCAAATTAGAGAAGAGGTATTACCCAATGAAAGCTGTATCCAACAAGACTGCATCTTGCAATTAGCATCAGCATATACCTGCAGCTCTACAAATTTTAAATCCTTTCTCCTTAGGGCAGCATCTTCTTACTACTTTACAGAGGCCTGGCAGGAGGTTACATAGAGCTTCATAGCAGCATTACTTCTCATTTAAGCCTCTAAGATGCTCACTCTATTTCATTTAATAAAATAAACGTGAGCTTTAAAGTTCTCCTTTCTGCCTAACTAAATATTGCTGTATTATTACATTCACAAATTAAAGAGATTTTAAAAAAACACCTGCTGGTAGGCAGACAAAAAGGTAAGATCTAATGTAACAGCTTAATATTTAGAAGTATTATTAACAGCAACAACTAGAAGGAATTAGAATTGGAAAGCTATTAAGATTACTTAAAATAAAGCTATTTGTTAAAGCATGGTTCAATTTGTTTAGGGTGTTTTGTACAATTCAATGTCTGTTTTCCCACCTCCATACAAGACTTCTGACATTTTCTCTGTAGCCTACCTTCTGGTGAGGAGTTGCTATGTGACTGAGAGCACAGAACATTTTTTTAAACCTCTAGAACAAGAAAACATGAGTCAAAAGCCATGACTCCACCACAAGGACTGACATAGCGTTTTTCTTCACAGAAATAAAAAGAAAAAGTTGTTTTGCCTGTGAAATAGAGACCAAACATTCCAAGTGCATTTAACTATGCACAATATGCCCCAATAAGTTACATTCCCCATATATTCCCTGTAGCAAGTTTGCTGTATCTACTTTAGTTAAAAGCTTTGGATTAGCATTATGTACGTGTCGTATTTAGTGTGTTTCAAACACATCCACCAAGACTCTGAACACTGCATGTTGGTGAAGAACTTCTGGCAGGCTGCCATTTGGTTTGTATTACATCTGTAACGAGGTCACGTGAACAAACGCCAACAGCTGAGATGGACTGATCCCAGAAAATAATCCGTAGGCCTCTTCAATACGGTTTCTCTTTACTAGGGAGCAGGGGGAACAGGAGAGGAAGAGGAGGAGATTTCTACAGAAGTGTTTTACGGAGACATCAGTGTGTTCATTAGTAGAGTTTTACAGAAGTTTACCATACCTTCCTTCTGATTGCTGTGGTAACATGTTTTCCATGTGTGCATGAGAGAAATCCTGTATCTAGAGTGCTGTCTAGGTGAAGGTTAACGTTTTCTATTCTGCTTTAAAAACAAATCACTCTCCAAAAAGTAACTGGACAAGTTACTATAAATAGCAGTGTACTGCAAAAAAAATAAGCACTGTATGGCTTATGCAGCAAGTCCATTTAAAATTCACTCCAGTAATTTAAAAAAATTAAAAAAATATCAACTTACTATAAACAATTTAAAATATGTATAATACAACTTTGTATGCTCTTCATAACATCATGAATATTCTATGTAAACAATAGATTTTGAAGGATTTACTTCGCTCACATTAGTTTCAGTGCATTGTTTCTGTCCACCTGTTAATTTTTTTTACGGGAACTGTAATGTGTTGTCCCAAGTTAACCAACTGATTTTGCTCAGAATCTTCCTTTCTACACATTGCTTTGCAGAAAGGACAAGGGTTAGGGAAACAACTCTGTCCGTTTCCACAACTGTGGATAGGCCTAATTTTTCCAAGTTCTTCTGCCACAGTGCGTTCGTACATACGCTCTTGAACACTGAAGACTGAGATGTTCCTTGTGACTGAAGTGGTTATTTTACACAGGTATGCATCATAGATATCACCTCTTTATCTAGGTATATTTAAAGATATGGCTCTCCAAAAATCTTTCTGCATTCCATCACTCCAGTACTTGGTGGTCTATCACAATTACAAGTATTCTTCACTTGATTAGCTGTGAGACGATCATAGGCCATTTTGTACTCTCTGTCAAAAGCATCTGCAGAAGTAAGTAGAAAAAAAACCCTCTACAGACCATGCTCAAAAGCACAACCCAAATATAATGACAGCTAGTCACTTATCAGCAGGAAATAACTGTAAAGTCCTTTTTATTCAGCACTTACCATAGAATCACACGCATCTAATCTACAGATATTTTTTTTTTTTTGGAAGCTGAAAAACTAGTTTGCATACATTCATCATCTGTGCTTATTTGAATAATTTATAAAACTTACCTATATCAATGTTATCTCTTCCTAGGGCAACAAGTGAAAGAAATAGTATTTCTCTGTAAAGGCTCCTGAAATTGTAAAAAGTAATGTCAATTTATATACTGCAATGATATACCGCAAGACAATCTATATTAAAAATAGCTTGAAGCATTCAAACATCACTTATTTTTTAAATAATTCCTGATTGCCACCTCCAAAACCTTGTCGCTTCTGACCTCTGGAGAATGCCCTGGACTCCCCACATATGGACATGACTCGTGGAAGGTCCCTGAGGCACCTTCCAGCACATCAGTGGATGCCCTAAGTGCATGCAGAGTGAAGGATGCATTTAAGGCACTTAACCAAATCCCACCAAATTTCAAGCAAGTAAGCAGCTTGCTTTTTTGCATTTCTACATTATCTTCAACGTGTAGCCAGACAAGCAAATAAACACCTTCTCAATGCTCTAGCTGTTGAAAAGGCTACTATAGATCTTCTTACAACTAAAAATCAGTAAAGTCAGGCAAGAAACACACAAATTCATATGAAGTTATCTTCACTAATTCCACTGCTAATGGAAAAAAAACTTCCTAAATGAGACTTAATCTCCCTTCTTAGCTCCCCTTTTTTACCCTCCTGGAAACCTAAAAATATACAAAAACATCTACCCATGGACCCTAGGAATACGTGGATGTTTTTTGAATAAAAAAAAAATTTAATATAACATTTAATAATGAAATATATACACATATACACACTCCCTACTTGATTTGTCATCATTCATAAGTAAGAAGAAAAAGAGGTGGCTGTAAAGAAGACAGGGAGAGGAAAGAGTAAAAATTACTTTCTCCAATTTTTTTTCTAAAACAAGTTTGTGAAAGTTTTCACAAAAAAAGAAAAATATTTACCAGACTGAGGGATAAACTTGAGAACACTGCTGAAAAATAGTGCTTTTTCTTTAATAAACTATGGATATATAATTCATACACTTATTGTTGTCCAAGCTTGCTCCAGTTAGGCATGTTTGTACTCTTACCGCTGTCTTTTAATATGTGGCCATTTGTTCAATCTCTCCAATATTTGACTCATTGGTCCATACACATCATTCATCTTAATGCTTTTCACCATACTTCTCAAGAGCTCCTGATTAAAAGAATCATCATCTTTTTGCAATAAATGGACCATTGGGTACTTCTGGGCTGAAAAACATTAGAAATGCTGTAAGAATAAATATATTTGCGTAGCAAGTTATTAAAAAAAGATGGAAAGCTACGCAAACTGTGAAAACGTTGACATATATATGCAGTGAAGAACAATAAACATCAAGTCAAAATAATATCAACGTAAGGAAACACAAAAAAGCACATAAGAGAAAACTCAGCAGCTGTAATGGGTCACGAGCTCTTTTCAGGCATATGATCCAACACCGGCAACAAAATTCTTAGTAAGCAAATTTAAAAATAAGAAAAGCAGCTAAATGGATGAACTGCCACTATAAGTTCAGTGTATCACTGAAACATATTCCCTCTTATTCCTCCCTTCCCAATGAAGAAAGCCACTGGAGACATTGGTCAATGATTTGAAACAAATATGCTGGAAAATGAAACTTGTGCAAGCAGTTCACTGCTGAACACACAACCACCCTCCCTCCCTTCCAAAACAAGTCTCACAAACTCAGAATAGCGACACCGAACTTAACACTCACTCTCAAACAAAAGAGTGCGATTTTGACCTGCAAGACAAAAAGTAGTATGATCAAAAACCAGTTACGTATCTTGCACAAACTAGCCACAGAGATCTTTTTTCAAAACACATTCTCTCTTCAGTTTCTCAAAATGAAAACTGTTCTTTAAAAAAAACCAAAACACCACCACCACAACAAAAAAAAACAAACAAACAAACAAACCAAGAAACAAAGCTTACTCTGAGCATTCCACAAAATATACAGAGGCTGCCTTGGATCCTGATGCAATTTCATATTGTCCCATAGCATCTGAATAAGAACATATTTACTGTCCTCTGACATACAGTTCCGCGGAATCTGAACAGGAGAATGCACACATAAAGATATGTTATTATGAGGTCATGACACAGGACTTCTGCATTTAAAATATATCTTCAAATCTATAGGCCTCGCAGTTAAAAGCTTTAATATTGAAACTGCTGTAAAACCAGAGAAAACCAAATCTGAACAGGATACCAGTGATGTAGCAAATGAGTGTTTTGTGCATCTTCCTACAGTTCTAAAATCGTAACTTCATAGAATCACAGAATGGTTTGTGTTGGAAGGGACCTCAAAGGTCATCTAGTTCCAACCCCCCTGCCATGGGCAGGGACACCCTCCACTACACCAGGTTGCTCAAAGCCTCATCCAACCTGGCCTTGAACACTTCCAGGGATGGGGCAGCCACAACTTCTCTGGGCAACCTGTGCCAGTGCCTCACCATCCTCAGAGGGAAGAATTTCTTCCTTAGATCTAATCGAAATCTCCCCTCTTTCAGTTTAAAGCCATTTCCCCTTGTCCTGTCACTATACACCCTTGTCCAAAGCCCCTCTCCAGCTTTCTTGTAGCCCCTTCAAGTACTGGAAGGCTGCTGGAAGATCACCCCTGAGCCTTCTCTTCTCCAGGCTGAACAGCCCCAACTCTCTCTTCCTCCTCCTCCTGCTCACCTAGTCATCAAACTAATAAAACCAATTAGAAATTTCTCTTCTCTGTAGCTGAGGATCACAAATGACAGTGTGACCAGTAAAAGCTAAAACACCTCACACAAGTACTGCTGAGCCCAAGTTACGCATATTTTCCTCCAACTGACACATTCTTTACCAGTTCAGGACTGGGCTCGGCATACTGTAAGACACATTGTCTAATTGTTTCCTATAGGGGAAAACAAGCATTCCTCACATGTCAGTATTTCTTATCTGATTCCATACCTTGGAGTTTTTATTACAGTGCTCAGAAGAAAGTATTAATCCTGGTAAGTTGCTGGGCAAGTCCAAGCGCCTGAAATACCACACCAAATTCCAGAACACAATAGGATGGTGATCTACAAAGTCTGCCACTGTTATTGCATGATCTCCTTCATTTTCCAGTAAGCTCTCTAGCTCTTTCCATACCACTAGAGGACTGAGATAAGGAACTGTTATAGGATCAGGACTAGGTAGGCGCCATTCTAGGCCCAAGGAATCCTATGGTGAAAAAGAAAAAGTGCCATTAGTTGGAATGTAAATAAATTTACAAAGTTCATGAATGCTTTTGTTCCCTGTTAGACATGCCAACATCTAAAAGCTACAACTGATATTAGTTTCAATAATAATGTGTAGTATTTATCATAATTTGGGATTATTAATTCTGTTCTCCTGATTAATGCTGTTTCACATTTCTCTAATCTATCGCACACTTAAAAAACCCGACATTTAAGGCAGAAAAACTACACACTGTTGGTCCTTGCAAAGTAGCAGGCAGGCTACCAGTAGGAATGATATGGCTGATCTTCTGGTTTTCCTTCTCATCTTCTTCCAACGGACCAAAAGTACTGATACTCCTTGCTACAGGGTGACTTGTGCATTCTGACCCAGAGGTATTTTGTCTTCTTCCTGAGGGGATCTGGATACTTCTGGCACAAATATTGTCATGCTGCTTAGATTTGCTAGGAGGGAGAAAAAAACAGAGTTAAGAATCTCAGCTTTTTGTTTTACTCTGAGAGCTCAAACATGTACACAAACAGACAGAAATAAACTGGAAATAATCGACCTGACACCTCAAACTCTACCTTGTCAGCCACCACACTCATTCATGTTACAGTGCAAGCTTTGTTCCCCTTTGCACTCATAATGAACACAAACATCCTAAAAAGAGTTCATAAAATATGCAGAATTACAAATGCCTACATGAATTTTTTATTAGGGATGAAATGGTAAACACCATGCTGAAAAATCATGATGTGGCCAACTCTGAGACAAAGGAGAGGCAGCAAGGAGATCCTCTCTCGAATCAATTTCTCCTCTTCAGATAGTAATCTTACGAAATTTATTTCTGTTGATGAGGAATACATGCAAATCCACAGAGAACCTGAATAATTTCTATGCAGAAAATGCAGGTTTACCTATTTGAATTTACATCCTCTTGAACAGACATTAGAGATGTAGCAAGGCCAACAGTAGCTGCAGTGTTACAGACCTTCCCACTCTGATTTGAAAAAAGTGATGGGAACTGCATGTTTTCTGTAGAAGGGCTGGACTTCAGAAAATAACTGCAGGGAAAGCAAAAGCTTAACATCATCTAAAAGCCAAACAACAACCACTTCACAATTACAAGCATTCCAAATTGAGGAAAATTTTAATTTAAAATGTCCTTACCGTCCAGGTCGCCGAAGATCTCTGATTTCTATGCTTAAAAAAGGCAGAAATAAATTGCCACAGAACGGACACGTGGTATTGAGGTTTGAATCATCTGCTGTCCAACCTGCCATGATTTCTTCATCGTGAACCAAACAGTCACACGTTCGACATCGGGAACAGCTCGAGATGAGGACCTGCATACAGCAGATAACAGAACTCCACTGTTACACCCAAAACTACTCCTCTTTTACAAAGCAGTTACAACTGTAGCCAAAATCTTTGCTTTAAATGACTACTTCTCACCACTTGCATACAAGTTCAGCCACATTTTTGTTCCCAGGCTTTAGGCTGGAACATTTGGGCTTAAACTTCTGTATTTCAGAACAACTATTAAATCCAAACTGCATTAGCAGATAGTTGATAAATGAGAGGGATGAACATTGTCTGCAAAAATCTATGAAATGAAGGTCTTTGTTCTATTGTATTAAGTAGACTGGGATCTGGAACTATGCTCCTGAAATAAATATATATTAGCTAAGTGGGTTAGGTGATCCTTTTATGACTTCCTAGAGTACAACCAGCCAGTTACTCAATAATATTTTTATTAACGACAACATTTGCAACGTGTTTGCAAACATAATAGTACAGGAATATTTATGCAGCTATATAAGTTATTGTTAGCATTTAAATACTCTTCTGCAGTGACTGCCAGTATGACAGAAACAAAGGGAAAAAAGATGAAAATGACCAGTTACTAATCCAAATACAGTGTAAGAGTGAAAAGCAAAATGATCTTACTAGAAGCTACAACAAGAAATACCTAGTTATCTATTCTGCATTTTTAAATATAAAGTGCTATTTAAGACTTGGTATTTTCGTTTTAAACAAATTTAGCTGTCTGAATTCAATGGCATGCAGTTCTCAAACTCTTGAGAACTGCAGCTTTAAGGACTAAAAGATGTGACTGCAACAAAGACGTTTCTAGAGTAGGACTTGAAATGAAACCTACTGTCACAGAAATATTTATCTTTCAGTAGACAAGTTTTAAGCATTGAACTTGAGCAGACATTCAGAAAGCATTTATATGTAAAGATAAATGCATTTAGCATGTTAATTAAAATCATTAAGTCATCCTGTACCTCCATAGCGTAGTTCTGAAACACACTGGTACTACTTGTGCTGCAGGAAGATATTAACTCTGATTTGTCAGGGAGAGGGAACTTTGAAAGAGAACCTATTAACAGAAGAAAGCCAAAGTATTAGTTATTCAGAATATGCATTTTTAGTAAACTGTTTTTCTGGTCAAACAATACTGCAGTTATAAAACGTGTGATGGAAGATGCAACAAATCAGATATACTCAGACAGAAAGGAACGTGAAGCTGCCATCTGCCCAGCACCAACAATGGCAAAAATAAAAATCTACCAACACAGAATTTCCATATGTTCAGTTTTCTTCTTTTACAACAGTTGGTATCTTGGAAACAAATTTTACAGATTAAGTAGTTCATGCCCACACTTTCTGTCTGGACAAAAAACTAGGGAAGGATAAGAGATGCTGCTCATGACTGCAGATATCCCTGACCCATCTCTTCGCCACACTCAACGATCCAATTTCCCCTCTGCCTCAGGATGGCCCCGTGCCCTGGCTGTGATGGCAGCCTCCACTGCCCCTCTCCAGTTGCTCCACAACCCACAAACTGGGGGAACCAAATCTGGGCATGGTCTTCTAGGTGCTAAGTGGAAGGATCTAAACAGACAGATCTTCCTTCCATCCTGATACTGCTTAGCACGCTGTACTGCACAATGACAGCAGTACAGAAACGACATAAGTCACCACCAACTATCCAGAGCAGATTAGGGAGAAAAAACTCAACTCAATCTCTCCGATAATCAGCTTCAACAGTGGCTTACAGCAAATGATAACTATTTTCCAAATAGGATTTTCACTGCTTTAGAAAACAAAACCAGACTAATAAAGGTAACATTTGAAAGTTTCTTTAGGTGTTTTCTGGAGCTCTACAGCTTACACAAAAAAGATGATTCCATGAATACTGAAGGACCGAAAGGGCCCCTTATTTGCATAGCTGCAGCATCCAGAAACTTGAAGGACAGGATGTTACTGTGTAAGTTATTCCACAAGAAACAACACCCAAACCAAGGTTCTACAGTAAAAATATCCATATGTATGGATGCATCTGTATGAGTAATACTTTGCAGGCAGGAAAAGAAAAATTTACTTCTTTCACAAAAGAGACTAATGACTAGGATGATCCCAAACTGAGAATTATGAAAGAACAATTTCTAAAACTGGAATATTTTTGTTCAGATCAATGAATGCAATGCAAAAGCTGTCTCTTACCACACTGGTCAAATTGTTTTGATGAGCCATCGTGGGAAGCTGAGCTTTCTAGGCTTGTCCTGCTGAGGCCAATTCTCTTAATTTCTGATGTAGTATTCTCCTGAGGAGAAGCACTTTCAAAATCATTGCAGACATCATCATCAGTTAGAGAAGTAGATTCCGAGTCCAGAGCTCCCAGAGATGAAACACTTGCTCTGTCTGAATTTTGATCCTGAGAGAAGAAAATAAACTCCACTGAGAAAAGGAAAACAAAAATATTTCTAAAAACAAGCGGCGGCCTTCTTTGTCTCAGTAAATTCATGGCGCGAACGCCCCTTCCTTGAAAAGTCACTCAGCTCAGAACCGTATTCCGAACAAATGCGAAACAAGGCAAGTTTCACTCCGGGTTAAACAGCTACATGAGGATTCTTTTTAAGAGATCGTCCGAGTAAAAAGATCTAAATGAAAACTTAAACATTTTAATCCTATAACTTTTGCCCACCATTGCCATGGAAGTTATTAGCAGCCATAGGAATGCATTAGGATAGGCAAGGCATCATTAACACTTTAGTTAATTAGTCTCGGATTGCTTTCAAGCACATTAGGAGAAGACATGAACAGTAAACTGCATCTATTTTCATTCCCGAAGACTGGGAATAAAATGAGATTTGGATTGAGCTGGTAGCAGCAAAGAACTTTCTAAACAGATGACCTCAGTTTAAAATTAGCCTTAAATCATTTTGGTAATCAATGCAGCAGATTTCCCCTTTTTTATAAAAGCTGTAAAGAATTAAAAATGTTATTGCTTAAGTCTTTAAGTAAATAAGGGAAGGCACAGCAGTCTTCTCTACATTGCAACACACTCCGGTATATTTGGGTTTTCCCATTAAATATGCTCTGAACCCACACTAGACCAAAATTTTGTTTGATTCAGGACAATGAAATTAGTGTCATGGAAACTCAAGCATGATTAAAACAACTGGATACACACAGTCTACCATGATGCATGTGATTCAAATGGGGGACTCATCACATGGGAGTCTGTGATCGTGTCTCTACAAAGCTTCTTCCTCAATTTATAGGATCATAGGTTTTGTGGGGGGAGGAAGAAGTAATGGTAAAAATTTACCTTTGAGGATGCAGCATACGTTGTAAACTTTGAGTACCACTTGCTAGCCTTCTCCGCAACCCCTTTTCCAGCAGAAAACATGCTGCTTTTCAGAACATCAAACTTCGGTGTCAACAGCGTATCCAAGTTGAACGATGGTGAAGACACAAGCGTTAATGCACCAGTTGCATCCTGTGGCTGTTCCTTTGCAGGACTGTTTGGGGAATAGGCTGGGGAGGACCAAAGCCTGTCTCTTGGCCTTTCTTCATATTTTGCATGATAACTCTTGGATTTGATAAGACTGGATGGCCTCGGGGAGTTCGGAGGAAGGCTGGACCTCCTACAAGGTTGGATTACTGTTGGGCTCTTTTTATTAGCATTTCTGTCATCACAGGGTTTTTGCAACTCAATGCTTGGGGCACGACTTGACAAAGGGCTGCTCATATTGTTCATGTACATGACTATTTCTTCAGCTAAATCTCGTCTTGCAGATGGAGTAGAAACACTTCTATCATCATCATCCTCCTCATCCTCTTTCTGCTGTTCTGTCTCAGCAACCAGCAGAGACAGTGGATCAAATCCAGTTTCAACATCTGTCTTTTCAACTGGCTTTACTGGAAAGCTACTCTTTCTTTGCAGCCTTCCAGATTTTTCACTGGAGGGTTTCACCGCTGCAGACGTTTCAGGTTCTGCATCCAAGTCTTCCAGATCAAAGATAACAGGAGACTCTGTTTTATCTGTAAAACTGCAATCAAAAGCTGCATCTTCATCACTAGATTCTTTCTCCAGGCTTTCTCTCTTAGATCCTAAAGAGGAAGTTCTGATATTAAGAGTTTTTGGCCTTATGCTTTTCTGTAATGCAGTAGATAGGATTTTGGCATCAGCTCCTAGTTTTTCAACAATTTCTCCAGGGTTTCCTTCCTGATTTATTCTATTTATCATGAGTCCCACTAAGCCATCTCCACTCAGGTTACGGTTCCTGCTTTCCCAAGGTATCTCCCTTAAGTCAGGTTCTACTGCGCTTTTATGTCTCTTCCTCAAGGATTTACTTTTTATAACTTCTGCTTCACTGGCATCCTCAAAAGATGATGTAAACAGCAATCCTGCAGAACTCTCTGAAAAACAGATGAAACAAGGTGCTTTATTTCTTGCTAGTCAAGAAAATGAAACAATTACAAAAGAATGCAAATTTGTCTCGTCTTTCAAACAGCTTCCAACACAGAGATGGAATTCACTATGTATTGTGCTAGTCCTTGAAAAGTTGGGTTGACCATAGCTGTAACTTTTAGGAAGGATCAGATGATAAAACGTTTCAAATCATACAACTCAAGAGTACTTTGAAAGACACGATCAACAAAAGTCTCAGATGTATTTAGGTTACTCTTTTGGAGACATATGCCATTATTAAGAGGTTTGAAAGCTAGCGACAGCAAAGGTATCCAGGAAACGACAAAAAAAAAAAAGCAGCCCTTTCTAACCTGATGAATTCGAAATAGTGCCAAAAAAAAAAAGGGACTTCTTGTCAGAGAAATCTCCATTGTTTTGCCAGAGCATAAAGATGCAGACTTCAAAGTATGCTATTACAGTATTTCAAGTACAGCTGACAGTATTATAATAACCAGATTTGACATTACTAAAGACTAGTGAAACCTCTTGTCCATCCTGAAGGAGCTTATTAGTTGCTCGAGGTAATAAGAAAAAAGCAAGACCTGGGATTTTGTAAGCAGATGTTAACTATAGACAAAAAAAAGGCAAACAAGAAAAAAAATCTGGAAATGCAAAATATTTAGACATATGTCCCTGACACAGCATATGCAGACTTTAACCCAACCTCACTCCCACAAAGTTGCTTCCATAAATTTCATTGGCCACTGTCATTACACCAATAAAATGTTGTAAATTTTGTGGACAAAAGAACTCATGCACACTACTTGGAGCTCTTACTAGAAACAGAATATATAGAGACAAAACTGCACAAGAATCAAAATCTATTTTCTCTTCCACTCACCTGTGCTATCTTCTGCTATGGTATTATCAACTGTTCCGTTGAGTCGCACTATGCTAGAAGTAGCTTTGTCATTACTTGAGTTCTGATAATTTAGCTTAGGTAGGCAGTCACCACTCCCTTTTGTGCTCTCCACTTCAGACACTGTAGACAGAAAAGGACAGTCAGTTCTTCAGAATCAAAGCAACTTAATTTGAATCTCAAGTTTCCATTTCCTATTAGATGATTTATGGAGGATTAAGTGAGAGTATGTTGCACATATCCCATGATATCTACTTGGGCAGAGGTTTTCAGGCTGGAAACAAGTGAACTATGGATATTTAAACCCCAGCACTACTTTTATAACTGGAAGATCCGTCAACTTTTGTCCATAGAGTTCAAGTAACCAGTACTTGGATATCAAAATTTGTGGTGGTTGTGGAGATTAAGACCACCCTCATTCACTTGCAAAGAATGAGTGTAAGAGTATTTTCTCTTCTGCCGTTGCAAAAGCTCACGGCCAACAAGCCTGTCTTCATACGGATCTTGTTACCCCCATGACCATAACTCCACAAGAGAAATGAAGTAAATGTTGCAGTATTTATATTCACATCTTCTAGATATGAAAGAAAAATTCTGTTGTCAGGTGGCTACCCAAAATAGACAATTACTTCTCTAAAGGAAATCAAGCATTTTAATATTCTCAAGTTGTATTCAAAGTGTTTTCAGCACATTAGAGACTCATAAACTTGTCTTAATTATGGCTAAAAAATTTACGAGCTTTCAGCAGAATTCACATTTACTGTGTCCTCAAAAGTTTCATTAAACCTAAATAACCTGCCTGCCATCTTACAGGTATGTTCTTATGACCATGGGTAACAAAAGTTTTCAAGAAACTGAAGGAAAAATACTAATGCTGGAAGCAAGACTGTAGTGAAATGAAAACACTGAAGTAACTTTTCTGGTTCTATATTTTCTCATACTTTCACACCACTTCTGCTTGACAAGGAGACAGTTAACTCAAATAGTAGGGGAAAGTACACTGAAAAATTATTGAAATAATGATATTATTAGGATAATATTTATTATTAAGAGCATTTCCAATGAACATATACGGGTATCTATAGTACTTACACATTTTTACTACGCAATCTGATCTGCTATATGTTTGCATAAAGTCTATGCTGCTCAACTGCAGTTAAGAGAATCAGGAGCAGCAGATGTAAAACTTGAAGAAAAAAAAAAGTCCACAGCAAATCCAAAGCCCTTCCCACTTCTGATATATCTCCTAAATTTTGAGAATGCCACCAGGGAGGCTGAGCAATTTAGACCTCTCTTACAGACCTGTAAAAATTGAGCTGTTCTGCTCTTATGGGATTTATAAAGAAAACAGACTGGTAGAAAAGTCCTTCCTGTAGATTATGCTTATAAAGCAATTTGGGTTTTTTAAAGAGACAAAAACATTAAGCTGCAATTATAATGAAGCCTTTATATTACCATTATCACTTATTTGAAGCAGAGGAGGGAAAAAAAGAACTGTAATTGTAGAAATTAAACCATTGGACATCCAGAAAATTACATTTAGAGAAAAGGAGGCATGGGCGTAAACTGGCATTACCACTCACACTCACTGTAAAAAAATAAAAAAAAAAAAATCAGCTGCCCCACTTAGCTTTTGCTGAAATCCCTGTTTATCCACAATGAACTAGATATTTGTTTTCACAAGACACATACGAGAACTGGAATCACTCTCCCTCTTGTCCTCTCTTTGTTCTTGTATATCTTGAAGACAGGTTTTCCCTTGCCTGGCTTCTTCTTTCACTGACGCGTTATTGCCACAGTCAGGAAGTCCCCCTGTCGTAACAGGGTGATAACAGAAACAGTGATTATGGTATTTAATAGTGTGACATCATTAACCAGAATAAATTGAACATCCACAGGAATTCAAAGGCCTCTTATCAAGTACATTCCAATTAACAGCGACCACAAAAAAAAGTGAGAAAAATGATTGGCTTACTTTTATAGTATAAACATTGAAGTGATGCTCTACAGGATGAAATTAAAGGGGTAATTTGCAACGTTTCTTTTAAAATACTGTACTAAAGCACTGCTTGTCTCTGATTCTGTTGCCTGGTTTATGTGATCAAAATGTCACATCTTTTCAAGAACTCTAAGAGGCATCTAAACATGGTTTCATTTAGCATAGTATGTTTCTCAGAGTTAAGGCACGTAATTCTCAAGGTTTTACTCTAGAAAGTAAAACAAAAAAATGAAACAATGCAGCAGCAACCATGAGTTTTTTTGCAATATAAGATTAAAACAAAAATAGCCAACACCACCCAAAAAAAACCACTGCAAACATTCAAGCCACTATGTGGTTTAAGACAAAACACTGACTCAAGTTTAACTAATCTAGTCTGATTAATTGATTTCAAGAACTAAATTTACTTAACACTAACATGGTTGTTCCTCTGCCAGGTAGTCATAAAGCATTAGCATCAAAATAAAGCAAATAAACAAAGCAGATGAGAAAGTTTCCGTTCATTGTAAACACTAAGTGAGCACTTCAAGTCACAGCATTCCATGCCCTTTGTCCAGGTCAATCTCAAGTCTCCAGCAGTCCCACAGCATCTTTAGGAGGTTTACTCTCATGCAGTTTAGGAGATAACAGTAAGAACCTGTCCAGGATCAAGAGGGTACAACATGGCCTAAAGTCAGCTTCCTTCCCTCTTTTCCCTAAAGATGCTGCACTGAAGGGAAAAGTCCTTGTTACTACTGTAAAGATAACAAAATATTCTGGAATTTATGGGAAAGTTTTTGGGATTGCCTGAAGAATCAGCGTGCATTCTAGCTACATGCTTTCATGCCAAAAAAAAAAAAAATCTGGAAAAAAAATCAGTTGATGACAAAACCAAATACCATTAATTATATAAATGACAGTTTCTTAGCAAAGGACTAATTACACCTCTGTAGTTTACATGGTCTGAGTTGCAGCCAACATCACTGAACTCTTACATAGTGGTTTGCACAGATGGGTTTTAAAAAAGTGGTTTATCAGTAAGGTCAGCTTCATGAAGAACAGGCAGAAATAAGGTAAATTTGTTCAAGGTCATCCTGAAGCCTAGTGATAGAGCCAGAAGTAGGACTGCAGTCTCCTGAGTCTAGGAGAAACACTCTAGCCACTAGGTCATCATATCTATTCTGTTTGTCAGGGCAAAGATTTATTTGTACATATTTGAAACGTAGAACAGCCCTGGTCGGAAGGGACCTTGAGAGATGATTCAGGGGATCTTCCTACATTTGTACGTGTATATTGTAAAGGTCTTCCAAGGTCAACTACAACTAAACTACCTATATTGCTGGTACTTTAAAACGTGCTGTCTTACTTTACTAGTAGTAAGTTATAAACACTGGGCAAAGTAGTACCTACAAAAAATACAAACTACAGGTAATCACCAGTATGGTAATATAGCTGTTTGAACGGAACCTAAATCTTTACTGGAAAGAAAAAAAAAAATTTACAGCCTCAAATATTACACTTATATTTTAGATAAAAATGAATACGATCATGTCAGTAGGTACACAGAACCTGCAAACAGTACTCCAAACTCAGGGACTAGTTTCAGTTGTCTCAACTAACATCAAAAGTGGGGTAAGCAGAAAAAAGGCAAGGCTGGACAGAAGTTTCTGCCAGTTATTGGCTATTGTACAAACTAGGAGAATTACCACATCAATTCCAGGTTCATATTTTGATTCCATGAAGAGCTGATACAATAAATAAATCATAGAATCATAGAATGGCTTGGGTTGGAAGAGACTCTCAAAGATCATCTAGTTCCAACTCCCCTGCCATGGGCAGGGAAACCCTCCACTATTTAGGATTTGAAGACCAGAAAAAAAAAGAAAAAGTTTTTTTTTTCAAAATTATGCAAGAACTTTTTTTATTTCTTTCTAAAACAATTTTATCATCAAATCCACAACAAAAAGCTTTTTGAAATACTTTTCTTATCAGCATGAAAACACAAAAGAAAAGGATGTGAATACTCTACCAGGAATGGCTGTATGTGAGGTGTTTGCTGGTAGCTTTTTCAATGCTTTTTTAAACTGTGCTATTCCTAAAACAACGTTTCGTATTTTCATCCATAGGAAATAGCCACCTCGATTGCTTGAAGGCCAGGTACTTTCCAAAACAGCCTGGTTTGGAAACATCAAAGTCAAATAGAGTTATCTTTAGGAACCGTCAGTTGTGAAATCATTAATGTAAATTTCAAATTGGGGTACATTGGCAGCCAAAAAGTAGATTTCTAAATCTACAAAACCAAAGACAACGCAGTTTGTCTGTCTTGTATTTCTTCCAGTTACCTGAAGCGACAGAATTCTATCTGAACTGCTCTCTTATTTTGCATGCTTCCATTTGCCTGGATAAAAATGCAAATTTTTTTTTTTTCTCCTCTTTCAAAGCAAACTTACCTTATTATAGTAGCCATAAGTGATGGCATTAGGGTCGACCCCAGCTTTCTGCATTTCGAAAAGCACTCTCACTGCCAGCACAGGCTGACCATACTGCCCACACAGTTGCATGAGTACTCGGTAGCACACCTGCAAGTACACACAGTTAGCACTGCGCTTCCAGAGGCAAGCACGTACTCCGCTCAGTAAAACCTACGGGCTATTTCTGGGGTTGACTTGTTTTACCTCATCAGGTGGATCTATTTTTTTGGTATGCATTTTTTGTAGCACGTCATAGGCAGTTCTCAGAGCTCTCACTTTTGAATGGCACACTTTCACATATGCCGGAAGGCAGATAAACCAGAGACCGTAGCAGTGACGTAACAAACATCTGGACCACATCTGTGGTATGGATGAGTACTTCTTAGCAATTTTATGTGCAGATTTAATTTCCTGTAAAGAATCATAAGGACTATTCATGTTTATTTACATACGCATTACACGAGCCTACATGTTAAAAACTGAACATGCACCATTATACATACAGAAACTGCAACATTAATATGAACAACATATTCAATAAAGTGGGGAGAAAAGTGAAAGCAGAGTGACACCAAAAAGAGTTGTTGTGCAACACTCCCCTCCTCAAAACTTGCCTTTCTTGAAATTTATGTCTAACTTTTGGTCTGCATTTTTTGGAAGAAACATTTCAAAGTTAGAGCCTCTCTTAAAGCCCTGGACAGTGAAAAGCCATCAAAAAGTGGCCTTGGAAGCCCAGCAGTTTATGCTCATGGAGAACAACGGGAAGAACACAGAAGGTCTAGGGACAGCACAGCAAATGACAATCTGTGTGCAGGGGCTCTGTACGATAACGGTGTAGGCAAGAAGCACAGCTAAACATCTAAAGAGCAGTTATCATGGCTACCTTCTGGTCACTGTATCACTGAAGAATCATTAAGTCAGGCTACAGCCACTGCCCGTCAGTCTTCAGCTAAACTCCAAATGAAGGCAGCAAGCTGTCACTTTCCAAAACGACTCACACTACAAGAATATCTGTAAGTACCTGTTTAGTTCTTCTGAACATTGGTGATGGGCTGTTGGGACTACTGGCTTTTGAGGACAGTTTGTGGTTTGGTGCTGTGAGAAATCCTTCGGGTCGCTCGAACAAATCTAGTTTTAACACCGGAAAGCCATTATAGCTGTAAAAGAAATGTGTCACTTCAGTCCTGGAAGTCAGTTCCAAAGGAAACACGTCACATAATAGCAAATGAAATCAACTACACAGTCGCACTAGAAGCTACACAGGAAGCAGAAAATACAAAAGTAAACCTTCAAAGACACTGTTGACAAAGTGGTTTACTAAACCATCTGCATGATTTCTTAAGACTGCACACTCTCTTAACCTGTTATTTCAGTGTAAGCAACTCCAATTGATAAATATGTTTGCTTTCACAGCATTTTCTTTAATTAATGTGTCCAATGCATTTGTATTGATTCTAGTTAATAAAAAAATAAATCTGCGTGGCTTAGTCACTAGTAAGCATCACATGACAGAGATTTATTAAAATCAATATGAACAATATCAAACTACCTAAAAGATTAAATTAGATTTAAAAACGTTTCTCAGAATTAATGAAGAAACCAATAGACAACTCATTTGATGTAATTGCTAAATTATTAACACTGGTTTTCAGAGATTCTTTGAAATGTACTCTCTCTTTCCAAAGAGTATCTGCAGCTTGTATTGTTATCAGTAGTAGCAGCAGGCCAACAGACTGGGTCCATTAATTTAAATTTTAACCTTAAAAAGTGTCAATAGCTAGCACAATGTAATGTGAACACACAGCCAGTTTTATTGAGTATTATTGCTTCTGTGTGTACACGCACACAAAATCATCAAAACTCCAAAAGAGCTGCCATATTAGGCATTTTAGATACATATTTTTACTTGTGCAAGGAAAAATCTGTGCTTTGCAGTTATCACAAGAACCTAGAAACTTAAATCTACAAGGGCAGATGTTGGGATTTTGGCTAGCATCCTACAGAGTCCTTCGGTTACCTGTATTGTAGAGGGTGCTCTTCACCATTTGGCAGATGAGGGATCTCAGGTGGTGTTATGAAAACCGTGTGCTCGCTCTTGTATGACTCATCCAGCTCTATGAGTCGTGTTTCCCCAGTTTTGTCCATATCTACCTGGAGAAGTCACGTTAAAAGAAAAAGTAGTTACTAGTGTTATGGTATCAGCATCAAAGGATTGCATCTTGAAAGTAAGGATGGCTTGCAAAGTTATAATGAGAATAGTAAGTGTTGTGTTGGTTTTTTAAACTTTACTCCAACACAATAATCAATGTTTAATGATATATTCTGAATTGACTGTTTTCAGGTAAATATTTTAAGTAGTTGTACAAAGAGGTTAATCCTTCTGAACAGAACAATTTCTGGAACTATGTTTCAGAAATACCCTGGCATTTAAATATGAAAATAAGAGCTTTCCCCCCCCCCCTCTATTTTAACCACTGGAAATGATAACAAAATGTATCTGATTGTCTGATGTATATAGAATCTACAAACAACACTATCTAGCAATTTCAATCACTTACATAGTCACTAAGGTCATGCTGGTTTGTAGAGATTGTAGAAATACACATGCATTCAAACAGATAATGGAATAAAAACATGTGACTTCAATGAAATTAAAGGAGATTGAAACAACTCTGTTTCTAGAAAACTCCACACCTGTAATCTGAAAGGTGAAGTGTAGTTTCATGATTTTTCTCTCTTTCAGATAACTTGACAGTTGTACATGTGAAAATATAGCAAATATTCAGTGGTCCTGTCCTCTCATAGCCAGCACAGGAATTCAATCCATGGATAACAAAGGCAACTCGTAATAATACTATCATTAAGCATAAATTACAGCTGTACTTGATTTGTTTTGAGCTTCGTAACTGGCAATTTCACCATAAATCTTTGCTTTGCTAGCCTGGCCGTTGCAGAGAAGGGGAGGAAGTTGCACTTCCCAAATTAATGCCCCTGCTCTAAAGACAGCAGCAGAGATACTCCAAGGCTCCAGGCAGATTCGATGCATCAAACTGCAGGATCAAGTGGGATAAAACTGTCTAACAATTTCACTGAAAGAATTTCATTCCACTGCTTGAGACAAAAATACAGAATTAAAGCAAAACTCAGCCACCCCAAATAAGATTTTGGCAAACTATGAACTGTTTCCCTTTGAGAAAAAGAACAGACAAGTCTTTAACAATACTACATGGTTCCTACTGCAACTGTTCGCACTACAGAAGCCACTGGGAACAGAGCAAATATAGAGTGTATTACATTCCACCCCAAAACCTTTACTTAGTATTTGTACTGGTATGTGTATTGCTTTGTCTCTGATCCTCTGTCCCCAGTTGTGTCTCCTCCAACACCTCATAAGTTCTGCTTCTGCGTGTGGGATGAAACGCGTCTCCATCTCAAAGAGTTGGCACTATCAAAAACTATTTACTCAGTCACTCACAGAACACACTTTTTATCCACATATTGGTAGCCCAGTGCTCAGCTCAAACACTGTCACAGTTTACATTTATAGCCATTACTTAAATGGTTTAAATGGTAGCCAAATGGTACATTATTTCAAAGAAATGATTAAGCAACCTGCAGAACCCAAGGATGCATGTTCTTCATGCCTTAAGGGTTTAGCAACAGAGAATTAATGTACAAAAAGAAGTATATTCCACAGTAATCTCCCTCTGGTGAGGTGGAAACACATCGAGTAGTTTCAGTAGAATTCGTGAATATTTAAAATTTGATAAACATACAAAGAGGTGTTCTTAATTACACATTTTACTGCATGAGACAGATGGAAAGTATTAGCAAACCGAATCAGCCAAGTAGCAAGAACATATGGCTCCTGAAAAGCAGAAATAAATGAAACCTTACTTGGCAATTTAAATACTTCTAAGGATGTAAAAACCCCACAGTTAGAAGTTTCACCAGTGAAATACAATAAAGCTGGTAGCTTAAATAAGTATTGAACTGAGATAATTTTTGAATTCCTGGAAAAATGAAAACTTGTGAGACAATTACACCACAACTTTCAGTAGACAAAATGGATAATCAATTACAGTCTCTGCTGCTGCTATCTAGGATAAAATAACATGTAGAAAAGATTACTCTTCAGCTTAAACTATTCTTATAAATTATTTGAGACAGGCCTTAGATTATATTTTATAGAACTAATTTCACAGTACATAAACTTTATCTCAACCCAGTGGCTTATAACTACCCATAAGAACTGTTGTATCATCTTTCAACCGTGACATCACTCTTTCAGGTACTGGTTCATCTAGTGAAAGACATTAGATAAATATATAAATAAATAGCCACTTTACTGGAATCATTCAAATTTGATATTTGGTCAAAGTAGAGCATCTTGGCTAAAGCTCTAATGTCATATAGGAGTCCTTGGTATACTTCAATATTTTGACTTTGTATGTTACTGTTAAGCACAGTATCAGAGATAAGAAATCAAGAAAGAGAAGCAGGAAAGAGAGGATGTGGCAAATATATCATTGTTCAAAGAAATCCGACATGGGAACCCACTCTCATAGCAATGAAAACCTAGTTTCACAGGCAATGCTACAGCCATGGCTAATCTTAAACACATAGTAATTCTGGTGCCTCAGTTTCCCTGCAATTATCACTGGCACTGAAGTAGTCCCATTAAGACAACAGAATGAAATCCTCACTGACAGAAATAGAAATTGGAGAAGCACAAGTGTTTTCTGTAAAATTTATTCTCATGGCACTATTATGACCCTTTTTTTTTTTTTCTTTATAGTGGAAAAGAGCTGCCCACAGCATCAACTAGCAAAATAACTGGTGTCTGCTGCAGCTGTACGAGTGGCTACTTAACCTTTTGGAAAAGATGAAAGCTCCAACAGCTCCACAGATTACGTGCAATCTCACAGTGGCATCACCAACCCACGTATTCCTTTTTCAGAAGAACTGTCTGAATTCCCAGGCAAGATAACATTAGCTAGGGCATTAACTTCAGCGCTCTAGAACAAACTGTTCTATAAAATGGAATTTGATACTTACATAGTCATCACATTCTGAATGTGATGCATTAAGTACCATCAGACCATACTTATGTATTTCTCTTAAAACCTAACTGCCTTCAGATTTGTTTTCCAAACAATGACTCCTTTAGCTCTTCTGCACTGTCACAGCCATAAATAGAAACTGTAAATAGCAGTTTTCAGAGTCTCTAGTATTAATTCCTGTGGAACAAACAGCAGGTGACCTACTTTACAGGAAATCCTAGACAACATGTGCATTACTCAAACACTCGTGTCCCAGAATAGAGTGTTACAGGTAGCCAGTAAGATGACAAGCAGCTGAGGAATTTCTTAAAATATTCACAAAAATTTATTTCATGTTACAATAGAAGCAAATAGGCATATAAGATTGATAAGATTGTGGGTTTTAGTTCAGTTCTTCTGAAAACAAAAACTAATGAGAAAAAAATTTCAAGCAGCCTCAAAACAGTTTTGCAGATCCTCTTTGGAAATGCAATGAATTTTCAAAAGCTAACATACCTTTACTTTTTAGAAAATTAGTTCTTCACAGTGCTCAACACTAAACTAATTTGGACCTTTCTTAGAAATATCTCAGTTTTTTTAAAAATCTAAGTGACTAAAAAAAAAGACTAAAAAAGAAATCCACTTTGAACTGGGAAATCCAACCTTCCATGAGCTCTAGTCCAATAGAAGTTCTAAGCTTATTTCAAGACAACACGATGGTGTTACGCTTTCCCATTTCTTGTCACATAATCCTCGACAATTGTCTTTCCTTCTCAGGACAAATGAGAGAACAGCATAGCAACAGATAGCAAAGGTGTTCTTTACCGCAACACAAACAACAGTAGAGTGACAGAACTCACAAAATTCAAAAAACCCATATGTTTCATATCAGTCAACATTTAATAAGGTCACTAGAAAACATTGGTATCAAGAGAAGAGTATCAATACAAGCACTGTATTTAAAATATTTACATCAGCAAGTGACAGCAGTATGAATGAAAGGAGACTTGATAAAAAGATTCATTTTGTTTACTTTTAGTACAAGCCTTCTGAAAATTCTCTAAGAGTAACTCGAGAACTACTGTTAGAAAGAACTGGCCAGCAGATTGTTTCTAAAAAGGTCAAGGAATCTTCTATTTATAGTGACTAAAAAGTAGTGAGATCTCCTGATATTCTTTTAGTGTGCTGCTTGTCAACCCCATTCCTACACAGCTGCAAGAAATATTACACAGTCTATAAACATGCTTGTAGCTTTATCTAAGGAATATAATTCTCTGACAAAGAAGCTCAAAGTTGCTATTTGACAGTCAGAATGTTACATTTCTTACTATGGGCCAGTATTTCAGAAGCTTACATATACATGAAAATTAGCACTTGCAATTTTTTCCTCACAATATTATATTTACACTTTCAAGAATTTAAAGCAGAAAATGAAACAAAGCCCAACAAAAAAAAAAGGAAAATGGAAGGCTCCAGTGGCTAGAAAAAAAGGAAGTAAAAGAAAAAATAGAAATAAATTTGCACTTCAAATATATTCTGCTTGTACTGTATCAGATAACATAAGCAAGAGAAGCAGTTAAAAAGCTATATGCATATGAAGACATGCTTACTTTATCGACGCAGTCATCAAAAAAGGCAAGGCTTGCGTCCTTATCACTGACAAAGGAACATTCTTCAATGAAGCGAATAAACATCTGAGTTTTGGTCATCAGTGTATAGAACTTCTGATGTGAACGATCTCGACTTTTGAGGAAACCTGTAAAGCAAAGTCAGCAGCATGTAAGAATGCCTAAAACGAGAAGCCCTCACCAAAAGCCAGCATACGTTCTACTAATGAGCAATAACCTTTCGGTAGCCTTTGCCTGTACTATGCAATTTTTTCTGCAATTACATTTCTACCATCACTCACAACACTAAGACTGCAAATGTTTCTATTCTTTAAATAAAAGAAAATCTAAAATAAAAAATTAATATACATAAAACAAGTTTATGACTCTTCACCTTGTAGTTCAAAGAGAGAACTTGCATCTGTGGCTGTTTCAGAGGGTGCCTCTGTTATTGGCCTGAGATAAGACCTGTAACCTTTTAGTATTGAGGCCATGAAACATAGAAATGCTTCCTGGATTTCCAAATCTAACAGATGTAATTTTTTCCCAGAATTAAAATCATAGTCATTCATTGCTAATTCCATCAACGCATCTTCTCTTGGTCTCTGTTGCACTGTGAACAAGAACAACATCATAACATTTTACTTTTCCGCTTCCCCCACAATATTGGTAGAAAAAAATAATTTCTCTTTATCCTACTAGATTAACTGCTTCCTGAGCTCTTAAGTTTGGAACAAGTTTAAATAAATGCAATTAAATTCAATCTTGACATGCTACAATGGATTATGCTTAGTGTAACAAGTTACTTAAAGACACATTTAATTAGTTATATTTATCTTTAATGTGGCACACTACATCCAATGTAAATCTTACTACGTATTTTCTCCACTCACATTCTGCCAGTTGCTGATATAAATTACTTAAAGTGTTCATCAGATTTTTACATGGTTTCTTCGGTAAGATCTTCCATGCAATAGCTTTCTTATCTCCAGTTCTGGAGGAAAAAAAAAAAGAAAAAAGTATGAGTATACACTGGAATATGTGTGCATATAGGACTGTATTCAGAGGATTTTTCTGTCCCACCAGAGAAATGGCAGAAAATATACAGTTTGCCCCGTGAAAACAGGAGTGAGCAGGATTGAAAACCAACCGAAGTCAAACTTGATTTCCTATCTGAAGATTGGATCGCAGTCATCCGACCAACGGCCTGTGTTTCAGGACGATAATTATGCAGCCACACTCTGCAGCACTGAAATCAATCCACTTAGAACCCATGAAAGACAGATTGGTAGTATCAAGCACCTGCCATTGCACAAGCAACCACCACACACGCCATCTTCTGCGCTGTAATTACTTAAACTAGCGTGGAGATAACGACTAGAATGCTCGTAGTAACCCCAAATCAATTTGGTATAACTGCTTTGTGTTTAGTGCATATAGATTTGGACTCAACTGTATCATTACCACGATGAGAAAATATTACAACAGTCTTTGTCAACAGAGGGCACCAGCGAGCCTCAAGACCCTATCAGTCACAAAGTCACAAAAATTGTAAGCATTTGTTCGACACTTTTTTCCATACAATGAAATGGAAATAATCTGTTCTAAGAAAACGCATAGGAAATCAGGTAAAAGTAGAATGCAAATAGAAATAACTGGAAATAAACTATTTTCCATTAATAAATATGTAGCTCACTAGACAAATACCAGAGGAAATGCACAAACGCGTTCCTCTCATTCAAAAAGTAATAAAAACAAAACTGAAGTTATTGCAGCCTAGTTTGAACTAGTTCCTGAAAACTTTAGAGCAGAATTGCTATATAAACTTGGTATCAGCATAAAATCCTTAACAAAAATTTCTAATTACAAATACTTAAATATATGTAACCTTCTCTAAATCCACACACAACTACTGAAGTAAAAATGAACCCAAAACCCAAGAAACTTTAGAAAGAAAAAAAATTTTCAGTTGGGCATAGTAATGCCGAAAGACTGCTACTGACAGAAGGACGACACAAAAAAAACACTGACCAAAGACTTTGAGAAGTAACACTAAGTATACACTGAGTATATTAAGCTTTACACTGAAATAAAAGCTTAATTCTGAAATACAAGTTTAATTTTGAGTGGTTTAGAATCTTGAAAGAGAAGCCTTACTCTCTTCTGTCTATTTTTGTATCACACCACGACAAGGAAATAAATATTTCTTCATTTTGAATATTGTAACAATACAGACTGTTTCCCAATGGTTTTAACAGTGCACTGCTGCCCCTTACTAGTATTTTAGATACCAGATAACTAGTATTACAGGAAAAATTAGTACTCTACACAGTTCTGAAGAAGAAATATTATAATACTCTTATTTCAGTTCATTAATGATGATATGACTCTATGTCTTAATCAAGACTCTCACCCATGAAAGTTCACATCTCTAATTCTCAACATGCAGTTCCTGGACTTCATATTGATATGGAGGATGATTTAATTGTTATAACTTTCAAGCAGATGCATATATGAAGACACCAGAATTTTTTCGACACTACGCAAGCTGATTGTGAAAAATGAAAATGACTATTCTCCTCCAGGGACAATGAAGTGAGACACAATATGGTTAATCCAGGAAACGTGCCAATGTGTGCTATAAGACTGTAATGTAATAGAATAAAAGGCAATAATGTTCCATGAGGATTGTACCTCCACTCTGCTATGTTGAACAGGAGATATCATTTCCAGCATCCTCATTTTAAGAAGGATGATATACTAGAAAGTTCAGAGGTTTAAAACAAACAAAACCCCCAAAGTTTTGCCAAAAAGCTAGTTTTTGCCTTTGAAAACAGGAAGAAAAAAAATTAACACAGAAGAAAAATTGTTAATAAATACTTACTGAGAAATTGTATTGGTATCTAGGTCAACACAGCTAACGTCTGGTGGAGGGTCATAGAGATCAAAGTATCTTGAATCGATTCCCACTATGAACGGGCATGGTGCGCTTAACACGTCTGCCAGTGCCAAGGGACAGAGAGGAATATATGGGCAAGGCCAGTGGAAGGGAAATATCATCTTTGGAAACATGCAGAGACAAAACCAGAGGTTAAACATGTATAATAATACAGTCTACAAGTATAAACCACACTTCACTAACTGCCACTTCAAAGCTATGCAACATGGCAGATATTTATTACTGAATATCTAGATGCAGAGTATCGAATAAAAAATGCACTCAATTCTCTAAAATTCATAGAATCATAGAATTCCATGTGTTTAATTTGTAGGAAAAAAGCTCTTCAGTGCAACAGACTATGTAGTAGAAGTAGCAAAATGATGCTTAGTGAAGATAGGCAGGAAAACAACATGCATGTAAAATACTTCTGCAAGCAAGAACAGTGCTGTTTGGGAAAAATCAGGCACTCCTATTCAGTACACAGTGATGACCAAGCAACATGCTTATTTACAATATTTTTACACACAAAGAATCAACAAAAGATACTCTTTGTCTTCTGTCCTCGTGGGATATCATTAGCAATATGAATTTTCCTCTCTAATAATCTATGTCTTTATTCTTATTTTGAAAGTATCCTTTAAGCCTACCAGCACTACTACTAATTTTAGATTTTATCTAAAAAGTGGTTTTTTTCCACTTCCAGGTGTATGATTAAAAGAACATTACTTACAGAGACTAATGCTTCTGTCACACTGGTAAGGACAGAAGGTCGCAATGAATGGATGAGAATTTTATGCTCCGTCACAGCAAACACAAGTAGAGTCACTGCATTTTCAGGTCCTAAATTCTGAAGTAGTGTAGAAAACTTGCCCCCGCTGTCACAGAACATAAACAGACTGGTGAGTTGCAAGGGATCATAAAAAAAAAAAAAGAAATCTTCAATAACAAAACAGAAAACAAGGCATTACAGTAGGATTTGATAAACTTAAATCAGCAAATCTTTCTTTTAAGGAAGATTGCAAGGCATACTACTTGGAACACTTCAACGTCCAGTAAAGAATGGTTACTTCCCAATAGTAACCATGATTCCTTGAGACTCTTCAATCAGTCTATGGACTATTTTCAGGACACGTGCATGATGATTTTTCGTTTTGAGAAGCAATTTACAGGGAAACAACATGCATTTCTTTAATCCTTCTCCTGCACAGACACGAAAATTAAGACAGTCACAGAACTCCTTCAACTACCTGGCAACACT
Organism: Tauraco erythrolophus; assembly: GCF_009769465.1. Lineage (NCBI taxonomy): Eukaryota > Metazoa > Chordata > Aves > Musophagiformes > Musophagidae > Tauraco > Tauraco erythrolophus. The sequence continues at coordinate 3,022,234 of NC_141478.1, read as the reverse complement.
AAAGCTGCACTATCTTGGGAGCCCGGGTACCAACTCCTAGAAAGGGGATCTAACAATCTCTATTCTGCCTCAAGAATCTCCAAAATTATTTGAAAAAAACACAGATATTGTTCGTTAAGTACGCACCCTTGTCAGGGTACAGGTCTAATCACACAAATAACTTCAGATACACTAGCTACAAAAGACATCAGACAAGGTAAGTTAATTTTCACAATTACAACTCAAAGTACTTGTCATTAAATCTTTTCTGCAATCTGAGTCAGAACACATTTCACAATTAAACAGAAGATACTGCTACTTGCCTCAGTGGAAGGGGTGATGACACAGGTTGGCTAAGAATCAGGTTATCATGAGGAGATAGCTGGAAAAAGATTTTAAAATACACTGATTTTATTCTGAACTTTGGAAATATTTATTGGAAATTACACAAGCATAACAACACCTAAAAATCAATTAAGCCAAACCTTACACAGCCCAGTTGTATGGCACTGGAAGAAGTGGCACACAATGCTATGTATCAGTGTCTTTTAGTAAAAAACAGGCAAAGCTCCTTTCGTAGTCAGAGTTGAATACATTGTATATTCCTAAAGGGGAATGTAAACTAGCTAATACTGAAAACAAATGAATATATTTTAACTGCTGAAAAATGAAGCCTTCTGTATCTTAAGGGAAATGAGGACCCAGAGTTCATACACAGCTTTCAGGAGCCAGGAGAGGATTTCTTTTTGGATTTAGGGGAAAAGAGATGGATAAAACGCATGAAGGGGAGAGATGGCAGATTGTAATGTAAAGTAATATTTTCTTTGAAAGACATGAGAATTAGGCTCTTGGCTGGTAGAAACGGCTTAGCTCAGCTTTGATAGAATCTTTAAAATTTGCATTAGTTGAAGATCCAAGAGAAAGATCTTATTAATTCTTTTTTACGATGACATGATATCCAGAGAAATCATTCAGATGTTCAGCATGAATAGGAGGATTCAAGCGAGTACAATAATACAGATACACACTCAGTTTATCAAAGCTCAATTGACATCTTCAGCCACAGTAAATCCCAGTTACCAGTGAGCTTAATCCTCCCTGAGAAGTGGTCACGCATTTTCTGTGTGCTGCATAAAAGCACACACAAGAGCAGCAGTGCTAATTCAGTAAGTCACAGTAACTGGCACAACCAAGCTGCACGTTCAGACAGCTTTTAGCAACGTTTCATTTTTGAGTATGTGTCACCCTAGACCCCACTGCAGATTACCAGACAACAGAAGGCAGCAGATCAGATCAATTCGTAATACAACTGCTGAAACACCAAGTTACCTCGTTGTGCCTGGACAGACACACAACAGGCAGGACACCAACAGAGTCTGTGAATACTGGACACTGCAGAGCTTTCCAAGGCTGATGCTACATTTAGCTTCAATGACAAACGAGGATGGTCACACCACTCTACATGCTAGATTTGTCTCCAAGTCACCTTGTGACAACGACCACCATTAGCTTGTTCGGTGAAAGAATCCAGAGACCTCATTTTTTCAGCTTGAGATAACCTTCATAAACCACCCTCAGAAAGGAAGCATCAGCCTAATGTCCTATGACTTTTGTGTTTCAGCAAAAGCAGATAAACACAATCAAGAATTTATTAAAAGAGCATGTCTGCCCAAGGCAGAAGGGGCATGTAACCACCTCCATTCTTCAGAAGTTTGCAAGTTGTGATACATCACCAGAACAGAAAGGTCTGTGTAATTAGGGGATGTATTAGCGGATGTAGGACATGGAGAACCCAATCTAGCAGATTTCAGATCAGAAACGATCTGTCAACAATGGCAGCTGGAAACTGGCAGAAACATTCCTGAGTGTTTTACTGATGACTATAACTTCTTCGAAATTTAAAAGTCACACATGCCATATTCTCTCTCACGTTTAACAGATGCTAAGAAGGATCTAAGAACGGGTTGCACATCCAGACTGGCATACGTGTAGTTACTAAAATATATCAGGTCTCATTTTCAGAAAGCGTATAGGCACTTGCAAGACATTCTCCAGCAACACATAATCAGAAGAATTTGCTATACTAATTATTTAGCAAAAGATTACCATGTTTTAAGTTAACAAGCTGCAGAGAGAAATTACTATTTCTTCACTGAAATGGAATCCTGTTTTCAAGAATACAGGCATTTCCCACACTATTTCGGGGAAAATATCTGTGATTTTATTCAGCGCAGTATGAAACATGACTCAAAAGACCCTGAAAGCAGCTTGAAAGAAGTACTTACTCATAGACCTCAATTACCACTGCTTACTTTAAAAGCAGTGTGTTCTCCATCTGCACTAACTTGATGCACACAGCATTTTGAAAATGAGGTGTAACAGACAGAATTTCACATCACTTACACCTAGGTCCTTGGACTTTGTTCCAGGATATAAGCCCATGTATATTTTGACAGAGATTCCTAAAAATTCACACTAAAAAAATTAAATTATTTTCTCTAAACTTACTTACAGTTCTCTGTCAACGTGTGTTTAGTGTAGCACAAATATTTTATTGAAAATGAAAACAAAAAAAACCCCAAGATGTAAAAACACCAGGTTTTGAATTGAACTTTAAAATCATAATAAAAGTGACAGAAGCGTCATAGTTTCAATATAACTGTTCTCCAACCCTTTTCAGTAACAGTGTCACTTCTTTAGAATATCCACGTACACTAAGGAGGAAGGATTTTTAATACTCAATACATTCTATGAAGACACAACCCAAGATTGTATTTACTCTGAAAGTCTTCACTAGCATATGGGCTACTTACTAGGTTGTTACTGTGCAGTTTTCCATCTTGGAGACTAACATCATTTTGTAACAACTTCTTCAAAACCACAGGACTGGTAGAATAACTACAACCAGAATAGAGCTGTCTTTTCTCAGCAATAAAATTTTAACATGTCTCTACTCATTTTGCCTCTTAGGAGGAAAAGAAAAAATGAAGATTTAACAACACTTCACTTAAGAAATCTTTGAGTTGGAGATTTCCTCTCTCCTACCAGCAGTGATGTGGCTGAAATTTCAAATAACAGGTAACTTAAATGTAGCAATTAGACCATCTCACTCACACATAGTAAAACATGCTAGCTGTTGCAGGTAGGACAGAACAAGGGTCATATTTGACAAAGTGTGCCTCTGTTGAATGTGCACGGCTCTTGCAGTTTTCCGTAAGAGCTATCCATTATGTGGAGGACAGCATGAAGCCCTTTGGGAAAACGAGTAATCATGGATTTATGCTTCACATCTGGTTTTCATTTTATTTATTTTATACTCAGCCTTCATATAGTTGCAAGAAGAAAACAGTTCAAAAGTTATTGCAAAAAATCAAACCAGATGCCGACTGAGTAGTTTTTCATAAATTTCCATATACTCAGAAAAAAAAATTCAGTTCTAAGCTCACTAAACAGTATCTTGTAGTATCTCATTAAAGTTCTTAACTAAACTGGAAATAGAAGAGTGAGAAATCTGTAAAAATTAAGAGTATGAATTTAGAAAAAAAATTTAAAAAATGAACATAAAAGTTACATTTTCCATTTAGCAACTTGTTCAACAGTTGTTTTGTCCTCACTTAAGACACAGCTATTAAGAAGAAATTTACACTTACCTGAACTAGAATTCTTGGCCTCTGAGGGGATGGAAAAGGAACTTTATGCATGAAATGGGAAATGTGTCTAGAAGAAAAGAAAAATACTGATTTAGTAGAAAATTATAAGCTTAAACTGCTTTACCTCAAGACAAAATTACTGCTAGTAAGGAAATCGTTATATAAAAATGGCACATACTTATGGAGAAGACAGAGAACCAAAAAAAAAAACAAACAACCAGCCCCCAGATCCTACAGGGATATTCTGACCTTGAAAAAAATCTACTTTTCTACTAGTGACAACCAAAATGGCAGGCCAGATTATCTTTCAGACTACAAGCTTGGTTTGAGAGACTGAAAAATTACATGGAGATTTTTTTAAAAAAAAGATTTGTAAAGTAGAAATATTGATGTTTGAGTATAACCATACCATTTTACAATCATGCTTCTGAGACTGGCTTGAAATGGCACTACACCTCAGAGACTAGCACTGGTTATTTACAAAAAAATATTCACAGCTGAGTATCCAGCAGAGTCATTAAGTTCATCATATTTTCTTCACTTCCAAATACAAAATGTTATGTAAGATTTCTGATGAAAAAAGTGTTAAAGTTTTTCCATATACTACAAATACAGAAAAAGGTTTTTAAAATTTAAGTTCTCAGTTTTATAAATTGATTAAACTCACAAGAGTTCTAAAAGTGTAGTTCTGCATAATACACACTTCCACATCATAAAAACCTACATGCAATGAGTAGAAACTCAGGAAGAAACAGGTAATCCACCACAAACCGCATGCTACAGCACATATATTACTGCGATTCCTGCAACTTTTACCATTATTATGATTCAGACAACAACCAAACTTTGAAGAAATTCAGAGAAACCCATAAATAAGCACGGGTTTATATAGAAGACTCATTTTACATGTGATAAAAAAGCTACATATTTCATACATATGTATCAATGTAGCTGCGTATGATGCCATTAGACGTATGCAAGAACCCCCCATTTTCCCTGTGTTTTTAATTTTGTGCATTTGTGCTAGGCTGAACTTTTTTTGTAGCTCTAGAATCACATCATGCATTAACCAGAACTACTGATAGAAGCAGCAGTCTGGTCCCTCTCCTTCAGCTGACCTCCCTTGTGCCAGCACCAATGTCAACAAGGACAGGAAAGGAATCAGGCTGACAACGATTTGGGGTTTTGTCTTTATTATTGGTGCACCAAGCTGGTGGTGGAAATAAGGAACAAACAGCAAACATCAAGGGAAAGGCCTGCTGCTTGAAAATGTTTAAATTTGCATGTATGGCACAGACAACCTTCATCACCATTTAAATAGCTGAAGAAACTAGGCTAGAGACTATATTAACTTCATGGAAGAGAGTGTAGCTATATTTAAATTATCTACAGTAAATTGACCAGTCAGTTTACAAATCAGAGAAATCAGAGTAAGCAACCAGATCTGTAAAATCAAAATTAATAAAACATTTATTATATTTACTTCTCTTTTTAGTCATCCACAAAACTCAAAACCCAAAAATAATTCTTAGCTTAAAAAAAACAACTTATCATTATTGGAAGTTCACACTATCAGAATTTTAAAAGAGGTATAAGTAGATACAAAGCAGAATAATGAAGTGGATAAACAATAACAAAAAATGCTGTATCTATAAAGTCAAAGTCTCATAAAAATTAATATTGATGTTTAATCAGAAAAAAGACTGATGGGTAATAAAATAAAAAAGCAAATACTGCATTTGAAATCTGATGCATTAAAAAGCTACATTAGCCTAAAAATGTTAAATGGTATTACATATCAATTAGAGATATCAACCACTCCTTGGATACAAGGACTTCCTCTGCATTTTAAAATGTGAAATCCTTTATGTAAGAAGGAAATTCAGTTTATTCATCACAAATAGAGGAGGATTACTAGTACGAAAAATTAAATCTGCTTTATTATCTCTCATTACACAACAAATAGGCATTTGAAAAAAATGCAAAACTACATATTCTATTCTCCTAACTTAATGTATGCAACGTTAAGAAAGGATTTATAATCTTGCTTCTCCTAATCACTATGCTAAAGGGTGCAAAAAGCTAATTAAAAAAGGCTTTCAGAGAGACCTTTGCAGGCACTTAAATCACAAATAAAAATCTAGACTTTTTCGGGAAGCATCTAAAGATACATTTAATCAATGGAGAAAAGTGCTTAATCTAGTCTAACCATTATATTTAATGTTTGATGACTAAAGTCAAAGGGATATTATAGGAAATTCAGAAGTAAAAAAAGAGCTCACATCAACTGAAGTTACGGTTATGAATTTTTGAAATTACTTACTTCTCAATGGGCAGGACATGTGGCCCAGAAATGGAATAACGATACAGAAAGGTAAGAAACTTCTTGAAAGCATCAAAGAAAGGCCAGTGAGAGAGCAGACAGATGCATTTATTGGTTTGAACTGTTCTGCACGTGTCTGACTTTCCCTCGACAGCAGCTGCTAATCCCAGTTGAGATTTTTGTTTCTCTGTGAGATTCTCTTCAGGATATAGTTCATAAAACTGAATAGCAGCACCATAAACCTGCAAACAACACAGTTGATTTGAAGTCAATAAATCTGCCTCAATCTTCAAAACAACCTAACAAACCTCAAACATGCAAGGAAAATCAAGTCTATGTTACTGTTTGAAAAGTCATATTAACACAGCGTCTTTTGAAACAATCTATTCCAGAATATTCTTATGGCTGTAAAATCCAGACTATTATTTATTTAAAACACTTAATGTCATATGAGAAAGAGTAATTTATGAAACGATTTAAGTGAGAGAAAAACAATGATTATACAGAGTACAACTGCAGTCAACTGCTTCTACAATTGCCTTTAAAGCTATTTTAGGAATCCTTATAAGCAACTCAAAGCAGTATTCCTCTGACATCCAATTTACTTTTTAGAAGTATGCAAGGTTCTTTCCATGCTTGCAATAAAAATAGTATTCTTGCATGTATATGCAGTCAGGATTTTTACATCTGTGTAGTTTCTAAGGCTAACATGCTTGGCAAGCAAAGGAGCACAGTTTTATATTATCAACAGTCCAGCAGTGAAATAAATGCAAGTCACTCTTTAAAGTAGTTTTTGAACTAAGCCCCAACGAATAGATTCAAGTTTGCCTGTGAAAACATGCAGCAGCAGCATCCTGAAAAGATAAACAACCAAATTTTTTAGCTTACATTACTAACAATAATTTATTTTTTTTTAAGTTTTCAAAATACCTTTTCTGCAGAAGCTCCAGTTAGTACAAATGTAGAAAAAACTGGGAGAGGGTATTTGCTGTTAGATGGCCAACATTCAATCGTTGCACCCATAGGTAGGCAAAAAAGAGGCACAGATTCCGGTAATGGGAATGATTCATAATCTTCTTCGGGATATCTGCATATTAAACCTGCAAAGGCAATTTGTGAAGAGGCAGTTATGGAAGGAATAGCAGAAACACACTCGTAATAGATCAAGAAAGGAAAGCTGTAAATAATGAAGCATATCAAACAGCTGGAAAGAGGCTGCATGCTTCTGCATGCTTCCAAGGCTTAAGGAGAAATCACCTGACTGAACCATTGGACTGAAGTCCTACTTACTACTCATGAACTGTTCATAACTAATTTATCTATTTCTATTTGCATCTCTCTGCACATCTCAGCTATTATAAAGGTTCACCTTCACCACTAGGATCAATAAAGATTTAAAATTTAGTTGAAAAAATGGTAATCCGAATAATTGGGAAATAAGACAGATGTTTTCAATTATGAAAGCAATTACTTCTTGCCAACAAGTTTCCTGAAAAATCAGATAATGTTAGATATTAGATTATTTTTTTAATATCAATAGAATCAAACCAATTAATTGTGCTGATCCACCCCAGCTGAGGATTCAGATAACGTGCTATCAGACTAATGTGTTTAGACTTAATTTTAAACATAGCTATAAAACATGCAGTTCTGAAGCAGAGGCTCGTAACATGTAAGTCTTCAGTTACATCAAAGAGCTGTAGCAATCTGTCCTTGCTCACTGCCAGGCAAGGGGACTCCAAACCGAGAAAGAAGGTGGTATGAATGGATTTAGGATTTTTCTGCACCAGAGAGCACAATCACTACACGTTCTTTCCTGATATACGGTGAAATATTAATAAGCAATAAAAACTTCCCCCTGCCCCTCCAGAAGTAAAATTTTGTGCAAGCTACTACCAGATGTGGGGCCTTTTAAAATTTTCATTTATTTACAAATGTATTGTCCACCTTTTAGTTAGTCCTAAACTACTGCTGTTTACAGAGAGCAGCATCTCAAAGGGATATAAGTGCATTAAAGCTTAAGTCTGAATCATGTTCATGACTTGCACTCAAACAAAATCAGGGGTTTAAAAAAAACCAAACACCACCACATTTCATCAGAGCTATGGCAAATCTAATTCTGTCTTATAAATAAAACAACAAAATAAAGATGATACACAATCCAAAACTGAAAGAGCTCAATGTCACTGATGTTCAGGGCAGTGTGGAAGTCTGCAGTATTCTTCAAAATGTTTCTTAAAGAAAGCGATCATGAAAATGCATCAAATAATTTTTGTGATATTGTCTTCTGCATATATATACACACAAACACGTATCTTTAAAAGACAGTTATCAGCAACAAAAATAGAGGCTGGAGACACACAGGTTTGTAGAAACCTATCAAAACGCAAGTGATGAAAAGCAAAATTTAAAACAAAAGGTCACGATACATAATTCTAAGGCTTATTTTAGGATGTTATTTTAAAACAATTCTTCAGGGAAAGATTGGATAATACCAAGACAGTGTCGCCGTCAAATAATTCTTTGATTAAAAACGTATTACATTATAAATAAACCTGTACATCCTGAACTGAAGATAAAAAAGCCTAAATAGTAGTTACTTACCAGCTTTATATGATATGGTGTTGGTTTTTGCCACAGACTTTTTATAACATAAATACACTGCTGAGCCCCACTGCAAAACAAAAGAAATTATTGGATTACGTGATGAAGTATAGCAAGAGGACGTAACAGAAAAGAGTGGAGGAAAGCATTGTCTCCCTTATTGCCAAAAATCACAATTTTCACATGAAAACATAGAGCATTAAGATACAGGGATTTGGGGCCTGCTACACTCTCCTTTCTGACAACGGCCACACGCAGATAACTGAAAGCAAAGCACAGTGTGAGCTCTGAGCTAACCACCCCACAGCAGCCACCGGTCCCACCTCTAAACTGGAACTGGTTCATAGACCGAAGCACGAGATCCAGGAATTCTTCTCTCAGACATTTGTGAACACAACTACAGAATTTTAAGTACAATTGCCATCCATATAAATATTTAAACCTTTCTCCGTTTTTTTAAATGTGTATATAGACACACATACATACCTGCACACATGTATATATACACACACAGGTGGAATGTTTCTGTTATTAACTATATTGGTGTGTTAACATAATTTAAGTTAATATTTAATTTTATTTTGTGCCTGCATTTTTATTTTAATCATGCTAATCTTTAAGCCCGATTCCTTATTCCATCTGTGATACCACAGCCTGTGAAACACTGCAGCACAATGTCAGCTTTTGCAGCTTCTAAACAATTTCCTTTTTGGTGTTGCTAACGTTAACTATTTTTGAAGCTCTCAGTTTTTAGACATGAGGATAAAAAACATGAAAAACCACAGAATGGAAAAGACCAGCACCCTTTAAGGGCACACAAAGCTTTTATAGATGGGAGAAAGATATAACAACCTCCACAAGACAGCACTCCCATAACCCAATCAATACAGGGACTGGTAGAACTGAAAACCTCATTTGTTAATGGCTACAGGCATTTATTTAAAAACTAGCACAGATCAATTCCCATGATCTTTTTTTTTTGCATGGTGCTACTCACATTTGCAATCAGCATCCTCGTCAGCATGTTTAGTTTTGAGGACCCTAAGAAAACCAGCACATAGGGCTGCAGATTCAACTAAGAGACACCTAAATATTAAGTTCTGCAGAACAAAGTGCCACAACATCTGTGTATTTTAGCAGGTCTACCTTTGGAACTCTAGAAAGTAGTTAAACAGGCTTACAGTCAACAGCATCCAACATCACTCACGTGCAACTCTCTTCAGAGAAAAAGGCTGTGAAACCACTGAGGAGAATGACAATTATAGAAGAGCATTGTAGGCAATGGAAATGTTTAAAAAAAAAAAACAGAAGGTGGTTGTTAGATACAGAATTCCCATCACAACAGTAAAATCAGTGTCAGAAATAGCCACGTCTGTAAAACCTCCGGTTACGCACACGGTGACACAGCAGGTTCTAAGGACTAATCCAAAGCCACTGAAGTCAGCATTTCTAAGCCAGTACTAAAAAGAATATTTGCTCCAAGACTTCCAAAAAGACTTTGTTCCAAGTAGGAACAAAGAAATGTATCCTCCAACTCTTCCAAGATTTGATTTACCTTTGAAGAGTGCTTATCAAAACTCTTCAGCAGGTACTCTGAGAACTGTCACAAACACTCCACAAACATTCCATCGCTGCGTAGCAAGTGTTCAAAACCCGGATTTTGAATCTTACCATACTGTTACTAAGATTCTTGTCGACCTTGCAGAACGTATGTGGAGGAGTTTCTCCTTTACTTGGTATGATGATACAGATATCCGTAACGGCCAACGTGTTCTGTGTCATGTTTTCGGACGCTCTTCGGTACGTGATGTACACTCTTTGTGATGAGGCACTGCCACTAATATTAGCAGGCCGACCGTAGGGAGTAGTTTGAATTATTTCACAACCTTGCTTTACTCTTTCTTTCCCATCGTATAAAACCCTAGTGAAAATGGGATGAACAAAAGTCAGAAGGCATATAATTTTTTTAAACACTTAGAATATTAACACTACACTAAGAATTATAACTGAACAGTACTAGTTTAACAGCAGCTTTTGTCTCATCTCTGATCAAAAGATTTTTACTGAGAAGTTCAGGTCACACTATGTCAAATTGTATTCTAACAGAAAAGCTTCATGATGAAATTATACTAGTTTTCCTCATGTATAATTGCTTTTAAGTGTTTTGTTTACTGTAAAATAGTGTTATTTTCAACTCTATTAAAGATTCATTGCCTGATCCCAAGAATGTCATATGACTCACCTCTTTCGATCTGTATTAAACAGGTTAAGCATCTTATCTCAACCAAAATATATACATTGAGAATTATAAAGAGCTTTGAAAACCCTAAAATGCAAAGGATTACAGATGTCACTAAAATCCACTCAGCATGCATTTTTCCTACCGTACTGGGTTACAGGATGCTCAAGACAACAAATATCTTCCTGTTTAGAGTTTTGCCTTACATTTAAAAAGTACGACATTTCAATAAACCTGCTTTATTTGCTCATTAGTCAGAGAAAACTGCCAAAATCACCTACCGAAACAGAAAAACCACTCACCCCAGATCAGTAAGTGGGGGCTTATCCCTTCCTCGGCGATAACAAAGGTATATTTGCGGGCCCACAAGACTGCCATTGTTGAGATCTGCAGACAGTCCTGAGGGAGTAACATCTATACATTTATATCCCTGAGGAACTTCTTCCCCCAGAGACTTATTAATTACTGTTACATCTGTAATAGGTTCTTTTGGTTTAGCTAGTTTATGGCAAGCATCATTGAAGTGGATTTCTTCCTCTAGCGGTTTTGAAATATCTGTTAATCCTGCGACAACAAAATAGTCGGCAACACGAGCCCCTTTGTCTTCCATCTTCCATTACAAGACGTTATAACTGGCAAGAAAGAAACATAAATCAGCATTTTTGAAGGAAATTATAAATTAACAGAAAGAATAAAATTATGTTTATCTTTAAAAACAGAAAATTTTCAATAACATAAGTGAACACACAATAGAAGAATACAAAAGAAATAGAACCATCATCAGATCATGTAACACTTTTCATTTGTAATCACAATTTTTCCAATTTGGAATTCTGAGCTACAATCATAAGAGTTAATTGTTAAATCTTGGAAAGGAAAACTCAAGTGGCCTCTTTTTGTTAACTTATATACTAGAGTAGCTGAACCAACAGGAACAATAACAGCAAAATACTGCACAAAGTTCTGCAAACAGTTTACTACTTCAAGTTCATGGCTGAGCCAAAAAGTGGTTCTCAGGCATTTTGCATATAGTCTGTTGCTTCACTCTGTTCACCGTGACAATGGATCTTCTAAGGCATGATCTGCAATTAATATGCTTCCTCAATATTAAACATATGCAAAGGCTGTCTGGATTATGCTAAAGTACAACTATAACATTTGCAGCCATCTCACCCTGTGGAATTTTACATCAGATACCACGGAAAGATCTTCTTGGAGTATTTTTGCAGGCTAAAAGTTGCTGCCATTTTATTTTATAATGTTTTGGGGCTCAGATGCTTGACATGCAACCCATCTGTAGCCAGAGATATACCAGCTTTTATACAAAACATTTGAAATGAATCCACGTCAATGGACTACAGACCACTGTGAAACACAAACATTTAAGACCACATGAAGTTTTTCGTAATGCGGAGGAAGAGAGTCCTGCTGTTCCAGCCAAATTGTGTTGGGAAATTACTTCTTTCTTCCTGGAACATATTGATAAAAAAAAATTCTTTACATATTAATTCTCTCTGTATAGTATTTTTTTTTTTTTGCAGTGTTCACTATCACTGTTGCAAATTAACTTCAGCACAGCACAAAATAGTATCTGTAGGATGAAAAGATGGGCTTGCAAACAACACAGTGCACTAGATATCAGGAGATTCAGTTTCCCCTTTGTCAAACACTCCTGAATACCTTTGCAAGTCACTGAAACCTCATGTCATTTAATAGCTTGACTTTGCAAATAAAGAAAATACTTTCTGCTCTTGCATGGAACATTGAGAAATGGGCTAAAAACATTTATCAAAGTCACCCATATGTGCTGGAACCTCGCTAAAGTAGCTTCAGGAAGTTTACTGTCATCAAGTTCCAAACTTTTAAAACCAGACAAGCTATTTAAGACTCCCTTTTGTTGAACTAATTCTGTTAGGGTGTAAAATTTTATTGCAAGAGAAAATGTTACAACACAGGAGTTTCAAGAGCTTGCTAACATTCAGAAATTCAACAAAGAGAATTTGAAACAGTTTGAATAGTTGGTAGGAGACTACCGTTTTCATGCCACCTTTATTCCAGTTGCTTTACCTACCTCCCTTTATTTTTTTACTCTAGGTAGCAAGTATTAAGCCTTATCAAACTTCATACCATCATGATTCTTGGATTTTTACCAACAAATCTTCATTAAAACAAGTAAAATAAATTTGGACATCTCTCGCTGGTAATTAGGAAAATTGTGTCCTAAGTTGATACTGTGTATCTAATCAAATTGTTCTGAGTTAACTCAGATTTCCAGCACCAGTCCCTGCTCAAGAAGGAAGAATGTCAGCCTGTGCCTGATCACTTCCATCAAGCCATCCACCAGTGCAACAAAGATAATTCCATCCCGCTTCTCTTACTTGTACAGTGTTTGAATTTTGCTGGAGTAACTGAACTGACTGTCTTCTAAAGCTACAAGGAAATGAGTAAGTTTTTATTTTAAGATTATTTACATTATTCAAGAAAATGCCAAGAAAAATCCCCAAACTATCCAACCTCTATTTCTTCCTGTATGGTTAATAAGCAATATGGGACACTTTAGAACACATGATTACTGGGAAACAATCATCAACACAAAGCAGTGTAACAGTTTATAAATAACTGTTCAGCTCGTTCTCTGAGAAAAGTGAGAATGCAGTTACAAAACCAAGCTTAATTTCACCTAAATGCACTTATTTCACAAACATCTGGAATATGTTATTCAATTGGCAGCACATGAGAGTAATAACTACAAACTCAAAACTTCTCCTTGAGTGATGTACCCAAAGACACACAAATTCAACCACTGCCTATTATTTCACTGTTCGTCTGGCTTCAGCAAATCCAGAACAGGCCAGCAACAAATGCGTAGAGAGATTAAGAAGTTTCATAAAGCACCTTTAAACTCTTAACATAAGACCAAACACTAACATCTTTTAACCAACAGAACTGAAGCTCTAAATATTTTGTAACATTAACGAATCTCTGTAAAACTAAACTATGGTATACTACATTTTAATTGTAATGAAAATGTTCTATCTTTATCAACCAACATTCACTCTAAACCAATGGATAAGCTGTAACCGCTGTTTTTTTTTTTAAAGCTACAACACACTGGGCAAATATTTGCCCTGAAGTTTAAAAAAAATAATTATATATATCTCAGAGTGTATGCGGATGCTTTTAAAAAGTTGTATCATTTGAAAATCCATCGAGAAACGCAGAAAGAAAAAAATGAATACGTTATAAGATAGATCAGAAAAGACTACTCAGAAGATACAAGAGGTTTATCTCTTTATAAATACGTAAAACAAAATACTCAAGAGCTGCTGAGGAAGAAAGGGCTAGCTAAGTAAAAGCTACCAACCAAGCAATTTAAACTCAACACTTAACCCATTAATGGCTTTAAACAGAAAGAGGGCAGATTTAGATTAGATCTAAGGAAGAAATTTTTCACTTTGAGGGTGGTGAGGCACTGAAACAGGTTGCCCAGAGAAGCTGTGGCTGCCCCATCCCTGGAAGTGTTCAAGGCCAGGCTGGATGAGGCTTTGGGCAACCTGGTGTAGTGGAGGGTGTCCCTGCCCATGGCAGGGGGGTTGGAACTAGACGGTCTTTGAGGTCCCTTCCAAACCAAACCATTCCATGATTCTATGATTATAAGTTGTGGTGAAAAAGAAGTTTTCCATTAAAAGACGCATGAAGAGAGAAGGCAGACTGAAAGCTGGTTAAATCTTGCCCTGTTGTGTATGAAAAATGCTCCATAACCACAGGCTCAGTACAAAGCAGCAGAAACACCACAAAACTCAACTTTGCCTTAAAGATTCTCGATTAGAAAAATACTAATTTTTATTTTGTTCTGTTCCTTTTCTCATTAGCGTTATTTCACAGAACTACATCAATTTCTGGAGTGCTTCACAATGCCTTTTAAATAGAAAACTGTATTTTAGTAATCAAAAATTATACAACTATGACTGTTTAAATTGAAAGTCTTATGATTTCAGTGTATTAGCAGCACCTTAATCCAGTTTAATTAGCCAAGACAGCATTACAAATAAACAGCAAGATTTATATACATTGCACTGAAGAATCATAGCTATCTCATAATTTAAGCCTCACTATTAATTATTTCATCTTAAGTTTCTACCAAAAGTCTTAAATTCAAGCATTCATTTATTCCCACAAACACTGTCAAGAAAAAGTGGGACAAGCTCTCCTCATTTAGAGCCAGTTAAAATTAGAATCCCCTACACACAAACACCTGCTATCACACAAATTTGCTTCCTAAGGTTATAGCAAGTAATACACAAGTCAGCAAGGCTTTCATAATTTAATGCAGCTTTTACATAAGGGAGAAAAAAAAGGTCTAGCTGATGATGCATCATCCCTTCAGATCTTTGCCTTCTAATACAGAGGCTTGCAGTTAAAAACAGGATAAAACGCAGAAGATATCAAAATAATTCAGTGGTATTTTATTCAAGCTGACTGAGAGTTTACTAGAGCTACCGTGATACTCAAATTTTCAACATCTGTTTACTGTGAGAACAGATTTATGCAAAACTTTATGGTAACAGAAGCCAGAAAGAAGGTATATAATGTGAGCTAATTCAGTGACAAATAATCATTGCCTCAAAAGCGATTTCACATCAACTGATGAATCTGAATAATTTCCATAGAAACTCTTACCATGAAGGTGTTCCAAAGGATGTTACAGTCATATACATCACACAGTCCTGCAAGTCATCTTCCAGGAAAAAAAAAAAAAAACCCCACAACAAACCTGCAACAGAAACAGTCACACTGCACAAGAGTGTTGCTTGAAGCAGCAGGTCCCAGGTGAAATTCAACATGAACGGTGCCCCAGTGAGAAGCAGCTACTATTGCTTCTCTACACCAGTTATCTGGGGACGAGAGGCTGTACTTTGAAGACGATGCCATGAGATCATAAACATAACCTCTCACAAAAGTCCCTGGAAAAGAGTGCGATATATGGCCCTTGAGCCGTCTCCTGTCAACCATTTTTAGTGGGCTGCATATAAATACTACTACTATGAATTAAACACCAGTTTGCAAATAGCAAACTGGCTTGTAAGAGCATAGTAAAAACACACACAGACTTTGCAGATCATGACTATATAAATGTGGGAGAAAAGAGGGCTTTTTGCCATTTCTAAAACTATGGGAACAGGGGAAAAATCAGACAATCCTGCCACAGATCCACAAACTATTAGCTTGATATCTTTGCTGAAAGACAAAGGGTAAACTCAATTTCATTGTTTATTCAATTTAATTTTTAATATCATCACATTTCTTCATAAACTTTTAGGAAATACTAATTAATAATGTTCTCTGTCTGTCACCGCTATTGTAATTCATAGGTGCTGACATTTTAGCAACTGTGCAAGAGAGATTAATCTGAAAAATTAGCTTTGTGGACTAACACTACAGATCTATCGCTAGTGTTAGAAGAGCAGTAGTCTGCTGCAAAGGGCAAAACGATCTGCTCTTACAAGAAAGATGATCAAGGAGTTTACAGGAATTCCATGCGGCTGACCCTTTTGTGATAAATAAAATACTGTTGGGACTTTGATCTCACCACTGATTTCAGAAAGAGCAGCACAGACACTAACCTGGTTTTCTTCTAACAAAGTTTTTTCTGTCTGCTATTAGCTACCTGCAAGTCTCATATAGAGAGCAAACAAAAATTGAAAGGCATGATTTTATACCAGCTCACATATTTTCAGAAAAAAACAACTCAATCAGTGTCCAAGCTTTCTGAACAGATCGTAGTTTTAATCGAAACACTGTAAGACGGAAGTTCTCTTTTCAGCCTTGAAAAGAGAAGACGGGGGACCTAATAGCTGCCTTCCCATACCTGAAGGGAACCTACAGGAAGGCTGGGGAGGGACTTTTTACAAGAGTGTCCACTGACAGGACAAGGGGAAATGGGTTTAAGTTGAAGGAGAACAGATTTAGATTAGAACTTATGAAGAAATTCTTCAGTACAAGGGTGGTAAGACTTTGGAATAAATTTCCCAGAGAAGCTGTGGATGCCCCCTCCCTGGAGGTGTTCAAGGCCAAGTTGGACAGAGCCTTGAGTAGCCTGATCTAGTTGAGAGGCATCCCTGCCCATGACAGGGAGGTTGGATTAGATGATCTCTGAGGTCCCTTCCAGCCTGTGCCATTCTATGATTCTATGAAGTACACATCAGCTTCTTCCTCACCACATGACCAGAATTAATGCGGATGTGCCATATATTCCATCTGTGCAGCAGCAACAGGCATGATGCTTCATCAAGTGCAGAGTTTACTACAGACACACTACACTATTTCCAAGGGAAAAAAAAAAAAGATGTAATTCATACAACCTGCTCCTACCCACAGACTTCTGTAGAGGTAACCTGTAAGCTGCAGACCAGAAGAACTGCTCTAGCAGCACCAGCTTCTTTCCAGGAGCCAACTTTCCCAGACAGTAAAAAGAGTTTACTTGTGTGCTTTTTGCATGTGCAAGAGATACATGACCTGCGAAAGACACCAGTAAGGACCATCCGACTCCAGCAGAACAGTTTTGCCAGTCCACCTCTGGCAGACACAAACACAACTGCCTTGTAATCGCTTAATCTTCCTTGTCTTCATTCCCACTCCTTCCTACATTTTCCTTTGAGAATATTAAATCGCTTATTAATTTGATCTCCTTATTAGATCCATCTGCTGTATAAAGCAGGTGACATTTTACTTCGTTAGCCTGACTCTGAAGAGATGTTCTGTTTGTAAAAAAGGAATGAATGTCTCCTAGTGTAGCTTGGAAACCAGCACAGGGCTCTGCAACACACCTTTTTTAAAACAGTTCAAAGCTTTATTAAAAATGGTGATTTTTTTTTTTTGAAAGCATTCATCATATAATCACATTCCAAGAACTTCCTTCCTTTGAAGGCACATGAAGCGTAGATGGATAGACAGATGAATCAGTGACCAATTTTTAAAAATTGCCAGTAAATTTCTAGCAGCCCCTAGCATTTCTGTCTCATATGTGTACTGCTGCATTATCCTGTTGAAGCATGCTGCCAACAGCACAGAAATGTGGCAGCCAGTCATGCAAGAGCAAAATGAAGTTAACTGGACCAGTCAGTCCTGCTAAGGCTACTCAGAAGCATTTCTCAGCCATGACACTGCACAAATCACATGAGAGCTCCACAGTCCAGAGAACATGTGAATAACTGCAGTTACGCAGGGAAAAACCTTCACCCCATCCCTGTACTTCCAAAGTTGCCTGGCAAAAGTGACAGACAAGTCTTTTTTCCACAGTATTTTCTTCATAACAAGCAAACAATCCTGAGAACAAAGCAGAAGCACCTGAAACATCACGGGAATTCTCTTAAGTCAGAACACAGGTCTTGAAAAGTCTTTCAGCATGTTCCCTACCTTTTCATCAGGGCATTGCTTCTACACTTTGCCTCTCTTGCTGTTAGCCAGGCTTTAACACAGACTTCTTGTTAAAGTTTCATCCCCTACAGAAAGAGTAAAAACAAAAATAAAACAATGTAAGTATTTGTTGAAACTTACTTACTGCACACTCCACTGCGCCAGTCACATTAAGTGAACATTGTGAATTGTTGTAGGACTCGCTCGCTAAGACAAAATCATGTCACAACTGTTAAAAAGTATATGAAACTAGATTTTAAACTTCAGAAACAAAGCATCAAGTTTTATGCTGCATTGATATTTTAAGAATGTAAACATCACAATACATTTAATGCTTTAAAGAAACAAAAATCAAAGAATGGTTGAACCAGCCACTTCAAATTATTTCAGATATTCCACTATTTTCTGATAATAAATGCCTTCCACATCTGTTCACAGAAGGTGTCAGCCAGCTATGAAAGTGATCTGTTAGCTCAACAACCTTTCCAAGTCTACTTTAAGGCATTGCTCCTCTTTGCAAGTCTCTGATATTCAAGTAGATCCTTCTCACTCCACAATCAGCAATACCCTTCCTTCGAGCCACTTGATTCCAATTCCCCATCCTTGCAGTTACAGTTTCCTTGCTGTTTACTGTCACAATTCACTGCTTTTCTTCAGCTATGGAATACTTAGCTTGTAAATACTCATATGATCACTTTTAAACATTGGTATGACCATAAACACAGCTTGAGCTTGTGGTTTTACACCAAGGCATGTGCAAGCCGAGCAGCCTATGCTACAGTTCAGCATTTTGAAGCAAGTTTTCCACCATGGGATTGAGGTACTACCTCACTGGAGACCCTCTCAGACTTCAGTCTCCCAGAACGACTCATTAGCATCAGCAAGGCTGTAGTCAAAAATAAACTTTGTCTAAACGAGGTCTCTATTTTCCAAGACTTGGAGAACACTTTGAAGATCACTGCGAGAAGACTTCAGAAAACAAAGTGTAACATAAGCAAGGCTGGGAAGAAACACATCTCAGGAGGGTTTATGCAAACCATGAAAGATTTGCTTTCGTTCCTGAAGTGGAAAAATTTTGGGGAAAAATCCTACGTTAAATTATCAGAATTATATTTTTGGGAGCACAAAGTTCAAGGTTCTGCTCATAACACCAAAGTACAAGACAACTTATTTCAGGTCACGCAGAAGCAATCAGCACGGTCAGTTCATTACTCCCACAGCAAGGAGCGGGAAGGTGACAGCCTGGAGAGCAAACCCAGCCCCTGGTGCAAGGCTCCATACAGCACTATGGACTGGTACCAGTTAAAGTCAGTTACTCTCCAGTCACTGACTTTAAACATTTTTACACCAGACTACAAAGTAAGAGAGTACGCAGCAGTGGCACTACACATTTTTGTCCAACGACCTGGTCTGTAACACAAAGTTTCTCTGAGTATCAGAAATTATCATTTTAGGGATCACCTACAGACCTCCAGCACAGCTACAAAAAGCCTAAGGAAAAATTAGCAGCATTAACACAGGAACGACTTCCCCATAGACACTTCAAAACCCATCTTGCCTAGTCAACTATCTGGAAAGCCAATGAGGAGAGTTAAAGGAAAGAAAAAGAAAACTACACATTTAAGCATCACAGGGAACACAGTGAGGACTGCTGCCCGTGTGCTTGCAGCTCTGTTTCATAGTACTTGCAGCTTGTGGAACATATTTACAACTAGTTTGTTGCCCTCCATCTATCAAGCAAGAAATCTATTTGTTCAAGAAACAAGGTGGAAAGGACCTACATTATTACTGCACTACAACTAGAACTTCTCACAGCATTTTTACTTTTCAGTAGGACATTGCCTATACTTTCTTTTCTTCACATTTCCTACTACTACAGTTAAGCAAATGACAGTAACAGAGAAAGTTGCTAACAAATAGGGCTAAAGTAACCAATTGTACTACTTTTTAGACCTTATTGTGTACATCTGCAGTCGATAATGTCAGACAACACAGTAATTAATAAGAAGCCACTAGCCTCCACTAAGCTCCCTTTGGTGCTGCATCAATAGTAGTACTAGTGCTAAGAAACACATTGGCATATTAAAAAACCAAACAAACAAGAAAAAATGCAACATTGTTCAGCCCCTATATCACTAGGCCAGAATTGATATCAAGCTTTTTACAGGCCCATTCACAATTGCCTGTATTAACTCATGGTTAACGTACTCTGACCCAAACAGCTCAGGAGATAATCAAGAAAGCTCAGAAAACTTGGCCACAAAGGATCTCTAAGAGGTGCCTGGGAAACAGAAAAGTGTTGGATGAGAGTGCAGGGACAGAACACAAGACCATGAGTTTGGGAGCAGAAAATAGGAATGCGGGCCAAGAACTGAGGGACAGGAAGGTTTGTTTAGCAATGCCTAGGAGGAAAAAAAAAAGTTAGGCTTAAATTCAGAGGCTAATCTAGATTCAGTAGGATCACCGCAGTCAGTAAGCAAGAACCAGCCACCTACAGTATAAAAGCTTAGAGGAGGAAGCAGAATAACTGGCAGAGGGAAGGCAGGAAGGAACAGACTTCACCCTGAGGGAGAGATCAGGCATTTTCTACATCTTCTGTACTTTCCAACACCACTCACCAAGTCTTCCATTTGTCTGTTCTTCATTGCTGTTTTTAGTCTCAATAAAATCAAAGCATTTAGAGGGCCTAACAAGACACAGGCTGCTTAGGTGCTCATTATAGTTGTGCGACAGCAAAATTCCATTATATCCAACCCTGACTACAAAAATTAGAGAAAGTGATGTTCAAGTATTCCATGAGATTCATGACAGAGACAAAACTTAACAAGGTCAGTTTTAAAACTTCCACTTTTCTCTCTAGATTACAGTATTTATGGCCAAAAAGCACAAACCAAAGAATGGAAATGATTTCTGAAGTACCACTGTGTTTGTAGGGAGGGATGCAGGAAACAATCTATAGCACGAGGGGGAGGAAAGCCAAGGTAAGCACTACAAAATGTAAATATTACTTCATCCAAAACACAGTTCAGGAGGGCAGCTAGTCTATGTTTTTTTTGTACAACTACTTATTATATAACAACTTTTTCAAAGGAGAGGTCCCCCAAACAGAACATTCTGTTTTCCTTGGCACAGTAAAGGCAAATGAAAGCAGGCAAATCTTCCAATACTGAAATTCAAATCCAAAATCTGTCACTGAAAACATCACAGTGCCTCAACCAAGACCGACAGAAGCGGCCTGCTTTCACCCAGCCATGTTCGGAGGCACATGCCAACCTCAGTTTAGTTTTGAAGTCATTCTCTACCCAAATTAAAATTTTGAGTTCCTCGTGACACACTTTAATCGTGAATCAGAACATTTGACACTCTGGCCAGCAAAAAAGCCCTGTAAGATAAGAAAACTGGACACGGTCATGCTGCAAATTATAGACATTGACATGCAACTGCAGAGCTGTAACTGCCATTTGCAGATGATCTACACCACACTGGAAAGGTTTAACGGTGAGATAACATTGACTAATACCTCCCTCATCTAGTAAATCTCTACATCCAGTTAGAGAAGTGATCATCTTCGGCCTCACAGAAAAACAAGCATGAATGTCCTGCTACCAGTTCGGCTACAGATATATCTATCTAGGAACACATATTGCTGTGACAGTTTCCTAGCTTGGTTAGCAACGTTAGGGTCGTGTTGCCCCCGATAATCATGGTAAATTAGCTGAAGGGAAACGATACACTAATGTAACTGCTGCTTCAGGATTCCAAAGCCAACTCAAAATACATCTTTGGAACATAGAGCAGACCTATCTTAAAAGCTTTTCCCCATCTTTTGGATCAAAATTATTAAATAATCACATTTTAAAAAAAGCTGAAGCGTACTGAGTCAGGGAGAGTCAGCTTACAAGCTAAATATTACAAGAAATGCACTTGCTGAAGGGTTTGCCTCTGGTGCTCTGCGTAATGAATTCCCACTGTCCTGAACAGGAGTGCAGCGTACAGGTCACTACGAAGTTGTGCGATTTGCTTGCACCAGGATTTAACTGGCAGCACTGCCCTGAGCCCCATTACTTTTGCACTTGCAGGATCTGAACAGCATTGCCTCTTTCACCATAATTTATAGTCAAAACGTAATGCAGACAAACTTGCTGACATACAGAAGCTGCTGGAGCTGGACCAGATCCTCATCTCAGTTGTGAAACAGAATAAATCCCTAAAACCCACAAGTTTCTTCCGAAGCTCGAGACAAACCCAAAACTCGAGTCCAGCCCACAATCCCCTTCTCTTTGTTTGCATAACGCTTGCACACACAGAAAGAGTAGGGGTTTCCTCTTGGGAGTTTGTCGTTTGCATATACGCACATACGACATATACAACTTGTCAACTGTCATTTCAGATGGTTAAATATCAATAATGTGATTAATTAAGGATGTTTTTTCTGACGCAAATTTTAAAAAGTCAAATTTTAAAGTAAAAATGAAATAGTGAGGATCTAGTCAGCTAACTTACTTCTAACACTCCTCCTTGCTCTTTGCATCCTATTTTTATACATAGTTCCTTCTTTCACTGCCCCCCACATTACTTCTTACTTTAATTTCACTCTATTTCAGTCTATACAGTAACACTGTATCTAATACATAAAAGCGCACTTTGAAAAGGTAAAAATACGCCATTTAAAAGAGCAAACACTTTCTGAAGCCTTTTGTTTCCACTTCTCCTCCACAATTTCCTCCTGGTACTGTTTCTGAGCTCTTTAGGGAATTACCAATGACTATTTCTGCATCATAGCCTGCTACTAAAATGACTGCTATAGATCAAACCTCTCAGCATCACTGCCTCACACAGCTTTCACTGTATACTTTAATTTTGACTCTATAGTCTGGGGGGGCACTTTATAAGCACACATACATCAGCAGAGTATTTTCAGATCAGTCACAGACCGAGCTTCCAGATCATAGACTAAGCCTGAACTGAAGGATAGCAGAAAACATCCATGGCTTATTACACAATATAGCAAAGCACCTCATTCGTTTTAAGTAACTACTTGGCCAGTACCACTGTTAGAAATAGTTGATTTTAAATAGCTGAGCTGTTTATACATATTCATTTCCTACCTGTTAGCTATCCTCAATTAAAGCAAGGCATAAGTGGGTTTAGCTAGCAGAGGATTTGCAAGGATTTGCTGCTTTTAGTATGGCATAAAATTTCTATCAAGATTCGTGCTCACAGTAGCAAATATTATTTATACACAGAATTGATACATAAGGGAATAGAAGCAGGGCCTTTTCTGAGCTCTTGCCTAGGACCACTCAGCAAGGCTAGTGCAGAAGGATGAGGGACAAGTACAACTCAGCCCTCCAAACCACCCCTCTACCCTTGCTTTTTGGGCAAGCTCAACCTAAACTTTCTTCAAAGGTGCTAAATCTTTACAGGGTTTGGTTTGAGGGGGAGATTGTGAAGAGGAGGGGCAGGCTGGGTTGGTTTGTTGGATTTTTTTGAGAGTCAGCATTAAAAAAAATTGATATTCCAACACAGAGAAGCCTGATTTAAGTACTTCAACAAACAAGACAATCATACTGGAAATACACCTATCCACACAAATTGCATCATGTTTTGCTACAGCACTTAGAAAGAAATTATTTTGGTGTCTTTCTGGTCCTTTCCCCCTCCTTTTAAGAAGTATTAAGGTTCTTTCCAGGAAACTTCAGAACAAATACCTTAAATCCACAGCTACAGATGTATCAAAACCTGAGCTACTGGAACCCTCTGTCAGACCGCAAGATACCTGGAAATCACTGATACTATGTTTGAACAAGGTTACAAAGTTACAGTGACTGTTTTTCATGCAATAAAAATTGTGCAACATTGTAGCCTCCAACTTTTTGGTCATGCCGACTAGACTACACCGTATTTAAAAAGCTACTTTCAAAATTGAGTAAATGACAATAACTGGAAAGAAGACTTCCTGCAAGTCTTCATTTCGTGAGGGATTTAAGACTGAGAAAGGTTTTGACTAAGCAGCTGTTGTTCTATTCCCTTTCCAGAAGCCGCTGGTGTTTGACCATGAGTACAACTGTTTCTACATCCACTGTTATAAAAAGCATTTCAATCTACTGTGACTTGCAAAACTAACTCCCATTCAGTTGCTAGGAAGTAGGATAGAAATAGAAAAGGGATGTTGAATACTTAGTGACACTGCCAATCTCTTTCTCCAGTTTTAAAACCTCAAGATTAACAAATCCCCTTACTATTATTCAGCTTGGTCTAGATATTCCTCTACTGAAGAGTTACAAAACAGTTTTCTCTAGGTGTCACATGCTACAGCAGAAATTTACCTAGAAATTAATAAACCTTCCAAAGCAATTAAAAATTGCCAGACTGGCTTCTGAACAGCAGTGTCCACAGTTCCTTTGTAAGAGTGACACAGAACAGTAGTAGCATTTAGACACTTTCCTGAAACAACCTCATTCTCTTTAGCATCGTTAACAGAGCCCTAGCTGGGCTCTGCTCCCTACTTTCCCTTTCAAGCACACATCTTAAACAGCACCAGGTTATTCACATTGTTCCTAATGCATGACCTGAATCAGCAATGCTTACCTGAGCCCTTACAGTGTGTGCCAGGCTATGTCAATATTTATGCTTCTACTAACTAAGAATTAACTCTGGCTATTTAACCACAATATTGCTAATATTGTCATTAACACATATAGAAATTCCATTAAGCTCCGTACCAGTGTTAGATCCAAATAAAGTGTGTCGAACAAGCCATTCGCCAGAAATGAAGACCTGCAGCCACACTGCTCCAAAAAACAGGAAAACTCAAGTCTATGAACAACCTTATGGAATGGAAAAACATTTCTAAGTAAACCTGTATTTTAAAAAATGGTCCTACTGCCTTTTGGCTTACTGCTTACAGAAACAGATCTTATCTTTTGTGCTAGTTTCTAGTAAATTCATTATTTAGGAGAGGTCATTGGGTAAAGCTGTTCCAAAGGAGCAGAACCTGCTCATAAACTTGAGGAAAGCACCTCACCCAGCTGAACTCTAATGCTTCTCGAATAAGTAAAACATGTACATCACACAAGCTCTTAAGGCTGCAGAGAAAGAAGCTAAACCTTTTTTGCTCTATTTTTAAGGCTTCATGCAATTTTCCCCTTCCCCAAAAGCTAACCACAAAAACTCTAATACTCTATTTTTGATAATTAAATGATTTCAATGCCAAGTCACGATTACCCCTAGAAACTTAGCTTCATTTACCAGAGACACAGTTCCACTTTAACGTTCACTTTGGACGAGCTTACAGAATCCTCAATACTCTAAAAGCAAGATAGAGTTTCACCAAGACTCAAAATATGTGAATTTTTTTAAAAGAAGAAAGAAACGGGAGAGTCTGACCACGTAAGACTTGTATGCTAGACACACAAACCAGAAATAATCCGTTCACCCCCCCTCGACCTTCCTTGGCTCGACTAACTCAATCAGTTTTCCTAAACCACCACAGATACTTGCCAAGATTAAATATTTGTGTTTAATCTTTCAGAAAGTGAAAGATTATGTACTGTAATGTAACACTCTTTACGGAAACCTTTAGTTGAGCAACAGTTCCAGAAGAAATTGTGAAATGAAGTAAGAAGCTGTCCAGACCACCACGCCTCCACTCAGTTAATTAAAAAAAAAAAAATTAAACTTCACAACTAAGTGCCAAGTCAAGACCTCACTTTTAGCAAACCAACATTCTCAGAGGCGGCACGTTTTTAAATGCAGCTTGGAATTACTCCAGAATAACCACCATCGCTAGGAAGTTATAAAATATTATCATCCCCTGGCCAGCAACTCATGTTACATGCAGACATCGTGACGGAGCACAGATAAAAATGTCAGGGCTCATTTTTACCGTAGTATCCAGGACGCCGCATTAATCCAGGTATACAGCAACCCACGCTGCGGGAGCCAAAGGGAAAGTCGCGATCAAAACACGCCCGCACAAGGCTGAACGCTACCCGCGCGTTTCCCGCTGACGCTGCCTGGAAAAACCGCACGTTTATTCGGGAAACACAGGCAGCTCGGCCCGCAGCGAGCCGCTGCCCGGCCTTTGTAACATGGCAGGTCAGCAGGCAGCGCTCCGCTCCGCCCCGCGCAGCGCCTGGCCCCGCACGCCGGCCCGGGGCTCCGCTCCTCCGGCCCGGCCGCAGCGGGGAGCTGACGGGAACCGGCGGGCGGGCGGCTAAAAGGAGAAAGTTTTCCCCCTCCCACTGCGGCCCAGCGGAAAGTTACCGCCGCCCCCGCGCGTCCCTCAGCCCCTCGCCCGGCACCGACAGCCCCGCGGAGCCCCTTCCCCGCCGGGCCACGCTCGCGATAGCGCCCGCCCCGCGATATCTCCTCGGAGAAAGCCCCCTCGGCGCCTCGCCGCGCTGACAGCCCGGCGCGCTCGCTGCCCCGCCGCCCTCACCTCAGGCGGGGGCCGCGCTCCCCGGGGGCACGGGGAAGCGAGGAGCGGGAGGGTGAAGGGGGGTAGGGGGGAGGAAGCGCGCTCGGTCCCCGCGCCCTTATCTCATCGTAGCGGAGCCCGACTCGCCTTCGCTGCCTCCCCGCCGTGTGGGCGTCTCAGGCGGGATCCCCCCTCCCCTCCGCGCCGCCTCCTCGCGCCGCCATCTTGGCTGTCACGGGGGGCGGGTGGGTGGGGGAGAGGCGGGGGCCGCCTCGTGATCGCGGCAGGGAGGGAGGGCGCCCGCCGGGTCCTGCCGCTCGGCGGCGGGAAGCGGCGGTTCCCTGCCGCGCCTGAGGCGGGCTGGAAGCCACCGCGCTGCCTCACAGCCGTGTGCGGCCGCCCCGGCGCCCAGCTCGCCTCAGAGGGTCCCTGTGGCAGGGCGAGCCCGGGGCCGCGCCTCCCTCCTTCCCGCCTCAGGGAGCGGCGAGGCGGCGGCGGCTCCGAGCCGTGAGGGGGGAGCGGGGCGCCCTCAGCGAACCCCCTCAGCACAGCCTCGAACAACGAGGGGAACTCGGCTCTGCTCCCTCACTCCCCCCACAGCATCTCCCGCCCGCCGGCAGCGCCTTTAATTTCGACAGAAATTCATCTCCGGCCCAAAAACGCCCGTTTTTCGCTCACCTGCGGCACCCGGAGGAGGTGGCGGCGGCGGTCTGGAAAACAAGGGAAAAGAAAGCGAGGGATTTTCCGAAGGCTCGATGTAACCCGCACCGGGTTGTTGCATCAAAGACTAGAAAAGAACCCGAGACAGAAATAATCTTTTAAGAGCGTGCGGCTGAGATTAGTGCAGCGTGTCAAGATGTTGCTGAGCACAACGAAACGAGTCCTCCTGCTCGTACCGACACCACTTTGCTGGAACCTTGTGTGTCGTAACCCTGGGTTTCAAAATTTTATACCAATGTGCTATTTTTGAAGTGATGTTCAGGGGTAGGCTCCAACCATACAATTTTGGCTTTTGGATTCAAGCTTCCCTCAGTTCCGGACGTTTGGCTCGAGGGTTTAGACGTGGCTCGTCATAAAACGAGAGAAAAATCTTATGAAGTTCTGGATTTGGACCGTAAATGCTTACGGATGTTCAAACCTACCGTGTTGGTTTACCTCATCCCTCTCAAAAATCCTACCGAATAGGAGAATATAAAAGCAAAAAGTACAAAATATGAAACGCCTTTATTTGTATGACTGTTTATAGGAGAAATGCTGCACCTCCTACCCCTTGTGTCAGAAACGGAGTGGTTGACACAAACCAGTATCTACCCAGACAGAAGCACCCATGTGCAAGCCTGCACACGCTGACATAGCTTTGTGCTGCCGGGTTTGATGTTTGTGAGCTGAGTCTGCCTCTTTTTTTTTTTCCTCAACAGAGAGCATACTGACTGAGGAATGTGTCAAACCCCTACCCCAGGCAGGGACTACAAGAACAACATTGCCCATTCCTTGTATTTCTACATAAAGTGCATTTCTAGCCGCACCCATAAAGACGTTTTCTCTCTCAACAATATACAGTGAGAGATCAAGAACTCAGTATTTTTTGCAGCAAGCTGGTCTGCATTCTGTAGTGAGTCCTTAAATTATTTAGTGTGCTGGTAGAAATTTTTCTAAATCGTTTGACAGTTTCTGGTATATCTTAATGCTGGAAATGTTTTTCAAATAAGTAGCAATAATGAAGTCCATCTTCTGGCTTGGGTTAGTAATTTTGATATGCAAACTATTCTGTGCTCTCTGCCCTTGCTCGTTTTTCATGTAAGCATAATTTCTAGGCTTCGGTGTTAACATACAAGATTAATGGGTCTGTTCCTACTTCTGGGAGTATTGTTTCAGCTGCCTGTACACTGAGGCAAAATCACCACACTGATGTATGAATAGTTCACCTCGCGGAGTTTAGGTTCATAACCATTAAAATATTATTGTCTATTTCTAAAGGAAGCTTTCATTTTAGAAAAACGTAATTCTTAAACATTCTGTGGCAGTTTTCATACTTTTCAGCTCATGTCATAGGTCAAACTTTGTATAGACATCTTTGATTTGCTGTTAATTTATAGCCTGACCTGTTTATTTCCCTCCACCAGTTCTGTCCTTCTAGGACTTATCTGCATTTAATTACATATTGCGTTGATGCCAACAAATCGCAGTCAGGGATGCGAATCTCACCACGCAAGGCCTGATACAAACACCAAACAAAATAGTTTCTACCCAATCCTACCATTACAGCTCACACAGTGCTTATCTCTGTCCTGTCCTTGTTTTTACGTCTGCCCCTCCTTCCCACCTGATTCCACCAAGCCTCCTCTTCACGACCTACCTGCTGCTCACTCGCTCTCTTGGCTGTGGCACGCTTTCTTGCCAACCAACACATTTCATTGCAATGTTCCATTTCATTATTAGCTTGTCACCACCTCTCTCAAGTCACCTTTCCTAGCATATCTAGCCGCAGAGCTTTCCTGCATAGCTTATCGTCAATTTTCCACATTAAGGCTTGTCTAGAGCCATGTGAGAAAGGATCTACCAAAAATAATAACTGTAGTGCTGTATGTATTTCTGAATAAAGAGCAGCATCCGTGAATAGTGTTACTGTCCAGGCAAAGACAGATTTACTGTGTGCCCAGCTCCTGCTGGCTCATGGCACAGAAATGTATCTGTGTGCCAGTCAAACAAAGCCTTTCCCTTCATGGAGACACTGGGATCTGGAGGCAGTGGACTCTGCACGCATATGGAGGCTGACTCCAAGATCATTAAGTCAACAGAAGTCTTCCTCTTAATTCCAGTTAGCATTGGATCAGACTCTTGTTGTGCATGTGAGTTAATTAAACAAGTTAATGACGGCATGTACGGCAGGTGGGCAGGCATCGGGCATGCTTAATGCGGTATTCTGCTGCCTCTGGAGTGCCGGGTGGAGCACTGGCAGCCAGATTTAGCCTCCCCAGGACAGCATCGCAGGGTTCCTACAGACTGGCAACCGCAGAACCATTTTTTTTTCCGTGTTGCAACCCCAAATTTCTAGCTTGTGGCACTGAAGTAATTTTCAACGTATGGTTTAGCTTATTTTAAGTCCATTTTACACGTGGGGAAACTCAAGCAAGGCAGAGGACAAGTGGCAGATGGTCAGTGACAGAGACAGGAATGGAATGGAGAGCTCCCCTGTCCCAGGACAGGGTTTTAACAGACTTTGTCCCAGGATTGTGAGATTTGACTGCTTATAATTCATAAGGCTTCAGCAGTGCTCCAAAAAAAAAAAGAAGCTATTACTATTCACAGTAATTCCTGGCAGAGACTGGCTTCCATAGGCAAAACTATTTCAGTTTCTTAAGCACACAATTTGGGGATTGATCTGTTCACTTTCTTACCATTTTTACTCCTCTGAACTCTCTTGGCTGTGCTGTGTGTGCTGCTCATTTATGTCTACAGGGGGGAAGAATGAGGCTCTAAAAGAACCCAAACGAGCATCTTTCAAAGAGACATTGACATCTCTGTAACCTTAGTAAAAATAACTATGAAGATAATGATAATAGATAATTATAAACCATGTAACTGACAAAACAACACTCTGCATTTCCGAGGATGAATTGCCTGACCCTGTCCAGTAACCCACTTTATGGTGCAGTAATGGATCTACATCCGGAGGGTTATGCAATGAAATGGAGCCTTTGGCAAGCTGGAATCACACTGAAAATGAAGCAACGTCTTCATGGGCCTTTTTATATATGCATATTTGAAAATCTGGAACTTATCCCTTTTGACATAAAGAGACTGTCCCTGCTTGGAATTATTAAATTCTAGGACAGATTATGAAATGATAATGAAATAATTAAATATTATGATGCAGCAATACAACAGCACAACAACCCTTCCTTGTACTGCTTCGAGTACAGCGTTTCTATGTCGCTCACCAGCCTGGGCTGCGGCACCAAGGACGCTGTTGCATCCTCCGCAGCCAGGAGGAAATGGCCTGCCTCTTGTAGGCAGGATAGGTACCTTGAGTTGAGTAGTTAATTAGTCATTATCTTCAACTCAGTCCAGCTGGGTAAGAATGATTGGTGCCATAATTCCCCCTTTTAGTTTTACCATTTTTTGTTTTCACAAAGGCTTTATGGGTGAGCAGAGACCCGGCCCATTCATCCAACTCCAGCACACTTCCCTCCCGCGAATACCACATCGGGGCTTGCGGCTTTACCTTCTTCTCCGAAGGACTCTCGCTCGAGCTCCCGGGCTCTCGGCTCGGCGAGGGAGTCAGGGCTTCCCAGGGTCTCACGGATGTATCACGTCAGGGTCACCAGTTGTTGCTCACCAGCCTGAGCTGCGGCACCAAGGACACTGTTGCATCCTCCACAACCAGGAGGAAATGGCCTGCCTCTTGTAGGCAGGATAGGTACCTTGAGTTGAGTAGTTAATTAGTCATTATCTTCAACTCAGTCCAGCTGGCTAAGAATGATTGGTGCCATATTTCTGAAAAGCTTTCTGCACTCCAGGGAAACTACTGATCATAAATTATAAAAGAGGCAATAGAATATCATGCATGTATGCAAAAAAACAATGCAAAAAAGAGGTTTCAGACCCTTCTCTAAATAAAGAGCTTACTGAAGCAGCTGAAAATATGGGGAAATGAAGTGAACACAGGGTCTGATCCAAAGGCCACTGAGCTCAGCAGAAGCACTGCAGGGAGGTTCATTAGGCATCAGGTATGTCGTGAATTGCAATTCACGAAAGGCAAATAAAGAATTTTGCTGTATGAGTAAGGATAAAGTCTAGTTGCAGTGTCTAGGCATTCCCCTTGGATAAAACGAGCAGATTTTTCTCCAGCAGGTAGACTTTCTCAGCGAGAATTTATTGCCAATATTTATGTGAGAGTTTGTAGTCTCAAAAGCACAGAAATGCTGGGAAGACAAAAAGGAGAGAAAATGCCTCCAAAGAGGAGACCCAAATGTTTCCAAGTCATTTCTATAAATAAAAATCTGATGCAAACTCATTCTCATTTCACTTTTCAGTGATAAGTAAGACAGGCTGAGAGAGTTGGGGTTGTTCAGCCTGGAGAAGAGAAGGCTCCGGGGCGATCTTATAGCAGCCTTCCAGTACCTAAAGGGGCCCTACAGGAAAGCTGGAGAGGGACTTTTTACAAGGGTGTGTAGTGATAGGACAAGGGGCAATGGATTTAAACTGAAAGAGGGCAGATTTAGGTTAGATATAAGAAAGAAATTCTTTACATTGAGGGTGGTGAGGTACTGGAACAGGTTGCCCAGAGATGTTGTGGATGCTCCATCCCTGGCAGTGTTCAAGGCCAGGTTGGATGAGGCTTTGGGCAACCTGGTGTAGTGGAGGATTTCCCTGACCATGGCAGAGGGGGTTGGAACTAGATGATCTTTGAGGTCCCTT
Organism: Tauraco erythrolophus; assembly: GCF_009769465.1. NCBI lineage: Eukaryota > Metazoa > Chordata > Aves > Musophagiformes > Musophagidae > Tauraco > Tauraco erythrolophus. Next base: position 2,990,180 of record NC_141478.1, on the reverse strand, counting down.
CCAACCCTAACCATTCTATGATTCTATGATTCTAAATGTCAGATGATTAGAGACCCACTGGATGGCCGCTGGTATTAACCGTTGAGAAAACAGCCAACACTGTGCTTTGCTGTGTTGCTGCAGGTAGGAGTATCAAGCAAGTAATGCCATACCTCTTCTCCTGTTGTTAGTAGGCAAATAAGTATGTACAGCTGGAGCATGTTTCTGGAATGGCTCTTCCTGTAGACGCTGGAAGCTCTGAAACAAATATTTGCAGCAGATTTTTTGAGAACAGGACAGCAGAAGGGTTGCTTGAGGACGGTCCAAGTCCTAATGCGTGTACCAAAACCAATCCATTGTCTGTTCCAGCACTAACCCTTTTTAAGTATTGCTCTCATCAGTAAAGCAATATAACAAAAGCTTCTCTTTGTGGAGTAATATCAGGAAGGAAATTGTGCATGCAGATTCGCCAGCGAAAATAACAGTCTTGGACTGTAAATGAACACACTGCTGCTGCTGTTTGGTTGCTATTTTCAGCAGCCCCTCTACCCTCAGGGGTGAGAGTAAGGACTTCACTGCCCTCGTGGCTGTTTGTGCATCAGGTTCCATTTGGACTCGTGCTCTTTGTCCCATCTGGAGGTGATTTCTGCAAATAGCAGTCTTCCTTCTGAATCCGTCCAATTCAGCATCCAGAGTCACACCATGGGACACTGTGGTGCGGTGCGTATCTTCTCTCACATCAGATATAAAACCACTTTCCTCCAATAAACGGTTCCTTACTATTTGCACTTTTATTTACCTTCGAATCATGCCTAGACCAAGTAATTGCATTCCACGTATCTAAACGTTCCCTACCGTTTTGTCTGGCTGAGATACTTCAGGCTCTAAAGGCTTGTGCAGTCCTGCTGTTGAAGGTTTTTGTATTTTGTTCCACAGATCACTTATATCATGATGGGTTAAGTTATCTGTCAGTTAACCACTTCTCAGGAGTACTATTAGGATTAATTAACGTTTGTAGAACACTATTGAGATTCTCAAGCAGCTATAGAAGTGCAAAGGATTATAATTAATTTAGAACTACCTCGTTTTTGCGTAAATGGCTAGCAACACTTAAGCTGAGATTCTCCAAGTAAAACTAGTTTATTTGACTCTTAGACAAAAACGTTCTGAAATCTGTGTTTCCATTACTACTCCCACTGTATGAAGCATTTTGATTTTTATTGTCCTTTGATATCCTTTGATATCTCCAGACACATAACATAGAATCATAGAATCATAGAATGGTTAGAGTTGGAAGGGACTTGCTTTGTAGTTCAGGAGACACTGTCCAACATATGTAAGTCAGGTTAAAATAAAACAAACCAACAAAATAACTAAATTAATAAACTCAAAGGCAATCCGCATCACCATTTGCCTTTAACATAGTAAGTATTTGAATCATAAAGCCTGTAATTAATATTATGGAGTAATTTCTGTATTTATTTATAAGGCATCTCATTTACATAAGTAGTCGTTATCTGGAAATAAAACCAGATCATTAAAATTCAGAAAACTGACAAGCCAGATTGAGATCAGTCAGGATGTACCAGAGAGATTTGCTCGACTCTGTTTGAAACGGTTCTGAGAGAAAAATCTCTGCCCTGAAGAAGCTTAAACAGGACACCTCTTTGGAAAAACAGGCAGTGCTTCACCCACATGACATCACCAAACAAAACAGTTATTTTGTACAGGGAGAAAATATTGGGTCACTCTTCTCTCTGGCATGGAGAGTTTCCAAGAATATGCATCTGACGCATCTGCAAAGAAAATCTGACCCAAATTATAGCTGATGTTCTCATAATACAGCTTTTCTGCTTTTCTGAAACTCTACAGTATTTCAAAATACTTTTTTCTTTCAAAATACTTTCAATAACTACAGTACTTTCAATACTTTCAAAATTTTGCACCTAGTCAGAAAACACATCATGCAGAAAAGAAAAAGAAGGGAAAAAATGGCACTTCCATATTTTTATTTGCAAGCTAGACTCGTCACTCCTCAACTATTAGGTAGAGAGTCACAAGTATTTAAAAATATGTCCTGGTTGACTAAAAGAATGCATCTCAGGCCCTGCTGTCAGTGCTTTTGCCATTCAAGATCCAGATCATTCATTATTAGATTTTTTTCAAGATAGAAATAAATCACCAGTTTTTAAAAAGCTACAGCTACAGAACATATTAAAAAAAATATGGCAATTGCCCTGTTAAGTCAGACCTGTGTCTATCCATTTTCAGAGTAAGGGACTTCTTTGAAGTGTAAGTGTAAGCCGACCAGAGTAAGGCGATACACCACAATCCACCCTGTTTGGACAATTTTCTTACTAATTCCTGGAGAATGAAGGCTGGCTCAAGCTCTGAGTCATGAGGATTTCATCTCAATATAGATATTTTTGGTATCTGTTATTTTATCTTGGGTGCTTTTTCAGTCTGTATCACTGCCCAACTCCTCTCCTAATTATCTGAAATTCTTTTCTTCTGTAACTGCTTTGGAATGTTCCCTTGTATTATTACAGCTACTGACCTTATTATATTGGGTCCTAATTATGGTCGTCTATCGATTCGGTTGGGTAAGAGCGTACTTGTTTAAAATGTCAGCCACTGCTGAGAAACGGGCAAAACCAAGTAACAACATTAAACCTCACCAATGAGTCACCGTGAATATAGGGCAGACCAAGCTTCTGGCCTTTCCTGAGCTCTCCGAGGGTTTGGTCTGCCTTGCCTGAAGGAGCCCCTAACCTCAACAGACCCCTCGTGCAGTCAGAACTCAAACTTACCTGGTGTTCCTTTGCCATAGCAGCACTGCCAGCCTCAACATGAACCTTTAGAGGAGACAAACGCTTTCTGAGCAACTGGTCCGCAACCTGGAGCTGACAAAGGAGATGAGAGTCAACACAAACCAAAGCACCTTGAGAGTAAAACACAAACCCTATTTGTTTAACCCAAGCTGCCCCGAACCATATTATGGATCTGCTCAATCTCATCCACTTTAGTCTCAAAATCAATGTGCTAACAGCAGAAGAGGGAGAGTGACATGTCTGATCTGATTCATGCCTGGGGAAGCCTGTCTGCTGCAACAGAAAGGAGCTCTGCAGAGAACACTGTGGCTTAACTAGAGACTGCTTGATCACCTCCTTGAAAAAGTATGGACAAACGTTGATGCAATAGAAGTAATTCACATAACCAAGTTTGAATTTGACTCATAATGACAATACAAAGCCATCTTAATATACAGCAATTTTTAAAAATCACACGCTGAGTCTTGATACAAAAAAGAATAATTCCAGTATAAATAATGAGATTGGAGGAAATGTCCTTGGCAAGTCAATTTGTTCCATGCTGCTGATGGTTCCTGTTAGTGGAAAGGATTTTTTTTCAAGAAGGAAACAATGGAAAACAGATTCAAAAGCATTTACCAGAAGGCCAGGGAATGGCAGCTTTTCCAAAATGTCAAGTGTGTGGAGAAGAGTCAATTTGAAAGAGAATTAATTATTTAAATGGAATTAATTTTACTACAATGAGGCCCTGTTAAGCCATCTCGTCCATCCTGCTTCCTACTGTGCTACCCCTTACAAACTAAGTCTAAATACTGACCTCTGTTTTCAAACACTTCAACTGAAAAATCCCTTACCCAGTCGTAGTACCAATATGTTGCTTTTTTTTTGGATATATTTACTGCATCCCTTCCAGGAACTCACCCAAAGAATTGTGCTTACCTCCACATTCCCAACTCATATGAGTCTAATCCCTAGGTCCTCTTTTTCTCTCTTTTTCTCCTTCAGCTTCATAATTCTTGTGATGTTTTCCCAGATGCTTCAAGCAATTTCCATTACTGCATTCATCAGATCCATCTTTTGCCTACAAATCTGTCCTTTGCATAAAGTCCTTCATATCTTCACTTTCAACAACTTTTCTCTTTTGCTTCATGCGTTGCCTTGTCGTTGCTGGCCTTTGAGGAAAGGAAGGTGACTGAATTTTAGGTCTACGGCTTTCATATTGAAGCTCAGTTTCTCAAAAGAATATCCATACCTACTTCCCCGGGCACCAATCGTCCCAAAGTGCTCCATTTCCTTCGAGGACGTGGGCCTTAATGCTGTAATACAGCAGATTATCACCGGTAGAAGGACTGTTCAAGGAACCACTGGGCCCCCTATTTGCCTCTTCCAAGTCAACACAGATTTGCAATGCTATCAATATTTTAAAAGTGGTAATAATGGTTATTTAGTGCTCTTTTTCCTGGATAGCATCATAGAATCATAGAATCATAGAATGGTTAGGGCTGGAAGGGACCTTCAAAGGTCATCTAGTCCAACCCCCCTGCAAGGAACAGGGATATCTCCAACTAGATCAGGTTGCTCAGGGCCTTGTCCAACCTGGCCTTGAACGTCTCCAGGGATGGAGCATCCACCACCTCTCTGGGCAACCTGTTCCAGTGTTCTACCACTCTCATGGTAAAAAATTTTTTCCTAATATCCAACCTGAACCTACCTCCCTCTATTTTAAAACCGTTACCCCTTGTCCTATCATAACTGGCCCTCCTGAACAGCCTCTCCCCATCTTTCCTGTAGGCCCCCTTGAGGTACTGGAAGACCGCTATAAGGTCACCCCGGAGCCTCCTCTTCTCCAGGCTGAACAGCCCCAACTCTTTCAGCCTGTCCTCATAGGAAAGGTGCTCCAGCCCTCTTATCATCTTCGTGGCCCTCCTCTGGACCCTCTCCAACTGGTCCATGTCCTTCTTATGTTGGGGACTCCAGAACTGGACGCAGTACTCCAAGTGAGGTCTCACGAGGGCAGAGTAGAGGGGGAGAATCACCTCCCTCGACCTGCTGGCCACGCTCCTCTTGATGCAGCCCAGGACGCGGTTGGCCTTCTGGGCCGCAAGAGCACATTGCCGGCTCATATTGAGCTTCTCGTCCACCAGTACTCCCAAGTCCTTCTCCTCAGGGCTGCTGTCGATCCATTCACCACCCAGTCTGTATTTATGCCTGGGATTGCCACGACCCAGATGTAGGACCTTGCATTTGGCCTGGTTAAACTTCATGAGGTTGGTACAGGCCCACCTCTCCAGCCTGTCGAGGTCCCTCTGTGAAATGTGGCAAACACCAGCAGAGCCACTGTTGCTCTGCAACCTTTTGCTTCCCGTGAGAATATCTGTAACCGTGTCCACCAGTGACAGGCCAAAGCTGTTGCTTTTGGTTTCCAGTTTCAACATGAGCAGAGGAACCACTCCAAAAGCATCCTTTTCTGTTATTGTGAAAAACTTAACGCAAACCCATCTGTGCTAGGATTTATGTAAAATAAATGTATATTTTTCTTCTATTTTATAGAGGAAAAAGAAGTCCTGTCTATTAAGCAACAAACCCAATTGCTCTGGGTCTTGCCTGTACTGGGAGTGCGTATCAACTCAAATGCATCAGCGCAAAAATCAGTCCCCTCAAACTAGCTCAAAGCTCTAAAATAGATAGAACACTGCTTGAAGACTTGCATGTAGTCACTCATATTAAAGGCATGATTTACAGGAGCTCATAGTGAATATAAACAGGAATTAAAACAGCTGAGCTACACCTAGATTACTCAAAAAAAAATGCTCAGGGTAACTAATTTTTAAATTGGCAGTGAAGAACTCTCTTCTGTAGCCCATTCAAGGCCTCGGAGGAATACAGTTGGTCGGGATATACCACTCCTTACCTCGTGGTGTAGTAGAAACAACATCTAAAACGTGAACACACTGAGGCCAAACTAACATCCTCACTCTGCCCATTATACAAAGGGGTGTAAACTGAAGACAGTGAAGAATTTCAACACAGAAATGTAATCCAGCAGATGCTAATTCACTTTTTTTTTTTTTCCCTAAAGCCCGCAACCAACACCAAGCATGGCATGTAACTGTTGTTCAGTTGGTGTGACACAAATGCATTGCATGGAGTCGTCTGTGACAACCATCCCATTTGAAAGGGCAGGTCAAACTGGAAAGGATCCTACGGAAGGTCCCGTGAGCAACAATTCAATTGTTAGAGAGCTGCAGCAATGTAGCATTTCTTAAATTATTTCGTACACTGCCATTTTCTGTCGTGCGAGGGGAATGACTAACGTACATTCGGAAACATTTGAGGGAGTTCTTAGAAACCATAATATTTTTCTTCATCATTCATAACCAAATACGTAAAGAACTCTTCACCGTATCGCTACTGCGCAGCTTGTATTGGATCTCCATAGTTACACTTGGCACAACAAGTACAAAGACGGAGTGTCTTTGCAGGGCCGATAAGCAGACAGGAAGCAAGCGAACATCTGCTACAGCTTTAGATGGTTTTGCCTTCAGCGACTGCTGAAAAACTTCAGGCTCTGCATTCCACGTGCTTCTTGCTTGGCCTTTGACACCAGCAGCTGTTCGACAGGAGGTGTAAAATGTTATACCTACACAAAAGGAGGCACGTTATTTTCTAAAGGAGTATTGGGATATTTAATGGGATTTTTTCCTTCCATTTTCCGATCACTAGAAACACTGGAGAGCAGTCACTGCAGATGGAGTTATCTCCTGAAAGTCAACCACTTCCTATTTTACTTTTTTTTTTTCCCCCTAATGCTGTGTTTTCCTTTCCAAAATGGCTTTGTTTTGTTTTGTTCTGTTTTAAACACCAAAAACAATTGCACCATAAACTGAATAGTAATTATAATCATCATGATCATTGTAAGGAAACCATGTGCTTCCCTGAATCAAGGCTGGGGCTTCCAGTCCAGGCAATCTGTCTTCTTGTAGCACAACAGCGTTTCTACAGCATGGACAGCCAAGGAACAGAGTTCTACAAAATAAATATCAAACAATTCAGAGCAAACATATCTTTGTTTAAAGAAAGAGCTACCGAACGTGATGATTTAAAAATGAGCTCAGCCATACAGTTCAGGTTCTTTGCTTTGTATCCAGAGGAAATCTCTGCTCCAGTTAGTTTAGCACTTCTCCACCTACATCGTCTTCTTATTTGTGTGGAAAACTACTAATAGAGTAGCATGTGTCTCGGAGTATTGAGGCCCAAATACTGTAAACGCATCTTTATGTACTTCCTCTGAGATTGTAAGTTTGCCTAGGAAATTACAACAGTTGTGATGAAATCAGATTTATCCGTATATGGGAGATCCTTTGGGTCTGACACAATGAAATGAAAATGGGTTTCAGGGTGACGATGAGAGAGATGAAGACACTACTCCAGAGTTATGTAATGTAACTGAGAAGAGAATTTTGCTCAGAAATTCTGTGTTCCGTGCTTTGGAGTCGTATGCAGTTTTTTACATGTTCTATTCTTAAACTGCAGATGGATGCTGTTTTGCCAAAAAATAGATGAAATACAAAGATGACTTCAAACGTTTGCAGGAGCCATGCTGATGCTCAAAATAAAGAAACATCGAGTAACTCTCCTAGTGAGATCATAAAAGCAGAGACACAGCGATCAAAGCAAGAGAATACAAGACACTTACTCCATCCCTTGTAGATGCATCTTGTAGATGCTTTCTCTGTCCAGGACCAGGAGTTCACCTGGCACAGAGGTGTTCTGACAGTCTACAAATACAGTAGATGAGGTGGATACTTTGGCAGTATTTAGCTAGCTAAATATGGGAAAATCCACAAAGATCGTAAATTTGAACTCTTGAGACTGGCAAATGGCTGACAGGTTATTTAATATCAATAATAACAACAACAATAATAATAAATAATAATAATGGTAGTAACATATTCATTTTGGTAGAGCCCTATCATAATCCTGTATACTGTCCACAAACACAGAACGGCAGATTGCATTTGCTCTGAACAGTGTACTCTCAAAACAAGTAAGAAAAAAACGACATGAAAAAACCTGAATGAATTTGTACTAGTGACAAATAGCTTCATAATTCTGTGATTTTGGAAGGCCTTCATTGTGTTAAGCCAAAAGGAGTAGCTGGGCATGAAAATAAGCTACATAAAGCAGGAATGGCTGCATTATTTGCACTATCATAATGCTATTATCTTCCGGATTTCACAGGGAACTGAATTTTTTTAACTGTATTCATATTAGAATAATTAAATATCTGACTTGAACTGTGTGCACATTGCATCTAACCAGCTTGGAAACGGGCCAAAACTTGAAGCAATCTTCAGGAGAATTGCAGAATCAATACATCAATTCCCATTAATTTGGTGTCAGAGGAAACAAATGTGTACCTCTCTGAAGCACGTGCGTTCCCTGCGGAGACGTACTAAAATAGGTATCTCCTGTCTGCTCTCCTTTCCTGTGCCCTCCAAACATCAGAAACCAGAGGCAGAATGGGGGAAACTTGGTGCAGCTCCAAAATCTAATTAAGCCAGTTTTAGTAACCCAATATCCTGATCAAGATACACAAACTCTTGGCCAAATCCAGACCATCCCAAACTCTACCCCATTTACTGCACCAGGTTCCTTGCTGCTCCCCTGGTGTTCCAGTCCCTCCAAAATACATCTCCACTCCAGGGTTGAGAACACCTAGGAGGCTGAGATGGACCTGCTTTCAGTCTGTGAAAGCCAGAAGCTGTAACTCTGCACCTCGGTGAGACAATATTAATGACTAATCATAATCGAGAATGCATTTTAAACCAGCCAGAGTTCTTGATCCATCCAAGCTCCATAAAATGTGCTGTGCTCCAAACATCTTGCACATCTTGCTCACTGCGCAGCTGGCTACTGAGAAAAACCTTGTCCCAGAAGGTTTGCTCAAGCACACGAAACACATTTTTAGCCTCCCAAAGGTGTGTGTACTCACAGAGCTGAGAGTGCAACTTGTCCGACAGCAGCTTTCCAGAGAAAGGAGCAGGAAAGAGGCAACGGGCGATGAGATTACCCCTGTGGAAGGAGGCTCCTGCTTGGAATATCAACACATCTTTCCAGTCTCTCTCACTGTGACTGTGCTTTTATCAGATTTTTAGTTTGCTTCTTAAGCCACGGGACCAGATGGCTGCCACGCACAGTGCACTGAATCATGGCAAGGCTGGAGGTATTTGTTACGTGCAACAGCACACGCACACACGCTGGACCAGGTTAAACTCTCACTTAACGTATGGTGCATACCACATACAGGTGCTGCTACAGCAGGTATCTATATATACACACAGTCAGAAGGCTGGAGTGTCTTTTCTTCTTGCAGGTTGTCAGGAAAATGACTGTCACACCTTCAACACAAATAGCAAGCAATAGAGGCAGCGCAGTAACACATGGCACGGGACAGATGCTAGGCACTTCCTGCGATGCACAATGCCTGGTGGCAAGGAATCCTGATGGGCCAAGGACAGGAGGCTCTTATTCCTTCTCTGATTTCCCCTTGCAGCTTGTGATTAAGCTGGTGCTGACACCTTGCCCGGTGCCTATTTGCACAGTCAATAGCTGAGGGCAGTACTTCTGGCCATGAAGCACTTAATGAAAAGGAGATAACCTCATCGTTTGAGAGCATCTTTGCCTCTGGCTTTTTTAAAATAGAAAACAAACCTGATTTTCTCCTTACTTGCCTCCCATAGATCTGGGGTAAACTCAAGATGTGGCACGCCTGTGAAACCAGAGTGAAAGAGAGGGGAGTTTGCAAATGCCACAGTCACTGCTGGGCGGAGGGTAAGGCTGTAGGGTTTATAGAGAATGTGATTTGTGCTTCAGTGACAAGACCATAATGATCACCCTGTAGTCACCCCTCCCTGATATATTGCAAATACTTATTTCCGAGCGCTAAAAGACACTGGAACAACGAAAGATATTTTTTAGATGCCTAGGAGATGGCTGTTTCAGGGAAGTCGAGATTGCCATGCTGGGACTGAGTGCAAGTAACAGATCCCAAGGCGGTGAGGGATGTCCCAAATAGCACAACTTGATGCGGTGTGTGTGCTCCGGGTCACGCAATGAAGGAGCAGCCAAGCAGCTGGCCACTTTCCAACGGCCACACTCCACCCCAAGTATTTTCTGGGATGAGAAAATGATCCTTTGGCTATTTCTCAGCCTGCTTTTCTTAGAATGTATTTGCCATGCTCTCTGTGTTCAGAGTGACAGGACACCTCGCAAACGGGTGCTGTGCTGGCCTTTGCAGGCGCGAGTGCTGGCAAGCAGCGGGATGCCCGTCAGGGACTGGAACAGTGACCAGGAATGTCAAAATTGCAGCCTGTGCAGAGCAGCTCTGGTGAAGGTTAACGCCTGTTGCCACCACCTTTGAGGTCAGCGTTGGGCTCACTTTAGCAGTCCTATAAATAGATGCCCAAGATTGACCGAGAAGAGGATTTGGCTCTGATGGATCTTGTTTAACATTCCCAAGAGAGGAAGGCAGATTCTTTTCCTTTTTTTCTTCCAGCCCCTAACCTTGAGTTGATCTCTGTGGGAAACTTCAGTGGCATTTGCCAAAAGAGCTGCCACTGTGAGCCAGATGTCCTGCTGTGTCGCACAAACCATACGTACATGTTTCTTCAAGACCTAATGCCACTAAATACTCAGACTAATTCCTCATCGGCAAAGCTAGGGAAAAAACCCAAACAAACCTTGAGCCTAATTGCTTGAAAACAGTAGGACACCTGGTGGATTTATAGGGAATATCTTCAGGATTGTGAGCAACAGTTTGTCATTTTCTTGGCAAAACCAACTATGAAGGTATTTATAGAGGAATCACTGAAATATCAGGGTTTCTATTTAATAAATTAATCTTTTTATAGCTGTTACAGCCTCTAGTTTGTCTGAAGAAGTTCTTGCACCCTATAAAAAAACAATGAGTATTGTCTGAATGACTTGAAAAAAAAAAAAAATATGGGGAACTGGATGGTTCCCAAGGTCTGGGAACAGGAGGAAGGGTATTCTGCCAGATCAAAGCCATCCCAGTTGTTCCATCTGACAGCTCTCTAATGATCTTAATGAGCAAAGTTTTATAGTCTCAGCCTGGCTCCCCAGATAATTGCACAGCTTCACAACAAGCATCGCCATGCTGAGCACAGCCAGCCAGCTCCGTTGGTTGTTTCAGCAGTGAATGAATTAACCACAGAAATCAAACTGCCTTCTTCGTTCCCCAGGGCTGATCTTTTGAATCCAAATTAGAAGATGATGGGATGTGTGATAATGCTTGCACTGACATTGTATTTGTCTGGTAGCGACACCAACATCAAGCAGATTTTGACCCTATTTAGGAAATAAAACCCTGTGGCAGGGTGTACTAAAAGGAAGAAGATTTTGAGCTATGTCTCAGAAATTATATCTTGGCCAGCAATTATCCTGGAGCTGCCAGTATTATCTTGCTAATATGTCTCTGGAGGCAGCAGACAGAGGCAAGGAGATGTGTGCTGAGTCCAAAATGGATGCAGGAAACTGATGACTTCATTTTGACAGTCATCACAAGAAACACCAAGTCATTGAGTCTCTTGCGTTCAATTCCTGTTCCCAAAGTGTGCTGAAAACCTTCCTTCCTTTCTCCTTACCGTAATATTTGACTAGTGAAAAAATTACACCACAAGACGGGTAATTTTTCTAGAGTTGCTCCCTTCCCACTCTTTCCTCAGTGCCACAGAGATCCCTAGAGAACAGCAAAACCAGGATGAGGTTCGATTTTGGATAGGTCCCTGTTCAGATCCGAGTCCTTTTTTATTTCAGCTCCAGAGTTGGGAAAGGAAAGGCTGATTTATAGCAAATAATTTTGATTTGGTCCATTTCTTCTTATATATTTTCTTCTTAGAGCTGTAGAAGTAGAAAAAGAATATAGCAGATGCTGGAATTCAAGTGCGTTATCAACAGAAAAATTCCTATCGACTCCATGCGTTTTCATTACTCCTACCTCTGTCATGGAATTACCTGAAAAATAAAACTCCTTCTATATCCCCTTAATTTCATATAGGGTTTTAAAAAGAGTGGTTTTTTTTTTATTCTAGTGGATGGATTTTGCACTTGAAGGTTTTTTTCTGACTGACATGTCAAGCTGGGGGCAGTGAGTGTTTAGAGTAAGCTTTTCTCTAATTTAGCAGCTGGATTGGAAAGCTTGAATTATCTCTGCATAATTGCAATGATTCACGGATTGCTAGAAAATTGCAAAGTATTGATTGGATTTCCCCCTTAGGAAATATTTCTCCTCTGATAAAATAAAGTAGGTTCTGGGGCTTCACTTTTGTCCTTCCTGCTTTCTGCCCTGGGGAAGCCAGTGGCTTGTTTCATCTGGGAAACAGGAATTTGGGTCAACAGCCATTCAAGAACGATTTTAAATTATTGCAATTTTGAATTCCGCATCATTCCAAAGTGGCTTTGCAAACTGTGAACAGGGATTCTAGTGGAAGGTGTCCCTGCCCATGGCAGGGGGGTTGGAACTAGATGATCTTTAAGGTCCCTTCCAACTCAAACCAGTCTATGACTTCAGAGCCAGAAAAGTTGGGACCAGCAGCAAATCCCAACCATCCCTGTTTCACATTCTTCTATTTCCATGTCAGATATAACTAGTGTATTCTGCAAAGGCACCTTGACCTTGTCATGGGAATGCTATAAACATTAAAGTTGGTGGCAAATTTTCCCCTTTATTGGGCCAGGATTTCTCTTGGGGTCTCAGGAGTCGGTGGCAGGAGGGAAGTGGGAGAACGAAGTGAGAATCAGGAGCGGGGAGAGCCTGATGCACAGTGCCTGAAGCTGAGCATCTCGGAGCTGATAGCTCTGACACACATCTCCCCATTAATGGTGCTGCCGAGGCAAAAGCTGGGACCTTTTTGCCAGCTGCTGTATGAATTTCCAGGACAGAACCATAAATATGCATTTATGAGTGTGACCTCTGCTGCTTTTCTTCACTAAATTGAACACCCGAGGGCCAGCTGAGTACCATTCCTTGTCTCTGCTCCAGTTGCTTGGAACGTGCTGCCTCCGCAAACGGTTGTGCCTGAGCACCAACAGCAGAGTTACGAGAGCGCGCTAATCCAAGGCTTGCAATGAATTTAGTGTTCCCGCAAGGGTGACACTAATGGCAATTAATGCAGCAGAAATGCCAGCGCCGAATGACTGTTCTCACATTAAAAGCTGTCAGTCCTACAGCACAAACTCCTCTGTTATTTCAGGCCTGACCTCTGCTTTTTGGCCTTGTTTCACAAGCACGGGAAGTGTCCCAGGCCATCCCATAACCACAGCAGCACGCTCTGGGAGGGGACACAAAGAAAGAGCAGAGCGGCCAAAAACAGTCTGTGCCGACAACGACATTTCCTGAGGTTTTGTATGTTCCCATTTGGGGCTTGCTTGAATGGGAACAAAATTAACCCAGGACTGAACAGAATACAAGACTCCGATTTCGGGAGCCCCTTGCCAGTCCAACGCTATCCTCATTCCCTGCTGTCAGCTGACTCCTGTTTAGATGCAAAATTCTTTCTGCTGCTTCAGTTTCGCCTCTCTTTGCCATGAAGACCCTGGTTATAAATGATCAAACGCATTTAAATGGGTTGGCTAGAAATTCCGCTGCTGCTCAAATATTCGACAACAATTTTCGTGTTACAGTGCACGATTGGTAAAAACACCTCTGCTTCCTACTGTCTTAAGTTCAACAAGGAGAGTGGTACAGCAGTGTTTAGCTCAGCCAGAAAAGGCATTGTCCTCACTTGGTGCCCTCGAGTCTTGCGCAGGATAAAACAGTCCCAGATGAGGAACATCTGCAGTTTGGTGTAAGAGGAAGTAACGCTTACGCAGACGAAAAATGTAAATAAAGGGTGTTTCCAGGCTCACAAACAAAAGCCAAAACACAGAAAGAAGAACAGCTTCTGCAGGAGGATAACTAAAAATACCTCATCTGTGTTATTTTTAATTTTTTTTTTGGAGCTAAGAGCACTTCTGGAGGATGAAAACAGACCTGAGAAATACCAAGTGAAAATTAATATATTTTTAACAACAAAGTTCAATGGAGAACTGCAAATAGGATGCAAGAAGGAAACTTTAACTACAGAGTTGTAAATATACCCCAGCTTCTACACATACAAGCATCAATTACCAATTTTAATGCTCTACTCAATGCAGCGGGATAACTTCTGACAAGGGTGGCAGGAGCAGGATGAACATTTTCAGAGTTAAGATTTCAGGTGTTCTGGGTTTGTCTGAAGATAAGAAGAATGAATCCAAAGATGACGCAGACTCCTACAGACCTCGCCGCTACCCTTTCCGAGTGCTTTCTGCTGCTGCAGGGTCTGGCCTCGCAATGCCCTGATGGGACTGGCACATGCAATTATTCCCACGGGACACATGGGACAGGGTCCCAGGGATGCAACACTCCAAATGCTCAGTGGGTTTTGTGCACCTGCAAGAAGCTGGAGGTGCACGACCTGCTGGGGCACGCTGGAGGCTGGCGGCAGGACATGGGGTGAGCCCAGATCCCAGTGCTCTGACCTCACCCACTGCTCCCAGAGAGCCTCCACCAGCAGCACCGTACTCCTACGGTGTGACACGTCGTGGTCAAACATCACCTGCCTTTTTTACTAGTGCTTTGTCTTCTCCACTTGGAAGCTCCGAGGCAGCAAGAACTGTTTATTTTTAAACGCAGAGGATCACGTTATGGTTCATTATCGTCCCAGCAGACGGTAACCGATGCGCAGCGTTGCTGCCGATGCCTGGGGGTTACTTTCCACGCACAGAAATGGTAACGCAGCCCCTGACTGCAGAGACACCGAGCGTACTGCTGCTGCTAAAGACAAGCTGGTGGAAAAAGTGCAGTTTTAAGGGCTTTGATTTAATCATCTGGGCACAAGCGCTATTTTTATCCTCTTCTATTTAGGTTTCAAGCCTGCACCAGGGGAAGCCAATGACAAAGCTGGTGTCTCCCACAGCACAGGGACAGATGAGGGGACCGGATTTTGGGAAGGGAGAAGTGGGGTGGGCAGTGGCATGGCGGTGGGGAACACGCCCGCGTTGGTGGGCTCTTTCCACCGCGCGAGCTGCGTTACGAATCGTGCTGGTGGGCACCAGCCAAGAGAGCAGGTGAGGTGTGTCCGGTTCACCTCTGTGGGTGCAGGAGCCCAGCGGGGGAGCGAGGAACGTGTCCGGCCATAATTTGGGCAGAGAATATCGGGAAAAAAGCAAGGACATCTCGAGGAAATAAAAAAAAAAAAAAAGAGGAAAAAAGCGAGGAAAAGACCAGGTTCCACCGAGATTTGAACTCGGATCGCTGGATTCAGAGTCCAGAGTGCTAACCATTACACCATGGAACCGCTCTGCCAACAGCCCCTCCAGGCCGGCACTAGTGCCGCTCCATCGCGCCGCGCAGCCCGGCCCCAGGCCGGTAACCGCCCGGCGGGCGACCGGGGCTGTCCGTGCGCGCTCCAAGCCGGGGCAAACCGCCCACCCCACCGCCCCTTTAAGCGCGGGGCGGGCGGCCGCAGCCCGGAAGGAGTTTGCGCCGCCGCGGCGCTGCCCCGGAAGCACCTGTTGGCGGACGGGCAGAGCGCTGAGGGCGGAAGCGCTGCGGCGGCTGCAGGGAGGGTCCGGCTCCCGCTCCCAGTCCTCGGCGCACCCCACCATGGGCACCCGCGACGACGAGTACGACTATCTCTTCAAAGGTAACGGCCGCGCCGCCCCGTCCCCGCGGCAACCAGAGCGGTCACCTTCCGGAGGGGCTCCCGGCCTCGGCGCCCGGCGAGGATGAGGAGCGGCCTCCTCACGGCGCGGCCCCCCGGCGGCCGGCCGCTCCCCCCGCCACGCCGCCGCTTCCTTCGCCCCCGGGAAGGGGGCTGGGGGGCTGGGAGAGGCGCCCGGGCCCACGGGCGAGTCCCGGCTGCCGCTCGCCGGAGCGGGGGCGGGCGGGACTCGCCATCCCCGCGCCGGCCGGGCCCACCCAGCCCCGCTCGGCGCTGGGGGGATGATGCAGCTAATTTAATAAAGCAGAATTATTATTCTGTGTTCCGAGCCGTTCGCGAGGGGTGAGCGTTAACTGGCGTTTCACAGCCAGTGGTCTCCCATCCTGGCACCCCGCCGAGAAGGGCAGGAATCCCTCGTTTTCCAGGGCCGATGTCCTTCCAGCCGGTTGCACAGCGGCAGGTTGGGTTAAAATGTTGCAGGTTGTAGTTAAGCGCTCGGTTTTTGCTCCCTGCGGAGTAAAATACCAGCCTGCTGTAAAGGTTCGCAAAGCGTGCTGTGAAACATGTGCAGAAACGCCGAGGTTTGCAAGTTGACTATCCAGTTTTTTAAATCCTACTGCAAAAGCAAGCAAAGCGTTGTAAAAAAACAGTCGTTTATTGCTATATGGTGTTGTAAATTTGAATTTAGGGTTTAGAGCGTTGTGACATTGTGATGGTGAGAGACCCAGTGCTTGTCATCGCCAAACTTAGGTGAGGGAAAACATCAGTGGGTTTTTTTCTGTGCCCTTAAGCTCCTGTAATAACTTTGAGGAACTAATTTTTGTTGTTGTTGTTGCCTGCTTTATCTAATTGCCGTGTGATGTGGAAGGTGCCCCTGCCTATGGCAGGGGGGTTGGAACTAGATGATCTTTGAGGTCCCTTCCAACCCAAACCATTCTGTGATTGTTTCTGGCTGTAAATCAGTCAGAATTAGCTATGAAAATCAAAAACAGACTGTAAATCAGTCTGTACTGCTATGAAAATCAAATCAGGAAGTACCAAGGAGGTACTTTTCTCAGCTTCCAGCACTGGCAAGGGCCTTGCTGACCACCAGTTTAATCACATCAAGCAATCTTATTGTAGGTACGTATGTGTGCAAGTTATCAAAACCATTGTGTTACTTGTACTTGTTCACACAATTGCCAGTATGCTTACAATTAACGTTTTGGCCGTGAAGGCCTGGGAACGTCAGTGACGCAGAGCTTGTTGAGAGAGGTCCTATCTTTTATTAGACCTGCTTCCTCACGTAATGGGAGGGAAATAATTAAGTTAGGATCCAGTTATATAGAAAAGCTCAAAGCTAGTTTGATTGATTGCCCCTCCTAAAGATTTTTTTTCTTTAGACTAGTTTATAGCAGCTGTTGGGAGTGCAGGGAGTAGCATGAAAAGGATGTTGTGTAGATGAGCAATTGGGGATTTGCAAAGCTAAAGCAGACCGCAGGAAGTTGATGGAATGTCACATAACTGGGATTAATGTGGCAGCTGAAATAACATAAGAAATGCAGTGTAATACAAATTGCGGAAACTTTTGTGACTTCCCAAAGGTGATGGTGGTTCTAAACAAGCTGTCAGCGCTCTGGAATGATCCTGGAATTGTTGCGAGTAGGTCTCTGAAATGACTGTCTCGTTACCAGGCAGTGGTCAAAAAGGCAAGAGGTAGGTAAAAACTCTTGGAAAAGAGAATGAGAACTCAGGGGCATCACTAAGCTGATGTTTGAATCTGAGACATGAGCATCTTGGGGATTGAGGGGAAATGTAGGCCGGACGGGCATACCCATTTTGAAAGGGATACTGTGGAATAAAAAAGATGGAGAAGGGCATCAAAATAATCAAAGGAGACACTTAATGGATTCATATCCCTTATACTGAAGTAACGTGCAACTTTATCAAAATTAAAACAATAAGTGATATGGACAAATAGGCAAAGTATCTACTGTTTGTCATCATTTCTCTGGATATCTGTAATGCTGCTTTTGTTGAGCAGCAGACAAAAACAAAAGGACATAAAGTCTCACAGAATGTGGATACAAATTTTGGAGCGGTGCACTGACGTAAGTACTATAAACAGGTTTGCAAGACTGCACAAATTTACAGAGGATGAAAAATGTCTTTTGGGGTGTTTCGGCATGGTGATTACGATAGCAATTCTGAACACATTCCTTGTTTGACAATGCAAGGGCTTGCTAGGACAAGGATTAGCCGGTTTGTGCTGTTACACGTAGTATTTCTCAGACATCAGTTCTTGACAGTCAGACTGGGTGTTGGTCTATAAGGACACTTAATCCAGTAGGACAGTTCCTCTGGGTTTATGAGCTTTAAGGGACATGGTGGGTTGGTGGGACTGAGTTCAGAGTTTGACTTGGTTTAAAAAAATTGGGTGACATTCTCTAGTCTAGCAGTCTTTTACTACTCTTGAGTGAAATTGCCACACGTCTGTTTATGAGAGACCTCTGGTTTTGTCCTGTCAGTCCCGTGACAGTATGTCAAAATCTGGTGACTCTGCTGGTGGGTGTAAGCTGAGCCCACCTATGCTGCTGTACAATTAAATCACAGTATCAGTGACAAAATACCGCTCTCCTGACTCTGTTGCAATTCTTCAGCATATGCTAAAGCCTAAGCCTAGCTTGTAAAAAGATAAAAAAAGATATTTCTGGTAA
Organism: Tauraco erythrolophus; assembly: GCF_009769465.1. Lineage (NCBI taxonomy): Eukaryota > Metazoa > Chordata > Aves > Musophagiformes > Musophagidae > Tauraco > Tauraco erythrolophus. The sequence goes on along the minus strand of NC_141478.1, from coordinate 2,971,928 downwards.
ATTCTTCTTGTCCAGTTACACGTCTTGGTATTCTTCCACACTTTGAGGGTTGAGAGCAATGCCTACTGTTCCCAGCACTGCACCTGAGGAAACACAAGACCTATGAAGTCTAGTTTATAGAAATCTTGCTCTAATTTTAATGAGTGGAAAAAATAGTGGTGATATAAGGACATCACTTTATTGTTTAATAAATTAAGTCTGGCTCAAATGCAGGAACTTTTTGCTCTTTTTGATTAAAGTACTGCACTTGCAGTAGATGAGTAGTTATTAAAGTAACCCTCAGTTGTAGAAGAAGTCTTATGTGTTTTCCGTGGACAAAGCTTGGGAGGATTATGTCTGCACCTTGACCATCTGGGACTCTGGATTTGGGGTCAGACTTCTCATTTCTGAACGTGGACCTGACTTGCAGTGACATTGAGCTTATCATTAGCAAAAACTCCAGTTCCAGCTGTCTGCTTCCTACTTTGCATTATGTTCATTTCTCCAGCTTTTCCCTTCGATACTGGGGAAGTGCTCTAAAACTGAGCAAAACTGTTGGCTTGGGTTTTAGAAACACGTTTTTTCTTGTGTGTTTGTTTAGACAAATTCGTAATGACACCTGTTGTTTTTTACAATGGTAGCAAGCCCTGTGCCTTCGCTGGGCTAGATGTGGAGGCACTTTTGTGCTGTAATGAACCTGCTGGTTTAGCAGTTTTACTACAGGTGTGTTTGGAGGCCCAGCTCAGTGTTACGTACTGAGATGGATATGAGACATGATTGTGTTAAGTTTATCACCAGCTACCTACAAAATACAGAATCAGGTAATCTCACTCATTTTTCTTTTAAACTCCAGCTGAAGGGGGCAGGAAGAGGTGTTGATCAGCAGGTTCTTCTGGGGATCGTGAAGATGTGTCCAGGCTCTTTATTTATATGCCTCTTAATAGCAGAGCTCAAGGCAGAAACAAGAGTTTTCCAGACATTGTCATCCCTTAATGCTGGTGTACTAGTTTTAAATTGTGGAATATGCAACTTGTGTAATAGCTTTGACCATAGACAATACAAGCTAGTGGTGCTGGACTTTCTATTTTCAACCTGATTAGGTTGTCAATAATGTATTTCATGAGATTGTTGAAATTTTCAGAAAATACTTTAATTAAGTTAGAGGTTTAACAGAAATAAAAATTGGGTGAGTGAGCTGGAAATGTTGGTGAAAAATTAATAGCCCTTTCTTTACATAGTTCTCTAAATTGCTTTTCCTGCAACTTAGGAAATTGAATTCTTATTTTGGTCTTCTACAGAAATAAAACTGGAATTACAGAATGAAGTTTGTACGGTAGCGTGGACTTCATATATTTTCTTTTTCTTTTCTCTCCACCAAGTGCTTGTTTTAAACCTTCAGTGTGGTAAATGCTGTAGATAGTAGTATTGAACTGGCACGTCACTAAACCAGTAAGAATGACCTGCCTGGTAGTAGTCACTGGAGGTAGGGAGATTGCTTTCCTGACTTCCAGGATGTGTCAATACCAATCTCCCTGGATTGCAAAGCTTTCTGTAAAGGAAGTGCTGGTCCAAAGAAGGTTATTGATGGAGGTTTTCAAGAATAGGTTTTGCGGCTGAACTTGCTTAAATATTTCCTCCAGATGTTCCTCCTTCCAGTGTTGATGTAGTAAAGGGATTTGCTGCTGATGCAAGTTGGGTTGTACAGGAGAAAGTTGGAGTGCAGCACTGGAAGGACTGTGAGCTGATGAGGACTGCAGTCCTCCGAATTCAGAATGTAAGGTTTTGTGCCTGGGGACTCAGTAATTACTAAGTTTGCCAACTTAAAGCTGGAAAAAATAGGTCTGATCACAGACAGACTGAGCCATCAAGGTGATATGGTCAGAAAAAGGCAATTCCAGCTCCAGGTATGCCTAGTAGAGCTGGAAATATTAAAATTCCTTTATATATCACAGGGAGGTCTTGCTTAGAATCATGTGTGCAGTTCTTCTCTCTATGTGGAAAAGAAATCAGAAAACTTGTAGGAATGATGTTTGGGGAAATGGACGGTCTGTTTATAAGGAAACACTTGAGAGGTTGGCTTATTTAGCTGGGAGAACAAAGCTGAGAGGAAAATGCGGTTGCTTTCTGTAAATATGCCGGCATAAACACCACTGGGAGAAGAAACTAGCAAGCTAATGGACATTGCTGGCACATGAACACCACCATCAGCTGCCCGCTAATTTCTTCTGAAAATTAGAAGGCAGTTTCTAACCGTTAGGAGTGAGTTTCTGGAAGAAAAGCCCAATAAAAGTGTGTGTGCAGGAATAATGAGTTTTAACATGGAGCTAGATAATGTCACTTCCCTGCCAGAAACTCTTTGCTTGGGATAGTTAGAATGGGACTCGGACATCCAGGGTCATTCCTGCTGTGTTTCTGTGCTAAGAATGTAATACATGGGAGCACTGGGTAAGAGGAGATATCAAAATGAAGTGGTTTGATAAGGAAAGCAAAATGGCAATTAATAATACAATCTGAGTGGCTGTTAAAGCTGTTTCAGTTCATAATTGTGTTCAAAGTGTGATACTTGCTCAGACTGGCAGAAGTGCAGCCGGCGTGAGGAGTCTTAGGCGCCTGCTGACGTGTCAAGCTGTTCCTGAGTCTGTGTTCAAGAGCTGCAGTGGCTCAGTTAAGTAGAGGAAATAGCTGACTTCAAGGAGGAAAGTCTGATATTTTCCCCTTTTAATTGAGACACATTAATCTGGTGCTGGAAATCATTCCGAATGTAAGCAGCGTGGGATTCAGACGAGGTGAGGAGGAAAAAAAAACCTGGCAGAGGAACTAAAACTATCAGTTTATTGTTAAATGACTTAAAGCCGTGCTTTGAAATATGCACTGAACAACAAAAATATGTTGGAGGGGAATACTGAGCAGATATATGATGCAACCTGTTAGGAAATTATGTGTGTAGATTGCTTCCCTTGTTTAGAGAAGTTTTCGCCTGCTGCCCATGCTGATGCCCGGTGGTAGCAGGACTGGGGTGTGCGCAGGGAGTTGGCAGCTTTTGCCTCCTAGGAACTTGTTCTTTGTAACACATCCCAGGGAAAACAAACATGATGTCATCTAAAACTGTGGCCTAAACCTGCCAAAACTCTATCAAAGTGCTTATTTGCCAGTGAAGGAGGAAAGCCATGGCAGTTTGCCAGGTGGTGATGATGCAATTAGGTGCCCCGTCCCCTGCCCAAAGTTTTATTACAGTTTAGTGTCTTCTGTGCCAGCAAAGCCGTTCCAGCTGACCCTGGGCAGTGCTGACCTGCCATGTAGGAAAGCAGAATCCTGTTTGCATTCAGCAGACGTGCTTGCACTTGGGATCTTGGCGAACAGACGTGGTTAACAGGGCTGCCCTGTGCTCTATGCAACTTCTGCAGCGTGGCCGGGCGCTGAGTCAGCTGGCGGAGGAAGTTGGAAGGATGTTTGTTTTGATGAAGTGTTCTCTACAAGGCCGTGCTTGAAGCTGGCGTTTGCTGCAGTTTTCGTTTTGTGAAGGGTGGTTAAAAGGTGCTGCTCTGCCCTTACAGGCAGAGAAAATCCCATTTGTCAGAGTTGTTTTGCGTTGTTTAAGTAGAAGATGGTGTTCAGAGGGCTGCAGCAGCAGATGGGAGTATCCGTGCTGCTAGACTAAGACTCGGTGGGGGGTTTCTCATGTGAGCAAGTGTTTCTGTTTTTTCAAAACAAGCATAGCCACAACATATTATTTTTTTTTTTTTTGTCACCTGTGTGTGCAGTCTTTTGCTTTGACTGGCCTTGATTCACTGCTGAACTTTAAGGTTATCAGCCATTCTTCTCAAGTATCTTACTCATCCTCTTTTTCCTCCGTTTCCTTGTGTTACCAGTTCAGTACCTTCTCTTCGTTAAGGGCGTAAGATCATCCCAAGAGGCTCCCGTTGGTGTGACTCAGGGGTGTGAATGTGTTTCATCCAGTGTCCTGCATCGTGTAGCGAGTTTTAAGTTACACTTAAACTTGCACCTTTCAACTCAGCGGCACAGGATATTGCAGAGAGCCCTCGTGATTGATGCTTTTCTTCCTGTAGGAACTGGACTTTAAACCTTCCGTCAATCCCGTGTCAAGCACAGCTGAATCTTTCCAATTAGTTTGCTTGGCACTGGTGCTGTGATGAGTCAAGTTGAGATGGGGAAGGGGGAGTGGATGGTGGCTGTAATTTTGAGGACCAGCAATACCCTGGCAGCATTTTAGAGCATTTTCAGGCTCTGGCCTGCAGTGGCCAGGAGTCACAGCAGCAATGAGGATCTACCAAAGGGCAGAGTGCTGTGGCTCGGCAAACATTTCTAAACTCTCCATCAGGGTGATGGTGGTCTTGTGGGGTTTTTTTTGGGTATGGTGGTTCTTTTTTCCGCTCAGAAATTTTTCTGCCCCAGTGGGGACCCTCTCTTCTGCAAAGGTATAAAGAGTGTAAAATGCAGGCAGAGCCTGTTGCTTGTCCTGCAGTTTGGACTTCTTCAGCAACACAGATTTCAGTTGTGTGGCATGAGGTTTTTGTTTTGTTTTTAGTTCTAACGTTGTTACAAGCATGTGAAATCCAAACTGTCACTGACTTTTGCAGTGACAGCCGTGTATGTTCTTCCTGGAGGAGGAATGTTCTTCTGTGTTGAGCAAAGGAGACTGAAATGTAACAGGTCATAGTTGAGTCTAACACAGTCAAAATGCTGGTGAATGTGGCAGCTCTGGTTCTCTGGAAATACCAACACTTGGACAGTAGACTCATGACAAGGGTGGTGGTTTTGCCATTGTTTTTCTTTATGCTTAATTCCAGAAAATAAATGTTTATTGCTGGTGATTGTCAATGTATTATGTACGCGTGGAATCTGATTCTCATGTCGTTTTTGTCTTGTAGTTGTACTTATTGGAGACTCTGGAGTAGGCAAGAGTAACCTCCTGTCTCGATTCACTCGCAATGAGTTTAACTTGGAAAGCAAAAGCACCATTGGAGTAGAGTTTGCAACAAGAAGCATTCAAGTTGATGGGAAGACAATAAAGGCTCAGATATGGGACACAGCAGGGCAGGAGCGGTATCGAGCTATAACATCAGCGTAAGTGATAGCTTGTATGGCTGAAAAGAAACTTGTGCTGAGGAGGGTAATTTTGGGCCCTTCTGGTTCCTCAGAAACTGCAAACAGGGTGTTGGTATTTTATTGTGTGGTATCCACAACCTGTGGGGAAGGAAGCTCAAATATTATTCAGTCCAGAAATTTGATAGAGTGTGTCCCTACACAAACTGATTTACTTCTCAGTGCTCTCATGGTATGTAACTGGAGGCATCTGGAGCCTAGAATGCAAGAGCTTAGAGAGACTAATTTCAGTGCAAGGGATTGATAAAGTAATATCAGTGTTTGTGGAGGTTTTATCAGTGGTAACCCAAGACCAGAAACCCTCCCATAACAGTAAGGAAAGGCTGCTCACTTTGCTTGCTTATTTAATTGAAAAAAAAATAGCATAGCAAAAGCTGGATTAGTGAAGCTGGAGGTAATTGTGGGGTGAGAGAACGCAGCCTGTTTCTTTTTGAATGCATCGCTGTGCTTCTCTGATCTGAAGAGACCAGCTGTGGCTTTTGTAAAGGGAACAGATCAGGCTGATGTTTTTATGATCCAGTGAGTCATTCTGAAGTCTCCCTATCACTATGGGCTGTGCCTGTACTGCACCCACAGTGATGGGTGGAGGAGACTTCAGGAGTGGATCAGAGGTTGAAGGTGACAGTAGCTCCCCACGGATTCCAGAGCTTCATTTTTGGGATGCAGAATTCTCCCCACAAGTGTGGGGCTTGGCTTACCCGCTAGGCTCTGAGCTGTCCTGGCTACTTGGGTGGTCATGTGGCATAACCCTAGTCTGGATGTTCTACTTCACCGCTTCTAGGCTGATGTAGCCTGCTTCTGGATATTTTTTTGCATAACTGTCTTAGTAATAGCCATTTCCTATTATTGCCTGGTAACTTGTCACTTTTAATCACCATGTTTCTCGCTGGTTCTGTAACGTGTCTCTTCCCCCACAGGTACTATCGCGGAGCTGTAGGGGCATTGTTGGTGTATGACATTGCTAAGCACCTTACTTACGAGAACGTAGAGCGGTGGTTGAAAGAGCTGAGAGACCACGCCGACAGCAATATTGTCATCATGCTTGTGGGAAACAAGAGTGACTTGCGTCACCTGAGAGCAGTCCCTACAGATGAGGCCAGAGCTTTTGCAGGTTGGTGAACTCAAGATAATTTCGTAATGCTAACTGTCTGGGTTCTGCCTACGAGTGCTAGATAGGTGAGCGTGCTGGTAGGAGGAAGGAGAGTGCTGCTGGTGGTGTTCCTCAGTGTCACATACTGGTGTTTGTCCCTTTTTCAATTCAGTCAAAAAAGAAGCCTTGTAGACCATGCATGCTGACATGGTTTCAAGGATCAGCCAGAGGCACTTGAAGATTTTTAAACCAGATTTATTCTCTTGCCTATGCCTTGTTTTTCTTGCAGAAACTGACTTTAGGCTTGCGTTTCTTGTATGGTGGTAGCTTTGCCACCTGTATATTGCCGCCTTTGTACCAATCTGGAGCCCTATGCAGATGCCCGTGGCTGAACAGATTTTCACTAAGCTGGCTCTCTGACTCTTTTTTACATGATTAAGATCTGTGAAAATAATTCTAGTTTCTGTAAATCTTGCCTTGGTTTAGGCCAAATTTCTTTCATTCAGAGGTGTAGCTGGGTTTCTTACATTAAGGCTTGCCGTAGCTATATTTGCAGAGTTTATGGCCAGTGAGGATCCCTGCCTGCAGGTGATCCCTGCCATTCCCTGGATCCGGCTACCCCTCTTAAATAAGCCATGATGACATAGCAGCAGGTGGGAGATGGAGAAACTTGATGAGGTTAAAGAAAATCCAGGAAGCTTCCTCACATAATTCTGGAAAGTGCAACAAATTCTCACTTTCAGTGATGCAGGAAGATGTCCCTCAAAGTAACACAGCACTGGACTGGTGCCTGTGCTTGAGGATGTGTAAATTCCACTGTTGGTGTTGGGTGGAGTTGCTTTCAGGTCATGTAAGGGGGAAAAACCCACAACTTTTTATCCTTTTTCTTGATACCCGTGTGTCTCATCAGGAACACCACAAATATAATCTGGTACAGAAGTTCTTCCAGATGGGAAACAGATCTGTGATGTACCCCTCTAATTATGGTATTTCTGTCCACACAGAGAAGAATGGTTTGTCATTTATTGAGACGTCTGCTTTAGACTCTACAAATGTGGAAGCAGCTTTCCAGACTATTCTGACAGGTGAGTCATCTAGTGCTTTGTGCTTCAAGGGGGAAGGGCAGAAGGCTGCTAAGACATGATGCAAATAGGCCTCTCTTTGCCTATAAAGTGTTTAAAATTAAGTTATTTAATCATTCTTCACAGCCATAAGATTTGAGTGCAGTTTCGAAGTGTCACAGTTGAAAGGCCTGCCTCGAACTCAGAAGGGAATGCTTGTTCACTTTGATCTGCCCCAGGTTTCTAGTCAGCCTAGTTTATGTTTCAGCTTCCCATTTGTGTATGGTGTAGGGAGTGTCCATGGGAGAGAATGCTCTCATGCAAGCTTGAAGTTAAAACAGGCATTGTTTATCAGAGAGGTCGTCAATCTGGTTTGTTTCCATCTTTAATGGTGACCATAGCAGTTGCCAAGGGAAAAAGGATGAAAGAGTAGAGATCCTTCCTTTGAACAGTACTGGTGGTCTGAGACGTGGTGACTCTTGAGCTGCAGGGTAGTCACTCACTGCATCGAATAGTCCCGCTGGACTTTCAGCCTCTGTAACATGTGATGGCACTGAGTGCTGCATTTTTCATGCTCTGTGGATAAAGTACTTCCTTTTTGTTTAAACCCTTTTTCAGAGAGGCAAAACTTGTGAAGAGTCTGAGACATTCAACTACAACTACATGGGGGATGTTAACTTAACCATGGCTTATAAAGAATGGGGTAGGAATTTGCAAATTGGTGAGGAAATCACTAGCTGTCATGGGACCTCTGTGTTGCTGTGTAACCCGTTAGCTGTAGCCAGGGCATAGTGGGACAACAGTGGTGTGTGTAGTTTTTGAGCTTCTGTCATTCCCAGCTTTGGCAAATGCCTCTCCAGATCTCTAGTCTGGGTCTTCGAAACATCTGGGAGACTCCTCTGTTTTGGTATGTCTGTTTTCTCTGAGTCCCTCCAACTAGGAAACATCCTAGTTGCAAATTTAAGCTCCCTCCTTCCTAATGTGGCATGTGCCAGCTACATGATCTGCTTGATAGGAGCAGCAGCCCCACTTCTCAACTATGTGTCTCTATTAATCAGATCCCATTACTGTGACATGGGCACCCAGGTAGTTTTGTGGGTTTTTTTTCTCTTTGCCACCTAATTTAGACTTTCTTCTAAAAGCACACCAAAACGCACTTGTTAGCCATACTGGAACATGCAGGTAAGGAGGCAGTTAGGAAGCTATGTACTGTAATAAAAATATAAATTCTGTAGCATTTTCTTGAGTTGTTTGGAATGCTTTCCGAACACTCTAGCAGTGGAGAGAGAGAGTTGTTATGCTGCTGGAGTATTATCTGCCTGTATCTATTTGTTTCTTGTCTTATCCTTACTTGTAAGAGGCCTCCAGTAGGTTCTGGTTCTATTGTTTTTTTTTTTACAATGGGTTCCTGAGCAGTAGTGCTCCTGTCTGTATTCTATCAAAAAAGTGTGTGTGTCTGTGTTGGATGAACACACAGTAAGTAGGGGTGCTTGTCATCTTGCTGCTTCATGCAGGGCTGGGACTAGAATTTGAGTGCTTCCTCTTTAGCTGAACCATGTGGTTCCCTTTCAACTTCAGTGTCGTCATTTGATTGTAATTTACCATTGCACAAATGGGAAAAAAAAGAGAAGTTACGCTGGATTTTCTGTTTTCTTCACCCACCTAAAGGCGGTCCTGTCAAAAATGCTCATGAATTTGGGCATGGATTTTTCAGGAGAAAGACATTTTTATAGCTTACTTGTAACTGCTGAAACTTCTTCTGTTACTCATGTGTCCTTGGTAGCCCCTCTGAGGAGCGCCTAGACTGAGCTTTGAGTTTAGTTGAGATTCTGGCCACGTGTGCTGTGTGTAATGCAGACCAGCCTTGCTGCCTGCGCTTCCAGTTTCCTGAAGGGCTCAGGACTCTCAGATGGAGGTTAGTTAATGAACTTTCCTACTCATTCAGCACCGACACTAATAAACCAACTGGAAATATATCGGACGTTGTTTATCCCCTCCCAAGGTGGCTGTCAGGCTGTCATTGCCGATATAAACTGGTCACCTCATTGCCCCCATCTCCTGTTGGGCCGTTCTGGTCTCTAACAGGGATGGCTGAAGAGGAGGGAAGTTTGCTGCGTGCCCTGGGCTGCTGCCTGCCTTCCGCAGAGCTGTGTGACGCCCGGGCGATATGCTGCCGTTGCCATGGGAGAGCAGTTCACCTCTTGGGCACAGGCTCGGCTGTTTCTTTATCTCTCCTCGCATGCTTCCAACAGTACCTTTTATTCCAGAAGTTATTTTGGGTTCTAATTCACAGAGGCTCGATTGTTTCCTAGTTTATTTCTTCTGTAAGGGAGAGCAGGCTGTAATAGGAGAACAAGCGATTAAAACTTGCCCTCGGTGGATGCTGATAGATTGCTGAAGCTGTTGCTTTTCCACAAACATCAACGTTCCCTGCTTGTTGCTCTGACAGTGCTTTGGGTAAAGAGCTCTTGGGTATGCGGACAGGGGCTGGTTTAACTGTGCTGGAAGAAACACTTCTGCTGATTAGTGGGCATGTGGCTCGCTCCAGACAGGAGCTCCTGTTTCAGGGAGATAAAGATGAAGTAAATAATGCATTAGCAGCAGGTTGGCTCCATCTCGGCTGTGACTGGCATGCTAAGGAGGAATGTTCTGCCAATAAACTTCTCAATAACACTTCACAGCTGGCTTTTTCTGTTAATGATTTGCTTTGAAGGAAAGAGAGGAGCAGTCATCTGAGGAATGTGGTTTTCGGAGTGATCCTGCAGAATCATGGTTAGTCTGTATTTGGCAAGGCTGCCTCCAAGCATAGTGCCTGCGGGTGGAATGCTCACTGTCCTTTGAAGAGGGAAGCTGGTAAAGCCAACAGGCTTTGCCACAGGCTGCGAGCGGAGGTGGCTGACAGAAGAAGAGGCAGGGCATGCAGCTGCACCAGCTCTGCTGGTGTTTGCAGTGCTGGGAACTGCACTGCAAAACCATCCCAGGCTGCTCCTGATACCTTTCACACAGCTGCTTAGGTTTCACCTGACTAAGGTCTGTAGCAAAACTCCTTTCTTCTCCAGCCCTGCTGAAGCTGCTCTGGTTGGGACAGTGCTGGAAGCGGTACTTTTCTGGGAGGTGTAGCAGGGTCCGTGTTAACGCTTGTCCACACCTAGATTCTCAGATTAAGCCACTTTGAATAGATGGCTTTGCTCCATTATAGTTAGCACAGCCTAAGTGAGGATGTGATCTGCTGCTGTTACAGGTGGAAGAAGGAGAAGAAAGCTTTTCTCTCCTCTCACTCTATTATAGAGGACTTTTGGAGGGGGAGGTATATCTTAAATCTAGTGGGCTTCCTGTCCTACTGTGGATACCGGATGAGTAATGGTTGCTGTCCAAATTCTTCTGTTGCAAGATGTCTAGACTTCAAGGGCTGATTGTTCTGCACACAAAGCTGCTTTGTATCATCTGGCAAATAGGAGAGACTGGTATTATAATCCTATCCACTCTGAGCATTCACAGCAGGATAAAGCATCCTTAAAGTAAACTGCAGTCTGCCTCTGTTCCCTGCCCAGCTCTGTGCTGTCTCTGTTCCCATACTGCATTCTGCTGCCGTTTCATCTCCAAGGAATCCCATCTCCAAGGAAACAACATCACAGAGCGTTAATGTCAGAAAATCTAGGGATTTCCTCTTTTGTTAGCTCTGTACACCTGAAAATGAATGAAACAGTAGTGCGGGCTGAGCAGACAAGGACTGGACAAGCTCCTCCTAGGCAGCAGTGTCACTTTTTCCCAGCCCTCTTTCAGTGCAAGGCCTGTCTCAGTCACTAATTATGCAGTGATGCGTTCGTTCTGCTGAATGTGCTCTTAATAATTCAGTCACTGAGCAGAGCATCAAGTGGAGTGTCTTCATTAAAAAGTGCACGTCTTCATTAGCCTGGCATTCCTCACTGCAGACCAGTTTCAGTGTAGGCTTTGCCACTGGGTGTTTTGCCCCAGTGAGAGCCGGTTTAAGCTGTTCCCACCTCCCCTTTCACACCAGCATGGCTGTGTGTGGTGAAGGAGTGTGCAGGTGATCCAGGGAAAGGCAGGTTTTAGCCATTTAGGCTTTCATCTAGGGCAGTGTGCTGCGGCTGCACCCAGGTTTGCACTGCAGAGGAGGGAGGAGTGGCAGTAAGCAACAAACTTGGGGCTGCTGCAAGTCGATTCCAGCAGCACAGCTGCTAAGTGTCCTTGCAGAACTGCCTGGGATGCTGTGGACGTGGGGATGGTGGAAGTACGTTCCCAGAGTCAGAGGGATAGACCCTTTCTCGGCAGAGAAATTGATGCTTTTTGAGGCTTCAGGGCTGTTTACTGAAGATCTTTGCTGTAAGATGAGGGTGTTATACAGAGGGCTGTTGCCAGTCCTTGCTGAATGAAGGAAGTGAGTGACCTAGAATGTTAGGGACTAGTGTGGACTTGTTCAGGAAGTTCTTTGGAAAAGTGAGAATTGCTGCTGCTAAAGGTGTTACTAGAGAGTTTCCAGTAACAACGATGGTAAGACCCTTTTCCTGTTGAACAGGAACAGGTAGTGTTTGCACTTGGAAGTGAACTGATTGTCTGCCTGAGCTGGGACAGGGTAGTGGAGCAGAAAACTCGTCCAGGAACACAGAGCGTATCTCTTCCAGCTGCTCTCCTCCCACCTCTGAACACAGGCACTCTGCTGAACGTAGCTTGGTGGCCTGCCACAGGGCGAAGCTGATCTTTATCTGCAGATTCCCACATGGGGTTGCAGATGGCTTTAAAGATCTGATTTCATGGGATTCACTTAACTTGTGAAGTTGTTTGTGTAAGACTGTTGGAAAGAAGAGTGAACTTGAGAAAGGGTGAAATCAGAAAATCCACTTAAGTTTGCAGCTCTTGTTTGGTTGCCTCAGTGGCTTGATCTGTAACTGAATGCAGGTGTAAAATCCATTTTTCTGAACAGTTTATCCCTATCTGAGTCTGAGCTGTCAGTTTGGAGGCCCAACAGGCAGATTCTCTCGAAGTGCCACTTGCAAAGCTTGGTGTTACGTGTACAGCCCATAGATACACCACAGTATCCACATGAGAGATTTTTGTTTTGCCAGCAGTTCCATGGGTGCAGCCCTGCTCTTGCTCTTCCTGGGGAGCACTTGTCCTCTGATTGTGTCAGCAGCTTAAATCAGTGCAGGCTTGTTGCATCAAGGGCAAGGTTTGTTTGTCAGGGACCCTTTTTAGCTCCTCAATGCCATCTCCTCCCGCTGTTGTAAAAGCAGGCGCTTAGCTCTGTGATCAGCCCTTGGCAGCAGAGAGGACCTCCCTGCACAAGGTTGCTCCGTTTCCAGTACTGAAATGATGTCAGGACGAGCATCACACAGCAGCTCATTAAAATTCCAAAGCCTACTTCCTAATGACAAATTTCTGGTGGAAAAACCTTGTCTTGGTTTTGGGGTCAGGCGAGATACGTGTTTGGACAGTCATTATCCAGCTGATAAGAGACTTCAGACCTCCAAAAGAACTTGGCCCTTTGCTTTGTTTCACCAGAGTTGTTTGTGAGCTGTGCTCTTTCCCACTTTGCTCTGCAGTAGGAGTGAAGTGCAGACGCCCCATCTTCTGCAGCCTGGGCTTATCCGAGACCTTCGGGCAGTGCAAGCGGGATGTGGGCATCAGCTCCCTTCTCTCGGGGGCTCTGCTGCCTGGCAGCGCTGGCGTGTTTGTTGCCAGCACTCTTCTCTGTTGTGCAGGGTAGAAGATGTGATGTTGTCATGTCAGGGTCGGCTTTTTGCTGAATCTGAAACACTTTCAGACTTTTGTTAAACTGAGGTTTAGCAAGCTTTCTTTTTTTAAAAAAAAACCCTCACTTTAATGGTTTAAAACTCAAATTTGCACACGAGTTCCCCATGTTCTATTTTTGCTATCCTGTGTTTCCTTTCTGGGGCTATGCATGCTCTACTTTTTTTTTTTTTTCTGTGCAGCTGAAGTAAGTGCTCTTGTAGCTACTCTGAGTTTATGTGCAGTGCATGCCATGGGTGACTTAACAAATCCCAGGAAACTGGGCAAGGCTTTCAGCACAGGTGTGCAGCGTCCCACTTGGCAGCGTGCTGGGAAAGGCACAGGAGTTTAACCCATGCTCTCTCATTTATGCTGGAATTTCTTCATCTGGAGTCCATATTTCTTCTGTGCAGTTTGGAAGTTTACAAAATTTGCTGTGTTAGTGTAGCTAAAGGGTTTGTGTTCTGCTTAAGGGGCCGGATCTCTCCTTTTGGGCCCCAGCATTCAACCTTTTCTGAAGATTTAAAACTCCTTGGATGACAGACAGGCTACTGTACGTGCTAGGTATGCTGAGAGAGAAGTTGCCCTCGCAGTCCTATCAGAGAGAGAAATTTTGAGTGGTTCTTTTTAATGCTGCTGTTGTCTGCGGATACGTCAGCAAACACACAACCACTGTCCTCGGAGCCTCAGGAACCATCAGAAGGAATTGATGGGGCACAGAGTTTCTGATTCCTAGCAAAAAAAAAAAAAAGAATACTAACTCTTATCTCAAGGGGAGTAAAACAGTTATTAAAAAATTAATTTCTTTTGCAAAAATATAAATATTTTATTTTCTGAATATAGAAAGCAGCACAGTTGAACTTCCTGTGAACACTTCTGTGTTTTGCCTATATAGTTCCAAAACTTTGAGAAATCTTTATCTATTTTGTGCCTGGTTTCCCCCAGACTTAACTTTCTGATGGTGTTTTGCTGGTGTACACGTAACGACTAGCTCTTTCTCATCTTCCAGAGATCTACCGTATTGTTTCCCAGAAGCAAATGTCCGACAGACGTGAAAACGATATGTCTCCAAGCAACAACGTGGTTCCCATCCACGTCCCTCCAACCACTGAAAACAAACCAAAGATGCAGTGCTGTCAGAATATATAGAATTGTTCATTCTTTCCTAAAAGGCTGTGTATATTCCCCAGGTCCAAGATTTAAATATATTTGTAATTCTCGTGGTTACTTTCTTGTGTTTAGTTACTGCTTATTCCTTCTGAATTTCTCCATGTCTTAAACACTTTGATTTCAGTGTTTATAAATCTATTGCTTCTGTGTGGCTGCAGTATTTTCCCAACACCGACTTGTCGGGTTTGGTTCAGTAAATTGTTTGGAACTGATCTCTTTCCAACGTGATGCCCGCTAGTCAGAGCACGGACACCTTTGGTGAGCACTTGAGGATGTTGTTCTGCTCCTCGCAAAACGATTACTGTCAGGTTAACTGGGAAAATATCTCTGGGCAGGATAGTCTGTCCTTGTCTTAAGGTGTTGCATACTGCATCTAAAGCTTGACGAAACGCCTGTTGCTCTGAAGTGCAATTTTAGTGTAAGTTAATGTTTTTGGCTACATCTTCAGATTGTCAAGTCGAGGATTTTTTTATAGAATACTATGGGGGAGGAAAGAGAATTTCTTGCGAACGAGCAGCGGGGTTCTTGCTACCTGTGAATGAGCTGTTGTGGTTTGGCACCTGCTGCAGAGGTGGTGACGTGAGGCAGAGCTGCTGGGAGGCTGGCTGGGGCGACGCTGGTGGGACTCTGAGGTGCCTCCTCTGAAGAAAGCAAAAGCACGAGCTGCCTGCCCTGGGGAAGGGTCACTCTAACACTGGAACTCGCAGCACGTTTTTGTGCTACCCGAGACTTGGCCTCCAGGGTGCTGGTGGTATCAGGATTTGAGGATGCCTTTTTTCTTTCGTGGTACACAGACTTGAAGGGTGTTGTCGCATATTACATATCACATTTATTAATACTTGCCACATATATTAATATATTCAAGTGCTTGAGTTGATGAATCAACAATTCCACAACCTGGTCTTAGTTTCCAGTTCGGTTTCATCTGGTATTTTTAAACTATTCCAGTGGTTTTATGTTCTTTGACAAAAACACCTGGAGTAGTTTTCTCACTGGATGCGTTCCCGCTGTGCTCTGTCGCTCAGCACAAGTCATCTGTTCCATCAGCTCGTTCAGGGATCCATGAACTGTGCCTTCACTGCGCTTGCTGCATGTCACTCAGCACGTGCCATTCCCAAACACGTCATTAGTGTTGAGATTTGGGGGCTATAGGCACTGAGTTTCTACAGTATTTAAAGTAACTGGTGTATAAACGCCTGCAGGTATTTATACAATTACAGGGAAAGGATGGATCGTAGGGGACGTTTCTCAAACTCTGATATGACCCATGTGGAACATCCAGATCTGGGTAGGCACTACCAGCTGCGTTTCGTACCCAACCTTTCTGTCTTGCGGTGCTCATGATGTGTAAGGCACACGGAAGGCATTGCTGTAGTCGGTCACTTGTTTGTTGGTTGTTTTTTTTTTTTAATTCCATTTCTCCTCCTAGTATTAGTTCTGAAGATGCTATTTTGATCTGTTTGTAAATTACTTTGTATTTTATGCATGTACTGTACCTTGATTCATTATTTTTTTAGATTGATTTAAAATATATTCATCCATGATTCTAATAAAGAATTACAGGGGACGACTCAGTGTGGTGTTGGGTGCACTTTTTGGGAGAACTGGCTGAAAGAGTTGGGGCTGTTCAGCCTGGAGAAGAGGAGGCTCCGGGGTGACCTTATAGCGGTCTTCCAGTACCTCAAGGGGGCCTACAAGAAAGATGGGGAGAGGCTGTTCAGGAGGGCCAGTTGTGATAGGACAAGGGGTAATGGTTTTAAAATAGAGGGAGGTAGATTCAGGTTGGATATTAGGAAAAAATTTTTTACCATGAGAGTTGTAGAACACTGGAACAGGTTGCCCAGAGAGGTGGTGGATGCTCCATCCCTGGAGACGTTCAAGGCCTGGTTGGATGAGGCCCTGAGCAACCTGATCTAGTTGGAGATATCCCTGTTCCTTGCAGGGGGGTTGGACTAGATGACCTTTGAAGGTCCCTTCCAACCCTAACGATTCTATGATTCTAACTGGGATTTCCCCTGAAGGTTTTTGCTTACTGGAAGCTAGTTAGCTTCTTGCACCAGGCTGCGAGGAGATGCTGAAGTGGAAGTACTGCCAGAAAAGGAACCGAAAGGGTCGTGTATCACGGTTGCCTTTTTCACTCTGACCAGGCTTGTGGCTTTTTGGGGCTGCTGCAGTTGACAGGCATCACAGTCCCGCAGCTTCAGGAAGCTTTTCGCTCTGAAAAGTCTGTGAGTTCGCTCAAGTCAAACCCCTGAATGGCTTTTACAAACCTGTTATTTTTCCATGTTGCCACCAGTATGAAAAGCTGTGAGACAGTGACCTGCTGCCTTCCACAGCCAAGGACGTGCGCTTTTTGATCCTGCTTCAGTGTCCTGCTGGAGGAGCGGTGCCCGGGAGCCAGACTGCCCGTGTGTGGGGCGTGGGGTCCCCATGTCACCCGGAGCACGTGGGGCAGGGTTGGTGGCACTGGGGACAAAGTCAGTTCAGGGCCTTCAGGCATTGCAGGAGAGCCTGAGGCCAAGCCATGCTCACTGCGGGAGCTGTTGGCACCGCACTCGCTCTGGCCAGACTGGAGCACCTTTTGGAATTAACCACATCCCTGGGGCAGCCAAGTTCTAAATTTGCCAGCGGGAAACGCAGGATGAGTTTCACTTCGCTTCATTTCTGATTCACGTCAGCGGGCAGCTCGGCTCAGCGGCCGCGTCAGCCTCGGATTTCTCCTGGTTTTGTGCAAGACTCTTCCTTCTGCAGCAGATGCCAGCGCGGTGCCGCCTGCGGGAGCACGCCTTGCTCTCCGAGGCCGACGTGCCCCGGCCCCACGCAGCGTTTGCGTGCGTGTACGTGCTCCTTCCTCTGCCTCGCAACAACCACCGCTGCCTTGGAGTCCTGGGCAGCTGTGGAAGGGCTGCGTGTGCTGTTAGACAAAGTAAGAACTATTTTTTTTTTTTTCCTCTCTTCCTTTTCCCACCAGAACTTTAAAATTAATAAATGATAAAACAGGCCGTAGGAATGCTGTGCAAAAAACCTCATTTTGTACTTAGGAACTGCTGCAACGTGGCACATAAAATTTCCATGCAGGAGTTGGTAAAGCCTTCGTAAGCTGCTGACTTCTGAAGGCAAATCCAGCGGGGTATGTGCAGGGGTGGGACTCCTCACCTGTGAAAGCCTTTGCCCTGTGTTCCGTGGTCTCGCACTGCTTTTTCCTGACTAAGCAGCGGATCCCGGCTCGCCCGGGGCTGGGCGACGCTCCTGGGGCGAGATGGCACTTCACCAAGTGCTTTGGGAGAGACGATGCAAGACATTATTCTGTCCTGATCCAAGGGAGCGTGTTCCGGTCCAGCTGCTGATCAATCGTTCCCTTCTGGAGCTGGCATCACTCTGGGCTGAAGCGTCTCTTCTCTGCTAACGGGCGACAACTGATTAGAACAGATCCTGCTTCTGCGCCCTGAAATGAGCTTTCCGAGTTTCTGGGAACTCTGTATCCTGCTGCAAAACTGGATTTACCTGCCAAAAGCTTTTGCTGTCGTTCATGTACTTGAATGTCCCAACCTTAACGATTCTGAGGCTGTTCAGTGAGCAGCAGTGGTTCTTATGCTTGATGGCAGTTGAGGGTCTGACTCTTAAGCAGAAAGGACATGGAATTGTTCTGATTTAAAGACATTTTTATTAAGCTAGAATTACTTACTCTATCAGGTCAAACCTGATGAATTTCCTGCCTTAAATCGCATATTGAGTGTGGCTTGTCAAATAAGAAGATTACATGCTGGGCTTTAGTTGACAAGATTTTTAGAAATATGAAGCACAAACGTAGAAAAAGCTTCAACATGTAGCAGTCCACTGTGTTGCCTGGGAGTTGTTAATCCTGAAGGTGTTTCTGCTGCAAATCTGTGCTTGTGATTTATTGATGGGGAGCGTTGTGAAACCTGCTGTGGTGGCTGCCGGGTGCCCGGTCTTGTCGCTGCTGGGTGCAGGAGGGTAACAGCACCCGCCAGAAGGCACGACGACCTGCTGGTGTCACCGAGTGCTGTCACGACGTGCACTGCACAGCATCCCAGGAAAACCAGGGAGAGACCTGGTGTTAGTGCTCACCCCAGATGGGTCTTTGGAGGTGTGTGGGGCTTGTCTGGCAGCATTTGTGCATCACTGATGCCTCTGCTCAGCCCCGCTGAGGTTCAGCTGCTGAGGAATTGTGAGAAAGAGGCATACGGTGCCAGTTAGGTTTTGTTTTTAAAGCTGGGCGTTACTCAAAATTAACAGCCTGAATTACAGCATTGTGTTTTCTGAGAAATCCTGTGACTTCTGGCTTGTAAGCCTGATGCCCGTGGGGTTTTTTCACTGAGGGGGACAGCCCCTTCGTGACCAGCTCCATTGCCTGGAGAACTCGCACCTGAACATGGGCTGGAAGTTTTAGTCTGCAAATGAGTAGGTTTGAGAAATGCACACTGAGAGAAATTCAGTTTATTTTGTACAAGGTAGAATACCTTTGCACAGTGAACAAATATATTACAAATCTGTCTTGCCTTAAAAAAGTATTGCCATTTTGAGTGCCTATTTCCTAAGCTAATGCTAATATACAAGAAGGTACTTCTTTTTTTTTTTTTTGTATTTTTTTTGTTGTTTCCTGTTAAGCTCTATGCACATTGTTGCATTTGGTTTGAAAATCCAGCTTTGGGAAAAAAAAAAAAAAAAGAAACTGAGCACATCTCTGCTCTCTGGAGTCCCATTGCAAACTTTAGAGCAACACACACACAAACATTGGTCAGGCCGGCAGCCGAGACTGCTTGTGCTGGGTGTCAAGGCAGGTCTCTAACAAGAATATTCCTTATCAAACTGCCTTTCTCTTGATATTTTTGAGGTAAGTCTTTCTACCCATGTACATAAAATATATTCCTACTGGGCCTACAAAATAATTGGCTACTTACATCTCAAATAAGGCTTTCTTGGAAAATAAAATTACTATTGCTGATCAGCCATTGCCCCCATGCACACATGCAGCATCCATGTAACTACTTATGCATTATCCTGCAACATGAAAATCTGCTGCTCTGGAAGCCTGGGGGATCTCTGGGCTCAGCTTGGTTCTCTCGCTGCAAAACTCTTGCTCTGCACAGAGGGGTTCAGAGCCAACCTGACCACCCGGCGGGCTCCCAGCTCCACCAGCAGCACAGCGCATCGCCGGGGCTCCCCGTGCCCCGACGTGAGCGCGTATTGGCGGCGAGCCCAGGGGTGCTGTGCCAGCTGCCAGGGGCTCGGTACCACCGTGCCAGGGGCTGCGATTCCCCGAGGCGAGGGCTGAACCTGTCTGTGGGGACACAGGCTGTGATCCCACACCTGGGCTGACCCAGAGCTGGGATCAAGCCACTGCCTCCGGGCTGGAGGGCTCCTCTCACCAGTCCCCCAGACCAGCAGGTTACGCGAGTGATCATGCTTTAAGCAAACCGATTGGTGCTGGTTTTGTTCTCTTCTGCTTCCATCAGCCTGGCAAATGTGCAACAGAATATATTTTTTTTTTTTAATATTTAAGAGGCAATCAACTTTCTACTTCCACGTTTGCCTAATAAAATTACATACTTAGAATCGATACTACTTCATGCTCAAAATCTACAAGGAACTGCTTAACGGCAAGTATTCTACTTTCTAAGTCAATAAAGATTACCAAAAAAAAAAAAAAAAATCATGGTGGCTTAGTCCAAAACTTTACCATGGGCCAACCCCTTGATAATTACTTCACAAACAGCTGCTGAAAAAGAAAACCCGGTTTCAGCTCAATTTAATAACATTTCAGGTAGAATCATCAACGGATAAAGTTGCACTACATGGTAATGCACATCAAATTAAAGGGTGTGGGAAGTGGCATGCTGTTAAGTGAATCATGATGAGATGGTTTGTAAAGACGGTCTGGAGAAGCCGACGTGTCTTTATGAAAGGAAATCAAACCAGGGTTAGTCTGTGCAAACCTGCAGCGTCCCAGGGACGTAGATGAAGATGCATCAGTTTACACCACCTGACAGATCTGGTGGATTTATCTAACCAAATAGAAGCTGTAGAAGGAAAATTAAAGCCTATCTGTGCCAATCAAAGTATTTTATAGCTTGTTGAAAGTGTGGTAAGCTGGGTGTGAGACTGTTGAAATTCAAGTCATTAGCAAAGATCAGTGGACGTTTGCCAAGATGTTACGTTTTGAAAGCTGCACAGAATGTGTCTGTGTTCATATTCCTCAACTTAAATATCCTGGTACTGAATATAAAGATGAACATCTCAGTGCTGATTACCAAGCACGATCTGCACAGGTTGCACATGGTGATGGCAGTAAATGAGGTTTCCCGACAGTGAAATGACAAGTTTCCCTGCTTTCGTTCAGAAAAATGTCCATTTCCATGACAAAGATGTAAAATACGTTCCAGCTTATTCCTAGTCACCGCGTTCCTAACGGTAAAAGGTTTCTTGATGCAGTTGGTAGAAATGTACATCTGTAAGTCCTTCTACTTAGCACGTTTTTGTGTTTTATTTTACAGCAAAGCCGGGGTTAGAATACACGCCACGGAGAGTTTTTGCCTGGAGCATGTAGGCACCTTCCTGGGTGACATGCTCCAGTCACACGTGGAGGAGGCTCTTGTTAGTTCCTGTTACCCATATAAAAATGTCTTTATAAATAACCTCATGCAGCAGCAGCTGGCCTAAGCTGATGTTGTGTCACGTTAGGTCCTTGCATAAGACAGTCTGAAGTCCCGTCAGCATCCTGCAGCGCAGAAAAGGATTGTCTTCTCTTTTGCTTCCTCAGAGTCCGTGTTGGCAGCACAGTGCACCAGTGAAGTTCATCCCTTTAAGACTGCTTGTCCCAAGATGGCCCGTGCGTCGGGCTGTGCCTTACGGGGAGGAGGTCGTAGTGACTAGGAATGTGACTGTTCCTAGGCAGGTCGTATGGATTTTGGAGGTAACTGGCACTCCGACCGCGGGCGTCTTGGACCACGCTGACAGTGGGCTCTGGGGAAGCAAGGAGAACTGGGTTACGGTAACTAGCAGCACTCTCAAAATTAGTTACTCTACTTGTGTATTTTGTCACAAGCACAAAACATCAGCTTCCCAAACCATCTCTTCCCCTCGCAGCTCTACTGGCAGCACGAGGGCAGACCAGGGAGGAAAACCCCAGACAGGTCCAAGGGCGGGTGGTTCCCAAAGCCCTGCAGATAATGCCTTCAAAGGACCAGCACTCCCATGCTTTCGAAATCTTGCAGTTGGATTTTGCAGCAGTTTAAAACGAGAGCGTGAAGAGGGAACCGCAGCCCTTTTCCGACGAGGCTGGAGCAGCAATTCCCCCACTGCAGCACAGGGTGGGGCCGGGGACGGAGCTCCCAAAAAAATAAATCAGCAGCTACAATAAAACCACCTGCTGGAACAGACCTTCTGCCGCCCGCCCCACTTACCAACTTCGTAGATGTTTTTGTTGGCTGTGGATGAAGTTGGCATTTCTGAATATGGGGACTCCCTGTGACCAGGCGATTTCATCTCCACGTAGCTGCTCTCGGAGTGTTTGCACGTTAAAATGGGGGGGGTCTTTGATGGTGGCGTATGGGTTTTCGCTGCTGTTCAGAGAACAAGTGCTGGAGCTGCACACAGATTCTTTCATATAATCTGCAAAACAAGAGCGGGGTGGGGGTGTTAGAGTTGATAGCTGGCTTAGGTTAACTACAGCTGAACCTCTGCAGGAGGGGTGGGGAGGGACAAGGGGCCGGGGGTAAGGAAGGTCCTTGAAGCATCCAGCACAGACACCCGACGCTTGTGCTCTGGGTGTGACCAGACCATTGCATCCACAACTCACTAGCAGGAAAGAAATAAAAACCTGCTCGATACCGAAGGTTTTCCTGGAAAAGGTTCTAGTTGTCGTTTCCTGCAATATTTAATTTGAGGTGGCAATCCTTTTCCTCCCTCCCCGTGATTCCTAAGGAGCAACGTTTTAATCTCGCTCCGCCTGCCCCGCAGACCCATGCACGTGGCCGTGGCGAGTCAGCTCGGCGAGCAGGACCTTCTGCTGGCACTTGGCCTGCTGGGCCAGCTGCAGGGTGAGTGCCCGGGGGGGGCTCTGGTCGACATCAAATGCCGTATGTTTGAATGCAAAACATTTCCAGGAGATGTAGAACTGCATCAGTGCAGCGTATGCACATATGTCCCCTGAGAGCTCCGGTTTCTGGGGCTATCTAGCACCAGGAGAAACCAAATTTGTCATATTCCCTCTGCCAGTAAGACTGGGAAGAGGCTGCTCCTGCTAATGGGGAACGCTTGGGTTTCCGCAGGGCAGGGGACAAGCCTCCATCTGAGTCTTGCTTTTGCTTTTGTTTGGTTTTTTTTTCCCCCCCGTCGCTGTAGACATCTACTGCTCCTCTCCCCTAGGCTGGAGGAAATGGGAGATGGTGACGGAGGAGACGCCACACGGGTAGAACAAGGTTGGCGTGAGGGTTGCAACCACTGGTCTCCCCTGTCGGTGACCCTGGCTGGGGTATGCCAGCCTGCTGCAAGGTACAGTGCCAGTCTTGCTTTAAAAATAATAATAAAAAAAACAACAATAGAGAATAAATAGGTCTTAACATTGACATTCAAGAACGTGCCATTGCTGCTGTGTGCATCCTGCTGGGCAGTGCCATTAATTTAGAATTAGAGCGATGCAATGAAAGATGAGGCATTTTCTTGTGCTGGGTTACAGTACAAAGGCAGATCCTGGTATATATGAAATACTCCCGGTGAAATAGCGGGACTTGCAAAATAGCTGCAATCCCAGCTGCCCCCGCTGTCTACTATGGGAGACAAAAAGAGAAATTCAGGTTAAGAAATAGACAGACAACAAGATATCGCTTCTCCTTTACAAACCTCGTCTCTGTGCCTATCCGCCCCGTCCTGCTAACGCCCTTCTGCGTCACTCTGCGCTGCAACGTCCCCTCCAGCAGCTCTGGGGTCCTGGCTGTGTGTCTGTGTGTCCCTCAGCCCCCGGGCCTGGTGCCCTTTGTCTTGGCTCAGCTGGGGCACAGCACCGAGTCGACATTCTGAGCAAGGTGTCGGGTCGTGCCCTGCGGCCGGCAGCAAGCTGCTGCATTTCCGTGCTCCAATTTCGGGGGCACGAGCAAATCTTTAGAGCCCTCAGCTCTGGGGATCAGTGAAACCAGCTTGGTAGGAAGCTCCACTGGAAAAGCAAACCAGCTGGAGCGTGCTGGTACATGAGGGCTGGCAGAGGCCCTGGCACCAGTGCACTGTTTAGTTAGTGATAAAATTAAGAAACTCCTCGTCTGACTTCAGCCTGGGTGAGATTAACAATGCCTTTGCTTCAAAGTGAAACACTCTTTTGGTAGATCGCAGGAACCAAAGCAACACAAATATTCCCCAGCCGTTGGCAGCAGGGTTTGACCCTCCAGCTTTACCAGCCCCGTCTGGTACGGGGCAGTCAGGGCAAAGCTGCCCCATCCTGTCCTTTTAATGAGCCATGGAGCAACCCTGCAAGACCAAAGGCTTCCGCACACGAGCGAGCTCCATGTTATCAGTTTTTGCTACGTGTATGACTTCAAGTAAGGTGCCACGCAGTCTAGGATCCGTTAGTGTTTAAAGGTGAGGAGACAATAGAGGAAGACCAACAAATCCTATAATAAAATCTTTAGGCTAAAAATCCCTGTGCTGAACGGACTGAGCCCCGTCCTCGGTCACTGGGCAGGTTGTACGTGGCGGAACTGTCTCGTGGAGCAAGGAGCTGAAAACGTGCCCGAGCTGCCACTGGGGCAGGAGCACTCACCACTTCAGGGACACGGCCCCGATGAGGGGGAGAGGCTCAGCCCTGAGCCTTTTATTTCATTCTTGGCCAAAAAAAGGCTCAGCTCCACCTGCCAGCAAGTTACAGCTGCTGGTGGCTGCCAGGAGTACGTAGTGCTCGTTGGGAGAGCCTGGGCAGCTTTTGGTAAGCCAGCTCCAAAGTTTGGGGGCGAGAGGACAGGAAGACAGTCCTCTACAAAGCAGCCCCTGCCAGCACCACGGCTGGGAGGGAACAAAGCAAAACAGAACCGGGTTTAAATTCATAAAATGTAGATTATAAAAGACTGCTGGCTGCTACAGCGAAGAAGAGGGGAGAGCGAGAAGTCCTGCTGCTGCTGTGCTGTGTGGGTCAGTGCCCGTTTGTTTAAGAAAGTGGGCACATCAGAGCTGGCAGAGGCAAAAATCCCAGCACAGCATATATTTTATTAAGTCCATCTCAGCTACTTTCATCTTCCTAAGCTAAAATTCACCTGTACTACTGCTAGGGCTAACACCACCTCCCAGGCAGGTGTCCCTCAGGCTGGAGCCACAGCACCAGCCCTTGCCAGGAAAGACCAGCGAAATACCCCTTGGGCTGCCCAGACTCATTTGGCCTCTCCCAGGAACTGCCTTTTCCCAGGAGATATTGAGAAAGAGCACACCGAAGAGCCGATTCCCGCTGACGTAAATGGGAACTCTGTGTCTAGCTGGGGCTCAGACCCTGCGCTCCGGATACACCATAATTCCCGGAGCACCAGCATATGTTTGGTAACGTCCTATACACCAGGGAGTCATCAGCCTGCGAGACACAACACGTGAGAGCGCAGAAAATTTAACTCTAGAGGATGTGGAAGCATCTGAGTTACTTTGTTATTAAGGTAATTTGGAGCTAATTAAAAAGTCTGGCATCAATTGTCAAATCTAATTTCGTGAATTAACTTAACCCAGAACAAACGTATTTAGGAACTCTCAGCCCGTTCACCCCACGTGTGAGCTCTGGCAGTGCTGCCGTGGCGTCCTCCCACTCGTGGGGTGCCACGCTCAGCCGGACCCGTGGCCGTGCCACTGGCAGCACCGATACTGCTGGGAGCAGGTGATCAGCTGGACACGCTCCAGAAATATGGGGAATATGCCCTAATTGTGAAGTCCCTGTCTGCTGCGTTGCCTGGATACCAATCACCAGACCTTTGAAGGAGATTTTATTTTTGTTATCAGGTCTGGAAATGTACTTGTCCCTCCCACGAACCGGGTTCCTCTCTTTTGCCCTGAATATCCTCTGGCATACTAATGACCAGCCTTGGTACCTCCTGCCACGTTGGAAGTGCTAAGGAAATATGATGTGCACAGGTGAAACACTCTCCTACGAGTTAATCCCATTTATGGGTGCCGTTCGGTGCAGCCAGCCTTTCTGGCTGCTGTCTCCAACCTGGCTCACCCTCCCCAGTAACACAGCGCTGGCTTATTGCTGCTTTTCAGAGCGTGACACAGTTGTGGGGACACGTTCCTGGACAACAAACACATGAACGACACTGAACCAAGGCCCTGAGGTAAGTGCATCAGTGTTTCTAACTGCTGGAATTTTGCTGCATATTGTGCAAAGCACAGGATTTTTTTTCCTTAAAATACCCAAGGTCACATTATTCTACCAGTGCATCAGCATTCATTTAAAAAAAAAAAACCACCCTAAAAAAATAGAAAAGGTCTCAGCTACAAGGAAAAGCTTGGAAATGGTATCCCTGAACACCCCATGCACAGGAAAGAAACTGCTCTGACAACCCTGTGACTGTTCAACTGCTGTCACCACGTGGCACGGGGCTCAGAGCTGGCACTGGGGCATCCAGCCCCTCGCTGTCCCGAGGGGTTCCTGCTGCTCTGCCAGCACAAGGAGCTGTCGGACACCGCGGCGGAGCTGGGCTTTGCTGGGGCTTGTCTGTGGGTGACTGTGGCAAACCCAAACGGGCCATGCCTGACCCCTGGGCCAGCAGCACGGCCACTGCATTCCCAGTGGCAGGTTGCACAAGGGACATCCCTCTCCTGCCGCCCTGCTCCGGGGACAGCCTCAGCCAAGCCAGTGCACAGCAGGGGCTGAGGAGCTGGGGGGCTCTGGTCTCCTCAGAGGAGAACTGGGGGAAACGGGGAATGGGCTCAGCCTCAAGTCCCAGGACCCCCATACCCCCCTTCCAGCAGTGCATCCTGTGCGATGCTCTGGGCTGGGGTCAGGAGCACCAAATGGGATTTTCAGCTGCAGGCAGGCTTTCTCCAGTCAGACCTAAGAGGTACTGATGGGAAAAGACATCATCTTTCAAGTGTATGAAGTCTATAAAACCAAAGCACTCGCCTGCCAAGTCTTTTTGCTGACAGAATCCAATTGTTTGGAACTGGGAGTTTCTTTT
Source organism: Tauraco erythrolophus (assembly GCF_009769465.1). NCBI lineage: Eukaryota > Metazoa > Chordata > Aves > Musophagiformes > Musophagidae > Tauraco > Tauraco erythrolophus. The sequence goes on along the minus strand of NC_141478.1, from coordinate 2,945,595 downwards.
ATCTGAATGACCCTGCTTAGCAGATGCTTCCTCTCCATCTTTCAGATGGATTTGGCTTGTCAGGGCCTATGCAAGACCTGGCAGGGCAAGGAGAGCTGCACACTGAGCATCGGGCACGGCACCCAGCGCCTTCTGGCAGGAGCCTCATCTGGGACTGAGAGTGCCCACGCTGCGGCCGGAGCCCCGGGGCTGCCCGAACCCACACACTGACCTTCAGACGGGGCTGTCGGAAACCTTTAACCATCCAAAGGCAGAAGCTTCTGACAAATCTCAGCTGATAACTACCTGCAGGTTAGCTACCAAAAGTCCCTGGGAAGTCAGCTGTGTCCCCAGCACCCTGCCCTTGCCAGTGCCAGCCGTGCCCGTCTGCCGCAGCTGAGCAGCCACAAAGAACACATCGACCTTCCTGACGTGGCTTCCAGGCCTGGTTTTTCAATTCATAGGGAGATAAACACGTAAAGAAAATGGCTCAGATCCTAAATAATAAACAAAATATGTAGCAGCAGAAAATACATTTCACAGTTCGCCGTTGCTGTAATTCTTTTTCTGTCCTTCACGCTGGTACCCGCTCTCTGTGTGACTGTGTCTATGGATGGGAATTCCTGCTGCATGTGTTCAGAGCAGCTTTTAAACTTGGTAAACAGAGTAATTTGGTTCAGGCTTGAAATTGATAGTTCTGAGTAACACGAACCACTAACTATATTATACTAAGACTTTTTCTGAAAAAGGGAATCACCGAAGTAGCTGAAACCAGTGGATTGGGTCAAATATACATATATAACCCTTTTAATATTTTAAATTTAGCTTTATGAAAAAACACTTGGTCATGGATTATTGGCTTCCTTTGGTGATTCTGTGTAATAAGGTGATGTTTTAGCAAACATGATACCACTTTATTTTGTAAACAGCAGTTACAAAGTGCTTAGTGTCCTCTGGGCCTGGCTATAAACTGATCATTGATTTTATGTGGAATAGCTTTCAATATTCCTTGTTAGTTCAGATAAAGGTCTTGCTCTGTAACACCTCGGCCATAGCAGACCGGTAGGCACCTTGAAACCAGCTCTACGTGAAGGTACCACTTTCCCCATTTCTCAGCTGACACCAGCTCAAGGACATTAAGGAAAGAGGCTGTGTGGAATTTACCTCCTGGGCTGATGGAGGGACATTCCCAGCTGGTGTGTACAGACACAACAGCCTCGAATTCCAGTCAAGGACCTCAGCCTGAAACCTGCCTGTTCCAAATGAGACAGACTCCTTGCTGCATCTCCTGGACCACCAGTTCAGTGTGCCAAACCCCAGCCCGGTCAGTCGGGAGCTTGTGGGGACCACTGTGCCAAGTGGTCTTGTAGTCCAGACATAACTGGAATATTTAGAATGTAAACCTGGAGGACAAGTGAAATCTAAAAATCACTGGGCCTTGTGCTCATGACTCATCTGCGATCCCTTTTTAGAGCTGCCCTGGAGTCAATGCCCATTAATTGCTTTGTGCCAGCGTGACTGGTTAATGTACTGAGTGAGGTCTTTTCTCAAGCTCTGCTATAAATCTCCTTCAGCAAAGGCCACGGAGCAGGGTCAGCTTGTTTTCTGGCGGCTTTGTTTAAGCTCGGGATGGCTGGGAGCCTTACGGAGCCACAACATAGCAGGCAAACGCACCAGTCTGTCATCAGCAACTGCCACCAGAAAGCCCTCGTAGGATGGCTGATAGGTTCTAAAGAGCTTCCCCTGGCCAGACAGCTCCACCTGCACCTCCTGTCCCGGCAGCAAAGCCCTCCCTCTTTGTCTCATGCTGCTTTGCCACGGCAGGAGCCTCCGGCCTTTCAAGACTTGCATCCATAATTCATCCACAATTCAAGGGCCCCAGACATCTGGCTGGGAGTCAGTGCTGCCAGCTGAGCCACGCAGGTGGTTTTTTGGGTGGGTAATTGCTCTGTCCCTGCATGGCCGCTCTCCCGGGTGCTCGGGGCTCCTAGCTCACCTCTTCTACGACACCCTCCTCAACCTCTTTGCCAGGGTGGCTGCGGGCACTGGATACCATACCTTTGAAGCTTTTTTCCATTATGTATGTGTTCTGACGTCTATCCATCCCACAAGCACCTGCATAAAAATGATATATAATGGAAAACAAATAAATATTTATGTAAATTGGATTGCTTTGACTACTGAGCAGCACATATTCTTTCCTCTAAATTGTACATCAAGGCCCTCGTTTATGAAGGCTCTTAAGCACATCCTCAGCTGTAAGCACGCCCTCAGCTTCAGTGGGGGTTCGGTGCACACCTAAAATTATGCATATGCTTAAGAGCTTCCCTGGAAGGGAGGGCTTTCCTGAAGCAGGGTACTGCTCATTACCAAGAACAGCTATCCATCAGGAGAACAGCAAAAAAAAAAAAAAAAAAAAAAATCATCTGCTGATACGTTCATCGCTGAAACACCGGGTTGGGTTAGTAAGAGAAGCCTAAAACGTATCTTTTCAAATTGGAGTCCGCAGGTCACGTTACATTACTCTGTGACTAATTTTAGGCTTTGCTTCACTCGTGGATAGTATGTTATTTAATTCACAGTCGTAGATTCTAAGGTGTGCACAATCTTTCTAAATCACCTAATATGGGTTTACTTATAAATTTGCACAGTTCAACGACTGATGTGATGATAGTCCCTCGGTGACTGCAGCAGCCTGCGAATGCAGCAACCCAGAGCTGATAGCAAAGACTTCTGCATTTTGCAACTCCTTAAGAACCTGCTGTTCCCTGCCGAGGCAGTGATACAAGGGGATGGGAACCTTTTCCATTTTCACTACTGCAAATTATCCCAGATATCAATCAAAAAGAAAATCTAATGTAAACCTTTAAATCTTTTTAACTACAGAGTCTGTTTTTTTTTATTGACTAGCAAAATCAATGCGAATTTGGTTACTGAGATAGAAATGTCTTTGTGGCTTACGGGATTCCCAATTAAGTAACTGAGTTACACTGGTAAAAGAGCCCTGCAAACAGCATGTCCCAGAGGTCTCCCAGCTATCTGTCCTTGCATGTCCTCTGGTCTCTACAGAAAAAGCTGTCACCACCACTGGCAATACCATACCAGTCTCTTTTTCATGACAGCTTTGTTTTTTTTCTAAATAAGGAAAAATCACTAAATTAGACAATAAACGTGTTACTGGCACATCAAAGACAAACCCCTTTGCTCCGATTCTCCAAATGTCCATCACTGAGCACAGGAAAAGGGCTGGTGGTACACGACTGGCTCTCTGTGATAGGGCCCTTTCTGCCCAAGAGTGACTCCCCCAAACCATTTGAGCATCTTCTGCTTTGTTTCCCACCACTTGTCTTGAGCCAATTCCCAGACTCACTCCCTGAAAGAAGGCGCAGAGGGTGCTTTGGGCATAGCTTTTTCACGTAACACTGTATTAGCTCTGCGCTTTCTCCCTCTCCTGCATTCTGCAAAGGCAGAGTCCTGAGTGAAGAGGATGGAGCTAATTCATCCCTTGGCTCACATCCACAGGGCTGGTGCTCTCTTTCCCAGCAGCGATGCTCCCAAAAGCCATCCCTGGTGATCACAGGTCCTCCTGAGCAAGCCTCCAGAGGCAGGAACGCCCAAGTGGTATTTGGCCCAGCTCCGCAGGCAGACACGCAGGGTGCCTCCGGCGAGAAGCAGCTCACACCCCACGGAGCAAGGCTGGCATGTAAGAAGCTGCTGAGCACACAGGTGGGGTTATGGGGTGAAGAGGGTGACACCCACAAAGAGAGAGAAGCAGCTGGGAAATAAGAGACTCAGGCTGACCGGGTGGGAGGTGGAGTGGACACAGCATTGCTCATATAGTGCAACAGCAACACGGGAAGAGCCTCTGGCTTTGGAAGACTGGGATGAGTAACTTTGGTCAGGACCACGATCTAGTCCTCCTCAGCAGCTTTAAAATATTGACCAGTCGTGTTGGAGTTAAGAGACAAAACGAGCATCAAAAAACATAGGAGTGATCCTGTAGGACAGGGTCCTCATAACTGCTGGAGATTAACGAGATGGTTAGAATAAGGACCATGAAGAACAGTGACATCAACACAGAGGCTACCCAGGGAGTGGTCACCTGTGCTCACTGCACAGTCCCTCGTACAAGAATATTGCATCTGTTCTGAGCATCCTGATCAGACCTTTATAGAAATGTTCCCACTGCAACTGTTAAGACCTGCACTAAGGCTGGAGCCTTGGGGCTGCTGCGAGGACGCAGCAACACCAACCGGTGCTTTCGGTGGCTCGGAGGGGAAGGACTCCACCTTCTGAGCATATTTCGTTAGCTCAGCTCCACGCGAGCTCCTGCCAGTCCTATTGGAAATGTCAGGCATGTCTGGAAGGGCTTCTGCAGCAGCAGGAGATCCCTGTGCCTGCCCTGGGTAAGCCCAAACTTGCTGGGAGACCCTCCCGGAGGACAGGCTGCAGTACTGACACAGAGTTCATCTGGGTGAACCTGACTGCTGGTTCTGAGCCAGGTACAAGTCAGTCCCTGTCCACGCTGAGCTGCAAAACAGCACACTGCCACGCTTGAGCTCTGTTCTCACTTACTCCAGTGTAGCTGTAGGAGACTGAGAATCCTTCCTACGGGAGGATGGCTAGGAAAAAGTGGGATACACCTGCTAGGAAAGATGCAGGTAGGATTGATGCTGCCTTGGGAGGGCTACACGACCCCTCAAAGCCCTTCCCAACCTATTTCCTGGAATTCTGCCTTTAGTCTTCTTTCATGTCTGTTATACTTCTGCAGATTTTATGACCCATTTTTTGTGAATTCATTGCATTCCTCAGGAGGTGAAATGAATGATGGATGCATTCTTTTTTTTAAACTGCAGAAGTAGTTAATGTGGAAAAGCCCTAAACAGGCCAGGAATCTGGCACTTCAGGAAAGTGTAGGTTTGAGTTTGAAGCTAAATTGTCTGCTGGGGTGAAATCAGAGTCTCGTCTGGAAATACTTTTCCACACCTCTTGGCTTTGAGAAAAATGCAAAAGCAGCTCTGAATCAAACTTTGTGGCTTTGGTCCTCTGGAATAAATGCAGCTTTGAGTCACTCAAGATGTGCTGCAAATCACACTTTAGCTCTGCATTGAGATATGCTGTTAAAAAAAGTTACAGACAAACCCATTTTTGTCTGCAGCCCGCTGTGCCCAGCACTCAAGCTAATGAGCACAACAACCTTTTCTGAACTCTGTAGGTGGTTTGGGACTTTTGACTGGCTTGGAATAGGTGCTGGATTCTGCAATTGCTTACTGCAGACTAGACCAGAGCAAGAGAGATTAGTCACAGGGCAAACCATTCCGGTTCTGCAACAAGAGACAGCAACAGAAAATGCAAAGACAAGCCATTCCTTGAAACGAGTAGGACAAGGCTGCACTGACCAGGGAGTGACACACAGCGAAGGTGACAAAGTGGCCTCTTCTAGGCACCACAGAATCCTCAAACTCTGATCTCTCAGGCACACGTCCATGAGAATTACTTGTGCAGATGTGCTCGTCACTGGACTCCAACTCCATTTAACAGATACGATTCTCTCTCTGACAAACCCTGATGTTTGATGCTCACAAGCAACTGTGCCAGCAGTGAAAACACAGGCTTTGTTCTGCTCCACGCACTTCCCAGTTGGAAAGAACACAGACCTGGCAACTGAAGTCCTGCAAGACAGGCAAAATACCTACAGTCTGATAAGATCCACTCTATGGGTATGTACAGCAGGAATACCTATGTGTACTTTTATGCAGATACAATATATGCATAGACATGCACATGTATACAGAAGACTCGTGTTTTCTGTGCACTTTCTTCTCGTTAGGCTCAAAGAGAGCCCCATTGATATCAGAGGGAACATACACATTGACTTAGATAGGCATTACATTGGTCCTTAATTAAGACTAAATAGATTTTAGTTTGCTCATGGATAGCAAACAGCCTCTGGCCATCTGCCCCGCACGCTTCCCAGGAAGCCAGTGCTGGATCACGCGGATTCACTCTCGTTTCCTTGCCGTGTTTGCTCTATCATCACCTTGATCTGTGCCGCTGTGGCAGTGTGTAGGACATGCATCTGGAATAAGGACTGTGGTGGACTTTGAAATGAGCTGTTCCTTCAGCCTTGAGCCCCCTTGGTATGACCAGCCCCTCCTCTGCTCTCTCAGAGAACACTTTTCCTTCTTTCCCTTTCCAAATAAAATATCTGAGGAACGACTCCTGGCCCAGCAAAGGCCAATGAGGTACACTGTGAGCAATCAAAAAGTGTTTTCCAAAGCTGTAAAAGCCCAGCCTGCAAGAGTGAGGAGAGCAAAGAGGGGTTAATTAAAGCACTTATGTGCCCGTTACCTGTGGGATGGCCTTTTTGAGCTACACAAGCCAATGGAAAGTACACGGTATTTCCAGAAAGCGTTCTGTCGATCCTCTTTTAGACACAGATATAGAGACACATTGCTTGGAAGTGAGGAGCTGTGGTGCCAAGCACAGAGGAAAGGGCACGGTAACACTGATCAGCTGAGCAGGAGTGCTCTGCTTCTGCTAGAAACTGTCTGGCTTCTCCTGAGCTGCCAGCTGCTGCTCCTGAGGAAGGCAGCACCTTCTCCTTGGGAACAGCTGCTTCTCCTGCCCTCCCCGAGCTGTGAGATCGAAGGGGAGTGTAAGCCTGGATCCCGTGTGGTATCGAGAAGAAAGATTTTCCCCATCAGAAGAGTCCCTGAATCCTTAGAGCCAGTCCGAGCACAGCTACGATGCTGAAAAGTGATGGTGTGCTGCAGTTCAAAATACAAAAGGTGTCAGCCTGGGACAGGCCTGGACTGCATCCAACTTCGAACACAGTACTTGGAGCAAAAATGCATTTCACAGGTTACAAAGAGTTAAGAAAGCTCCTTATGATTGCAGGTTCTAGAAGATGGAGAGTCTGAGTTAATTTTCACACGGATATTCTTACGGTCTCCTTTCCCCCAGCCATAATTCATATTTACGACACTTGAAATTTGTAACAAGGCTACAGACATTTTTATGAGCCTGATGCTGTTTCTCATCTGGTTGGTTCAAAGAGCCTGTCCTTTGGGACCACTGCCTCAGCCGGAGGAGTCGCTGGCTGCAGACCCAGGGAGGTGACCAGAAGAACTGAGGGTTTTCCATCCATTCCAAATTTCTCTTCAATTTCCCTTTAAGTCGTTTTCCTTGCCTCTAACTCACGCATCTGCTCTCTAGAATATGTCACAGAGTCACAACAGAGTTGTCCACCTCTACTTTAACCAGTTTTAACTGAATCCAGCCTTGCACAATACTTGGCTGCTATATATGACGAGGCCCTGAGCAACCTGATCTAGTTGGAGATATCCCTGTTCCTTGCAGGGGGGTTGGACTAGATGGCCTTTGAAGGTCCCTTCCAGCCCTAACCATTCTATGATTCTATGATTCCAACACATGAGCTGGAGCATCCGTGCCATAAAAACTGACAGTGGGACGGGAAGGTGGTACAGCTCTTTAACTCTTCAGTACTTCCATGTACGACCTGGTGTATAGGTTGAGATCCCTTATGTGACCTTATTAGGCTTCACTTATATTTTATGTTTTCAATTCAAAATTGGAGTTGTTTGCTTTCTTCTGAAATTGGCACATATAAGTGGCACCTGCAGCTTTTACTGCACAAAAGTAACATCATGAAATGGAAATATTTGACAGTTTCATGTAAAAATTGCCTTGATCAAAGCAAGAATTCAACATTATGAAAGTTAGCATAAGGAAGCTTAAATTTGGTACTGAAAGGGGAGAAAAAATACCTAATTTTTACTAATTAGTGTGAAACAGACATTTAAAAAAAAAAACCAAAACAAAGGAAAAAAGATGTCTGGGGTGCAAAATGCTACATTGTGACTGTTTGCTGGAGACCACTTAGCTAAAGTATTTATCACTTCTACATCATTCTTACTGCAAAGGCATCGCTTCTGCTAGTAAAATAAAATGCATGAATGCAGGACAAACGTGGCACACAGGGAGTCCAGGACACCGCAGGATAAAAGCAAATAAAGCTAGTGAGCAAAGCAGTAAAATGATAAAAGGAAAATTAACTTGATTTGAGGAGCATTTGGAAATCCTCACCACCCCTGCCTCTCCACGTCACGTACAGATAAGCACAACAGCACTTCTGCAGCTTATTGTAGAGAAGAAAACATTAATGGTTGATATGGTTGATAGCAGTGGAAAAGGCTTTGCACTGAAGCTCAACAGTTTTGTGATTTTCCTGATGCAGGGAAGACTTTATCTTTGGAACAAGGCATGGTGTGTGACCAAAAGAGCAGTGACAAGATGTGATGCCTGGTGGTGCCTCATGTTAATTCCTTTGCCACGTGAGCTGTGAGATAGTTGACCTTAAAAATCCTGTAATACCACTTAATACCGCACTTTCCCTCGTGCTGCATATTTTCAGTAAGATATTAGTAATCTCAGTAAAGGAAAGGGCAAATGCTTTCTGCCGTTGACAAGCTAAAATCCAAGTGCTTAGATAGGAAAACAAATAGCATCCAAAGCACTAAATCTGGATAGGTTTTGAGATAAGAGCTGCTGAAAACCCTGTTAAAACTGAAGCCAGGGAGAATAAACTCAGAAAGGGGAATTAGACTTCACTCTCGGCTTGTTTGCACTGGCTGGTTGTTCAAAATTGCTTGAAAAATGGCCACTGTATGATTAACTGGGAGATAACAGCATCTTGGATGAGGCTTTGAGCAACCTGGTGTAGTGGAGGGTGTCCCTGCCCATGGCAGGGGGGTTGGAACTGGATGGTCTTTAAGATCCCTTCCAACTCAAACCATTCTGTGATTCTATGATTCTATCACACGCTCCAGCTCCCATCAGAGGCTCCACAGTTTTATCAAGATGCCAGTATTTAGTGCTAAGCTTTATTAAGCATGAAAGAAAAAAAAACAAATTTGAGTTTTTAATGTTCTAAGTTAGTCTTTAAAAAGAACATTTATAGAGTAGATAGATAGTGATTCAACCAGGCAATATAGGAGGGGATACTAGAAAGAAGATTGACTCTGCTTTCCCATTTTGTGGTTTGTGGTAAAGGAAACAACTTCCAATTCTCCATCTTTCACTACTGGTGATTCTGATTGTGAAATAAAGACAACACCAATATTCATCATTATGGTTAATGCCTTTATGAAAGGCTGATTTGGATTTAGGATTGCTCTAAAGTCTACTAAAGTGATTAAATTGTTTAAAAATTACTGACCTAGTTCATTCAGATAGCTGTAGGATCTCCAGTCTGCAGTTTCTCTGTCAAGGATTTTGTTACTGAGCTGTTCAAAAAGTATGATAATGGGTTAATGCTGAAATAAACAGACAGTTCCCACCCAAGACTTCAGCCCAATGATGTCATGAATAAAAATGGGAGATGACTATTACCTTGGCCTCACCACTTCAGTTCTTTATCTGTACAAATTTGGCAGTTATTCACTAGCATTAGGGAAAATCACAAAGGAAAGTCACTTCACCAAGCAATGAACACAACCATGCTGGAAAATACAGGATTTCCTGGAGTAACCAGTAATCGCGACTGGAATTGCTGTACATGGAGTGACGTGCTGGCGGCTGCAAAATAACTGATGAAGATGGATGGATCAAAACCACCTACAGAAGCATGCAGACAGGAGCCGTTTGGAACGAAGGGGGTTTGCTACCACATCTGTACGTTTAGCTAAAAGAGATGCAATGGCTACACGATTTCTCTCAATTCAAGGAAAATAACATCAGCAATACGGAAGCACGAAGCCCCGTGTAGGTCTGCCAGCAAAAGCTGGGAGGAGCCCAGGGCTGCCAGCCAGACCCTACTGTTGGGAAAACACCTCTTGCAGCTCAGCAGCTGGGACCCTCCGTGTGCCCGGGGCACCGCCGGCTCCTGTGCCAGCGTGGCTGGAAAGGGGCGGCCGGGCACAGCCCGCCCTTCCGCAGTGGTACCAGCTGGAGAAGGCTGCTATGGGATTAAGCACATGTGTCAACATGCTCTTGATTGTTCTGCCATTTCTAGAAGCCTCACTTGAGGTAGGGAATGCTTAAGCACAACGTCACAAGCCAAGAACAGCGTCTGCCTGAGGGATGGGGATTTTGGGGACCTGGAGTGAGCTCGTTGGAGCATCTTATGGTGGTCAGCGAAAGGAGAGGGGCTGCTATTTTGGGGGTATGTGGCTCCACTAGACTGGGGCGCCAGGGCAAAAGTGGCTCTACAAAGTGTATGGTGACCAGGTGAGTGCCAGCAAGGAGGGTCTGCGAATCACTGTGGTTGCTAAAGCTGCTGAGTTCTCCACCTCGACATTTTTCCCTTAAAGCCACACCTGCTGAAAGTACAGCTGGTCCTGAGGAAGTGTCAGTTCAAGAGCAAATCCCAACCCCGTTCCTGAAAAATTAAAGTTATGAAGCCATCGCTGCTTCCCTGTGTCGCTTCCAAACTCAAAAGCCTCCTGCCTGTTCCAGAGGGTTCAGCTCTGCTATTTTACTATAAATAGCTCTGCTATTTTAACAATAAAGGAGGTTAAAATTGAAACAAAGTATTCAAAATTACCATAACATTTCATTTTTTCTGATCTTTCATTAATTTTTTGCTTAGCTTCCGTAACGGATTTTAAGACTTGGAACAAAAAAAACGCCACTGATGTGTTAAAGTCTATCGGGATAGAAAATCCCAGCTGGCACCCAGCACCTACAGCCAAGCCCAAAGGTATTTTCACCTGCCTTCACCATCTTATTTAACAGCCTTCAGTGCCACAGCCACCCCTCTGCAGGGTGCAGCAGCTCTGCGTTGTCCCTGTGTCTGCAGAGCACCCACTGTCCCTGGACACTGAGGATGGCTTTGCAGGAAGCCCTGAGTCTGGGTTTTGTCCTGCAAACAGGACTTCCTCGGTCTCCCCCAGTGCTCCTGGGAATAGCAAAGTGGTTCAGCCAGTCGAGTGTGCTGCAAGGAGCACGTCACGACCTGCGAGGGATGACCACATTGTGGGAGGTGGAGAAATACAGCAGGAAGGAGAAACGCTGGACACCAAGAGAGGGGAGGAAGAGTTGGGGCCAGGTGCCCTTTGGTTTAGGTAGTGGCCACACTGGGGAGGGCTTAGGGTCAGGAAAGCTCCTCTGGCAAAAGTTCCTCTATAAATAGGGCAATGGGAGCCAGCCAGCCGTTCTTCTGCGAGCTTCCCCAAAGCTGGGTGACTGAGGACAAACTGCAGAGCTCGGCACCTTCTACCTTATCTCTAGGGAAAGCATCTGCAGATACTCCTCTCTACCAGGACAACCACATTCAGGACAACTATTATATATTACAAACTGCACATCGACTTTTAGAAGCTTTTATCTGATCCCAGAAACTGGGTTTCTTTTGAGTGGAAATTTGTAGCATCCAGAGGCAAAGCCTTGCCCTCACCGACTGCATCCTGCTGGCTGAATTCCCTTGATTCAGGAGGCAGAAAGTGGTCTGACGTGTCTGCCCTGGCTTCAAGAGCCACAGGAGAAACCACAGTGCAAGCACTGCACAGAGACACAGGAGACAGCACAGACAGACACACACACACACACAATGTTGGGTCTCTCTACAAAACACGGCATAGTGTTTTTAGGGCTATTCAGCTGTAGCTTTTACACAAATAGGTTTCATCCTTTGCAAAGCATGTAATTGTGCTCCAAATGGGCTGAACTCCAACCTGGAAGAAAGATTCAGGACACACAATAGCACAAATACACGGACCACACACACGTGTACAGAAGTGTGTATGTATATATATATAAAAAAATAAACATGTATATAAAAGTATACACACAGGGGGACACAGATAGATTAAAGGCAGCACGCTGCAAGGAGCCCATTTCGAATTCAGCTGAAAGCCAGGCTCTGGCTGAAAGGGATCCTGTTGCTGAGCCACCAGCACTGACCTTGAAGCAGGCACTAATTCAGGGCGGTTCTGTGCCCTGCGCGGTGCGGGAAGCGAAGCCAGATGATCACCACGGTCCCTGGTGGCCTCACAGTCCATGAATCTCACATCAGACAGCACCAGCAGCGCGGTGACAGCTATATCGAGTGCCTCGTCCTGTTCCTTCTCATTTTCTGTCTCTATATATTCCCACTAAGGTAACACGTGTCATCAGCTCATTAGGCACCTCTGCACCAGCTGCTCTCCTCAAGGACATGCCCAGAGCAGAAAGTTGCTAAAGCTGGTTGCCTGCAATATTTCTAGAGCAACCATTGCCCAAGAGCAGCGGCTGTGACTGCGCATCCTTGCTCCCGGCACGGGCTGTGCCTCCGGCATCTCCCAGTTGGCAACACAGGAGTCATTTCTTTATCACTCAGCAGCTCCTGGTACTCCCCCAGAATTGGGAACATAAACACCGAGAGCAGATACAGGGGATGGATGGATGGATGGGGCAGTTCGAGCAAGCAAGGAACGGCCAGGGGATGAAAAGCAGGTTGTTTTGGAATGTGGTCACAGAGGGTGGAAGCCGACGTTCCTGGCCCCGCGCTCGGCCGGCGTAAATCAGCACAGCCCCACTAACGGCACTGGCAGCTTTCGTCAGCGCAGCCCACGGCTTTTTTCTTAATTTCAAAAACGTGCAGCAATAACACGAATGCTGATTTTTTCAATCCAGCTGCACCACTGAGATCACAGTTATTAAAGTCGTTGAGTTTCTATTAAAAGCCGTGTTTTTGCAGGATTTATAAATCAGCTCACAAACCTAAAATTTGGCATGAAGAGCCACGGGCTAGAACTGATTTCATTTAATGAAATGATTTGGGGACATTTCTAAGTTTTTCAGAACGCAGTAATTACAAAGAAATGTGATCATAGCTGCCTCTGTGCTACTATCATTTTTTAACACACTATAATTTGTTAACTTTTTTTTTTTTTTTAAAAAGATAGAAGATACTTCAGTTTTTAGTGTGAAGCAGAATTGCTTTTCTGGAGGAAAAAATACTCCATAGTAAATTTACTCACTAAAAATCCTGGCTTGTAATTTTAGCAATTTGGTTAAAACTACCTCATATCTGGCAACTTAGCCTTGAAGATCAACGAGATACTTGCTGGAGTAATGCAAAGCCATTATCCGCCCGTCTGGAAGAGCTGGGTGGGTGACAGTGGCAAGCTGGCCACCAACACGCCATTCGTCGTGCTCAGATCTTCTAAGAAGTCCGTGGTGATCAGGCAAATAAGTGCTGCAGGAATTCCATCACACCCTTATCCTCCAGGAGACAGACTGCTAAGAGTTTTGCCATTAACTTCCCTGGCTACTGACTTCAGGCTTCCCTGGTCCAAGCCCGTGTTCCTCAGTTTTAGGTGGCCATCCTGAACGCACTGCAGCGGTGCTGTATTTGCAGGCCTCCTTCTTCCTGGGTAAGTTTTAGTCACAGGTACTTTAATGATGCTTTACGTGGTTGAATTCCTTTTTATTAGCTCAGTGACATCCAGTCAGACCATTTCCAGCGACCTCTGTTTTGCAGTTTCTACTTTTATGTGAAGTCTTTGGTAGAATTTAGAGCTCCCTTTAATAGATGTGAATCTGCTGGCTTTAAAAATTCAGGACATCTAATAGCAATTGATTTTTACGATGTCTCTAGAAACCAGCAACACCTGGTTGTTCTCCGAGAACGCTGTTCTCCGTCGGTAGGGAGCGAGGGTGGAACTGAGAGCTCTGCAAAAGCACAAGGTGAGATGAATCCTCCCTTTGCTTGTGACACACCAGTGCAGCAGCCTCACGCTTTACGCAGAGCGCTCTTCACAAACTTCTGCAGCCTTTTGTAAAAGTGAGATACGTTCCTACATCCATGCACAATTCAAAAGCTCCAATACAGGGCTGGCATTGGAGCACCAAGAGTGGTTCTGTGAATGGTCCCACCAACCTCCCTCGGAGTGAAACAGGTCCTCAGCGCCTGAAAATCTGGTCTCTAACTGAAGCCACGAGAGCTCGGATGTGAAGACCCGGGTATGGAGGTAAGCGTGGATCTATTTTTCTGCTTTGGAAAACTCCAGTGCAGTGATTGCGTGGCACAATTTCACTTGAGTTCAGGTACAACGCTCCTTGGTAACTTGCAGCATGGTTATTATTTGCTGCTGCATAGATCATAAGAAGAAAGGCCAAACCTACTTGCAGGAGCTAATAAGCAAAGGTCAAACTTTGGCTCCACTTAAACTGAAAGTAAAATATCTATTGACTTCCCTAGGGCCGGCATGCAGCCAAGCTGACTTGGCAAGCTCACTCACACGGGAAGAGCATTTACTTGAAGCGAGGTGCTGGTAATCAAAAACTTGCACTGAGATGCAGGAGCCTCTGCCTCCTCCTTAACCTCAGAGATGCAGAGCCATTCTCCTGGACCTTGCCCAGAGACATAGCTCAGCCCTACCAACTCCTGCTGGCAGCCGGAGCGGGCTTGAGGGATGCAGGACTGGAAGGGCTTTGACCACTGAGTCCCTGAATCCAGCCACCTTTTATTGCAAACACCCCGGCACATCATCACTAGATAGCTGATCAAGCTCCATTTTAACAGTAATCAGATTTCTTTGTCCCATTAGTCCTACTGGGAAGCTATTCCAAAATCTCACTGATCTGATGTTTGAAATTTAATTTCCAGCTTTGACGCATTCATGGCCAGTTCATCCTCATTTGTTCTTGTGCCAGCTCTGTCATCTCACTTAAATAGCTCTTCTCCCTCCTAGTGTTTACCTCGTCGTATTTATGATGGCAATCATACTCCCTCTCAGCGTTCATTTTGGTAGATAAAAGAAGCCAAGCCTTTTTTCAGTCTCTTCTCACACGCTCCCCCTTATCCTCCCACTTGCTTTTGCCTGCATGTGTTCCAGTCTGAGCGCTCCACTAGCACAACTAACCAGTCCTGGGTACACCAGCAGGATTTTAATGCCTCCACTCGTCCTCGTCTCTCAGCAACTTCCAAGTTTTTACCTTCAGGACATGCGTAGGGTCCTGGGCAGCGGCCAAATTTCTGTCTGGCAGAGGGGAAACGAGGAGGTGAGATCCCTTCCCCCTGGTCCTAGAAGAGATGCTGGAAGGCTTGGCACTGCTCCCTTCCTATGAAGACAGACCTGTCCCACAAACCGTGGTCAGTGCAACGCTGGCCCTTCTGGCTTCTGCTCTCAGCCACCCTTGCCCACCTTGTTTCCCTACTGGAGTTCCCACTGTGTGCACTGACACCAGCAGCAGGGTCAGTAAACGCAGTGGACGGCGTAGGACAGCTGTGCTCGGCGCCCTGCAGCCAGAGTGACCCCAGTGGGGCCAGTACGGCACTGGGAGAGGAAAGCAGAGACAGCAGGAAGGAAAACAGGCAGAACGCATGTATGGTTGGGTGAGAACAGAGCATAGGGAAACGGATATGGGAGGGAACAGGAAAGGTAATAGAGTGGAGAGAACACCAAGGGAAGAGGAGAGAAAAGGCAAAATAAGGCACAGGAAGAGAGAAGAGGACAAGAGGGGCAGGGGGAGCACATGAAAGAGAGAGAGCCGCCTCAAACTGGAGCAGAGCTGCATCTCCCAGTTGCTCTGTCTTTGTACCTTTGCCCAAGCTGTCTCTCTGAAAGAAGTGATAGAGGAACGGCTCCAGTCCATCACCTCAAGGCACGATCTCCTTTGAGCACAGGAAGGATAATACAGCCAGGGCTCTGGCTCAGCAGTTCGGAGATTCCTCTGCCATTCTTTTTTTTTTTTTCATTTCGCATCTGCGCTGGTTCCTTTGTGACCCCAGCTGGCACTATAAAGAAATGAATCCTCCAAGTACAACTTGTGCACATTTCCCTGCAGAAAGTGGGAATGGCACCAGGGAAACTGATTTGGAAATGAAACTCGTTAAAGGCAGCCATTAGGGGCTTTATATGCTCTTTTGTCTTACTTGGCTGGAGGACTGCACAGACAGAAGCAGCGTATTTTTGGCCATCCTCAGCTATTCAGTTCTGCAAAGAATTCTCACGAATAAGTAAGACGATGGGAGATCTAAAGGAAATATCAGGTCACATATTTTGATAAATGCCCTGAAAATATCAGATCATTGTTTTTTCTTTTTTGAATATCAGGACAACCTGCTGCCCATCTACTCATAGCCAGTACTACCGCAGGGTGAGCAGCCTCCAGGCTAGTCCAAATGCATCACTCGGGTTTTAAAACTTCTCAGCAGCTTAACAGTTGAAGTAGCTCTGTGACAAGATGGCACTGCAGGCTGGGAAACCAGGATAGGTGCTTGCTTTGACCTTTTCTGAATTCATTTAAATTATTGCAACAGACCCACACTTATGGTGTTCATCTTAAATTTGACATTATGAACATTTGCACTTTCAATTTGGGGAGCAAAAAATGCATGATGCAAAAGGACCATGTACATTAGAAAACATATTTACACATCTGTCTAAACCTTCCTCTGAGAAATCTCTGGAGCCAGCCTTTTTATTACATTTTAATGAGATTTTCTTTTTATAACCAAGAAATGACTTACAGGAGCACATTGAGAAATATTTTTGCATACCCTGCCTCATACAATACTGTCTTTTTTGCATTAATCTTGTTCTCATGGCTTTCCAGTTAGCAGAGCTACATTTGGATTAAAGGCGACGCAACCTTGATGAAATAAATTGCATTTCCTTTTCCTTCTGCTCCCTACCCTTTGCCCCACCTTGGCTTACTAAGGCTCTAAAGGAAGAGTTGTCTTACTATTTACCATACTGTCCTGGGTTCAGCTGGGACAGAGTTAGCTCTTCTTTTTAGGAGCCAGAAGAGCTCTGTGTTTTGGTTTTAGTCTGAGACTTGCTCTCTAAATCTATTGCTGAAGTGGTGAATTGAGTAATAAGGCTTGTCCATGAATGGTCCTAGGGAATCAAGAGCAACGTGTGGTAAGTAAGGTACTCCCAGGTGTTCGAGCAATACAGTCTGAATAGCTCTGCTGGGGAGCTGTAAGTAACAGCAGAGCTCTCAGAATGCCCCTGGACAGAACAGTGCTCAGAAGCACCCTAGATACCTTCTTGCATCTATCTGCTTGTCTGTGTCAGCAGGAAATTTGTGTGTCTACTGATCTGGGAACATTGATATAGCAAAGTCAGATTACTGACTTATTGCTTCATTGATTTATTTTTGTTATAGGAATAGATAATTACAACTATCTAGTTATTTATCTTTTCTGAGAAGCAAACATACCTTCCAGTTGCTAAGACACGGAGCCTTATTGACCCACTGGAACTCCAGTTACCACGCACAGATATTACAAAGATACACACGGGGGGGAAAGCAGATCCTTTTGTGTCTGCCAGAGCTACCACGTCAGGAGCTGCTACACCACACTTCTGAGTAACGCTGGCAGACAACAGGATCCAACAGGCATTGCTTTGGTTGATTTCCTTGAACTGATAAGAACATTGCTACAGTGGGGTGGGATAATATCTACCTTACTGGAGCTGTTTCCATCCAGATTACTGGTAAAGAAGCGGGAAGTCACACCACATGAGAGAGTGTGGTAGCTTGGATTGGAAAAGCAATGCACACTGCCACTACCTTGAGATATATCTGGGAAGAAAACAAGTCATCACAAAATACTTTGGAAGCCGTAACGATTCTTAAGAAACTGAACACATGATCAAGTTTAGAAAACTGTTAAGAGTACTGGGTGTTAGAGAACACTCCAGATGAAATCTGTCCTGCATTATCATGGTGTGAAGCTCTTAACTATTAGCATTAAATACAAGCTAAAAAAGCAAAATATTTAATTAATACAGAGTTATGTTTTTGAAGATCTTAAAAGTAATTCCTAACAGTGCAGTTGCTTTGCAGGTAAGGGAAGAAATGCAAAAACTCAGGAAACACATGATCTGCAACACAATTTCTTTCTTAAACAGTGCAAGAACTACTGATGAGAGTAACCCTTGTAGTTACGAAACATTTAATTACAACTTTTTTGTTACAAAAAAGGTAGTCAATGTTAGAAATCAAGGTGCTATAACCCCACTGAGGAGTCCAAAACATTTTACGTAACTTTTTGCGCAGAGGCTTAGAAAACCAGAAAGCTGCAGCACTGAAAGGCAAACTCAGGCAGTCACACTGTTAGGCTTAGAGACGTTTTATCTATTTCCTTACTTCAACTTATGAACACATTTACCAAACACAATAATTTACCAAGAAAGGCATCATATTTATACTGGCAGTCCTAATGACAACATCAATCTGGTTGCAGCTTAATAACAAATTGATAAACACTTGGAAGTACCATCAGAAGAAAAACTTAAACTGAAGCAGCATCATTTAAACAGCCCTGTAAGAAGTAAAGGAATGGGTTAGTTTTAATAAACCATGGGCTTAAATTGCAGGCAGAAAGGTTAGTTGTAGAAAACACCTTCAGATGGAAAGGGTAATGAAGTGCTGGGATGGCTGGTTGTTGCCAATACTGGAGCTCTGTAATGAAGGCTGGCAGCAGATGGGTGAGGAAGGACAGGGATGTGGGAGGGGGTACCCAGTCACCCTCCGCTGCCTCTCCTTGCCCTCACGTTTGCATTCCTGTGCACATGCACTTTGCTTTGCTGACATCTGGTGGAGATGTAGATTTAGCTTAATTTACTGCAAAATATCCTGTTTCAAATAAGTGGGTTTATCTGCAGGGTGTCTAGTCCACAAGGGCTGTGGCACACAGCTGAGAGAGGAAAATGCACACCCAGATCTGACCGAGCATTTATTTTCTGCTGAAACATGCAGAGCAATTCTTGAGGTCAGCTCTATTTCGTAGGAAGTGCAGAGCCTTTTAGTTCTGGCTGTTTTCTGCGGTGGTTGCTAACAAAGTATCTCAGATCAAGATGTGATTCCAGAACCATAGTCTGCATTTAACTTCTTTCAGCTGGTCACTGCCCAGCACAGCAGCCAGGACTTTGCCATCTCTCCTGACTATAACTCCATGGTATTTGCAATGGATTTAACAAGAAACAGATATCTCTTGGGGTCTGCAAATGAGAGCTGGGGCTGGAACCCAAACACTGCCATCAGTGCATGCCCATCACAAACACAGCTGCTCACATACAGCCTTGAACCTACTAATGAGGGACTGGCAGCTCTCCAGGGGAGCAGAGCTCATCCCCCCTTCTCACAACCTGCGGTCCCAGTTAAATATAGACACTCGAATCCACAGCTTTCTGCTTTGTAGGTGAGTGTTGATGGCTGAGTCACACCAGCTCTGCCTTCCCCCATCCCTTATCTGTCGTGCCCTCGCTTCAGCTGCGGGCAAGAAGGACCAGAGGCACAGTCCTCTGCCTTTGCTGCCAGATACGAGGGCACACACCGACGGCTGCTGTGACACATTGCAAGTTCACACCCAGCTTATCCAGCTGTAGCTTGTTTCATGCACCCAAAACAAGGTGAAGGAGAAGTCTACCAGACCGCCCTACTGCTCAGCACAGTGCTGAATTGATGAGTCTGAGCTCGTACGCAAGTCTGCATCACCCAAAATCTTTTCTTCCTTCATTGCATGCAGCACCATACACTCAGAATTACTCCTTCTACACAGTTCCATTTGGTCGATACTTAAGTACCCACCCAGGCTGATTTACCTTGATAGCACAGTCCATTTTCTACACATTTATTCATGAAGCTCTTATAACTGCTGGCTGGAAATACATCAAATTCAAATCTAATGCTATCCCAGCTAAAAAAACCCCAAACCACAACTACAAAAAACTCTCCCTTCCAAAAGACGAGTATTTTACTCTGCTTTGAACAGTAAGCAAAGACTTAAATGCCTGTAAGAAAGGGAATGATTTAAATTAAAACAAAACAAAAAATCCCAAAGGTTATGTCAGTGTTAACAGGGGGAGATCAGTCCTGTGGAGGGATTCATGACGGCAGAGTCCTGCCGTGAGCCCCTCAAGCTTGAGGCTGCGCTCCAGTGGAAGACCCATGAGGTCTGGATGAAGGTCAGAACGCTCTGTCACTTGAAAGACTGAGCTGCTTCTGGGAGCCAGGGCTGTGGGGTGATGCAAAGAGCATCGGTCCCCATCCTGCCATGGCAGCAGGACAGTGTAGTGTGGAAACTGGGCACAAGGCCAACCATGAAAAAAAGGGAACAAGTAAGCACTCTGCAGTAAATACAAACCCAGATATCTCAAGCTGCAAAATGGAACTGTTTTTGTCTTCTTTTTGTGTGGGTCTTCTCCGCCCATACAGAGTGTCAGTGGGGTGGCTGAAGACTCCATGCAGGAGGGTTCACTCTGCCACCTCCTACTACCCATCATCTGCAGATCATTTCTGTAAATGTCTTGTCTAGGCTGCAGGATCCAAGATGCTCTATTTGTATCCAGCTTTACTTAGGTTCTGGCTCTCAGCATAAGATTCACCCAAATCAGAAAGTTTGTTAAGCCCTTGATAAGCCCTCAAGCATCACTGCAGCCCATAACCAAGTCTTTGTGAAAGTCCTGAAAAGAAATCTCTGCTGCTCTCCAGCACTACCACACAGTTTTCCCTTCTGTCCCCATCTCCTTGAATTAAACAACCTGTGCTTTAAAATCTTTTGTTGGATGCAATGTACTGTTCTCACGCTGGGGAGCACCATTTTGATTTCAGGCTTATTTGGGAAAGTCTGCTCTCAGATCCATGTGCTGGGGTTAAGCTCTCCCAGCGTGGGTGGTTTTCTTTCCCACTGGCTGCTGGGCAGAGCGTGTGTTTTGCTGCCACATCCTTCATCCACAAATGCAAGAGAGTCTCAGGGCTGCCCAGGGGGTTCCCCTTCCTTATAATCTCCCTCACACATGTGCAGGGATTATCAGCATCAGAAGAGCTGAAGACATAAAGACCAAAAACATCATCCAGAAATAAATTAATGTGCTGGAAGAAATTACTGCCTCCAGGAGCTAGGGATCTGCATATGTGACTCTATTCAGAAACACCACCACCACTACCCTAACAAGAGTAAACAAGCAAAATAACAGCAGTGGTGATTCAGCTTAGCTGTAATGTTACAACCCAGATAGGGCTGGGTACTGCAGTCATTGTTCAGGTGGAATTCTTGCCAATATCCATGGGTTTACACGGGATTATATTAATTGGACAAGTACATATGCACAGTATTCTGCCCTTAATCCACACACAAAACTCCAGGTGAAGGTTGAAATCCCTGTTACCTCTGTGTAATACTGCTGCTGTCCTTCAGTGTCCTCTGCAACATGCACTCATGTACACACGTGTTGCTCTTGCCATCCAGCCACGCTATGAGTCTCTATTTCCCATCTGTGATCTTGTCTCAGTACCCATCTCCCCATTTTCCATGGTGGAAGATGCATGTCAGAACCTTTGGCTGTCTTTCTGCTCCGTCGAAGTGAAAGGCTGAAAACAGCATTGGCAAGGCCAAAGCTGGGAAGGTTACCCATGGGTAGAGAGTTTCAGCAGGAGAATGTAGTGAAGGACAGTCAGAATTTGGCAGGGAGCTTTCAGGAGCCCTTGTCTAGAATTTGTAATTGCCATTCTAAAACAAAGACTAAAACTTAAACAATGCTGATGCCTGCAGACAATTTATAGTGAGATGAAGATGGAGAAGTGCAAGTTCTAACAAGTTCTTAGTCTTCACCTGCAAGCTCAGACAGCAGAGTTTTTCAAGGGGGAGGCAGCAAGAAAACTCTTCTTGTGACCTCCAGAAAGAGATGGCTGACCCCACTCAGCGGCAGCTTCCTGAGTGATAAAATTTATATTGCTACAAGGACTGCACTAAGAAAGAAAGAAGAAAGAAAAGGCCCAGTCCCTGCATCCCCCTCACTGACTGAGATGAACAGGAAGGAAACATTATCCAATTACTTCCTAGAGAAGCCCTGACAACACCACTGACCCACTGCTGTTTGGGATTGCAAGGACCTGGTACTTCAGGTTTTTTACAAACTGAGCTGACGCAGAGCAGCAACGCCACAAAGGCAAGAATTAAACTCCCTGTCATTGCCCAAGGACCAGAAGAGATCCCAGGTTCAATGCAGCTGAAGGGTGTGATCCCTCAGATATTTATGATGTATTCAGGAATACAGCCATCCCCCAAATATTTTTTTTTCCTCAAATACTTAAGTACTACATGGCATCAGGAGGTCTGGGATAGGTGGCTGCCCCTGAAAGGAGTGTGAAGAACACAGTATAGGCAGATGCAATGCCCACAGAGATATAACCTGCAATGACAGCCTTGGGCTACCAACATCTTCAAATGTGATGGCTTTCCCTGTGGCTGAGGAGGAAAGACATCTGTCTATGTTAACTCTGAAGGATGAGAGTACCCTTTCTCAGCGTTTGGCTTTTTTCGGACTTCTTGCAGAGTGTCAGACTGGGATACCATCAGGTCGATTGGGAAGCCTCCATTCATGGTAAAATATGGAGAAAAAAAAAACCAGAGGGATTTTTGTTTCCTTGTCTGAAAGGAGAAGCTCAATTACTCCAGCCGGGAACTCCCAACTTCAGCAATATTCTTCTTATTTTGAAATTTGTAAGTTGTGCCTCTTAAGCATCCTGGGTTACACACATTAACTAGAAAAGCACAGAAATAAATGAGGTGTAGCAGGCATTGTAAATAAATGGATAAAGTGTCAATACGAAAGAAATGGATCGTTGAAAGTTCAGAACATTTTTCTGCCCCAGCAGCTGTGATCTGCTCTCTTGGAACTCGGAGACTCGCTGCCGTTGAGATGTGCCCCAGTTGTCTTTTGCATGTTCATGGTCTGGCTCTTCAAATGATGTTGAAATGACAAATTTCAGGCCAAATTGTGCTGGCAACTAGCCAAGCATCAGACGAGCCCTCTCTTGGCAACAATTTCATACATTCCTTACCCAAATGGGCAGCTTAAGCAAGAGCCTGCAAAGCTAAAATTAAAAAATAAGAGGCAATGGGAGGAGGTCCAAGACTGACTTTTTTCCCCCCGTCTTGTAGCTATCAGAAGGAATGCTCTAGTATAGGCTTGCGTGGTCTAAACATGATTTTAGTCAATGGTGTACAGCAGACAGCCCCTGATGTGTGATGTGCCATCTCAGAAAGCCATGCCCCTGACATGAGGACTGAAGTCATGGTGCCATGACAGAAGCTCTTTGATTAAATTCCAGCTGTAGCCAGGCAGTAATATCATAGAATCATAGAATGGTTTGGGTTGGAAGGGACCTCAAAGATCATCTCATTCCAACCCCCCTGCCATGGGCAGAGCTCCTGCCAGGTGCATCTTGGACAGAGAAGTCCAGAATGAAGCTTCCAGCCATGCCACCCTGGGACAGCACAGAAGCCAAGCCAGGGCCAGCAAGTGGCTGGGCCTCGTGCACTCAGACTGGAAAGCAGAAAGAAAAAGGCAATGCAGGACTGGGAAAGCTGAGCTGCAACAGGCCAAGCTCTGCCTGTTTCACTTAGACTTACAGTTTCAGCCATTTACAGGGAAGCGAAGAAGCAAAGTGCAGTCAAAGGGCAGCAAACCCCGAGGAGATCCCCACTAGAGACAGACTGAAGGAAACAAGAAGGAAGGACAGCCATCTCCTGTCTGGCATCCTATCTGATATCGGCCATAGAGGCATGAAGAAGAATGACAGTGTTAAAAAGGAGATCCCACCCTCCAAATCTGTCCAGAACAGCTGTCCTCCATAGCAGCAGCAGAAGATAGAGAGAAGCAAGAAATGTGACCTCAGTATGACT
The DNA here is from genome assembly GCF_009769465.1 of Tauraco erythrolophus. Classification (NCBI taxonomy): domain Eukaryota; kingdom Metazoa; phylum Chordata; class Aves; order Musophagiformes; family Musophagidae; genus Tauraco; species Tauraco erythrolophus. Next base: position 2,921,966 of record NC_141478.1, on the reverse strand, counting down.
TTTTTTTGATCTTAAAGAGCCACCTTCTTCCTCTCCCATGCTTTCATCAGCTCCTGTGAAGAAAATTCACACCAGCTGTCTAGATGACGAAGACTGGTCTGCACACAGAAGAAAGTGATGACGACTAGGACGTCTCAAATCACAAACTGCAACACAGACAGAAATAAACCCTTATGGCTGGCCCAGTCAATCCCATTCCTCAAGCAAAAAAAGTCCTCTTCTGAAGGTTTCACAGAGGGAAAACTTCTCTGCTCTACAAGAGCAATGCAGCTGATTTGAAAATGGAGTTGATGTATTCCGTGCAGCGTATTTCTTGCCTAGGCATATCCTGTGTCATGTTAAGTAAACTTTCATATACGAAGCACCTTAAATCAGTTTTAAGTTATGTTTGCTTTCCTGTCCCTGTTAAGTGTTAAAAGATCATGGTATTCAGGGGAAGAACAGAAGTGTCATTATTTTCGAGGCTCAATAACGCATGTTATACATCACAGAAGCTTATATTTCCCCAACATACAGGAATATGAGTCTATATTTGATTAACATAAAAAGACCCTTACCAGAAAGTGAGTAATCTGTATTAGTCATCCTCATGGCTGGAGTATAAGATACACTTGGCATGTCATGGCCCTTCTCCTTCTGTTTCCGTCGATACCACACAAACAGTGCCAGCAAGACCATAATAATTAGAAGGAGAATAATAATTCCAATGATTGCTCCCACTGAGTGCCTCTCTGATCCAAGAGCAGGGCTAATTTTAGTATAGGGGTTTAATTCTTCCATCATAAGAGCCGCTGTTAAAAGTAATTCATAACACACTGTAAATTGAATCGCGCATTTCATTTCTCAAATACTATTTTTCTAAAGCAAGTACATCATTGGAGGGGGAAAGAGAGAAGGAGAGAAAGAGAGAGGGAGAGATTTTACCGACAGAATTTCGCCGTACCTTGATCACATCGGATTCCCTTGAAGCCTGGACTGCAGTAGCAAGTACCTGTGACGTGGTCACACGTAGCATTATTCATGCATTCACACAGCTGTTTGCAACCATAACCAAATGTTCCTGGTGAGCACTCTGGGAAGCCAAAGAAAAAGATTTGGAAAGAATTCTGCTTTTTTTTTGAGAATGGGTGAAACGCTTGCCATGGAAAACGCAGTAAAAAAGCCTCCACGGTTTCAGCGTCTCTAGGACAACACTCTATTGAAATAATCATAGATAAACCTCTATTAAAAATAATAAAATTATTATTTTAAAGCAGGAGACAAACCTATTTCATGTACAGTTTGGGGTATTACTTATTGAACTGGAACTTTCTGGAAAAGTCATACAAGGCTTCACAAAGACGAAACAAAGAACAGGTAGAGAGACTGTAAAAGGCTTAATAAATATTACAAGACCCAGAATTTAACAGGGCATGAGCTCAGAAGCTGTAGCCAACATCTTGAAAAAGCACAGCAATCTCCACCAACTCTGCAGAGTTTTTTTAATGGGGCTAGTTGTAAAGAAAAGTTTTAATGTACTTTTATATGAACACAATAGATTTCTACCAAACAAATCCTGCATGCTTTCATGCTTATCCCTACCAGTGCTAGAAGATGAATATAACATTGTAGGTGGAATTACAGAATTGAGCGTCTCAACGGTTTGATTTGCTCTGCTTCTGTATTAGGATTCCTAACATAGAAGGAATTTCTATCCCGTCTTTGTATTTCTATCAAAGACCAAATGATTGAATGTCCAGCTGAGAAATTTATTCATACAATTACCATGATGGGCTATTACAATAAATCTGCAGGCAGCTTCCTATACTTCTTGAGGCACTGTTCAATAATAAATTGAAAGAAACAACTTCTGTCACATCCCACTTATTTCTGTGGAGAAGGCCATTACTGATTGCATGCATACTTGCTATGATTCTTTAGAATATAGATTGTTTGTTTCAAGATGTGACTTCTTGTGTGTCACAGCAAATATTTTGCATAGCATGACAACACCTTCCCCATGTCAGTCTCTAAGTAACTGCTAGTAGCCAAAATTCAATATTAAGTAATGAACAGTGGCCAGTATCTGTACAATGATTTGCAGGGCATATTAAAGTTGTATCTCTTTCATCTGCAGGTCTCCAAACAAGGAAAAATAAAATTTTTACAATTAATGCTCATTCTGGTATTAATGTGTAGCCTGCTTAAAATGAATAAGGCCTAAATTTTTGGACTGCACCACAGAAACAATAGCTGCATTTAGGCATTTCATCTGCAACCTGGTGTGACTGCCCATTCAGCAGGATTTTGAGAAGGAAGGGGTCTTAACGAAGAGATACTTTTAGATTAAACAGTAGAGAAACAAATAAACACGTTCGTAGTTTGGATAGAAAAGAAACCCTCCGGCTTTGTACAGAGGTGAAATTATAAACGCAGCTTCTTGTATAAAATCTGCTCTGATGCAGCTCTACCATGGAACGTTTCAGTTTCCTGTTTTATTTATGGCTGCAGTAAGGATGTACACAAACTCACAGCAAATTGGCCACTTACAGAGTTGCAGTGGTGCCACATGTGATCCTCACACGAGCATGCAAATTTAGTCTGAGATACAGGCTTTGCTGAATGCAAGTGTGTGCAAAAGAAAAGGTGTTCCTGAATTTAGTTATGTGTACAAATACTTTCATAAAGATCCATGTAGTGAGCTACAGTTAAGAAGATTTCACTTGCAAATCTAGCAGGAATATTACTATATCACCATACTGCCAAAAGACCCAAAACCCTGTGGAATTAATGCCTTGGTAAGGCGAGATGGATTTCACCCTGCATTTGGAATCCAAGTAAGTGTGTGAGAATTTTCTTTTGATTTACTATACTGGACAAACAAGTAATTATTCAATCCCAGCACATACAGTTTCCACTACCCTCATTCTTTGTTCTCAAAAAAAGCCATTTGGCACAGCGTGCTAAATATGCCAGCAAGACATTGACAACAGCTGCAGTAAGATGTGCCTGTACCCTTGCAAGGTAACTGAAGTTCATCATTAAACACTTGCTCACTAGTCAAGTTAAACACAAATCCTTCAAAAAACAGAAAGAAACTTTTTTTTACTTGATCTGTTTTCACTGTAAAGATGAATCTTTATATAGTCCACATCTATAGAGTAACAACTTATGCAAGAATATTTCTTGGAAGGCAGAGCACAGAAAGGACTTATTCCCTGGATGCCCCATCCCTGGAATTGTTCAAGGCCAGGCTGGATGAGGCTTTGGGCAACCTGGTGTAGTGGAGGGTGTCCCTGCCCATGGCAGGGGGGCTGGAACTAGATGATCTTTGAGGTCCCTTCCAACCCAAACCATTCCATGATTCTATGATTCTTTTAACCCTTCTGTCTTCCTTCAAGCCTAGGGAAACCTGATGCTGCTGCTCTCAACATCGTTAGCAAGGCATGATGCAGCTTGTGTTTTTCTATTAATTAGATATTAATTGGATACAAGTTGTTTGGGAAGGTAATGTCCAGTCAGCACTGAGTGCAGTGACTCGTTTTTGTCTCACCTAACTTTAGGCTGGGAAGGGAAAGGCCTGATTTGCAGAGGATTCACTATTTCTTTACGCTTAAGTAGTCCATCTAGCTTTCCAAAGATGCCTTCTCCTCCCTATGGATTATATAAGGTGCCTGGGGTTACTGTCTTGCTGACATCAACACCTCATTTAGGAGCCTATTTCTGCAAAGAATTCTGAAACACACCCCCACCCCGGAGAAACAGAAAAATGAAGTCAAGTCGCTACTTACTTTGCTCACATTGTTTGCCTGTAAATCCAGTCCTGCACGTGCACTGACCAGTGATGTGGTCACAGTCCGCTCCGTTCTGGCACTGACAAACATTGGCACAGTTTTTTCCATAAAAAGCAGCTGGGCAACCTTTCAGGGATCAGAATAAGGAAAGATTAAGAAACAAGCTGAAGCACAAACTCCGATGCGTTATCAGCACAAAATACGCAGGCCTATAAACCTATGGATTTTCAGCCTCCGTATATTTAATAACATTTATTCAATCACATAAGTGCAGAGATACTACAACAGCCAATTTTCCTGAAGCAGTGTTTCTCGTATCGTATGGAATTGCCTCTTAAGTGTTCCAGAAGAATGAAAACTTGACCCATCTATATAAACCACATTTTCAAGAAGATGGCTAAACAGAAACTCTCTCGAAGGCCAGAGATCAATCAATTACTTGCAAGTGCAAGAGCCTTCTTAAAAGGCTCACAAGAATTTTCTCTCCTCTTTCGTACCGTGCTGATAATTTGGCACGAGTGGGATGAGAAATCTCAAAAATTTCCTCACTCAGACCACACACACCGGGGCTTTAACAAGCAGACTGTGGTAATCCTGATGATGAATCAGTACTCTAAATGATCGAGCCCTCCTTTATTGAGTGCCGAAGGCATAAAAAACCTTGGAATTCTTCAGGAGTATTTTCTTCGGGGTGATGTGAAATTATCACAAGCAAGAGGGAGGTGGTTTAACAGGGAAGACTGCAATACTTGGAAGAGACACGAGGTAGCAGCACATACTTTGACAGATTCCCTGGCAAAACTGTCTCTGAAAGGCTTACGCTGAGTGCAGTAGAGCCCCGTCCAACCATGGGTACATCTACATTCTCCATCGTAAGGGCTGCACATTGCTCCGTTGTGGCAGTTGCATGAATGAAAGCAATCAGGGCCCCAAAAACCAGTGGGACAAGCTATGAAAATAAAAAAGATTTGTCAGCTGACAAAAAGAAAAAAAAAATAAAGCAATGATACCGCGTTAGTGCTGCGGAGGAACAACGATAAGGGGAGAACCTGAGAGACACCAGCAAAGGCAGAACTTGGCATTGCAGAGCTCGGCATCGCCGCAGCCATGACCGGTTCTTCCAAGTCAACGACTGCTTTGCAAACCCAGGTGCCAACCTGCAACCTCACCCATGGTGCCAAGCCCTGGAATGAGGGATTTCCTCCCCATGTAGGTCAGGTGGCAGGATCAGGTCTTCACTGTGAACGTGCACTGACAACTCTTGAAACAGAAACCCTCAACTCTACATTACTCTCAGTGCTCCACCCGCTCTCCTTGCCTTACCAGCATCATCTACGAAGACAATTTAGAGAGGGTTTGAGGATATGGAAGTAATTTAATTTTCTTTTTGATATTCTGGAACTCTTGCATAATAAAGCACAGCTATTCATGGTTTACTTTTGCTATAAAATCAACTACTAAAGTTACAATTCATTTGAAGCAGAGAGCGCTACTCAAATTACGTAAAAATGTAAAGAAAACTTCTTACAGGGTGAATTCTCATCCACAAAATCAGATTGCTTTTGTTGATGGCGCTAATATTAAATTAAAATCTCCAGGCCTATATATATTTCAACAAGTACAATATTAATACATTTTTCAAAAGTTATTTTAAGCCTCCTTCCAAAAATGAATGCGATAAGTTAGTTATTAGTGCCAGACTAAAAGATCCAAAATGATGATAACCCTTCAATGTAACAACTATGTTTTTGCTTTAAAAAGCACTTTCCAGTGCTTCCTCTTAAAGACATGAATTAATAAGGCATGGTTCCCAGGAAACCTGAAAGTACAGAAACCGTGCCTATTTCCGTGTGTGCCTTTGGCTCCAATTCTGACGATAAATGCAACTTTCTGGCATATGTCAGCCATCTCCAAAGCCAAAGTGAAGAGCAAAAAAATCCCCTGCCATGACGTAAATCAAAGAAAAGGTCACTGAACTCACACAATGCAAACCTGAACAGGATTTGGCCTAAAGTGCTCGTGCTATAAGCAACCAGAAATACTTTTACACCACCTTTGTAAGCCAGAGCTGCAGGGGCTGTTAGTGTCTCCAGAACTGGCTCTGGAGTTGGAGCTAAAATTATCTCCTTCGTATCTCCACCTCTCGGTCATTCCAGGTTAACTGGTGCGGAGGGAGGTCGGACCGAAATAGCTCAGTCCTGGAGTCGGGTACGTGGGGCCAGGTTTGAGAGGAGCCTGGTGTGGGGCCAGGTTCACGTTGGGAGATTTACACTTTCTTTACGAGAAGGTAACTGAGGGAACAGTCAGGTTCCCACTTTGTTCATCCAAAATACAAAGTTGCTATCACGGAGTCCTTCTGCCTGCTAAACTGGAAATTGCTGCTGAACCAGCCTGCCTCCCTTCATAAGAAAAAACATCTTTTTTCAAGGTTAATAGAAACTAACACTCATTTCCCAATTACATGGCTAAATATAACGAGGAATCTGTGGAGCTTTCTGTCTTTTTCTCTTTTTTTCTTTTTCTATTTTTGAGTGACAGCAATATTCTGCCTGTGGAAGACGCACAATAAAAGCAAAATTACAGCCGTCTGTTTTTATCCGATTCCTACTTTATCACTTGAAGTTTAATATATTTTACTCTGGAATGCTGTCTAATATGCTAGTTGTATCCTGAATATGAAGTAACAGTTCTGAATGATAGGATATTGCTTCCCTCTGTGATCTATCTTCAATTAAGGGATGCTCTCAGGAAATGACACTTTGGGATCAGCAAATGCCAATCTTCTACCTGGGCAATTTTCAAGAAGAAATCCTCCGTCCCTCCAAGCCCACATTGACTTTTACAATTAAATTACATTTAATAGAAATATTTCAGCTGCGTAATTTCTCCGTTCTGGGGGCCTGGTACATGAAAACATTTACTTGTTAATAATTTCTAATGCAATAGCTGAAAGAAAATGATTTCAAAAAATAAATAAAAGGGAATACAGCTAGAAATTAAAAAGGAGCATGGAGCTTACTTTTCTGATAAGTGCTTGTGACCTCTCTTTGCTGTTGCAGAAGCTAGTAACAGCTTCTGCAAATTCCAAATGCAGAAACGAATTCAAGTCAAAGCTAACTTAGATTAATTAAAAGAAATAAGCTATAAAGAGAGTAAGGCACTGGCTGCTGTAATACTTCAGGGATTTCCCCAGAATCTGTCTTTATCTTTTAGAAAACACTAAACAGGAAAATATGTGGTGGAAGCAGAGGTGGGAAAATAACACTTTGCTTACTCTGAGAGCAGTCCGTCCCTATCCAGCCGGGAAAACACTGACACGATCCGTCCATAGGGCTGCACGTCCCGTTCTCGGTGCACTGACAGACCTCGGCACAGTTCTTCCCGTATTTCCCACTGGGACAGACTGTGAAAATATAAGGCAGTTTACTGAAGGCTCTTCATAATAAACAGGAGGAAGTCATAGGACTTAACATTTAGCAATTAGAGATAAAAGTAATTACAACAGTTCTTTTTTTCAGAAGACAAATGGGCAAAATTCTTCTGGAAAGAAGGAAAAGGCAGAAAGTACTGAAGTCTATTTTGTTTGCTTACATCCCAGGCATAAAAACAACAGGAAAAAGTAATCTCAAAATCAACTTTTCTGCTGGAAAATGAATCTAACATAGTTAGAAGATTACAATTATTGAAGGGCGTTATGGAAGGATGAAAAGAGGAGAGACAAAACAGAGAAATGGGGTTATGGGGAGAGGAAGAGAACAGTGAAGTTGAGGAGAATTCAAAGAGTAAGAGCAAACACAAGTAAGTGGCTGGAAGGGATTGATCTGGGGACTTGGCCGAGGGCGTCCTTTGGTGCAAACCCTGAAATAAGGTCCTACGCTGGCTCAGGGAATTACAACCTCAACAATAACAAAAGTAGGAAAGGAACATTTTAGGCTAAACACCAGTCTAGTGAAGAAGTCTCAAGACGATGAAGAGCAATGGGGAGTCTTCCTTTTGGTTCTGTCACTAGAACCTAACTCCGTTTCATTGTACGACTGCTAATGACAGTAATAATGGACCAAAAGTGCAAACCTTACTCCCGGTGTGACAGCCTGACATACTAGCTGTGGGTGTTGTACTGGGGGGCCAGCGGCCATGAAATGGCTGATGGCAGATAAGCTTGCAAGAAGAGACTGAAAGAGCTGTCGTCCTTTCCCCTGCTCTCCCACGAGCACCACAAAATGCATCCTGCACCACGCAGTAGTGCGATGTTGGGTACCTCACCACCGTCCTGATTCCTTCTGGAGCAAACAATGGGGAGAGAGGAAAGTGCCTTTGCTACTCAATACAGCAGGCTTTGCTGAAGATCAGCTTTCAGCAATGCTGGGGGGAGGCAGGCTCCCAGCATCTCACACATTCAAATCATGCAAGCAGAGAGTAAACCAGGAGCAAGACTGCCACTTCCAGAAGTATTTTTACCATATAAGTCTGGTGGAAGACTACTCCCACAAGTAAAGCACATATCCTACTGCTGAAACATCTTGCTTGTTTTTTGGCATCCATCCACCCATTCCTCTCCAGTACTCCTTGCTGTAGTAAGGGTTCAGTTAGGTTGCAAATGTGGTTTCCAAGGATTATATATATGTTTGACTGAGAGCTGTTAAACGGATGTGCTGCATCCTAACAAAATCAGCATCTATTCCTGCTTGTCCACCTAGCTTACTTTGGAAGTTTGAAGAAAAGAAACTCTAAATTTTTTTCAGAGTCACCTCTTAGCAGACTAAGCACAGTGATATAAAACTAACAGACATGTAGATCTTCAACCTCCCACCAAATTGTTGGAAATCTTTAACGTTAAAGTTGATGGAAAGCTCTGCTCAGTAATGAATGAAATGTTTAATTTCTGTGCTCTTATTGGCTGTGTTCCCTGACAAAAACAGATGTATTTTCGAAACAAGATAAAACATATAGTCCATCTTTGCAAAGAATGTAACAAATGGAACTGGACCTGTATCCTGGTAAATAATAGTGATGTCAAAAAAGTGACTAAGGCACTTCCCTGAATTATGCTACTGTTTTACCGCTTCAGCCACTCTCACTTTCTCATATGTAGTCTCTGCAGGTGACCTCAATCTATCCTGACTGTGAATCAGCCACGGATTGAAATCCTGAGCTGTGATTCATTTGCTTTTATACTCTGTGCTGTCCCCTACTCTTACTACGGCAGACACCTAAGAATGTGCATACTATTATTTTCTGCATGCGTTTCTATATACTACGGACTTATCTGTAGGAGTGGATAAAGGTGGTTTTGGTTTTCAAATTGTGTGCTAAACAGAATAGTTCTCTAACTGAAAAGAGATAAAACTAAACACAATATACAGACACGATGAAAAGAACAGAAAGAGCGGGAGAGAGAAGGAAAGAAGAGCCCTCGTATCAAAAAACTAAACTGATCTGTCAGCCTAGGTTCTCACACGTGCTACACCATTATTCAGTCCCAATGCTGTATATAGAGCAGTTCAATGCAATATTTTCACCGTGTCTTTAAGACGGAGACAGATAACATCGCTGAAACGAAGGCTGGATTTTTTATATGTACCAAAAAGTAGTTCTCAAAAGACTTACTTAAAATAGGAGCCGATTTGCACTGCAACGTGGAATCCTAATGAGTCAGGAAAAGATTTGTGACCCAAACACTGGTGCTGACAAAGGCAACGGGCCATGCTTTGCAAAAGAGATGCTTCCGCGCAGCGCGAGCTGGCCGAGGGGTTCCCACCGCGTGAGCGCCTCGGGGAGCGGTGAAATCGTAGGATGCCCTCCAGAATGTCAGCACAGAAGGATTACAAACCCCATCCTGCCAAAATGTTCTCATTGATTTAAGCAACCTGGTTGTGGACTGACACAGTGACTCTCTTGTAAAGGGGTGAGATCCAAATACGAGCACTTTTTCAGATGTCTCAACCGTTTTTGAACAAAGCTGTAAAGACGAACACCGCTTTCCTTAGGAGCAGCCTGATTGTACAACGCGGAGAGTGATGTTAATTAGCTATAAAAGCTCTGAAGTGGGACTCCCAAAGTCCCTATGGGATGTCAGGTGTGTTCTAGCAGCGATAACAAGTTATTATCAATCCATCCTGCTACATGATTGTGAAAGATATTCATAAAACAGCTGCTTAGTTGTTTGCTGCTCAGGGTCCTCAGCACAACCGTGTCAACCTGCGCTATTTTTGAGGTTACGCAGCTCCTCGCACGCACGTGCTGCTGATGGAAGAATGTTCCTGCTGCCAGAAAAGAGAGGGCGCAAGGAGATGAAAATTCAAAAGTGAAATCTTCGTTTCACGTTTTTCTAATGGAAGACATTAATTAGCATTTTTCATTCTACAAAATAAAGTTACATGCTAACTCATTATGACAAACTGCAGCACAAATTGATTTTAATTAGGACATGAATATTTTAAAATTAATTTGCTGGATAGATCAACATTTCAAAGTAAAACCAGAAGTGCTGAACTTCTGAGCAAAAATAAAATAGTTTTCTTAAGAGGATAATTAGCCCTGCTTACGCTTTGAAATCTGGCTAACTTTTCACATAAAATGGACAAATTCACTGAAATATGTTCATTTTAATAAATTAATTGGTATAATGTTCAGTTGACTATACAACACAAGAAAAAGAAAATACGGCTATACTTAATCTTTGTTTAATAATTTTGCATAGGTGCTGTCTGCAATTTCTAGCCTACTGAGAAGCAGGTCATTAAAAAGTGTCAGTTCAATTTTTTGGGGATGGTGACTTCACAAGGGCAGCAGACGTTACAAATAATCTCTTTTAAATCTGTACGTAGAAAACACCCGCAGTGGTGTGCAATAACTGAGACTCTGCAGAACACTGCAGTGATTTCGTGGGCATTTTTTGGATAAAACTGAAAATGAAACCTATGGTTAAAAGTGGACTAACTTTCCAAGGTACAGAAAGGTGATGGACATTAGGGGGAGTTGAAGCTACTCTTCACCTCTGAAAAGTAACTCCCTTTCCCTGCCTCCCTGCAAATTTTTCTGTCTCCTGCACTCGTGTTTGGGTGCACACAATTTTAGCTATTCCCAGTCAGGTCCTGGACAGTGTAAATAAGATTCCATGCATTAACTGGGTGTTTGGGCTTGTGTACCTGACGTGGCCTTTACCTTCACTGGTATCTACACCTCCTGCCGAAAAAGAGCTCATGAAGGTGCCATCGACTTGTAGGATATGATGGGCTTAGCAGAAAAGAAAATGAAACCATTGGAGGGCTGATACATTTACAGCAGGTGTCTCATTCCATATTCATTCCAATACAGAGCAGCAGACCTGTTTTATTTATGAAGGCAGGAGCACATCATATTTACAAAAGGGTGACTAAGTACCTATTTGCATTTTCCCTCTGAAGTAAAGAATTTCTTGTGATCCAAACTGCTGAAACAAGGGAAAAAGGCAGGAACCTTGTGACAGGTCTTGCTGCAAAGTCACAGACACAGAACTTTAGGATGGAGGCGGCACCTGGGGGCCTTGGGCTCAGTACCTTGGTTGCAGAGCGCGCCGAAGAAGCCAGGCAAGCAGTCGCAGTGTCCGGACACGTGGTGACAAGGCCCACTGCTGTGCACACACTGAGGGCAGGGCTGGCTGCACTGGTGTCCGTAAAAGCCAGGGGGACAAACTGAAGACAAAACAAAACAAGTCATCACAGGTTTTCAGAAGATTTCTCATTGCTGAGAGCTCGAGAATTCTCTCTCTGTCTCAATCCCAAACCAATATTCCTTAATTTATAAACCCACAATTTTGTAGACAGCTGAAATTATGAACCTGTTGGATTATTCCATGTCTAATAAAGTGTGAGCTCTGAGTAAAACACTCCTGTGGTTTAAACATTCACACCATCCTACCTCGTCTAAGTCCTTGGCTATTTAATAATACAGCTGAGCTCTCTCAGCAGCCTCTCTCTCTCAAGACACTAATTCGATTCTCTCCAGTATGCTCCAGCTAAACTCTTTTACAAAACATGGGAGTTTAAGATGTTCAAGACCTCATAGCCCACTGGCAGATATGGTTAATAACACAAATTCCAAAGCTTCTAAGAAAGGTAGGAAAACTAACACTCACACATGTACAGACAACAGAAACTCAGAATGCCATTTCCTTTGGAAATTAAGCTAAGAAATCAGAGAAGGTGTATTAGGAAACTCTCAATATTTTATGTCTCAACACCTATGTCAAAAGCTGATTTCTAAACATATTAGGAGCAATACCTGTGTTCAACTGGGACAAACAGTTTATACATGCCCTTGCAGGAGCAGCATCCAACAGTGATGAACAGAATCTAAAAACGGTAATTATGGTAACAGCATACAAAATCACCTAATTTGCATCAGTAATCACACTGGATAGCTGAGTAAACTTGTCATGAACTGTGTGCTTAATTTTCTTAAAACCTGGATTGAAATGATTATAGAATTTGTACATAAGGTATAGTGCCAAGATTACGGCTCGGTATCTCTTATAAAAGCATATTATTGCCTCTAAGCACATGCAGAATGAAAAACCATCCACTATCCAAACATTCACTGCGATAGGAAAGCACAAAGAAATGTTAAATTGCAGTAAGTAACTGTAAAAATGACTTTAGATGTTTTTGGTTTTACTCCTGTGATTGTTACAGAGTTCTGGCTCAGTGGTTACTGTATCATGTCCATTCTATTTTTTCACCAAATGAGAATTTTTCTCTTGGTCTGTATGTTCACAGAGGGTGTCAGGTTCTTACGCTGCTGCAGATTTCCAGCTGGAACTTAGCTGACAGGTTTGTTGATGATGCACTAGCTATAAAACAACGTGGATCATTCCTGGAGACATTTCTGCAGGTCCAAGAGCAGTAAACTATCCCGGTGTCTCGTGCAATCCTGATTACACGGACAGAACAAGCTGTCCGAGTATCATCTTCAGTAGTGCCCTTTACAGGCTAAATTCTGTTTCTAAATTAATTTCCAAGAGAAAAATGGGAATGCTTCTGACAGCAACCTTATCAGGCTAAAGCTACCTTCACCTACAGAAGTGTCCTCTTCACAAGGCAGTCTTGAGCCTGAGTCTCGCAGAAGAGGTGGGAGCAAGTTGAATTCCCTGGCTGTACAGTCAAGAGAGGAATTTCAGTGACACAAGGCAAGAGCAGAAGCATCCACAGAACCCCTCTGCTGTCATCCCAGTGGGCAGGAAAATTTCCCCCCCTTGGGTCCTCAGCAAATGTCCTCAGGGACCAGTTTGATTACTGGAGTTGCAAGCTGGGGACATGGTTTGCCTCTTGTAGCCTACATGCCGTCAGCTGATAACACTAAGCTGTTTTGTTTTGGTTTTTTTTTTTTCATCTCAGAAAGGTCAGAAACTATTAACTTCCGAAAGTTTTGTACTCTTAGGGTTTCAAATTTGTAAAACAATTTCTTCCCCAATTCCCTGAAGCTCTGAACACCACGTTTTAGCCTTGGAGAGCGGTTTTACAGCTGTACGGATATGCTGAAGCACCTGGAAACTGGGGTTTATAATGGAAATGCTTATAGGCCATTAACTACAGCAGTGCTAGAGGTCATCGTTATAACGGCTTTAAATAAAAACTGTCAGCTACAAATTATTTTTAGAGATGAGTGTGTTCTAGTGTCAAGTGTTACTGGTGAAATCAAAGGGAATATATGAACTGGGCATGCAAAATGTCTTACAGGAAGAACAAGAGCTGCTGTGGAAAAACCAGCCAAATCCATTCCTTGTTTACACTGGAAGAAGGTTGCGTGCGGTTGGGATCGGTGTATAAGGGTCCTTCAGGGGCAAATTCAGCTTTCCAGATAAAGCAAACGACAGGATTTCTCTCTCTTTGGCACGTTTTAATATGTAGCAGCTGCACATCAGACAGCAGCTATTTCAGGCTGCTGTGCTTCTTTTTCTGGCATATGAGAAAACATCGTCTTGTTATTTTGATAGCCAACGCTCGCCCACTTGTCATTATGGGATGGGTCGTAGCTGACTATTTCATAGGTATCCTGTAGTTCACCACCACTTGACGTAAATCTGGTTTTGCCCAGATCTTGCCAAGTTCGGTATGTAAAGGTGCTGCTCCTTTTTTCAAGCCACCTGTGACCTCCAGGTGCTGCGGGAGGCCAGAAGAAGAAACACAAAGCACAACTCAATGCAGCAGAGTCTTGATTTCTTGACCGAGAAGCACTTTTTAGGCCAGCTTTTGCCCTTGGGAAGCCATGAGCTAAAGCAGCTCAGAAACCTGTGGCTCAGTCTGTCTGGTGTCATAAACGTGCATTTCTACCTGCTTTGCTCCTGCCACCGTATCTACGGAAAAACTTACTTCTCTGGCACAGGGGTCCTCTGTACCCTGGTGCACAGTCACAGGTGCCGTCCTCTGGCGAGCAGGATCCTCCGTTCTCACAGTTGCAGGAGATGGAGCAGTTGGGGCCCCAGCGGCCCTGGGTGCATATATTGTCACAGTGGATGCCTGCAGACGTAAAGGCACACGTTGAGTTTCACACAGCTTACGTTGCTCATTGATCAAAGAAATGTTTGGCTGGACTGATTCCTCCCAGTACACCACAGAGCAAAGGAGGGAGCCTGGAAAGGAAATGGCTATCCTTTTATCTGCTTAATAAAGTGAAAATTAACAAAATGCCGAAGAGGTGAATTCGGTAGGTGTTGGTGAGCTCCTCTTCAGTCCTGAGCACCATTAAAGAAACTCTGCATGTCATCTGAGAGATGAAGGTCAGGAATTGCTTTAAAGTCACAAAATATCTCAAATAACTGGTCTGGAAATATGCAGTTGATTGAAGCCCGACTACTTAGCTGTTGTGAACTGGAAGACCAAAAAAAGAAAAATCAGGGTTCTGCAAAAAACATGTCCAGTATTTGGATTCTCGAACATAGGCAAATTCAGTTCCATGCTGTGTATTGCTCAGTTCCTGGCTTAAAGCACTGTGCTCTGGGTTATTATAGCTAGACCCCAATTCCACCCAGAGCTCTCCGAGTTCTGATCTAGCAAGTGGACGTACACGGGCACAGGCTGATCATTTGCAGGTTCAATGGAGACTGAGACCTGCCAATCCAGCTCCCGGCGAGTCCCAGGGTGGTTGTTTGATATCTATTATTATGAAAAGCAAAGCTTGGAAACACTGAAAGAAGCACACCGCCACAAGGCTTAACGTGAGGCTTCTGGCATTGTTTCAACTGGTTTTGTTTTAACTGGTGACTTTTAAAAACAACCTTGTGCCACGGCTTGTCACATATAAACGTGATCTAAGGATTTGTTCCTGCACACCATGACTTGTCCAAGAGGCTCTCTCTCACTCCACTGGGATACAGCAGTACCAATACCTGCAATTAGCAGAGTGATTTGCATGATCAAGGGCTCCTAGGATTGAAAAAGGTTTGCAGGATCATGAACTAAGAGAGACATGAAGCACTGCCAGCTGCAGGGAGCGGCGTTAGCAGTAGCACGCTGTAGACACCGATAACAACAGAAAAAATGAATCACAGACGGGCTTGGAAGGGCTTGGAAATTTTCCTAACAACATCACCGCGCCACACGCCTTACAACTGAGCCACCAAGATTTGATGGCATAGACATGCCCTAGCTAGACTTTCAACATGAAGATGTTCTTTATCATCCATGCACATGTCCCCACTGCATAATGGGATAAATCAGAGAAGGGCTCTGAGAGCCCCAGCCTCAGCCAGAGGTTGGATTAGTGCATGGCTAAGGAGAAACACAATCCCAAGTAATTTCCTCCACCTCTGATAACTTCATCTGGATGCTACAGGTAATGGACTGTATTTGCGCAGCTGTGATCTGTACAGTCACCAAACTTTGAGGATTAATAAATCAGCTAAAAGTCATTATAAACACACTTACAGTGCAGTTTCAAGTTGGTTTTATAAATCTCTGAAGTTAATACAGTAAGAAATACTGCAGAGCCAAAACTTCCCTTTTCTGAAGATTAATCACACAACTATAATGTCCTTTCCTAGAAAATCTTCACCGAGTCTGGCAAAAGCACAGTTTGAAATGGGGTT
Organism: Tauraco erythrolophus; assembly: GCF_009769465.1. Classification (NCBI taxonomy): domain Eukaryota; kingdom Metazoa; phylum Chordata; class Aves; order Musophagiformes; family Musophagidae; genus Tauraco; species Tauraco erythrolophus. Next base: position 2,906,129 of record NC_141478.1, on the reverse strand, counting down.
TCTAGTAACACATGATCACAGCTTTATTTATAGAGAGGCATGGTCCACGCTGTAGAACTTAATAAAAACCACATTAAAATACAGTAAAAACATAATATGAGCTCAATCTCTTAATATCTAAGCAAATAAATCTGAAAAAAAAGGAATGCAAAAAGAGACAAGGAACATTTGCATTACCAAAATCAAGAAAAAAAATTATTTTAATACAGTCTTCCCTACTCCCTTTGAAATCAAATATATCCTTGGATTACTGAAATGGTAAATGCTTTGTGTGTGTGTTTATGTCATGCATCTACAGTACTCTGTAATTAAAAAGTCACACAATAAATCATAAATAAATAAATGCATTTTGTATTTATAAATACATACATATATATGATCATTATAGTTTTGAGAGTCTCAGCGTGAGCTCCCAGAAACGAAATTCAGACACAAATGTAGAAAAATGTGTATCTTTTCCTCCCGACTGCAGCATTAAAAATGCAATTCTCTCATTGTGAACGGGCTATTTATAAACGGAGACAATTAAACAGCATCATTTCTCGTCTCTTTTGACAAAGTTTGGGGAAGGATGACATTGACTCCTTTCTCTTGGAAGGTAGCTGAATTAGAATGCCACGGCTGTTCTCTGCAGCAGCAAAGTCCTTCCTTTAGTAATGAATAATGAGGGATGTCTTCCCGCTCCTAACGAAGGCAATGAGTCATTGTGAAGCCGATTGTTGCAACGGAACGGAAAGGGGGGGAAAAGGAAACCTTCCAGAAGACACTGATACCCATCACAGCAGTTATTTATTTATAAATTTTCAGAAGACAGCCGAGAAGGTGCTGCAATCAATTTTTATTACTTTATATTACTCTAAGTTAATTCTTATGGAAGACTTCATTTTTGGAGGCTCCTACACACATTGAATTGCAAATGTAAATGAGAAGTTAAAATTGCATCTGGACATGCATGTCTCATGGAATTGTGTTTAAAAAAGCACCTTAATTTTACAATTCCCTAACTTGACAGCACATGAAGGGGGAGTCCATCCCTCCCAGCTACTTTACAATCGCAGTCAGTGAAGCAGCAAGCTTCTTTAACATAAAACTTTAATATTTACTTAGGAACTTGCTGATGAACATTTCTGATAAGCAATTAGTTTTCAATTTCCAGAAACATAAAAAATGCTGAAGTCAACACATCTCTGTACTATCTCATGTTACAACCACAGACCCCTAATTTATGAACAAATTCCTTGTTTCACAAGCATGATGTAGAAATTAGAAAGACAACTATCAGAGTAATAAGTCCTTGAAGCTGCAGGACGCAGTTCTATACATAAACTCCATTGCCTAGCTACCAGGAAATTATCTTACTGCCTGAGGCTGTGGTTCACAATTGCAGATACTAGTGTGAAATTACACTTGCAAGACCTTCTGAAACAACGTTCTGGGGGTGAATTCTAAATTAAATTCACATAACTTACACAAAATTATAGTTATCCACTACACGTGGCCAAAGGACATCTGCACTCTCACGCACTAAGTCACAGCCATGGTAAAAGCAGAGTCTGCTGTGGCTTTTAATTCAGCCTGTGGAACAGCAGCCACAAAACCTCTGTGTCCCAGAATGGATCTGGGGTACTGGATTCCTGCAAACACTGTCTGCTCTCCAGTAGGACTGCTCTGTACGTGGAATTTAGCTGACAGTCCCAGGAGTGGCTTTACTCCCCGTTCCTCACACCATCCTCCTTTGCACACACAGTGGGTAGGAGAAACAGCACTAAGCACTTGAGTGGCTGTTGTGTACGCTGTGAAAAACACAATCTGGAATGACCTTAACCCACTAGAGCAGTCATGACTGCTCTCTTTTAAGGGTCAACTACACGGGAAAGCTCTTCCAAGGTCTTTCTCCTTAAGGGCCCTTCCAGGATAGTTTACTACCAAGTGGCAAAACAGCTGCTGTCTGGGACACTGGGAGTATTTGGTGTACAGCGAGAACTGACTTCCCCAGGGTGAAGCAGTCAGGTTGTGCAGGGATCTTCCAATGCAGAGCTGAAGATGGTACCTTGGTAAAAGAAAGTGGCAGGGATGGAGGTAGAGGAAGAAGCAAGAGCACCGGCTGACGGAACTTGCCAAGTCACGTTATGTTCTATGGTAATAATATATATCATATAGTCTAGTCCAGTTCTGATGCATAGAGGCTACAGAAGTGTGTGTCTGGCGACTCGATACGATACCAACTTGTGTCTGGCTTACACAGAGCAGTGTAAATTTTTACCAGATTAAGTTGGTTCTTTGTATTAAAATTTACAAATCAGGCTGTGACAGATTCAGCTAACGTCCACACAACCATCATGAAAAGGAGCAAGAAAAAGAAAAAAAAAAAAGCCCAAGCCATACAACTGGGATGTAAGGCATCTATTGAAGAGCTACTTCATAAACTGCTTCCCTTAATAATCTTCAATGGCTTCAATGAAAGTTTGTCAAAGTAATGCAGATTTAGTACTGCCTGTGACTGTATCACACTGAAGGACTTTGGAGGGCGAAATTCCTGAGAGCCAGACGTAAGCAGAGCTCCCTTTTTTCCCTCTCCAGCTTACTTGTGCAATTGCACTTGTGCTTGGGGATTACGTCTCTAGCTCTTAATAAAGCTGCCATTGTTTTCCTGCCTTGTCTCTAGATAGTTGGAAACTAATACTCCAAACACAATAGAAGAGCAAAAATGGATGGAATAAATGAGAACCAGTGGCCTATTTTTGACCACTGCTATCCCCTTGACAGTAGCCTCCGCAGCAGGGCCTGCATGCTGCCCAGCATCTAATTATTTTTCAGGGACATAGGAATTTGATAAATTATAGCATGTAGCTCCCTTCCCCCATGTACTTTAATTTCATATCTATCAGTGTACAACTGTAATTATTTCTCTGAATAAGATCTTCAGCTTTTTTTTTTTTTTTCCCCAATAGTCACAATCTAAAGACAGATGCAACATCAATTAGCAATGACAGGAATGATTTCAGCAGACATTTGAATCCAACACAAACACTGTGCTCTCCTCCACCTGTCTTTCAACATGACATGAAGTCATAATAATCTCTTATTTCTGGCATTTGAATAGCTTTGGAAAGAACTGCTTTTTATGCATAAATAGGCACTGGATTTAGGCAGGCAATACAGCGGAGGCCTGAAGTTTGGTGAGTCAGGCTTGGCTTTGATCTGGAATGCCTGGTAGCTTTTGTCTCTGGCACCACTAATTCTTAATGCTGGTTTGTCTACCTGTTGACACAGTACATGGTGGCAAAACCACAATAGCAGCAATACTGCTTCAACAGCAGAAAACAGCCTAATGATTACAGCTGCAAGGCTATTTTAGAGAAGTTATTGCAGAAAGTGGGCCAGCAAGCACTTGGTTGTACTGAAAAGAGGTATGGGAATGTATCACTGAACGTGATCTACAGAGAGGACTGCTCCTTCATGCGATACCATCCCTCTGGTGTCCATCACGCAGGACTATCCCACCTGCAGCAATCCCTCTGGCAGCTGGAGCACAGCTCCCACCGAGCCATCAGCCCTGGAGGGGTTCCTAGGCATGTGGTTGTCATGCAGGGGTCAGAGCCAGAGTCCACTGAGGTCACCTGGAAGCTTTGCCTTGGCCTCCTAATTCGTACACATTTCCCATAATGATTTCTATAATCATAAGTTCACGATTTTTTTTTTTTTATTCTCTTCCCCTGGTACTCTTACAGCTGTTACACTTATGTTTTCCCTATAAATTCCATTTAAATCAGCTTTGTATTTGAGATTAGATTCACTTTCCTAAACAGTGACTATTTCACTGCTTCAGTCTATAAAAGGCAAAAGGAAATTCAATAAGAACACAAGAAACAACTGTCTGATTAGCTCTGGACCGGCTGCTCAGAAGGTGTTATGACAGCATACGAACAAGAGGTCATAAAGAATACTTGGTGGTTTTCTGTCCCTTTCTGCATCTCCACGTATCCTCCTACCTGAGGCAAACCCCGAAGTATTTGACTCAGATCCAGCCAGAAACACCACAGCACAATTCATGACAGCTCAGCATTTAAGGATGCTGAAGAAGGAGAAACTCTGCTCGGGGAGGGTAGCAGATAGAAGAAAACATAAAGGGATCTCTCATAAAATTAAATGGAAACATTAAGAATTGATGGCTGCTCATCCAGTCTGCAAATAAGCTATTTTTGTTTTTATATAGTGAAACTATGCAACAGAGATAACAGCAGCCACATTCACATTATCTATGAACTTCTATGGTGTTCTCAAAATGCTTTTCTAATGGTGATTTTTTTTTTTTTCAAATGGATGCAGTGGAGCCCCCACTCACCTCGCTAAGCACTGTTCACTGGTGGGCTTCCGAGGGGCGACTCCTGCCTGTAACAGCCCATCAGTCCAAATGAAAGCTCCATGATCTGGTCCTAAATAATGAAGAAGCAGCCCTTCCCTGCAGCCAGTGAAAAATTCTAAATTGTCTTATCTCTCATCATTGCATGGGCGATTTATGCACCCATTAATGTAAGTGTTTTTCTGAAAGTAATATACTTACAGCCTAATGCACCTCTGTGGAGCACTCATCGTACCCCTATTTTTAATTATCTAGAGAAAACTCAAGATATGAATCATCCAACTCAGGGAATTCATGCAATAAAAGCTTTTGAGTCAAGAGACCTACCTCACAAGAAACTGAGTAAAGTCAAAATGTTTGCTAAAATTAAGGATCACCTGGTTCCCTTTCCTACAGGATATTCTCCAGGGTGCACTACTGCAGGAAGAAAAGTTGCCACTAGGAGAAAGGGCAGATCTTGAAGAAAACTACTAAAAGGAGTCAAGTCCTGTGCAGCCCTCCTTCACCTTCAGGATGCTCCCTCCCTGCTACTTCTCAAGCTCTGGATACGGTTTCAGGCCAAGAAGGAAGAGAAACCTGGGAAAGATCCAAGCAGAACATCACCAGGTGAACAGGACGGAGGAGTTGGAAGTGGGGAAAAATGTATTGCGTTCCTGACTTTTTTCCACCAGCGAAGACCGTGGCTCGGCGAGAGCTGTCGTACAACGGAACGTGCGCGAACCTTTCGCGTTCCATAACGTTGACTGAAATCCAACCTTTTCTCCTTTGTGTGGAACAGGAAGGAGGATACTTACAGCGTTTGTCACTGCACACACTTCCACTGATAACATATATATACAACATTTTGGCTCGCTGGCTGTTTACTGAATGATCTTTCCTTTTTCTTCTTTCACACACAGCACGCCAGCATCCAGTATTTAGTCTGCTGAAACGTTCACAAATAATTTTTCACTGCTTCTCGCCCACATTTATTTATAGGTGAATGCATTGTGCACACAGCCAAGCTTATATATAGAATGGCCCGAGATTAAAATGGAAAATGGTTGAATATCTCGAGCGTCAAGTTTCATTTTTTTAGAACCCATTAAATTAGCATAATCCAGGATGCCATCCAAGCTCTATCTTTTCACAGAAATTTAAAATCTGTCCTTTAATAAATGAAAAAAAACCTAAAAATAAACACAAAGATAAACGAACTCGTATCTCTCCTGTGTTTATAAGACTAATACTGCAATCATTTGCATGCACACTTAAGCTTAGCAGTAGGCTCACTGCAGATTCTAATTATAGTCTAAGGGTCTGATCCAACTCCCACTGAATGAGTGGCAAAAATCCAATTGATTTCACGAAAGGTGAAATATATACTAAGTCTGGCACAGGACAAACACAACTAAACCTCGCTTAGATGAAAATCTGGAGCCCCCTAGATATCTGCCAAGGAATGCACAGACATAATTAATGTCAGGACATCAATGAAGTCTTTGATATAACTTCATAATTCATATTTTTTAAAATTAGCCCTATATCAGCAGGAACCATACTTAAGGGTTCCTGTCAAAGAGAGAATTTTTAAGCACAGCCTGACATTAAAATCTTATCAACTCACTTGAAATTAAGTCAATGAAAAATTAAAGCTAATTTCTAATAAGCTTATGTTACATTCATAGACTAAAGGGCACTTGTCAAACCCAGAGAGTAAGCATACCTTTTCATATGGAAAAGATTTTCACATTGGAAAGGGAGAGGCCAGAAGAGAGGCTAAAATGCACCATCTTAGACAGACTCTAAAAATTTCTAGTGGTTTTGCCTGTTTAAAGCTAATACAAGGATACAGAATAATCATAGAAATAAATTATTAATTCAAAAATCTGGGATAAGACTGCCAATAGTGATAAGTGCAAAATATGGTTCAGCTAATGGGATTAGGCATCTAGAAAATGCATGTTTAATAGGAACTTACTACTGCTCTATTCTGATATTTTGGGCTTTGTATTAGAAACGACGAGAGTAGGAAACAGTCTAATCTAAAAAAAAAAAAAAAGCCAACCCACAACATCATGAATTCTAAAATACTGTGGATCTCCTCAGCTAAAAACCTGTAGGCGCATCAAACAAGTCCTAGATTTTTTGCTGGTTTTAAAGATGTGTGGAAAAGTCGGCTACCGATTATATCAGTGTGCTCTTGGAGGTGATCTATTAACGACAATAGAATTATTTTGGTTTCAACCTAGCACAGCTGAGGAGGGGATCTGGCCCCAGGATTATAAAATGGATACTGCTGCAATGGAAGAAAAGTCATATTAATAGAAAGACAATGCATTTTATGGGAAGCTAAATAAAAAGCGTGTTGTTTTTTTTTTTTTTTTCTTAAAAGATACACCACCTTTTTGCAAAGAACTGGGAAAAAAAAGTTAAAAATACCTTGGAGCTCACCGTCAAAGTGGTCACTGTTTCTTTAAAATTCAAAAAGCCCTTCCCTTGAGTAACAGGCTTATCAGTTTTCCTGAATTAATGTGTCCACAGGAGGGAAGAAACACGTTTCTGTGTTTGAGTGACAGTGCAGATGTCACTCGCAGCCTGCAAATTCTCCCAAACGCACGGTCTCATTCCTCAAAGCTCACCTGATCCGTGCCCAGCCACGTTGCCTGACCCCATTAACTCACTTACACCGTCACACGTGGAAATCCCGACAACTCGAGACTGCCCAAACTCCTGTACAGTATTTCTGGACACGATAAGAGACAATTAGGGTTTATGTTGCTGGCGACTCACGAAAGTTATTGAGGTTGTAAAGGACAGGGAAATATCTATTTTGATTTCCCGTATGTAACGGCGAAGAGGGAGGCTGCTCTTATGAGACATGAATGAAGCCTGAGGGTGAAAAGTACCAACGCAATAACAAGATGTTTATTCCTTAGCAGCATGTATCATTTTCATACCTGTATTTGCCATCCTGATTAATTCAGCAAAATCTACGAGGAGTTCTTTTATAATTAACTATGGGATGCACACTTCTGTATTTTCCATCTTACATTTACAGTACCATCCTATTTTCCCCACGCATTTTTGGGATGTTAAAATCAACTGAATAAACTGCAGCTTGGGATAATCAGAAAAGCTACTCAATAAACTAGTTCAGTGAATAATTGAGATAGCATCACGACTGCAGCGTTCTATAAAAACCAGAGTCTGATACAAAAAAAAAAAAAGACAGGCAGGACCAGGACTCGGATAAGACAGCATTTCAGATTAAAGGAATTCAGATAAGCAGGATTTTAACCGACCTGAACATTTACAGGAATGGAATATATCCCCCTGCAGATCACTACCTATTTAATCCCACTGTAGTATCTGAAAGGTTAACAAAATGCACACTGCTACAATTAACTTGAAGCACACTGACTTGTTCCAGGGAGGAAATGAGCTTGCTGTGAATATCGGCCAGGCCTGTGGCTTTCCTTTCTGTAATCCGTCTGCGAGTGGGATGTCTGACTGTGAAAAGGGATGGACTTGGATCTTAGAGGCAGGATGAGCGATGGCTGAGCCTGCCTCCCCAGAGTCCTGCTAACCTGGCTCAGGTCAAGCACAAAGGGAGCACCTCCTGAAATTAGAGGACAGGCCAGCAGCTATGACCAAGTTAATTATTGAGGGTTGTACTGAGTGAACCAGCTAAAGGCTATGCAGTAATAACTAGCTGGTTATCTGTGAGGAAGCAATTTCTGGTATGGAACATGCTGCCAGCAGCCACCTTCAGGAGAGAGGATGTGAGGACCAAGCTGGTGGGGTTCAAGCAGTTCAAGCAGTTTTTGCAAGCAGTTCAGCTTACAAAACCCACATGGTTCAGCTGAAGCTGTAATTTCCAGAGCCACAAAGCATTACACCTAACAGGGGAACATTGCCTCCCTGTGTTCTCCCCAGCTTCTGACCCACCCAGCAAGGCTACCAGGCCAGCCAGTCCTTTTCTGTCCAGTTTCAGGTTATTTATTACGAAAGAGGAGCCTAACTGAAATTTATGACCTTATCACTGTCACTGAGCACCCAGGAGAGGAGGTCCATCTGGGCGAGACGAGACTGATGCCTGGTTCTCTAGGACCTGTTTGCTTGCAAATGACTTTCAGGAAACGCTCCACCACGCAGCTTTTCTGTGCTTCCATTGCCTCTGTGGATTCAGTGTGCTCAAGATCCCTAATTAACCAAACGCAATTAGCACCGAGGCACTTCATTTTCAAGCATTTTCACTTTAACCTGAACGTACATAAAAAAACAGCTCTTCCACAGACGACTGGAACGCTGGGAGTGGTAAGGTATCTGTGTGCACACACACACGCAGACGTTCCGCTGCAAGCCCAGGAGCGATATGTATCTAAAATGCATGGCAGATCTGGAGTAAGAGAGACCCTTATTAATCTTTAGAAAATAATCAGTCTCATCAGTCAAGGCTTGACCCTGCTGCAGGCTACACTTTTCCTTTTTAACCTAGCAATAGATAGGAACATGTCTCCTTTTGATTGCAAGGATGCTCTTTACATATGTGAGGTTATGCAAACGCAGTGCTGGTGCAAGCTGGAGAACTTCATCCAGCACAAGGCTGAGCCCTTATCATTATTGCACCTGGTATTTCCTTCGTGGGGTGGAAAATTCAGCTCTGCATTGCGTCAGCAGGTCACAGATCCCATCTTAGCCCACGTTTGAACAAGTTTCATTTGCCTTGTATCACATGAGAACCTTTTGCCAACGTGGTTTTGGTCTTTTATGTATAAATGTTATGCTTGCTATGCTATTGCAAAGCCATTTGTGATACAATGTGCCCGTGTACCTGGTTGGGTAATTTTCAGCAGCAACGACAGGGTGCAATCATCTTCAGATCGGATCTAACTCCTGCCTTTGGCTGCACATGTGCAATTCCCCACGGAACTTAATGGAAACTGTATGTGAACGTCTCTAAGCAGCTTGTTGCCAGTGCACTTATTTATGCATACAGCTGGTTTGCACAGCTCTGATCTCCTGGCTGATATGTGGGAATCTCTTCATCACCTTCCCCTCAGCCAGGTACACTCAGCTCCCGAAAATTACCTTCCTCCAGGCGGTACACAGGGAAGGGCACTGTCCTGAATAATAGTCTTGATGGGTGGCAGTCATAACATCATAAAAGGATGGTAGACTGCTATTTACTTACATTGTATGCTACTCTTCACATGCCCTTTTTCTTCTTTTCCCAGTCTTCCTCTATGCTCCTACCATCTATCAGTCTCTGAAGGTTTATATCAGTAACATCTTGAAAACCACTTTAAAGAAAATGGGTTCAATCTTCTCCTTGATCTTTACATAGAACACTGACATCAAGAGTGAGTCCCACATGTGGGATGAACATACAGAATACGCTGTTTCAGATGAAGTTTTGTGGCTATTAGGATCAGAAGGTCACGTGAATTCTCTGTCTGGTGTAAGTGGGTAGGAAAACTTTCAGATGTTCCACCATCCTGAACTTTTCTGATCTTTTTCAGGCCATGCCTAATTAGTACCAAATTCAGAAAGCAAAAATTTAAGCCTGAATTATTTATCACATCATATTTATGAAATGCACTGCAATACACATCATGGCCCAGTTCACAACAACTACAGCCAAGATTGATCTTTCACCAATGCCATACTCCTTAATATGAAAATATAATTATCTAGCTGAAGAGTTTCTTAAATTACATACTTTCAAACTAGCATGAGCAGAATTTATCCTTATGTCTGGTGCTAAGCTAAGTGGAAAAAACATTGGAAGCAGAATTGACAAAACACATGTTGGCTCTGTCTGTCAACATTTCCAGTGCACACCTTACATGGCCCTGTCAACATCTCAACTCCAACCTGGTCTCGAATACTAACCTAGTATTTTCCTCCCTGAAATGTGATCCTGAAGAAAGGAGTTCCAGAACTGCAGGGGCACATTGAAGGATAAAGTGCTTAGTTTGCAGTAAGTCCCCTGCGAGTTAATATACATTTATCTTGCCCAACATGGAAATTAAAAAAAGAAGGATATCACAGAAATTATTCTTACCTTTGCTTGGAGGAATTGGTATCTGCATTTGATGCACGTTTACAGATGTGCATGGGAGTAAATATAAAGTACTTGTTGCAAATGCCTTTGAGAAAAAGCTGTACCTTTAGCCTGCAAAACCCATTTTCTGCAGGAATGCTACATTCAGAAAGACATACAATAAACTTTTAGAGTAAGTGTGTATAAATATATCTCTTTAATTTACTGTACTTCTAAAAACCATTTTCTCCATTGAAGGAACTCATGACTCCAGGAAAGTCTACCAACTGTTTCTCTGATGATCATCAATAATGCACAGTAGAGTTTTAAAGCCTGATAGATGGATATATTGATGGCAGAGAGGCTCAAAGAAAGATGAACGCAGTCCAGTGAGTGAAGAGTGCAAGCTGGAGGAGGGGATATTAGAGAGCTTATAAAATGGATTTGCTTGTGGGAAAAGCACCCTTTTCAGCAATGCATGCCTACTATCTTTGAAAAGTAGCTTTGTTGCAAGCAGTGTGTAGAACTTCCTATTTTTGTGCTTTATTTCATTCTTAAAATATTTTGCCATTGTAAGTTCTAGACATAATTTCATTGCTTTTGCTTCATGGTTCCAGGAGCTGAGCTGCTGTGGTGATGTTCTCTCCATCAGAAGCAGAAGGCATGCATTGGTTTATGGCATAAAGTGACAGTATCCCATAAGTTGGCTGCCTGATCAGCCTTCCTTGCTCCACACATTCTTCCAACCCGTACTTGTTTGAAAAACAATTACATCTTCCAAATGAACTGCTGTTAATATAAATGCATTTTGATTGTCAGTGCCACTGGTGGTTCTGCAGTTATGGGCAAGAATATAAGTTTATTTCCCTCCAGGGCTTCTACAGAGAGCTGAGGGAGATTAACCAGTATTTTAGGCAGCTAAGTGTGAAATACTGGTTGGGTCAATAACTTGCCCCCTGCTGCTGTTCTGTTAGCTGTCAAAAGCTGGCAAAGAGACAGACCAGTACAGAGTCAAGTGCAGGTCTGATTGTACTGAGATCTCCAGCCTGGACTCTCCAACTTCACTGACTATTCCTCTCTGCCTCTATGCAATCACAAGAACTCTTTGTCAAACCAGCACTAATCTGCTCTCCATAACCACCCTTCTGTGTGATAAGATGCATGGGGAAACGGGAAAAGCATAAAGACAATGTTTTGTGTCTGACAAAACTGGGTTTTGTATGATGGAGCAGCTGTAGTGACTCTCGGTGTTCAGAAAACACCAGTCTGCATCCGTAGGTATGATGGTCCCAAGATTCACCGTCCCACAACTGTGACCTCAGGGAAAGGGCCATTCAAGGAGAAAAACTCTGCAGGATTTCCAGATGATCCGCATCCCTCCTGAGGATTCTTTTTACGGAAAGCTAACATCTGGCTCCAGGTTTGGAGCCATCTTCAGCTAATCTGAATACAAATTTAATGAATGCCTCTTTCTTGTCACCATCATGAGTGATTTAAACATGGGTAAGTTCAGCTGATCGTGTCTCTATCTATTATTTAAAAGTTTGCACTCAAGTCCAGTGCTATAACTGATGCAAGAGCAAAGCAAAACAACCCACCAAAAACACACAAAAAAACCCCAAACCAACAAAATCCCCAAGGTTTACAAAGATAATTGCTAATTTTACCTGTCCAGCCTGCAAGACAGCAGCAGTAACCGGTGACAGGATCGCACCCATCTGCGTGGCTACAGTCACAGCGTTCACTGCAATTAAGACCATATGTTCCATCCTTCCAAAAATATAAAAAAGTCTCTCAGTAATCAGTTTTTTTATTCTAAAATGTGCAAAATCATCTATCACGTCCCTCTTAATGCTGAGTCGCATTTTTTAAATTAACATACAGAGGAGATAAAAACAACTCAGTGCCTAACGTTTCTATATTGAACCAAACGAGGAATCACTTTAAAAAATGATGCTCGAGAAAATGCAGATAACACAGCAATAGCTCTGATAAAATATAATGCAAAGTATAATACATCTACCTGACTGCTAGAACCCAATCTGTTATTTACAGATGATTTCCTTTGGATATCCACAGACGAAATGAGACACTGACCTACTGCACATTTCGAAGAGCAAGGTGGACTGTAATTTCACAGGGGGTGCAAGACCATGCCAGTTGTACTTACAGGACACGGCTGGTCGCAGTACTCCCCTTGCCACCCAGGTGAGCAGAGACAAAAGCCATCAGCCGGTCTGCAGGCTGCTCCGTTTGTGCAATAACACGTCTGGTTACAGTTCAGACCCCAACTTCCACTTGAGCACGGAATAGAGCAATCCACTCCTTGCCACCCTAAAGGAACATATGACAGGAACAGTATTTGGGATGTTTTCATGAAAAAAGCAAGGTAGAGACAGCAAGAAAGGTAGCTTGCGAACTGCAGCTCTTTGATTCTCCGACCAGTTTCCTCCTGATCTTGGTGTAAATTAAGACTATATGGGGTCAAAGGTTGATCCTTTAATTATGACTTCCCAACTTCCATCCACCAGCGTCTATACATACAGAAGGGTGGTATAGGTATCACTGTGATGGCTGTTTACCAGATTAAAGAGTCTGATGCCTCTCTGGGAACTGCTCGGGCAGTAGGAGAGAGCGCAGTGCTGTCCGGCAGGCTGGAGACCTGCTGATCACTAAGAATGCAAGAAATTTGCCATTTGATGCTGCCTGTTTCTTACTTCACATTTTTTTTTGAGAATGCTCTTTAATATAAAGAAGCTATTACCCCTAAAAAAAAGGCCAAGGCCATCATTTCTAACAATTAAGGCTCAAATCTTAACTACCAGCCTCACAATGGCTTTCATTACGCTGCAGCTGTATGTAATGGAGTTGAGCAGTAACTCATGGTTTATACACCCTCATTAAATGGGGTTCTACAGTGATCCATTAATTCATGTTTGAAATGCCAGATTTTATCGTTATTTGCCTCACTTCTGTTTTAGGGCTTATGTATGAGGTACAGGCATGGCTCATGGTGGTACTCTGGAGGAAGGCACTGCTACATGGGGAATGTAAGAGGCACTGCGCTACGGAGCAGGACAAGATTTCTCAAGTGATTCCTGGCTACATGGGTTATGCTCACTACCAAGCACATAAAGGAATTACGGACACACGTGTGGGAAGAAAAGAGCTTAGTCTTGCAGCAAGCAAGACTTGTTGTTTCCCCAGACAAAAGGACAGCCACATCCTGCAGCCCCATGGCAGCTCAGGGGACAAGGACACCTGCACATGGCTGCAGTGTCCCAGTGCCAGGGTACAGCAAGGATGGGGACCTGAGGAAGGCAACAAGGGCAGACAGCCAGAGCCCACCCCACAGTCCCCAAGCGTAGGGCTGGCAGCCGGGATCGGCTGGGAGCCCAGATCACCGGGAAAGCCTCCGGGAAAGAGAGCAGTCCAAGGTCAAGACAAGCAGGCAGTCTGCAGGTCAGGGTCAGGTCTGGAGAGGATAACGATGGCCGGACACAGCACAGTGCAAGGGGTTAAAGCCAAGAGAGGCAGGAGGCTGCCTCTGCTCCCTTGCTCAGCTGTATCACTCTAGGCAGGGAGGGGAGAACAGGGGCTCTCGAGTCCTGGAGAAATGGGGCAGCAAAGGGAGAGAGAAAAAACCCCATCAGTCTGGGGATTGCTTTGCATTTCCTCTGGAGAGGAGTGGTGGCTCTGCTAGCACACTTAGTTCTGTGACCTGTTTTTGCAGCAGAACAGTTGAGTCTGGCCCCTGTTCAGGGCAGAGACAAAACATACAGTCAAGCCCCTGTTGAGCTTTGATACTTGGGCAGACTGTTGAATCACCGACAGGCACAAGAAAATAGTGGAGTTACTGACTGCACAGCTGTGCCACTTGAAAACGGGAGAAGCATCGATGCCAAATTGCAGCCAATTGTTAAATCTGAATTTTGTTTACCTTCTTTGCAATAGCACAGACCATCCACAGGGGAACACGCCCCATCATTTTTGCAATTACAAACCGACGAGCAATTGGTTCCGTAGGTTCCTGCCATGCAGGTAATGGTGCAGTCATCTCCCTGCAAACCAAAAAAAGTCAGAGTCAGCTACAGAAATCTGAATTGCAGGAAATTCCCATCTCTGCACAGGGAGGCTTTCTCTTTCGAAACAGTGAGCGGAGTGTTATGAGTTGATTGCTGAGTCTTCAGCACTTGAGCAGTCACTGCTGCTTCCCATGATTATGATGCAATTAGTGCTTTGATTGACTTGGAGGAAAGGGACAAGTTTCTGGCGTTCATTCAGCAGGAGGTGGGGAAGTTACAAAAACAAACCTCCTAGAACAGATGTTAGATCATTAAGCAAAACATCACTTACGAAACACTAATCACAAAATATACAGTCTGAAGCCGTGCAAAGATTGCTCTGCATTTCTTGGAAAATATATGCTAAGAATAGGGTTGTTAAAAAGCTACAGGATCTCGTACGTGCTCATTTTCCACGGACTGGCAGAGGGGAAAACTACATGGCAGGTGCATTAGACCTTTTTGATGCGTAGCTGGTACCTGCATTTGGTTTTAATTAATTTGCAGGAAACTGTCTTTAGGAAGAACACACAACAAGGAATGATGTGTATGTCAGAGAGGAGGCACACACGGCAGAACATAGAAACAGTCTTTGTCCTATTTCTGCTTTAAGTGTGGGGAAAGTGAGGCAAAGGAGGGTAAACACTTCTGTGTTACAGAAATAGAGAATATTTCAACAGTAAATTACGGTAGGCTGTATGCACTGAGTAGCTTGTGTGGCTGAAAGGAGAGACACAGTTCTTACTAATATTGTTTCTCTGACAGAGCAAGGGAATTAAAAGGTGAGCACAATTCCTTTAAACCTACTTACTGAGTCCCATACTCGGGTCTACACACGTTAGCATATAAAAGGCATTTTTGCTCCTTTTTCTTCTATATGTAGTCCTGACTTTCACATCACAAACTAGCTCCTAAATTTACTTCTTCAGTGAGTTAAACTTTAATAATTTAGTTCCGTGTCAGAGAAAGCTATCCTACTCCAAAGTTAAATAGTAACTACATTGCACAGTGTGACCTATACCATAGCTCAGGGGAAAAGATATTGGTCAAAATGTATTTTTGCAGGTGAGAGGCTTCACTGTTTGATAGGAGGATCCATTTATCAGGAGATAAATGCACAAAATGTCAGCTTCCCTATGCCACGGCAAGTACCTCCAGGAGCCTGTATATCACAGCATCAGACACTGAGACAGTAAAAGGAAATATGAACAGCTTTCTGAGCACCATAAACCCCCATATGCTTGCTGTAGCAGTTCTGCCTAGCACCAGTATGACTCATCCTATTTTATCCTAAAAACTTTGGTTTAGGAGGAAGTAAAAGAAACGGTTAAAATACATACCGTTCAGAAGTAAATCCTACAAGTCTCTGATTTTTGAGTGAAAGCAGTGTTTGTACAAGATGTTATCTTTGACCTTGGTGGAGGTAAAACACGTTCCCCTGAAAAGGCCTGGCAATAAAAGGTGCTGCCTTGACAGCCAGAACATCCAAAGCACGCTGCCCCTCATTACCCTGCCAGCATGCCCGCAGAATGAGCTACAGGAACCCGGAGCCGAGCAGGACGGCAGAGGGGCAGTCAGTCTCCACGCCTAATCAATCCTCTGCCTTTCTCCTGCGTGTGACAATTAGACAGCCAATTAGTGCCACTTAGAAAGCCCTATCTTGTGCGAACAAAACTCCCAACTCGTTTCATGTACAACACAGAACTGCTGCTACGGCTAATCATTTCTCTGACAACTGACCTTATCTGGATTTGAACCAGTGATCTAGAAGTGGAGGAAAATTCCTTTGGAAAGGAACAAGTAGAACGGAGTGATGCGGAGCTAAAACATCCCCTTGGGAACCAGATTAACTCAACCAGCATCTGGACCACGAGCAGAAGCAGAAGGTGGGTTTCCAGTTCCTCAGCTGACTCCCAGTGACCGCAGACGAGCTCGTGCCATGCGGCAGGAGAGGTCGGTGCCGATTCACTGGTTTTCTGTAGGCTTGGTCTGCGTGGAGGGCAGTCAGCCACAGACCCTTCAGGCATCCCGAAGAAAAGGTACTGTAGACAAGCTAAACATCAGGCTGTTCCATCTTTATTCAAGATGCCTTTGAGTTTTGGCATTTACTTTAATATACTGCACTTTATGGACTGACAGAGGTTGGTCATTCTGGCTGTCCACCTTACAGGTGCTTACTTTGCAAACAAACCTCCACTGGAAAAATAACTGGCTTAATGAGATTTCTACCCCTAGGTTTGACAAGCGAGACCTTCAGAGCTCTCTGAGCGACAACTGCCAAATACACTTAACTTCTTAATTACATAAGAGGAAAATGCACTTGAACTACAGCACCGGCTCTGAGATTTTATTAATTATAAATGCACACCCCGTTATTAACATTTTGAACTTGATTTGGGAGAATGACCTATGAAATTAAATGCATTCAGGTACTGTTCAAGATATGTAAATTCCACCTCCCTCTCACCACCTGCCCGAGTGAATAATGCCATGGTAAACGTCTATCCAGTTGTTAATGAGTTATATATTCTAGTAAACTGATTTCAAACGTTGCATGTTGAATCTTCATTCTTGCAATCTGGTACTTTATATTTCTATCTTATTTAGTAAAATTAATCAACAGCTGTGCTCCTTATGTTGATTATTCTTTTTTCTATTAAGATCAGGAGGTTAATGAGAGTAGTGAAATGCCTGGATGTGGTATACATGATAGGAAGGAGTAGCTAATTCAGCCAAACATATACCCCTGAAAATGTTAAAGCTATATTAAGAAATTTAGCTATAAATAACTTGGTATTTTACATCTCTATTTTCCAAGTCAAAATGATTCATATGGACATCACAAACTTTCAAAAGTGCTTCATTTTCTTCATCGTTTTCACATAAAAGCCTAGTTTATCAAAATATGCCCCTGAAATCTATCCAATGTATTATTTCCTGATTTCAAGGGTCAAACCTGACTCTAACATAATCAATGGAAAAACTCTCTTTACAGGACGTGGGACCAGGGCCAGCTCGGCGTGTGAAGCAGCACGTTTCCACCTTCTGCCTTGCATTACACCTTCCCAGGCCCCGATCCGTGAAATGGCACCTCAGCACAACCAAAGACAAAGTGTCCCACACCTCCACACAGCTGCTCAGAAGCTGACAGAAGTGAGCCCTTTTTTTTTTTTTTTCTCTTAAAATCCAAATCTGATGGGAGCATCCCAACACGGCAAAGATACAGGTGGGGTATCTGTGATCCCTGAGACCCTAAAAAGCCAGCTTTGAATCAAAATGAACGGTGGCAGTCATGTAACTCCCTTATGACCTTCCATGCCTTTAAGAACTTCAGAAAAACTAACTAATTGTTGCTGAAACTAAATGACAGACCTTTCTAGCACCACGAGAGGTTTGGGCATGCAGCTCTTGTTATTGTTAATTCTCCCCTATGGATTGAGGGTTAGGTCCAAGGAACCAAACTCCATTAATAACTCAGGCTGCCAGCTCACATCCATCAGCATCAAATATTAATAGACTCACGAGGGCCAGAGCATACATCTTTCCGGATGGCAGTCAATAATATGTCTTGTTTCTGTTCAGGGAGAGGGGAAGATTTTCTTCCACAAGAATTATTATTGTACAATATTAGTAGAGCTTAAAGACACACTGTTGCCTTAGGTGTTAACCATGTTAGCAAGCTCTGGACACTTCAGAAAGTGTTTTCCCTGGATTAATGTTGCCCTAATAGATTCGGGTTTTTTGTTTCTATTAAAAACACATTCCTGCTGTAAACAATGTCTAACTGCCTTTAAAATCCTTTTCCAGTGTTCAATACAAAGATTTGTATTTATTCCTAAACATTTTGGATCGGGCCTTTAAACTCCTGAAATGCATTTTCAAAGGAAAAAAAAAAATGGTACCCTGGACCATAAGGGGAGTTAATAACCCAGGACTGGTCAACAGCACCCAGCAAAGTCTGCACCCATACCTGCTCTGTCTTGAAGTTTGACTATTTAAGGATGTGAAATTAAGAATTTCAGAAGTAGCTACAACCTACAGGAATAAATTTGCCTTCGAGGGCTAAAGCCTGGTTCTGCTGAAGTCGGTGGCAAAACAGAAAATCAATTTTTCAAGGCCTCCGCAATGCAGAAGGCTAACAGGGCTGTTATTGAACTTGGCCTCAAGTTTGCATGATAAAGACCTATGTGACAGGTTTGCTCGAGTGTTCTTAAGGTTTAATCTGTCAAGGTGCTGCAAATCCTCAACTTTTGTGCAGATTACTGGGGGGGGACTGACAACACTGAAAGGCAGCATATTTGAACCTTTAGTCATCTGTAACGTGACTCCAACTAATCTGCGATTTTTAACACGGTCTCCGATTTCCTCCCCCTCCCACTCCTCGCCTTCTTTTTGTGCCAGATGAATTAGGGGTGCAGCACCTGTCACCAGCACCAGGGAAGCTCAGTTCTCCGAGCTCCCAGCATTAAATGGAAAACAGGGCACGGTGCAGTGCCATACGTATGTAACGACAAACAGATCAGAAAGACAAAACGCAGGTGCTGTTTGTACCAGATGCCTGTGCATCCAGATAAGCTGATTGGTGAGGGTTTAGTACATAAAAGTATATATTTATACATACACACATTGCGTGGCACACCAGTGTGCTGGTACACGGTGCCTGTGCACTGATGCAGATCACAGATACGGGCTGTATATTTACTTATTTAATTGTGACATTTACAATTAACCCAAAGTGGTTCTCCACAAACATTTCCTCAAGGTAAACATATGGTATCCAGCAACACAAACTGTCAGAACAAACTAATTTCCCTAATGGTGTTCCAGTGGAAATTAACGTGCTCTTCATAAGCGTATCGGCAGCAGTAGGAAGCTTTGTACTTTTACTGGTCTTCTCCTCTACCTTAGACTCAAGCAATTTATTCATGACCTTCCTATACAGCATTTTTAGTTTTCCCAGACATAATGATGTCCTCTGGCAGAATTCCTTTCCCCTCTGGGTGTTACTAATTACTCCCTGCAGATGCTATTACTGGTGCTAATGATAAAATGCAGAAAAAAGGTTGGGGAAGGATCTTGTGCCCCCGTACAAGCCAAGTGTTCGGTTTGCAGGTAATCACTGCTGCTAAGAACTGACAAATGTTCCTTTACCCACTTTGTAACGCTGTATGAGGTAGCTGTGCTAGAGTCTGATACACATCTAAAAGCGCACAATGAAACCACTGATGACCTTATTCAGCCTCTTCTTCCCTTTAGCCCTTTTTATAGGAGAAGATGGGGTAGGGTGGAAAGGATGGGAAAGAGCTTTCTTATGTTTAAAAAGTGACTTTACAGCTCGTGACTCATCCAAAGACACAACCATTGGCAGTCCTGAATGTCGAAGTATTTCATGAAATCATAAAGCGCTTCCAAAGCCATCTGCAAAGCTTTCCCCAATCTGCACCTCCGTGGCATCACAGTCCTCTGAGCACACTGTAAAACTTGGCCATGCCATAAGGACCAAGCACAGCTACCTTTGGGAGTGGGAAGAACGTACCGCTCCGCTTCCTGTAATCTTACAAGGATTTACAAACATTTACAAATGGATGTCAGCGTTTTATTTCACCTCTGAATTTGCGCTAATATGCTAATTCATACAGTAAATTTCACAGCAAATGCCAAGTTCGAAATTAGTCAGCCTCATAATAATTCTTAAATTTGGTGTTTGATCAAAAGCATTCAGCAAAACATGCACAGAATCAAAATGGAAACTTTATTTGTTAAAAAGAGATTATTAAGTAAAATTATTATAAATAATTTTAAGTACTTACAGTACTTTATTAAAAACTATTTAATTCATTTTACTGGCTATAGCCAAAGTTTTTGTTATGCAAAAGCAAAGCTGGGAGCACTGACTGTGTGGGGAGTAAAAGTTACCACAGAGTAACTGTGGTTCGTTATTTTCCAAATTGTTTGTACAAAGTCTGGCTGAACTTCGTGGATTACTATTTTATAAACCCACGTATGTTTGCTGTGGCCTGCTACAGGCTGCTGCTAGTGTAACACATAACTACTCCCTGAGTAAAAGCCTCAGAAGAACCTGGGCCAGACTCTCATTTCTGGCCCGTTGTGCCCTTGGACCCTTCATTCCCCCATCTGGGTTCTTCTGTTTCCCATCACAGAGCCTCACAATTGAGCTGAGATACATTAATGGTATATTACTTGGGTTATTTATATTCCAAAAACAGCTCCCAGGGCTGTAGAGTCTTCAGAGCAACAATTATCCATCTATCTTCCCAGAAGGGACATCCCTATCACACTGACTGGGGAAGATTCTGGCCACAGCTTAGAAAAGTCTTTGATTAGGATTTGGCTACCTGGAGAATAATTTGTACCCATCAAGATTGGAGAACTTGAGCAGACTTTGTCTGGACACCACATATCCATAGGTAAAGCTGGAATTAGCTGCACAGAGCTCATAGTTTCCAGCACAGTAAATCCCAACTGCGAGGGATTTACCCTGCAGGATGTAAGGATTTGAGCATCTAAGGAGTCAGGCATCGCGCACTGGCTCAGGATCCTTTCAAACTGGGAATATGGGGCTTGAGCCCTGAGGCCTCGTGTCTGAACATGTCCCTGTCCCCACTAAGTCATGGGAAGGAGGTAAGGGAGCTGAGCTGCACCAACTGATTTAGGTTAGATATACGAAAGAAATTCTTTACATTGAGGGTGGTGAGGCACTGGAACAGGTTGCCCAGAGAAGTTGTGGCTGCCCCATCCCTGGAAGTGTTCAAGGCCAGGTTGGATGAGGCTTTGGGCAACCTGGTGTAGTGGAGGGTGTCCCTGGCCATGGCAGGGGGGTTGGAACTAGATGATCTTTGAGGTCCCTTCCAACCCAAACCATTCTATGATTCCATGACTGCGCTGGAGGCAGCGGAGCTGCCCTGGGTGCCCTCATTCCAGGCACAGAGGGTTTGCTCCATGTGCATCTACCATGTGATCATGTACAGAAAACCCACACGGGCAAACTAACAGACACTGTGTACACAAGGTAGGTCTCATCTTTTGAAGCACAGGGTGCACAGTATCTCACCACTCTCCTGTCCTCCGGCATCTTAGCGCCAACATGCTTCACGCATCCAAAAGGAACAATGCTCTGGCACAACGAAAGTGATGCTGAAGTGGGGCAGTACTCTGTACGAATAAGGGCAGCAAATTCTAGCTTTATGTTTCTTTGCCTCCATGAAATCAAGTGAAAACGAGCACAAATAAAACTTTCATGAAAAAAAAAATTGGATTTTGCATACTAAAACTCAGCAAATCCGAGTTGGATTTCTGTCAGTGAGCACTACTATCTCCCACACCACCAGGGAACACTTTTCTAGTTTGCACTAAAAATATGCCCAATACCAGTCAGTTATCTGCAATTAAAAAAATTCATTTCTACAGTTCAAGCCACATAAATACTGGCATTAAAAAAAAAAAAGAAAGAGAATTCAATAAAGAGAACAGGTGAGAGATAGGACCTCTGCCCCTGCTTCTCGAAAATCAGAGTAGCACTGTTGCTGGCAAAAAAAAATCTAGACCAACTTTACAATGCCCGAATATCTGCCTGGTTTAGTATTTAGGCCTTAACTGCAGAGCACTTTAGTGTCAGCGAGGCAATGAATACAGCATCATATAATTAAATGTATTCACAAGGAAAGTAGTGTGGAGAGTAAAAAAGATGATCATCAACCTCTCAACGAGATTTTTTTTTTTTTATACAGTCAGCACTTTCCACCTAATAAAATATCACAAAACACATTTATCCAGGAGGGATCTCTCCAAAAATAGGAGATTGGATTTAGACTGGGTAAAACAACTCCTACATCATTTCTTCGGGACATTTCATCCGGTGAGATGGCACGTCATACTGGAGAGGACAGCCTCCCCCGGGCAGCCTGGACTGGAGCACGGGCAGCATGGCCACGCACAGTTCAAAACACATGCTGGAGGTCAGTGTTCAGCTGAATCAGACTGGTGCACAGAGCTCGGCCAGCCCCACCAGTTGGCTACGTAAGGGCAAGATACCAAAACAAACTCTAATTCTCTTCACAGTGCAGCTGGGGAGATTTTTTTACGCAGTAGATATTTCAGGTGGAAAAGAAAACATCTATAATACATGGGTTTGGGTTTAGGTTTAGTTAATGGGAAGATATATTATCAAGGCAGGTTATTCATGCCTATAGCAGGAGGATTTCTAATATACATTATGAGGCCAGTTGGATAACCAAGTCCTGTGTTTAGTTAAAGCAATTTAAATCTGGAGTAGGGCCACTTCAGATTTATTCAGGTGAGGCAGGGACCAAACTCTCAGAATATTTAAACTTAACTCTAGGGAAGCCATAGAGTCAAACATCTGTGGGGCTCGTTGCTGCTACTATAATCAACTGTGATCAGCTGCTATTCTAAAATGCTCCAAAACCCATGGTCATATCACAAGTAAATGTCCCCAAAGCTAAAATGGCCCAGGCATAATGTGCATTATTTCAAGTTAGTGGAAAGTACTTACATGCCTAAGTATATACTTGGTACACGTGCTCTTTGTGATGTACTCAACAAGCTCCTCGTGCCCAAACCGTGGGGCAGAAGCCAGCGAGGTATGTCAGAACACAAAATCACAGTCCTTGCATACTACTGGTAAAGAGCAAAAAATCCTGTTTTCTTCTGCTTTTTTAAATGGAGGCGTCTGAATTGGAGTTATCACTGTGGTAAAGGAAACATTTTAACACACTATGTGCAGTTCCCCCATTTTCTTTCCTAGATTTTGGTAGATCAGTGGCTAACAGAAGCCTAAGCCATTTGGAAATACAGAGAAACATTTCAGTGCAGTGCAGCGTACTTCAGAGTGAGAATTCAGAGCTGGCTATGACAATTCTGCACCAGCTATTTTATAGGAGTATCTTTGGAAATCAGAGATAGTTTCTGCTTTGTCCACATAGTCTGAGTGGCACAGTCCAAGATCTACCTTGTAGAACAATTGTGGCAACCTGACTCTTTTGCAATAAAATAATTAAGGCTCTGGCTGACAAGTCTGAAGAGTTCTGAAAAAAGGACATCGCAAAAACTGGAAATAAAAGGTATCATTTATACTTTCAGCCTCTCTGACATCTTCTGGCAAGAAGATCCACAGTTTAATTATAAATACAAAGGAGAAAAATTATCTTTATTTGTATGCTTCAAATCCACTGCCTGATTTTTTAATTGGGAAACTTCTTACGCTGTGATAAATAGCAAACATGCGTTCCTTTCCCTTCCCCCACCGTGTGAGAGACCCCTCACATATCTACCCTCAGTGACCCCTTCTCTAAGCAAAATCATCCCACTCTTATTCTCATTTTATGGGAGCCATTTCACAATTTAATTACGCATTCTGTGAGAAGCACTATCTTTGTCTCCAAACCTGCTGCGCAATCATTTAATTGGTTGCCCCTTGTTCCTGTGTTATTAGAAATAGTAAATAACCATTCCTTGTTCGTGTCCTACGCACCAGCCACAGTTCCATACATCGTATCCCTCCTCAGCCATCTGTTTTCCGAGCTGAGTTCCAGCTTATCAAGTCACTCTTTGTATAGAAGCTATTCCATATAAAAGATGATCTTCCTCACCTTTCGCTACTTCCATTATATCCTTTGTAAGCAGGAATCAGCCAAACTGTACGCAGTAATTTGAGATTTAGATATATTATGGATTTACACAATACCACAAAAATGGTTTTTCCATCCTGTTTTGTTCTCTTCCTGAGCATTCTAACTACTCTATCTGGCGCTCTGGATTTGCTTGGCTTTTGACTGGTGCCGAGCACTCGTTTGAGTTTTTCAGAAAAACATCCACGGTGATTGCCTGATTTCTTTCCCTGAATGGTAAGAATTAAATGAGAACCCACCTTTTGTGTATCTACTTATGTTACTTTCCCATGGTGTATTCCTCTGCAATTCTGAACACCGAATTTCACCCTACCCAGTCATTCAGTAACATGAAACCCTTCCCCAAATGTGCTACCATCTTTATATTGACAATCCCAATAGCTTTGCATTATCTGTACACTTTCTTTTAGGATTCTTCTACAGCTATACTATACAATTAAGGATAATATCCAAGCATAGTCTCAAATCTAAACTTCACTACCACATCTGCACTCACCAGTGTGGTCACCAGCTGAGACCTGCATCTTTCTGTGGCAGAAGCTGCCAAACAAGTTCAATACATCAGAGCATGCCTGAACTCTTGTTCACTCAGACTGGATGGACTGAGTCCAGGAGGAGTTAAACGTGCTGTAGACAGCAGGTATCCTCAGCTGGTCTCTTGCTAAGAGCACTGAAGCCACAGAAGCAGCAATGTGGATGGAAAATATGCAGGTACGGGGCTGATACAACCTGCGGTTGACCTTGGTTCTGAGCTGCATGATCCACATGTGAAAGGATCATAGAATCATAGAATAGAATCATAGAATGGTTAGGGCTGGAAGGGACCTTCAAAGGTCATCTAGTCCAACTCCCCTGCAAGGAACAGGGATATCTCCAACTAGATCAGGTTGCTCAGGGCCTCAGGATCAAAGCAAAAAAAAAAAGGAAGCATCTAGAAAATACAAGATATGTCAATTTTAAGCTAATGGGGTTTGCAGCGTACCTCCTGAAAAGCTGGTAAATAACTCGGCAATCATAAATAGACATCCCCTTCAAACTTTCACAGATATTCCTAAGTCCAAAAACCTAACGCAAGAGAGTTCAAGATCTGGTAAAATTTCAGTTGCTCTTTGGCATAAGAAAACATACCAGGATTTTCTATTTATACATGCCTGATTGTAAAGGATAAAGTCTTTCCCTTTGACAGTATAGTCAGAAAATAAAATGAAAAACTAACCTGTGACTTAAATCCTATACTTAGGTGGTTTTGATGAAGTCAGTTTGCAATTGGAACTCCCAGGAGACTCAGCTACCAACACTTTTATGCATAGATCCACAGATAGTGTGGATAAAGACATATACATTTAGAAGCTTAATAGATGGAAAGAGACACTGCTATTGGCAAGCAGTTTACTCCTCTGCAAAATTCAGATCAAATAACTCAGTCTGAACAGAATATTGAGTTCCACTGATTCTGATTGAGCCTACAGGAACAGAAATGCCATTTGACATAGCCACATCGCCAATTAAGGATAAAATACAGGAAATATGTCAACCAGTAACAAAGGCAGAGGCATTCAGGCTTGCTATATGAAGCTGGTTCCTTTGGACCCATTTATGAAAACTTTGTGGAGTTATTCAGGTAAATAAAACTGCAGCAGAGCCCAGGAGTAAAAGCAAAGATAAGAAGAAAGAGGAGGATAGCTGGGACTTGCTCACAGTTCTTATCAAATTATAGACACTGTGTGAGACTGAGTAAGTTCTCATTAGTAGAGGCAGTTACTGGGATAAACTCCACTCTTGTGTATCTGGGACAATCCTACCAAAGCCAGCAGTTGGGTTCAGGTAAAGTTGGGCTGACAAAGTAGAATTTGAGCTGTCACAGATGATTTCTAGAGCTTGTACACTGATAAGAGAGCATGCAAACAAAATGAAACAGAAGTAGTTCATAAAAGGGTCTGAAAAATTCCATTCAATTCAAAGAAAGGGATGCAGTTTCCACAACTGAGGGAGACTTACTGTGTCTTATGCATCCAGCGACCTTGTTAAATGCTCCAGTACAATAGCTCACCTGCTCAAAAGCATACAACAAATGCCCTGAAGTGAGAGAAGACCCTTCCCTGTGGCTCATGCAGCCAGGCACTGACATGAACACTGTCAGGGTTTAGGAAAACACAGGCTCCTAAATGCTGTGGCTGCCAGTCGTCCAGCAGAAATACCTAATTGGTCAAGACGAGCACTGGGGGGAGAACACCAACGAGCCTAATAGGCAGCAAGCACCTGGTTCATTGAGATAAAAATCAACAGGGGAGTGACTTAGTCTGAAAGCCTGGGAATACACAGGTGGTCTCCCAATAATGATCTTCCCTGTTGGGATCTGAATGTAGGATATCTTCTTCTGTAACACAGCAGAGCCAGAAGAATCCATCTGTGAGTTGTTATTGAAATACTGGTTTTAGCCTGTATCCAGTTTCTTCACACTAAGGTGATGCCCATTGTTTCCTAGTCTATGTGGCAGGGCCATCTCGGAAGAGGATTGACTTTTCAGAAAGGCACCTGCCATTTAAGAAAGATGCAGGACAATCTGGGTGGCTTGCAACACTTGTGAAGGGTGCTGTTCCAAAATCTCTGAGTATCTGTGCTGTTTGTCCCCAGAAAAAGTCCTACAGGGGCTTTGAAATGGATCACACAGCCACACCAGCCAGCTTGACCTGAAGCAATGGTTTGTGAAGGTAAAATGGTAAAATGGCTCAGTCTGCCAGCAAATTTGCCAGCCACTGCTGATAGAAATGGGGTTTGTGATGTACATACTGATCCACAGGGAGCTGGACTGAGACCAAAGTCATTTCGTGCACGCCACTGCACAGCCAAGGGAAGATAATTTTCAATCTGTACTGACCTGGCCTGGATCAGACCTGGTAGCCCAGGGATGCAAAACTTTATAGTCTGTTATTAGTCCCAACGGCCTACAAAAACCTAAAAGTGCAGCCATTTTACACACATAAATATGTACTGTTATACGCATAAGGAAGTGGGTAGGAAAATTCAGAGGTCATCAACGAAAAGGGACATCAAGATGCAATTCAGAAGTAGTTTTCTGGGCTATGAAAATGCAAAAATCGTGATAGGTACAATGATTCCCGACCAGCTCTCTTTGTATGAGGAATGTACAAAAACACTGGGCATGAGATGTTTTGATTTATGTTAATAAGTTCAGACCTTCCAACATAGAATCATGGAATCACTTAGATTGGAAAAGATCCTTTGATCATTGAGTCCAACCACTTCTCCCGGGCTTCCTGTTCTTCTTCCTCTTGTTTCTTCTCCTACTCCTTTTTCCCCTTTTCCTCCTCCTCTTCCTCTTTTCCTTCCAGCTTTTAGTTCTTCTATTCTTTTGCTAAACACTTCCTCCCAATTTTATTCATCTTAGTTCTTTTCCTTATCTTTCACCTTCCTGTGTTCTTCCCCCTGTTCCTCTTTTCCTGTCTCCTTCTCATTCAGTTCTTCCTCCTTTTCTTCAAACTCCTCCTCCTTCACTTCCTCCTACTCTTGCCTTCTGTTTTCTTCTCCTCTTTTGCCTTCTGTTGATGTCTACTCCTCCTCTTCTTCCCTTTTCTTCCTGTTGCCTCCTCTTCTTCCTTCCTTCCAGCTGACAGAAAAACTTCTGCACAACTAAAAAGTGACAGTTCTTTCATTTCAAGAACATTTTTCCAGCTCACCCTTAATTAGACTGTATGGAACAAAGTGGTTTTCGTTGCCTGCTTGAGATTCGTTTCTTGTTCCACATCCACTTGTGAAGTAATTCATAAGCTTAAAAAAAATTATCAGATGAGTTTTCAGACTTATCTCCATCTAGAAGACACCAAGAAAACACAAGTTCAAAGGACAATGAATTCCTCAGAGACCAGGATGAGGAAAGGGTGGATCTAGGATACAGCCATAGTTAGTACAGAGGACCTGATCGTGTTACTGTGACTGTCTCACAATTACTAGCGTTTTCATCTTTATGCACTTTTCAAGCACCACATGAATATGATTTTTAACTTTTCCCATCATAGTTTCCCAGGGCACAGTTACAGTTTCCCTTTTTTATGGTTATTTTAGCTGAATTTCCCATATCCTTGTCTTTCACTTTACCCCTAGACCTAAAACTCACATGGATATCTGTTATCAAAGAGACTGCATTTCCTTCTTGCTGACTTTGACAAAATGATCTTCTCAAAACTACTCGGAACACTTCAAAACTGCTGTATTTTTGCAGTTTCTTCAGCTGCATCCCACTGCTCTCTTTGTATCCAAGCAGGGGCTGTCCCTCTTGTGCTGCTTCTTGGATCACCAGTGATAGTCTTCCTGGGTTGGTTTTGCCTCTGTTGTCTATGTCTCTTTACTTCAAGGGTAGCTGAGGAATTAGTCATGGCTACAGAGGGATATTCCCAAACAACTTAAAATGAAGAACTTCTGAAAAAAATGAGGGGAAACAAAGGAAAAATCAATAAACAGGAAAGAGTTCAAAGGCTTGGAGCACGGGAATAAATTTCTTCCTCGTCATGATGTAATATTCAGGCAAAATCTCTTCCTTTTTAGGGAATGCTATGCATGGTACTTCTAATCTGGTTGTACAGGGAGGAGATTATGTGAATTCGAGGTCCATGAGCCCATCTGAGTGTCCTCTGCTAGCTGGGAGACACGACAGAGAGATGGGGTTACACAGTGGGGTGGGAAAGGCCGGGGGGCTGGGGATAGAAAGCAGTGAAAAACACGGCTCTTTTAGCTCCACTACTTACAGGACAACTTGTTTTACTTCTATTATTAATTAATAATTCTCCCACTCCCAGCTGCAACCCACACTCAAACCCACCTGCACGGTGTGGATGCCTTTTTGTGCACCCATTGCCTCTACTGCTGGCCGTTCACAACGGTTTTGAGACATTGGATTATGAAAACAAAGAGGAACCCAGTGAGAAGAAAACGCATCTTCCTTGTGCATCTAGGTAATTCATGGAATGAGACTGGGCAAACGATTTCTGTTGCCTGTAATACTCCAGTTAATTGGACAACTGCTGTGCCAGAAAACCTTTTCCCCACCTACAGCAAGTAAAATTTATACTGGTGGTTGGTAACAAGAACATCTTGATAAAATGGTTGAATTTATTTTATACCTATAAATGAAAAGAGCTCTTAACAAAGGGGGGTAACCGATATGCTCGGTAAATCAAGGATAAAAGGACACAGGCTCTATTGAAGATTTTTTCCCCTCGTCTTTTCTTTTTAAACCTTTTGATGAGGTGCCCTGTTGCTCTGAGATGAGCTTCCACTGAAGTACTTTTGGAATTATCTCAAAGAGAAACGGATCATTTAAATGAGTTAAAGCCCCCAAAAGAGATCCACTATCTTCAACCTTAGGTTCATTTTTTATATTCGGAATTTTGTGAAATTTACAGAATAACTTTACTACTGAACCAGAGGCTTATAAGACAAAGAAATCTCATTCATTTTTTCCTGCTTCCTTCTGAAGTGGTGGAGGATGATACATTTAGAATAAAGATGAAAGAAAATATGTAGAAGAGAGGGAATATTCCGATAAATTTGTATTTATCAACCTTGAGTGTTTAGAAAACACCTACAGGCAATGATTCTTCAGATTCCTCTAGACCTACCTGGGATTTTGGTCCTTCAGGGAAAATTCAATTGAAGATAAGATAAGGTGCTCCTTTCTATTTACTTTTTTTTTTTTTTTTTCCTTTTAGACAACAGAGAGAATTTTAAAGGTGCAGAACAGGAGAACAGGCCTCATTTTTTTTTTTTTTTTAATATAGAGGGAAAGACTGTTTTTTCTCTCCTGTATGTTTTCTTCAGGGAACAAGAGATGTTGTAGGTGCCAGAAGGAAGCCAGTCATGACTGGAATACTCAACGGGCTGGACCCGTAAGTTCCTTATGACTTCTACAGGTAACACAAAATTACGGTCCTCCTCATTTCTGTAAAAGGGTAAATTGGTCATTTTACCCATTAAGCAGGCATGGGGCAGGCTAAGACTGGTCTGAGACTGCGCGTGGGTGTTTGTCCTGACTGAGAGATTATCCATTAAGAAGTTTGTTACACACTTGCTATACATTTGAATACCTTTATAGCACCATAATGTACACGTAGTGTCACTAAGTGCTCAAGCTATTGTTTATTGTGCTACAGGGACTGACTTTTACTCCGATGTGCAGGTATGTACATGTAAACCTTGGAAACAATTTGTACCCCAGTGGTAGAGAAAGCATTATGTCGAGAAATTCTGGCATACGAGACAAAATTATGGATTTAGAGACCTAGATGAAGCCTGTGTTTCAATCCTTAAGTGCACAGATTCCCACCGAGCTCAGCTGGAGTTATATATACATAAGCACTCACATCTATTTGAAAGGCATTATTTTATTATGTTTTTAAAATCCAATTTTGATGCAATGTCAACAGATGATGCAAATGGCTACAGATGCACAGTACTGGGAAATATCTCGGAAAGTCTTAGGGAATCCAAGTAACGTTCCAAAAGCTGAAAAACCTTCTAGTAAGAGGTCATCATTCCTATAGTTTCCATACTTTCCTGTATTGTGATTGGCTTGTATGGGATCTACCAATATAGTCAAGGAATAAAAAAATGTCAAAATGAATTCTTTCATTTTGGAGATGAAGTGCTAGCTTTGCTTGCCAGCATGCAGAGTTCAATAAAAGCAGACAGGTCTTCAAAAAATTGCAGCATAAATAGATGAACTCTTTAAAGTAATATAAGTTCTGTCATCTGGATGTGAAATATAGACCTAAGTGCCCGCCGAAGTAAAAGCTGACCGCATATTCCATAGATAAGTGTGAAAGTTTTCTCAGAGCGTCTTGGGCTCAGAAATGTTTTAACTACAGAGCTCCTTGCCACAATAGACAGAATGAAAGCATTTGAAGTTAAATCCATTTTTCAAAGGAAGAAAACAAAGCATCCATAAAGAAACAAAGGCATATCACCGGATGAGGTCTCTAGATAGCTACTGTTTTCAGGAAAGTTGCAATTAGCTGTGGAATGGAGAAGGTGAATTTAGTTGCATTTCAATGGCATTTATAATGATTTCAGTAGCCAGAACGCTGATAGGTACGTGCAGGGGGTTGGTTTCCAGATTTCCTTGTGAGACAGAAGGTCAGGATTCCTGTGGTCTCTTGTCATATTTAATTCATATCCCCTGGCCTTCTTCACCACATTTATTGAATTACAGGAATAAAATTCAATGAAGCAAAAACAAAAGAAGAGAGAACAGGGCAAATCCTGATCCCTTTTACATCCCTACTGCACAACTGACTTCAGTGGGCTTGTAAGAGAGCATCATAAAGCAGAATTCGGAAAGAGGGGGAGGTACAAGTTAGTATAACCCCTCTCACCACCCCCATAATTGCATCCAAGTAATTTATTGCAAGGAGCAACTATTTGCATGTGGGAGTAAGGATCCAATTTCCACCAGCCAAGAATTGCCCTGTATACTTTTTAAGGCTAATCTTTGTGTACTCCCTGTGTGTTTATCAGATTCCTTCTTGCCACAAATGAGACGGCAGCAGAATGGCTTTTCAAAATCATTCTTCAGAAAAGTATCACTGGCAATTCATCACATGACTACTGAGAGGCAATCCTCAAATATGTTAAACCCACTAGTTTCAGGGAAGTGCCCTAATGATGTTCTTATCATGATGATTCCCTGCAATCATCTTAATTAAATGGATACAACCCCTTATCCTCCCTTCACAAGTGAGATGCAAGGAGCACAGGGTTTCCAACACTCCTGCAGCGAGGACTCTGCTGCTGGAGCACAGGAGGAATAGCTCTAGAAATGCTCTGTGACTTTGCAGAAGAAGATTTTTGGTGTGTCTCCTCAGCTCCTGTTATCCTATTTTTATTGCCCTGTATGCTGTCTCCAAGAACTGGGCTGTTTGGGGTACAACTGTGGACCACCCAAGATTTCTCAACTACCTCTTCAGTCAAATCTACACCCAGTGTCTGCACTGTGGTTCAGACACCCACACTTAAAATAATGTAGTCCCCTAGTGCGAGTAGAGTCATATCAGCACCTCATGCAAATAACCAGTACCCAATAACATCTTTACAACGATGTAATTTGGTTTCAGAGCTAGGTATGTGCAAATCTGGTTGTTGAGCCTGACACAAAACACTCATCAAAAAACCAAGACACAAATGTTTTGAAAATCTATCCAAAACTGCAAGCTCACCAATATTTAGCTTTGGCACTGGAATTTTTGGAAACGGAACAGCTAATAAATAATGTATTATTTTCTGAGCTAAAATGTACATTTTTATTTTAAAACTTGAATCTGCTTCACTTCCAAAAATTAGGTGCTCTGCTCACGTACATGTCAACCTATGGGATGGCTGCCTTTCCACTTAATACATTTAATAAAGGTGACCAGATGCTTTGTGTTTTTAATGACTTGTTCTGCATCCCGACAAAATGTCCCTGTTTTGGCTGCGATCGCAGATGATTCATTCTGAAACCCAGCCCAGCTGCCCTGACACAGCCGAGGCAGGGCACAGTCAAAAAACAAGCCATCTGTGCAAAAGAAGTGGGCTGGAGGAGTGCTTTGTCAGGAAAAGACTCTCATTTCTCGGTCCCTATGTTTTCTAGGCATCCAGTAACCCACAAGTCCTGTGGGTCCAACCTCTCTGCCTTCACGGTCCCATTTTGCAGTTATATCCCACATCCCATCATATCCTCTTCCTTCCCTCCTCAGAAACCCTTCAGCCTGCCCTGCTACATAAGACTGTGTGTAGATCAAACGTTTCTGCAAAATGTAAGATGTTGATCCCATTTTCAGTCTTTCCAATCATAGGGCAAAATTCCTGACCCTGTAGCTGCATCAGCCAAGCCTCACGCTAGAAAAAGCAAGAGGGATTCATGTATGGCTTTTCTGAATCATTAGCTCTGCCCAGTGCTGCATTAGCATCACTCTATTGTCAGCGCTGCCAAAAGAGACATCCTGCATTCATGAGCACGCCAGCCGAATTCAAGGGCACAGATCTACCTGCAGGCAAAGCTCCCCATCGCCTCGGCAAGAGGCAGGCATGCATATTTGAAGGCAAAGTCTGGTCTTGAGCGTGTCATTGAGATAAGCCACTTGAAGCCTTGAGAGGGTTCTGGCCCCACAGCATCTTTCACATGACCTGCAGGCTGCTTCGGGAAGCGGTGCTGGCACCTTCTCCCTGCCCAGACGAGGAAGCGGAGAGCAAGAGCAGCTCGGCAGGACACCGCCGTCCTGGGGTGGGGAGGAAAGGCTCCTGTCAAGTTTTCTTTACAGCCTCTGTTCTCCAGCATTTGAAAGAACCATTGCAACTCAAGTCATCTGGCACGCATACGAATGACAAATATGCTTCAGAGGCAATAAATTAGCAATTTCAAGGCTTTAGTTCCCCTCATGGACTAATTGCCAGAGATTATAGTATATTATGAGAGAGCAATGATACTAATGCCTAAATATGCTTCAGTGATTATAGAGCCATCCTCAATAACCAAGCTGTTTAAATGTCAATGCAAGAAAGCTCTTTATTATGAGATTAAATATTATTTTGAAGCTGTGCAACAGCAACTTCCCAGGCTTCACGCCTGCAATAATACTGTCTTGGAGCAATCTATATTGGACAAACCGTGCTTTTTAAAAAATGTGTACAGTAAAGAGTTCCAAAATATTTTTTTGTGCTGCAATCTTGAACAGCATTCCTGATAAGAAAGAGGATCTTGATATCTTTTTATTTTGCATTCGTTATTAACATGCTGCTTCCTTCACTCTCTCCTCTATATTAATACTTGTGTATCACCACTGTATAGAGAAGATAAATTCTTGTTTTCTGTTAGTGTGAGCGAGGAATCAAAACTCAAAGCCCTTTTCTTCTTTTTTTTTACCTCTCTAAATACTACTGCCTTGCACAGATGCTTTTGACAGTCCTACCTCTCATGCCTAAATAAATGTGTTTATACCTGGCATTGCGACTGGAAATTAGATGGAAGCTCCAACTTTCAGGTTCAGCTGTTGACATGAAGCAGAGAACAAAGCTGTCTTTAAGCCATAACTCCAATTCCACCATCCTGGAGATGACAGTCAGTGATCATAAGCTCAGGTGTGGATTTAAAAGGGAGGGAAGCCAAAAAGTCTTGAGCATCCCACTAATCTCATACAGGACTCCCCCACTACAGATCTTGTCACATAGCTTTGCAGTCTTCCCCTATAGATGATGGCAGCATAGGACTCTGCAGAATGCCACATTTTTTCTAGAAAACCCTAAACACTGTGGTGGGTGCTGATGGTAGGACATGGCTGCTCTGCTGTCCAGATCCAAAGTGCCATTCCCCTCCCATTATTTCTAAAGCTCCCTGGTACGATGTCCACTACATGTCATAAAAGCAACTCAAAAGAGCTATGACACAGTCAAAAATAACTTCTCATGTTCCCTAGTATTTGAAGATATTATTAATCTCATTTTGAAGTTGTAACTTAAAACAGTAAAGGGTAAAGCTCATCTAAAACTAAAAACTTAAAAACTAAAAAAAACCCCTAAACTAAAAAACCTAAACTCATCAACTAAAAGCTGCACGTTCTAGTTGGCTGCTAACTGTCAGTGGAAGCTCTAAAAACGTTGGGAATGTCTTTGAATCCGAAGTGTGATTTCTAGTAAATCTAGTAATGATAACTAATAGTTATTATAATAGTACAGAAAACATGTAGATAGATAGGCCTGTGGGGACAGGTCATGTAAATTTAAGGACACAAATTACAGAAAGACAACTGCTAATGAAGTTGTGGCAGAATTTTCTCTTGAAAATATTTTTTTTTTCTTTAGGAAGTAGTATTTCTTAAACATAGCCTGCAGATCTCTTCCATGGTGTGCTCCTCAAGCAAAGAGGTGCTTCATATATGGATGACCACGGAACTTACTAGCAAGAGTTCCATTATGTCCAGCTGTAGCAGAACTGGGCACCTGGATCCACATCCTAATACTTTCTGCTGCAACCTGGTAGTCGTTAATTCTGAATTTTTGTTGTTTCATCTTGGCTGATTTCTTCAGCCATTTTATATCTCACCTATAAAATGTAATGCTTGTTTACCTCAGAATGTCTGAAGCTCTTTCTGATGCTCAGGTAAAAGACACCTGCCATGTATGCTCAGAAAAGACATAAATTGCTCTATCATTTGTAACATTTTAAAATATCTTACTCTATTAGAATCACAGTGTGACTGACAAGGAACATGCTGAAAGGCCATGAGAATTCTTTTTCTGCTCTTCCAGGCAGACAATAACCTGACATCTTTTTTGTTATGTCTTGACTTAGAATATATGATGGGAAACTATGTCTTCTATGTCTTTATCCTTATAGATAAACTTACAATACTGATGTTAAGTAAATAACTAGAAGTAATAAGTTGGCACTGCTCAAAGGAGAATTATGTGGACTTCTAATAGAACGGGAAAAAATCACCTGCATTTGGCCGCTTTCATGCAACTATTATTTGAAAAGAGATTAAAATTCTCTTTATATTTTTGCAGGTACCTTACGAAATGCCCCGTTATTCACGGCTCTCACTTACCATATACCCCGGGGCACACGTACACTTCCCTGTGATGCTGTCACAATCCGCACCGTTCTGGCAAGGGCAGGTCAGCTGGCAGCCTTCGCCGTAGTATCCAGGAGGACAGGTTTCATTGCAGTAGAGTCCAGCCCAGCCAGCTTTGCAGCTACATTCTCCAGACAATGGATGGCAACTAATAAAGGCAGACAAACACTCATGAGATGTGGACATGAAAGAAAAACGCAGCCTGTAAACAGCAGTAGAACGTTTCAAATGCAACGCCAGCAAGAGTCACACTGAGAACGTAAAACCTGAAAACTTAAGGATGGTGAACTTCAGCAGCCATATAAGTCAGGAAATGAATAGGGAATATGGTGCTAAATACCAGCCTGGCACACTGCTTCCAAACATCTGGGAACTGCCACAGCACTGGTAAATTTACACCTTTGAAGTTTATGCTTTTCCATTCTCAAATCAATGTGACTTGGGTTACTGACATCAACGGCATCAGGATTAAGCCACACTATTGTATGACATACCCATGGCATACTATTTGCCTGTAATACACTCAGCTGAAGATGTTCAGGGTTAGGAGAAATTTCAGTGGATAGAGGAATGTAATCAACTGAGTTGTCAAGATAAACCTGAGTCCTGTGGCATAAATACTCTGTTCTGTTCTACTCTATTCTACTCTAGTTTGTCTTTTAAAAGTGAGTGCCACCTCAGCAGAACTTTTCAGGAGGAAGAGGTAGAAAGGAAAGTCCTTTGGAAGGGAAAAATCTCGTTGGAAAAAGAGTTTTGCAGGGAATATTCAGCCATAGTGAACAAAACTGATCACTACCTGAAGCCTTAGGATTTATTTGAGGCAGGAGGCAACAGATGCCCTAGGACTGAATCTCAGCTGTGCAGGGAAATGAGTCAAACTCCTTTACACTGGATAATGAGCATCACTGCCCAACATTAATCCTCCGGCTTTCACTTCTGATCAGACAATTCCACACTGTTGTGAGAGCACTCAGAGAGAAAAGCAGAAAGGAGAATCAAGCCCAAAAGACTGGACAATGCTGGGTCCTTCCACATCTGGTAGGTGGAAGATTTACCCCCTTGTTCCTCCTGCAATGGAACAGTTCATCTTTATTCACTATTTTCTCTTCTACGAACAGAAAGAGCATCTCTCTGGTTTCCTTAGGGCAGCAACTTCCCGTAGCACGAGAGCCACGCGGAGGCTGGGGCTGGAGCTAGGAAAGGAGGGGAGGGCTGGAGGTGTGTTAAGCCCTGGTTTGAAGAGATGGAGGTTTCTGGGAGATGGGAAGGGAGAACACAGGGGGATGTCTGGTTTGGGGAGACGAGGTGGTCAAAAGAGAGAGCAGGGGATGGAGAGGGAATGTGGTCTTTTGGAAAAGGCCTCCACGTTGTCTGAGGCCAGCTGGGAGCGCAAGGCTTCACTTGGGAGCTCAGTGTGCTCTGGGGGCCTCTGCACCACAGGATTGACCCATAACAGGACTGTCCAGCCCTCAGGGAGAAAGATGAGAAATAATATTTGCTACAAATCAAATTTTCTCTATTACTCTCAGAACGAGAAAGAATAGAGTTCTGCAAGGTGGCACCTCTACGGACCTGTCTCCTGTTGTCTTGCCTCATAGAAACTATTTATTTTCCTTTACGATTATTTATTGCTACAGTTTAATATTACAGACATGACTGAATGGGTTTCTTTACACCTATAAAATTAATATTGTATATGTTAATCTTCAAGGTAACCTCATAAAATGTAATTTCCAAGTATATTTCTGGCAATTACTGGTAGGAGAGGTTAGTCACATACTGTTGTGACTAAGAATGATCAAATTTTGTGAGTGTCATATGTTTCATCATAAATAGTGTTTTACTGACTAATTAAAACAATTCATCAGCTTAACAAACTACCATCCATGAAATTCTTCTGACAAAGCAGTCCTTGAAATTATGGTTGTTCACAAAGCACCTCTTAACATTCAGATGAAAATAATAAAAGCTCGTTTTTGTCCCCCTCTGCATCTATTAATCATTACCTAACAGGAGCAGAAAGCTAAACATTAAAGAAATGTTTTAAAGTGAATTTTTTGTTTCTCTGTTTTCACTACTACTGCACGTTTCATACGGTTCCATGAGAACTGCATCTGCTGGCTAAATTAAATCTTTCAAATGTAATATATGATCATGGCAGTTTGAATCAGTCTATGACAATTCAATTGAAAATACTATACTCAGATTTGCTACTCCAAGGTTGGCTCCTTCATCAAAATGGACAGCTTTTTTGCATGGGATGCAAGCTATATATTAAGGACTAAAAATCATCCTAACATGCACTAAAATAAGAAGCAAGAACCAAACAGGCATTGCAGAAGAGTCTGTGGGAGATAGGGGCTTGTACTCTAAAACAAGGTCTGGTAGAAGGTTGAGACTCTATTCTGCCTCCCTAAAGCCTTCCTCCACTCTTTCATGAGGCTATGAACTAGGAAAAGCTCCATGCACATACTTGGGTCCCTGCATCCACATAATCCTCCCACTGAAACAAGAATGATTTTATTATGAACCTGGGCACATCAGAGTTTTGTTTTTCTCTTAGGCCAACCACTTGTAGTCCTTCGGTGCTTTGGAATACTTCTCTCTTGCTGTTGTATAGAGCACTGGCATTGTGAGATTAGACAAAAGCCTCCACACTAAATTCCAGAGTTATGGTACCAATAACAATAGCTCTGGGTAGGTAGCAACAGGTGGTGAAAAGACTACACAGCAGGGGAAGGGAAACTTCTCCTTCACAACAGCAGAATAAATCTTTCCAAGGCTGTTGGCAAGCCAAACATTAACAGGTACCATAGTGTTATGGTACTGTGAAAAGCAAAAGGACCTCAAACCTACACAGCTAGGTCTGAAATGAGGTTGCAGGCTGTGTCTGGCCAGGGGACACAGGAGACTTGTCTCAGATACAGAGAATCCAATGCCCTGAGTCACAAACACTTGTTTGACAACTAAGGTGCCCTGATGCAGTGGTAACTTGAAGAAGGCTGTGATTTAGATGCTTAACCAAAATTCAGAAGACAGCTGTTCTCCTCCCAATCCTGCCAGCGAGTCTTGGCCATGTAACTTACTCTCACAGCATTCAGCTTTCCCATCTGTAAAATGATGCCTTTCTTCCTTTGGTAAACTTTTTAAGATCTGCAGCTGATATCACTAAATAGTAATAAGTTTTAGTTACTGATTGTTTTTTCTATTGTGGTATATATGAACTATCTCAGTAATTAAAGTTATCAGAGCTACATACTAAATAGATGGCAGCTCATGATGTAGAAATAGTATATGTATGCACGTATGTGTGACTCAAGAATGCATCTCTCTTAGTATATTGGTGTTCTGTAAAATTGAATTCTGTTTAAACTATGTACGTAGCCAGAAAACTCATCTATCATCCAGCCAGCCATCTATGCATCCAGTCTGTCCAGTGCACTAAATGCTACCTGCATTGAAGGTGAAAAGTTTGAGGTGCTTGGTGGCAAAGATGTTAAGGCAAAGAATAGGAAATAGAGCTAGCAATGTGAATTTTTTTGTACAATTCCCCCCTTCCTGTTCTGAATGTACCTTTCAATGTCATGAGTCCACGTAGCATTTTGCCAGCATGGGGTGCAGCACGTGTAAGACACTTCTCCACACCACCAATACACTGCAATTGAGAAACACAACCCATTCCTCTGGAGAAGGACCACCGAACGGACCAGTAAGAGAACGTGAGGCCTCTGAAAGGATCCCAGAAGTCAAACCCACTAACATCTGCTTTCCAACCACTTGCTGTGAGCAGGCAGAGAACCTTACACTCTTGAAAGAGTTTGGCAGTGTCATACATTAGTATTTTGCATTGAATCTTACCAACTTTTATTTCTTCAAATCTCTTGCATAACAGGAATGTTGTAGAATGGTGTAGAAACCCTCGAGCGAACGCACGCAGCCAAGTGTTTCTGTGGCACTAGGCCAAGTAGAGGTGGAAGCTGGAAGCTGTCCACAGTGCACAACACGGCTCGGAGGGAAATTGTTCCATGGCTCTTGCTGCAGTTTGGAAGCTACTGTATGCTCCCTGGCTTTCGAGCCACATTTACAGCAATAAAAGATTTAAAAAAAAAACAACTACTAGCTGAACTGAAAAACAGAAAGTCATTTTTGACCTTTACGTTTTTCAAGCATCTGATTTTGAGAAAATCTGAGGAAAGCAGGTAATTTAACTTTCTTAAGGCAAACTGGGAAAAGAAATGCTTTAGACAGCACAGTCTGTTCCAAATTCTGAATTTGTTCTCCACACATCTTTCAGCCAAAACAACTTCTTCCCAGTGAATTTCGTGACTTTCTGTTTATACACTAGCAGCAGCCATCTCATCTTAATTAACAACAGCCCTAATCCTTATCTAACAGTACTTTCTGTCTTTCGGTGGCCATACTACATTCAGTCTCCCTTACTAAAATACTCTCTTGCTTTTAAAGAAGCCACAATGAGACCTCCAGGCCACTACTTCAATCCAGCACATCTTCAAAGACAGCCTCATTCTACTGCATTATTGACTTAGGTCAAGGCAGAACTTTATGTAAGGTCCATGGGGTTTGATCCTTCTAAACTTTTGCAGTGTTGAGGCAATAATTAGAGCCTCTGGAGATCTATCGATTTCACTTGACTCCAGCACAGTAGGAAAGTGTTCAAGGCTTAAGAGTTCGCTGTGTCTTCCTTCCCTTCTCATGCCTCTGACCCAGGAAAGACATCACCATAGGCATATGGCTTCACACGCTGGCTCCACACCAGTATTTAAGAAGGGTGAGTGGCTGAGATTATTCCAGCCATCCATTTCCCTCTGCTTTTCAGAAGAGCAAGCCAGGATTAAGCCTTTCTGACTACTGTAGACTGCCTCAAGGTGGGTGTTTTGCACAGGGGAATTTTTTACAGGTGTGTCCTTCCCTGTGGAAGGGCAGTCCAAGTCACCGGCGCATTCTAAATTACCTAATTCTGGGGTTGTTCAAAAGTCCTGTACAAAGTGCCTTTCAGCGTGCTTTGATGCAGAAATTATGGGATGATGTTCTTCAGCCATTACTATGCAGGAGGTTAGACTAGATGATCACACTGGTCTCTTCAGACATTAAAATAGATAGATCTATGAAAATAGAAAAGCTGATGGTGTATTTCCTAACGTTCCTCTCCAACCTGCTCCTCAAAGTCCCCAGAACTTTCCGTTCCAGCCGGCTCTCCAATTACCAGATCAAATGAGTCAAAACCACCGACAGAAACAAGCAAGGTTCCATCACCTTCTTTCAAGTGTTTATATAATTATCCTACATACTTAGATATCACAATAAGTAGCCAACAGCTTAAACTGCTTCTGGGGAAAATAGATGGCTGTCACTAAATGAATCACTTTGGAAGACCACAGTTCCAGTAGCGATAAAAATTCAGGAGAGGAACTGGAGGAGGTGGGTAGGAAGAGAAGTATGCTGGTTAAACAATCAGCAAAAAGATTTTTTCAGAATACGGAGTGCCTTTGGCGAAGGTCATTCTCCATCGACTCTGACAGTCCTCAGCTCAGAAACTGACAGCACTCTGAGGAGCTCCTTGAAAAGTGGAAAGCAGAAATACCACGGATGAATGAAAGAACATTTAGAGATCTACAGCTTGCTGATACCTCTTTGTTCCATAACAGCAGTGATAAGATGTAGGCAAAAGGGTGATTTTATCAATGGAGAGACTAGACTCATTTATTAAGGAAATGGAGATACCATCTTAGCAGAGGATGCTGCAAGTGAAGCTGATGGAGCAGTGATGGGAGGGAAGGAATAAAATGTATTTGTCTGACAGTAACCAGGCACAGGTCAGGTACACGCTGTGTACGAATGACCACATGCCCAGAAAAGAGCTGTGAGAGGATTCAACCCTCCACCTTTCTGAGCTTTCTCAAACTTGAGACCTCATCTTTCTTCTCAGCTGGCTGGTGCTAGTCTTGTCTTTCAGGAACCCCCAGAGCACCTCCCAGGTAGTTCCTGGAGTAACCCACGCTGAACTCTTGCACACTCAAACCCAAAATCTTCCCCCCACTGAAAAGACTCTTAATGAATTGAGCCCTTAGCTGAGAAACAGCAGCCAAGGTCAGCTTTGCCCGTGGCCTGCAGTCCTTCCACCCTATTTACACCTTTATGGGAAAACAGGCACACAACCAGGTTTCTGCAGGCTAGGAGGGGGGCGAAGACCCACTGTGTCAGCTGCTGACCAAGAGTGTATTCTCACCCTGCAGTACATATGAAGAGCTTCCTTGGAGGAGCAGTCTACCTTGTATTTACTGCGGGTTTAAGTCGTGCACGCCGGCAGAGCAGTGTGACACGCAGGAATTTATTCATACCTCAGCTCACTCCGCAGTGATTCTTGAGACATTCCCTATCCTCACTACAACACAACATTAACCTTTTGTGTATAATGCTCAGCTCATGCCTTAGGGATGTTATTTTTTGCAACGATTTCATGATAAACAAAATAATCAGAAGCGATAGAAGCCCGTTGTACAGAGCTACCTTTGAGGTGTCAAACGCTTTGGATCCTTGCTGTCAAAGCCAGGAGAGCTAGAGCTATCTTTCTGTAGAGCACTCGTATCGTCAGAATTACAAGGCTTTTAAATAATCCATTGTAAGCTCTGACTTTCAGTTAAGCAAAGTCTCACCACTCACAGTTGAACTTGAATTCACAAAAAAGATCACCTGTTTATTTCCAGGACTGAGACAAATAGAGTCTATCTCAAGCGCACAAACAGATTCGCCTGAAGTGTGTGTGTGTGTGTGTGTGTGTGTGTGCACGTGCACACAAATTAGGTGGTATTACTTGCATACATAATTGAGGAGACTGTTTATATTTTAGCAGGCTGCAAGACTGCAAGGTAGGTTTGTCGTCATCAGCAAGACAGTCAGGTCCCTACCTGTCTGGTTTAAAATTGAAGAATGTCTGTGTCAAGGGCATATTCGCTTGGGCATCAATTATCCCCACCTCCCTCTGAAGTCTACACAACCCTGAATTGGGTATGAATGCTTAACAGTAATGGGCAGAAAAAGGAGGAAATCAAGTGGGAGCTGAGGGGCTCAACATCTTGCAGGCGTAGGAAGGAAATGGGGGCACTCCAGTCCATCAGAATAGCTGAGGTCAGGGTGTTTTTGCTGTCCAGGCTCCCTATACTGTATGTGAGGGAGTGAGGAACCCTCAAATAGCAGTTCTGGCCGTCAGTAAACAAGGCAAGGAGTTACAAAAGGTAACAAATAGGATAATGGGGAAGAGTCTTAAATTATTCTTTTTTTCAGGGTTCGGAAAACCTATTCAAGTCCGCAACAGGAAAGTAAATTCAACTTATCCTATGTTAGGTGCCCAAGTCTGTTTGTGGCTCTAACTCTTAGTAATGAGAACCTCAAGAATCAGATCCTAAAAAAAGCAAAAGGGAATAAAACATCAACACCTGACCTTTTAAGTGAGGCTTATTCCATTTTAGGTATACTTCCCTGATATTTATTTTCCTGAATATTTCAAACACACGCATACTGAATGAAGAGCAAAACCAGGCACACATGAGAAGAGATGTCTCTTTTGACAATGTCACTTGGTTACGTTCCATAGACTGACTTGGGGATATTGATTTCAGTCTATTTATACATCTGCCTCAAGTGTTTTAAACAAGGTAATTTGCCACGAGACATAAACTGAAGCAAATTAGGTTTCATTTTGAAAGTCCCTTTGCTGTCTACAGGCTTAACAAGAAACCCCATGTCATAAAAAGAGCCAAAATTATGGATGTAAGTAATACATCTATATCTTTTAAACTTCAGTGGGTTATTATACATACATATGGATATCATATGATAGTTCTTATGCCTAAAAGACTGCAGCTACAGAATAAGGCCATATGTCAGACTGTTTCAGATTTTAGCAGAACTGTTTAAATACTTAACAGGTACACGCTTAGTAGCTGGCTGGACTGAGGCTTATGGTTCCAAACCTGAGGTCACTTAAATCAAAGGCTGCAAACCAGAGGAACTGTCTGTGTTCTTAATTAAAACTACAGAGAAAAAGGGAGTAGGTGTAGGTAATTGAATTTTTCCCCAACCTTTTACTTGACATGTCTCTGCACTAGTATGTAATACGATGTACATACCTGATAGTGTTGGTAATATTGCAAGGACATCTCTTGTTGCATTTGAGGCCATAAAATCCTTCTGGACACATTCTTTCTTGGCAATAAATCCCTTTAAATCCAGGGTCACACATACATGCTCCATTTACATGATAACACTTTGCACCATTTTGGCAGTCACATCTCTGTGTGCACTGAAAGCCGTATGTCCCAATAGGACACTCTTCCTGACACCTGCAATGAAATATGTGAGACAGGATCCAATCAAATACTAGAGTCTAGACTGTGTATGACTTTTACACGGGAATGTTTTTGTTAATGAATTACGTAGAAAATCACTGCTCATTTATTTAAGTAATATACTGTGAACTGATGATATCATCGAGTGATGTGGTATCTTGGCCATGTAAACTTCTGTTAACTGAAAGTGCATTAATCTCTGTCCAATTATATCCTGCAAAATTTGCATTTGTTAATACCACCTAAGTTAACAAAGTGCATTCTTGTTTCCTGGATCTTGAGTATTCCATGCATCAACCATAAGAAACCGATAAAGAATAAGTTACTTTATTAAAACCCCTCATCTACTTACTTTCCCTTTATTACAGAAGGATTGCACACCTTCTTTAAAAGCATTCACTCCTCTTAGTGATAATGAGGATTGAAAGGAAATGTGATCTATTAAACAATATTGAGTAAAGTGTTCTCCAGCAACATACAGTTTTACTTTCCCTCTGTGCTGTCATTGCACCAGCTTTATACCAACAAGGAGAAAATATACCTCTTTGTCTTTCGTGTGTGTTCTGAGTTACTAAAGCTCAAATTTGCTTTTCATCTCTTACTCCAGGGATGCTCAGTGTATGAAATCTCAAGACAAATCACTTTCACGCTCCTTAGTGTAGTATCTTCTTCAAAATTGCCAACATTTTTAATATTTGCTACACATAAAAAGGGAACCTGCAAACACTATACACAGATTGTTTTAAATTGCACCTTCCATGCACTGTTTAAAATATTTCCCTACTGGATACATTATGAAATCTGCCAAAAAGTCTGTTTCATTGTCCTACACAACCAGTTTAAGTGTTCATAATATTTTC
The DNA here is from genome assembly GCF_009769465.1 of Tauraco erythrolophus. Lineage (NCBI taxonomy): Eukaryota > Metazoa > Chordata > Aves > Musophagiformes > Musophagidae > Tauraco > Tauraco erythrolophus. Next base: position 2,861,159 of record NC_141478.1, on the reverse strand, counting down.
TGTTTTGAAAAGCTCAACTAAGGTCCCAAAGAAAGGAACTGATTCTGTGCTTGACATAATTCAGTGGTTTCAAAATTCTGCAATGAGTCAGTACTACAGTTTACACGATCCACCGTGAAATACAGATATGCCTTTTCAGTTAATAAAAAAAGAAAAAGAATCCCAGAAAAGCCCAATTCCCTTATCGCATGGATGCCAGATATTGGAAATTGCCGATCAGCATTAATTTAATCCTGAGCATTGATTAAAGTGTATACTGTAAACTCCGTGGATAGAGGCAATTGTTAAATGTCTTTCTGCAGGTCATTTCACAGCTGGCAGGTGAGAGTTAACATAATGATCAGTAATAAAAGATTAACGAGTGATGCAAGCTAGGCAAAACTGCAATGAACACAGCCAGTATATCAGAAGAGCATTACTTTTGCAGCTTCAGATTATCATGTTTTACTCAAAATAAATGAACAAAGCAAAAGGCCCAGCCAGTGATTTAATTGCAGCAAGCATCAACACAGCTACGAGTTACACAATCCAAGTTCAGGAGTTCACAGGAGACCCAAAGAGAGAGGAGCCTGTGACAAACAGGAAGGGAAAGGGCTCCGAGGAACACCAGCAGCACTGGCTGCTGGCCCTGCTGCTCTCAGGGCAGTCAGCTGCAGAGGAAATAACCAGTAAAGAATGGGTGACATTAGCACTGAACCACTTCAAGCAAACGAAATGCAATGAAGAACGTATCACGATGCCTTACGTCTGCAGCGCCGTACACCGCTCTGCCAGTTAGCAGGAGAGCCCAGTACTCAGCGAGATGAATACTTAGTCAATCGTGCACTATATCATTCTATATTTATAGAAGATGAAGAATTACCTAGCAGGGAGAAAAGCATCTGGAAATGAAATATTGACGACCTAATCCATTTACATAATTAGCCTTTTTCTACTAACAATTTAACCAACTTATTTATTTGGAGATCAAGCAGCTACCACTAATGAATTTTATACAAAGAATACTAATAATGACTCCTCTGGAACATGAGAATAATCACAGCAGGGATTAGCTTTCTACTTAAACATCTTTCCTTTGCAACATATCAATCTAATGTGTCCATAGCACCACTAACAACCAGATACATTGTTCAATTAAATTACAAAATGAGCTGCTAAGCCCTAGTTATGTTTCGTGTTTAATTTACATTGCTTTCTGCCTATCTGGGGAGATTCCTATTATAATATCCACTGAACTTTAATATCTGCTATAATTATTTGGGTTGGGATAGGACTATATGGCTGTCACCTGTAGAATTAATGGAAGCAATTTCACAAAATATTAAACGTAAGACAGCCTGCTTAACAGATGAACTTAGTACCCACAACTATATTTTTTCCAGAGAAAATTTTTTCATGGAATAACGCTGTAAAGTTTTTTAGGCTTTTCTGTTTGTTTTGAAAGAGTGATCACATTTGTGCAGCAGAGACAAATGTTAAAAGCCAGCCAAAACACACTAACTTGGAGACTGCCATTCTCTCGAGAAAAGATACAGGTACAAACACAACAACAAGAGGATGAGTCTTCTCATATCGTTGTAACAAATGTGACATTTATTCTGTTAAGATTCAAGCTTGAGGTTTAATGGCAATATGGAAAACAAAGCCAAACCAGTATGTTCACTGTTCCAGTCAGCCACTGAATTCTTAGACAACCCATCCTCAGCTCCTAACTGTGCTTCTGCTATTACTCCTTTCCAGTTCACAAACCATACATTTACATGACGTATCCAGGCATTTCAGCAGAGCACAAAGCTGCCTGGAGTTATTCACAGTGCTTGCCAGTTTCCTAGATATTTAGTGCGGTGCCACTTCCTGGAAAACAGGTAGGGAACAAAGTATGGCAATTACACTTACAGACACCTTTATGACCATTTCCTCTCCACAACTATTTACCTAACTATACGTTATTATCGTCTACGCCGGGTGATGAGCTGTGGTATTATATAGAACTTATTGACAATTTTAAAAGACGATAGTAGATAAAGTGTATTTACGTTTTTATTGTTGTTATTCACAGTATCTGCTATTATTAAGAACATTTTTTCAGTGTCTTGTAAAATTTTCAAGCAAAAACTATTTTGTTGTGCAGCAGCATTCTTCCGGTACTCGCAATTATACTGTAACACTGCACCAGCTGCATGAGATCCAGAAAGTAAACCAGACTTTAAGCTAAAATGGTGCTGACTAATGTGTCCCACTGTCCGTGCTGCATGAAAACATAACTCAGCAAAGCAATTTAGACTTTTTAAAGACCGTGTGCCTGCTCCTGCCCTGGCTGAAATCAATGGGCAGCCTACTCTTAGCTGATGGCGCGGTACGGCTGCGCAGAACAAACCTGTACAGGCAAAGTGCTGCCGTAGCCCCCGTGAGAGGCAGAACTCCAATGGAACAGAATGGGCCTGAGGTTTCACTTCCCTTATTGAGGGCTGATTATCGAAAGGTGGGAATTTCTAGGCTAATACAGTTTTTCCCTGCTGCTTCAAGAGCTTTCTGAGCTGCCCGTTTACCCAACTTTCTCCTGTTCTCACTCATCCTTCCGCACGCCTGCGTTTCTGCTCTTCTGCCTCTCCCTGCAGTGCCTGCCTTTCACTTCCCTGCTCCAGGAGGAGGCTGGTGAGCCATTCCTAAGGGTTTTGCGTGGGTACAGGTCTACAGTGAGACCTTCTCTTGGATTCGTTTCCACCTCTTCCACCTGATCATGCCGTATTTTCTCCCTCCCTGCATCTGTCTTCCCAAGCCCCATCTCTCTCTAGAGTCCAAATCTCTCTCTCTTTTCTCCAAGTACAGACCTGAAGAGCCCACACTGCCACTTTGCTCGTCAGGTCTGCCCTGTAGTGCCTCTTCTGCTCAGTCTCTCCCCAAGCCACCTTCTCCAGCCCCTCTCTACAGGAGATCAGTGGCAAAAACCTCTGCCTTTGGCAGCAGGCAGAACCAGGTCTTCTGCTTTCTACTCACCATCTCCTTTCCTCATCCCCAAAGATCCTTTCTCTGCTTTTACTGATGGAGTGTGTTAAGTGTTGCAGGCAGTTCAGCCGCTCTGTTACTGTTCTTTCCCTGTGCCACATGCCTGTAGCAGAGCCAGCTCTTCTGCTGCATGTCCTCCCTCGTGGCTGGGGGCTATATTGGCAGCCGAGCAAAGCTGGCTCAGCTGCAGGCTGGGAGCTCCCAACAGCTCCAACACTGTTGATTCACCTACAGCCAGAAATCCATCCCGGTCTGCAACAACCAAATGAGGAGACCTAGAGACAGAGAGCCTCTGTCAGCCTTCGTGAGGGTGGCCAGAACTGGAGACAGCTTGTGATTGAAGTGTGGTCACCAGTGTAAGGGTCCAGGCTGCACAGTTGCTTCCTTTAGTGAAAATATCTCCAAAAGGAGAGAAAGAGAAAACTTTGGTTAGCAGCAGTGCTTATATGGTACCCTATGGCTGAAATCCCTGTCTCCAAATGGAGGATGGGGGAAGAGAGACACATTGATATCTTCTCTGCTATATTAATTTGAAATAATCAGTATTTCCACCATGATCAGCCACATGCAAATCCTGACATAATCTCCTGAGCCGCCTCCAATTATCGCTGTTGATAAATGGAAACAAGGAACTTCCACATTTAATGGCAAAGAGCATGGCCTTCTGAACCCCAGCACAGTGTTGAAGGTTGGTCTCTTTGTGTGCTACAAAGACTTGCTGATTGTACAAAGAAACAGGAAATGAGAAATTCCGATGAGCTTTGCTGCATAAAAGTATAATTGCAGCAAAAGTCAGTATACTGATACTAGCTTGTTCTAGCTAATAAAAAAGGGAAGATAGAGGAGAAAGGGCTCTAGCACAGCATGCACTAGTGAGCTGTGCCCACGGTCTCTGGAAATGAGAGCTTGTCTAACCACAGCTTCCCCACCATGGCTAGTGCTGCTGGCAGGGTCAGCTGGAGGGCCAAGCCAACACGTCTTACAATCCCACCCTGACTTGGCTGTGTAGTCATTTTGCTGAATCCATGACACCTCTGTAAAACAATATTATCATCTTCTCTGATCGATTTATGGGTGAAGGCTCTCGTTTATAAATTTCGAGGATTTATCACCTTTTGTTGGTGTCTGAGATGGATCAGTGCTGCAGCAGCACAGAGGGGCTGAGGGGAACATTAAACTGCTGCATTGCTTACTCTTGAGGATATTAATTTGTATAAATATAGTTCATTTACATATCTTGTAAACATGTAATGCTCTCTATTAAATTTATCACTGTAAATATCTAAATTAAATTTAATCCATTAAATTTTAAAAGTTATATTAAAAAATCCTGTAAATGGAGAGCATTGCCAATAAAAAGTAATAACATTGCCACATTTATAATGCTTCAACTGCTTCAGAAGGATGAACCTAATTGGAGCAATAGAAACATAATACCATTTTTCAGAGAGTAAGATGTCCTAGAAGGGATAACAAATATTGCCAATTCATGGTTTGGGGTTTTTTTACCTGTCTCCCACATAGCCAGCTGTACAGATGCATTTTCCTGTCACGGGATCACAGTGTCCTCCGTTGTGGCATGGACAGTCCTGGCTGCAGTTAATTCCAAATGTTCCAGGAGGACATGGCTGTGCACACACCAGCCCCTGGTAAGGTTACAGAAAGAGCAATATTTCAGTCAACATTCATAATGCAATAAATTTCTATATGCAGCTTGGATGTTTATTGTCCTTCTTGCTAAAACTAGATCTAAGCGTAGCAGCAGTATTTTTTCTAAGATGGGCTACAGACAGTCTCAAAATTCTGCAGCTGGGGTGGCAGGATATTCACTGCCCCTTGGAGAGATGCAGGAAGGCTTGGGAGAGATTAAAGGCAACCAGAGAAGGTTACAAAGCTGTGCATGTGCTGGTGGGTGGGTTTTTTTTGTGAAATAGAGAGTGAGAAAAGTTGTTGGACCTACCCTAGGTAAGTGTCACAAAGTGAACATTTGGGAAGAGAGGGGTTGTTGGAAAGGCTGCACTGGGAAGATGAAGTTCTGCTAGTTGTAATAGTCTATGATGATCTCTTCTTTTCAGATAGCTCCATTTCATCCCTAGAAGACCAAATCCAACTGCTGGAGAAGTCTTCCGCTACTCTTCAGATCGGACCTAATTCATTCCCTCTACCCTCATCCAGCCCCTACACTCATCGTAGAAAATGGCATCTGCAATGCTTTGCCTAAGCCATGGAAGAGGCAGGACAGGAACAAGAGACTGGGACAGTTGCAGAAAGCCACTAGTGATGACATACAAGCAACCTAACTCTCCACATCAGCAGTGCGGCAGCTTTTTGGTCAGAAGAAGTGATTTTGCAAAGGAAAATCTGCCTAATCCCTGAACACTGGCTGGATGCATCATCCAATACCCTCCCAGCTCCTTATCCCCAACCCTGGGGACATATCTCAGTCCCTGACCTGCCTCAAATCCACAGCTTGATAGCTACCTCCTTCTCTCATTTTATGCTCCCAGTCCTCTGCTCTCCTGCCTTTTTATTCCAGTTCACCCCAAATCCTTGCTGCAAACTCTCTTTTAGTCCTCTCCTTCATCCAGATCCAAATCCCTACATCTGAGTTGCTTCCTCCTTCCCCTCCCTGCTTAATCATCCCTGAAAGTGAAGAGAAGACGGACTGTCATTCTTGGTTGTGCACTCTGGTCCTGCTCATCAGGAAAAGGAATTGCTGGGCAAGCCTTATTCCAGCTGTTCAGCTCCAAGGCAGAAAATGCTTACCAGGGTTGTGTCCTTCGAGAATTTATCTGCCAAACTCAGGTGATTTTCCCCAAAGTATCACATAACGCCCCTTGCCAAGTATCAAGGTCTTACAAGGATCTCCCTAGACTTTCTTAGAAATTGTATGACTGTTTTTTTTATGTGAGCAAACATAAAACCTGAGGCTGGCATCCAGCTGAGTAACTCCAGCCAAAACAAGCCTGGCAGTGCTGTGATCCGAGGATGGGGTCCTCTAATGGAATATATTTGGCAACAGCAGCAAGCGATGCTGCTGCCAGTGCCATGCACAGTGCACAGTGTTTGATAGAAACAGTGTTGTTCTGTCCCTATTATTACCTTGTTTTAATCCCTCAGAAGTCTTATTTCCCTCACCAAGCCCCAGAGGCTCTGAGTTTTGAACAAAGCCTGTACTAGACAAAACTTACACCCAACATAAACCAGGAACATAATGGCCACTTCCACTCCTTGGGGTTCTTGCTCAACAGTTTGAGGAGTTGAGCAATATCAACAACCCAAAAGTGGAGAGGCTGCTCTTCAATGTAATCTTAAAGCAGATGCTTCAAGCTTTTCCTAACCAGTGATAGGTGGCTCCTTGCCTGTACAATAGACAGGTTGGCCTCAGTTCAAGAACATTCAGATTACAGTGTTGAAAAACTGGTGTCTCTGGACTTGAGCAATACACAACACTATATATCAGAAAATGTAAGTATCCATTTATCTTGATAATAAATACTTTCTCTCTTCATGTCTTAAAAGGAACAGGATTTCTATCAACAAATGATGAGAAAGCAATACTCTGTGATGCATCCCCCCGGAGCCAAGAGAATCTTTAGGCATACTTTTTGCATTAATATGTACTAAGGGAATCCAAAACATCACTCTCTGGAGGATCAAATGTCAGACCAACGTTTTCTGCTGCTTCTACATCTAATCAGTAAAGTTCACCCCATCAGCACCTTTTTAAGGCCCTGATCTCATCAGCTTCTGCTTTTGACATTGTTTGCTACATTAGTACCATTTTGTAGCCTAGAAAAGATATTTTTCTGCTCCATTTTTTCACGCCCTCCCCCCCAAGTCTAAAATCCACAACAGAAAGGAAAATAGACAAAAATACAAATTGTAGCTGCTTCACGAAGCCCAGGGGCAATGAGAAAGAAGCGATTAGCAGAACGTGTTGTATTAACACAGCACCACGATGCAGAGCCTTGAGAAGGAGATCTGGGACCAAACGGGGTGTGTTGCCAGTGACAAATGTTCTGCCACGTAAGGAAAGATTGCTGCTTTCCTGAGCACGGAGATCTAGTCCTTCAGAAGTGTTTCTCACAAGCATTGTAAATGCTAAATTCAACTTCCCTCCCTACTTCCTGAGAGTGCTCAGAGAGTTTAATACTGCAAATGAGAAAGATGTATAGAATTAAACCTGTGAATTGTTAATGAGGCCCTAAAGCAGCCACCCACTAACTCCCACAGCCATGAAGACACAGAAATAGCAAAAGCCCAACATCACAGTATGCTGGAAGCCACATTTTGTTGACTAGTTCACTGAGGTATGTTGTTAGCCATCATCCTCTTGGTGAAAAACCCATGGGACAGTAAAATCTCACAGGACACAGTTCGTATAACTTGCTGTGCTTTTGGGAGAGCCTGCACTAGGTGGGAGGAAGCAGGAGGATAGAAATATTACAAGTAATAAAAGAATCAGGCTTTGAAGATGGCAGATCCAAGGAAGAGCCCAAGAACCCTAGAATTCCCTCCTATTCAACTTATTGTCTCCCCTTGCATATCCCACAGGTAAGCAAGCCCCTTAGGGAGCTGAGCTGATGGTAATAAGCCTACCCTAGGAAAGAATACAAATCTCAGCTCACCTAGCAGCAGTAAAATCCAAGTGAATTTGCACTTGTAGAAGTCCAGGGAGAATTCTCTCCTTCCAACATGATGGTATATTCAATACATACGTGCAGTCTCAAGCCTCAAAATCAGCAAGTAGAACTCCTGATGTCAAAGAAAGGCTATCCATGGTGTGAAATAAAGTGAATGCTGTCTAGCAATCCCATCTCCCTTGCTCATTTACAGCCCACTCCTGTCTCGCTTCCCAAACCATTCCAACCCCAAAGAGTTAAAAACATGGCATGAAATTTCTTTTTTTTTTTTTTCCCCTCTCTCTGTGTACTGAATTACCAGCTTTTCATTAAAACCCTGGAGAGACCCTTTATACTTAAAATCTCAACATTTACAAGCTGAGTGCTTTTACTTATAATTTCAGTTTCTTTCCCCAGAATACTTGATCTCTTTTCAATTTTCAGTTATGCTTGTTTCAAACATCAATTGTTAACTCCAGGGTTTCTCTGGGGACAGAGAAGCCAACAACACAGTTTTCAGGAAAGTCTCTCTGGGCCACTAAAAATTCCAAGCTGTAAGGAACAGGGCAGAAGTGGGCCAGAATACACGACCACAGGCGCCGTGCAGCCCCAGTGCTGAGGCTTTTCTTTAGGCTCTATGCTGCATCTTAAAACACCTCTAAAAACTTCCTGCTCTCTTCTAATATTCTTCTATCACTCAGTGATTTTTTAATTTTGCAGAAAAAGAGAAAACTTCTGATAAAATACAGGTAAGGAAGAGTACAGCAAAACAACTCAGATCTTCAGAAATATTGGCAGGCAGAAGATGAGAAGAAAAAAATAACCTAAAAGCAATATTTTTATGTTAATCACTTCATCAATCACTTCTTAGGGGCAGTGACAGAATGGACTGACAGGCCCTCAAAAATATTTGAGTGGCTTCCTTTATGCTTTAGCTCCAGTACTCTTTAGGAAAGAACCTTTCCTCTATCTCCACCGAATGCCAGTTGAGGGTAAGGTGCCATATTCTTACCTTTCTGAAAAATTTTGCCTGCTTTGTCATTTGAAGAGGAATAACATCGCCATCATCTTTGCCATGACTTGTCAAGTTAGAGAAACTCTAACTCTCCAGTTAGAGATTTTTTCATATAGAGCTTCCACCAAAAATTATGGGCAGCAATGTTCTCCATGTTGCTGCCCGATAGCCCCCAGCATCTCATGGTTGGTACTTTTTAACTGAAAGCAGCTGTGTCATCAAATGGAGGCAGCATCTGCTGTGCTAATCTAAAGGAACAGAAACTTCTCTCTCAGCCCTTAAACGTTTCAACAGGTAGAAGGTCTACATCAGATGGCATAGTTGTAGGATGATCTTCAGGGTCTCCCACGTATTAAAATAAAAAGTCACAGTACTTGTATGCATTAAAATCCAGCAAGATTGCCAAGAGACTAATTGTCAGGTACAGGAAAAATGCCAGGAAATTTAGTCCAGCTAAATGGTATGTAGGCCTGTGAGACCTGGCAAACCCCGAGAGACTTAATTATTACATTATTGATGAAGTTGAGGACGTTTAAAATGTTTGGCCTTGCTTTCTTGACACAAAGGATTAAAGGTTAGGGCAATCTGCTCTCTCTGTGCACCGCCCGATGCAAGCGGATCTATCGCAATCGATGGGAATTCTGCCTGAGTACGGACAGGACACCGAACTCGCCTCTGTGCCCTACACACGGTCCTGCTTTAACGACTGAATTCCCTCTGGCTTCTCCCTCTCTCCTGAAGGGCAAACAGGACAGTGCTTTTGACAATGTTGAGCTGAGCTTTGAGCTTTCTGTCCCATGTGAGGGCAGTGTCAAAAGGTGCAGGGAATATTCCGAGGAACTGTACATCAGAGACAATTTTTTTGTCTCTTTTCCCGCACAGAAGCGTAGTGAGTAGTCACTGTTTTCTTTACTGTTGTTTGTTTAAGTCTATGATGATGGCTACCAGTTGTAGACTGGTGGCCTGTCTGTGTAAGTGCTTTGCACATATAACAAAGGTAATTCCAGTTTCAGAATTGTTAGAACCTCGTGACAAGAAATAGCAGATACACCTCACAAGCACACAGGGAAGGCGTTTGCTGAGACAGTCATAGAATCATAGAATGGTTAGGGCTGGAAGGGACCTTCAAAGGTCATCTAGTCCAACCCCCCTGCAAGGAACAGGGATATCTCCAACTAGATCAGGTTGCTCAGGGCCTCGTCCAACCTGGCCTTGAACGTCTCCAGGGATGGAGCATCCACCACCTCTCTGGGCAACCTGTTCCAGTGTTCTACCACTCTCATGGTAAAAAATTTTTTCCTAATATCCAGTCTGAATCTACCTCCCTCTATTTTAAAACCATTACCCCTTGTCCTATCACAACAGGCCCTCCTGAACAGCCTCTCCCCATCTTTCTTGTAGGCCCCCTTGAGGTACTGGAAGACCGCTATAAGGTCACCCCAGAGCCTCCTCTTCTCCAGGCAGTCAACAATTAACTCCCTATTCTAACCTCTAAACGGGAGATGAGTATGAACAAACTACACACCATCCAGCCAGGAGGACAGGAGCACTCCCCAGTGATGTGGTGGCAGACTCCTCCGTTCTGGCAAGGGCAGCGCAGCTCACACTGGGCTCCGTGGCTGCCTGGGGGACAGCGCTCTTCACAACTTTGTGGAGAGAGAAGAAACAAAAAACAAAGAGATCATTTAAAAGGACTTACAGGAAACAGTAAATGAGGAAAATCCACAACACAGGTCATCATGGGAGTCCTTATGCAAATTCTGAAACCTCAGTAAGTCTCAGCTGGCATTAGTGATTAGCCAAGATCTCTTTTATTTCTGCTAGGGTTATTTGTGTGCCATGGATCCCATCCTGTAAGGCTGACGCATGTGTGTAATCTGTATGCATGTACCAAATTCCACCCATCTCAACAGGACAACTTATATCCATTAAAACAGCCCAGGAAAGTACGAGCTGCAGGATGAAGCCCTCAATGTGAATTATACGGCACGGCAATAAAAGAAGCTGCAAATAGAATAAAAGGATGGGATTAAAATGCTTGAAATTTCTCCAGTCACTACTAAACGTTAACATTTGCAGTGTATAATGGACTGGCAAGAACTCAGCATCATTTAAAGGCTATTCAAACTCGCTGAGTCTCTCTCAGTGTTCATGGGGGGCCAATGTAAGGCTAGTCCCTGCAAAAAAACAGCGTCTCCTACATTTGCACGTTGGTGCTTTTCAGCATTGCTTCTTTCTCTAATCCCAGGTTCTGAAACTACAGCAGGTTCTTCCCCTAACTGACTATCCTCTGATGAGGATGTTCATACAACACATTGTGGGTCGGCCCTGCAAGTACTTACAGCTGAGAGCTGACACGCTAATGTCAATGGGACCACTCCTAATAGTAAGCAGAGTCTTTAGCAGTGAGTGCTTCCAGGACTGAGGTCACAAGTCTATGAGGAAATCAGGTACTAAATAAAATATTCAAAAGGCATATCACTTATTTATGAGGGTTAATATTGTCTTTATTTTTTACCTTCCCCTTCATGCAGGTCAACAAATAATATTAGACGGGAAAAGTATTAAGCCACCTGTAACAGATCTCCCAACTTCAGTGACTAAATTATCTTTTCCCCTTAAATAATTCTGAAAAACATAATTACTTCTGAAACTACTGAAAGATCTCTAATGAGAACTGATGTTACACTGTGGGCAATTTTAAACAAGGAACTATTGCTGGCTGTCCTAAAATTAATATGCAGATTTTGTGAATCCTACTGGTAAACTTTCAGTGTGGTGGATGGGGATTTAGCCACATGATTCTCGTTAAAGTTAATAGGAGTCACACCGCTAAATCCCTGCTCACGACGATAAAAATTTACCCCCTAGATAGTAAGCTGATATAGTTAACAGTAATGCTTCCTCAGATAGAAAGTCAAATAAATTGGGGATGGTAAGTCCCATTTGATACTGCACTGGATTGCTAATGAGTTGAATGTCCAAGTGCTATAAAACTTCAACTGTAATTTGGATTGTGTTCACATACCGAAATTAGGAGCAGGTACAGTTGTTGGACAAGCTGGAAAATATAATGGATTTTTAAGCTCACTTTAGCACTAAATTTTATTTTATTAGGCAGACAGGCATAATTAGCAGCAAAAAAAAAAAAAGAGATTTTCCTTTATTTAGTCTCTCTGAAATTCTGTTACCTGATTTCAGCAAAGGAAAGCGTGTAATATAGAGACTGTGTAAATTTTGCCAATTACTCGTTGCATTAAAGGCAGTCAAAGCAAGGCTGCTAAACGACGTGGGAGTAAAATACACCTGTCATTGAACTTACAACACCCCCGTGTACCCGGGAGCACAGTGACATTCCCCGGTTCTGTGGTCGCAGGTCGCTCCGTTGTGACACTGGCATTCCAACTGGCAGCCCTTGCCGTAGCTGCCCGGCTCGCAGAGCTCTTCGCAGCGCCAGCCTCGGTACCCGTCGGCGCAGACGCAGGCCCCCGTGATGGGGTTGCAGAGGGCCCCGTTCTGACACTGGCAGCGGTTGCTGCAGTGGGGTCCCCAGTGGTCGCTGTCGCACCCTGGAAAACAAACAGTCCTTTACCAGGATGCTCAGGAAAGCGCGTCGCGAGCATCTCGCCCCAGCCTCTTCCGCTCAGGCTGGCAGGCAGGCAGAGGCACTTCATGCCAGGAACTTTCTAAAGGGCCCCCAGATTTTCTAAAACTGCCCCCCCCGATCCAGCGATGTACTTCAGCATGCAAGGAGACAGCAGCAGGAGCGTTATACCTCAATTTGAGGGCTTGTTTAACACCCTTATTGGATCAGGACCTGAATCTTTTAATATCCTGTTTCTTAGTGCTCTTAGATAGCTGGAAGGAATGAATTTATAGTGGAATTAGATGCAGAGGATCACATCCTGACTGCGGTGCAGTTAATGGCAGGTAGTATTGCCAAGCAAATCCTGTAGATTTAATAATCTCATCAAATATTGTTTCTTTACACTGTTCCCATAAGATAATACACACGATAATCTCAAGAAGACTTTCTCCTTTGATGCTGGTTTTTTTTTTGGGTTTTGGTGTTTTTGCTGGAGTAAAGAGATGGTAGGGAAGAAAAACACTGGAGACAGGATTTCATGAGGCCAACCAGGCTTAGGGATGAAGGTGTGGAGTGTGTATGTCAGGTAATTTCTGTGCTAGCAATGGTGTGTACTGGCAATACCGAAGAGTCCCAACCCCTCTGGCCATTGAAACGGAGAGGAGGTTCCCTATAGAACGCATTAAGGCACAGTGAGAACCCTTCACATGGCAATGCTGCCTGATCCCTTCTCCTCGTTTGAGGACCATATGCAGGATGAGAGAGGAAAGTCAGCACTACAGGAACAGTTTGATCCTGGTGTGCTACAGAAACAGCCATCAGCACCTGCAAAACACCCATTTAATACGCACGCATACTAAACTGACGGCTTAAAGCAAACACCTGGAGGTTAAGGCTTCCTCAGGTCAGCAGAAAATCAAGGATTTCTTCAGTAAATCCTACCCTCCACTTAGTAGCCTTTGGCTATAGCTATGCCAAGGGCGAAGAAAAACATCATTTTATTCAGAATGGAGCTGTTGGCAAAATCCCTGGTAAAGACACAGTTTCAGTTTCACCTTCAGAGAGGTGGTTTCACTTACACCAACAACTCTTCTGCTACTGTAAAATCCACTGCCATGTGGGAAAGGAGTGTGTAATCCCAGCAAGAGAGCTGTCTTCACAAATTCTTTTATTTGCAAACATGTAAACTAATCCCCAGGGGATGCTCGCTGCTTCCCAGGCCTGGATCTGTTTCCAGCCTTAGCGAGGTAAATGTAAAGCCCACTTAAGCCTGATGCTCTTATCCTAGAAATTTCACAGCCCTCTCCTTCTGCGGTACGTGGCTATAAACACACAGTGGAAGACTATCTATTGGTTAATTTTGGCAATATTTTCATCCTTCTTCTTGAGAAGGGGGATACTCATTGGTCAATCTGAGCATATTCAGCAGAAAAAGAAGAGAGACTTTACTCAGTCCGCACTGAGTACAAATTTACAAACTTGTGTTTCTTGAGCAACAGTGTTAAGGGCCAAAATAAACCCAGGAGAAGACAATTCCAGGGTCCCCAGAAGCATCTGCGGGGTCTTACAGGATGCACCTGCAGAGAGATGGTTCCGTGTCCCGCAGAAAGCAGAACGTGCAACGTGCCCCTGTGTGTAATCCTGCTCCTGCCTCACGCTCCATATTTTATTGCTTTGCCTCATTTTTCCCACAGCTGTAAACGGGGATGATAGTTCCTCACTAACACCGCTGGGAGCCAAGCAAACAAAATCTTACTCTTTATAAGTCTTAAATTATTACTGAGAATCTGTGGAAAGAGATGATCTATCTTTATTTCACATAGACACTCGCTAAGACTCTGTAAGCCTTCTGGGGCAGGGAGCAAATCTGCTGGAGCTGATGGAGTTTCCCAGCAATTTCCGTTCCAGAAACACTGATTTGTTTTCCGCAGAACTTGAACATCAAGGGATGCAGTTCTGCACCCCCACAGAGGGTACAAATCCGAACCACACAAGCATAGCCAACAGCCCTTTGCATGGCAAAGCGGAATTAAGGAATCAGACTTAACCCTGCCTGCTCCAGGGACCTGATTCCTACCTCACCACACTTCACATTAGAGCCTTAACTGCCAGACTGTGGGTTGCTCTGGGCTGATAGCATTCCAGCTGCAATTAATTTGCTTAATATGAATAAATAACACTCATTAGAAGATGTGACTTATATCCTTGGTCTTCCGTGTCTCAGGTGAGTGCTCCAACCATCAGATTTGTCTGCTTGGTTTGTGTTCTTTGCTTTGAAAGAAAGTGAAGGAAAAAGCAAACCTTTTATAGGAAGGGAAAACCATTTCCCATCATCAGCTCAAGTTCACATTTACAGTGTCTGCCCCAAACAGAACTCCTTTTATGTAAATCAATCTTATTTGAACACTTATTTACTATTTATGCTTAGTCACATGCTTGCTTTCTCCCTATACCAAATTTCACTCCACAATCTAGCCAAAGGGAAGAGCAAAATGCTGAAGTAAAGAGCAGAAATTCCTCTAATTGGCTGTAAAATCATAAAAAAAACCCAAATCTGGATAATAAAAGAAGCCTGCAGTGACCAGAAAAACAGCTGGCAGTTAGACAGACTTTTCCAAAGGCTTCTAAGTACAAGGCATCAGCGAGCACACACTGCAACATTCAGTATGTTAAGCCCAAAGTAGCTAGCCAAAATGTTTTAATTATCTATGAAATAAAACAGCTTGGCATACCAGATAGCTACTAAGAATGTGAATTTCACGGGGATTTATTAGGGAGAGGACATAAAAATGAGGATTAAAGTGCATCTGAATGCTCATGGAAGACAGAAAAAAACAGAATTACAAAAAGATGGGGCTTGTACCGTGTCTCATTTACAGGGTCTGACACAGCCTTTGCACTTGTCAGGCTTCTTGTCATGTTCCTAAAAAAACCTACAAGCAGGGTTTGACTACAGTTCTGTCAATGGTTTGAAACTGGAGTCACAGCACGTGTGTATGACCAAGGTGAACATCCTGTTGTCTCTCTAGTGACGGATGGTACATCCACAATGACAAGTTGGCCTCTTCTAGATTGAAGTCTTTACCTCAGACGGTAAAGATCTTCTGCTTTTAGCTGTCAGTTCAAGCCCTATGTATGTCACAATGAGCAGAGCCATTTCATGCAGTATCAATCCATCCACTGCTGACTAATAGCAAAGGGAACTGCCCGAAATTCATTGGCAACGTGTCAGTGTAATATTTGTGATAATGAAATATCATCCTCGCCTGATTTTATGCTGCAGTAATCTCACATGAAAATAAGGTCTTTGTTGCTCAAAGTTTATCAGTTCCTTTTGGTTTGCTCTTCCCCTTTCCTGTAGGTCCTCTATTGCAGTGAGAGACTGTGGAGTTGCACAGTTGATCTCACTGGGACATTATGTGATATTTATATTGTGATAACTCATAGGTCTGCACTGTGGTAACTCCTGTACCTCCACAAAGGTAGGCAGATACAGAGTTGATAAGCTAAATCCAAGTACTTATTCATGTAAGTAATTCCACTGAGCTCAATCGTACCACTCGTGTGAGACTACTCAAGTGGATAACTAGCTATGGGATTGAGGTGTAGTAGTTCCAGCTAGAAAATTAAAAAAAAAAAAAAGAAGAAACTCAAGACTTCAGCAACCAAGACATATACTTTCTATATACATCAGTGTGGCAAATCCTAGCTGGTGTGTGACAGTGGTTCCAGTTTCTGAGATACAGCGTGAAGCAGCCTCAGAGCTTCGGGATCGTCAGCACCGCTTCTTCTACGGGCACAGAGAGGCCGTTTTAAAATACAGCCCAAGCCCAGCACAGTCTAATCCTCCTCTTGTTGATAGTCTCTATGTGTTACCATAATGGAAATAAATAATAACAGCAACAACATGTGAACAGAAAGCTGATTAAAGCTTACACAAGAGCTATGCTGTAAATGCACACACCATTAAAAACGTCGAAATGATGCAGAGACTTTAACTACACCATCAATAAGAAAAGCAACCTGAGAGTGGTGATGTCAGGGAGGTACAAATGCTCCCCTTGGACTGCACGTGTGGATGTCAATACCATGAGAGATGAGTCTGAAGCAGCTCGTGCTCTCTTGGGAGATGCTACCTTAAAGGGAGCTGCCATATTTCAGGTCACGTGCTAGCATTCCCTGGCAAACGTGCTAACTTCCTCACTTTTTCTCCTTCGAAAATATGACTGGAGATTAATTGCTACCAATAAAAACGAATACAACTCTGTAAAAGATGACGCTGGGTGCCTGAGCATAATTACAGTTGTCTGCATACGGCCGCGTGACAGGTGAAAGATTCATCCCTCGGTGCAAAGCTTGCTCAACGCAGCACGAAGTGTTTTCCTCTCTGCATCCCTACCCCCAGCCCGAAGCCTCGGTGCCATGTGGAAGGGAGGGCTCGTTACAGCAGGCTCTGCGTACCCACCCCGCTACGGTCGTGCACGACATCCTGTTCCCAATTCTGCCCTGGTAAATACACAACGAGGACACATTGGAAGTGCTGCTTCACTCCCAAATGGCTGGTTTCCCCTCCAGGAATGACGAGTGGATTGCTGCGTTCTGGGTCAATAGAGCTATCCCAGTATTTAGTGCAGCAGCACGAGTCAGAAGCAAACACACAAAGTTGAAAATTTAGCAGATAAATAAAAGGACTCCCAAGGAAGGGACAACATTTATCAAGTGACTTATCCCAACAAGAAAGAGTCAAAAATGCTCTTCCTGCACGTGTCTCTTTTTACAGCTACTGACCACTCCTGTACTCCAGGTGTGCAGAGTCAGTGGGACCTTCATGAACATTCTGCAGAAGGCACAGCCAAAAAAAATCAAGTGGTCGATTTTCTGAGCCGAAGGACTCAGGACCAGATTTGGCTCCTGGTGATGTTCAATTAATCCACGCTTTAAAGGAACTTCCTGCAAAATTTGCTAAAGCACAGAATGTACCTCATAGTGAATAATCAATATTCTGGAATATTTCCAAATTCAGTTTGAAATGTTTAAATGAGACATTAGCCTCTAAAAAATGCAAACAGGAAATAAAATTAATTTACTAAATCTAGGAGGACATAGTTTAAGATAGATTATTTTAGAATTTATTTTGAAATTAGGGCTAGATTCTCCCGTTAATATAACTGTACTGCTGCAGAATGATTGTATGAATACGAATTAAGGTGAAATGCAGCCTGAACTCTGGGTGGGGTTTTTTTGGTCTAATTCAGTTTTGGAATCTGACTGGGTTTTAAATGGTTGGCCCAGCTAATGCAAAGCAGGCAAAGAAACAGCAAAAGCTAAAACATATGCCTGGATGCAGTGAATAAAAAACTAAAATAATCAATTAGCTTTTTATTCCCTGCACTCAGCTCAATAGGAAAATTATAGTCCCTGTATTGAGCTGATAGCTACTCACTGCACAAACGTGATCCGTTTTGGCACAGCTCAACACCTTTGGAAACAGCAGCCAAGACTGCGATAGGTTTGAAACACGGTCCATGAAGAGGGAATCCCCTTACAATGCCAGTTCACACCACTTCCCGTTTGGCTCTGAGCAACGGCGAGTCCCCCACGTGCTGGCACGGCAGGTGACAGCAACGGGCTTCTAAAGGCATGAGCCCGTGTCTCGAAAAATCACCCGCTCATCTGCTTGATTCTAAACAAAAAAAATGGTTTATCTTAGAAACTGTTTATTGTACGGATGACGGCTGTCCTCAAAATCACAGGGATTTTTCAGAAATTCCCTTCAAAAATGTTCTTACAGGTGTTTCGAGATCGGCATTCTGATTCTGTGATTTCAGAATGAGGAAACCTCACCCACCCAACAGGCACACTAGTGGGCAACGGCAGATTAGGCCACACTGCTCAAACCACAGCTGATCTTCTTCTTCAGAACCATACCAAGATACTGATAATCTACCACGTAACAACATGCCTTGCTCAGGTCTGACAAATACGAGAGGTCCTATAACTGTCAAAGCAACAAATAGGTTGGATTTCTGTAAATAAATACTTTATTGAGGGACAATGAAGTTACCAATAGATTTTAATAAATAATCCTGCTCTGAATACAATTTAGATTATCTCAGCTGCGTCACAGGCAGTTAGTTGGTAGAACTGGAAACACCCAAGGTCAAGTTGAACGGGGCTCTGAGCAGCCTGATCTAGTTGGAGATGTCCCTGCCCATTGCAGGGGGGTGGACCAGATGACCTTTAAAGGTCCTTTCCAACCCAAACTATTCTGTGATTCTGTGATTGTTCATTTTCCACTGTGAGATGCTTTGTCCAGTCCCTGGCAACTTCTCTGTTATGCAGAATTTACCATCTCCAGTTTTAGCTTCAGGCTCGCTCAGTCTGTTGGTTTGAAGAATGGAGGTAAGGGAATTTTAGCTTAAATCAGTAAGCTAAAGCAGTAGGTTTTGCTTGTTAAAGTACATTTTTATATCCTTTTCACCGACAAGCTGGGACACCTTCCATGTACAGAAATCTGGCAGAGCACTGTCCCACACCCAGGGGTGTGCTCGTGTGTCCCCAGCGAAAATCCACCTGTGCTTGATCAAACTATCAAAAATGCAATTTGCAGACACTCGGTGCCACCTCTGGATAATTCATTACCTACATTCCTCAAAGATTTCATCTGTATTAAAAGCAATCTGCAACTAAAGGCTTCAGGGGCTTAGCAGGACTTCTCTCACAATTGTTCCTAGTAGCAGCCACGGGCCACTGGCTGTTTAATCTCCACGTAGTAAGTGGTCCACAGAGAGGGTGACAGCCTTCTACTCTTAGTCCATTACCCACATGTCAGAGGTTTGTTCCAGCTCATGCTGATGAACTGTCTGTCTATCAGCTTGATGACACTCTTGAAGGGATTTTTCATATTCTCCATTTGCTTTCTAAGGACAAACAAGCAAACCAGGGAACATCACGCATAAATAAGGCATTTGACTTATGTAGTTGCTGTCACAAAAGTAAGAAAATGTCAGATTAAAGGTTGGAAGTGCAGCAGTAATTCAGTACTTGAGCCTATGAATTATGCTATTTTCTTTAATGATGTGAGCACAGGGTTTACACGTCCTGCCATTTTCTGTCTTCTGAGCTTGTAGCTTTGCAGCCTTAAGGTTCCCAAACATGAGTTTCTGGTGCACCAGCGTTTTTATCTGCAGTACCAGACCTGCAGTCACAGCACACACAACTATAATGAAGAAAGTGCCACTCTCAATGTTTATGTCTCCAAGACTGCCCGAAGAATACATTTTGCATATGTAAATATGCATTTGTGAAACTATCCACCCAACTGGCAAAAACCTGAGGTTAATCTGAGGCTGGCAGAACTTGCAGCCGATCTCATTTTCCAAGTTTATAGATCAGTCTTCATGAAAAAGAAAGGAAAAGATGAGAAGGGAACATCAGCTGATTTTTCTCCAAATAGATTATTACTCACAGGAGGAAATTAATCCAATTTTATGTTTGTTTGGCTTTTTCTTAGAGACAGGAGAACAGCTTTCCATACTTCAAGAAAGATTGTACTGATTCTCTCTGAAGTTCATCGTCTGAATCAGATAAGAAACATGTGGCTGATTTAGGTCATGATTTAATCTCAGATGATGATCTCATTAGTCATTGACTCTCCAACATGTGGTACCTAATTCAATCACAGTGCTTTAGAGACCTTGCAGTTTATTTAGCATCCTCAGAGGAAACAATTGCTTTCCAAAGTAATCCTCGTTTAAAAAACATTCCTACAGTATTCTGCAGAATGCTTAGAACAATTACCTAGTTGTACATTTTTATTTCAGATAAATGAAAATGAAATCAATCTAAGTCAAAGAAAATTTGAGTATTTGGATGTCAGCCTCGTCAAATCCTGTAATGAACTCAATATATTTTGGAAGCGGCAAAATGGGAGAAATAACTTCTACTCCTGACAGATATCAAAGCGTTGTGTTTTCAGAATTTCCACCACGAGCTACTTTGACAGAGGCTTCAAAAGAAGTGAAAATTAGAACACAAAAATAATCTGAGAATATTTCCTATTTCTTTTTGTAGAAATTACTGCTCAGTTTAATGAGCCTTTGACTCCACTGACACTCTGGATGTTACAAGGAGTTTAAAGTCATGAAACGCCTCATAAGGGAGCGACAACATTCTGCACAGAACTGGCGGCTTGTCTCCTCATTATATTTTTTTTAGAGAAGATGCTGCATTCTTTAAAATGTTTTTCTAGTGTCATATTAATGGGAGGCAAAGTCTGTTCTTTAATTAGAATTTTACTGTGGTGAATTAAAAAATACAAGGGCAGAGTATCAAGAGTCTAATAAAACTAAATGAAGACACTATTTTTCCTCTGTATGAAACCCAGCAGCCTTTGCTCTGGCAAAACTTCCATCAATACTTCATTATTATTGTCTAGGACAGGATTGTAATAATAAGATCTGCAAGGAACTTCCTTCCAAATTCTGTCTTCCAACTGGGTAAAACCTCCCTCTCTCTCTTTCAACATCTATAATGGACTTTAGGTGTTTTCATAGACTATATAATGAAATTTTCCTGTAAGGCCTCTGCACAGAAGTACCACAAGTTTTGCCTGCAAGAAGGGGTAGAAACACATTTGGATATGCCTAAAACACAGCAGGACAGGTATAGAGGAAGAGACCAAGCATCCTTCAACCATCAAGTGTTGGAGAGGCCACCAGAGGGGCTCGGGAGTGCTGGCAGCAGCATTGCTATAAGGACACAAACTCTCTTCCCTTTCCCATGTCATTAATGCCAGTTGGTTCTGATCCATAGGGCTAGTCCGGCAACTGCAGGAGGCTGGCCATGCTGGATGCCCTTCAGCTTCATCCTCATCAAGCTCCCTGCACCTGGGCAGGAGAACGTTGTCCATCACCTGAGGAATCTACCATGCTGAAAGCAATCTGATCCAGCCACTGAAGTCACCTTTCCACCTTCTGTGACTGCAGCGTGGTGTTAACTGCACAGGATCGAGTGGGATCAACTCCCTTTGGCAAAGCTCTCCGGGAGACGTGCTCAGCTCTTTATTTTCCACAGCACATAAACCGAGCTTCAGAAGGTCACCCTGCTGATGTTTTGCCAGGGATGCAATACACCTTTATTTGCAGTTAAAGCAGTGCTTAAAGAAGAACAGCTTCTTGTCACTAAAACAGCAAGCCTTAGAGAGCGTGTTCCTTCTCATTCTCATTCACACGCAGGGACGTATGTGTCCCTCCACCTTCCACTGCGTGGGTCAGCATGCAAATTGACACGAGCCAAAAGACTGGCTGACCTGTGGATAAAATGGTACTATCAAGAGAGGCATATGGAAGACATGCTACAGCTAGCTAGCCTGCTTTTGTACCGTAAAGACTCACCTTCAAAGGGACGTATAAGCACATCCCTCATGCACAACTTAACACACAGGACTGACTCATCAGTCATTTTTAAAGTGGTCAATAAGCAATTTATTTTATTGCATTGCTACTGAAACCCAAAAGCAAACACTGTGGATTGTGGGACTTGTCTTTACTCCCAACAGCGTAGCTGTAGAGTAAAAAGAACCACTTCTTCCCCTTTCCCACAGTCCCATCCTAACGTCTCCTACCTGTGCACGGCTCTTCAGCCAAACAATATCAGCTTAAAGGATGCTGTGCCCCAGTAACTGAGTCTAGGAAAAATCTAACCTTCTCGACTGTGAATTCTGTTACCTAAGGACTTCGGGAGAGAATTAGATCAGCAGAAGGCCTGTTGGCCTTTGAAATAGGGGTGTCTTTTATATCTAAAACAGTTCAAAGGCTTACAAAAAGCTACATGCAGGTATCTGCACAATCTACTTGCTGTTCTCTTTTCTTCTAGGCATACTTCAATCTTCACATGGCTCTTTAATGTTACCTAATGTCTTCAAGATATCTTAAATACACTGCTGTTCTTCTCTTATAAACCATTAATAGTAATGTCCCTTTCAGGCACATAAAAAGAAACAATTTTTTTAAAAGGTCTTGCCCTGTGTAACCCAGTAAAAACTACAATGTTCACTCATCAAAACCATACTGTGAGACTCAGCACAGCCTCTGCAAAACCTTCCTTATATTTACTGACAGAAAATAGCAAGTCCAAAACTACTGGGAAAAAAAAGGGCAAAAATACTGAAATACTAGAGTATTACGCCCTCTTTTCACTGCACTCAGGCACTGAGATGTGGGATGTTCTGCTAATAAAGAGATAATCAGAGAGGCAGACAAATCCTGCACAACTTAAATACCAGGAGTCAAAGCATGGATGGCTCTAAGCGGGTAGCAGATGGCAGAGGACACACACCCTGGCACCAGGAGTTTTATGCAGTAAAATCCCAGTGTCCCTGAAGCAGCTCCTTAGACTGCAACACTGCTGCAGCTCTTCTGCACCACTTCTTTAGGATGCTAATGCTGAGCGAGCAAAGCAGCCACAGGTCTTAGAACGTTGATCCAGCAGTTCAGACTCACATCTCAGCCAGCAGCAAAACACACAAGCCCCAAGTGCTGAGCAGAACATACAGACGCCGCCACTGCCCGACTCCCTGTGGCTTCCTCTACGTATTTGTAGGGCTTTGGTTTCATTCTGGAGAACTAGGCAGGAAGATAAAGTCTCGTTTCATATATTATTGAGATTGGATGTCTAAACCCTGATATTTTATTTTGACTTCCAAACATGTTCAAATGTTGGTTCGCAGAAGCATAAATTAATGCCAATTTCTAAACCAGAAGTTGCTCTAAACTGGGAATTGAAACTTTTTGTTATGATGTTAAAAACAGACAATTCTTAAAACTGTTTTACATTTTGAAAAACAGGATGATCAAAACTGTTCATCCTTACAATCATTTGAGGGTTTGCTGAACTGAAATGTTTTGACAAAATCACAACCATATGGAAGCCAGTGCTTTCGGAACAGCTTCGCCCATGGTGGATTACTGCGTTAAGCAATCCGATGTCAGGCAGGCAGAAAACAGTAAATTAGCACTCCACATGTTTTTTCCCCATTGTTTACAAACAATGTGGTAGTGCCTCCAGCATTATCAGTGGGTCAGCTTCAAGGAAACTGGGAAAACTTGCACAGCAGCACAAGTTCCCGGCTCTGCTGTGTCAGTTCTTGGAGGTTCAGTCTCACTTTCAGCAGTCCGAGAAACTGCCTATGTGAAACAGCTTTTTCTCTGGATTAATTTAATTTCTTTCTTTTGCAGTGACAACTGTCACTGAAAAGTAAAAGGGAAAACAGACATATGTGACTTCCTGGTTGGCTGGCAGCATAGGGAAGCGAATGGGATTTTGCTGGAAGAGAACTCAGCATCTGTGCATTAAGGTTTTTAAATGCCAGATTCCCTATAAGGTTCAGATCTATACATTATCCTGGTGGCAGCAGAGCTATATTTTAAAAAGGAAAAGGGAAAAAAGAGAGGCTTTCAGACAAGACCATCATCAAAATTGTCCACTGACCATGCTGTACGGTGCCCATCACAAGCATCTCGGACCTTAAGTGCCCCTTAACAGTCAGAGAATTTCTTTCTATTGACTATAAAAGGTCCTTGATAGGATCTGCTCGCCATGGGTTAAGTTAATGCCATCTGGAAAACGACATCAATGCCACAACTTTTATGTTTCTTTTGCTAAGCAAGGTTCTTTGCTCACTGCTGAATAGCTGAGCAGAGCAAACACCGCGCGCACACACCAAATATTAAATAATCGATGAGAAGAGAATGACATGACCTCAAAACAGACCTTTTTTCTTGCTGATAAACAGGAACCACCCAAGGAAATGTTGAACACCGCCTGATGCTTGTGTAGATGGTGACTGTGTAGTAGACGGGGATTTAGGAATGCTGCTGACACCCGTACACAAATCTGATGACAGAGGAAATTAGCATCCGTTCGTGTCCCCCTCCTCCTTCGGAAGAATTTACTAAAAATAGCTCACCCTTTAAATATTTAAGGGTATCTGCAGAATGTTGTTGTTTTTCGAAAGGGCTCTTTCCTGACTGGATTTTCCTCATCAGGCTTAGTAATCAAGTTGGTTTATTTGGAATGGATAATTATTAGTTGAATAATTAATTATTCAGAGCACGTTACTAAATAAAAGTCAAAGTATGCTGGTATAATAAAAAAATTACAATACACAACAATTTGGGTTCTAAATCGTGCAATAAGGTCAATATGTGTAGGTTTTTTGCACATTTAATAGAATTGCCTCCATCATCAAAGTCCCATGCGAACACTGACTAATTCTCATGGTCCATCTGTGAGCTAGAACATATATTTTATCATCATTTCATAGAAGGGAAACTGAGATACTCAGATTACATTAAACTCCAAAGCTACTCAGAAGGTGAGTGGTAGCACCGAGACAGAACAGCTCCAAGTCCTAACGTCAAAATTTATGCTATAAATACTTCATAGTATATTTCTTCACTACGTTTACAATTCTGTGCTGAATTAAACATACGAAAAAATGATTCTTTTATGTATACAGAGATTAATCTGTAAAGTATTTTTCTGTCTCTCATCAATCATAGTGCTTAAAAAGCGTAAACTTAGCACAAGCCACATCACTGGTATGCAAATGGAAGGGGCGTATTGCTTCGTGCAGGACTTGAACGTCCTGGGGAAGGTGCCCAGCCACGAACGTCCACCACCTCCCCATCAACATCGCTTCAGCCAGTTGTAGATTGGCAAGTGACACTAAGTGACACTCAGGCCACATCTACGCAGCGTTCGGCGACGTGACTGCGGCACGCTCAGGCCCATCGAGCTGGCTGCCATCCCACTCGGCCAGGCAAGGAGAGCAGGGAGGCTCCACATGTTGGCTGTAACACGGGCTACGTGAGAACCACCTACATACCCACGTTGACAACTTGGCCAGTAAAAGCCCCCGCTACCCTCGGCCTCGCTGCTATGGATAATTGAAAAGGCTGGGTAGAAATAATGGGGCTGTCTGCTTCAATCGCCCCTCTGATTGCAAAGTAGATGCAACCTTAATAAATGCTTATTCAGCATAATGAGATTCTAATTAGAGATGGCTAAAACAGTAATCACTTCTTCATTTTCTCTAACTGCATCCCCCGAGCTGCCAGAGTCAAGGCAAGGCAGCGGCTGGGTGCGCGGAGGAAAGGGGCATCTCTCGATCCCAGGCTTCCCAGCTGTGCCAAGCCTCCAGCTTGTACCAGGAAACCACAGGACAGAAGCTGAAGAAAACCTTAAAGTCGTTCATTTACACAAATATCTGGCAATGCAATAAAAAGGTTCCACTTTATCTGATTCTCTCTCCTGGTTTTACAGGTCCCAGCTCTACTGTTCTCTTTGAGGGGACGCAGGATCCTCCAGCCACCGTTTGCTTCTATTTTCTTCCATCACAATTATCACTGCTTTTTATGGACCTGTGCCCATCTCCTCCCCAACTTGGGCTCGAACAAAACAAAACCTGAGCTAAGTGACACGATATTTGCTGCAAGATTTTCCGCAGGCTGCACTGGGACCTGGTATGTATTGTTTCCCTGTTGATTACCAGGGTCACAGAATTGGAATTTTTGAAAGGCAAGGGATCTAAAAGGCAGTAAAACTACACATACAGAGATGGGTGGAGATTCTTCAAATATTTGTTAATTAAAATTGTTAAATGTAAAAAGAATAAAGTTCCCCAGAAAGACTTGTCCTTATAGAGACCTCGTTTAATTTAAGTTTAAATGCTTTATTGTTCTGTAACTTGCATATATGCAGACTCCTCTATTTGGCACAGCCTTAATTTATGTCAAACTAAAAGAGTTCTAACATTTTCTGTTAGGGAGCTGGTGTAAATCCTGAAGAAAGCTTAAAAAAAACCCTCTACTGTTGACTCATTTCACTCATCCCTAGGCAGATCTGAAAAAAAGGAAGACTTGAAAGCAACATTATGAGCCCCAGAATTATCCTTGACTCTTGAAAGGCACACAGAAAATTAAATCGGGGGATCAGTATTAAGGTAGTGGAAATTATTGGATCTGT
This sequence comes from Tauraco erythrolophus, assembly GCF_009769465.1. NCBI lineage: Eukaryota > Metazoa > Chordata > Aves > Musophagiformes > Musophagidae > Tauraco > Tauraco erythrolophus. The sequence continues at coordinate 2,834,899 of NC_141478.1, read as the reverse complement.
GCACTTAAAAGATTGAGAAGGTGACTCCCCACTGAGACTTGAGAACACAGGTGCACATAATTTTAAAAATCTGCATTTTTAACCTTTTTATATTTGTTAGCAGAGCAAGGAAGTTGTTGAGGAACTGCAGTAAACACGGCAATTCAATCAGCTTCTCCCAGACTCCATCTCACAGCTTTTCAATTCTTTAACCCAACGGGTCAGTCGATCATGGAAAGACCCTGGCAGCCAGCAATCCAGCAGCTAAGCAGAGCTGAAAGCAACACTGGAACACTCTTTCAGCAACTGCATAACAAAATCTCTTAATTCACTGCAACGGTGGCTCTGGCCACCCATGTTCACGGTCGTTGTTGAAACCAATGTCCCATTCTCTGCTCTTCCTCTCAGGAATTGCAAGGGGACCTGAGTAAAAGAGCTGAAGCCAACTTTTAATAGCAGTCTGGATTCAAATTTTAGAAGTCTGGTGTCAGTTTATGTACATTTTTTAAAATACAGGGCGCTACATTCAAAAATGAATGGGTGATAAGGCTATTTTTTTTATTTTTTTTTTACGTTTCTAAAGCATGTCGGGGGTGAACACAGATTTCAAGGTGTTACTTTTGCCTGCTCCAGTCGAGAGACTTCACGCTAACTCTTAGATCTATGGACTCTTTAAACCATTACAACCTCATAATGCAAATACTCTGAATTTCATTAAAAATCAAAACACCACTTGACTGCCAAGCAACAACAAGCACATTTTATGCATAAGAGAACTAATTCCATCTTCTAAGCCTCTGAAAAAAAATAGTAAACGTAGCTCATCATAGCTACACCTAGAAAGATAACCTCGCCATTGATTTCTGTCTGCCCTGCAATTACAGGCGAACCACTGCGATGACTGTTTACATCTCACTTATGGCAACAGGGCCCAGTTGCGGACTGGGGCTCCCACGCTGTCAGCCATCCCATACACAGAACAAATATTGCAACAAAGACTTACGAAGCAGATACACTAATTAAAATCCTGATGCAAAGACACCACTTGTTTTCCAAACGCAGCCTTATAACCCAATTTATCTTCAGATTCGTGCTGGCAACACACCGTCCAGCTGCCAGCCACGAAATACTGCCAGGTGGAATCTTAGTAAAAAAGATGTGAAACCGTCGATCCAAGTCCTTGTTTTCTCAAGTCTCAGTTATCGTCACGTTTTCCTTCTGGGAGATCTTTACGACGTCCCATTCGGAGCGCAGCTCACCCTGGGCGTAGCTGCCAGCATTCCTCCTCGCAGGGTCCGACTGCTTGAGCAAATCCACCTCGTTTCACACTATTTACACTAGTGCTACAAAATTCTTCATTGACGCCAAGGTTTTACAGCCTTATTTTAAGGCGCTCAACAGTTGTGCTCAAATATATCTGAAAGATCTTCCATGCCATCCATATGTTCTCAATTGTCAGGGAGGTCAACACTGGCAGCTTGCTCAGCCCACCTGAGATACAACCATAAGTCTTCGGAATTGGGGCTTTTAACAACTCTGCTTTTCCCGATTCTTGTGCAAACCACTCAATCTGTCCTGGCATTTAAACGAAAGACATTTTTATCTGCTGTTACTTTTGACTGTTGGAAATATAATTCAACGAAATACTGTTATTGTAAAACACCTTAAAAACCAGTTTTAGCTCTAGAAAAACTACATTAATTGGATCACATTAATCTTTTTTATTAGCACATCTGGCAATGGTACTTTGATAATTCGCAATGATCTAAATAATACAGCAGTTAAATCTGCAGACCAGTTAATTTTAACTTCAAAACCAAGGAATGCTTAAGTACTGTTTTCCTACCAGCATTTCACCACCCCATTAAAGAAGAAAATACTTCCTGTTTTACAAAGGGCCTTAGCCAAATTTAATTTATAGCAATCATAATCAAATAGCTGAGGGCTTTTTTTCCCCCTACATATTTTAAGTTAGACATAGTGGAGCAGTTAAGATTTTTATTAGGTTTTGATCTTGCATTTTGTGAAGATGGCAGGAATTAGTTTTCACTGAGACTGATTTCCCAGGTTATCAACTACTTACTGCACTCCAACATAGGGAAAGGTGTTCCTGAGCAAAATAAGGAGATGAAAAATCTAATAATAAAGGCGTCAGGGCTTACACAAATAATGTCCATTACAATTCACAGTGGGCTAATGAAAAGCCATTGTGCAACACTTGGAAAGCACGCTGTGGTATCAGGAACTCCCTGAGAGCCTGATGGCAGAAAACAACAGCGAAGCTTTTCTCGGGAGAACACCTGCACACTCCGTTCTTAAATCTCACTGGTGGGCACAAATTTTTGAGAGAAGCTCAAAGACATTCATCTTGTATCGCCGGTCCTACAAGTCTGCCATTCATAAGTCAGTTTCTATAAAAAACCAAAAATACATGCCGAAGATATCCCAAAAATCAGCAGAGAGAAGGTTTATGTTTGTATGCACAGATTGGCTAAGGACTACGTACAGTGTAATTGCCTTGGATCACTTTATTATACATCTGTCTATCCGTAAAGTTTTCCATATAAAAGATTTATCTTATAAGTGACCTTTTAGCAATCAAATCATCGTGAGTTTGATATTCCACCTGGAATACTGCGTTCAGCTCTGAAGTCCTCAACATAAGAAGGACATGGAGCTGCTGGAGCGGGTCCAGAGGAGGCCACAGAGATGAATTGAGGGCTGGAGCACCTCTGCTATGAAGACAGGCTGAGAGAGTTGGGGCTGTTCAGCCTGGAGAAGAGAAGGCTCCGGGGAGACCTTCCAGCACCTAAAGGGGCTACAGGAAAGCTGGAGAGGGGCTTTTGACAAGGGCGTGTAGTGATAGAACATGGAGCAATGTCTTTAAACTGAAAGAGGGGAGATTTAGATCAGAAACATGGAATAAATTCTTCCCTCTGAGAGTGGTGAGGCACTGGCACAGGTTGCCCAGAGAAGCTGTGGCTGCCCCATCCCTGGCAGTGTTCAAGGCCAGGTTGGATGGGGCTTTGGGCAACCCGGTGCAGTGGAGGGTGTCCCTGCCCATGGCAGGGGGGTGGGAACTAGGTGATCTTTGAGGGCCTTTCCAACCCAAACCATTCTATGATTCTATGATTCTATGATTCCATTATATAATTGGGAAACTAGTTTACCACCAATGAGTAGTAAAACTACATTATATTACACAGCACCTCCAGTTACCAGTCACACATTTACCCTATAACTACTCATCCTTTTTGACCTCAGATCCTTCATGGGTGTGAAAGCTCAAAGAAAATACTTGGCTGTAGCTTGAGCAAACCACAGGAGTATGTTGATCCAAAGTATTCCTGCACTTTGATGCTGCTCTACTCTACTGAATGTGCGCAAGCAGAACTGGGGGAAGAAAGCAAGGGTGGAAAGAATTAAACAAAGAAAAGAAAATCACTGAGACTTGGAGAAAAGGAGAAAATGTACACAAAGAAAGAACAAAGAGGGAAATAGGTTAAAAGAATGAGAAGAAAACCCACATAAAATCCAGAAATAACAGAGAGAAAAATAAACAGCTGAAAGGAAAGATGTACATTCCTGCTGTCCTTGCAAGGAGCGTTACCAAGGGCTCCCTGCTTTACTGTCCCACATAGTGTGTCCCTGAAAATAACGAAGGTCACCAGCATATTAGAGGAAGTAGCCAGCAGTGAGTAGCCCCGTTACAACCGCCCCCGAAATGATCAATTTGTTTATCCTTGTTAACTGGAAACAGAAAACAATGTGATACTGGGACGGGCTCCATCTTGCTCCCCACGGCTTTCCTTCCCCAGCTGCTTCCTCTCCCAGTGACACAGGCAGGAGTTTTGGCTTTTACTCTTGGATAGGCAGGGAATGATGACTAACTGCAACAGAACACATAACTGCTTCTTGCACACACAACATCTCACGCCTGATTTCCTGGAGCTGCACTAGCAAGGTTTGTATAAGTCAATTTTTAAAACTCAGGACAGCATTAAAAAACTGACAAATGCCACTCGGTCACGTCCACGTTGTCACAGTTATTGAGGCCTCCGGAGAGAGTGTCAAAGAAATAAAGCCAATTTCTTTTTTTGCTTAATTCGTGTCAATTGATTTCCTATTTTTAATTAATAATTCTAATTATGATGCAGCAAATTTACCCAACAGACACAACTAGTTTAATCAGCACGTATTGATTGTAACAGTAGAATTATCCCAATGTTCCTGACACCATTGATTTTCTGTTGTGCGACTGTAGGAAAAGAGAAGCGGGACTGAATCTGTTGTCAGCTCCCCGTGCTGCGGAGCCCTAAGCTATGAGTTGGTGCTCCTGACCTTACAAATAAAAACGCAGACATTATCTACTGCTTCAGCACTTCAGAGAAGGAATCTGGTGGTCAAGTTATGACACAAATAAGGGGGTTTAGTCACAGCGATAGCAGCAGGAAAATAAAGCTGGTAGGCACCGATTTGAAGAAAAAAGCAAATGGTAAGATAGCAGTTAGAAAAGTTTTTGTAAAACTGAGCTAAATCGGTTGCTTTAAGTTCCAAATTTGTACTAATTTTGGACAAGTCCCAAAGCATCAGAGAGAGTTGGGACTGTTCAGCCTGGAGAAGAGAAGGCTCCGGGGTGATCTTATCACAGCCTTCCAGTACCTAAAGGGCCTACAAGAAAGCTGGAGAGGGACTTTGGACAAGGGCGTGGAGTGACAGGACAAGGGACAATGGCTTTAAACTGAAAGAGGGGAGATTGAGATCTAAGGAAGAAATTTTTCACTCAGAGGGTGGTGAGGCACTGGCACAGGTTGCCCAGAGAAGCTGTGGCTGCCCCATCCCTGGAGGTGTTCAAGGCCAGGTTGGATGAGGCTTTGGGCAACCTGGTATAGTGGAAGATGTCCCTGCCCATGGCAGGGGGGTTGGAATTAGATGATCTTTGATGTCCCTTCCAACTCAAACCATTCTGTGATTCTATGATTCTATGATCTTCTTAACTTGAAACACATGCTTAAATACTTGTGGTAAGCATTTCAGTACATTTTTGAGCCCAAGTCTAGCATTTTTCTGTATTTTTTTTTCAATAGCTGTGCTGTGAAGGTGCTCACAGGGCAGCAGGGTGGGATGGCCATTGGTGCCTGTTCACACACAGCCAGTGCTCACTCCGATGTCATTGATGTCCCTGTATGACTGTCCCCATCAGCAGCTCACCATCGCTGGCTCCAGAAGCAGTGCACTGGGGCGAGAAAGAAAAGGGAATTTACAGAGAAGGTGTAGTGTGACCCAAGCTCCTGTTTAGCCCTTTTGTTGGACTCATTGAGAATTCCTGCAATTCTGTGCTCTGCAAGCTCCAGATTCTGCAGAAATGATGCAAACAGCCACCTGCAGTGGCACAGGGAATTTTTAACCATTTGCAATTTAAACGTTGCAACTTTGAAGGTGTACAAAGGCTTTGCAGCAAATCTGCTCTCCAGCGTGCCCCGCACACCTCCCCAGGGACCTCCGCTTTCCTGACCGATGTCAGAGCACAGAGCTATGGCACATAAAACACCACGGAACGAGTGCTCCTAGTTCATGGGTGTGGAGTAACTAATAGCTCCCGCCTGTGATTGCCTCATTTAACAATCTTTTATAGTAAAGAAATCAAAAGCATCGGAATCCAGAGGAAAACAGCAACTTCTCGCTAGCAGGACAGAACACGCGTGTATAATGACACGGACTGTAACTGAGATGGGTTTGGAGGAAACCTCTGGATCCAAGCTATTCCCAGGTTTGTAGGCAAATACTTGATGAGGTCTGAATGCCGGGCCAAACACCATTACGGAATGGAAAAGGAAAAACAACGTGGATGCTGCTGCCTGAATGCACCAGGAAGGCAGAGACATGTCACGCTGTGCACCGTAGGGAACACGGGTCAGAGTGTTCTTCTACCTGAAGCACAGGGAGGAACAGCCTGGGACTGGGACCAGCTTTTGCAGAGAGGTGTGAAAGTATGATTTTTTAATCTGCTCGTTTCATTGCAGAGCTAATCATAGTCTAGCAGAAGATAATTTACCAAGTTTCCCCTTATTTGGTTTTTCACAATGGTTGATAATGCAAGCAGATTTAGCAGAAAAGCTGCTGTTGAAGAGGAGAAATCACTAGTAATAGAAAAAATACAATTTTTCCTATAGCTGTTAATTCATATTAAACGTTTTCTGTTTCTGCTTACTCAAACTATAGTGTGTCAGTAATAAACATGTGATTATACTAGTTAGATTTTGGCTAAAATATTTGGAACAGTAGAATTGATAGATAATTACAGTAACAGTTATTTGTTCCCTGCCAAACCTGCAGTAAGGCACGCCTGCCTGCAGAGTTATGTCTTTTTAAGCACAAAAAGATAAGCACTACACATCACACACTTTGAATAAAGAGAAAGTTTTCCTATGGCCAGCATTTCAGAAGTGGAAACAGACTGCAGTTTGATACAAACCATATCTATTTATGTAAAATGGGGTTTTAATTGGAGCTACTTATCCCTGTGATATAAACGAGGCAATGAGAAATGAGTGATGCACTCTGGTAATTATTGTTATACCACCTTGCAAACTACAAGAAAAAAATATCTTTCATGTACATAATGGCTGTTTAAATTTTAATAAGATACAGAACTGCACTTCAGTAGGCAAAATATTAATGTTACATTTTGGGCAATATTTAAATTTAAATACAAACAATATTTAACTGAAAAATCAGAATATATGAGGAATTCTGGGCGGATTTATTGAAGTGATAAACAGATTGATTTTGGAAACGGACAAAAGAAAGTAAAAAATGCATTAGCTAGTTATTTTTCGCAGTGGCAAAGTACAAGCATGACACAGCACAAACTCATTGTCTCCTCAAGTACAAAAAGTGGCAGTAAGTACGACGGCATAGATACACACGGTCTCATAGTAGTCACTGGTGCTGCTTCTTTATTTCCACCTAACAGCAAAGGTTAAGAGTGCAAAAACAGTTTCTGTTCATTATTACACAGAATGAAGAGCAATATAAATTCTTAATCATTGTTATACCTATGGGGAAAGTAAAGCAATTCTGTTTATTTAAATGAAGTGAGAGTTGGGCACTAAAGCCATCCTCTTCTTCTCCAGCTATGGAACGATGCCCCACCAGCACGTAAAAATGCACCGGTTCTCTCCATCACAGCTATATCAGACTTTCCGGAAAGCTGAACAGCCAATAAGGCTCAAAAAGGCTATTACAGAGTACAAGGCTCCAACACTGCAGAGACACCAAATGCAATAGTCCTATTATAGATAAAGACAGAAAAAACTGCAGAAAAGAGGCTGTCTATACGATCAACCAACGCGTCATTTGTCAGAAAAGAAATGTCTAGGCTCTCCTGAAAAAAATACCAAGAAGTTGCTTGTAACAGAGGAGTGTATTGAATAAAAGACCAAAGCAATCAAGACTTTCTGTGGTTATAATCTCATTTGTGCATTGACAGTATTTCAGTCAATAGACTGTCATACACTAGCTAAGAGTTGCATTGTAAAAATGTTTGGCCCATCATATCAAATTTCATAGCTGATGCCCTACAAGGTCAGAGAATGGAATCATTATTCTTAATAGGGTGATTGATCAAGCCGTAAATCCAGAAAAATCAAATTTTACTTTGGTGTCTCCTATAAAGAAAAATGAAAAAAAAAAAAAAAATTCAATTCATACATATCATCATTTCTAGCAACCAGATCACATTGCATCAGGAAAATCAGTGGCCTACTCTGCATATAAAGCATGATCTCACTTGGATTGAAATCAAGAGCAAGTTCTCACTCTGTCTTAGGGAAGCAGAGGATGACGAAGTGGAACAGACAGGTTTTGCAGGGGCTAGTTCATAATTCTACGCAATTCTGGATGCGGATTACCACATCCTGAATGTTACTATTGGACCCAGGAAATGCAAAAGCAGAAAAGGAAGCTCGGCTTTTTCTCCCCCACTTTACCAGCTGCAGTTCAATCCAGGCAGTGAGAGGTTTTCAATATATCTGCTTAACTCACACCTCCATGAAAGCAGGGTCAACACAGTACCTGGGATGGGTCAGACTCTGTGCATCAGGGATGTCAGTCCCCAAGTTTTCTTTTGTTTATAGAACCTTTCAGTACACCTGAATCAAGTATGAGAAACTGAATGAGATCCTCGAATCCTGTCATTTGGTTTCAGTTTGTATTCTAGAATCACAGAATCCTAGAAACTACGAAACATAGAAATTATGGGACAACTGGACAACAGAATAAAGGAGAGAACAGTGCTGCTGACCAGGGAACAGGAGCAGTCGCTCTCAAACCACGACAGGAACTCACTGCACTGCACATTTTTGTATCGCATTGCAGGCTTCGGAATACAACTGAACGGCTTGGCTTTGGAGGCCCTTGTCACTGTAAATGCAATATTAATGAGCATATTGATCTTCCCCAAACAATCACACGGATATGAATAAAAAATAACCCTAACTGTCCTAATTCTCCAGGGACCTTCCTAACCCAGCTTTATTTAGCCACCAAAAAAAGAGGAAAAACACCCAAAGTACAAGACACTAACAAATTGTGAAACATGGATCAAAGGCATTTTTCTTAAATCCCTGATTTGATCAGTTCAAGATAAGTCCCTCTTATATTCCAGTAATCACCTGGATACAGGGTTTAGCAACTACCTCTAATTATAGAGATGTTGAGCAGTGATTTTTTAAAGTGAGAGTTAAGCTGGGAAGAGCTTCTTGACTGGAAGCCAGTGTGCTCAATCAATTAAATCATCATAAGAGAAGAAGAACCAGACCAAGGGGGGAACACGTATGTGAGGCTGATCATTAGTACAACCAAACTGTCACCTCAGTGTAGGCTGGAATGTGGCCATGGAAGTAGATTGATGGATGAATTTCACTCAGCAGAGAGCAGCCCACAGTGAATTGCTGATAAGATCTCAAAATAAATCTAACAATATTACAAGCCAAGGTGGAACTGCAGCCTCTGCAGCCCTGCTTGTAGCTCACAAGGTAAGCAGGTCCTCCTGTCTGCCTAGCCTCAGGGGGCTTTCCTGGTCTGCAGGAGACTCTTCTCCCCATGTTCCTGGGCTGTTTGCATAGCGTTAGTGAGATGTTACACAGCAACTCATGAAAACTGAAAGTGAAGTGAGTTTAACAGGCCTGGAAAGATTTGGCTGAGTTTGTGTGACTCAAAGATGCTGATTTCCCCTCTGTTTTTCTAGATGACAACTTCATGTCTGCCAATTAGAGGAAGGAGAAACTCTGTTGACTGGAACCACAGCAATCCAAAGCAAAAATGCAATGGTGGGATGTAAGGGACCTAAGGATTAAGCTGTCTGGCCGGTTGGTTACTGGCTTCATGGATACTATGGTAAATATTGACCTGCAGAAGACATAGAAAGAGGAGACAGATGCCAGACAGCTCACTGGTCAAGGTTTCTTTCATGTGTTTAGCAATTTAAGTCCTCAGTACACAAGGGGCATTTTGGTTTAGGCTCCCTCAGTAGAAGGAGAGACAAAGAACCCCTGACCCTTTAGGTACATGGAGCCAAACCCTAAACAGGCAGTGGAAAATTCATAGTGAATTCAACAGGTGCCCACAAAGTCCAAAGAAAGAGGAGGCCTGGTCTGCTGTCCTGATCCTCTGGCTTGCAAGCTACAGTGATGTCATTCTGAAATCAAAAATTGGTGTATAATTCATGAGAAGATACGTGAACAGCCTTCATTCCTCACTTAGAAAGGAAGCTTGTGCTGGGAGAGATGCTGGGCTCATTCCTGACTATTACACAACCAAGGGAATGGCTCTACAAATGATTATAAAAATCATGATTTAACTCCTGTGGGAGCTCAAAGACTCACAGGTATGCACCACTCTGAAAAAGCACGAGCTGTGAGACTTGAAATGTCTCTTTTTGTCACTCTGCTGTAAACAGATTTTTTTGGAATAGGATATCCAAACAGAGAGATTTTTTGCCCAAGACTGATAAGATTTACACCTGGTGATTTCTCTCTGGCATGGACAAAGCTCCCACATCCCCCTTAATAGGACAGTGCACTCTAATTAAGACTGTGGGTAGTGAGTTGGCTTTCTACAGCATGTAAAATCTATAAACCAAAGCCACTTATACAGCTGCCCACTAAACCTCACACCCCTTTAAAGGAATGCTGAGACCTTCCCCAAACCATTGTAATATTTCTGTTCCAAGAGTTTTTAGTACTGGTGATATATGGCCAACCTGAGAGCAGGAGGAAGACTTATCCATGAAGCTTGAGCTAGCACAAGGAGAAGTATAAAAGTCCTCATAATTATGTGTCTCCCTTAAAGATGACAGTCTCCATTTCCTAGTGTCCTTAAGCTGCCAGGAAAGAGAATGGTTTGTGGCACGCAGATGCACAGGGCTGCAAAGCCCAATGTAAACCTCACTAAATAAATTAAAATCTTTCCACTGACCTAAGCTGGCTCTATTAAAACCAAAGCACTGAACTGAATCCAGATGCATGGAAATGAGGTCCCAAATTTTTTTCTGGAAATCATACTGGACTCCCTTCCACGCTTCTGGGGTCTAAGAGCATTTGTGTCTCTTCTCATGTTGCCCTCTCGCCTCTGAGAGATACCTCATCAGCAGAAAAGGTATCACATTTGTTCTTCATCACTTCACTCCTGAGAAATTCTCCTTTGCTGCAGCAGATGAGGAACTTGGCAGCAGGGAGGCAGCAGGTGTGCTGAACGCCGCTTTCATCATCCCTCACACCGACCACTCTGCCTCATTAGTTATAGGCGTACCAGTAAACCAGCCATGGGATGGGGCCAATGTTGGCGTGCGACTGCCCAGAATACTCGACTGGTATCACACTGCTAGGCCAGCATGAAACAGTATTTCTTCAAATCATGTCCAGGTACGACGCAGGGGTCAGCAGAGCCTAGGGACTAATCCCAGTGGGCAGGCTGGATGCAGCCAGTTCATTTGAGAGGATGCTGATTTGAGCTGTATGGACATGACCAAGGCTGTGCCAGTTAACCTCAGGGTCAGAAAATCACCTGGCCCGACGACATGCCTGCTGTTTCCTTGGATCCCTTTGTTTGGCAATCCCTAAGTGTCATCTCCTGCCTTACACCCAGATCTTTCAGCTCTCAGAGCCCAGGTTAGGAAAGTGCCTACGAAAAGCAGCACAACCCTGTGCAGACACTGTGGAGATACACTTCACCATCCCTCTAGAAATGTTAAAATAATTTGTCAGATGGTTTAAATCACTCTGTATGAATCTGTGTCCTCATCAATACTCACCATGCTGCCAGTTTTTCTATCATTCACAAATTCTATCTGCAGTGATTTTATATTTACTTCTAGACCATTAATGTAAATATTGATAGGAGTGAGTCTAATACCAGAAGCCCACTAAATATACATTTGATGATTATTCCACACTGACAGCTGCTTTTTGAGATCTGTCGTTTAGCTCATATTCCATTTTTTAATGCATGTTATTAATATACTTGTATAGTGCTTATTTTTTAATCAGAATATCCTTTAGAATTGCATCAAACATGTCAAATTTATTATATTTGCAGAGTTACCTTAATTAAACTAGTAACCAAATCTGTGATCTCATCGAAGAATAAAATCAAGTTTGTGTAGAATGACCAATTGCTTGTGAAAAACTCCTTTGAATTCCTATCTTTTAATTTTTCATTGATTGAATCCAATTAGCAACATAATTCATTGTTTTTCCTTCTGGAGTTAACAACGTCTTGTCCGAAATCTGCTCAGGACTGTGAAAACATGCAAGGTGTCATTTATTGTTTATTAAAGACATTTTCTAAAATTAGAGGACACTCTGGAGGAAGAAGCCTGAGAACTTGCCACAGAGGCATCCAGAACAGCGACTTAGTTGCTGGGCTGGCATATCAAGAAAGCTCAGGGGGAAGGAGGAATATCTGAGTCATCCTCAAAACTCTCCCTTTTCCAGGTCTCAAGCACAAATCAAGGAGCAAGAGGGAATCGTTCACGCGCTGCTTCAGCGCAGGCAGAGATGGATTTCGAGCGGCACCGTGCTCCCCAGGCCTCTTGCTCTGCAGCAGGGCCAGTGGGCAGGGACTGGCAGACCTCTGCCCTAAGGGCAGGGCACAGATTTAATAGCGTTGGGTACTGAGGTGTGCGTGGGCAGCAAAGCAGCTAGGGCTTTTTTTCTCCAGCTCACTCTCACTTGATCCCGTTTTCACAAAGGAATATGATTAAGATGTAAGTTGTTTAGATTCATTTTTAATATCTCCTGATCAAAAGTGGAAGCTGAACTAGCGTGTCAGAAATTACTTTGCTATCAAAGAGAGAGAAAGAAGAACAAATAGTTTAATTTGCTTCTTGTCTTTCTTGGCTTGGGATTTTGAAGCAGATGTTCATATGCAAACACAAAAAAAACATCGTCAGCCCAAGTCTGAGCACAGATCGCGTGGTTCAGAGAGAAGATGTATAGTGAGGACAAGAACAGCATGCTTCCTGCTTGTAGTGTCACAAGAATGTCACAGGCAGTGGCCTATGTAAATTGCCTGAACGTGGGAAGGAAAAAAAAAAAGAGACATCTCTAAAAAGGAACAAAATACTTGAAGTAACTCATACTCATAAAACATAGAATCATAGAATCATAAAATGGTTAGGGCTGGAAGGGACCTTCAAAGATCATCTAGTCCAACCCCCCTGCAAGGAACAGGGATATCTCCAACTAGATCAGGTTGCTCAGGGCCTTGTCCAACCTGGCCTTGAACGTCTCCAGGGATGGAGCATCCACCACCTCTCTGGGCAACCTGTTCCAGTGTTCTACAACTCTCACGAGTTGTAGAACATGTGTAAGTATGCTGTTTCAAGCATACCCATAGATCTGAAAAATAGGAAAAATACTGAGTATTATAGTAAGATTTTAATGACAATCTTAAGAGACAAAGAAGCAAGCAGTAGTAAAAGACAGGGGCTGATTTCTGGATCTTAAGCTGATGAGGTCATGGACGAGCACATGGGCTAGCACATGGGCTAGCACATGGACTAGCACATGGACTAGCACGTGGACTAGTGTGTGGACTAGCACACGCAAAGCCCTGAGTACTCGTAATAGGGGAAACAGACTCCTCCTATCACCCAAACTCAAAAGGGCTGAAATGTCAGATTTTCAAGAGGGTTTTGGTTCTTCTTGGTCTGCGTACATGTCGAGGAATGAGATGTGATAGCTGAATTGTGGAAAGCCAAGCCAGACACCAGGGACAAACGCCACCAGCAAGGAATCAAACTGGAAGATGTGTGATGTTCCACACACGCACTGTAACGCGCAACCTGAGCGAAAACGTCCCATTGCAGCAACTACCACCACCGTCCCACCCCCCGTGGGAAGAGGCAGACCGCCTGCCAGCAGAACCTCCCGGTGCTCCCAGACTGCCTCCAAAGCAGGCAGTGAGCTGAACTGCTTGGAAAGAGGGAACCACCTCTCCTCACTGCTGCCCAGGACGGCACTGGCACGAACGCGGGCACAGGCGGAGAGCTTTCAGAGAGTAATCCCACCCTGTTCCCTTCCACCGTGGCATCATCACAGATGCACATTATCATCGATCCTGGTATTTTCTGTGGGTTTATGATTTTTAAAATGCTTTTTGCACATTAAATCTCCACTTCTTTTACAAGAACCTCGGGAAGATCCCTAAAAAGACTTGCCAACTATGATGAATATGGAAGAAGGAGGAGAAGCAAACTATGAATATTAACAAGTAAAAAGACTTAAGATTTGGATATAAATCTGGGATGCTTAACCCCACAGCAAGGCAGATCCTGAACTCCTGCCATTTAAAAGCCTGTTCTTGTAAGCGTGGCTACAGACCCAGAACACACAGGCATGAGTTACACACGTGCACATAGCACATCCTAACGGATTTCATGGCGACGTTGCCGAACAGTTACCTCTCTGGCTAGATTTCTGTGAATGCCAAAATGTGTCACGAGGACTTTTCTATCTCATAAGGTTCAAGTATACTTCATGCACTTACATCCTCAGACCTCACAGAGGTCTAGTTACAGCAATCGCATTCACCACCGCATCATGTTATAGGCCAAATACCTCTTCCACCCTTGCTTCTAACTATGTTCAGGTTTCATATGGGAAATGAAAACGTTTTCAAATGTCTCTCTGTGCTTAGGTAGAGATTGGTAGGTCAGAATTTGCTCTGCATTAACCAGGCATAAACTGAAGGCAAAATCTGGCCCTTCATACAATAGGATATTTTTGGCATTGGGCCCAGAAAAGAACAAAAGAACAATTGTCTGGATTTAATCAGTTGGTGTTAGTTGGCAGCACAAGAAGTCTTTATGCAGGTATTTATTTGTCCCGGCAATAACAAGAATATTGGAATTTATATCCAGGAGATAAGAGAGCACCTTGTCACTCAAGCACAGCTAACAAGGGAATCACTGTTTGGCGCAGACATGTAAATGCCAAATTCTCAGTCTGGTTATTCTTGTAAATTCCATTTTTATGACCTCTCATTTTTAAAAATGGTCTCTTAATTGATTTTTAATTATATTTTACAATGACATTTAACTCCATGTACTTTGTAAATATACCCACACATATGACAACATATATTGAAGGAGCAAGCACCGACACATTAGAGGTACTATCTTCACAGACTGCACTAAGGAGAAATTCCAGCGCTCTCATTAGACGTTTGGCATAAGGAAGGGAGACCAAATTCATCCTGGGTATAAGTAGGTGCAGTTCTACCACAGGCAGCTGATGGCAGCCAGTTGCTCCTCAGAGTATTAAAGTCACACATCACCAACCCAGCAGTGCAGAGGAGCACGGCTCCTTCCCGACAGCCACCGAAACGTAACGGGAAGGTACGTCCAACGGTCACTATCTCACCCAGCCACAGGGTGATTCCAAGCAACCTCTAATCTGCTTCAGCACGAAGCAGCTGGGGAGTTGATGGTTGCTGAAAATAATGTGCTATAACATTTTTCACTTACATAGTGTGTGCTATTTATTACAAGGGGCAAAATACAACGCCAAAGTGTTATTTAACCTAAAACATAAACAACACAGGAATTCTTTAACAAATGAGTCACAGCTGTCTGACTTACAGACCAAGACAGCAGCCCAAACCTTAGGAAAGGTAAGTTCCTTTTAGAATGAAGCTGAGAGACACGCTCGAGGAAATGTAAATGGTGTTACTCGGCTTTTGCTTAAATACGGAGCGAGACAAAAATGAGTGATAACTTCCAAATCTGAGCCCTGACTGATTGTTGAAATTTGTTGAAGTTTGAAAGTTGAAATTTAGCCAGGAAACACTGAGCGAGTGCTGGTTTAACATAAAGTTCCACAAGGTCTGTAGTGGTCACAAGAGGTCAGGACATCTCTTTTAACTCAGCAACACAATGTTAGAGAAAAGCAGAAGGCAACTCATCTCGTGTCTCCAGTGTGGTGATTTGGAGGTGTCAAACAGCAGAGCCTGAGCATCAGGCAGGGCTGCAGGACACGGTGCATCATGAAAAGACACAGCACTATAAATTGCATCCATCCAGTTGCCTAAAACACAGGATTGGGACAGGTCTAAAAAGTTCACCCAGTCAAAAATAACAAATGACAAAATCCTGGGAAGTCTGAAGCACTGTATGAAACTACTTAATTCCTTTGAGTTTCTGGCTCAGCATCCCCCAGGTTTGGTGTCCAAAGCATTATGTGCCATTCAAGAGAGAAACCATGCACAGGGAAAGGCTGGAACCAGCACCCTCAGACCCCGCCACCCAAGGCACCCTACGTTAGCCATCGGATTTGTTGGAAACCACTCACTGTTGTAGTTGCTGTTCCCACTAGTCTCTGCCGGTGCCGTGCTGTGCTCCCCCGGCCCTTCAGAGGTGGCCCTTCCTGACATGGAATGGGGAGAAAAAGGGAGGAGACGAAACAAAGAAAGGGAAGAAGGGGACGTGGGAGGGTAGAAGGAGGGAAAGGGAGCATCTGTAACCAAACTCTTCCAACAGCTTCGTCCCACGCTCACACTGAGTGCACTCAATGGCAGCTTTGCGTTGGCCCTAGCTGGCTCCAGGTCAGGCATGACAGGGCTGTTTCACCCAAAAGCAGGTTGGCCCAAGGGCTCCGGAGCAGGCAGGCTCCCGGTTTTCCAGCCTGTCCTTCAACTGCAGTTGCAGGCAGCTGGAAATGTCAACAAACCTGCACTACAAAAATCATTTTCCTCTTTTCCCTTCCACTGAAAATGCCTCTTTTTTATTGAAAAAAATAACAATTTCTGACTGAAATTGAAATTCTATTTCTTTCTTTTAACAATTAGTCAATATTATTCTGCCAAAAGTGATTTTTTTCCCCAAAGTTCAGTTCCCCATAGAAAGAACACCATGACAAAACTTGTAAATGAGTGCTATTGATACATTTTATGGAGAATGAAAACGGTAACTTGAAAAATTCCACTCCCTGTGCATTTTTGAAAGCTCTGCGTAACCTTTTTGAAGTCAGCAGGATAACAACGGGTGAAGGCCTGCACATTTTTCACTCAAACTTGTATTTGCTGACAACTCAAACACCTTTTCCATGGCCAGGATGTCATATTGTTATTAGCAAGACTGTAATTTCATTAACGGTTACGGAAGCAGTGGAAAACACTGGAAGAACAGAATTTAGTATTTATCCAATTCCCAGGCTGAACAATTATGGCAGAGGCATAGTGCTTTTGTTGTGGAAGGACCTGATTTCTTTATGTTGTGAAACTCGTAAAAACCACAGGACTGGGGAATGACTATATTGATCTTGGATAAGATTCACTCCTGTGCAGAGATCCAGCACAAGCCAGCATATCACATAAATTTTGTTTTAAGCCTCATACTGGGGAATAAAGTGGCACGCAAATCATGCATTATTGTTACAATAACGCTTTGTTCCTAAAGATTGCTACTCCCAAGTAGACTACAAAATTCTTGCAGAGATTATCAAAATAATCCCCATTCTGCAAACAGGGAGACGGAGACAATGAAAGGAGATGTGACTTGCCAAAGGTCACCCAGCAGGGAAGCAGGAGAGCTGGGGCACATCCAGATGCCGGAGTAGAGATCTATCTTCTGACCATTGCCCTTATATGTGGTACAAACACACCGGTGACAACAGCTTCTGCCCCACAAAATGTCTCACCTAAAATGCCTCTTGTAAAGTCTGCTTGAACAATGAGAGCTGAATGTTCATCACAAAATGCATTCATTAATTCATGCCATTTATTTTAATCTGAATGAGACCGGATTTAATTAGGTGCTGTATATACTCTGCATAGATGATTAACACTATTTTTTTTTTCCTATGGATACATATTTTACATGCTCTTTTTTCTTTCAGTAGCAGCTTTGGCTCACCCATACTTCCTCCTACGGCATCTGAGGAAAAGGAATGTAAGCGGCATCCCTTTCCACCCTTTAATGAAACCTGGGTTCAGATTACTGTCATAATGTGAAGACTGGTAAAACATCTTTGCTGACAGTTTTAAAACTTCCAGAACACAGAAATTAAGCAAAAATGAATTGGAAATCTTAGAGACAGATTTCAGTAGGCAGCAATGCACACTCAGTTCATTAACGAACTCTGAAAAAATGCAAGTGCTACGTTTCGTATGTGTCACAAGCTCTTAAGAACACTGAAAGTGTTTGTTAACAGGCTTTTGAGGGAAAAAACAAGTTACAGTGCGTGCTGCACTTCTATTTCTCAGCAAAAGCTAGCTGTAAAATAGAGTAAACTGTGGATATATTCTAGGGAACTACAAGTATCCATTCCTGAACTTGTGCTGATGCTCAAAGCATTAATAGGAAAACAGTGCTGCTAAGGGTTCTTGCAGCAAGGCTAAAAATCCTTCCTTCATGGCAAGCTGGCCCTCTTGTTTTCTGGGGAAGCGAGTACATCATTGCACTGAGGATCCAACAATTCTTTGTTGTTTCTTTTTAAGTAAACCTATATGCACCCGTACATTTGAGTGGTTACTTTTATATTTGGCCATAAAGTGCCCAGGTGGCCATTTAAGCATATAATTCCTCACCTAATTGCATAACCATGCGAATCCATGTACAAATTGCAATTACAAGTGCACGTTCATTGTGCATGCACGGTCTTTGTTTTACTATTCTTAATTGCCAAAACACAAAAGGTTTCCAAATCTAAGCAAACTGTTGGATTCCCTTTTGCAAAGCGCTTGCTCGCAGGCTGAACACGAACAAAGACACCAGATCAAGGAAATGTGCAGTTCAGCTTGGTGCTATGCGCAGTTAAAGCACGCTAACGCAGATCCCAACCTTGCTTTCCCAGTCCTTGCACATTCACAAGCTCACTGGTTCCCATTTTATTGCGCACATGACCACAAGACAAATGTAGCAACAAAACTCTGAAAGGATTTTGGAATTCAGGGTGGCCTAACAGTAAGTAACAGCGAGAAATCCACTTCTCTTCAGGCGGATGAAGTGATAGAAATGCAAGGTAGACCGAAAAGAATCAATTTGTCATGACCAGTACAAGAGAGCTGAAGCTTATGTTTTCATTTCTGATACCTAAACTGGTAAAGCACTTCACAAACTGACATTTATTGATCATGTAGCCTCCAAACAATACTGGGGAAGTTCAGAGCCCATACAGGCAAAAGACATGCATTAAATACTACAGGAAGGTTCCTAAAATTGCTTTTGATAGCAGAAAAAAGAGAGAAATAAATTCCATTTACAGGCTTGGCATGTGTATGGGAAGCATATAGCCACTTTTACCAGCACGAAAGTGTCACAATTTTGCAATTCCATGGCTTTTTCTTACATATTAGATCACCATTTTGAGATGCAGAGTGGATGTTGTGCCTGTTAATGTCACTGGCCTCAATCATGCAGTCCTTAATCAAGCAGAAATCCCTGCAGCTTTGCCCATATAAGAATTACAGACTTAGTTATAGGTCTTCTGGTAGAGATTTGACCCCTGCTGCCTCCCTGCCGCAATAAAACTCCTAAACCCTTTTGGATCATTACTCCCACAACTTGCCAGAGGCCATGGGAGTGCAGCATTTATGGGGTTGCTTTCTGTTTTTAATCGAGAGTTGAGGCTTCATCCAGTCACTGTACTGGCCAACATACAGCAAGAGAAATAATCTAAACCAGATTTGGGGCTGGTAGGGATTACTCGTGCCAGAATAAATCCCTTTCTCCACCAACTCTGCCACTGTGCAGAACAACAACTTGCTAGTCCTTGTTCAGCCATTGCCAGTATGTCCTTTTTTAGAACATAAAAATAGGTTTCCTCAATAGTGTAAAAAGGTTATTAGGATTGTTTATTCTAAGCTCTGAAATACGTATTCAATTCTCAATTCGCTTCTACGTCTTTTAATTCTGTCAACATTGGTGTTCTGTCTTTGCAGTGGTAATTGGAAACTGATACAAAATCAAGGCACACTGAAAAACATTAAGCATTGCAGTGACTGGAGTTGTTTTCCACAGCATTTATCATCTCACTGCTTGTTTTTCAGAATTAAATTTCCAACACAAGTCTCTTTTTAACGTATAATATTAGGTGAAAATATTACACATGTTCAATGGCAGACAATGTCTATTTATCAGAGACAAGCACAAGAAAAGCCATATCCTGCTAAATTCTGAGCCTGCAATTCACTAAATTACATAATTCAGCATCAGAGGGGAAGGAATATACATCTGGGAGATTTTGTGCAGAAAGAATCGTCAAAAACTTTGACATAGCCTGGATGTGAACGTATAGGAGACCAACGGGAAGAAAACCATATTGTGTGCTCGGGTGACAACCAGCATGGCGGTGGGGTCCCTCACAATGCATGGAGGAGGTAGTAGACAGGGCACAGCGAGAGAGGAGAGGAGGATGCCAATACTTCTGTTCTGAACACATAAAATGTGAGCTGTCCAGACAGACATGCTAGTTGAATTTGTTTCTTGAAATGAGATTATGTGTAGGCAAACACATACACAAATGAGATTATGCGTAGGTGGAGGAGGGAAGGAGACCAAAACTGATTTCAAGGAGGGGACAGTCATCACTGTCAAGAATAGGCAACAGGAAAAGGAGGAGGAGGGTGATGGCATTTTTGGGGGGCTTGGCCAAGAGAGAAGCACTATGCCAGAATGATAAGTCTGTGATTGCACTGGAGGGAAGGAAGTCCAGGCATCACCTGGAACCACGGACGGAACGTTCATGTTTGTGAAGAGGCCCAAACATTTAACAGATTAAAAGTCTTTTCAAGAGAGAAGGAGAAGGAAGAGGAGCAGTCCAGGCAAACACAAAAGTAGCTCCTGAATGGCACCAATGGCTTCTGATTTAGGAAATGCCTCAAGGAGGAAGCGTGTAAGTAGGAAGATACCTCTCTGTCCATCTGTCTACATATACATATACTTTCATAACCATCAACAACTAAAGATGGACAGCTGTGAGTCCAACAAACACACATCTATATGCATACAGGCACGTAAATTAATATATAAAGAGACATAAATACACAGGTTACAAAACCGTGTATTACATATCTATGTATAAAATACATAAACCATACAGATGAAATATGTGTACATCTTATTAATATACATCGAATGTATTCTGTTTAGTCAGAACCAAAATATTCAAGTGTACCTATGTGCACTCAGATGTGAGATATTCACCTCAATAAAACATTAAACTTCTTGATGTCCTACAATGTTAGTGGCCTGGTTGTATACAAAGGCCATAGTTTAGACTGAACTTAAAATCCCCGTGAAATTAACAATAATTTCTTCTGGGTTCTCATTTTCCAGTGAAAAGAGGAAGCAAATGTTTAAAATTGTACTAGGAGACACTAATTCTGAACTATTCTAAATGCATTATCATCCTGTAGTTGTTAAGCTTCAATCCTGAACTAACGACCGGTGAAGTGTGTTCCTAGGTGCAACCAAAGGCCACTCTCAGGATGGGGCTTCAGCCTTCAAGAGATCTGTGGAAGCTGCTGCACATCAAATTTGACTCGAGACAGCTGAAATTATTCTCCATTGAAATCCACATGAACACTTTGATAACGACAAATGCTTTACATCATTAGAGTTCTTTCTTCAAGGTGCACTTCATGCTTTATTCACCATATTTTAACAGGAAATAATAATAGAATAACAAATGGGGAAAAATATGGGGTTTGTTGTCTTTGTTCAAATTTCTCAGTGTGAGAGAGCAACATGTGTCTAATTTTTCGTGTATCCTTGAACAGCCTGAAATGACAGATTGCCCATAATCTGTTACAAAATCTCAGTGCCAGAACGTGACAATAGATAGCACCGTGGAGCGTCTTGGTTATCTCAAAGGGAATAATTTAACACCAACCAATAGCAAAAGGGTGACCCAGTTCAGAGAGGCCTGGAGAGAGATCCATCGCTGGTGGCTCCAACCACGTGTGGCTCCACGCAGGCACAGTTAAAAGGCAGATTAATAGGCAGCCAGGTGTGGGGAAAAAAGCCAAGGAGCCCTACTGCGGAACACACGGCATTCATCCTGCTTTGCAAAGCACTTTATGAATTAACCCAGGCTGGTCTTTTTTAAGTAGTGAGCATCCAAAGATTCACACCAGTGTTTCTCCAGCCTGATCTATATTCCAGAACAGTACTGCTCACATAAATCTCAGCGTTGTTTTTTACTAGAGAGTGAAAGGGAAAAAAGAAAAGCTGCTGTTAAATCAATAGGCTGCGCTGCGCAGCACAGGATAGGAAAGTAATGGTGCTGTGCTTATCGTTTGTGCTGCCACCAACTAATTGCTGTAACTTGCACTTCATTATCCTCTGTAACGTGGTTACGATGATGGAGAATGACAAAGAAGAACTGTTATCTTTCTACTGGCCTGTCTTTATGCTCAGGGTCAGTTCTCATTCAAATGCATCTATCTGGGTGAATAAGATTTACCAGATTACACATGGACTTAAAAGGTTTAATACGAGCAGTGATGGAGAGCTGCCTCAGGAAACACTTTCACAGGCCCACTTTTGGGATCTAGCACTAAAAAAAAAGGCTTTACTGCTGCTTTTGTACCCACCATGGCCTCCCTTAGGTCGTTCTGCATTTAAGTCAGCAATGCTGGCAGACAGAAAACTTGATTCCTGTGAAACACTTCTCATGCCTTATGTCTTCCCTGAATCAGGTCTTCCAGTCACTCACACACCAGAGAGGTGGTCTGATTCTTTTGATGTTAAATTAGGTGCTGCAACTCATAAAACTGCCTACGTTGATTATAAAGCAGAAAGAGGCAAAAAAATATTATGGAGACGAGAAAAGACTTTGGGCTCTGGCAAGAAAGGATAAAAGTACCTGATCATTAATGTGTGTCCTAGTTAAAGAAAACCCTTTGTTGCAGCAAAAAAGAGGAACTGTAGAAAATCTGAATGAAACAGCCAATACCCACATTATGGCCACCCAGTCTCTGGTGGTGTTCAGAAGGGGAGGAGGTGCCTCCCAGTCCTCATCTGTCGCTTCTAAATTCTCTGCAAGAGATCAGTTTTCCCCATTGGATGTAAAGGATGTGCACAGTATCAGAAGGAAGGAGAGAATGGGGAAGCCATCATCACGAAGTCTATATTTATGCTAATGATCCTCAAAAACATCAGTGCTCCTAGGCAAAGACATATGGACGTTATGAGACACTGCAACGAAAACTGGGAAGTTTCACTCATCGAATGTACTTATAACTTACGTTTTTTTAATCCCATGGTAGCCTCACATGTAAGTGTCTCAAAAGCCAGGATTCGCCCTAGACATACACAACATCCACAAGTATCACTAGTATTTGTCTACAACAAAAGACATGTATACGCATAATTCAAGACATTCATAGGTGAAGAAGCATAAAAAAACATAAAAAAAGAAAAATGTTGCTGAACCATTTCTCTTCCAAAGCCTACATAATTGCCCAGTACGTACGGTTAGACAGCCATTCCATAATAATGGCTGTGAGGTAGTTTCCATTCTTACTCCTCGCTGAGCTCGCCTTTAAACTTCCACATTTTTCTAACTCCTTCTGGAGATTTTGTTCCTTTCTTTTTTTTTTTTAATTTTAGGGACATAAGATGCTCTTTTGTTTTCTGCTTGGTTACGAACTGGTTATGATCAAGAATGTCTGGTAGAAAACAGTACTACATAAGTGTCCATAATTACGTGTAAACTGGCTGCAAATATTTAAGGACCACAACAGTACATAAAAGCAAATCTAAACAAGACCATGAATCAATGTCTCATTTGTATTATTTCAAATGCTCTGCTAGTTAATGATGTTTTGAATTGTTTTGTGATTATTATAACCTCTCTGATAGTCAAATCAATCAAATAATCATTTCTGCAGTTCATCAAAGACCCATCTCTAGAAAGATGGCACTTCCCTTGCATACTACTAAGGAAAAACAACATTTCTTTATTACATACATGATTAGTTAGTCTTAATATTCTAGACATGTGGTGAAACAGTGCCTTGGAGGTAGTAGGTAAATATTTTTGCATATGTTTACAGAGTTTATATCTTTCTTCGAAAGAAAAAGTCATACTGCACACTGTTACGTAGTCAGTGGTATGTATTGACTGCAATATGTTACTCAACACTGCTTCATACCAGGCATTTACATACACTTCTAGAAATTCATCCAGCATTTTTTTTCTTTACAACTATACTGGATCACATCGATTTTCCTTTTTAATTTTATTAAACCAGTCTTTCAGAAGCTTTTCTACATCTGTGTGGATACCAGCTTTTCTGTGAACAGCGTTAGAAAGAACTACTTGTCTTAGCACTGCATTGCCATTATCATGGTAAATGGCTTTAAAATCTCACTTGTAACTGTAATATTAGCACAATAAAATGCTTTAAATTTGCCTGCAGTGTCTCAGAAATTGCCCTGATGTGGAATTACTTCTCATAGTACATTAACAATTATTCTAATAATTGTCAGGAGCAGTGACGGACATTTTGTTCTCCTAAACGAAGAGGGATCGCAGCTCCAAGGACACCAGCAGTTTATTAAATTTCATAACCCTTGGCTTTCAGGTAGGTGATGTGGAAGACTCATGCCTATATATCAATTACAAGTTTTCTGTACTAATAGCTTGCACGATTAGAGCATATGCAAGCTGCAGTTTTACACAAAACTCAAGACCAAGGCTTCCCATGCAGCGCTTCCCATTACTGCCCAATAAAGATGAATGCAACCCAGTGTTGCTCAGAAAGACCGTTAAGTAAATGAAGAAAGCAGTTCAGTGAATGTGGAATCTGTACAGGAGCCAAATCTAACTCCCTCTTATAACTCAGAGATGCAACATTTGGGCAGCTGCCCAAGGAAGGAAGGAGAAGAAAAACTAAGTCTGCATGCATTTTTATTTCTTGCTTACTGTAAGTCTGTAGTTATAAAATCTAACTAAATTCTTGATTTCTTTATATATGTTGTTCCAGACTCTTTAACCCATGTATTCTTGATTATAGGAATGTAATTGATATGCAGGCCATGTTCAATGCATTATGACAACTTTGCATTTAGGGATATAACATATTCCCACTAAATTTCAGTACGATGCAGTCCAAAGTGAAAACAAGATAAAAAGAATTCAGAAGATGAGAGCTCAGTGGGGTTTCATAATCCTCAGCATGCGTACAGTTGAGAGGCAGAGATCCAAATGACCTGGACAAATCTGCATAAAGTTTTTTAGAAAACATAAATGAGTTCCTGAAGTAATCACTCCATCAACACATTGGATTGTATCTCCACCTCTCCCACTCTTCACTTCTGCTTGCAGAAGAAGACTTGCATAATAAGTAGACACTGCATTTGCAATGTACTATTTTTTGAGCCTTTAGGATGAACACTTCAACCTGACTACCTGGTGGATATATTTAATAATATATCAAAAATGTGTAAGCTGTGTCTGATTCTAAGAAGAGAAACGAGGGATGATAGTCTCTAAACATTAGTTTGTTACACAACTTTCAAAATACATGGGGCTGAGCACCTCTGTAACTTCTGCATTGCACAGTCAAAACAGAGAATTTGGCATTCACGATGCGCTCCAAATTGACCCATCGCTCTGAGGAAGGTTACCAAAGAATGCTGGCATGGGATGGTTAAGGTGCTAGCAGGGAAAGGAAGTGACATTTGGTAACCAAAAGTGAAGTTCTGGTCAAACTGAAACAATGATACACACATGACATGAGACACCAAGCTCTCTGAAGAAGAGGCTGTGGTTATCACAGCTGAAGGTGACTTCAAAAGCTGTTCCTGGACTACACAGAAGTGTCTGACAGGAGGGGAACCTCTGGCACATACCATTCAAGTACTGTTGCCTATACTGGGCTATACTGTCAGGGTCCTGAGGGCACTGATGGGCCTTCATGGCCCTGCTCAGCCTGCCTTGGGACACCCACCCACACTCCCTGCCCAAGGACCCAGAGGTTCCGTTTCGGCTCAGCTCTGGGCTGTCAGTCCCTGCCTGAGCTACGCTGTAGATGTGTCTGTCTCCAGCTCGGTCCCTGCTCCAGGTCCCACGGTGTCTGTCTGGCCATGAACCCTGTTGATCCCCAGCCCATGGACTGATATCCTGGCCTGACCTCGGACCAGCCTCATCACCTGGGACCTGCTTGACAGTCACTGTACCGTGACTGAGCATCTTGAGCAGGTCTCCTAAAACAGACTTTCAAAGAGTCACTCGTAAGCAAGCAAAGAAATGCAGAAGATGTCAGTATGCCACTTCATATTTCTGTATGAAACTGAACAAATTTTGATCAAGGACATTCTGTACATTCAGAAATGGAAGTCTGAGATGTAAGTATTGGTCAGCCACAGAAAACCCCCCGGCTTTACACAGTAGAGATCAAAAAGGTGACAAAACCCCAGGCCTAATCAAACGTGGCAGGGATTAAAGCACCAATGGTTACTGCTAATAAATCTATTACAGAGAACTCTTTTATCAGTAGGGACAACATCACTCACTGGTTTGGAAGACATGCAGTTACTTGCAGATTTGCCAGTACATTGACAGGCAGAGAAGGCATTAACTGTAAAGTCATAAAAGTCTTGGCATGTTGTAAGCAGCAAATCAGAAAAGAAAAACTAAGAAAGAAAGATCCAAGTAGTTCTTCAGAACTGTGTTACTAAACTAGAGATGCATTTCATATGTCTTAATAATTGCCGAGCACAACTATTCCATAATTTAAACTGTTGATAACACTTTTCACTTAGAACAGGGTTAAACTTGTACATTTCTGAAATAGTTTTTTAAATCATAAGTCATTTGCTCATGATAATTAGTGTGTGACATCGCTCCTGCTAATGTTAAATATATGGTCAAATGTAATACTACTTTTGGCAGGGGGGTTTGAGCTGATGATCTTTGAGGTCCCTCCCAACCCAAACCGTTCTGATTCTATGATTATTTATTGCCACATTATGTTGCATAATCCAAGTGCAAAACATACCAAAAGCCGAGAAGCTGAAGCCTGCACTTAGTTATGTTAATTCGAGTACGATGGTATTTCATTGCACCTCTTAACAGATAAATCTTTTCTGCATCTCAACTGCTGCTTGGCAGTTTGGATAAGAAAGATGTGGGTGATCCATTCCTGTAGCTGAGATCACACCCTGCCTGCAAGTGCCTCACCAGATGGTCAGCATATTGCATTTTCCCCTTGGGAACATCCTTTTTTCTCCCTGCATCTGGAACTCAAGGAGGAAAATACTTCTGTTGTTTCCTGTAGTGCTGAAGGTAGGGCCGTATCCTCAGCTGCTGCACAGTGCAGCGACCATGTCTATACAGTGTTATGCTTCACATCTGAGTTTTGGATGCCCATTTCACCCTCTCGCAGCCCGCTGATTCACCAGTCGGGTAACTACTGTCGCTTTGATCAAGGATCTCCCCAAAACAATTGCTTATTTGATCTCAGGTGCTTGAAGTGTTGCTTATTCTATTCCAGCGCTGCTTTGAAAAGGGCTTTTAACATTCATGCCTTCCATCCTCAGATGCCTCTATTAGTTGATCAAAAGGTTTTCGTGACCCCATTTAAATCTTCTGGAGCTCTTCCTGACTGTTGTCCCCTAATTGGAGTCACAGTCTCACTGAGGCCCCGAGCTGGTGCTGGTTTCCAGAGAGACGTGGGTCTGAACGGGAAGCACTGAGTCATACAGTAGGTTATTGATGGCTTCACAGCGGGTCCTGCGAAGCACCAACGCTCCACACGAGGTCACAAGTGTGAGCTGATGAGATCGTATTGGCTTTATTGTTTCCTTGCTCTGAGCACCAAAGAATGTAATGGCTTTTTAAAAATCCTGTGTTTGCATTAACTGATAATGTGTTCTGGATGGAATGACTTTTTTATTGTAACATTTTAGCAACAGCTTCAGAGCTTTGAAAAGGCATCATTTTAATATGCACAGTGTTCACCTCCTCAAATAGCTGATACTTCTAAGCACTTTTCAAAAGAGTTAAAAACGTTCCTTGTAGTATTTTACGGGTTCATTTCCAAGTGTTTCCAATTTCTTTAGAAAGCAACATCCTGAAATCACTAATCATTCTGGGGACCACACTACGAAGATAGCTTGGCAAATAGTGAATTCAAACGTGCTGCCTTAAAAGCGACTGTCACTTTTTAAACTGGCCACAGTAGTCGAGGAGAAGTTCCACCTAACCCAGGGAAACAGAAGTTGTGATATGCAGATGATTGCTTGCTTGCTTCATTTCCATAAGAAAAATGAGTTGCAGAAGAAAATCTTCAAAAGCTTTTCATATCAGGAATCTAAATCTTGTTGTCAGAAGTGATACAAAGCTTAAAAAGCTGAAGTATCACTGGCTTTAAGTGTCCAAAATGTTTATGCTGCAACGTATGTTGGTTTAAATGAGGTAGCTCTGGCACTGCTGGCAGTACGCACGGAGCATCAACAAACTGAGCACCGACTGCCAGGCCACTCAGGGAGCTACTTGCAGAAAGCTTCTTACTAATTCAGCTGTGTTACTAATCACATCTGAACTTAGCAGGTTAAATCTGGTTTGTTTATGTGTACTCGTCCTGTGATCATGCGTAGAGATAGATACATCCTACACCAATTTTCAAAGCGCAACTTAAGACTTTTGAGAGTTTCACCCCCAGTTATCCTTTGTTAGTGTCTCTAGATGAGGTCAAATTCCTCTTCCACTCTTACAAATTTGTAATACCTTCTTTTCTCTCCAGACCAATTTTGCTTTGTCTATAAACCATTAGCTTCAAGGAGTTACTCCAGAGTAACACCGATGTGTGATCAGAATATAAACCAGAGGGAACTGCCTGTGGGTGTTCTCATCTATACCATTCTACCTTTCTCTCCTTTCCCCTTTTTTTTTTCACTCTCTCCTACTTATCCCTCCTAGGCATCTTCCAAATCCCTTTATTGGGTTTAGCATCTAACAAAGAAGCAATGAACCCACAGAATTCTCCCTTCATTACTACAGCATCATAATAGCACCTTGCTTTACTCATAAATAGTATTTCATCACAGTATCAAACTTCCTGGGGAGGAGTATAGTGTCTATATTTTTATTTGCAGGTAATAAATAATAGTTTGCAATGAATTATTTTTAACTCTTGTTTTAACAATGTCAACACCAGCACCTCTAACTATGTAACTTGCACACACACGTACTCTGAGAAGGAGAAGGAATGCAAATTCATACCTAAAATTAAAAAAGACAAAATCCAACTCCATCCACCCCAGCCGTGGCCTTCCCACTAATCCACCTCCTCAGTACAGAACCAAACTTTTGATTTCAGAGCTGCTGCCACTCCTGAGGACATCCCACAACACTACCTTTGCCCACCAGCCAACCTACAGAAGTCCCTGCCTCCATCTCTTCAAAATTACACCTAGGGGAAAAACTGCCCTTTGAACAGCCACGGGGTTTCTCTGTGCACGGAGAATCAGAACTGTCAACTTTCTGCGTTGTTGGAAGAGAAACTCTTGGATTGTCAATGGCCTGAACAACGCACCACCTCAGAGACTCAGTAAACTCCTGGCTAAAAGACCTTACAGTCATGATATTTTGCATATTCAAAGTACAACAATATCTGGAGAGCGCGATTTGCTTTAAGACATTTAAGATTCCTCTGATCTTTATTCAGAAGGACCGCCAGCATACCTAAATAAAATTTTCATTTACATTTGCCAGGATATGGAAAATTGTCTCGAGAACATGAATTTAAACGCCGCAAAACTTACGTAAAGTGTTTTTCCTGTAAATCTATCTAAAACAGACTACTTGGCAGGATAGGGCGAAGGATTTATTTGCACGCACTTCAGATGACCCACTTAATTCATACCTGGCTTTTCTACATCACTTATGCATTCATCTCAGAATCATGTCACGTAAAACCTTCAGCCCATCTACCTCGTCTTGTAGGGCAGCTAAAGCCTCTTAAGGAACGCTGACCAGGTTCATAAATGAATTCCCACTGAAGCCAATGGGACCTCACATGAAAAATCAATGCTGGATGTGTCCCCGAGCAGTATGTTTTCTTCAATCATAGGTTACATTTTTGGTGACGGACACGAGTTCTCATTCCTGTTGACAATTTTTACATACCTAATTAATTCCCTGAGCTCCCTATTAAAACTTCATGTAGAGTCTAGCCACAGCCTAGTGGTGGCATTTTTGCTGGAGAAAATTCAACCTGTTTGATATGTGTTCCTATCACTTTTTAATGAAACAGAAACTAATCTTGACATCAAAGTCAACAGGCATTTCATCCAAGAAAAACAGGATAAAGGTGACAGGATTGGATGGAAAGTAGTGTTTTTTCTACACAGTACCTGGAGAGCTTGCATGCCAAGACAGCGTCACAGTATAAAATCAAAGCAAAACTTGCTTCATATTAATCTAGATAATCAAGTAAACAGAACTTTTGAAGGATAAATGAACATGTAAGACACAGTGATACGATTGTCTGTTACTGGTGACAATTTGGGCTGTGAATAAAGCCAGCCAGCCTACTGTCTAGGTCCCTGGGCTCCTTTGCTTCCAAACAAAAGACTGCTCTGCATGGGGACGCTCAGGCATTACGCACACAATTGATAGGCTTTTCAAAAGTTGCTCATAATGACAGCACTTATTCCAGCCAGACATTTACCCATATGCTTCAATTTAAATGTGCTTAAAACCATTTCTATTCAGCAAAGCACGCGATTAACTTTAAGCGTGTGCTTTAAAGCTTTGTTGAGCTAGGTTTAAATAAGTAGACCTTGCAGGCAAGGAGAACGGACATAAAAGTGACCATAGAGGTGGAATCAGCCCAAGCTAAGCAGAGTCAGGTCGCAGGGGCCTGGAGGAATGGGATGTCAGCCGAACACAGACCGTCCCCTACAACAACACAGGCTCAGTTTTCACACAAATGGCACGATGGTAATGAAATGTTACAATCTGTTAGTTGAATGTTCTGACTTAATATGACCAGCTGCTTTGCAGGCAGCAGTTCTGTACTGTAAACAGTATCATGGGGTCAGGTCCAAAGGAGTAATAAACATGCTTGAAAGAGGATTCAAAATGCAAGCTTTGCTCTTGCTGGTGCGAGTCTTCCTCCCTCCTCCACCTGCCCCCTTGTCCCTCGTCTGCTTGTTCATTAATGGTTCATCCCTGATGTCACAGAAGTACGTTAGCTGAAATGGGTTTGAACTCCAACTTAGGGTTTACAGCACTTTCTCCCCGAATCCAAGGAAGATCCCTTTTGATGTTCAGTTGTGCTTCAAAGCATGTTTGTGATAATTCTTTTTGCAACTTTCCTTCTGGAAAGTTCAGGTGACACCAGGGCAGAAGCAGGGCCTGGCAGAGTCCTGATGAACATCCCAATGAGTTTGGTTAGTTGGTCCATCAGTCCGTCCTGGGAATACTAAAAGGGCCAGAGACAGGCTGGGTGTTCTAATATCAAAAGTTGCTGCAGTGTGGAAGAGGCTCTGGTTTTTGCATTTCCTTGCAGGGAACAAACAAGAGGGGCATAAAATCTTTCACTCAGTTGCTGAAGTCTTCATTGTTGTGAAGATAAAGTAGTTGGATAAGAGCTGGAGCCATTTAGCAATTAACTGACATTTTAAAAAACAATTCTTTTGCAACATTCAGGCAGCTCTTTTTATTATCTAGTTAATGGTAGCACTTACCGAAGCTAATTTTATGTGTAATAAAACTTCATTACTATCCCTTCTTCTGAGAGAAGGGGTGCAGAGGACAATTGGAATAAGAAACATATAGTTTCTTATACTTTATCAGTCATATATATGAGGGAATGACTTTAAACTGAAAAAGGGGAGATTTCGATGAGATCTAAGGAAGAAATATTTTACACTGAGGGTGGTGAGGCACTGGACCACGTTGCCCAGAGAAGCTGTGGCTGCTCCATCCCTGGAAGTGTTCAAGGCCAGGTTGGATGAGGCTTTGAGCAACCTGGTGTAGTGGAAGGTGTCCCTGCTCATGGCAGGGGCGTTGGAACTGGATGGTCTTGGAGGTCACTTCCAACCCAAACTACTCTATGGTTCTACGATGTATGTGTATATGACACATCAGAGGTATCTAAAACATTCTGCTTTCTCTTTTCCTCTCATTCTTTCTTTTGCTGGCCGTGTAACTGCTGTACACTTTCATGTCAGAGGTCCCCTATCAAATTCTACTCTTCTTTTTTTTCCGATCACAAATCAATGACGAGGACAACAGAAGGTTAGATCCTTCCTAAAAATAGCACTGATGTTGCTGTTTGCCTGTTCAATGTCTGAGTCTTTCTCGGGCAGAGACTCCTAAGCAGCATGTTCCAGATCAGCAAAACTGGGTGCCAGCTGACCCCCCGATGTGCTGCAGCTGAGGAAAGATGGATTAACTGTCTGCCCAAGATGCCCCGCTCCAGCCTTCGGATTCTTGCTGGGTACTGTCAAGAGTAGCAGTTGGTGTTAAGATGAAAGGAAAATGAAGGGTGAGGGGGGAGCACTGTCACAGTGCAAGGTGACAAGATGACACGGCTTTTAACTCTTTTTCAATCAACAGAGTTTTTCAGCCAGCCCATCTCAATTCAAGCAGATCTGGTTTTCTATCAGTCATTGTTGCTAGCTTGATAATTGTTATATTCAGAGAGAAAAAAGTGGACGGATTGATATTTCATGTGGTGTAGATTTAAAAGCATAAGACTGAGATTTTAAAAAGAAGTCACAGGTTCGCAGGGTACACATATTATTTTCTAACACAAAGTAAGGAAAGAGCAACAAATCTGAACTGGCTTTGCGTAATAATCTTTAAAGAAAGCCTAGGGACTTCCTCAGCGGGAGAATCTCAGTCTGTATCAGATCACTGCAGAAGTTAGGTGCTTCTCATGGCCGTTCTGCCAGCCTCACCTCACAGTAAACAACGATATTTTCTACAGGTGAAGAGCTGCAGGTGAAGAGCTGCAGGTTCATGCTTTAAAAAGTTGTCCATTGGCACTGCTGAGGCTACCTCAGTTGACACCCACCAAGAATCTGCCTGCATCACTTCTCCGTAGGCTCAAGCCAAAGTAGCTGGACTGCGTGGAAAAGGCACTTACTAAAACCCAAACACTTCTATCACAAAGAAAGATCATCTGGAAAGTGCTGGCAAAGGATATTTTGTTCTCTCTTTTTCCTATTTGTTCTAGCAGGACAAGCCAAACTCAGCTGTCACTTGCAATGCTGCAAACAAAAGCTGGTGCAAATTGACAAAACTCCATCTGGGGTTGAAAGTGCCAATTTACACCGAGTGAGGATCTGAGCCACTGGCTAATTTTCCTGGTGCTGCTCAGCTATAACACAAAGTAGGATTTTTTCTCTGTATCTTTCTTTTCTGTTTAAGTTGAAGCAATTTTATGAATATGTTTAACAATGAGCACCCCAGGGACAGCTTGGTAAACCAAGCAAGAGAGAGAAGAAAGAAATTATAGATCTGTTTTTCAGACTTTACAGTGTATGCTCAACGCAGGGATCATGTCTTTATGCATACCATATCCTCAGTGTGGCAGGGGAATAGACACCTACATTACTGCAAAAGTCAAAGGCACTGAGTGGAGCAGTGATTTGAAAAAAATTGTGATTTGGACCCAATTGTTTTCCATTCTTTATAATTACTTTAACTTTCGACATCAGCTTTTCCTGTGAGTACTTCAGTAAGCAAATCAATTTCTCCTTTTCCTAGGAGAGATTCTGCCTAGGTTTAACGTTACCAAAAAATGCTATGTGACAGGGTATTTCAGATGCGTGTTCATCTGAAAACAGCTTTATTTGTTATTTCAGATGCAGGTAGAGTCTGTATTCATTTCCATCTAACTTTCCACAGACAGGTGTATTTACTTTACCATATACACAGTAGTGATATCCTTCAAAAATATAAGAGGGGACTCAAGAATCCCAGCTTTTCACTGTGATATACAGGCTTTCTCCTAAGCATGGGATGGCTTAAGATAGAAAAATCTTATGAAGAAACCATTGGAAAGCAATCACAAGTTATTTTAGGCAGCCATCGTTACTATCTCAGCGGTCTGCACTGGTGGATTCATGACAACTTCTGTATCTGTAGTAATTCTAGCAAAATGATACTCCATGTCTTTGGAACATCTTTGAAAGATAGATTTTTTCTGAAAAGCACGTGGCACAGAAAGGCTGTGGGGCAGAACAGCATGGAAGTGCGAAAGCACTCAGCTGGGACAGCCAGAGGATTGGGTTTCATGCCAGACTCACCCTGTTGTAGTCTTTTAGACCACGTTGTAGGACTGGATGTTCCTTCCTGCTGGTTTGGTGCAGTCTTACAGCATTTGCTCTGCTTTAATCACATGCATATGCATATGTAAACTTGGCCTAGGATGTGCTAAATGCTTTTCTAAATATGGATGAACTTCTGAGTTGGAGCCTTATCACAGTCACATTCCCACCTTTGGGAAATGTAAGAAGCAGTGGGAGGTTGTTTTTGCTTTGCAGTATCATAAAAGTACAATGTTAAAACTGGCTTCGTGCCTCTTGTACGGAAACGATCTGGGAGCCCAGCATTTAAAGAGAAGTGGCTGACCCACTGTGAAACATGAATAATGCCCCACATTTCAGGCCTTGGCCTGCCCATCAGAAGGCCTTCTCTGAGATTTAAGTGTTGTTTTTACATTTTTTCAGTATTTTCAGATGAAAGGTGCTAAAGTCCCAAACATAATTACTAACTGAAATTCACGGCATAGTTGGAATATCTAAGAGCCTGATGTTATCTGAGACACACCGAGAACTGTATCACAGAGCAAAGTAACTATATTACACTTTACAAAGAATCTCAACGTTTATATAGCTGAAAAGTACACTTTTCATTTTAAATTAGACGTTTTAATCGAAGTGGTAGATTGCAGCAGCTACACCAAACCCAAATGCGTGATTCAGTTCCTAGTGAGGATGTTCTTTAAACAGGTGAGCAAAGTTTCAGACTGAAAAATGTCCTTACTATAGTAAGTGCCTCCTGTAAGCACAAACTAGAAAGGAAATCTTCTTAAGAATGAGAATTTAAAGTATATTCTTTGCATCAAATGATGCTGATTTTTTTATCTTCTTTTTTAGTTCTGTGTTTCTGCCGGACATTTAGAGCCCCTCTAGAAAGTGTGTTTATAAATTTACTATTGACTGTTTTGGTTTTCTGACTCCCAAAGGAGTCAATAAATGCTTTTTTCTGTGTAAGTTTTCCAGTGAGGCAGAGAGAAGAATCTTACTCAATGATCACTACAGAGATGCATATGGTAAGGCAGAGTTGCTGCTACACTGATGCATTTGTGCTACATAAGGTCTATTTGTCCCTTCAGTTTTGCTTCCAGCTATGAAAAATGTAGAAGGTTGGAGGTTTTGTTCAGTCTCAGTGACTCCGTATGGTTTTACATGACTGCAGACCGTGCATCACTGGTTTATGAATTCAGGCCTTAAAACCTCTTGAGAAGCGTTGGGTGTGGAAGTATGAACTCTTGCCATTCTAAACATCTCCAGGCATAAGCACACGTTGAAGTCTACAGGTTGGCTTTGTGACAGGTACAGCAGCACAAGCAGCACCACAAGCAAACCAATGTTCACACTCTCCAGTTTTGACCCAGTTCAAGGCCCTTGGAAGTCAACAGAAACCCCACAGTAAGCTGGGAGAGAGAGAGATACAGACAAATCCTACAAAAAATAATGAACTTCACTATTCCAAAAATGTGGCCTAGATGGCACCACCTATTTGTATATTTTTTATTGCCTATTGCATACCTCATGACAGATAAGAGAATTAACTGTTCTGTAGTACACACAGAGACCCCACATCACCTCACACACATAATTTCCTCTGATTTCCAGCACTGGACTGGATCTTTCATCTGCCCTTCTGCTTCTTCCTGTTGGTTTCATTCTAATTATTCTTTCCTCCGTGTTATCAAGCATTTGTTTGCACACACCAAGAAGAAATTATTGAGCTGTTACTCTGGAATGCTAGGGCTAAAGAACGTGAACTCAATTGTACAGTGTATCTTCCCAGTTTATGCAGCTGCTATGATGATTAATTAGTTAATGCTATGAAATACTTGGAACATGAAGGTATATAGCTATATAAATGAAAGTATCCATTAATTATTATTATACAATGTCAAGCAGAGGGCAAGCCAGCTAACAGAACCAAAACTCTAGCATGTACTTCCAACCATGGAGCAAAATTCACCCAATAAAACCAAAGTTTCTATTGAATACCTTCACTAAATCTCTTCAAATTTTATCTGTGCCGGGAAACTATACAGAACAGCTTTGCAACTGGACCACTGTTTGATAGTGTCTTCCAAACACTGACTTTAGAAGTGCTATTTTCCTCTGAGCAAAACTTAGCTGATCCGGATACTTCAACATTTATGACCCTAGTAGTCTGTTTAAAAATCATAATTGTTAAAACATTAACGATTTCTATCCTATGCTAATAGAGAGAAGGTAAGCTGGTGCTAGGCATCTGCTTCTTGATAGTAATTATCACAGTAATTAAGTTTTGCCATAGCTGTTAAAATAAGAATCCAGTTTGACATTTATAAGAATGGCATTATGAAAAGCTGAACTCAGAATTATCTCTTTATCATACGACTAAAACAATTACAGATGTTCTATTGATGTATGCTGTGGTCCTCTTCTCAGCACAATAATTATCTTTTAATGAGCCCACATTAATGTAAATTGGATTCATCAGGAAATAAATTTCACAATGAATGTGAGGCACTCTACAGGTAACCTTTGATGAAAGCAAAGCAAATACTGATCTTGATCATTTGTGGACTAGAGATTTCCTTTCAGGTTTGAGACAAGTGAAAAAATCCAGGTGGATCACATTGCTTCCTTGCATTCTAGGCAACTTGAAGGTTTCATGGAAATAAATTGAACTTGTCACTTTTGTAAAATTTACCTTTGGCAAAGGATAACAATGCACATTTTATCTTGGTTCCTACTTCCATCGTGCCCTTATTCACCTGAAAGAGTCATTTGTGCCATGGCACAAACAGTGGGAGTCTGTGCCAAAAGCTGCTATTCTTGGGTTATTCCAGCTACAGTGTTCTAGGAATACCTGCTGCCTTGCTGCTTGTGCTCCACTCTGTACCAGCTCTGCCACGTTCTTCAATGTCTTGAGTTCCCTAAAAGTCAAGCTTCACTGAATAATAAATATCCTGCCTCATATCCACAAAAAAAAAAAAAGGAAAAGAAAGAACAAATTTTTAAAAATCTTATGGATACATAAAAATATTATATTATGGATATACCACAAGTAATTCTGGTGCTCACAGTCACTTGATAATCCTAAACAAGCCAGGGTTAACACACTTTCACAGAGAAAATCCAAATGTAGGTCCCTGCCTAACGACATCAGTCTGTGTTTTCTGTTTTTATTTTGGTGGAGTCAGAAAATAGCCAGTTTGCAAACCAGTCCGTTTCAAAGTATTTAAAACTCAGTTTTGAATGATGTCCTGTTGCTCTTAGAAAAACTGATACGGCCAACTGGTAAAAAGCAAAACTAGTTGTTAAAAGCAAAAAACCCCACATTTTTTGTGTTCCTACCATTGATTCACTGTTAAAAGAGTGAGCTGGAGAAAAAGGAACGCCCACTGCTGGTATCCTTCAATAAACTGGCTTTTTATTCAACAGCTGCCTAATGTTGACAACTAAGTATATAATACACCAATTTTGGAAGAGGCTGGATAGTTTTTGCTGTAAGTCTTCAACCTAAGACCATAATGAGTAACTAAACGTTGAGTATAGACAAGAAGGTGTGTCTGCTGTGATTCACTGGGATGGAACACGATTCTATTCAATTTACTAAAACACTTCTGTATGCTTTACCTGCTTCATCTTAAAAAAAAAAAAAAAAGCTATTGAAGGAAAAGATCAAGCTGGGTTTGTAACAGAACATGGGAGGGAAGCACTCCTAAGGATTCTGCCAGGGTTGATAGGCCTTTGCTCAGATTATGAAATGCTGGTTGTCCTGATTGTTCTTATAGTCACTATTAAAGGAAAGGGTATGAGTGAGATGTGGGGCAGCTTGTCAGAGGAAATCCATCTCATCAGTAGTTGTGCTCTCCCATGTCATGGGGCTAAGCATGACACCCACAGAGCTAAAACGCAGTCTCTGCCACAGAGGAGACGATATACGGAGCTGAGGCCGCGGTGCAGAGGTGTGAACGACCTGCCCTGATGTATACAAGTTACTTCCCAAACTTTAGACATCAATAGCACCGTTGCACCTAATATTTAGCCAGAATCCTGTGTGGGTTCATGCAGCTTATACCGAAACCCCTGCACATCAACCAAGAAATATTGAAAGCACACGTATATCCACGCTACTGTCACACCAACGGGCTGTGATGCAGACATCTTGTCTAAGTCAGGAGGCAACAGATGGCTAAAAACAAAGAGAACAAAAGGGAACAAGGAGACGATCCCAGTCAGTGACAGGTTTGCCAGTGCACTAGATACATAACTGTCATCAGCTTTTTGTGGGCCTTATCTCTGCGCCAGGAGCGAACAAAAGGTCTATGTATTACTTCAGGTCTATTTTGAGGACTGAAATGTGATTTCATAGGTACACAGGCTCACTTTGGCCTTCCACAGAGAGCGCTTTTCTCCCGCATTAGAATATTTAAAATAATATTCATTCAATTATGGTGACTACGTCGGCTGGTTTTCCCCCTGAATAAAATGGCCCACTGAAATTTATCAGGATATATCTATTGAAATACATGCAAATTGTGTACACACAGATATGGCAGAAGTCTCCATTCAAAAAACATTCTCTTTCTTAGCGCAGCGTTTGTCTGCAGATTCTAAATGTCAATATTATCCCCAGTGAGAAGAGAAAGGAGGTTGAAAGGTTGGTAGTTTTAGAAAGCTAATTGCCACCCGAAAATTGGAGTTCTGAGCACACCGCGCCGTTGCAGCAGCCAGGCACAGGAACTCTGCAATTTTAGGTCCAGCTGCACAAGCCAGAATTTACAGAGGCACCCTTTGTGTTACCATGATGATGACAGGAAATGAATTCATGTTAATGAGAAGGTACATCAGTAGATTAAAAGAATATTCTTAACAATTTATTAATAATAGAGCCTTTGAAATAAAACAGAGAAAAATCCCCGTGCAAAACTGACTTCTACAGATTGTTGCCTGTTTTCATCAAGGACTTGGCCAATAATATATGAGTGCCCAGCACTGAAAGACAAGCTTGAAGTGAATTTTTTTTTAAGATGTCAAAAATAAGAAATCCCACTCTATTTGAAGCAGCAGTGATCACCAATTTGACTCCATATGGCATTTTTGTTGCACATCAAAAATGAATGTTAGTCAGAAACTTTCCCCCGCCACCCCATCTCCAACGCTGGGAAAAACTGAACACTAAATTTTCTTTGGCACTAAGAGAGCATAGTGGATGGACCAGTTCAGAGGTTATGCATTAGATTTTCACTGAACGCCGCCTCTGCCCCTGTGGACAAAACAAAGCCACAGAAACGCACTAGTTTTGTCCAAAATGGATATGCCAATCCCTTTAAATATAGCCCTTTACCACAAGGATATTTAATTGGAATTAATCTTGGATCTTCTATACTTTCTAGTATGTCACTCTTGCTTTTTAAGTTTGGCTTTTTGAGTAGACTGCCAATAAATAAGTGATTTTCCCACCAGCAGGTTACCTTTGAAGACAGTTTTCTATGGATGAAGGGAGAAGGGATGTGTTGACAGTCACAGATACCAAGACCATATGCTGCCTAATCTCGTCTTCAGCACATACCCAGATCTCATGAAATCTATGTGATATTTAAACTTGTCTATCTACACTACACAACTCCAGATCCATCAGATCTCTTGCTCCATGTTCTTGCTCCACACCTATAGCCACTTTGCTAGGTGTTCTACAATAGTAAATCCTGTGGGGTAGGTACTTATGAGAGTTTGCTTAGTGGTTTCAGTGGACTTGCTGAGGTTTTCCTAACTCTGGCTGAGATCAGAGTTTTGATTATCTTCTGCAACCTTACACAAACAACTCTAACAAGTTCTACCTTGTCTTACCAAAGTCATTGGGCATTCAGACAAGAATCTGAGCTGAAAAAATGCTGAATTGAAAACACTACTCATGCAAGATCTCTGGTGTAAAAGATCTCTTTTGTTTTCTTCTTGAAATAAGATTTATATTGTCACTGTGTGTCTGTGCTTGCCTGTCTGCTTGTCTCACATCCTCACGAGGAACTTGTTTTAAGCCACTGGCTGACTACAACAGCCTTTGGCAGACTGGTAGAACATCCAAAAATACTGCAGTTCTCAGACTGCAGAAAGACAATGAGACAGAAGAGGATGATTTTATTACTGCTCCAAGGAAAAGAACTCTCTCTTTAAGCATCAAAGGATTCACATAGGACTAATCAGTTGGAGGCAGAGGTTTGAAATTTTGTCTCTGGATAATACAATGCCTACCACAACAAAGTGCCAGTTCCTGACTAGGGCTGCAAAATGCTGCTGTAAATATTACTATCAACGGACTAGGAATTGCAGAGGTGTGGTATCATTTAATAAAACAGCCTTTCTATAATTACAGAGGGATCACTGCTACAAGTGCAGCCCAGACACCAAATCTGTCTTTTGCCTCTACCAAGATTACAAGTGTGACAAGTGCGATTTGGAGAAACACACCATGATGTTACAATTTCATGCTCAGTTTGCCATGCTTACAGTCAGGTAGCAGGAAAAAAAAGCCTTCAACTGGTTAAGGGAGTAAATTTGCTATGGAAATCACTGAGAGAAGATAAATATAGAGTCCTACAATGTCATTTTTACAGTCAATTTTCTCTCTGTAACTGAAGTTTATATCAAAAGAAGGGAAATTGCATAAATATTTCATCTGGACTGTAATAGTACTAAATTAGGTGCTCTAGAGATGATTTATATAATGTAGATAGGCTGTCAGTGGCAAATAGGAGAATTACAGTAATGTTGAAACAGAATCCTCCCTAATTCATGTACAGTAGTAAGTGAGAGCTTATGCAACTTCTAAGTAAACATTTTTTGCAGATATTTAAAACAGTTTCATCTGAGCAGTGTGTTGAAACGATATAGTAGCTCTGCCCCCTCACACAAAGACTTTCTTTTGAGAAAACCTGGGGTGCTTTAGTATTAAATCTTACACAATGTTTTTCAATCTCATCTCCATCATTTGGGTGAGGATACTGAAGCTCTATGTAGTAAACAAACTGCCATGGGTCCCACACCAGGTCCATTGTCAGAACTGGCTGCTGGAGTGGAGGGAGGTTTCTCCCAGTCACAAGAGT
This sequence comes from Tauraco erythrolophus, assembly GCF_009769465.1. Taxonomy (NCBI): domain Eukaryota; kingdom Metazoa; phylum Chordata; class Aves; order Musophagiformes; family Musophagidae; genus Tauraco; species Tauraco erythrolophus. Next base: position 2,794,048 of record NC_141478.1, on the reverse strand, counting down.
CAGTTATTTGCTCCAACTACTAGAGACATGCCCTCCCAAACAAGGTACTGTGTGTGCACGCCTCAGGATTTGTATCTTGTCCAGCAAACGCACAGCAGAGGAGAGATCAGCCACTCGGTTCATCTGTCACCAAAGAAAAGTCAGGTTTACATCCTTGTTGGGATTCTGAATTAGAAGCAGAGGCAAAAAGTGGATTTTTCTCTTTGACTTCCTCCCAAATTATAGCTCTGTTGGAGCAATGAGAATGAAAAACTCTCTGAAGATCCTTAGCAGACATGTTCTGTTTGGTGGAGACACCACCAGATGCAAATCTACTAAAGCCAACACCTCCTGTCCCGGCAAAGGGATGCTTGTGGAGTCGGCTATGAAAAGGGAAGGGAGAGCAGCCAAAGTCCACCTCCAAGTGATCTCGGTGGGAGTTAAACTCTTGCTCGTGCACTGTGAATCGGGGCCCCAGAGCTGCCCACCATCCAATTCCTCAGAGCAGTCTGGAAGTGGAAACACAGCCAGCCTTTCCCAGGGATGCACTGGCCTGGGCTGCTGTGGGAGGTGACTGTTTTCCTGGATACTCTTTCCTACAGCTGTTAACTCACCTAGTGACAATCAAATCAGCTGCTAAGCTAGAAAGCCTCCCTTCAGTGAACAGGACTGCAATGCATTCAGTCATTATTCAGCAGGAAAAGCAAGGAGTTCTGTTACCTGCAGCCACAGAAGTAGCAGCAGAGAAAGCGCTTCCTGCAGCCTGTGACTCACCAAGTCATGTTCTTTTCCATTCTTAAGTAACATCTAAACCATCTTTCCCTATTAGCTGATACTGCAGTAGTGGCAGATGCACAATAAATAATACATTATACAACCACACTTCAAAGGCCTGAATAGTGCAAGTGCAGTATCTTTCTTAGATTCAGTTATTTAATGCTTTCCATAAGAAGAGTGTGTGATATTTATTTTTATTTTTCAACTGAGTGCTTTGACTGTGCAATGTTCCAGTTTTCATTTTACTGCTTGATGACCCGGCTGCTCCAGTGAGTGCAAAGGCCATCTGAGAAATAAAATGGATAGAAATACAGTTATTAATCAGCACAGCTTACTGAAAATGAGCATGCTGCACAGGGCCAAGCCCAAGGAAAGGAAAAAAGTCGTGACATTTCTAGGAATGCCACTGGGAGCTGTGTGGCAAACCGCTGAATAATGAGATGAGAAGGTAAAATGAATGTGGTTTAGGTGGCCTGAGGGGTTTAAAAAACATAAAACCCTGTCTGAGAGGGGAAACTTCCACAGGACATATCTGTGCATTCAAGTTCTAAAGGAGTTCTCACAAAACTCCTGTTTCCATTCAGCTCTGTCTTCTACTCAGATCTTTTCTAGAGCAACATCCAGGACCGTGCCGTACACTGGAGGGAACGAAGGGTAGAAGGGAAAACCCCAAAGCCTCCCAAATGAGCAGCAGTGAGGAGGCAAAAGGGAAAACCCCAAAGCTTCCAAACCAGCTGCAGGGAGGAGGCAAAGGCGGGCTCAGAGTAAACTACTGGGAAGGGACATACCAGGGACATCAAAGCGCTGCCCACTTCTATCACCAGGAGGGCTGGCAAAGAACTACACTTACCAGAGTGGTGGACTGGATTAGACGGGTTGAATCCCTCACTAGGAGCTGCACTTCCCAGTACAAACTAGCCCATGAAGTGAAATTATCCACTGGCAGGACATTTAACTCATAAGCAAATAACTCGGGCTATGCCCGCCCAACGCGTGGCTTTGATTTTAGAACCGCCTCACGCGGTGAGTCGTGCCATGGTCACTGCCATCAGGGGCCACGGCGGTGCAGTCATTGTTTCTCCAACATCAGTCCCAGGGTGCAACACGTAACCGACGTCGAACGTGGCCCTTGCATCGCCTGCTGGGAGAGAACGTTTCTAACCACCCGGCTGCAATTATAAATGAATAACAATTCCAAATTAACAGCCAACTGACTTTACAAATCTCATCCCTACAAGACCATCGCATATTCAAAAGCTCTTGGAGGGTTATATATACACACACACACACACAAAAATTGATTCCAATATTTAACCAAGTTAATCGGTTCACAGCTTCAATGCACAGTAAATTTTCTTTACTGTATCAACTGTACCCTGCATGGAGATTAAATTAAGAATGTTGTAGCAAAGCGTAGACCACAGTTTATAATAGATTTATAAGTACTGTATGGAAATGTTTGTCTTTTCTTTTATTCCCTCATAAGCGATGCCATTATGGCTACCATAATTCTTATTTACTCGACTTCTAGGCTGCTGGCAATAGCACAAAAATAGATTTTGAGAATTTATGTCATACATGCATCATCAGAAGGCAACAAAAGAGCACAGGTAAGATTTATTTAGGTTTAGAGCCAATGTTTCGTACTCATTTTCATGCTAACCCTGTCCCCCCAAACAGAAAAGTCAGTCGCCTCGCTTCCCACCAGCTGAGGACCTGCAGTTCCCACCAAGCTGAACAGGAATCACCCTGTAACTGTCCATCTAACTTTGGGCTTGGTTTTGATACAGAAATTGGAAGACAGCACAAATAAATTCCCACAGGAACACTGTTATATTCCCGGTATATTCACTCCCAGATCTGAGGAGCTCATTTCTAATTCAAAATGTACTGCATGTGACAAGAGATCTCCTTTCAGCTTCACATAGAAGAGTTCATCTAACAGCATCCAGAGGAACCACCACTGATTCTGAGAGGACCAACTGATACATTGCTGAAGTCACTGGAACTGCACCAGTGCAGGATCCGGACACGCAAGTTGAAAGAAAAATATTTCAAGTGCTATTTCACAAGAATAACATCACGGGATATTATTGTTCTACTTGTGAAGGAGTCTTGCAAGGATGGAATTTGACAACAACCTCTTCTGAAGGGTGTCTATTTTCCAAGGCAATGTCTGTTTTCACACTTGGTAGGTGCAAAAGCGTGCACTCACAACAGGCCAGTGAGTGCTCGTGCCATTTATTGGTGCACACAGGCCCTCTGCAGAGGTCTGCAGCACTATGGGCAGCTGGGCAAGGCATGACCAGGGTGCAAAACCTGAACCATCGTTCTACCCACAGCTCCTTTCACATGGACCTTTGTTTGTGGAGTGACAAAGCAGGAAATATTCATTACCTTCATGTTCTTGGATGTTTGCTCTAAGAGGACTTTCCTTCCACCTGTTATAAATGCTCATAAATCCAGAGTGAAATATTCAATAAAAAGGGAAGATTTGCAGTTACAGAGAAGAGCTCAAATAAAGTTCATGGTTTCTAAGTATGCAGCTTTCAATTACCATACCCTTTTTAAACTGTGAAAGATGTAATGTTAATCAAACATGTAATTTGCAAGTGTTTTTCTTTAGTAAATGTCATGTACAAGTAGATATTTAGGATGTAATGCACAAAGTAATTGCAGTTGGATAACTTTCCATGGTAATATTTATTTACATTAGAGCAGACACGAGTATTCCTGAAAAAGGAAATGAATATTGTGCATCAAATCCTAACCCCACTGAAGTCAATTGCAAAACTCCCTTTGCCTTCCACGACTAGGATTTCACCCTTATTTAATTCAGTATGTTACCTAATTCTCTCCTCCTCCTTATCAAATTGGGTTAGCATGATGGAGCTCTATGGATGAAATGTTGAGGCTCTCTCCAAGGTAAAAAATATCAACTGTTAATGATGAAAAGTGCCTGAAAATCAGAAGAGTGGTGAAGGCAGACATGAACTTTGAAGGCAGAGCTTCCATTCCAGGCTCCAGTTTGGTGACTATAGGTGTATCATGCCACCTTTCAGGGTTTGAATGTACAAATTCCCAGGATCAGGTTTTCATGGGAGCTTATTCTTCTTCTGTGCAGGCACCTACACCCAGAAATTTCTGTTGGGTCACTCCAGCTCAGGTATCTAAATCAGCTTGTCACAGGTCAGTCCTGACCTTGCTAGGTATCCCTCCCACTGCTACCAGGTATGAACAATAAGGAACTGTTTCATAAGGCTAATAGCCAATTTGATTTCACAAAAAATTACATTCTATTTTCAATAAAAGTGTTCTTTATATAAACCAGCTAGAAACTGCTTTATCTACCATGCAGCAGTCAACAGGAGAGTATTTTAAGCTGAAATGCTGACTGACAGCGATGCCTTTGAAGAGAACTGGGGAACTGTCAACAAGTTGAGGAATGGGATGCATCCAGTACGAAAACAATCTCTACATTCATGGGAAGAGGTTTCATAATGGGACATCCTGCGCTGTGAACTGCAGACTCTCAAACTGCCCAAAGAGGTCACTCTGTGGCTGAGTCAATAGTTAAAAAGTAACTGTGAAGTCCTAAATAGGGGCTTTCATCAGAAAACAAATGTTCTTTCAGAAATTCTTTGCCAATGGCACATTTCAAACTTCTGCAACATCCTCTCAGGAAGACTAAAGGCTCTGCTGTGCTTTCTGCAGTTATATACACATACTCCCCAGCATCACCACCTTTGCCCTTCCCGTACATTTTCCTAGAAGACATGTGCAGTTTATTAGCTACAGAGCAGTCTGTAAACAAGAGCATCCAAGACGGACAACTGAATCCTGGATGTGGGGGCCAAGGTTCATTTGAGTGCCAGTCCCACATACTGAGGAACAAGGGTTCCTCTTCTGGTGGACAGTGCATGTGGTAGAATGATGTAAACCCCATCTTGACCATATATCTCTAATTGTATTCAACAAGTAGGAGGCAGCTCTGGTACTACACACACGATGTGGCTGGCTTCCTAGTACGTTATGTGGTTCATGCTGATATTTTCATACAAATAAACTATGTTTTTTTTTCTCACCTATCATCAGCTACAGAATTCATGGCAAGGCAACGTTTACAGTGAGCCCATCAGCCAGCAATTTGCCTCCACTTGTTTATGTTTACAAAGCATTTCCCACTGTTTCTTTTGCCTGGAAAATCAGTTATTTTATCAAAGAAAGCTATCAGCTTCCTTAGTACTATCTACCTTAGATAAATATGTGCTGTATTCTATCCCATTTTTCATTTACTTCTAGGCATTTGATTCTCTTATTTCCTTCAACATGTATTCTGCGATGTTTATGTTATTGAGATTGGAAAAACAGGCCTCCAGCTACGCCTGGTATTTTTCCACCCTTTTAAATGTAGCAACTATGTTTGATTTTCTTCAAGCACAAAATCCTGTGGCCAATCAATGAACTGCTACAATAGAAGAAGACTCTGCAGGGAGGGCCAAGGCTGCGTGTCCTTGAGGCTCGAGGATGAACCAGTGCCTGACCACAGCAAACTCCTCTCAGTGAAAAGGGAATTGGAGGGCAGCCTTTGTTCTAGACCAACTGGCTGTATCAGCTGAGTGGATCAACCACCTGTGTAACTGCTTTTCCCTGAGTTAATCAAAAGAATGTAAATTCGTGTCTTCCTGAGTTAGCTAGACCAGCGTGCGGAGTGTACAGCTGGCTCAACCCAACACGGAGAATGGAAAAAAGAAGAAAGGACTTTGAAGAAAGCAATGGGGCTTGAGCTGGTTTCAACCCACACACTCCTTCCACCAACTGGGGATGCAGGGCATCACGATGGTGAACACACTGAGACCAGGAATGAAATTCGTGTTTGTAGTATGATTCAATTGTCTACTGCAATTGCTACACCCTGCGAGGCGTCATTTGTGCTCGTACTGTAATTTCGGCGCGTTGCTGCATCACTCTGCTGAATCGAAACGCCGTGTAACTTCACATAAACGAACTCCGTGCTAGGTGTCAAGCCCTCGACATGTGCAGTATCTGCAAGAACTTGGTCAGCATATATTGGACTTTTGACAAATACCCCTTTAACCTTGGCAAGATTTATTAACACATGGTCACTACCAGGTCAGATCTCACGTGGCACTGTTTCAGAACACGGCTGGCAGATTATCTGGCTTCTCTTACGTGGGCATACTAATGTCTTCAAATTTTGCTCCTACCTCAGTTGTGGTTATTTCTTTCCCCTTTACTCATCATCTTTTTGACCTCACATTCATCATTCTTGCAGAAAACTGGAAAAAACTATCTGTCCAGTTTTGGTGACACCAGCGCCCTACTCCGTTCTCACTCAAGCAGGACTCTCCCACCCTCTTCTTTTCTCTTTTTACCTACAGAGCTGCTATTTGTTTTAATAGCCTGTGCTAGGCATAACTCAGCGTCACTTTTGGCGGATCTCACTTTATCCCTAACACATCCTGACTTCTAAGACACAGTTTTGTCTGCTGTTCAGTTCCTTTTTCTAGTCTTCACAGATCTGTACTTATTTCTACTATCTTCTCCTTTGATAAGTAACACGAAATTGGCTCTAGAGTCTCCAGATACAAGTTTCTGCCTCTTAAGCTTAAGCTGCTGATTCCTGACAGTTTTCTTAGAACCTGGACTTCAGGGCATCTATCATACAAAATTTTCTGAGTGTTCCACGCCAAAAGACATTCCAAATGAACTTCCTTAGTTTTGAATGTTTGTTTTATAGAAATGTGATTATTTTTTTTTTCTTTTTAGTTCCCTTGGATTTAAATGAACCAAATGGTCATTATTCAGTCTGATGTTATTTTCTACGACCGGGTCATTTATTCTACCTTCATTATCTACCAACACTACATCTGAAGTAGTATTTTCCTGGTTCAGTAATCTGTTGGCAGGAATATCTACTATTTCACTAACACTTGTTCTCCAAAATATATCAGAGAAATTAAAGCTTGGAACCGATACAAGTCCTAGACGTATTTCTCTCTGTAGTAACATTTGACAGGCCTCTACACATCGCCAAGTGCTAAACCTGCAAAACACATTCCTAGTACTACACCACTCCAAACTTTTAGCAGCTTTTCCCGCAGCGATTTCGACCTGAACAGATGTTGATGTATCTTTACTATCTTTTATTTCTCTTAAGCCGATCATAACCCTACAGCATAATGCTACCTTGTCAGCTTAACTGTCTTTTACACATAAACTATAATGAAGTGGCTCTGTGCATTTTATAATCATGTAATTACAGAATCTTGTACAGGAGTCTGTGCTCTCACAGATAGCGTCTCTTTGCACACAGCATGTGATGAAACCTTTAAAACTACAAATCGAGTAAGAACTGAAGGAGTTTTGCCTTCCTGAGCGCTCAGGACTTCAAACAACAGCCCTGTGCAGAGTGAGTTTCTCAGAAACAGAAGGAACCGATCAGATCCGTGGGTGCAGCTAAACCACACTGGGTTTTCCAGGCTGGGAAATTTAACTCCAAATTCCTAAATATAGAAAAAGTGATTTGACTCATCCGGGTCCTTCCACTCTCCGTTTCCTCTCCAAAACCCCATCAAGTGCGGAGAGAGGGGGCTGGCTGTATCTGACTGGTTGTTGACAGTTTTTCTAAAGCTCCTGTGCTTATTTCCCATATTACATGGCCAGTCTCCAACCGGTCCCATCATCGGCGTGAGGGCAGCACCGCCGCACCTGGGGAGGGAGATATCCATTTCCTTCACCTGGCAGGTGTATGGCTACTCCCTTTCTGCAAGACTTAGCAGCATGCACCTGGTTTGAGGGTCTTGCCTGGCACTGACGTAGCAGAAAAGGAGTTTTAACTTTGATCAAGGGAGGACAACATCCACAAGAACGTTTGGATCAAATTGTCTCAAATTTATACAACTGCATAGTGCAACAGTTTATAACATGGCAGGAAAGAATATTCACTTTTTGTGAATGTAAGTAAAAGATTCCTATTAAGCCTACGGGAGATTTGCATGCACATGAAATACAAGATCAATCTACTACAGAGTTTTGACATACAAGGACTTTATGTTTACGCTTTTGCTGATGTTTAGCATGCTGCAGTGCAGCAAACAGAAAAGTGTAGTGAGCTGTCATGTAAGATAATTGATTTTGACAAGACTACAAGTTAATTCCTCACTATTTTGCAACTTATTTGGAATTCTTTGCAGCAGTGTCCCAGAGGACAGCATGTAATCGCTTGTAAACTGAAATTAGGTCCAGAGTTAAATATCATTAAATCTCAGGTACAGCCAGAGCTCAGCATGTGACTACTAATGCGTACCTTCCCTATTACATCAAGGACACAACTGTAGCAAAGGTTATGAAGATTATTGCTCAAGTTGCAAATTGCTTATAACTAGAGAATTAAGTTGAGATAAATTTCCAGGCAGCCTACAAATGGGTGTAAGAGAAAAGCCACTGAAGGGACACCTGAAAATCTTAATGTCCCCATGGACTCACATTTTCTTGAATTTCTCTTGCACACACACATGCACAAAACCTAGAGTGAAATAAATAAAGAGGATTATTAAAGCTCATCTTTGTACTAATATAACCAAATTAAATCACCACTCACATTAGCCACTCCAATGTTTCATTATAATAGAGTAGGAAGGATTGGTAGATATTTTAAAAACTGTATTGCGAAGACCATATTGTTTGACAGTTTTATTTGAGAATGTTAAATATTAATTGCTGAACAAAAGGGTGCATTAAAAATTATGTTGGATACAAATAATTCAACTCCCTGCAACTAGAAAGAATATTTGCATATTCACCTTCTCTCGAGCCACAGCTAACGATCTCACTCTGGCTACGTTTTGGGGGTGTTAATAGTAATTTCCACCAGAATGAACGTGCAACTGGAGCTGGCATTTGACTTACACACTAAAGTGAAGGTAGTGCACATTGTCACAGCAATTTAAGCAGTGCCCCTAAACAACTCTAGGTATTTCAGCCTGAGGTCACTCTCTGTTTAGGCTCTTTTGGGCTGGTAGGAAAGGTATTATATCAACAGATGCTGCTGCTATTATACAGGGTGCTTCCTGGACTCACCACCTACATGAAGAACGTGCTGGCTGCGCAGTCTTGGAGTGATGCAGCCTCTCACTCAAAGAAATAGTCAGAGCTGCTTGAGAGCAGTTAAGATTTACGAAGTCTTTGTGTCCTGAAACAGCAACGGGGAGCAGGACCTCCACATTCTTTGGCGCTATACAAAGCAGGTTGCAGAAGCTACAGGCTCTTCTTCCCCCAGGCATGATCTTACTCGACACATGGCAACAAAGAGACCTGTCCATGCCTATTTTGATCTCTGACATGCAAATGTAAGCTGCTTCATCAGGAACTAAATTGAGACTCTTCACCAAAATCCATCTTGCTTTCAAATAGACAGTACAGTACAGTCAGAAACACTCTTTAATTTCACTAATCACTTTTTAATGATCATAAGCAAACAAAAGACACTAGGTAGGTGTCATGTGCCAGGAGACTTGGTGCAGTGTATGGTCAGAGTCAGAAAACTAATCATCCCCACCTGTTCTCAAAACCTGCCAGCATCTGAGATTGGTTCGGGTTCAATTTCTAAAGAAATGGAGACTGCTCATTCTAATTACGCTTTTGGAGCAGGGACATCTGTACTGAAAAGTTATCTGAAAGTAGGCTCAGATGGTGACTATGATGCCTTTCAGCAGCAATCACTGATTTTACAGAAATAGTCCTCTGCCTGTTACTAGAACTAAAGTGAATACAAATCTTCTTGTGCTTTATAGACTCTTTATCTCCTAAATTTTAGAAAATGCCTCATAAACCTTTATGTTTGTCTCTTCCCCGCCCCCCCCCCCCCCCGCCTTCTCCCTCTCCACTTAAAGTTCAAATATAGAAATACATTGCTCAAGTCCCCTGGGGTGCCAGTCTGGCATCCTTTGCAAATGTTGTGCAAATTTGAATTCTTGTCACACAGATTACATTAAATAAGTGCTTCTGATTGCCCGTCTCTGTTTTCTACTACCACGTGAGAGGGAGACCACAACGTGACACTGGCGGCACACTTGCAGGTTTCCACTTAAATAGTGACTCAGATAAGAAAGTAACCACACTGAATAGTTGTTATTTGGGTGATGAGCCTGAAAAGGCAGTCTGTTGTTCTGAAATCCATTAAATGAACCACTCTGTGATATAAAATGGTGCTGTAGACTCTTATCCAGGCTACCTAAGCAGCACTAGAGCAATCTAGGGAAGACAGGGAACAACAGAGAACTCGAGGTACTAAAATCCTGCCACTGCTCTGCTTGAGAGCCACTTTGTTGCTCTGTGGCAACATCTCACGGTGGATAAAACAGTAGGTAGCTCCTTGAAACTCACTTTACTCCCTGCCTGGTGGATAACGTAATCAGGAAGGTCGCTCACCATGCTGGGCTGTGAGCTCAGGAGGCCCCTACACAGACCAGCTTGTGGCCTCTGACTCCCTGTAAGGCAGAGTGGTGGTGAGAGCAAGGGTATCTGACCCTCTTCCCACCCAGGAGTTAGGTGGTATTCAGGGCAATAAGGGAGGGAAGTAAGGAAAAAGAATGGATAAAAGCAGAAAGCAAGAGAAAAATGAGATGGAAGGGAGACGATAAGAGACAGAAAGAAAGAAAAGGATCAGCTCTTAACTTCAGCCTGCTGTGGTGGTAGCATCTCACAACCAGGGTATTTTAGGAACTGGTGATGCCAACCATGCCTCAGTATAAATCCCAGTTCCCTTCCCAGTAAGTCACCCAGGAAAAATCTTAGCCTGCTTTCTGGCTTGTGTTTATGTGAGAGACAAAAAAATTCTAGTAATGTGACATTGTTCACTGCGAGTTGGTTTCTTTAACGAGATACAGGACTGCACTCAACTACTAAAACAAAGGAACTGATTCATGTTTAATGTGTCCAGAGAATCATTGTGCTGAAAGCCTGACATGAAAGGGTGGATGAGTCGGGAGAAACCAGAAAGTCTCATTTAACGTGCCAGCCTGTATTTACCATGAACTGGCAGATGTCTCTATTCACAACAGAGGCTGCATGTAAAGTATTCTGGTAAGAGAGACTTTGGGCCTTGAAAAGCCTGGCAGCACCATCACCCAGGTGCTGCACGAGTTGCCCCTTATGCAGAACATGACATGATCCTGACTACGTGGAGGACCAGTTTCTGGGATCATATGGGTGATGTCCATGGGAACACTGCCAGCAGATAGAGGACAGGGAGGAAGCTCTTTGCTTCGTGGTTTTGAAAGACAGTTTCATTAGCTATAGGTTAGGCCAAGGTTAGCTATGCATTGATGCTTACTTATTTAGATGAAAGTGGAATAACTCACTCAAACAAACCTGCTTCTTTCTCTCAAAACCAAAAAATAACCCAAGTGTTACTTTCTCTGGACTATCCATGAGTTAAAAGCTTTACACATTTCAGAGCTCTAGTGGCCGTGTAACGCTGACCTGCTGTGGAGGTTTTTGTTCTTTAAATCTTATCAAAATAGCAGATATCTGCAATTCATTCAGAACTGTGCTCTGCACTAGGAAGTTAATGTACTGATTAATTTACCTAATTACACCAAAACAAACAATCCTGCAACTGAGGCTGGTCTGTTCACTTACTTAAAATGCAATTACACACAGCCACTGCACAGAGAGAAACAGCTGCTAGATATCTGAGGGCTGGGCCACAATCAAATTTTAAACATTTCTTCTGGTCATGTTTCTGTTTTTCAAGTCTGCCTCTTCTGAAATATCAGAGACTAGTTTGACATTAACTTCCATTTCCGTATTGAAACCAGGAAAATACGTGACTCCAGAGGAAGACATCGAGAGAGAAGTAAATATAAGTTAATCAGTCATGGAGTTCCTGGGTGATAATGAACATCCTTCCTGAGCACAGTGTACAGGGAAAGTAAAGTTCAGTCTCGGTGCAGAGAGCTCACACCAGATCAATTAACTCCTGAAATCTCATTCAGCAGCTGGACCTGAGCTCCGTTTGAGATCTTCAATGAAATGCAAGTGGTAGAGGAACCTCATCATTCTCCACCCGAAGGACTGGGCATCACTGTGAACGCTCAGTGTACAGACTTCCATAGACAAAGTAATTTTTTCACAAAGGTGCCGTCTCCCAAATAGAGAACTTCAAAACATATGTCCCTCCTGAATTCCATTTTAATAGAAATATAAGAAGAAATTCTCGATGATGAAGAAAAATAGGATTGTTAACCTATCTTGCTGTAATTTTAACTTGCCTTTCTTGAAATGTTTTGAAGCTCTGAATTTCATATACAAGAAGGATGACTCATGTACCTGTGCTGATCATTGCTTATTTATTAAAGAAAGTATTCAATTTCAGTAAAGAAATGTGGAAATTCTGTGTCGTCCAACAAGCGTAGGAAGCATCACAGAAAACGATACTGAGTCAGATGACAGTCAGAACATCTCCTGATCAGGATCAGGACCCAGCTCTGACATAGAGCTTCACAATTTCTGTTTTACTTTAACATATACAGCTACTCCTATTTTTAATGTGTGAAGACTCACAGAAAAGGTAGAATTTGGGCCTTTATCTGCAGCAGAGCACTGTATAGCAGCCTTAATTGCAATCAGGAGGGAAGCCATCCTGTATCTTAATTTGAGGAACTGTTTGGTTAAAAGACAACTGAACGGAGTGTCTTCTCAAAGGCAGTCTTGTTACTGGATTAGAAACAATTCTTGTGACTTTTCACAGAAGTAATGAACCCTAAAAATCTGAAATTTTTTCCCTCTGCTCTTCGGCTTGTCTTGGTATCTTTGGCAAGTAATGTAACAAAATTATTAAGCAGTTTTCTCTTGAAAAATTCAAAAGGGAGGACGAACTGTTCCAGAAATTGATACCAAAAGAAGATAGTATTTTCTTTACTGGACATTTTTGTTTCAAAGTACTTAAAATAATTTCCGTTTGAGATGGTATTTTAAAGCTTGAAGGACTGGCACAGGGAATCTAGCAGGGAATAGAATAATTTAGAAAAAAATTAATTCCTATTGAAAACACAGAAAGAACTAAAATGTTGTTTCAAGAATCAATTACTTGAAAGAATTAGTATTGAATTCTAAGAGTTGTCCTCAGACATTACCAAGACAAATACAAAAATGATACAATGATAGAATAACAGTTAAATGTTTAATGTACATATAGAAAAGTCAGCCCATTTAAATATTCATGAACTAAATATTTATTAAAATTGTCCTAAGTAGCTTCAGATCCAACTCTTAGCTAAGCATGGAAGACACTTGGATCCATCCAAATTCTTGAAAGTGTCTCCACTGTAAAGGAAACTAGGGAAATGCAAAAAGTGTTATCTTTCTAATCTGACTCGATGGTTCTCATGGTGACTGTGCCTGCTTATTTCACCTTAACTGAGCAAAAGGAAAAACAACATGGCCATTAGAAAATGAAAGATTAAAAGAAATCATATAACTTCAAGGGGAAGCAACTTCTTGGTTTGGCAGTGCACTGGCCACAAAGTCACATTACTGGCATTTCAAAAACATAGATGAAATAGCATTTGCAAAGATCCTGAGAAGCAGAATTGAGACTTAAATTTTAATTTAAATAATGAAGCCTTTCTTCCTACAGCTAGGCCTGTGTTCTGTTTCCCTGCTCTCTCATTATCACAATACCAGCCCAACCCACAGAATTCCCCGTCATTTCATACATCTTTGCAACATCTGTAGTTCCTCCTGTCCATGTCTCTCCCTTGCCACACCTGCTCAGTAGTAACAGACCCTTCCTATGCCATCTAACCCCCAAGTGGCAAAAGGCAACAAGAACCCTGTTTCTGAGCCGTGTGGCTGACCTGGATGTGCATGCTGAATGGTGACCTGACAAATCAAATAGAGAAATAATTTTGAGTTTGACCTATAAACTTTCCCTTCACTGTGGAACAAATTTGTGCCTCCCTGCTCTATCCAGACAATGCTTTTCACAAAACTTAAAGAAAGTTGATAACTTTGAACTCCCTACCAAGCTGTCAGATTTGGGAGAATGGGTCAGTGCAGGAGACATGATAGGCACACAAGAAGAGCACCTAAGTCTCCTTCTGTGATCAGACTAGAAGAAATTTCTGATGAGAATAGTTGTACCTACTATAAAGAAACAACTCAGAAATGGTAAATATTGAGTTTAAACATCTGACAACGGCTGAGTTTCTGTTGTCGTTTATACGAATCCAGAATAATTCCACTTGCGTAGCTCTGTATTAATAAAACTGTGATCAAAATGTGATCCAGCGCTCTCCCAAGATGCAACGTCCTTTACGACAACAAAGCAAATGAAGCAAGAGAGAATGAAAACTGAATTCAAAAAACATTGATCCTGCAGATACAAAACAAGTTGGGATAAATATTAGTGCTGATGATTTCCTTCCCATTATCCACAACGCGTTTTTCCTCACAAAGAAGAAGTGGTTTAATACCATCTATCACTCATATAATGGATGAAGCGTGAAAGATGCCTTCAAGCAAGTTAGCAGCTTGGCTGTGCCTCAATTTGTCATAGTCATACACAAAATAAAAATGCACCTCCTAATACATTCAAACATGTTGCATCCTGGAAGAACAACCCAACATCTGGACATTTATAACACAGACCGCAACATCATGACTGCATGTCAAAGTAATTAATTAACATCATTTCTTTCTGCCAGATAGAACGCATACATTCACTCCAGAATGCACAACATTTGATCTTAGTAATTTAACAGGAACATCTATTTCTTCTGTAGCAGCTTTCACCTAGAAACTCTAGTGTCCCACACAAAGGAGGTTAGGCTCATAATTTTATAAAACAGTAAATGAAATACAAAGAGGTGAAAGGATCCGTTCAGAATGATGGAACAGTCTAGAAACAGCCTAAATTCTTGAATGCAAGTAAGGAATTCTAGTGTTGAAATTACTGGTACTCAAAATCCATCCTGTCAAGAGAATTTCCATGGTTTTCAGGATTTCAGAATGAGAATAACCACATAATTCTTCAATAGGTTCACCATAATAAAGTTCTACTCTCATATGCAGACATTCCCATGGGCTTTCAGAATATTCTGACCTGCTGCTTATACATTCTGTTTTCTATCATATCTAGCAATTCAGTAAGCCTCTTGCTCTGATTCAGAGATCACTAAAGTTACAGGAATAAAATAATTTATAGAATTATAGAATTACAGAATAGTTGAGGTGGAAAGAGCCCCTGGAGATGATCCAGCCCAAACCCCCTGCTCAAAGAAGGGTAAGTTAGAATAGGTTGCCAAAGACTCTGTCTAGTTGAATTTTGAATATCTCCAAGGACAGACTCTACAATCTGTCTGAGCAACCTATTCCATATTTAATCACCCTTCCAGTAAAAGAGAGTTTTTTAATGCTTAAATGGAACTTCTTGTATTTCAATGACCTCAGTAAACTGTGAACCTAAGCGCTCTGAAGAGGCCTGGAACCCAGCTGCTGAGGATGAGAGATGGTGAGACTGTCTTACTGATCTCACAGAGTGGTGGTCCCTAAGAAACCCAGAACTGGGCTGCTGCCATCAGATTCTCTGAGTCGCCTAAATAACAAGACCCACTTCCCAACACACTTCCGAATAAGCTCTGACAAAGGCAATTCCTCACCTGAGGGTGAAAACAAACTCATTGGGCCCTCTAATGAGACTCGTATTCCAAGATGTATCATAACCCTAACAAATCTGGAAGGAAGAGTTATGACCCTCTACCAGTATCCTTAAACTGGAATCTGAGGAACTCCAGCCTCTGGAATTTGTTCTAGAAGAGAGGAATAAGATTTGCAGAAACACATGTATTTTCTTACTGGTACCCCAATGGAACTAGATACCTATGTGACTGGGAAGCACTAATAGACAGGCTAAAGTAGATGATGAAGCAAAGGTTATTCTGGATTCTCAAGAATTCATCAAGCTTACAGTCATGTCTCCTGACCTCCCACCCCAGCAGCAAACTTTGCAATCCCTATCGAAAAACGGAGCTTCCACGTGAATGCTCGTACCTTTCTGCAAACCTGGCTCCTTCTGCAGTCGGTGTTTCTAGGCTTTGATATTTATTTAGGATATTATCACTGCCAACTGAGTGAGTGAGACAGGCTATCAGACTTTGGTGCCTAAAAACTCTCCCGCAATCAATTTTCACGATTTACTAATACTGCTACATAATTAGAACACTGCAGCTTGGTACAAAGGGTTCATAAAGGTGAGGTTTAGGCAGACAGTAAGAAGGGTAAGAAATCTGTACCTCTGTTACTGCCACACATACCCATTGTTTGATGCTGTAGCTGTTTCTGTTGGAATTTGAATTTTGCACCCAATCTGCCCCATATTCGACACACAATTTTAAGCATTCTGGACAGAGGTTCTACAGCCTGGCAGGCTCTGGCCTTTGCATGAATAGGCACTGTATGACAGGCAGAAAAGCTATTGAAAATGATGAACTGCAGAGACTTTTTTGTTGAATGACCACCCTCCAAGATCAAAGAATGAGTGTTTTATCTCTCTTCTTTCTGCTTGATGCCCACAAAGATCTTCCTGATATAAAATACTCTCAGTAATAATACACACATCATTTCTATCCGGCATTTACTGTTGTTCCTAATGGGGCCTAAATCCTTCTTGCACAACACACACCAAAGCTATGAAAGTGGTTAAAACTTACTATTACAAAGTAGCTGTGGATGGGAACCTTTCTCACACACATTCCCTTTTTCACCTTTGCTCAGTGAAGTCCCTATAGTTCTTTAAGCATACGTCTATGTGTAGCAGCAGGTCTCTCTTTATTTTATTCCACAACCCAGAAACTCAACATGCATTGTTATTATCTGATTCTACTCATCTTTTAGGTCACTGATCATATTTCACGAGTTCTTGACATTACAAAGAGAGTGACATCCATATCTGTGACACTTGGGTCTCTTCCCAGCTTCCCTGACAAATGGCATTCCCCATGCTTTCTTGAACAAGATTCAGGTCTTTCAAACTCTCATTTTCACTCTCAAACTTTCAGATATTCTGCTGGGTTAACATGGGCATGTTTAGTAAATAAAATCCCGTAGTTTCTCTGCACTGAATCAAGTCTTTTGAGCTGTAAAGAAATGATTGGAGGATGGGCTTGTTATAGACCACACATTCAAGACAATCAAAGGGTATAAGCAAGGGTTAAGACTGAAGGTGTAAAGTATTTTCATGAGTACAGCAATACAAGTGAAGTTTTGACTGCAGAAATTTTCCTTAATGTGCAAAATTTCTGGTATTTCACCTACCAATTTTGTCAGTAACAAAATAAAACTGACTATCGAAAATTGCACTTTCCTTGCTTGAACTACCCTTCCAGGCTAAGAAAAGGCAGTTTTGGCAGTTGAATGCACTATAACTTCCAGCATCCCACTTCAATACATCATGTTTAAACATTAAACAGTGTTTATCGAAGCTATAGCGCCGATGACTACTATAGAATAGATGTTTACATCCCTTCATAAACACTTCAACGGGTTTCTTTCGCGGCACCAAAAAAAGACAAATGCTGCTTCAGTCAGAGCACTTCGTCTCTAAATCCTCCTTCTGTCAGGTTATCATCGCTGGTCTGCAAGCATTAGATTCTTCCTCACTTTACTAAATTGTTTGCATGATAAAAAGACATTCTTTCAACATCTCAGCTTCTCCCATTTGAGGCAATCCCTGGCACATTGAAGTCGCCTTCCCTTTATCATTGCCATTCCTTTCGTTCTCTCTGTAATCCTAACCCTCGTTGCCCTGGCTGTGGCATCTCCCACCACCATTCTATCCCTTCTCCTTCCAGTTCACCTTCTTATTTTGACAAAATCTGGAATTTCTACTTGGTAGAATCCGTCAGCAGCGTCTCCTCCTAAGTCTGAAATTCCTGGTCCCTCACACGCACCATAGTGTTCATTTTGCAAAACATTTTAATTCAGCTATTTATTGTCTCAAGTCCAGTTATCTGCCCACTGAGCTCCTTTCCCATCCCCAGCTACTTCCAGCTGTCATCTCACCTCACTTATTTTTCCATTTTTTTCCCCAAAAAATTCCTTCTCTGCCATGTCTCAATCTTTATTTTGCACTGCTTTTTATTCCATGCTTCCACGCGTATCACCTTCCCCCTGCTCTTCTTGGATTTGGCCTCTGTTCGTAGCTCCATGTTTGTAATCGGTGGTTCTGCTACGACAATCTCCTCTGGAGTGTCAGGTATGATGCTAGCACACCATCTGCTCATTTATTTCCTTTGGTCACAACACATTTCCTCATTTTGTATGCTTTTCCTTACAGATAACTGTGGGCGCTCTACAGCCCTGCCAAAGCTAGATTAGCAGCAAGAGCAAAACGCTCACCTGTGAGCAGTGGTGTGAAGACTCTCTTCTGCCAAACCCTGGATTTACAGTCAGATACGCGCTTGGTAAGTCCTCTGCTATTTCATTTTTTCTCTCCACATCACTGAGGCAGACAAGCTGTCAACAAACGCTCATTTCATTGGGAACACAAGATATCTGCTCCTGTGGCAAACTCTTTTTCAGGGTTTTGTAAGGACTACAAATTAGTATCAGGGCACCATGTGAGGGGTCTAGGAGGGATTTTCATGAGCGTCATTTGGGACAACAGAATTTCTCAGAAAAAGTTCCAAAAAATATTTCACTTCAAAAGTATGCTGTCATACTTACGATAGCACAAACACTGAGTAAAACACAGAAGAAAACTCCCTGAAACTTTCCCATTTCACACACAGTGATTTAAGGTCATCATGGCCTACTCTGAGCGCTGAGAAGCTACTCAAAATGCTAGTAAGGATACGGTAAGAAGAAATTCAAAAGAAAATTTTTACCTAAGTTTTACCTGTATAGCTTTCACTTTAAAAGAGGTCTCTTACTCATAAACAAACATTTTATTGACATGGAAATAACTTCTAAACCAGTAAATAACAGGATGATTCAATATACTGTCACATACCCATTAAGCAACGGAGCTAATCGGCATTATCATCCCCTCATCTTAAACTGTCGTGTTGCATCACTTCTCCATACGCTTCTGCAGATCCGATCATCACATCTCTAAGTTAGTAAAGCTGCCTCCAGGCTACATTTTAAATGCAGCCCACCCAGAGCACCAAGGCCAGCTGCACGTTAGGGCCTCACTCATCTTTAGCAAAGGTATTAGTTGATGGCTGAGCTCTCACCAACACCACTACGCTCTGCCATCCTTTTTCGGCTCTGATGCGGGCCCAGGTAATCCACGTGATTAATACACTCAACTCCCGTGGGAATAAAAAAGAAATCAGGACTCCCCACCTTGTGGAGGCTTATCTAAGATCACACAAAATCAGGGCGAAGTCTGCGGAAAAATTTGGCGTGTAACACTTTCCTTTAGCAAAGACACTGCCTACGTCAAACACCGGGGCAGCAAGCAGGCGTAGGAAGGGAGGGGACACGAACGACACGGACTTTATTTTTGGAAAGCTGTTCAGTACAGTAGCCAAAATATAGCTGAAATACACCCAGCTGCTATTATTTGAAATGAAGTATTTTAGTATCTTTGTATGTCAGTGCTGGAATTGAGAGCTAACCAAAGGAACAACCACTAACAGGGAAAGCCACGTATCTACGTGTCTTCTCCCTGCAACCTGTCCTCCCATGTCTGGGGCATACTCACTGGTGCTCTTCAAAGGGATTTACTGACCACCTCGGCTCTCGGGTACCAGCACACAAGAAGGCTTGTATCCAACACTAGGTGATGAATGACTGCTATTTTCTAGCAAATTTTACCTGCCGGGGGCCTGAGGTAAATTCCAAGTCTTATTTCTGAATGAAACCTTTTGTTTCCCTTTTTGACTTCAACATTTAATCACTGCCCATAAAATAGTATTGTAACTAGGGAGAACAGCATCTTTTGAAATAATCCTGAGAGCACTGAATGGGGCAGGAGGGCCTTTCCCAGTCACAGCTCGTGTCTTTGGAGACAGCTGTTCATAACCCAGCAACAGTCAAAGCAGGCCTGAGGTTTCTCCAGATTCAGATGCCTGAAATAGCTCCCAGAGGATTTTCTGATACCTTAGTGTCAGACAGCGAGCTGAGCTCTTCCCTCTCCAAGCATTCCTTGAAACACCTCACCGTACCTAACACAGGGACAAGTGGTTTAGAAGCTTTGCCAAGGATCACTATACCTTTTTTTTTTTCCTGTTTGTTTGAAAGCAAAAACCCCAGGAATATTTTTGAGTCGGTGTCCACATCCGAGACATCTGCCTACCCTTTGGGAGAGGGAATTCTGCTCTTCTCTGCAAGTGACAGCTCTTTAGTGACCAGGACATAAAATTATACCAATGGTACTTTTAAATTGATCTAAAGTCTGTTCATTTGTGTAGTGCACATTTAAAGCCACATTATTGTAAGATGCTTCAGCGATGAAATTTAACATTAGCAATTCAGTTAATTAAAAAGGATATTTTAGTGGGTTCTTTCTTTTATAGCTATTACCCTGTCTAAAGTGAGAAAAATCTCAGTCAAATTAATAAAACTAACAACTCATCACAAATACACTGCCTTTCGATGAAGTCTCCTCTGCTCTCACCAGCTCAGCAGCCAAGGAAAGATGTATGTGAGCCAAATTCCCCCTTGCATAAGCACACAAAACCTGCACGGGAATGCATTTAGCCCCTTCAGTACTAGTAACCATGGTTTCATTTACTGAAAATTATTCTTAAACTGTAAAGTCTTAGTCAACCATCAGGCCATTCCCCAGAGAAGAGAACAGCTACATTATGAAGTTCTCATCCAGATGTGGCAGGTGTGCTCAAGGTTCAGTGGGGCTTTGCTTCGGGCGGGCAGGCTACTCTGTTCTCGGTTACGAACACCTCATCAACATGATTGTCTTGCTTTGGGAGAGAACTTCCATGTATAACCCTGCTTGCTCCCAAAGGTCCACACCCATCACTCTTCTCTGCAATGTAAACGTCTTCACACTCCCTTTTTGAGCATCAGTCCCTGACACTCTGCCCTAGTGACGGGCAATAAATAAGGTTTCATGCAACAAAGTTTGCCCACAGCCTCCCTCATCTTGGTTTTCAGCATGAATTCAGTGTTGGATTCAGAGAGCCAGTAGACTGATTTTCCAGAGACACCCAGCACATACAACTGCCTATAATTTGGTTACATGGAACACAGAATTTGCATACTGTTCATATACAGCTCCCCAGGGGCTGGAGGGTGGGTAACCACGAGGCGACATGCCCAGATGGGTCTTAAACCTGTCCTCGCACCTCCTGTTTGTCAGCCATGTGCCTTAAAGCAATGTATATGTACAAATACATCCAAATTACAATCATACAGTTGTTAGTTATTGATTATAGTACATACAGAATTGTCAATGTATCGTTTGTCTAGATTAGGAAAGAGCCCATTCTGTGTGCCTTTTATTCCCAGATAAGCACTCCAGGACCAGATGAACACAGGCACGTCTGTTGACCACTGCAGCTGACCCACAAATCCCACCAGCCCCAGCCTGGATCCACACAGCCACTTTCTTTACTGTAATACAGAGAGAAAGCCTGTGTACACAGAAAGACTACATCTAGAGAAAGACTACAGCACGGTGTTGCTACCTCAGGCCAATTTAGGAGACACTCTTAGCATGTAGTAGCCTCATCAACTACTACTCTGGGTACAAATGGGAAGCATGGTTTTCACAGATCATCTGAATTTTACATGAATATTCACTCCAGCATGTAACGCACTATGGGCTTACCTCTTAAACCAAAGCACCAAACATGAAAAGAACTGGATGCTTCAACAGAGGAGACAATTGTGATAACATTGTAATAATCACATATAATTGTGCAGACTTGTTCTGATAACATTTTACATTTAAAAAAAAATAATCTTTATTAGAGAACTGGAGGCCTGTTACATTACATACCCAAATTATTTTCTTATCACATCTCTATCCTCTGGTACTCACCTATGTGGCAGGTCTAAATATCATCTCTGTCTAGAACTAAGGACTATGTTTAGATCACTGACACGTGTATCATGCCCTGCTCTGCAGGAGACCTGGCATTAGGCTTGAGCCTCTCTTTCTTGATACTGCTGAAGCTGACAGTGGTTTTACTTCACTGAAAGAAGTACCTGCCATTGCTCAGCCTGGATGATACTCAATAACTCTTGGTCCCTCAATGAGATCCTCATCAACCTGAATTCCTCCCCTCATCTCTTAAGTTCTCATTCAGATAATGACTTAAGCATTTATCTGAAATAACACAGGTTATTCATTATTGACTGCAAAAGGACTACTCAGATGTATGAAGCCCATTGCTAGATCAAGCCTCAGGAGCAACAGCACGCACTGGCAGGCAGAACTCCAGGGACTGGAGCAGACAGAGTCAGGTCAGCTCAACTGACTCTTCAAAGTCATTCAAAAGAGGCAATCTCAAAGGAGGGCTGGGACTGCTGGGGGAAATGATCTGTCACTCTACCTTGGTGACCAGTTGATTTAAGGAACAAATCCTTTCCCACAGTCTGACAGGGAAGATGAAGGTGAAGGTGGAAAGAAAAACGATACCGGGTGCCGAACTTCTATTTTTCACTCACTTTAGTACAAGACTTGGGACAAGTGGTAACTGATCTATTCATCATCAATGAATCACATAGAAGAAGCGTAGAAAGCAATTTCTTCCCAAAATAAATCTTGGATCTACTTTTCCTTTTCCAGAATCAACTATTGCCTTTTGCTCAGCACTGTTACTGTGGGAAAAGCCAAGGGTAGTATGACTGTCATACCTTTCCATAAGCTTGCAGCACCTTCAAAGCAGTTAGCCCACAGAAGCTTAGAAGATGCTACCACATCTCTAACAGAGTGAGGAGAAACTGCCGCAAACAATTGAGTAGATATTAACGGCTTCAGCAAGAAACAAAATATTCCCAGCGAATGAAAAAAGATGGATTAGCCTCGTCTAATGCAGCCAAACTATCTGTGTAAAAATATATACAGGACCTGCTGCTGTGCTACTAACTGCACGGAACAGCAGCTTGTGTTTACGTTTTTATTCCCTGGTTACAGGCTGTCCTGCGTGGGCTGGGCGCGCGAAGACGCGCTTAACACACCAACCTGGGCACGCAAGCCCAGGTGCGTGGGCCCAACATCCTGCAGAGGCAAAAATTAAACACAAGCTGTTCACCTGATTACACCAGTTCAGCAGTGGTTGAAGGGAGTTGGATGGTTTTTAAGTAGAAGGAAGAGCAAATAGTTAGAACTGAGAGAGACAGAAATCAATTCCGCTCTGCAATTGCTGCAGAAAGGTCCTTGTCTGAGCTGCTCGTTGGAGCTTGGTTTTATACATCTGCATCTCCTTGCATGATGCAATTGTCACTGAGACTCCAAATCACACCAAAATTAAGCTGCAATTTAAGCTTGGCTTAAATGGAAAGTGTACTAAAACTCTAAGGTCCGCATGCTATGGATATGAAATTCTGTTTCAGCTAAAGCAATAATTCAGCCTGGATCGCAACTGAAGTCTCACAACTTTAAACATCTAAACTCAACAACTGGAATGGCAAATGACATTCATGGGCTTTGGTGGAGACAGAAACATCATACCTCGTTCTGTCACCTCATTTGGCACTTAGATACAACAGTCACTGTGATACAAACCCACAGCATAGACAAATTCTCATACCAGAAACGTGTCCTTCAGGGACGGGCTCTGAATCTAAGTAGTGGCCCACTAAGAGTTTAAAGTAGCTGAGGTCTTGCACCTTTGCACCTCTTTGGTGGACCTTGGTGGTTTTCCAGTCAATCCTATCCTAAAAACCTGAGGACAAAAAATTAACTGATGATTCATAGAATCATAGAATGATTTGGGTTGGGAGGGACTTTCAAGACCATCTAGTTTCGAACTACCCAGATCAAGAACTTGGATCTGTCAAATCCAAGTCTCTCCAACTTAGAGACAAGGATGTTGTGTGGGACAGTGTCAAATGCTTCGCACAAGTCCAGGTAGATGATGTCAGTTGCTCATTCCTTATCCACGGATGCTATAACCCTGTTGTAGAAGGCCATCCAATTTGTCAGGCACGCTTTGTCCTTAGTGAAGCCATATTGGCTGTCACCAATCACCTCCTTTTTTATCATGTGCCTTAGCATAGTCTCCAGAAGAATCTGCTCCATGATCTTGCTGGGCACAGAGGTGAGACTGACTGGCCTATAGTTCTCATGATCTGCCTTTTTCCCCTTTCTAAAAATGAGGGCGATGTTTCCCCTTTTCCAGTCGGTGGGAACTTCACCAGACTGCCACGACTACTCAAATATGACGGATAGTGGCTTAGCAACTTCATCCACCAGTTCCCTCAGGACCTGCAGATGCATCTTATCAGGTCCCAGCAGATTCCAGCGGATCAGTCCTTGACATCAGGCAGAATTTTGTTTGAGCCTGTATTCACAATCCAGGAATCTTTCCTTTGAACTTTATTTCTTCTTCAGAAATAGTTCAAAGCATTTTGAGAACACGGAAGCCAAAATCAAGCCTGAAAACCACCACAGACTAACTTTAAAACGCTCTATTCTCCTGAGATTTCTGCTGTTGCTTTCCATAACTTGACAAGCAACCCCCCTTCAGATTTAGCAAAGTATCTGCAGTTCTCATTCATCACAAGTCTCAGAGCTGAAGCTCTCCAGCTGCTCCAGGGCTATACCCTTAAATGTGATCTTGCTGTGATGGTAGACTTGCCTGTTGTTATGACCTTGGCTATTTTTGACAAAGAGATTAAGATGAAACAGGTTCTCGCTCTTAATGACTGTACAAAACACCCTTTCTGAAGAAAACGATGTTATCTCTATGTGTACATTACTGACCAGCCTATGCCAGGCACCAATGGCATGATGTCTCTCCCCCAGGTGACATGGCATGAAGAAAGACGATTTGCCGTTATTACGCCAACACCTCTTTAATTACACTTTGGGCAAGTACCATAGTTTCTCCTGAAACTAACAGCAAAGCAAACATTTTGAAAAGCACTTTACTTTTTCATGACAACCTCTGTGTTTGTTTACTCTGGCACACACAATTTTGGAAGGTTTTGCTTTTAATTCAAGGCCCTTGCTCTGAACTTTCTTTTCCCTACCTGTTGTCCACTGCTTTGTGAATCCCCTTCTAACCAGAAAGAATTCTGTGCTCTGCCCGATAACGAAAAATGTCCGTAACAGTAAAAATGGTCTTCAATAATATTGCCTAGTGAGTTTTAGCATTTTGAAAGAAAAACCACCTTATTCTTTATAGACTTGATGAATTCGATCCGATGCTTGTTTAGATTTCACTGAGGCCTTTTTAGCTGTTTCTTCAAGACTGACTCAGCAACATCCTTTAACACCTGCTTAATTTAAAGCAGATGAAAAGTCCTACTCGTGTCAAGTTAAGGATATGCTTAAGTGCTTTGCTGGATTGGGGCCTAACAGCTTGCAAATACAGATGGCTATTATCAAGACCTAGAAGAGGCCAGGTAACCACCAACAGTCAATTATATTCCTACCAGAACTTCAAGCCAGTATATCATACTGTTTGAAGTTAATTGCTTTGAAATAATTGGACAGGTGAGCAGGTAAGTTCACACAGAGCATTTGCAATTTTCCTTTGTACTTAAAAAGACAAAAGTGCAGACTGGATGGACAAAATGAGCATGATTTTAATAAAACAAGTTAAAAGAGAAGGGAAAAGGGTTTTTTTTAAAGACTTTTCCTTTTAATTTTTAGCATCATTAAAACCTTGAAAACATTTCATTCTAGAGCTTCTTTAGTTAATACCTCATTACTTCTCTTTTTATTGTTATGGTAATCAAGCCTTAATATATCGCAGCTTTATAGCATGAAATCAAGGCTAGGCCTGCGGGCATCGACAGATGTACAACAGCATGCAGTAAAACACAGGTATAGAGGCATGCAGAGCTGAATATGGCACAGGGTTTTTTCATAATTGTTTAGCAATTCATCTGAAGTTATTTTAACCTTGACAACAGATGAACTCTAACCATGATTAGTCGCTGGGAAGCTGCACCAAATAGCAAGTTTTGTGACTGTTGTCTTAGAGGATGAGTTTTAGGCAAGCATGAAACAAAGTCTGACAAAGATCATTAAATTGTTTGGATGGCTACAGACTGTAGCTGTAACTATTCAAACATCTGAGTATATCCTAGCCAAGGGAGAATGGTGACACTAGGAAACGGTATTTAACACCAAAACCTTGCCTCCCCGTGGGAAACCTCTGCTCATTGTCAGAATTCATATCCTCTCCCAGCATAGGCAGCCTTTGTGGCAC
Source organism: Tauraco erythrolophus (assembly GCF_009769465.1). Lineage (NCBI taxonomy): Eukaryota > Metazoa > Chordata > Aves > Musophagiformes > Musophagidae > Tauraco > Tauraco erythrolophus. The sequence continues at coordinate 2,767,910 of NC_141478.1, read as the reverse complement.
ATCAGGAAAGAAAAACATTTGGATCTAACATCTGATTTCGAAGTGACACTTGGAACTTGTGCTGGAGCTCTGCTTATGATTGAATTTCACCCATCAAATCAAATGAAAGTTATAGATAACTTTTAGAAAGTTATAATGGTCTGGTCTGCAGCGTGTTGAAATACCATCTCAAAAAGACTGAGTGTCCCTCCGTCTTTTCCAAGTAAATGACAACAGATGACCCCCGGTGTCAGGCTCTACTTCTCAACACTGTTTTCAGGAGAGATCATTGAGGCAGCAATTACAGCTCCTGGGAGATTTTTCTAAATTTAAAGGGAGTGTTTTGGCTAGCAATCTCTTTCCCAGTAAAACAGTTTCAAATGGCCAACATTAAAAGCAATATGCCTGTGACTTAATAAAATCACTGATACTGAGGACCACATCGCAAAGTTCTATGGCCCCACAGGGAGCGGGGTGGCACCCACACAGCCCACAGCTTCAGTTCATCCAGAGCACAGCCCTAAAGAGCCACTTAGAAACATCCAACAAATGACATTTGCCACTGCAAACACGTAACCTTCACAGTAGCTACCCAACATTAACGAAATAATAGGAGGAAAGCAGGCACAGGTAATACATTATTCCAGTAGAAGTGAAAAATGTTTTCCACGTTATTTCTGGATAACAGTAACACATGACTCAACAGGTGGATCACCAATGTACCTGAAAAACCCAGTTAACCTCAGTTAGGCAAAGGCTCCCAGCTTCTCTCTTGGAAATACTCAAAGTAACAATCGTACTGCGTTCAGCTGATATCTGCTCCCTACCTTTTGATTTAAACAAAGTCTCCTAATAATAAAGAGGCCAGTCATCCCAATTTCTAGTGCCAAGGATAAAGGTGAGCAGCTCTTCCAGCTGCAGTAAAAGCTGACTTCTTGAGGCCACTCACACTTACAAGCATTACATTGGACAGTGCTTGTCAGACCAGAGCTCAGGACAAGAATGTGTGTTGCTCAGGGTGTAACAAATGGAATGAAAGACAATGGGCACTAAAGTCCAGCGAACACACTAATTATATTAATAAAATGAAAGCTTGAATTTTGAAGCTAATCCTGGGCTATCATTTATAAAAGTTAACAGGGCATATTTAATTTAGGAATTGGCTAACGCTTCTCTTTCCACCGCTGAAACCTCATAAATGAAATATACTGGATTGGTGCCCAGTGCGGAAATAAAAGTTATGAATAATGTTTCTATCTCAATCATTGTCAGAGCTTTAATATTCCTAATTACTTTAAAAAGCTAAATATTCAATATAGGAAAAACCTTTTTTTCTTTTTATCTTCACTTGCAAGATTAGTGCAATTTAATAAGAGTCACTGGGTAGTTTTAGTCCACGAGACCGTTCCGTACGTTGACGGCTCATCCTCTCCTCTATCACGAAGGATGGAGTGCTTGTTACTCTGTGCACGCACGCGTGCAGAGATGTGTGCATCCATATGTGTATGGCCGTGTTATCATAGTACTCCTTTCTCATTTTTTTAACTTCTCAAAGTGTATAAATATTCACTGACATATCTAGTGCTAAAAATAACCACATGAGAAAATCGGTTTCTGAGATTCTAGACAGTATTCTACAATTGAAGGTATTCTTTTTAAAAATATTGTTATAGATAGATATTCAGTATGTTATGCTGCCCAAGTTTTCCCTTGTCTACCTGTCAGGTAATCCCAAAAGGTTGCTCCAAATCCCAAAGCATGGCCTTTCTTTCTGTCCTTCCTCCTTGCTCTCTCCCCTGTTGCCTTTTCTGCTGTAACTGAGGAGACATCAGCAAAGCTACAGACAAAACACCAATCACTTGACCAGAGAAGAGTCTGCCCCATTGACTCCAGCCTCTGGAGGTGTATGTCCCCAGTCTCATTTAACTCCTGTTCTTTTCTAACACCTCCCTTTATAGATCCCTTTTCTGTTACAGTGGTGGGTTGACTCTGGCTGGACACCAGGTGCCCACCAAAGCCTCTCCATCACTCCCCTTCTCAGCTGGACAGGGGAGAGAAAATGGAACGAGCGCCTTGCAGATTGAGATAAGGACAGGGAGATCACTCAGCGATTACCATCATGGGCAAAACAGACTCAGCTTGGGGGAATTAGTTGAATCTATTACCAATCAAATCAGAGTAGGGTAATGAGAAATAAAAACTAAATCTTAAAACACCTTCCTCCTCCCCTCTCTTCTTCCCAGGCTTATCTTTACTCCTGAATTGTCTACCTCCTTCCCTCGGCGGTGCAGGAGGATGGGGAATAGGGGTTGTGGTCAGTTCCTTCTTCCTCAGGAGGAGGACTCCTCACACTCTTGCCCTGCTCCAGCATGGGCTCCCATGGGAGACAGTTCTCCATGAACTTTCCAAAGTGAGTTCTTCCCACAGGAGGCAGTTCTTCACAAACTGCTCCAGCGAGGGTCCCTTCCAGAAGGTGCAGTCCTTCGGTAACCGACTGCTCCAGTGCGGGTGCCCCACAGGACCATAAGTCCTGCTGGCAAACCTGCTCCAGCATAGGCTCCTCTCTCCACAGGGCCACAGATCCCGCCAGGAGCCTGCTCCAGTGTGGGCTTCCCATCGGGTCACAGCTTCTTTTGGGCATCCACCTGCTCCAGTGTGGGGTCCTCCATGGGCTGCAGGTGGATCTCTGCTCCACCGATGACCTCCATAAGCCCATGGTCCATGGCACAGCCTGCCTCACCACGATCTTCACCACGAGGTGAAGAGGAATCTCTTCTCTGGCGTCTGGAGCACCTCCTCCTCCTCTTTCTTCACTGACCTTGGTGTCTGCAGAGTTGTTTCTCTCACATATTCTCACTCCTCTCTCCAGCTGAAGTTTTCTCTTGTGCAGTTTTTTTTCCCCATTCTTAAACATGTTATCCCAGAGGCGCTACCACCGTCACTGACTGGCTCAGCCTTGGCCAGCGGCGGGTCCATCTTGGAGCTGGCTGGCATTGGCTCTACTGGACATAGAGGAAGCTTCTCACAGCAGCCATCCCTGTAGCCCCCCTGCTAACAAAACCTTGCCATGAAAACTCAATTCAGTTATCTTTTTGCCTGGTAACGATGCCTCTTTTTTAAGATTCCAATCAATTTGGGAGAAAGGGAGAAAGTAAAAGCAAAATGAAACGTTCATTCAGTAAATGACTCACAGCTTCTTTCTCGATGCAGCTTTATTTACTTGCCTGACGCACAAATAGACTTCATTTAACAAGCTTATTTCTGCTATGTCAATAACGTATTGGGCCCGTGTTACACAACATTCTGATGTTTGTACTGGGAAGAATCCTCGCTGTTTCATTCCAGCATGAACTAATCACATAGACTTCAACTTATCCTTACCAATTAAGAGAGTTCGACATACGCAGCTTCTCCAGCTGAAAGAATTGAAAGCCTCAAGTGTGAATTAATTTCCTAGTAAAAGGTGCAGAACTCCCACCTCTACCATTCCCCCAACTTCTGCAGTATGGATAATTCAGGGTGTGGATTTCAAGTCAATGGCAGACTATCCCTGGCTTCAGCCGGACAAGAATTCTGTCTAGAGCATGTGATTTCTAAAGTAGTCCAAGCACTCCACAAAGTATTTAATGAAGAATGTGGTGTGGTAAAGATTTAAGAGAGAAAAATGTCATAATAGAGCTATATTATCTATATTGGTATCCCAATATCAGGACCAAAAGCATTAAGAGCATCCTCCACTGCACTTAACATTTCTTTGTAAAAACAAGCAAAAAGGGTGAAAGCCATTATCATAGGAAAGATATTATCACACAGTAATTGTTGCAAAATAACCAACTGACAACCTTCATTTTTCCACTTAAAGCATCCAAGGCTACTGCTATATTTAAGGCCTTTTTTTTAATAGCAGCATATAACTTTATCACATTTTTGCAATCTTTACTCACCACTAGAGCAGTCGGTGCCTCCCCATCCTGGTTCACAATGACAAGTGTCAGGAGAAACACACCTTCCATGCACACACTCCTCTGTGCAGAGTGCTGTTAAGAAGAAACAACACACAGCATTGTAAACAAATTAAGTAGCTGGTAAACACACACTGAAGTATGCCTTAGAGAACAACACTTTGTTTAAAAATATTACACAAAGAAAACACACAAAAAAGAATTACTTGCAAGATTTAATTAATACTAATTGACCACAATAAAATATAGGTCTCTTGACAGCGATAAACTCATTTGTCACTTCAGCTCTTTGTAATGAAAATCTCTAACATCAGAAATTACTGTGGCTAGTAGTTTTGCTTCATAAAAAAATTTTTACCAAACTGACACTTATTATTACTACATTATGGAATACCAGCTTCTTCTATTGCACTGAAGTTGCTACTGTTCATAAGATAAAATGGAGCTCAGTTTTGAAAGTATAGTAAGATCCAGAATAGATTTGTAAAAAATAGCTCAAGAAGAAATACTTTTACTACTACTACATGATGCAGCAGCTACAAGTGCAGCCTTGTCTTTTCAAGGTCATCAAGTTTTGCACAACTAGTGTGTTCTGGATCTTATCTGTCTACTGTTGGATTACTCAAATTTCAATATCCTCAAGGTTCAAACTATGAAAAACTGGTTGGTTTCAGTCTCACTTGCCAGTTGACTAGAGATATACATGTCTGAATCTCTTTTTCTTCTCCCTGAGTAGGAACAGCTCATGGTTTTAAGACTTTTCTTCTCCCGTGCTGCTGTGGTGTCTGACTTACTTTCCAGTGTATGCTGGTATGTCCATCACATACAAAAAAAACCTTGGACAATATCGAATAACTACTTTAAAGGTTTAACTTTACTGCTTTCTACCTTATTTCCATCTTACCACTGAGGACACTGCCAAAAACTCAGTGTGTCAGTGATTCGAATCGGATGGCTAAGCTGGAACACATAATTTCCATTTAGGCTAATATGTATGAGTTATTAATGAATATGATGTAGTGGCAATGAGATCACTATATTAAAATATATATACATACAGTATATATGATATATATCATATATCAGCTATGTTTGTATATCCTGTGGTTTTGTATCAGATGGGAAATGTGAGTGTTGCGCTTACTCAACCAAGAAGTGGCTGAAGCTGTGCTACAAAAGACTTAATCCGAGACAAAGATTAATTCATTCCTGTCTAAAATAAGGCCAGCAAAGCTGATTTGGGAAGGAGCTTTGTGTTGCTGTACTGACAACCAGGTTCAACTACCCAATTCATTTTAAACCAGCCAGCAAACCTTCCTAAAGCTGCACTGGGCCTGCGTACGAAACACCCTTTCAGTTCTCAGGGACCCCATGGGCCAAATGTTTTCCATCATCTTGTCCACTTGAACGATCCCTGCTGTATGTGACACTGTTTGGACTACCAGATTGCATCACATCTTGAATCTGCACTCAGGCTGGCATGAAAGTTGATGGAAACATATTGCTGTCTAATCTCCGCCTGGGTCATTGCAGACCGAACCCACTAAACTATTGACAATTTATTTAAATCCAACTTCAAATCACAAGTGAACTTTAATAATCCTATGGGATAAATCTTCCAGTTCTTTATCCATTAAAACACACGTGACCAGTGATTAGAGTGTTGCCTCGCTATAACAACTGCAAGCTCTTTCTAGATTAGTCATTTCCTTTCTAGGTTTGCTGCATGTCGAAAGTGCAATTTATTCTTATTTCATATCTTATGTTTAGACAGCATTGCAAGAGGCATGAAATATTGATAGCTAATTCTCTAGTCACTAATTGACCTAATCTTTTGTGCATTTATTTTACTTGAGTTAGGGTTTTTGAAGACAGTGAGGCATCCTAGTCTACAGCTGCAAGACCGAGTTCGAGACAGGGTATTAGAAAAACAGGATTTTCCAGTAAAGAAATGCACACCTTCATGCAATCATTTAAAAATGGCTGGTTATCTATGACAAGAAGTCCACACACAGAACAGCCACAAACTTTTATGAAAAGTTTGTTATGAAAAGTCCAGTGTACTGAAAGACATACAGTATGGTGAAGCAGGAAAACTTTGAAAATTCTGCCCTTTATAGCTTTATTTAAGAATACAATTCTCATTGATGTAACTCTTACACATTAGTTTCATAAGAGGTATGGAAAATGAAACCGAGATTTTTCTGTTCCCTGTAGGGACATTTACGATGATAAATCATTCTTACATGTAAAACATGCAACTTTTCTACATCCTTTTAACTAGACCAGCTTCTCAGGTCAAGGCATAATTTGTGAGCAAGAAGGTTGACAATGGACTATGTCTTTGCTCTTCCAAATAACAAAACTCCTGCTTATTACTGATCTAAATTTACTTGATTTAGCCACAGAAACATATCACACCTCAACTAAGTTAACATAAATATGAAATAATAATGACTAATTAAGCTAATAAAGTTTACTTACTCACTTGTCTATGGATAGAAGTGCTGACTTCTGTAGTAGTGTTTCAGAGTGCTGTGTGAGACGTACTCACAAGCAAGACTCAAGATAGTAGTCCTCATTCTAAAGCAACCAGTAGTATGCAGAACACAAAAAAGTACTAAAGAGAACTGTATCTCTGCCTTTAGGTGTTCTGAAGTCCCGCACAGCTGAAGATGACAATGTTTAATGAGCAATTAAAGAGTCAAGTAAGGTAAAGACAGGCCTTGGAACTGTGAGTTCTCTCATCTCTGGTTTATTAATTTGCTGAAGAAGCAGCCACGAGCTCACTAGCACATAGTCATTCAAAGCTGTGAAATTACACAGGAGTAATCCCACATGTGGGGGCCACAGAAACACCCCTTTTTTAAAAGGGGAAGCTTTGACACGAGCCATTTATTCAAGGAGACAGATAATCAGACTCCTGCACTTTGTGGTTCGAATCAGGCCTATAAAGGTCCATATAAAGGTCATATTAGGGTACAACTCTAAAGTTTTACCATAGCAAATAAAATTTTGAATTTCCTCTATAAAAGGGAAGTCTTGCCTTGCTCTAATCTTTAGAGTTTAAATTAATTTTTCATTCTATTAACATTCAACATAATAGGATACGATGGTCCCCGAGGCATTCTTCATAATACACTTTGTACAGTGGTTTGCAAATTATCTTACTAGTTAATGGAACTATAAAAATTACTTGCACATAAAGGTCAAGAAAAATAAAGATAAGTATATACTTTCTGACACTGTCCTGTTCCACACTCGGCTAAAGGCCCCTGGAGTAAAGAAAACTTGTACTAAGAAATAGAATTCCTCCCAGTATGATAGCCCAAGCAGTTCAACCTTTGGAATTCCAGGCTTTTTATGTCTGCATTTTCCCTTGACCAATTCTCTTGAACAATCCAGCACCTCATTGATCAGTTTATTATTAGCATTCTTGGCATGAGTTTAAGATCAGTTTGTAGTTTGATTCAGCCTGGTAATAAAGTGACCTACATCAAAGCCCTGCCAAAATGCCATCTTTGCAGCAATGCGTCTAGCATGAATTATTTGGCCACATTCAAGGTCACACAGGAACCGCTCCTTATCATGGAATAAAGGCAACAAAAGGGCTCTGTAACAATCCATTTGATGCTTATCACTTACTTTATAATTACAAACAGCGCTTTTTTTAACATATAGGGTCAATCTGCAGGGAAATAGACCTAAAGATGAAACTCTATTCACACCTGAAATGACTGCATAGATTTCTTTACCACTTATTTTTTAATTGTTGTCCTGAATTTGAATTTAGATACTAACTGGGTTGTCTGTGTCTGCTATCTAGAAGGCTACGAAATAGCCAGGACATTTTCACTGAGGAGGACACTGCCAAGTGGAGCAGACTCTTGTGCCTGGAAAACACTTCTGTTGCAGAGTCACTGCAAGTGAGGCGCACCACAGAGAGTTTATCCCAGACAAAAGCAGCCACAGTCCAGGGATCCAGAGCTACTCGGTCTTCCTTGGTGCTGCATTCCCCTGTGTGGACCTAAAGGATGACTTTGCAGGGTTTAACCCTGCAGCACCACGCAGTTTCATACGCAGTTATACCTGCTCATCACTACATCACCAAGTCATGGAGGACTTGTACTATGTCATGCAACGTAACTACCACCTGCCACGACTACCCTCTGCGCCTCTTTCCTAGAGGTGAAAATGCATTTAAAGAAGAGTTTTGTTCTAGGGGAAGAAGTATGGAGTGATTTAGCTTGGAAAAGTTTTCCTAGTTTGTCCAAACATATCATTTGTGTATTTATTTCACAAAAGGCAGAGTCAAAAAAACAGGCTTTGTGCTTGCGACGGTATATGGTAACGTTTTACAGTGGTCCTTTGAACCCAGAGGTGTTCACAGCCACTGACCCAGCAAGCTCCATCTCCCTCCTGCTTCAGCTGCTGGGGCTTTATTGTGCCAGACGAGCAAAGTATCTTCAAAACAAAGACCAGTATAATTACAAAATCTAAAGGAACCCAGAGTAGAAAGCAGAAAATGGGCTTCACACACCGCACTCATTCATAGCAGCATGTGCTGCTGAAGAGACGTGCTGGAGCGTTCCGTATGAGCTAGAGCTTCCCGGGCTCTGCGGGCTTGCTGCCCGGGAGTGTGGTGCAGCCAGGAGGTGACAGAAAGCATAAATAACTGTAGATACATTATAATAACGGAAAACATTGCTAAATGAAGATACAGATGCTACTCTTGAGAGCACAGACACAATGAGAAATTCAGGCACTCTCCTAGAACTACACACAATGAACTGCTCTATTCTGACTGCACACGTGGCAAAAGGACACTGCCCCACGACTGCAAGTTCTTACAAATATTTTTCTTTCTCTGCCGTACTTTAGGCAGTCTCTCCCAGTTTTTCTTCACTATACACTGGTCTCAACCCAAACTATGACCGATTTTGTTTGTTTACTGTGAACCAAAGGTAGACCTGCTTTTTTTTCTATATGTTGCTAGTATTTTAACTTCAGGTCATCTACCCAGTTTGCCCCATACTTGATAGTTGTTGGACTACATAGTGTAAAGTAGAAATTTAATGGAAAAAAGTGATGTTTTCCTTCACTATTTAATATGCATCCCTGGGACAATTTGGGCCATTGTAGCACATTCCTCCAGTCCTTCATGCCACTTTTAGGGGAAAGAATAATTTTGTCAGGTGAAATAGCAGTTATCTCATTGCCAGCGGCTCCAGATAATGCAGAGAGGTCAAAGAAGATGAAAAAAGATGAAAAAGACGCTTGCCCCTTATCCATTAGGAATCTATTCACTCAGGGCCACTCTGGTGTTTCCATCTTAATGTACTGGCCTGAATCCAGGTTGTGCTGAGTCTCCAACATTAGCTTCATTAGATAAGCCTGTAGTCAGCTTTTGGCTGGATTCTCTTTGAATGTGCTCAGAAAAGGGAGGTTTCATAGTAGAAGAAAGATGACTACACCTAATGCATCTAGGTAGGTTTTCCTCATTCTTAAATTATTGCTTATTTGTAGAACGGAAGATTCCCTCACTAAATCACTGACTTTCTGTCAGGAATCATCCTGATTAGATGATTTCCTGCGTAATTATTTCAATGAAGTGGGATAATAGTTCTTTGCATTGCTTAATGTGTATTTCTGTGGTCATCACTCAGGATACATCCATTAATTTATCACCTTGGATAGCACTTCAATGCAGGGTTTAGCAACTTTAATAGATGAAGAGATCTCAAAGCCTGCTCAGGCTTTGAAGAATTTATTACTTCAACGTATGGCAACCCTTTTTCATCTCCCTCTTGGTATTCAATGAAAATACTAATAAAAAAATACAAAACCCAGGAGATCAATGTAAGCAAAGGAAAGATGAGACTCTTGCAGATCACATAAGAGCAATGGGTCACAAGATCAACTCCTCTTCCTGTAGGTGCAATTCCATTACATTTTCTGGCACATTCAGAATTAGAGACTATGCACTCATGCAATCAGAACAGAACCAGTGGTCTTCCTTGTTGCCTGGGACATGGGGAGTCTCTGACCACGGCCTTAGTGAGACAGCAATCTGTTCAAGACAGCGGCTAGGTTGTGTTATCCTCCACCAAAGCTTGGGGAGTAGACTATGCCAGAGTTGACTTGTGAATGCCTAAAGTAAAAAAATTGAGGAGAGGATACATTTTGAGGATCTTGTCTTCTTCTAGGAGCAGAATCTGGCATATTCGAGTGTCACCATTGACCAAGTATCAGTAAATCCCTACATGAATCTGCTAGGAAGTGAAGATTTGTTAATAGGCATAAAACCTACGACAGTTTCAGCTCAGGTTTTTGTCACCAGATAAACAGCACTCTGGGGCTCTGACAACTAATGAGAAGGTGAACAAAGGTCCTCCCACATTCTTCTCATGGCTGTCCCACGCACATGACACAGGCTAGAGCACAGGTCCTTCAGTAATTCCAGCCAGACCTCAGTGTTACAAATTCTCAGGTCCCTCGCAGGAGAAATGCTCACAGTTTACTGGTTACTGGAGGACCTGGCACTGATGATAATCTAATTCAGTCCATGTTGCAACCTACTGCCGGCCGCAGGCCTTACTCTAGGGAGTGGTTAGGGAAGTAAACTGTGCTGGAAGAAGGTCAAAGCAAAGAAGAGGCTGCCACTTTATCTACGTGCCCTGAGAAATGCAAGACTGATGGAACACTTTTGGACTTGCAAGTCTGGTTGGTTCTGAGGAAAAGCTGAGCTGGAGCAGCACATTCCTGAGACAGGAATGCCATCCCATCAGTGACTGTAAAATAGTGACAGTGACAGTAGGCGAGGAGAAGGTTACAGCCCTGCAAAAGGAGAGGCCGATGGGAGTCACATATTTAACAGACTCTTTGTGTCATTTTGATGCACCATTGGCTTCATCTGCTCTGGTAGAGAGAGGGAATAAGAGATAGCACTTACTATTTAATGATGTCCACATGAAGGCTGAAAAGCAGCCTCCTTGTAGCAGCAAATGTCAGAAGAGCAGAACTGGGATCAGTAAGCTCAACCACTTTGTGTCTTTGGCTTTGCAGTACTTCAAAGCACAAAAAAGGAATTGTGGGAAGGCATTGCAGGACTCCAAGCACTGAAGTGCATCTGCCCCACAAAGAGGACAGTTTACAAGGCTGGGTAAAAGCAACACTAACCCAAAAATCAAACTCTGGCAAGAGGAATGCGTGCAAAGGCGTGAGGGAGATAAGTTTAAGAACCAGGCAAATTTTCCAACAAAAAAGTGTCTTATGACTGATTTCAACAGATTCATGACTAACGTCACATATAAAGGGAAGACTTCAGACCAAGGTCAGAGATGGTAGTCCACACTGAGATGTCTCTTGCTCACCTCCAGTGCTCCATAGGGGTCAGGAGATATGAGCACCTGGGCTTGCTCTGTGGGATGAAGAGAGAAATTCCACCTTCAGGTGAAATCTTTACCACTCTAAGGTAAGTCACACTCCCAAAACACTTACCACATCTAAGGCTCAGTCTTTCTCACTGCCATCACAGAAAGTGAATCTGAGCCAATAGAGAACTCTTTGGAGATCAGCTAAATATTGATGATTGTTGATTGTTTAAGACCTGCAACTGATTCTATGCATTTCCTGTCATTGCTTCAACTAGAAATAATCATTGCATTCTACCATGTTGAGAGGAAAGACTTATGCTGAGATCAATTCTGCTGATCAATGCTCTAATACAATATTATTCTGTGGGATAATTTCAGCATTTAACTTTTTCTGGTAAACGATTTCCCATTGCCTCACTGCAGGCTTCAAAACAATCATTATCACTAGTTCAAACTGTTAATGAGGTCGAGAGAGATCCTGAATCAGCAGAGCAGAATCTATGACCCAGGAAAGCTTTTCCCCTCCTGTGCCCTCTGTCTACTCCATCTATTTTGGCAAATTGACCAACTCTTTCCAGCAATTTGTAGAAAATACATTTTCACTAGTTAATTTTCTACTGAAACTTGATTCATCCGACCAGCAAACTTCATGACAATTTGTCTGGAAATTGTCCTTTATATTGCACCTTTAGAAAGAGTGCTACTATCGTTTTCTAAGTAACGTAGAAATATTAACATCTATTCTTATGCATTATCTTTCATTTTCTCTGTATACGATCTAGCAGAGCTCACTCCACCAAAACTAAATGCAGTCAAACAGCATTTACCAGCAGGAAGCTCCAGGTTTTTTGGGGACAGAAGAGGGAAGAAGCAATTCTCTTGTACCAAAACCAGTGGAAGTATTCCCCAATCATTCCGTTCTTAACCTTAGGGGATTTTTTTTGTTGTTGTTGCCTGCAGGAATGAAATTTTTGACAGACTGGGGAATAGAGGAAAAGCCCGTACCTATATAAGATGCCTGGTCCTTTCAGCTTTCCTGCCAACACATGGAGAAGCAGCCAAACCTACCAGAAGAAGAGCAAGCATAACCTGATGTACTGAACTTCCTGTGATGGCAGGTAGTATCAAACTACACTTGGCTGCTGAAGAAATTACTGTTCTCCACTCATAGGTACAAGTATCTGTCTGGGCAGTCCTAGGAGTGGTGTTGGAATGGAAAGCGAGCTGCCAGTTGCAAAGTACAAAGTCAGAAATCAGCTGAAAGTGGTAAGTCAGAAATGAACATTTCCATCATAAAAAGACTACAGTGCCCTGTAGCTGAGAAAGACGGTAACTAAATTACAGACGAAAAGGTAAGTACTTGTACGACACATGGCAGAACTGTATGAAACTCATCAGTTGTGGGATGGCATTTCTAGCTGAGTGAGCCTCACTATAGAAATCTGGCTAGTGTGTTACTGCTGCCTTGCTTTGTGTCACAGCTACCTCTGCTTTCTTACTACAACTGCATCACTCAAACAGACCAAGAATTCACGAGTTCCAATACTGGCTAAGCAGCTGTTTGATTTAAGCAGTGATAGAGGAAGCATATAGAATAATGTCAAAGAAAATGAGCTGCTATCTAAAACAACATTTCTAACAAGGATAGCATTCTCCGAAGTGCTACAGCAGACAGTGAGAGAGACAGTGGCAGGACTTTGGCCTAAACAATCTAGTAAAATAACCAGATCGTCTTGTTCTCTGGAAATCACCTCAAAATTACAGCACTTGCATGTTTTGCTGTAGGTTACCCACTCAGGGCATTAAGTAAATTTCTTTGTGTACAAATTCCATCACACTACTGTTCCTGTGAAATATTTTATGTTTGGATCTAGTAGCATTGCCACATGTCTGTAGTTCTCTGATTACTGACTTGCCCTGAATTGTGGGTCTCATGCCAAGAAAATTCTATTTTCTGTCAGTAAATGACACAGCTCCACTGCTGACTGATTTTCATAGGCAGAGAGTATGTGCTGTGGGTAAGAGTGAGGACGGGTGCATCAAAAATGTTGTTCCTAAAAGATCAAAAGTAGATAGATGAAGACATCTGGACTGCATGATACTTCTGGCTATCTTTGCTGAGCAATGCAACACCCAATAAAACTAAATCACACCAATTCTCCTCGAAAAATGTTAGCCCTCTAGAGCACATTGAATAAACTATTGATTTTTCAAACAAAATCTTTCTTCATTCTTATTCCAAATTTCATCATGCCAATCTAACAAAAATCCTTTCTTTCTTTCTCACCAAAGTAGGATGAATATGGACAAATTTCTAAAGGCAAACGTGTCATTGAGACCAGGCTATTAGATGGCATCAGCCCTGGAGGGGCAACGCATTTCAGATTTCATTTCAGATCAAGCTACACGTTGCAGATGAAGGTCACCCTGATGAAATCAAGGACAGGAGTACAGTCTGTTTGAAGAGCATGTTGATGTATAAGCTACACTAACACTACTGAGGATGGAATATTTAAATGCAGACACTTTTCTCACATTTCAAAAGGAAGCATAGCAATGTGTTTCAGAGCAAGTTACCAAAAGAACTGCAAAAGACCCCAGGAAACAAATTATTGTGCAATTATGGGGGCTGATTCTCATCCCAAGTCCCTGGCTTAAACTTTCTGTAACCAATTCTGGCTGATTCAGGATCAAGTCCAATTTCTTAGTAACATCTAAGTGCATGGAGAAACTTTCTACTACTAATGAGACATGGTAAAATGTACTTTGATTGAAAATAGAAGATGGGAGTTGGAAATAAAAACTTTTACCTATACTGTCAGAAGCTATTGAAGACGTCTACTCTTTACGGTACAGTAAATATTAAATGGCATTTTCATAAACAAAACTATTGTACAGTATTTGGTGAAAAAAACCATTTTGTATGCTTTTAATAATGCTTCTAAAAGGAATTTTATTGAAACTGTAGATTTTCCTAAAACATGACATCTATGAATGCAGATGTAGTGTCATCTCATCCTGAGGTATGTACCAGTGACTTGCTTCAGCAGAGCTCATTTATGCACTACACTGCTGTAACTGAAAGTCTCTTTTTCCTGCTTGATATACTGAACACCAGGTTTCATTTCTTACAAGTACGTTTATAACGTGTTTCATACACAGTTTCTTATTTTTAATCAGAAAAAAAACTTTAATTGACTCAATTTACACGCTTAAGTTGTAAGCTTTCTCAAGCAAGGCAGTCTTTTAGTGGTTTTCCACATGGATTTCTGAGCACTACAGTAATAAAAGTAAATCACAGTATTGAGAAAGAAAAAATCTTGATAAAAAGAAGGAAAGCTTTGCGATTAAATAGATCGAAAATATCTCTTGACTTACTGCATCAGAGAAAGCAAGGCTTGCAGAAGTGAATACCTACGTTAGAAATACTGAGCTTAAGATAAATTATTCAAAAATGTTTTGTGATCAAATCTGCAATGGACTGAAGTGTCATGAAAAAATTCCCTGGGGAGCCTTAAAAAACCTTGACTAAAGTGAAAGGCGTGAGCAACAATACACAAATATGAAGTGGAATGCTATGACCCTGCAACAGAAAGAAAAATGGAATGTGTATGTTTTCAGCCAAAGAATATCTGGTTCTAGAGGAAGTAGCCACAGCTGGTTAGAAGGACTCTGTCTCTGACTAGTCCTTTTGATATTTGACTAATACTCTTACACTGTACTGGAGTATGAAGCGTTAACAGATGCTTTTTAAGCTATCAGCTGACATCACCATCTCCTTTCACTAAGAACAAGTAGGGAACCAAAAATGAACACTGATTTGCCAACTGACTATTGCAAACCTGAAATTGCCATCTATGTGCACTTTGGGCACCTTTAGTTCAGCCCCAGTTCGCCACTTTGTCCTATCAGTCTTTTTTTTTCCTTACAAAGAATTTGTGCCATTTTGCTTCACTGTCACCCACTGCGCTGAAGTAACTCAGGCAAATGTCTCAGGAAGGTGCTACTGAAAGAATTAGTACATCCAGATGAAAGCACAACTGGATCTGCAGATCAGTTGTTCCTTCAACAGCAACAGCTGACATTTACTCCTGCTGAGGTGTTAGTACTCCTTACAAATGGTGTATATACACAGTTCCCAGCCAAGCTGATGGAAACCACAGCATTCGACACCTTTAAAAGCCAGGCTCCTGAGGCAAAAGTACGGTTTCAATAAAAGAAGTTACATCTTTTCTAAAGTCCCACAGTGACCTTCTGCACAATTCGGTGTCAAAATTTTTTACATTTTGGTCTCAATGTTTTCTGCTTCAGAGTTAAGTATTTTTTTTTGTTTTACAATCACTTTCTATAAATTTTGAAGACTTGTTTCCATAACAGAGTACTATCTGTTTGCATTAAGCTATAGAGCAGCTGGCCTGTTTTTATAGGTTATCACATATTCATCAGAAATGGATGCAGTTGCAAAAGCAATTGGAAATCTATGGAATAATACATCCTTATCCTACCATGACACATGGAATATGTGCCACATGAGAAAAAGCTGACTGCAAGTAAGGGGAACTACAACCTCTTTAAACCAGTAAGCCCAGTCCCAGGTAGTACCCAACATCTGAGAAACCAACATCACTAAACACAACTAGTCTGGTATGCTATTTCATATGGCAGGCTCATGTAGCATTCCTAGTGTGAATGTCCTTGGTATTTTTAAGAGGGATTGCTAAAAGGACAAGAGGAAATGGCCTCAAGTTGTGCCACGAGATGTTTAGATTGGATACGAGGAAAAATTTCTTCACCAAAAGGGTTGTCAAGTGTTGGAACAGGCTGCCCAGGGAAGTGGTTGAGTGACCATCCCTAGAGGTACTGAAAAGACATGTAGATGTGGTGCTGAGGGACACGGTTTAGTGGTGGACTTGGCAGTGCCAGGTTAATGGTTGGACTCAATGATCTTCAAGGTCTCTTCCAACCTAAATGATTCTATGATAAAAGGACACAATAATTACAGACACATTTCCAAAGTCCACATAAAAGAAACGTACATTATGCACAGGAAGATGCTGAAAGCAGTATACTCAAGCCTAACATGCAGCTTTTGGGTCAAATTCAATTTGCCAAGTGTCTCCAGCCAGTCTCCTTCCTGGGACAGAGAAGATGGGGAACAGCTGAACTGTAAAGTAAATGCACCCACATAGCCAAATGTCTCCTCCTGCCTGCACAGGTTGACTTATTTAGGGCATCCACGGCTGTTACTATAAATGGTTGAGGGACCACAGGGTGGCAGGACCAAGGCCCATAAACCCTCAGCCAGCCCAGACAACTGCCAACACCAGCTCGTCCTTTCCAAGGATCCGGAGTGGAAAAAACACTTGAAAAGAGTGGTTCACACCAGCTTTCAAAGTAGTCCCTGGGCACTACTGAAACGAAGAGGTGGAAAGACAAAAAAAAAAGTCATAAGAAGATTTCATAAGGATCATATTGATGAGTATGTTTTATTATCCACAGTATATCTGTAAGTACTGAGTCTTGCTGGGATGGAGCTAATTTTCTTCATAGCTTGGATGGTGCTGTGTTTTAGATGCATGACCAAAACACCACTGATAACACTAATGTTTTAGCTACCGCTGGACAGTGTTTGCACACCATCAAGACTTCCTCTGTTTCTCATGCTGCTGCCCCTCCCCAGAGAACAGACTGGGGGTGCACAATAAGTCAGGAGGGGACACAAGCAGGGTGATGACCCACACTAACCAAAGAGATATTCCAGGCATTACATCATCATGCTCAGGAATAAAAGGGGAGAGGAGGGGCTTTCAGGAGATGAGCCATCTTTTGCTCAGCAACTGGCTGGTATCAATCTACCCATGGGAAGTGGCGAGTGATTGCCTTTGCATCACTACTTCTATTTTGTTTATCTCTTCTTCCACTTCTCTTTTGCTTTCTAAACTTTTTTTATCTCAATCCACAAGTTTTCTTTCTTTTACTCCTCCTTTCCTCTTCCCCTGTCCCCCTGGGTGCTGGGTTTAACCCACAACACTGTGCCGTGCTATTATTCTATCGTGTGCACTTCAGACATTGTTGTAGTGATACTGATTCCGTTTTATTTATGGTTTCAATCTTAGAAGATGCCTAGAAACAAGGAAGAGGTGTGACCGGCACTTACACCTGGCATAGGCTGCAGTAGCTCTTTCTTTCAGTCAAGAAGGAACCTGCCCTTAGAACGCTCCCCCATGTCTGACTGATGGCTTCCCAGACACCTACAGTTAATGTGTGACAAAGACTCCAGAACTGGGCAAGGAAGAAGCCACAATAGAAAAGAACTGGAAACAGATGCCATCTCAGATTTTGCATGTGCATCAGAAGCTCTTTTTAAAGGCCATCTAGGTTCAGGTAACTTTTCCTCTCTCTCTATCTCTCCCTCCTTTTCTAACTAGGCTTTAAAAGCTCTTCAGAGCACAAGGGAAATAAACCTATTAAATGGGAGAAGAATGTAAAGGACTGGTCAAGAAAACTTCAATTTTAAACATGTGTTTCATTTCACACATCTGTCTTCTTTCCGACCCTATTGATTTCAATAAGTTAACCCAGCTCACCACACGTCAGGACTAATGAACTTCAAACTCTTTTGGAGGGAAAAATCTTCTGGAGTTCTGTGCCTTCATAATTCAATAAATGTCCTATATGTATACATCCTCAAAACCAGTTCACTCACATATGGGATGGACATGATCTTGTTTTTACAAGTCTCTGCAAGTGAATGGGTATGAGCAACGTTGAGGACTGAGCCATAAAGCTGTCGTGGATTAGCACTGGTGCTCTCCATGCCATTCACGATCAGTGCATTAACAACATGAAGCATATTGAAGCAGGAGAAGAAGGAAGGGAATTTTGAAAGGGAATCAAGACATTAAAGACGATATGGAAGCTGGGATGAAGTAATTGAAGATGTCCATTCAAACATGGTGGATCTGTGCTGATTTACAGTAGATGGAGACCAACCCGTCTTTGCTAAAAGGGGGCAAATTAATGGACTAAGCTTTGCCTGGCTCTTTCTTAATTCAACAATGAACTCACATCTATGATTCTTGTGCCTTTCTTCTGATCCGGTTGAAGTCTCCAATCATCCTGGCCATTAGCATGAATGCTATGAGTAGCTCTGGATCCAGTGTCTCCATCTGTGTCTATATTCCCAGTATTCTTTTATACTGATCCAACTGATATTGCCAACTGAAAGCAGCCAGAAAAGCTTTTTTACTGCAACACTAGCAACAGCCTAAATCTTTTTCTAACTATAATACCTGCATAATTTTTCCTCTGATATTTATTAAGTCCCTTGAGAAATTATATAGCTTCAGCATACTCTCCTTTCCAACTTCCTGCTATTTTCATT
The DNA here is from genome assembly GCF_009769465.1 of Tauraco erythrolophus. Lineage (NCBI taxonomy): Eukaryota > Metazoa > Chordata > Aves > Musophagiformes > Musophagidae > Tauraco > Tauraco erythrolophus. The sequence continues at coordinate 2,749,209 of NC_141478.1, read as the reverse complement.
CCTTTGTATGAACACTTTGTTTCTCCTCCTTCTACTGCATTTTTTCCAGAACTCCTTCCCTTATTTCATTACCACTCCGCACCAGCGTCCTTGCATATCCATCAGCATCCAGAAGCTGACTGCAAATATAAAATGATGGATGGGAGATGAGAATTGATTTTTTCACCTTCCTGTCAAAGAGGTCTCTCCATTATCTTTAGGCTAAATAGTAACCCAGTGTCTTCATCTATGCTGCAAAATGAACTGGCCTACTTATAAGGCTGGTCTCTCTCTTCCTGTCCACACACACCTGCCTCCCAGGATGCTCAGAATGAATACAAGCAAAGGCCTCTACTGTGTTCTGTCAAGTGGTATAGTAGACATTGGTATATGGCTCCGAAGTTACACTCTGCGGTATGGTAGCAGGAGTTGAATGCAGACAACCAGCTCTGTTGCATTCTCCTTCTGTTGCTTTCCTATCAACCCACCTGAGGATTCATTAGAAAACAGGGATTCCACCCAGCCACCACACAGTGGTAAGAACGTCACTGCTACTATGACTACAACTACTACTATTAGAAGCAGAATTTAATTCCTCTGCAAGTTTCCTCTCAGATGGGAACACAGGACTCAAATTTTTTCACTGGAAAAAGTTGTATGGAGCCATCTCAAATGCATATAAAAGGAGAAATATCAAAGTGTCTTCTACTGTCATTTCAACTCTATAATTAATAACACTATATGGAGAATGGCCTTCCACACCATTTTCTCGCACTCACACATCCCAAATCAGAAAGAGAAAAAGAATGTCCCCTGATACAAAGGATCTATGCTCTGCTATATCATTTCCCCTAATTCATGCTGCATTATTGATGTACAGAATGCCATACTTGAATAATGTAACAGTCAGGCTCCTACAGAAAGCACCAGCACCGGCTTTAATGTGTATCTATAAAGATAAGAAAAATATATTTCCTAAGTCCAGCAGTTTTCAAGCAATATATTTTCAAGTTACAGGAATGCTCACCATGAGGAATTTAAAATTGAGGTGAGACGGAGGGGGACAACACTTCTCCTAAAATGTTAATGAGCTACCGCCTTATAAAGTGAAAATAATCAACAAATCTGACATATGAACAAACATTATGAATATTCAGGAAGTTTAAGCTGCTGATTCAACGTTTTCTAAGAGTACACAACTTTTGCACTGATCACATAAGCCGTTATTTTTCTTTTCATCCTAAGTACACTTCACTGTGGTGTCGGTGTGTTGGTGTAACATATGCATTGAATTGCAAGTATTGTAATTCATCCAGCTGGCAGGAAGCTTTGGAATTGTTACTCCTATGGTACAGATGTTTAACAATCTAGCCATATGGCTCCAATAAGGCAGCCTTTTCAAAGATTACAAAAACTGCACTAGACATGCAGCCTTGTAAATCTGAGTGCAATCCTGAGGTATGAATGTTCATATTGCTACAGTATAAAAGCATACATCATTCTATGGAGTTGGTGTGTCTATTCTTCTTACAGAATTTATGAAACATGATTTAAAATCCTGAAAATAATCTGGTCCCTAATTTGCATTATTTCACCAAGTCAGCTATTAAAAGAACATTAACGAATTTCGAAAACAAATGAAGAAAGGTGTTCAGACATAGGCTAGCTGAAAAGATGGATAAATAGCTACATGCAAATATAATAACGTTCCAAACCTCTGGTCTGAGTGAACTACCACTCTAGGTGACAAATTGAGATTCAACCAGTGAGACCAAGAATTTCTCTGCACAAAGATTTGTCAAAGTCAAGGAGCCTTGATGATGGTTGTGGCAATTGTAATGTGGAAAGCTGAACGTTGAGAAACAATCTGAGATCGATAATATCTTGGCCGAGAAAGGAAAGAACCATGAAATGGCCAATCTATAATTCCACTGAATTTTGGCAGGTTTGAATGACAGATAAATGGCAGCAAATAAGATTGTTAAATCACTAATCCTGTCATTATTACATCCTGTCACATTGCATAGATTTATACATTAGGAAAAGAGTGGAAGGTAAGAGAGTGAAAAATAAAACTGTTAAAAGCTAAAATAATCTATGAAGAAAAGGTGGATTCCCAACTTTGTGTTTCATGGTTGTTTTTTTCTGTCAAAAAGTCAGCTATAAGTAGACAGTGCTTGCAGCCCCATCTTCCTTTTCTCTGATGCTTGGGTCTCTGACCCTTTGTTACCTAGAAGAAACGTCTCTTTTAGATAAATCTGTTGTGCAAGAATAAGATTAAAATGGACAGACTGAACAAAGCATTGGTCTCTCAGACGAAAATGTATCCATTTAGTGCACAGGGAATCTTTCCACCTGACATATTCATAAAGGGAAGTATTCAATTACCATCCACTCAAAGGGTAAAAATCACAAAAGAGCCACGTAATACTCATTTTCTTTTTTTTTTTTGAGCAGCAAAGTATTCAGAGATGCTTTATCTACCACAGATACTAATCCAGGCTATATAATCTTAAAAGATCCTTATGAAAACCTTGAAGGGCAGTTGAACCCTGTGGTTGTTTAAAAAAAGATTTTCTGCAGTTTACGCGTTGGCTCTGCCAAAAGCTTACCTTAGCATACCAAGTGTAGTAAATCACAGTTGCTCTGATTTACTACTCAGACTGTGCTGTTTGTTTTCAGGGACAGTTCAGTGAACAGCTATGTCGTGTATAAGAACGTTCAGAGAAGGGGAATCACTTTGCAAAACTACCAAAATGGTAGCAAGCATTTGTAAGACATTAATGGAAAAAAAAAATGCAGATGTGCATCTGCAGCATTTTTCAGGTGGTATTTTCTGAATACCATTACAACCCGAAAATATTCCAAGCCCTTTACAGGCACAAAGACAATTGTATATCCCAAAACTGTTTAGCCTAAGTACTAATCAGCTGGCCAGATGTTTAACTTACCAGTCAACAAGTTAAATTTTTTGACCTTGTGCCTGAATTCCACATTTTATGCAGCAGTAGGGTATAAAGATCTGAAAAAGGCAAAGAAGACACCAGAGAAAGACTGGCAGAGCAAGAAGCTCTGGGTCAACCTGATTATTTAGCGCTGAGGGTAGATTTTATTAGACCTAATCAATTTAGTAAGTCCCAACAGGAGGACAAAGATAAAAACATATATCTGACATTCCTTTAAAAAACAGTAAATGAGAAGGGAAAAGATCAAAACAGTGGCTGAAAGCCTTCACTCGTGCTTTAAAATCCAAGAAACAGTCATTAATAGAGATTTAAACTCAGCCTTCTCTAGTCTAAACATGTCACTGTTAATTACAAAGCTATTTAACTTTTGCAAGAAATAAAGACTGCTATTAATGAAAGAAGAACCAATTAGCCTTTAATCTACACACTGTTTTTTAATCAAACTTTCTTTTGATCATCAGACTCACTGCGGGAAGTATTCTCTCCTCCCCGTGTTGTAGTGGCTTCCATGATTGCTAATGGAAGAGATTTTGAAGGGCTGGCTGAGTGGGGAGAACCTTCTCTGCAGGGCTGGAGCTTCCTTCCCTTCATGTCAGTGGGGCTTAGCAGAAGCACACTCATCTCCAAACCATGCCACCCCGGGACAGCACAGGCACGTGGAATGATTCTCATGATGTCTCTGACCTCTCTCTTCCAGCAGCTGCCATTAAAGGAGCCGGCCCTGAACATGCCTAGAGGAACGTGGGATGGGAGTACTAGACTATTTCCTTGTTAGGAAATAACAGAAAACATCAGTTTAAAGAAAAGAAAGGAATGAGAAAGGGAAGGTAAGGAAAGAGGCAAAAGCAGAGAGGTGCCACCAGGAATGAAAATGGAATTCACTACTGACTGCAAAGAGTGATGAATGGCAGAATTTCCTTGTTGGCACAGGTACACATTGTTGAAAAACAAAACAAAAGTAATGGGACCAGGGCTTGATGTGTTAGAAACAAAAGGAATGACATGAAAAGGATCACATTAGTCACATATTGTTGTGCCTTCAAACTGCTGGTTGCAGGGTCGGAGAGCTTTGATGAGGTGTTTTGTTTGTTTGCTTGCTATGTGGCTACTTGCAGTATCAAAACAATAAGAACGAGTATCTCGAATCAATCATGTTGGAGAACTTATTCCTTTACTTCATTTCTCTCCCAGCTGCACTTGCTGCTCAGATCTCCCAGGAAGGAGGACAGATAGAAAATGTCCTTGAGGCATGCACTTTGCATTTATGGCCACGTAGATAACGAAATACAGAAACCTGACTCTTGCACACATAAAAACCAGGGAGAAAGTAAGTTATCTGCACTGTGTCAAATAGGAAACTCCTGGTCTGACCAGATACCTGCTGTCTGTTCTGCATTAGCAAAACTTTGGTGTATGCTGTTCTTTCTCCATAATATAAAGACAAAATTTGCCTGGCAGCCGCAGAACTCAAGTATCAAGACTAACAAAAAAGCACTTTAAAATAAATGTTAACACCCACAAAGAATCAGGAAGTTTGCAGAGATCTCCTGTTGTTGCAACCAGTATGGCAATTAAAAAATAGAAAATAAAAAAAATCAATAGATTGCAGAGAGAAAAGTGAAAATAAATATCTTCTGTGCCAGATAGGATTTTGAGTCACAAAATTCAAGTTAGTAATACAAGTATGTGGAACAACTGCTGAAATTATATTGACACTTGAGAAATTTACACGTAGGTACATACTGAACACAGGAAGGATTTCACCAAAGACAATAGGTTACATTAAATGTTTGCCAAAACTTGAGTAACAGCACTTCACCCTTCAAAAGATCAAATTATTAGTCTCTCTGTAAAATAAGGCTGATTCTAATGCCTTATCTCAAAGGGCTGGTCATTTTTCCATCGTCCAAAGCTCCTTTAAAATAACTGTTTGGCATAAAGGTGATTTGAAATGTGATTAGGGTCCATTCATGTTTTTGAGGTGCTCATATTTATTACAATATAGGTACTGAGATAAAACCACCAACAGAGCTAGATAGAAGCAGCTTTAAAGCACCCTATCAAGATATTTAACATTAGCTGGATAATTGTATCACTTGGACATGTACATTAATCAATGGCATTCTAAACCCATCAATAAGATTTGGATTCTGATGCTGATCAAAACCTCCCTGTGTTTTCCTTGTGTCATAATCCCATTCTAACAAGATGGAGACAAGAGATCTCCAGCTCCACTCTCCCTTTGAACAAAGGGAGCATATGTGTTCTGTCTCAGAGTACTTAGAAAGCTGCAACACTGAAAACATGTGACATTGATGTACAGGGCATTTTTAACTAACAAAGCTCTTAGGTGTTGCTGGAGGATCCATTTCACTTTTTGTCCTGCTCAGACTGACCTAACACACTCCAGAGCTTTTTATTTACTGGTACTGTGCAATTAGGACAAAGTACTGATGATATTTGCAAAGCTTTAAAAAGGGCAGAATTATTGACAGGAACCACATGAAACAATGAGATTTTAACTGTTCTTACCTGGAGTAAGAACTTTCAAAGTTAAGAGATGGAAACTCTGTGCTGCTTCTGCTCTTGGTTCCCCTAACTCTGTACGTTAGTGCACACTTGCATAAATTACTCCCCAAAGTAAGGTGTGATTCAAGAAAGCACTCAGGAACTTGATTAACTCCCTCTCTGATGATTTCAGCAAAATTTTACTTTTGGTGCTTCAAATGACCTGAAATGTTCTGTATCTGCAACTGTGACTGAAATCAGGGGGATCTGAAGGTTCTGAGCAGCTCTGAAAAATCAGTCCTTAATATTACTACTACAATCCATCTTTAATTTGTCTACAGCTTCTGCAAAAATTACTTTTAGTTGTCACATCTGAATCAAAATTCTGTACGTACGTATACAGTAGTCTCCACTTTCGAAATATCCAGGGCAGCACTGAGATCTTCGCCGATACATAGTTCTCAGTCCTCTTCGATACGCTGTTTTATAACTTATTCTAAATTGCAAGACAGAAAGCCATTTGACAACATTGAAAATCAATGCCTACTGCTGGAATTATATTTGTGTTAAATTATAGTAAGGATAGCATTCAATAATTATTTTAAAATGCATGAAAGCTTTTGATATTAAAAGCCACAATAAAAAAAAATCAATACTTGTTTTGAAACTTGAAATATAACTTGTATTATAAACACAGGACTCATGACAGTCCATCACTGCGGCCCTTCGTAGGGCTGCTGCTGTAAAGCATTTCCCCAGTCTGAAAGCAAGAGCAAGGATTTTCTTCAAGAGTAAACGACTCATTTCTGCATATTAGAAATGAATCTGCATATAAGGTCAGGTAGCATCAATGGAATGATGAGAATCTTCTATGGAGACCACTGTGTCAGAGTGCTAGACAAGAACCTGCTCTCGATACACAAAACGTCAAGTTAACCCCAAGTGATTTCTGCCTGCTCGCTAACCCTTCTGAGGCATTAATGCCTTACAAAATGACATTTCAGTCCCAGCCCAGTGTTTAAAGCATGTTTTGCCCACCACAACATGGAGTCCATGGAAATTAAAAGATGTTCAGCATTCTGTAGTTTTTCTAGATTTATTCATAGCATTAGCAATGACACCACATTAAAAAAGGAATATTTAACAGAGAATATTTAAGAGCAAACACTTCAAAACGGCTTTGGTCATGCTAGTTTATTTGAAATTACCTAAAATGAACCAAATCTATTGTCCCTCATGTCAGATACTGCATTCCAAGCTATGCAGTAGTCCAGAAAGCTCTGCATCCCTGTTCAATTCCATCCATTGTAACACTGAAGCAAAAAAGCAAACTCCCCCAGTCAGACTGCGACGGTGCTGAACAACCTCTTTGCTACTGAATATGTGGAAGTCAAGGTACCACGTAGCTTGCTAAAATGCCCTTGAAATATTAGTGGATGTTCATTAGGATACTTTTCTACTTGGAATCAGAATGAATGGAACAGCGTTATCTTGCAGCCTGCAAAAAGCTAACTGTTTAGTATCATTTTTCACTCGGTGCTAGAGTGAAAACTCATTTTACTTGATTTTCAATATAGATTTGGGTGCAGTATTTCAAATTTGGATCCATTTATAACTATCACTAACCCTCAACTGCCTGATTCTTCAAGATTTAGGAGCTGCACGGACTTCCTACTATAAACCTGGACATGCACTGATCACTTGGAAAGGATAGTTGGTGATGTTTGATCATGTAATAAACATTTTCAATCGCATGGCGGGGTGAATGGAGGATACACACCCCTGAATGGCCCTGTAAGAGACTGACTACCATTGATCTCACTCAAATTTCATGCAAAAAATCTCTCTACTTCAATCAATGCCCTAAAACGCCAAACACCGTGGCTATTGGATTAAAATACGTCTTTCTGTACCTATCTGTATTAAGAGTACCAAAAAAATCTGGATAAATAAAAAGTATATGAGGACATAAAAAGGCAAAATAAAAGTGAAGTATCTGGGGATCAGCTCTTACCTGTGTCTAGTGCACTTGAACCAGTTCAGTATGTCGGTACATCTTGTATAATAGATCTGATCAAAAGGATGAGCATAAGATTCCTGTACTGTCACAGCGTAGCTAGGAGCAGACAAAGAAAGAAAGTGAAAGGCTGTTCATTGCAACATGAAACACACACTTCCCTGTGTATGCAACTCATCTAACTCCAGTAATAAAAAAAAAAAAAAAAAAAAAAAAAAAAAAAAAATCGATCTCAAACTTTGAGCATTACCAAAAACCAGAACAGGGCTTCCTTCAACCACAGTTCTTCCTGAAAATTTTGGAAATGCTTCCAACTTGAACTCCATACTGAACTAGGCAGAGATTTCAGTCTGAGTAATAAACCCTTCCCTTCCAGAAAAGAAACAAATGTTATGAAAACTCGTAGTAGTTTAGAATGTGAAAAGGGCGTCTGGTTAACTTGATAGTGGAAACTGTAAAAGAGAGGAATTTTTTTTTTTTTTTTAATGTCTCAGTTGCCTTCCTGCCTAAGACTGGTAATTTTTGCCTGTATTTCACAATGTTAACAAGAGCTCATGTTAACTTAGCACTGCTGCATTTCGCCAGCACGATGGGATGCTCGCACTTCATTTTATGATGAAGCAGCATCATTACTTCAAACATTGGGTGCACCAAACAGGACCATTTGTACCAGGTTGAAGAGTGTTTCTTTCTCTGCAGCACAAATTTAATCCTTTTAATTTGTAGCAGAAATAACCTCAGAACTATCTGAAAACTGTAACACGAGTTAATGGTATCTAGACTTGGACCATTTTGACATATGGTTCGAGTGGGACTACCCCTCTTCGTACAAACGAATGGAGATAAACAAAAACTGGGCAAATTGATTAGAAATCACAACACCACTAAGAATTCAGCAATCTCCTTCCCAAAACACTACTTATTCATGCAACAGGCACTGTATTAATCACTATGATCACATTTACAGTGTCTGGGCCTCTCCCATGATACAGGAAGACAGATTTCCTTGTTGGGTTAGTCTCAGCCATTTTAGAACATCGTGTTGCCCTACTGTAAGTGTGTGCTGCTGAAGAGACTCAATCTCAGGTTCTGATCTGGAAAGAAGCTCTACTTGATCAGATCTACAAAATCTTTGAACAATGATACCGAGATCATTCCAGGCAGGGTCAAGACCCAGGAATTAGATCCTCCAAATCATTCATTACATTGATTGTCTTAATAATCCAAGTGATTTCCTTCTCATCAATGGGACTGCTGATGTGATTAAGCCCTGTGAGATTGCACTCGTAAGGGAATACCAAAATATTTGCTTGCAGGGTCTGACTGGCTTGAAATCGAAGATTGGACTATTACTGCCCTGCTTGTCATGCCCCTTCTAGTCAAGCCAAGATTCTACTTGATGTTGCTTTTGCCCTCCATCACAATTCGCTGGGTTTGGCAATAATATTTTTAATTCTACTAATGTGAAAATGTAAAATATTTACAGAGCTCATTATTAATGCAAAACAGTAACACTCACGAATCTTGATTATTATTTTATGATCCCGTTTGTTATCCAGCAATTGCCCTAACAATCTTCTCCCTTTGATTTATTAACATCTAAGTAACAAAGTCATCTTGGTCAGTACAACCAATCAATTTTGGTATTTAATTTTTGTTTCCCCTTGATTGGGTCTCTAGGTTGCTGACTTTCTTCAGACAAAATCAATATTTTACTCCTGTGCTCTGAATGCACTTCACCTCGCAGCACCGACTGTGAAATCCTATTCCTGTGGAGCCTTTGCTTTGCAGTTGCATTACCTACAAGCAGTTAATTCTTTAATTACGGCCTCTAAAATCAAAACATAGTGCCAAAGTATGATTCTATTTTTGCTCTTGTTAAGGGATTTACTTTGCTGAAGTGTCATGTAATTTATATTTGTGTGGAACTAAGAACAGAACTGGAAATTTAGCAAGTTAGACTTAAGAGCACAGGAACTTTAGCCTCTGCAAACAGACTCGGCATGAATGTGAACCCTATCAAAGCCAGTGGGTTTCTCTGTACTCATAAGAACTGTCCTGCACAGATCCACTTTTAGGTCTAGGACACTGTAACAATAGAGAGAACAGAATTACCACAGCCTTTAATTCTCAGTGCTTTCATGCAAATACTCTTTGATGCTGACACGATTCTGGCAGATACAGCCACAAAGTTCAGGACGTAGAGAATAAGCCCACATGTTGCAGCAAGAAAAGCTTAAAACTCAGTTGAAATCTCTAAATAGTCTTGCTTGACCACAGCCAGAAAAAAGCAAGACAGAACAAGGCCACTGTTTCTCTAGGTCTCTCCATGATAAGTCAAAATACACCTGAGCAGTCCTCTAACTGAAAGGATGGAGGAGCTTTCCAAAGAACAGCTGAGCAGACAGGTAACACAGGGGTACGTGGTCTATAGCTCTAGCTTTAGAACCAATTCTTTGGGATGATCCAAATCCTCAGAGGCACTCAGAAGTGCTATTTCCGTCATGGAAATCCATGTTCTTTTGTGAGGCAGGGTGGTATTCAGCAAATTATGGCTCTTGTTTTGCCTTTTAAATGTAAAATTCTGAAACAGCTAGTTAAAAAATAAAAATGCTATGTTATACATTACCTTTCCCAATGACTACAAACATTTGGATCATCTGGGTTTAGAGAGAGAGTAGTTTTGAGCAGAAAAAAAAGAATAAGCCCTTGCAGAATCCACCTGAACAGCATACACGCCACCATTGTTGTATCTAGACAAAGAGAAGAAAATATAGCCATTAAAGACAGTTTTTAAGAAAAGATCCTCCTAGGCCTTTTCATCCTTGCTTTTGTGCAAAACCAAATGCTGTGGAGTTATTTACAAACTGAAATACTTGAAAAAGCAATCAACTAATCAGTAAAATTTTTTAAAAGTGCAAATGCATTCTAAAAGGCATTTATACATTTAAACCCACTAAAAGAAACTCATTTGATAATTAAGCTACCCAAGACACTGACAGCCCCAAAGAACACTTCTGATACTGATCATTTTTATGGCTGGCTGGCTATACCAACAAAACATGGAACTGAGGTATGGAAATAATCTACTCTCCCATCAACCTGCAGGCAAATGGAAGAACACTCAAATACTCTCTTCGATTTATTTAAGTGGGGTTTACATGTATCAATATAGTAGGCTAGATCTGAGACTTATGCTTATTACATGACCAAAGGAAAATCAATTCACTTTTCAACTCTTACATGGTGGGATCACTTAGAACGACAGAGGCCAACCCATTGGGTCACATTATGAAGGACATTAAACATAAAATAAAAATATTTGAATTGAAGTTGGAAATGGATTGTATAAAATTCATCAGGTGTGGTCTCTTCATCATCTTACAGTTCATCTATTAAATGTACTAATTTATACCTACTTATTGCTCATTTGGGGCTTTGAAACCAAAGTCGTGGTGTTTGCCTAGAGGTCCCTAAAGACATCAGCCAAAAATACAAAAGAGATAGGAAACACTAAGCTGCTTTTAAATGTAACTGCATCAGAAGTGTTAATCTGTTAAACGTTCAGTCAGTAAAAAATATTTTTAAATATCCATTTCAGGCACTTACATTGTCACATAATCCACCATTCAAATCAAAAGTCCTATATATTATTCCTGGCAACAAGATTGCCCTAAAAATAGATTGAATCTTCATATGATCATCTAAAAAACACAAGGCTCATTGCCTCATGGTCCAGAACAGCAAAAGGGATGTTAAGGGGTTTGCTCTGCATGGCACTGATATACAGCCCAGCATAAAGAAGTCATCACAAAGCAGAATGAACAGCAAAGGAACAGCCAGGAAAGCTGATTTGAAATTACCTCCTGATTCAAAGCCACCTAAGCTACTTCAAGGACACCCATTGCCTTTAGTGGATTCGAAGTCCAGATCCCAACGGGAGCAATAGCTCATCTTTTAAATTATTCCTAGAGCTCTGCTAAACCCAGAGATAGGTCTTAAGCCATGTAAGTCGTATTAATGTTAATTAACATGATTTAATGTTAATGTTCCTCATGAAATGGATTTAAGTCTATGAGTGACCATTCCCTACCTGCAGGCTGTTTCAAAGTCCCATGGCAACAACGCAAAAGCTTACTCTGGAAATTAAGAGGCCTGACAAGAAAAGGGCATGAGAGAGAGTTCTGTTTATCGAAAAGCCATTTGCTACACTTGTCCTAGACACTACCCCATGTGCCTTGAACGGCTCACCTGCAAGTGCTCACAGGCCAAAAGTCCAACAAATCTAACACTCAAAACCTGAGAGCTTGTTTGAGAGTAGAACTGAGCTTTCTTTTAACTTAACAAGTACCAGTAGATGTGAACTACCAAGTACCAGGCTCAACAAAATGACAGACAGCCCTTCAACAAGAATATCTTCCAAAGGTGCCTTTAACGTGTGACACTAGCCACCATTTGAATAATACCAAACTACAGAGGACAAGTTCTAGGAGCACTGTATTTACAGGCTGCAATTTTCCCCTTTGCTCATTCTCTACACCTTTGGTACGTGGCAACACTGAACAAATAGGAGGGGAAAGTCTGCTCCTAATCAACAGAAATGGTCAAAGCAAGAGCAAAGCAAATCTACTTAACTGAATACAAACCTTGAGAGGTATTTAACATTTATTCTGTGTATTAAATTAACATTTAACAGGTATTTTTGTATTTAACATCATTCTGTGCTCAGTTCATTAATGTCTTGAGGACATCAAGAGCCTGGGTTTATTCTTAAATTAGTTAAAGGTAGAAAGACAGCCTGTCTTCTACCTAAAGAGAAAGGTCTTTTCTTATTTAACTGAAGCAGCCCTCCATTTGAATTCTGTAGTTCTCAGATCTCAATTTGTTCTTAAGAAAACAACGTGTCAGTTTAGTTTTTAAACCAAATAAACACCAAAACAATTATTTACAAGCCTTAACAGCACACAGAATATTTGTTTACAATGTGTTTGAAAGAGGTTCAAAACTGTTTTCTAAACTTTTAATGCTAATGGTATATTATGATCTGTTTATAAATGAACTGCTTTGTGCAATTAATTTTCTAAGTTTGTAAGTCAGACCATATCTCAGAAACACCCAACTCTCCAAATGCAGCAGAACCTCATTCATCTCAAGCATCTCTTTTTCTAACTCAAACGAAGTATTTCACTTTGATCACTGTTAACAGAAGATACCTCACACCAAAACGGAATGCTTGATATTACAAGATTCAGAATAAAACCCTAAAAATAGGAGCACATATATTAAAAGCCAACATCAAAAGAGAATCAGTAATGACATTAATACAAGTTTTTTTTTCAGCTTTTATTGCTCAGCATTACACATACTACATTCCCGCGCTGCATTTAATATTTGGAACGTATTCTCCAAGGAGGCAGCACCAGCCTTTCAGGGGGACAATGCCTGTAACTTATTAAAGATCCAGCCAAATCACAAACATTTCCAGTGTCTGCCACTGTCACTCTCCCGAGGACAGGCAGCCTTTTGAGCTTAACAAGGAAATAAATGACAGACAGGTCCTCTGTGCAATCCCTAAATGGACCCTAACTATTCATCTCTCCCAGCCTGATTTTTCTTTTCAGGAATGAAAGAGGTCAATGTAGGTACAATTTGGCAAGAAAGAAGGTCTTTCAATCCGAAACAACCTGGTGAATTTTCACAAGTGTCTCGCTCTCTGGTAGTTAAAACTGATTAGGTCAGGTATCTGTTAGTCCTTAAACCACTTCCACACACCTTGCTCCTTTTTGAATAAATCTCAGTACGTCACCTATAATATTGGTACAAGTAACTGGTTCCATCAGAAAAGAAAGGAAACACTTTCACTGTTGAGCCTCAAATCTTAGCTATAGAAAAACTAGTAGGTGGCAAATTATTGTTTTATCTGTCTGTGGATTCACTTTACAAAAACCTTTGTTGAGGAAACTGTGCTGGGGTTTGCAAAGAGACCAGAAGATGCAGATGATCACTTAAACTGGATGAAGTATAAGAGAGTGAGGACACAAGCAGGTTTGTTACTCTCTTTTGCAGTTTATACAACACAAGACTGAGACCTACATGTGAAGAAAGTAAGACCCCAAATAATCCTTGCTGGGTGAAGTGAATATCCTCTAAAGCTGTGTCTAAGTGCTGAGGGCCTGGCTTCAGTAATATTCTTGTGAAAGAGGACTAGTATATACTTTAAGTGGATGGGAGAAAAAAGAAAATTAAAACCACAGATTAAATTTCTCCTCGTCTTCCTTGGCTGACAGATTAGTAAATTTAACTAAAAATGACGATTTGAGAATTTCCTGTTCAGGGGCAGAAATAGTGAAACATTTCATTTTTACACTTCTGTCATAAAATATTATATGACATGACTTTGACATGAAATTCAAATAGAAAATCCACTCCATGACAAAGTTCTAAACTAAATGCTTTTGTCTCAGTTTGGGACGAAATGAGCTCTGAACCAGGCAAAAAACTAATTTGGTGTCCAGCTGCAATTAGGGAAAACATTTACAGGACTGTCTTTCACTAGCATGCAATACTCTTAAATCCTTATATCCTTTCAAAGATCTTTCCTTTAGATGTCTAAATGTACATGCAGTCGATTAACCCAGCCTGAATTTTTCCCACAAACTTCCATGCAATGCATTTAACAAAGGGCCACGTTAAGAAAAAAAATCTTACCTCAGTGTTAAAAATTCCTGATGGATCCTGTTTTTACAGATTATCAGCACATGAAGACACACAGCACGTTAAGGGGATAGCAGAAGAAAGCTCTTTGGAAGTTGCTTGGTCCTGTAAGCAATCAGGTAGAAAAACCGAAAACATACTGCATCAATGGAAGTGTGTTTGGGGGAGTGGAAACACATCAAGACAGAAATGAGATAAACCATTCCAAATAATTACATATCATAAGATAACTGTGCTGTATTAGACCAAAGTGTCTACAAAAGAGTGTAAGGAGATGGCTGATAATAACACATCCCTTTTGTTCCCTTCTGGCCTCCAGCAATCTGCAACTTTGGGACCTCCTCAGCCGCATGTGGTATCTTCATGTTTAATAGCATTTGATGGATTCTAATCCAATAATTTGTTTAATCATTTTTGATCAGTTAAAACGTAAATTTAAATCCACCAAATTTAAATTTTAGTGTGAACAACATCCTGTGATGGTCTCGCGTCTTAGCCATGTACTGTATGAAATACTTCCTTTGTTGTTCCATCTACGTCCTCAATTCCATTTAATGTCTCCTTGCTCCTCTGTTAGAAACCAATCATTGATTCTCAGACTTCATTTCCTATCATATAAACAACATTTTGTTTAAATATAGACTTTTTCTTCCAAAATAGCCCAACAAGAAAGTTCAGTTTCTTTCAGAAAGTTTAATGAAAGACAATGCAAAAGCCTTCTGGAAATCTAACTGGATCTTCTTGATCCACATGTTTACTTCAAAGAGCTTTAACAATTTATGAAGCCTTTACAAAGCCATGTTGATTCCTCATAAGTGTATTACATTTATCAGGAGGTTCCCTAATTCTGTTCTTAATTATAGCTTCTACCAAACTGGAAAATCTAGATGCATCAAAATTAAAATGTATTCTAGTACTTGTATGTGAGCGATTAAGGAAAATGCAAGAGAATAGTTAAGCCAGAAAACAAAAAGTTGGATTTCACTGAAGAAGCATTAAAGTGACTGAGTGTTTGCTGATTATACTATTTTAGTCTCTAAGTAGTAGCAAGCTTCCAACAAGCTGCCCTCCGCGGCATTCCTCCTTCTCATCCCATCTGAAATTTTCGTGATAGTTTAGGCAAGGGATCATTTAAATACACACTTCGTTTGGCACTACATCAGATTTTGTTAGAAACAAGCTGTTACGAAAGCTAAATGAGGCCATGAGTTTCAAAACTGATCAGGATTTTTTTGGATGCCTCCATTTATGATTAATAACTTGAGATACCGCAAAAGGGCCGAATAACACGCAGAGCTCAGAACGCGTGCTAAGGAACAGGTTGGTTGAAGCTGGGCAGTCAAGAACTAAGCCACTCAAACTCACCAGTCACCTCTGAAAATCCTTGCCACGACCAACAGAAATACTGCCAAAGACAGGTTGTGGGTTTGGTTTGTTTTTAATGAAAATTTAAAGCTGTTTTAAACAGATAAACACTTCCAGGAAGGATCAGGTACTGAATACAAAAGCCCTGACAATGTGATTCTTATCTGAGCACAGAGAAATTCAAGTAATAGAAGAACTGGCAGAAACACTGGACTATGCACTGGGTTGCCCGGTTCCCTCTTATATGATTCATGTGGGAAGACAGTAGGCAAGAAGCTGCCTCTGTTAACAAAAGCTGGTATTTCAGTTAACAGGGTCTATTTAAGCCTCTAGGAGTCATTGTACTGAGGACAAATTATTATCCCTCACACGCAGTGCAAAACAACCAGTCTGTAATTTGTGCTACTGTCAGTGATACAGTCAGCCTTTCTGTGCTCTCCACAAGGTCCACGTGCATCTCTGCCCGTGACTTCAAATGAGTGGAAGCGATTTCCATGGCTGGAAGTAGATACAGAAGTCACTACTCTTCACAAATGTACCTGACACCACTTCCTGCAGGTGGTGAGACAAGGGGAGAAACAGAGGTGGCCAGGACAGCACAACTGCTTCTGACTTTCAGCAGGTTTCCATCACAGTAATCCATGAAGGCTCACGGCACAGAAGCACTTTCTACGGCCCAGTTCCTTGAAGAGGCACAAGCGAGGAACAGACTGACAAGATGTACAAAATTAGGATCTTTCTTTCCTTACACTTGAGTTCATACAATGGAGACAAGCTTGCTTCAAGTTTGTCCTTCTAGCCATAAGGGTAATGCCAATCAATATACGCAGGAACCTTAACTTTTCAGGACAAAAGTATTCTGTGCTCTCTATGAAAGTTAACCATGCTCCTCTGCCACTCAACCAAAGTTCATGGCTGAAGTTGAAGTGAATGTCAGGAATGAAAGAAATTAAACAATTCTATGGTATTTTCTGTAATTAACATGACAGGAAATAAAAGAGTAAAAGCAAAATTTAGAGATTTCACAGATCAAGGGATAGGATGAAGAGCTGCATCCTGAGCCCTGTTTGCTCGGTCTGAGCAGCAGTCAGCTCTGCGACACCATTCAGTGAAGCAGGTGGTGGGTGTTCAGTACAAACAAAGGAACTACTTCCATTTCCCAAGATGTAATTTTAGAGGCTTTCTTTTAAAAACTAGATAAATGCACCAGGGTCCTAACTGCTAGAGTGCCCTCAAGACTCTCCTTTATGTTCTTTGAGCAACAGTTGCTCAGTTTTCCAAAACTGGGTGGGGAGCTGATTTCAGTGGGAACCAAATGTTGAAATCTCTTAAGTTGCTTTAAGTTTCTAAGGTCTAAAATCCATCACTGGGAGTTGTAACTGCTACAGTCATCAACACTGTTACATTTCCATGGATATTTTTGGAAGTTTGAAGGTTTCCTTCAGTTCTAAGCACTCTTATAGAGCTGAATTCCACCGGAGTCACTGGGAGCTCGGCTAGAGCAAAGCAGAATAAATAATGAAGTATGCTCTTTTCAATCTATCAGGTGTTATTTTTGGAAACTCAGGATTGTTCCTTCATTGCTCTCAGAGGAAAATTGGGTCAAAGTACCACAGGGACATGCCACTAGGCAAGCAATTTAGGCAATTAGTTTAGTTATGGGTGATGAAATACGTTTACAAAGACAAAGACCGGCATATATGTATAGGATTTGGAGAACTCAAGTTTAAAATCAAAGCCCTAAGGTGTGACACTGGGTAAGCACAGCAGGCTAGACCGAGGCAGCTCAAATTCCTTCCAAGTTCTGCATCTAGTACCTTCTGTAGGCTACCTCTGAGCCTTCACCATACCACACCAGGCTTTGAAGCTCCGGGTGAAATTTAGGATACACAAGTTCTCAGACTCAGTATCTTCCCCAAGAAAGAGGGGAAGAGGACTGACCCACCCGTCAGGTGCTTTAAGAATAAGCATATTACAAACTGTAAAGTGATTAGATACTGAAGCAGTAATGTATAAACACGGTTGGCATTATCCATCCGCTGTAGAAGACGGACATCAAGACACAAAGAAATACAGACACCTTTATTTCATCAGTACTTACACCATCTCAACATCCATGCATGCTTGTGCAAAGTACCAGTACCAATCCAAAAAGCTATTTTTTATTACAATGCTAAATTTCTTTTTCTTAAATAATTGAATAGTTAATCAATAGTCCAGCAGAAACATAATGAAAATATTGCATTAACAACACCTAAAAACATGGCTGAAACAGTGCCCAAATCCACATAATTGCTGGCTCCTTTTCAGAAAGGTCAGCTTGGAAAAAAATTATCTGTGATTTTCTGCCCATAATTTTGTACTTGTACTCAACTACCAGTGCAAAATTGGAAGCCAGCCCTGTGAACATTTGGCCCTTAAAGTTATTAATCCAAACTCAAGTCCACCGAAACGTTAGTGTTCCTTGTAGCGCCTGAGCCCTGAGTGGATCCTTCCAAGCCCTGCCAGTTAGGACAGGGAGATGGCTCACGTTCCACTGGCACTTTCTGCCAAAAGCAAGTTGGCATGGGCAAGCTTCAAAGGCAAAACCTGGGTACCCAGTACCCTGCAGTATTTCAACAGAAGATGACCTCCTGCAAGCAAAGAAATCGTCCTGGGGCAGTCATATCTGAACCCTCCCAATTCCAACGTGGTAAACAAGGAAAGTCACTTTATGCTTTGTCTGCTTAACCCCCTACCCAGGTCTCATCATCGGACCATTGCCGTAAGGGATAGCAGAGCAAGCCAGCCAGTGCTGCAGTGTCCTCCACACCGATCCCAGGCTTCTTGCACAGTGGAATTTTAAAGCTGCTGAAACTGTGTGGGGAGTCACATTCTCTACTGACTTAACAGCGTATTTATATTCCCTATCCCATGCATATTTCAGCTATTCCTTCACATACATTACTTCAGAAGAGCAAGTAAGCTGACACACATCAAATAGCTGATCTCCTGAGAACTCAAGTTAGCTTGCTTACATATGGCCACCCACCTAATCCATGTTCAAGATGTCAAACAATTACAACATATGCTTCCTCAGACACTTGGAGCAACAAAGACCTTGTATCCCCAGAACACCCAGGATAAATAAAGCAACTTAAGTGTTACAGGCATGCCCAGATGAGGAATAATATGTTTCTAAAAAAAACTAAAAAAAAAAAACCCAACCCAGCTAAAAAAACCCAACCATTTATTCCAACTGAATTTTTTTACAGCACTTAAAGAGTCTACATGAAGTTGACGTGAAAATGGGAGCAATGAAATATAAGGATGTTCGATATATATGCAGTGAAATGAATTAAGTATGATTCTGTGAAAGTGCTGTGAAAGTCAGGGAAAAAAGTGCTGTTTGAAAATGCAGAATATCGTTTACGGTTATATTTTAAAAAATTACTTCTATTTGTCAAGAACAATTGGCCCTTTCTTTTTGTCTTCATTTATCTCAGAGGAAAATAAAATGAAACAAACAGCAAAAAAGTCCCAAGTACAGTGAACAGCTGAGCCAGGGACAAATTAAGTAACACAGATTGATGGCTGTTGATCTACAGCAGTACTATCACATCCCAAAGCTACATCTCATATTTCATTTAAAGACCCGTCTCTTCTTTTCCAGAAAGAGTGCAGTATTTATGGGAGAAGGCTGATTTGCAAGCCTTGGAGCTGCACTGAGCATCCAGATTCAGTTTTTCCAATTCAACTTGAAAGTTGGTGAATGCCTTGAACTTTCAAGGTAGTAATCCAAATAAAATGAAACTGAACACTGGAATAAAATGAACACTGAAACTAAACATGTATTTTCAAATAAAGCTGCAGGCAGGGCAAAGCTTTTTATCTTTGGTTTCTTCATAAGACAGTAAGGAAATATGTGTGCTTCTTCCTCATCCATACCTCGACTGGCCCCACTGGTCCAATAGCATATATCTTCATCTGTAATCCTCTGGGTCTCCCCAGTGCTTTATCCTCTCTGGCATTCTGTTACAACACTCAGATGTTCTCTTCCTGCATCCAATTGCCCTCTCAACCTCTTGAAATCTTTATCTAAAATTTTTTACCTTCGTAGCTATTAAAAACATTGAATGGCCCATATAGAATATAACTTTTTCTATGAATGTCTGCTAAATATAAGATAAATGTTCAATCAATTTTTAGGTTTCTAATGGCTTAAGAATTAGAGTGGCCACTTAAAAACTGCCAATTTTACTTGAAATATGAGAGGTTTCCTCAGAAGCTGTAATAACCCTTTGTGCTTTCCTGTGCTTCTTACAGGGCATAGCTGGAACACTATCAATACTGGAGGAATAGGATTTGGTTCAATCATGTCAAAGCTAAAAGCCTCAAGTTGGGAGGCCATGTAATTTATCTGATTTTCAGAGCATGCACAAGTCTCTGTCTGAGAACCAGGCCAGTTACTTAGGTGTACAGAAATGGCTATAAGCTCTTGGGTTTAGGCATCCATCATGGAAAACAGGCTGAAGAGATCTGTCCTTCTCTGGGACAGAAAGCTGATGCCATGGAGAAGGTTATGGTGTGTGAACAAGGTCTTTGGTCACTGCTACGAGGTGACATGCTGCAGAATTATTGCTTCATAACTGTACACCAGCTGGTTAAATGTTGTCCTGGTAAGAAGACACCTACTTGAATTGTCCAAACTTAGTCTCCCGAAACACCTCTAAGGAAGCTCAAAATGCATATTAGAACATGAGGTCAGGTTCACATGCTAGCAAAGGCCTGACCCCATGTCAAGGCAAGACTCAGACACACATCAATCCCCTTCCATGCCTTGATTCCCCTGTGAATCCAGCTGTAAGTGAGAAAGGAGTGCTGTACCTGGAGGCCTGGCTGCAGGGCTCAGGAATATGGGGCACTTGAAGAAACAAAACATCTCTGCAGTCTAGACTTAGACATGCATCTCTTGACCACACACCACTGACTGTAGACCTTCAAGCTGTATCACCAAAGACAGGCACCACAAATAGTCCTCATTCAGCCACAGAGCAGTACCCAACTGCACCTTCACCAAGATGGGTCTCCTCCACAGGTTGAGAGAGGGAATAGCAGCATCTGCAATTGCTCTTCCACAACATCTAAGTCTTACACTTCTGTGGCTGTTTTCTCCTCTGCACAAAACAGAGAGAAGAGGATACTGTGCTCAAAATTCCCAGCAGATCCAGTATCCCAAAATACCCTCACCTTTCCAGGAACCATCACAGACAATGTTAGAGCAATAACTGGAGAGATAAATGAGAACATGACCCCAGCCTTATTTAATTTTATATCACTACGCAAAGCTCTCTACTCTGCTGTCTCCATGACCTACTTTATCTATTGTTTATTTTTTTTTTCCAGGAAATTATTCATTAAGGATAAAAGCACCTGGCTTACAGTAACAGGGCACTGTGCAAAATATCTGTCATAAAGCCGAGAGGAACATTCATAAATACATCAGGAAGGGCAAACCCACAAAGAACTGAGGGGCTGCAGGGGTGTATCTGAGGTAGAATAGAAGGCAAAGAAGACACAAGGGCCAAAGTCTCTATGGGTGTAAATGGCTGAACTCCACTAAGTGCACTGTGCCAGTTCATGTCTGGAGAGGCTTTGGATCTAGCAGCTCAGTCAGACACAGATGGTGCTGGAGCTGCTCAGGTTAGAGGTAGTGTTTTCTTTCTGGCAGAAAAACACTGGCTAGAAAAAACCACTACGGACAAAACCAGATCTGAATAACTGGTGCATGCAACTATCTTGGCTTCCTTTTCCCCCTCCTCCTAAATTTGGCATTGAAAATTTAACTACTTTGAGAAAAAAGTTAACAAAAATTACAAAAGAGGAAGTTTATGGAGTAATTTTAGGGCTTAACTTCCATCATTTTACAGATGTACTAAGGTTTTTTCCACAAGCTAAGACAAGTACAGTTTTCTCTCTGTATTTTTCCCTCATCAACATTATCCATATATCATCTGCTATGTCCTCCTTCCTCAGCCCTCTCCAGAGCTTACTCTTAGATCCACACCACTCAGATGGTCCAGGAGAACATTTCCCTTCGAGTGCTTTATTAACCCCTCTGCAGTGGCATAAAAATTTGAGCTTAAAAGTTGCTTATACATTTTTTAACTTAGTGTAACATAAGCTTAAGGCAGCTTACTCTGTGTTGAGGTTATCTGAGCAACTATCACTTCTGTGTATCCTGCTAAACAAAACCAAAAGTCAAAGTCCTCCTCTCCACAAAGTAAGTACACAAGGTAATGGTTGGCAGGAAACAAGCGAGTTCCCCATGTTCCTCTCTTCTCCTATCAGATACAATCTTCAGCACAGCAAAGAAAGCACAAGCTTTGAGACTCCTATATTGGTTAGCACCAAACTTCTGGAAAACTTGTATTTGTAAGCATGAGCTAATCTTCCTCTCTCTTCCAGAGCACAGCACTAATGAAGGTCTTCCAAGCTCTCCACAAACTGTTCGTTTCCTTCCACCTGCCCCAGCTCTTCAAGTACATGTTGCAAGTCTCATCTTCCTTCTCAGCTGTTTTTCTGACCTTCTCATCATTTTCTAGGTCTTGTTATCTTACACACCGCTGTCCAAAAGCCCCTCTAAATAACCCCATTTAAAATTGTATGGGGACTTCTTCCCCAAGATCAACAGCCACTTTCCACTTCACAAAACTCACTTCAGACAATTGCATCTCTGTTTGTTTAAACTGCAACTTAACTAAGTCTGTCTCCAAGGGAACCTGGGCAGTCTCTAGGCTCTTAGCTACAAGTTTTAGTGTCTGCTGCAACTCCAGGTACGCCATGTGTTGCAAGGTAAAGGGTCAAGATCTTTTAATTTGGTGATCCATCCTTTACTGCAGAAGACAGACATTTTCTCTGTGCATGAAAACGTTTAAACTTTAAATTTAGGAACAGTGGAAGCAAGATTAGTGACTGTAAACTCTTTTCTTGCCTCTCAGAATCTTACCAGCCTGCACATTACTTTATCTTGCCTACCTTTTCCTCTTCTTCCTGTCTTTCATCACACAGAGCATTGCTTCCTTCATGGCATTCCTTTCTTCAGATAAGGAGAAGCTAAGCTATAGCTTATCCCTTCCTAAACCAACACTTCACATGATTTACTACTGTTAGACCTGTGACTGCAGTTGAAGATGTGTATCAGATCTGGATGAGCCAACTTCCAGGGACAGAGTAATCACTGTCCTATTAAACAACAGACAGCTACAAGGACAAATACAGCACAAAAATATTTGAATAAATCATCTAGTACTGTTTCATACCCTGGACCATTCAACTAACTCCTGAATTGCACCTTTCACTGACTCTTCAGCACTGTGTTGATAAAACACCTTGCAGTATCCTTTGGATTTTCTATCAAGTGGACAAGAAGATACAGCATGTACTGGCTTGAATGTCCCTGCAACCCCCGCGCTTCCAGGCTTGTGATCCCTGCCCTGTTCTGAATCCCTCTCGGATAGTGGCTTGCAAGTCAGAACAGTCCGTGCGTCCAGACTTTTGGCATTATGCTCTGCACCTCAGAAATTTAGCTTGTTCATCTCAAGGCATCCTTACTTCACAACTGGTTTCAAAAAGAGCCTCTGACATGAGCGAGGAACAGAAGGCTAGTCTTGCAGCCCAAGCACAAGAGCAGGGACGGAGAGTTTAGCTCTCAGGTATCACAGTGACAAAAGTGCTAAAGAAACAAGAACAGAATAAAGCGGTATTGTGTACCGAGCACACTTGTCAACCAAGGGCCATGAGCTGTCGTTGCCTCACTCTTACCCCTGGTAAAATGGAACAAGTCCTTCTTCCCAACATCTCATTTCTGACTGTCATTCATGGAAGAAAAGTTTACATAACTGAACAACGTAACAGTTAACTGGATTTTAGTTATTTTTCTTAACTTATGCTGTCCAGTCTCATCTACTGAGGAATAAAATCCTCTCATCCTGTGACAAAGTAGACAACAGATGCAAATGAGGTACAGGGATATGATGTGTTCTGCTTGTTTGTTTATTTGTTTAAACTTGGAGCCTGCCCACCAGCCCAGTCATTCATTTTTCAGACTGTTTCATAGAATCACAAAATGGTTTGGGTTGGAAGGGACCTCAAAGACCATCCAGTTCCAACCCCCCTGCCATGGGCAGGGACACCCTCCACTACACCAGGTTGCCCAAAGCCTCATCCAGCCTGGACTTGAACACTTCCAGGGATGGGGCAGCCACAGCTTCTCTGGGCAACCTGTGCCAGTGCCTCACCACCCTCTGAGTGAAAAATTTCTTTCTTGGAACTAATTGAAATCTCCCCTCTTTCAGTTTAAAGTCATCGCCCCTTGCTCTGTCACTACACACCCTTGTCCAAAGTCCCTCTCCAGCTTTCTTGTAGCCCCTTTAGGTACTGGAAGGTCTCCCCAGAGCCTTCTCTTCTCCAGGCTGAAAAACACTGATTTGCTTACCAGCAAGTTAAACATCAGATGGGAGCAGGAATGAGTAGGTGGGAACCAGAGCAGTCAGAAGCTCTCAGAATGTTATTCTAAGAGCTTGAAAATTGAAAGTTGATTTTAAAAATATAGTAAACAACTCTTATTTTTTCAGACACTTCAAAAAAACCACACCTGACTGAGAGTATTTCGTCTTTAAATTCCCCCTCAGAAGGATTTGGTCAAAACATCCTCTTCAGACTTTTTAACATCTTAATGAAAACAGCATGAAAAGGCCAGCTGGAAATACGGATATCAGTTTACCTCCAAAAGATGCTCCCACTTTACAATTTAAACAAAATATTTACTAGTAATGTATCACCTTATTATCAAGAATTGAGAGAAAATTGAAACTTCATGCAACTGAATAGGCTAATTACATACACAGACACATACTTTAAAAACTAGGCTTTCATGTTCTTAAGTATAAGCAATTAAGGGTAAGAGTAACATTCCATAATTATGTCATTGATCTAAACTCCTTTTCATTTTTCCATGAAAGCACTACACTTACATAAGACACATCTGAGGTTTGGCCTGTTTCTCAGATTGTCGTTTGTTCTAATCAAATATTCACCTCGTGACTTGTTTTTCCCCCCAGTTTTTGCCTTCACATGAAATAAAAATTTTGGAAGTCTCAATCTACCATTAACTTTGAAGAAAGTACTAAAAACTCATTTAAAAAAAAGTCATAGGGAGCTGTGGGAAACTCTGTATTAGGCTGGCCTACTAATTAAAATCAACGATGCCATATTACTTCCACTGTTCAAAAGTATCCACCTACAGATCTAAAATGTTTTCAGAATGATTAAAATCAGGAGTAAAAAATCCCAAATCTCTTTCCTCTTTCATGTGGAGCCACACAGAACGCACGTTTTCAGCTTTCAAAGTCCATTAGAACATCACCTTTGAAAACAGATGCCCAAGCAGGCCCAGAAGTGATTTATGCAAGCGAGATGCTCAGAGCTGCCAGGAACTATTCGTGTTCAAAGCACCCCCAGCAGGCTCAGCGAGGTCCACTTTGTATCACGTATCATTAGGATTCTTCAGACCATAAAATCAATAATATAATTAGTAAATGGCATGTTATTTCTCAGACTCTTGCTACAACTTATCTGTCTTTGATCAAGTAGAGTTGACTGCTAATGCCATTTAATGTTAATTAATGCAAATGCACATGATAAAAAGTTCTTTGGAGAATTATCTAATTATGGACCATAAAAACTGAAGTATGTAATATCTGTAATTTATGTTTATATCAATGACTATTGTTTAGGATACTCTAAGAAGACATGAGGATTACAAGGCCTCTTTAGCTATGCTTTCTCCTGCCTTACAGGAGCACTTTCTCAAGCTGGTGTGTGTACAACAGCTGACTCGGTTCGTTAATGAGTTATATCTCATCTTTATTACCCAAGTCTGCAGGTGAACTCTTCCTCAGCTGTGGGACAGCACCAATAGAATATTTTATGAAATTCTCTTATCTTTTGACCACAGATGATTGACAGCAAACCATCATGACTGAAGCTGCTGACAAAATAAATAACGGAACTGGCAGAGATTAAGCAGGGATTTCAAAAGAATGACTACAATCCTTAGAGAAGAACGATTACAGAAGGCCAAAGTATTTCAAAATCTCATAGGAGTGCAACATTTTGCTACCAATCACTTTGACCGTCTGAGACCCCGGCTACTGAGGAATATTTATATTTAAAAGTATTCCAATTCAATGTAACATGTCTAAGTAATATTTCATGATTGTCAGACAACATGGAAAGGCAAAAGGAAATTTTTCATTATTGTAAGATGTCATGGCATTCACCAGAAACATTGCATTAGGTTTAATATATCTATTTCTAAACTGGAAAGGAAGAGTAGAATAAATGCAGTGTATTAACACCATGGGGCAGCTTCTATAGTTAATATGTCATGTCAATCAGCTCCTACTTCCCAAGACATTTTGGCTTTGATGATATATATCCTAATGCTCTCACTTAATATGAGCTACATACAGCAAATGAACTCCTGGGTTCGATGAGACTATTCTGGTACCAGAATCTGAGTATGTATCTCAGTTGAAACCACTTTTTCCAATACAGATGTGTAAAAACTGAACACTCCTGATATTATCTCACTTTTCTCACTAATAAACATACAGAGTAACATAATATTCTGAAATTTTGAATATTCTTACAGCAGATCTATTAACTCCACCTAGGACATGCCCCATTTTTCAGTGGCACGCTATTGTCAGTATGAGCAGGGAACACTGAACTTAGAAGTCAAGGTTTCCAATGATCTAAATTCCCAGGCAAAAATAAGAGACATACGGGGGGGGGAATCTTGCTGCATCTCTAGCAGTTTGGTTTAGCTTGAAAGTGCTGAGAGCAGGATGTTGGCTAAATAGGTGCCTCTTGTACTTAGCCCAGATGTGATGGAGCTGGCATGCTGTTCAATGCAAAGTGATTAATGATTCCTTGCAATCAGCCCTAGAAATCAATTGGCATTGAGTGACATAATGATTCTATGACATCATATAGCCTCACATCTGATGCTTGTTCTTGGACACGTTTCTCCTCATGCTGCCATTTTTGGCACTGTGAGTGGACTCAAAAAAATTATAGGCTTTATGATGTTCCTGAATAAACAAGTTCTCACATGAGAGAGGTTTCTATTTCTTTCTGCCAAATTTTATTTTTCTATTCACTCATGACCCCTCCCATCACCACTCTTCAGCATGTCAAATTCAACTACAGGAGCTGCGCACAGGAAAAGTTATGTAGTTAAGGTCAGTCCTTCATTTCAATTAACAATGAGGATAGACTACAGGAAAATCATATTAATGAGAAAAGGAAAAAAGGTGCTACTGCTGGTAGAACTGCAAGTGGCATGAGCCATGTAAATTTCTTGCTCAGTTTCAGCTGTACCATCATGACATGGGCAAGTCATTATTTTGTCACTGTTTTTGGCACTATAAATAAGTTTTTCCAAAGCAGCTGTTCTAAAGCAATTGTTTTTAAATGACCTCCAATGCCCACTTCTAAATGCATTTTAGGATGATGTACATAAAATTAAAAATAATTGAAAACAGAAACTGAGAAATAAAGGGCAGCTTTTTATCTCTGTTCACATGTGATAGGTTTCTCTCTGCCTTAATTACTATAATGGCCTTCTCTACAATTGTTCAAGTTTAATAATTATTATTTTTTAAGTAGGGGGACAGTAGTAATACATAACGTTCTAAATGAAGTCTCACCACTGCCTTGTAGAGTGGTTCTGACATTTTTCTACCTCTTCTCAAAAATATCTTACCAAATCAGTCCTTGAGCAGCATTGCATTTCACGTCAGCAGCTCACAGACATCCTATAATGTTGGGGAAGTTTCCCGGCTGCTACAATAGAAAGCACCTGTGCCTTGTTAGGACAGGTGCTGTGAGTCACATTGGTCAACCGGAAACCACGTGACTCATGGATGGATAAAGGTGGGACACTCCCAGGAGGGAGTGGGGCATTTCCCTCCTGGAGTTTGGAGTGGCAGGAGCCCCCTAGAGAGTGAGAGTTGGAGCTCTCTGTTGGACTAAGATAGCAGTGAGTTTAGAAGAGCCTTCTGATTGTGGAATACGTTGTGGTCGCAACAGTCGGTTGGTTGCGACCCATTGGAAGAAGACACAGGTAGTCCGCGACACTATAACCCACAACCAGAACCAGATCTTCCCCCTCTGTCACATCCGAAGGATGAATCTCTACGTTACAGTGAAAATTCACATTGTTAGTCCCTGAGTGTACTTCTTTGCATTTGTTTTATTAAATTTCTTGCTGTTACTCCAGTCCACAAGGTCATCCAGTTCTTCCTGTATTACAATTCAGTCCACCTTGGTACTGAGGAGCTCATTAGTCTCCTAGATTAAATACAGAGTACCACTCTAGTAAGCAAGGAACAGTCAAGAACTTTGATACCTCGTAGCTTTCCCAGATGAAAATCCTCTAACATGATAAATGAGCAAAACCTTAGTACAGTCTACAGGGTCACATATAGTCATTTAGTGTACATCTTAAATTACAATAGGCCAAATCCAAAAGAAGGATTGTAGATTCAAGTATTCAAGTTATCAAATTCTTCTTAATCACATCAAATTGTCTTTTATCACCAAAACTTTACATCTAGAAAATGGAAATAGGATCTCCGAGTTCTGCATTCATATTAACTATAGGCTAAAGAGTATATATTTCTTCATGAAGAATTAGCTAGATCCTCATAACTGAATGTATAAAAGTGAAAGAAAGCTTGATAAATCTGCTCCTGCATTTTATTATTTGGAGTTTGCTTCAGCACAAGTTGTACTAGCGTAGACAACAGAGACTAACTCCTGCATAGATGATCTTTGAGGTCCCTTCCAACCCCAACCATTCTATGATTCTATGATAAACAGTCTGTGTAAATTTTTACAGAAAAAAATCCTTTGGTCTAGCGTGCAGCGTGTTCTCTCAGTAGGTGCATAGATGCCATCAGCGAGCACAAACACGAGCAGCACAGAGCAGTTTTCCACGTCAGAAGTTTCAAACCTGAACTATTGCTTATTTTTGCAGCTGAACTCTTCCCAGTTTCTATCTGTTCTACTCCGAATCAACAGCCCTTCTGAGCTGTGTCACAAGCAATGTTTGCCTGAAAGAGCCAAACACCACCGAGGTGCAGACTTAATGAGGAAACAGGAGTTTCTCCCCCACCCCCCAAAAAATAAAAAAAGCTTGGTTCATTTTCTGTAAACACCTGGGTTGTAAATAACTGTGGGCTTCACAGACAGGATAACATTACACTGCTTCTGACTTAACGTCATAAAGATGGAGTTATTAATTTCAATTTAATGCTACCATAATTCTCAGGTTTGCATATGAATATAGTCTTCTAGTCTGTTACCAGCTATCTCAGGAACGTAGCAGAAACGACAACATTCTTGTGTCTTCTCCTTTTCACAGGAACAACCAGCTAAGCATCTTTACTTGTCAGGCATTTGTAAAGGTTTTTCATCGTTCGATAGCAGTGCACAAAGGAAGTTTGATTGTGAAATGAAAAAGCAGACAATTAATATACTAACTTTCCAGATTCAAAACAGTTTAATTATTCCCATCGTCTAAGAGAAATCAAAAACAAATTGTGAGGTGTAAAAGAAGAATTTCCTTCCAATGGTTAATCTTTCAAAAAGCCACAGGGAAAGAGACTTGAGGGTATAGAAATCATTAATGGAAGAGTGATTGCTGACTTCTATTCCTAGAAACAAAGAAACAATGCTGCGGCTGGCTCACAGAAGCAGGTGAGTTTTGGCTGACCTACCACGAGGACTGTAGCTTGCCCTGCAACTCTGGAAAGGCTCTTCCAGAATCTAATCAAACTACTGTCGTGAGGAAGATAAAGTTGGACTAAAATTTTCCAAAAAATACTCTTTAAATGCTTCCAGTCACACTTTGCTACCTCATGTCTTTCTTCAAGTTATTTTGATTCATAACTATTTTCATGAAACTGGCCCTAAAGGACCAAGTGAACATGTTCTTCACACCACCAGCTGCTCAGTGCCCAGCTAGGGGTGGGCACTCAGGAAGAGGAGTGGGCAGCGAGCAGCTGGCACCTCACTACAAAGCCCAGGTGCGTAGTGAAGATCCACATCCCACAGAAGTGCACACAGGGGGGTGACATCCCAGCCCCTACCCGAAAATCCTAGTGGACACAAGGCAAAAGAAGCACCGACTGCCAATACAACCTCTAAGAATAAAAATATTCTTACAGAAGCCTAAATCCTCCCACAGCTGCACTGGTTGGAACCCAGTATCTAGCTCTCCTTATTACTAGTAAGGAAAACATGCTTACTCCATGGCCTTGCAGCATGAGGATTCTGGCACAGAATCCTAAGGATGCTGAGTCTCTAGATTCGTTTGCAAATTATTATGCCGAAAAAATATAGCTATAATATTGGTAACATTAGCTCGTTTGCTTTTACATGACTAATAAGGAATCCCGTGGAGTACTGAAGACAGCGAGTCCACACGTACGAGCTCTTTCTCTCTCTGATGTGGGTGGTGAGCCAAAAAGTTATTAGGCACCAGGCCAGCAGGAGGAAACAGGGACAAATAAATGAACGAGAGTAGAGGTAATTGTAGCACTTATTTGGATGAGATGCCGATCACCAATGAACTCTTTTGTCACTTTTTTTCTCCTAAGGGAAATCTCACTTTCCCAGCTTTAATTTAATCATGGGGAAAATATGTCAAGTATTGATTATAACTGGAAACTGAAGTCTCCTACAAGCATGTACACATTAACACTATCACTAAGACACGACCTGGAAGAAATCCTCTGTTTGCTTTTCTTCATCGTCATTCCCACTTCTTCTAACAGATTGTCTTATA
The DNA here is from genome assembly GCF_009769465.1 of Tauraco erythrolophus. Classification (NCBI taxonomy): domain Eukaryota; kingdom Metazoa; phylum Chordata; class Aves; order Musophagiformes; family Musophagidae; genus Tauraco; species Tauraco erythrolophus. Next base: position 2,718,761 of record NC_141478.1, on the reverse strand, counting down.
CAGAACAGCATGTTCAAACTTGTAAATATCAGTTTTGGTGATGAAAAAGTCCAGGAGGGAATTTGTTAGAACCATTAAATTTATGTTGCTTGTGATGCTAAGCATAACTAAAAGATGTCTTCCCACTATGAAAGCAGAATACAATAAAGCCTCTGAGGAAATACTGTATCTCCGCGCTGATTCCAACGTATTGCAGGTTGAAATAATATTCCAGTCAAGTCTAAAGTAGGAACATTTGGCAGAAACACTTGTGCAAATCCTAAAATGGTGCTGTTTATGACCCTTGAGAAATAAAAGTGACACACAATGACACGTTAGATTGCAAAGTAGAAGAGGGAATTAATGGATGGAAGGTTTCTAAAAATGACCCTCTGCCCTTTCCTCCGTATCTGCTCACCCCAGGTCACACTCTCTGCCCTTTGGTCTTTTGTCTGGTCCAGGTCTCATCCACGTCACACTGTGAAACTCGTCAGCGTTAGAGAAAGGTGACATGTAGTTTCACTTCCCTGAGAAAGTTCAAGACTTCAGGAATTTCCCATTCTACTTTGAGATGAATTCAGACCTTTTCGATGAGAAATACTAGTGAACGTCTGCCATACACCTATGTTGTAATAGTATATATTATATAATAGCCCCAAGCTCATTTAGAGAGGCAGAAGTTCAAAACTCTGACCTGAATCAAGCACAGACATTTGAAACTGAGTCAGTTCCCTTCCAAATGCTGGCAATTTGAGATGAACAGCCTTTCTCCTTTTGACCAGAAACTCACCCTTGTCAAAAACACTGCACATGCTCCTGCAAAAAGGCAGCTTCATGCATGGACATCTTCCAATTAAGAAAACACAAGGATTCCCTGTACTCATGTCTCAGTATCATCAGCCATCTTCCATCTCTGACGGCACCCCTTCATCAGCCATCTTCCATCTCTGACGGCACCCCTTCATCAGCCATCTTCCATCTCTGACGGCACCCCTTCATCAGCCATCTTCCATCTCTGACGGCACCCCTTCATCAGCCATCTTCCATCTCTGACGGCATCCCTACTCGGACCTGTGCTGCTTTCAGTGTCACACACCAGACGCGTATGTTCCCACAGAAACCCACCGGGCAGAATTCACTCACCCTCTGCACAATTTGCTCCATACCTCTGACAAAACAGCGACTCCATTGTCCTTTGCTTTCTTCCCACCTGCTTCTCCCTGATCTCTGTCCTTCTGGGATACAAACCTCATACAAATATAGGCCCTCTCTTGTAAACCTATTCTGTTGACGTTAATTTTCAAATACAGAAACACTTTCATTTTCATGGCATTGAATTCGGTATAAGAGTCTTGTGACTCACAGATCCTGCAAAGTGAAACAAAGAAAAACCAACCATTTCCAGAACCTTGTTCTGTTGAACAAAGCACCAACATGTATGCTATCTCCTTGCTTCACTGAAGATACTAAACAGCTTAACAGTTCCAGCTAGACTCAATCTAACTTTACACAGTCTGTTTTTATACACAGGTTCTACTTGACTGGGAAAAAGCAGGGATTAACAGCTTTATGCCTAAACCTGTAGTTGCAAAATGGGATCTCTACACTCCGTAGGTGATGCCTGCTAAGCCTCATCAACAACAGAAAGGTAGTAAGACAATTTCAGCTGATGTTCAGGCCTCAAACACAGGCAGACAGAAAAGTTTATGAGCCCATAGACCATGGCTGAAGGCTCCCTCTCTACACATTTCACTTCTTTCAAGATGCACAATCTGTAGATCCCCTGTTTTGACCACACTGCTATAGGCACACCACAGGAACACAGCCTGGGAGCATCTCCTGCCCTGGGCTTATTGTCATAGAAGCTGGACTAGAATTTCTCCAACTACTTACTCTATATTTCATCATTTAGACTGAACAGCAGGTCACTGGGCATCTTTGCAAAATAATGCTCCTCAATGGTGGTCTGGATAGACACCAATTTTGTGACACGGTTCATAAGTGTAAGAAATTTTTGTATCTTTTTCTTGTCTCCTGAACCAGCAACTCTACTGCCATCAACCCGCACAATTTGCTGTTACATTTCCTCCCCAGTGCATTATTCTACTACATGGGATTTACACTTCCACTTGCTCCCATTATGCCCAGCAACACTGGTTCTTTCCAAAGCTATTCTGAGCTTCTGATTACGATGTTTTACTCTTTCTCCAAATCAAAATGTAATCTACAAAGCCCTAAGATGCTCTTTATTATCCAAGTTCGTTGTATTTTCTTATCAAACACACTGGATATCAAAACCAGCCCCAAAATATTGCCAAAAATACACAAAATCATGGACAGCCACAGTCATATATTATGATTTTACACAGACAGACTGCTGGAAACCTCCTGGAATAACAAACATTTTTGCTCCAACCACTCCAGTCACCTATAAGAGGAAGAACTACAGCAAGTTCCTGAATATTCTGCCCATGTTTTTGGTGTGAGTTACTAAGTAATGACATTGTTAGAGCATTTAATGTTACAGATTCACTGCTCCTCCAGCACCTGTGCAGTCAATGCCTGGCAGAAGAAGATAAATATATTTATAACACACAGCAGAGTGAATAACAAAGAGTTTATATAGTTGTCTCCGACAAAACCGACAAGCCATAGCTGGCAGCTTTAATCAGCTCCCAGCTGAGCCTGGCGAATTGGAGGGAACAGAGTGCTGACCTCTCTGATGAATTTCTGAAGGAAGGTTAAAGTTTTGTTTACTTTTTTTAACAGGAAGAGGTATCAAGTTCTAAGGCCTTTGGATAAAAGGAGGCTTCCTGCACAAGAGCATTGTACGCAGTATTTAACAGAGTAATTATTGGTTTATCTAAAACTGATTTTTTCAGATGAAGGATATGGCCTAGTGTTACATAGATGAAAACACCTCTAAGGTTTCGTGCCACAAATCACTGCCAGTTGCTGAAAACATACTAGATATTATTTTCATGCCTTGAACGTGAAAAATGCAGTGGAATACAGTTTAAATGTAATTTTTACAGGTCAGTGGTTCTTAAAACCACCGATTTGTTTATTTTTTTGCCTTAAGTATTCAGCTCCTACTTGTTTCATACAGGAACAGTGTGATTTTTCACATGCATTAGCTTAACTAGTACCAAGATGACAAATGCAATAATGACTAATGATTTGATCGGATTTATCAAAGTAAGCTGTAATTTAATATTTTACAGTACGTATAAAATCTCTGGCGTTGTTTTTTAAAACTACTGAACATCTACTCTTTTAAAATAAAGCTCTTGGAATCACGTCTGAGGACTGAGAGATCCAGCAGCACTTATCCAAATGTTTCACCTTATGGTTTATACCCCCTTGCAGCTGCTACTCCAACTGACATCATAGGGGCATCGTTTTTTTAAAAAGCCAAAACTATTTTCCAATTAACAGTATCACATCACAAAAGTATCTGCTCATATTGCTAGCTCAAGCGTCTACTCCATACAAATGGCTGACAAAGAGACCTCACAAGAATTTAGGAAGGCTGGTGACTTGTAAATCAAGACCAAGAAGAGTTTTGCAGTGAACAAACTGCAAACCTTTTGCTTTTTTATAATCTAATTTACTGATCACTTTCTGTCCACTAACTTTTAAAAAATGACCCCATAGCTTTAAATCACCACCACACAGATGCTCACACACCTCCAAAGTTGTTTCCTGAACAATTCACTGTTTAAGTCTCCGTACAATTTTTCAAACAACACTGAAGGATCTTAAGTATTGACTTTTGCCAGAATAGTATAGGATACACCTGAATGTTCATCAAAAACACTTGCACCAGTAAAGCAGTTCCATGCTCTAGTTTGCTTTTTACCTTCCTCACAACAGTTCTACTTCAACAACTACTACTTGGTCTCAGCAACAGACATTGAAATTTAGTTACAGGTCTGGACCTTCCAGTTTACACTCATTGCTCATATAGCATTATATGAGCACTGCATACACGTATAACGTATATACATAAACATGAGTGTGATAGAACCAGTTCCTTCCTACTGGTATCAGTGAGAAATTGTTTGACTGAACCATTTATTTACTGAGAAGATGACAAAGAACCTCACTGGTGGAGAAGTGTTTCCATGATCATCCCCCTGGCAGTGTTCAAGACCAGGTTGGATGAGGCTTTGGGCAACCTGGTGTAGTGGAGGGTGTCCCTGCCCATGGCAGGGGGTTGGAACTGGATGATCTTTGAGGTCCCTTCCAAGCCAAACCATTCTGCGATTCTATAATGGAAAGGCACTGACTGTAATTGCATCTTTTCTATTCTGACCTATTTGGTTAAGAAACATTTCCGAGACACACAGTAGGGGAAAATTGTTTACACTTCCTTTGTGAGATAAGGCTGTGCTTTATTCTCACAGTGAAGGGGTATGAGGATCAGGAGGTAACAGCACATGTAACTAAAGCACAATTCCTGCTGATGTCAGAGAAAGGCTCCATTTCCTCAGCAGCAGAAAGCAGCAAGTGAATTATATCCTTACTGTAAACATGAGACAACCCACAAATTGCTAAAAAGTTTTCATAAATAGTGATGGATGATAATTCCGTAGTGCTTCCATCCTGCAGAACAATACAGGATCAGCTCAAGAAATTAAAGGGGAACATCAAAGTTGCATTAACAAAAAAAATTGCTGTTTGTACTACTAAAAAATTAATATGTTGTCATTATGATCTATGTCCTCATTTACCCAAGTTACATTCATGAATATATCCAAACAATATTATCAATATCATTGTGAGATACCAATCAAAACCATTACCACTTCTTAAAGCATAACAAAAATCATGGATTTTACATGAATGAATCTACTAGAGTATGAGTCAGAAATAATTTTTATATATTTATAGATATCGCTGAATTATTTCTGAATATTGCTAGATTATTATTGTTACATAAATACATAAATAATTGCAATTCTGCTTATGGTTGCACAAATCCACGTCCTGATAGAGTAATTCAGGAGAATCAAAGCTTTTCTTAAGCTGCTAAAACTCACCATATTGTCACTATCATTGCTCTTTTAAAGTTCCTGTGAAATTGAAAACATTACAGGAATACAAGGAGATTAAAAAACGTTACATTTAGCCAAAACAGCAGTCCAAGTAGTTCAGACTCCCTACTATTCACATTCTAAGGCATGCAAGAGATCCTTGACTACTAAACAGTGGCAATTTTTTATTATTTATATGAATGCCTGATTTTTCATTTGAATTATGCCAAATGCTTGACCTGAGACATTATGCAGTGCTGTTTCACATCTTTCCTTTTCATCCCTGTGTCACTTCTAAATTTCATTGGGGTTATGAGACAAAGTGGTCTGAATGTTTGATCCACATACTCCAGACAGCTCATCATTTATTACATAAATTTATTTATTTCTTTTCTAAGGTAAACAATTTCTAGCTCTTCAACATAGTCTGAGAGTTTTCCTATATTTCAAAGCATTCCTGTCACATCTGTAAAACTCCTTCAGCTGCTATAGCAGCAACATTTAAGAGATTTCTTTGAAAAATAATATCAAATTATTTTTAAATAAATTTTGTTGTTTAAAATTCATTCAAATGCAAAGGACTCCAATTTTAATTGGACTTTTAAAACTGTTATTTCTGCTCCTAAATCACAGCATCACATGATGCTTCTTGCTTGCTTGCCCAAGGATGTGAGCAAATTTCTTGGATTGTTTCAAAGCTTCAGTAGAATGACACTGACTCAGTTAAGCTAAGGATCTGAATCCAAGTGACTTACATCGTAAGAAAGGCAATTGGAAAAGCTCTACCACTGCAGTAGCAGAACAATCTCATGGTTTAATACATAATTTTCACCAGCTTCAGACCGAAATAACCTCACTGACTGGAAGAAAGTTCCTTCTTGGTTAGTGAAATCAGAACCAGCTTCCCAAGTCTGAATGTATGATGTATAGGTCACCTCGTTTTTGCATGGAGAGCATATTATATATATATGACTATTGGCAGACTCAGGGAACAAAAGCAGTAAAATATTTCCTCAGGGTAAAATATAGCTCCCAGGAGTCATAAAGCCTGAAGCAAAAGGTTATTTTACCCAAGACATAAGCTGTATGTTTTATTATTCTTAGGGGGGGGAACACTGTGGTGTTGTTCTAATATTCCAATACCTGAGACTCCATCCTACCTGCCCTTTGCAGACCTTGGAAGCAAAACTTCCTTAATGACACTGATGGGCAGAGAGAGAAAGGAAACAGAGAAGTCAAGACACCAGTGCAGAACCATTTCCTGTTTAGTGAAGTACAGTGAAGAATGATGGATGCAGATAATTACCTGCAATTTGTATCTGAGAGAATCTTTTAGACAAAACACCACATAAGGTTTTGAGAGTCCAAGGTGCGATACCAGGTGGTAGTAATTAGCAGTAGCCCACATCTTTTGGGAGTGGAACAGACCAGTGCTGTCAGTATTTCAGGGTCATCTGTATCATCATAAGATGGGGACAACTGTCTTTTAGTACAGGCTCCAGCCTTCCTCAAGGCAGCTAACAAAAGCCTTTCTGCTTGAAGATCACAAACAGTAAGGAAGGAGAAGGATCACACAGGACCAAATTGAGAAAAATAAAAAAGATTAAGAATACCGAAATGGAATACTAGTGGAAAAACTTTCCAACAAGAAGATCTACAAAACGTATGGAAAGTTTACATAAAATAAGCAGCACAGTCACTACGACAAAACACCAGAAAACTCAGCAGAGATGAAGCTCACACTGTTCATAGAAAGTCTAATAGGATAATGTTTTCCTATTATCTAAAACCTATATTTGGAAGGACACTCAGAATCCCAGCTGAGCTGATTATCCATAGCACCAGGTACTGCAGAGATATGCATGAACAGAGGTTAATATCTATTACTTTTCCAGTAAAAAAATAAAATTGAAATATTGCTACATTCTCTTATTACGTCTAAACAATGAATTTTGACATTTGCATCTGTGTTCCCATACTTTGCAGCAGATATTGCTTATAGGAAATATGCTGAATATTTTGGAAGAAAATTTTGGAGGAACAGAGTGGAACAGCTAGGCAAGTCTGACTTGTTACAGCTGGGCTCCTCAGTCAGGAGCACAGGATCTATGGCACCTGTTGATTCCCAGCTTCAGGAGGTGAGGAGGGAAAACATCCCCGGGCACAATTCAGTGCTCGTGTACATATACTCACCGTGTGCTACAACAGATCCCAAGGCATGGCGTGGTGCATTTGGCTCGCCAAAAGCAAAGAGGAAGAATCCAAACACTATAATAGCGTTTTCCTCTCTGAGGAACTTTACAAAAAAAATCAGTTAGGGCAGAGGAGAAAGTAACAGCCCAAATGTTTCAACCTCGGAAGTGTCCTAGTAATGCATTTCCAATTTCTTTCTGAACATGCATACGAAGGTTTGGGTGTTTCCCTCTTTTTGAACAAAAGTAATTAAAGGACTAAGTTTTGAGAGGGTTTTTTTAAAACTTTTTTTTTAAATAGATTTACTCTCATCTGATAGAGTGATTAGGATCCTCAAACGCAGAAATTACAATCTAGGGAGCAACAGGAAAACAAGGGCTTGAATGCTGAGACAGGAAATCATACAGGTTCACAGAAGCTGAAGGATGGAAGAATTTGACACAACACTTAAAGACAGATGACTTAGGGTATGACCCAGGTGAGGAGGCTTATCCAGGATGAATTGCATTCATATCTTCTCCTGTCTTACACACTCTTATTCCTCATTCCTGGGAGGCTGTACGTGACAAACGGTACCTGTGTCTTAAGGGAAGATGCTGAAGTGAGGGAAGATTCTGAACTGAGAGGCTCAGATCCTGTTTTCAGCCAGATCACAATCAATAGACTCATTCCTGCTTCATTATTATTTATCTGGTGTAGTGCACAAGACTGAGGGAGGTATGGTGAACTCCTGTGCTCTGCAGTAGGAACAAGCACACTCACAAGCGAAGAAAATTCTTCTTTGTTGTCTAATATTAGCATTCCTTACTTTAAATGACTAACTCTGTGTTTACACCTACCTACCAGAGATGAAGATCTATCTGCATCAGTGATTTTAACAAGATCACTCTATTCTCCTTTGTCCAGTCCCAAGGATTGCACATTTTAGTCAGGGGAGAGGGAAAGAAGAAAAAAAAGCAGGACCAGGTTGCACAGCTTAGATGCTTCCTCAGCTTGTTACATCTTTTTTTCAATAGTCCTGAGCAACTGAGGGCAACTCAATGCCACAGAAACAAGAACACTGGCCTCCTATACGTGTTACTGTGAACACAAAGCACTGAACACAAGGACATCTTCGGCTCTCAGTGAGAGTACTTTTTTTGTTGAAATATCATTCCTCACTGTTTGGAATGAAACCCATTATTACCAATTAACCTGCTGTGAACCCATATCACTGGCTGAATTGAGCATAATTATTCATCCATAGTAATAGCTAAAGTAAATTCTGGCAGTCTCAGCTAACATTGACTTCTCCTTTGGGAAAATTTTCAAAGATGCCATGTCCTTGGTTATGTTTTTAAAACCTTTTTTTGTGTGAAGCTGCAACTGAAAAATGTATCATTATGACTCATTTCTTCTTGTTTTGTAATGCTGTTTTCTTCTTTCTTGCACAAACATCTGTAACTAACTCTATTATCAACTGAAAAATTACTTCCACATGTTCAGAAACCTGATTTTTCTTAAACAAAGTTTTAGCATCAGCAGCCCATGTAGGTTGTCTAAAAATAAATTTTTAAATTAGTTGTTACTTTTCATAGCTTTTTAACTACACCGTCTGATGAACCACAGCCCTGTGAGCAAACGCAGGCATAAATTTTGGTTTGAATTTATTTCAGGTTGTCAAATGTAATTTACTAAGAGAACATCTGCCAAAAAAGAATCCAGAGGCAAACCTAAGTTGTCATCTTAAATTAAGTGTGGTTCCTTTTTGTTAATCTTTCTACATAAAAGGTTGTAAAGTAGTGCATTAAAGATGCAGCAGTCCTCTTCCCTAATAAAAGGCAGAGGTGGAAAAACAGAATAAAGACAGAATATTTCTCTAGCTGAGGGAACATGTGCTCAAGACGATTAAGTAAATGTTCACTCGCTCTCTGAAAACTGCAGTTTGCTGTTTATTCCTTGGCCACATGCAATGTGGGAAATGAACAACCTGAACACAGCAGAGGCAGAACAGCAAAACATCTGCATAAGCTTAGCATTAGTTTTTTTGCAAAGGAGAATTACTCAGAAGGGCAAGTAACACCTACTGTGATAGCCCAGCTGGCTGCTGGATGTGTCATGTCCCCTCCAGACTGCACTGCAACTATGGAACTAATTTCTTTAATGCCAGGCTGGATTCTGGCACTCACTGAAGAACCATTTTAGTTTCATAGTCAAGAAACTCTGAATTATTAAACCACATCAAAACCTTTCAGTCTTTGCACTAGTACCCCTCCTCTCCTCACAGTAAGGTTGTTCTTGCCTTCAGGGCTCGAATCAAGCAGCTATTGCTTTTTTATTTTTCCCCCACTGTGGGTTACTATCTCCTCCACATCAGCTATGTTCCATTTGTTCACCTTGACCATTGGCACCTCTTCATATTTTCTCTATGCCCTTCCCCTGTGTAAAACTGTCAAAACCGATCCACAAAGTTAGCACTTTTCATTTCAGATCCTTCAGAAAGTCTTCTACCACAGCTCCTTTACAATTTTAAGACCAAGGCGACGTGTAGTAGCAAATACCTGTAGTATTTCAACAAGAAGCACCGTGGCAATTACACACAAATGACCCAACCAATATTTGCAAAGCGAGAAACAAGCAGCATGTGCGTGGAAACACAAGCATTTTGCCTTAAAACTTTAGGTGAGTAAAATATTCCAGAGTGGCTGATTGCCACCTGAGCTAGACAGGTATTTTGACTCTCTAGTCTACCGTTTTGTTTCCTGACACTTGGCTTTCTTCTGCATTTATACAACAGTGAGCATTCAACATGTCAAGACCAATACACAAATTAATACATCCGGACTGAACGACCACAAATCAGCTTGACCATGCCCCATTGCATCCAGATGATACAAGCTTAGATGGAAACAATTATACTCTAAACTAGGTGACTAAATATTATTTAATGTAATGTTCCTACAATAATGCCACTTTGGTACAGATGAGGGTCTGTGACCTTTTTGTTGGTCCATCAATTACACATACACTTTTCCGCAAAATAAGTGAAAGAAACATGTACCATATTTTCCTTCAGGCCTACATCCTTAGTACATTTCATTACTTCCATGTGAAAGTGAGACCTCTATTTAAGCACAACACCTCCCACCAAAACACAACAGCTCCCCCCAAAAGGCTCTCTACCCTCTGAACTAACCCAAAGGGCTCATTTTCAACTGCGGAACTGAGGAACTGCACCCAAAAATGCAACCTTGCAGAGCATGGATGGCCTGCAGCAATGCGGCCACGCTCGTGCAAACTGGGTGCATGCACGGGTAGTGAAAACCTAATTAATCTGCAGGCAGGTACGCCTCACTTGGGTGTACCACTCAGGGAAATTCGTACACAACTGGGCTAGGAAGCTCCCTTACCAGTTTCTGAAGTGTGCCTTTCTCTGTGCCCAGTTCTCAGATTTGAAGCTGGTCGAGGAATCCCTGGGGGCTGAAGACACCTCTAATGGGCTGGTGAAAGGTAAATCAGAAAAAAAACAAGCCACCTGTCCCTTGGCTTACATTTCCAATACAGAGGTCCATACCTAAACTTGAAAGTGTCCAGGAGTCACAAACTGAGCTCAGTAACACAGATTTGTTAAAGCTTCTGCCTACAAAACCCAACTTTTTAGCTGAAATTCATGAAATGTGTCTTTTCAGGCCCACAAGTCACTCTTTTGGCCTTTAATATGACTGTCAGACACACTGATTCTGCTGATCAAGCACCTCATTTCTTTGAGTAGGAGTTAGGGCCTCTGTTTCTGGAGATGGGACCTTCCTATATCCCTTCCATGGACAGTTTTCACCACCAATATCATCAGTCACTGAGGAAAAATGAGCATCCTGAAAGACTTTTCTGTCTCCAGGGGTTTAAGTGCTGGGGCTAAGCAAGTTAGAGGCATAGGCACCCTGGTTTTAGTCAGATTTATATGCACCTCTGCTATACCCTTGGCACTCAGCATAGATGAAAAGACAGTATTCTACACAACCAATTAAGATCTTATCATATTAATTGAACTGCCATTATAACATTACCACAAGCCATCTAAGTAATCACTATATGATAACTCCTTACAAACCAGTTCATTGACCTACCAGACACCTGCAGAAAAGGCAGGTTTGGCAGAAGCCTTGAAAGCTCAGAATCTGACAAATTCCTAAAACAAGGGACTTTTTCCACTTAAAAGAATCCTACAACTTATCTGTATATATTATGACATGGAAACAGACAGGGTTTGGTTTTGGTTTTTTTTGAAGGTTTGAACAACATCTAGACACTATAAAGAGGAAAAAGACCAAGATGGAGCTGCTACATTTTGTATATACATAATTATCCATCATCTGAGATGAAGAGGAAGACTGCTTTTATAGGCCAAAGATCCAGGCTTGCTCTTAGGATGGGGGAAAATCAGGTAAAAGCCACAGATCTGAACCAGGGTTTTGACTCTTGATCACTTCCATTCAAGCAGAGTGCTTTAGTCACTGGGTGACTCCGCAATATTTTTTCCTCATGTTTTAACCATGAGTTCCAGAAAACAGCATTTTGCTGTTTCACTGTTCAATTCCCATCACTGTAACAAGCTGAAGACTTACTAACATGATGTTAAGCCTTCCCTCTTCCCTTTATGTCCTGCAGTTGTAATGTATTTCTGGATGTGTTTGTTCCATGGTACTTCTGTCTGTCTCAGACACGCGGAAGGAAAGGGGTCTGTTCACATCCTTTGAAAAACGCCAGCTGATGTCATGGGACTAAAAGCCACTGTCATGGTTTGATGAGGAGCGGGGGGTGGTTCTGGTGGCAGGAGAGGGGTTTTGGTCCCTGTGACCTCCCCGGTCTTGGAACCGGGTTAGGCTTAGTTCTGGCCACCAGATCAGACTGCCATCCCCCTCGGGGTTGAGCCAATAGGGCGCCTCTGCGAATTGCCCTATTTAAGTCAGGACAAGGGAACCGGAAAAGGTGCTTCGCCCAGGATCGAGCAGAGAAGGGAGGAGGGCACTGTCCCCGCTCCCTGGCTCCCGGCCGGGCAGCTGCCTGCGTCAGGCCGGCGCCGCCCACGGAGAATGGCGGCGGCGGAGCCAGCTGGGGAACTCGGGGGCACCCCACTCCCGGGGTGCCCACTGGGCTGAGTTCACCTGGAGAGGACTGAGATCTGAGAGAAACAGCCGCATCGACAGCAGGTCAGTGAGGATGGAGCGGGAGGAGGTGTGCCGGAGCCGAGTTTCCCCTGCGGCTGATGGTGAGATGGCAGGTGGCCCCCCTGCAACCAGGACAGCCTCGGTGGAGCAGAGACCCACTCACAGCCTGTGGGGAGAAGATGCCTGAGCCTGAGGATGGTCGTGTTGGGGTGCGCGACACGGCAGAGAGGCATCTGGAGTCTGCGTGACGACCCACGCCGGAGCGAGTGGCTACAGCTCCCTAAGTACCCGAGACTGTGGTAAAGCCCACACCGGAGCAATCTGTGGGGAAGGATTGTTTCCAGTGGGCTGGACTCACGCTGGAGAAGTTAGTGGATTTTTCCTCGTGGGTAGGGGATCCATTGGAGCAGGGGAAAAGGGTGTAAGGACTCCTTCTCCTTTAAGAAAGAGGCAGCAGTAACAGCAGGGAATGAACTGACCTGCACTCCCCAGTCCCTGCCCCCTGTGCTGCTGGGGGGAGGAGGCAGAGCCAGGAGGAAAAGGAAAGGGGGGGGGGGAAGGCGTCGGTGTTAAGATCTGGTTTTGTTTCTTTCTGTCCTCTCAAGTAATCGGTTTTTGTTTCCCTTTATCCTTCTAAGTAATCATTAATAAACTGTTTTGCTTTGAGAAAAGCTCTGCCTGTTTTGCCCAGGACCATGGTTGGTGGGTGCTCCCTCTGTTCTTGTCTCAACCCTCAGTCCCTTTGTTTTTTTTTTTTCCTCTCCTCTCTACTTTACTGGAGAAGGAGAGACTGTGTGAGTTTTAGTTGCTGGATCAGCCTAAAACCACGACAGCCACCCAGCATAAAAGCAGAGGAGCCTTCTGAGATCAGGTCAGAATACAGAAACTCAGGAGGAGGTACTGGGAAGGAAGAGATTTTCTCTACCCAGTAAAAACAGGAGGACAGTGGCATCAGCCAGACAATCCACCCTCACTTTGACATAATGTGAAGTTCTGTCTTGGAAGACAAAAATTAGGAAATAATATCCCAGAAGACAGAGCACTTGAGCTGTTTCCCCTCTACTTACCACAGAGCCTTACAGTTTAAGCACAAGAGTCTCAGGAACACTTTGGCATGTTACCACGAAGTATCATGCCATGTTCCAAGGTGGATTACAGGCACAGCACAGCTTAGTACACAGACAGCTATTTTCCACCGTTTCCAAAGAGTTATGCACATTCAGCACCCTGTGCTGATCACTACTTGAATTTCATGGTAAAATCACACACTAAGGATAACTGTGAAAGGCCCAACATACAAAAAAGAGATGTTCTTTGAGAGTGTATTCTGTGGGATATCCTCCATCGGCTCATTTCAGAATTACACCAGGTGAAAGATTTTATTTAAATTACTAATTAGTGCAGTCTTAATTTTTGGCATCACTAAATAATGTTTTAAAAAATACAAGTGGTGGACCTGACAGTGTTAGGTTACTGGTTGGACTTGAGAATCTTAAAGGTCTTTTCCAACCTAAATGCTTCTATGGTTCTATACTCCAGCTTGAAGGTTTCTAAAAACTTTACGGTTGTCTTGCAACATACTGAGATCCCGGGAAGATTCATGGAACTGAGACAATCTGAGTACCTAACACTTTCCAAGACTGTGAGCCTGCTAATTTTCTGTCAAAATCCATTGCAGCAAATATGTCAGCAGCTTCCTTCAGTTTTACCTCAACCACACATACTAAATGCACAATCTTTTTTTCCCCCCTCCATGCTGAACCACCAATGTTGCTAATTTTAACATACAATGTTAATCTCCAACTAAAAGTCTTCAAGAAGGATACCATCTGACTGGCACCATCACCAAGTATCTTTCAAATCTCATTAAGTGGTAAGTAAAATGACCACTGCATTTGCCTCCATCCCAGCTGGTTCGCTGGCATCTTGTAGAATGGCTGTTATCTGAATTTTCCCTTATGCAGTACAAAATCTTAAGCCCTAGTCAAAAGCTTTCTAATTTACAATCTCAAGTCTGAGCCATCGATTTCAGGTCAAGTACTCCTGCTGAATAAGCCCCTCTATTACGAAAGCGGCACACTGGAGACTTCACCAATAACAGATGGATAACACAAAAATCTGTAAAGTCACAGTAATAACGTTATAAAGTGATGCAAATCTCAAATTTCTCTGACATAACATAGATCAGGCTACTCAGATAACCTGTTTCTTCCCACCTTCTCCTACCACAACAGCTTCTGCCTACATCTCTCCTCTTGTTTTCTGTCTTTTTCCCATTTTTCTTTACCCAGCCATGGCTCTGCGGTCCTGCTCCCCATTTTGCACAGTCAGCCTGTTTAACTCATTAACCTCAGGGAAAACGAGGCACTTTTTTTGCTCTCCTGGCACATAGTATTTTCTCAGTGCTCTGTCATCTGTATGGTCTACCTGCGTGCAAAGGCTCCTGTGCACCAACCCTGCAAAGCACAGGGACATCCCACTCCTCTCCACATGAAAGCGATGGAAATCACAGGAGAGCGAGGCAGGTCTTGCACTTTTGGCTTGTTTGCAGTGTTGACATTGAAACTATTAATAACTAACTTCATAAAACACAGTCCTCAGAGTGTATTAATTACAGAGAACTGAACTAAAGATTAGATATTTCCTTTTCTTAATAAAATAATTCTGGGTTTTCTGAATAATTTGTGGTCAAACTCTACCCATAGCTATAAACATATCAGCTGTGCTGCCTACAGTGAGACATACACCTCTGTGTGCCTCTTGAATACAGATTTTAATGTGAAAGAAGTTCTATGAACACTCCAAGTTAATAAACTTGGAAAATACTTTTTTTTGCTTAATATGTGCACATGGCAAATCCAGCAGCACTGAGCAGAACACAACCACCATTCATCTCAGCAGGTCAGCCTGTCATATGCTGTGACAGAGAAACTCAGGAGGTTTGCAAACAGTGAGAAAGCCTTGAGACTGAAAGAAAACCACAGACTTCATAAGTTTTCATTGAAAAAAAATATTTTTTTCTGGAATAACTCTCTCAACCCACACCAGTGATAGGAGACAAGCTTGATATGACACGAAAAAGTTCAATGTGAAGCTGAAACAGAAAGTGAGACCACTAGTATCAGAATTACAAGCAAATTTAAGCTGGGTAGTCCCTAGAAGACAACGTAATACCTATAAAACCTTTAATACATATTACAGGTAACAGCTAAATTCCAGCCAGGTTTGTATTTCATTTTGTGCAGATTCCCCTTTTACATAATGCATGCTGTCAGCAACCATTCTGTTTAATATGCATAGCAATTCTTCTGTGTCACTCAATAATTTGCCCCTCTCTACCAAAGACAAGGAATGTTAGGCTCTAACCTTGCTCTGGGTAGTGCAGGCAGGGAGGTGGGAAGCCAAGTAAATGTGTCTTCCACTGAAGAAGCCCAGGCAAGCAGAAGGCCCACAGTGGTCTGCACTGGCTGTCAGTAGCACATATGCAAGGGGATGAGCCACATCTAAAGCTGGTCAGCATCAGTTACGATGCACTCACTGCCCAAAATTCTGCATGATACATGACCACGGTTTCCTTCAGCTCCTCAACATCTCAATACAACACCTACCTTTGGAGAGACAGGAAGCAATGTAAGAAATTTTGGTATTTATCTGTGGCCACAAAAGCCACTGTAAATACCACCTGACTGCAAATAGGAGCTGTGATTCAACTAGATGCTAAAATACAGACCAAAGAACAAGCTCTGTAGCAGAACCAAGGAACCCGTTTTAAGTCAGACACATAGCACGACAGCTAGGCTGAATCAGCCCAAAAGAAGAAATTCCAGTTTGGTTCTGAAGGCTGTGGCCATTTCAGTGATACACTGCATTTCCTGCTTTGCTTTCACAGCTGATATTCTGGCTTATTTTTGTTAAAATAAAAGTTAAGGTACTGGGGACTTAAGAGGGGAGTGTTTATTCCAAAAGCCAAGATGCCACCAAAAAGAACATGGATTTTTGAGTTTGAATAATCTTTCCTTTAGGAGGAAGAGATTTTAACATAAAAAAAATACCATCCAACTCTTCTATCTGAACACAGCAGACATTAGTAAACATTATAGCACCAGTAAGCTAATACTTGTGAAGATAATGCATAAAAAGTTTCAAAGCTTTACCTCAGGACTGTAGGAAGCAAGAGATAAGTGCAGCACAGAAAAAACAGCTATGGAGCTTGATACTTTTCTTGCTAAGAACAGCCACAATGGAATTTTACCCTTCCCCTTTTTAATTTTTTTACTCCCATAAATCAAAAAAGTCTCACATGAAAAAAATTGGCAAGCAATCAGTCAGAGCAGACTAATTGCTTTTGCTATTTAAAAAGAACCTAATTTTAAACGGCTAAAGTGTTGTGGTTTAAAGTAGCTATTGTACATGTGCATTAATTAATTTCCTAAGGATTTTTATTACATCTCCATGACACAGCCTAATTATCTGATAATGCTTTTTCCCCATGTATATGAGAACGACATCGCTCCAGCATGTACTTCAATTGTACTCAAAGAGCCTGCAAAGTGTGAAACCAAAGGACTCGAGGTCTGTCTGCTCTGCTAAATAACACGTCAAGAAGCCCTACTGCAAAATCTTTTCATTCCAAAGGGATACAAGAGATAATCTGTCAAACATCCTTGTCCAACTGATGCATTTTTCATACTCTTTCAAAGACACAGAGAAAGAGAGAAAGCATGTGCACAGTATTTCATTTTACATTTTTTTCTTCAAGAAGGGAAATGTTAACACTGCTTTCTTAAACTGGTCAGCAGAAAGAATGCAAGTGCTGGCTGGCACCTCTTACCTCTCCTACATTTCTAATACTTGAAATGCTTTTTTGGTAAGTCTAAACTCCACATCACCAGAAGGATGTTCTGTCAGGTCATTCTCAAATTTAGGTCTAGTGACTGGCCACATAACTTGTTACAACCAGGACACGGAGCACACCAACTTTCCTCCCCAAGTCTTGAAGTAGCTTGCAGAAGCTGAAGAAGAAGTCTCACAACAAGCAGGAAAAACACAGAACACAAAACCATAGCCTGGTCCCTGAAAAGTATCAGAGATTTGACCCACAACACACCACAGGAGTTGGCAGTCTTCCCCAGGCTGCTATTCTGATCAAGATAAGGGTTGGAAATCACCACAGTGAAGACCCCCACTAGGGAGAGGTTCCAGTGGGACTCTCATTCCCTGCAATGCACTGAGAAGAGACTGCTCTCCATACTACAGGAGACAGTCCCAATTTGGAATGGATAGAAGGTAGTATACACACATACTACCTCCAGATTAAATTTCCACTACCTAGAAAGAGGAGTCAAACTCTATCAATACCAAAATGAGAAAAACATGAATGTTAGCTTGAAAATAAAGAATAGGTAAAGGTTCAGGAATCTGCTCATTAAATAAACCACTGCAGCTGGTAGATGAATGTCACTCACCAGAAGAAGACTTCAGGCTGCAGCTCCAAAGCAGGTTGTTGCATCTCCCACAGCCAAGAGGAGATGGCCCACCTTTTGTAGGAAGGGCCTTCACCTTAATCAATAATTAACTTCATTGATAGCAGCTGGATCCACAACTCCCCCTTTTTGTGTACTAGGTTTTAGAACTTCATGGTAAGCAGAGATCCAATTAGAATTCTCACCTCCCTCTTTCAGGGTTAACTAGGATTCTCACTTCCCTCTTTCAGGGTAGCTTTACCTTCTTTGACAAAGGAATTCTTGCTCTGACTCTTCTGGCACTGGCAGGGTCTCTTAATTATCACATCGTGGTCACTAGAAGAGAGCTTCAGACTGCAGCACCAAAAAAGATGACTCCCACAAGCAGAGGGGAATGGCCCGCCTCTTGTAGGAAGGGCCTTCACCTTAATTGATAATTAAATTCATTGATAGCAGCTGGATCCACAGGTGAAGGATCTTGGATCTCATCTACAGCAAAGGCAATGGGGGATCCAGTAAAACAAATGATGAATATAGGCCTCAGGAAAAAACCCACTTCTGTATGTTTTTCTTAATTTTCATTCTGTTTAGGAAAAACTCCAGTGAACTCAAATCTTGGCAATGACTTAGACTAACCTCAAATTAGTTTAGACTAAATACACCAGGTAACAGTAGTGAAAGGCTTCCCTACTAAAGTGACAGTAATTGCTGCAGTAATAGATATGCACCTGGGCAGGTTTCAGTGGAGAAGAGCTACCAAACAAGAGTCCAGTCTCACCTCCAACTGCACTTAGCTCGCCTCGTGTTAAATCATAGAATCATAGAATGGCACAGGCTGGAAGGGACCTCAGAGATCATCTAATCCAACCTCCCTGTCATGGGCAGGGACGCCTCTCAACTAGATCAGGCTACTCAAGGCTCCGTCCAACTTGGCCTTGAACACCTCCAGGGAGGGGGCATCCACAGCTTCTCTGGGAAATCTATTCCAAAGTCTCACCACTCTCGTACTGAAGAATTTCTTCCTAAGATCTAATCTAAATCTGTTCTCCTCCAACTTAAACCCATCTCCCCTTGTCCTGTCAGTGGACGCTCTTGTAAAAAGTCCCTCCCCAGCCTTCCTGTAGGTTCCCTTCAGGTATGGGAAGGCAGCTATTAGGTCCCCCCAAAGTCTTCTCTTTTCAAGGCTGAAATCATCACCACCCTGCACACACACTGAGAGACTCCACGCTGAAATGTGATCTGCTTGCTTCAGACTCGAATCCGAGCCGCAAATGAACATACCGCTGCTGGCCCAGGCACCACAGCGACGGCTTCAGCGAGTCTGTGTGGGTACAAACCAAACACAACACTGCACGGCATATGGAATGTAACCTGGGGGAGGGAAAGCTCGAGAGATGGCAAACTAATTTGTAAAGTCTAATCTGTTTGATGCATGTAAGTAACTCCCATTAACGTGAAATCAAGTAGTATCGCACCGAAACGAGCCCACACTCCAAAAGTGGCTAGCTGCTGCCCACTACAACCCACTCCTCTGCGGTGTCTGCTGTGTGTTCTGCAGTAGCACAACCTTCTGCGAGCTGCTTCTGCTGAATTTAACTAGTTAAGCTTGTGCCAAAGACTGGTTTCAGGGTGAGCTTGGCATCATTACTAGGTGAGAAATACACACAAATATTCAAACACATTTCAAGCTTAGCTCCTGGGCTTCTTGGCCCTAACTTCCAGCTTAAAAGAAACTTTGAATCCAGCAGACAAGTCAACAAATCATATCCCTGGTCCGGCAGCGTAAGGCCATTTCTCACAGGCTTGAATTCTATACATACCTGCTCCCAGCAACCAGCACGAGATGTCTTTGTTCACTTGTTTCACCGCTTTGTTCTCTGGAGCTGTCAGTATGCAGCAATAAGGCTACAATCATATATTGCAGGGATCTGGATAGCACCACAGCCTCTTGAAGAAAATGTGCACATGGGAGCAGACACACTCAAACCCACCTCTCTGGTTCAACAATATTAGTTAAACAATACTTGCAAAGTGAATCACAGAATCCCAGAATACCAGGTTGGAAGGGACCTCACAAATCATCTGGTCCAACCTTTCCTGGCAAAACCATGGTCTAGACAAGATGGCCCAACACCCTGTCCAGTTGAACCTTAAAAGTGTCCAGTGTTGGGGAATCCACCACGTCCCTGGGGAGATTATTCCAGTGGCTGATTTTCTCATTGTGAAAAATTTTCCTCTTGTGTCCAATCAGAATCTCCCCAGGAGTAACTTGTACCCATTACCCCTGGTCTTTTCCGTGTGACTCCTTTGAAAAAGGGAGTCTCCATCTCCTTTGTAGCCACACTTTAAATTCTAGAGCATGGTGACAAGGTCTGCCCTGAGCCTTCTTTTCTCAAGGCTGAACAAACCCAATTCTCTCAGCCTTTTCTTGTATGGCAGGCTTCCCAGTCCTTGGATCATCTTTAGGGCCCTTCTCTGGACCCTCTCCAGCCTGCTCACACGTTTCTTGTATAGCAGGGACCAAAGCTGAGCTCAGGATTCCAGGTGTGGCCTGACAAGTGCTGCGTTGAGTGGGATAATGACTTCTTTATCTCTGCTGGTGATGCACTGCTTGATGCAACCCGGCATCCCGTTGGCTTGCTTTGCCCCAGCAGCACACTGTTACATGTAATACCGAGTCTGGTGTCCAGGTCCCTTTCCACAGAGCTGCTTCTCAGCAAGTTAAGGTCCAAACCTTCCAGAGACTGAACAGCCTTAGAGAAATTCTTGCTCTCTGGAGAGATAAAGAAGCTCAGCACTTTACCAGAGCAGGATGTACAACACAGAAAGGAAAGGGAACATGAACTGTGCATCATTTTTATATATCATCTTTCTGTTTCCTTGCAGTCCATGTGCTTGGCATGGGCATGACCCTCTCTGGCAGAGAAAAGGCTATGGAGGGAAAATGTGAGAGCAATAAAACATTGCAGCACTTGAGGGGAAACTACAAGCAATTTCCATTCTATTGATCTTCTCTGGACATCAATGACACACTGAGTTTATTTGGCAAACTAAATTCTAGAGCATGTTGCATGAAGATGCTCTAGAGTTAAGCTTGTTTGAGTGACTAAATTTAATTACATTTATTACTGCACTCTAAGGTACAGCAAGGAAATATACATTCACAGCTAAATAAGCACATAAATTGTCATACTTGTAAAGGCAGCATACGGATATAAAACTTTCTGGGATAAAAAGGTGCATTCTTTTTTAGTGGTTTAGAAGATTAAAACTTAATTGTAATTTATTAACAAAGCTGTAGCATTAGAAAATTAAAATTTAGCTAAGTTAGAATTCCCTTAATTGTAAAACCTCTAGGATTTGAGCACTTAACTCATGCAGCAGCTTCAAATGCTATATAACACTTGCCAAAAAAAAAATCCCCAAAGAAACAAATAGAAAAAATTGTTATTTAAAAACATTTGCAAAAATAGATTTTTAATACTATCTGCCTGTAATATGAAACTCCTGACAATAGTAAAAATCAGGTATTAATTTGCTTCTTTTCATAACGTATATTGCTGCTCAAGTAATTTTGCTGACAACAGAGGTGCCAAGGAACTTTCGTGCAAGTTATTTCGAATGAAGACAATTCTTATCCAGCTCCTTCACTTGCTCATAAACGAGGCAACACTGGCAGACATACTGGGTGTGTCAGCAACATGGACAAAAATGCCTGGGCACCCTTGAGAAGAGCAATGTCATCATGACACAGAAGAAGATCGTTATCTGATCCAGAAATGATTATTGGGCGGTGGGATTTTGTCACTCTGTTCACCATCTGCAAAATCCGTGTTACAAAATCTTCATGGAAAAAGCCACTCTGCCCTTCAGAGTATGATCCAGGAACCTCAATCAGCCTTTCTTGTACATGCACATCTTCGTTATGTGCCTTCAAAGCGTCAAGACGGTTCTGCTGCATCGAGGATTACAGCACTGGTCCCTCAGTCCCACCAAACGTGCTTTCCAAAACACCACGCGGACTATCGGTGAGCTCTGACTCACTAATTTTCATTGTAAGACGTTGTTCCCACCCTGCTGTAAACAGATCAGTTATGTGGCATTCCAGTTTTCAATCACACATTTTTAATAACTTTTAGGAGAGCTCCTGTCTTCTGAAATTTGCTCAATATATTTCTTTGATTCTTCAGACTCCTGAACATTGAAATACTTTTTCTACTGTTTTTGTGAACTTCTCAGTTACTTTTTTGGCCATTACGGGGAGATCAATATAAAGTGCATCTTCCTGTTCCAGTTCTGCCAGAGATTACACTGACTATCCAAAATAGCATTCACATGGAATCATAGAATGGTTTGGGTGGGAAAGGACCTTCAAGATCAGCCAGTTCCAGCCCCCTTGCCATGGGCAGGGAAACCCTCCACTACACCAGGCTGCTCAAAGCCCCATCCAACCTGGCCTTGAACACTTCCAGGGATGGGGCAGCCACAACTTTTCTGGGAAACCTATTTCAATGCTTCACCACGGTCAGAGTGAAGAATTTCTTCCTTACATCTAATCTAAATCTCCCCTCTTTCAGTTTAAAGCCGTTGCCCCGTGTCTTGTCACTACAGGCCTTTGCAAAAAGTCCCTCTCCAGCTTTCTTGTAGGCCCTCTAGGTACTGGAAGGATGCTGAAAGCTCTCCCTGGAGCCTTCTCTTCTCCAAGCTGAACAATCTCAACTCTCTCAGCCTGTCTTCTTAGGAGAAGCCCTCAGATCACCTTCTTGGCCCTCCTCTGGACCTCCATGTTCTTCTTTTGTTGGGGTCCCAGAGCTGGACTCAGCATTGCAGGTGGGGTCTCATTGGAGCAGAGCAGAGGGGCAGAACCCCCTCCCTCGACCTGCTGCCCACGCTTCCTTGGATGCAGCCCAGGACGCGGTTGGCTTTCTGGGCTGCCAGCGCACAGTGCCAGCTCATGTTGAGCTTCTCATCAACCAAGACCTTCAAGTCCTTCTCCTCAGGGCTGCCCTCAATCCACTCTCTGCCCAGCCTGTTGAAAAGATGAGCGTAGTCCTTTGCTTTCTTCTTAAGCACAAAAGCATGTGCATATCAGTTCTGCTCTTCTGCTACTTCTATTATAATGCTCTTCAGGCAACACATTTGTAATCAGGTACACAGATAGGTGATGATTCCCAGGTATACCTACAGACCTTGTTTAGGGAGTATCTTGAATTCAAATTCTCCATGTCCTGATCTCTCCAAGCGTGGCAGCGCTTAGATAAGAGTACGTTAAAGATGATGTATGAACCAAGGTCCGAATCTTTCAAAAAGTATTGTTCAAGATGAGCGAGCTATTTAAATTGATACTTCACAGAAGAAAAGACTTAATGCTGTGTTATCATAAATCTATATTTCCATGGCAGAGACACTGCAGTTTAATAATAATGTTGTTTAGCTTCTATAGGTATAAGGTGCAACCTTATCTCCTTTCAAATCTATATGGACAGACATCTTTTCTACCTCAAGGAATATGCCATGTAATTCAGAGAAGTAGGAAAAAGCAGAATACTAAGCAGCAAACTGTGAAGGAAGTGCGTTTTACTAAGAAAAGGATCAAAATAAATGGCCAGGAGGTACTTGACATGACAAGTAACTGGCACTTACTTCAAGCAAGTGGTGTGATTTTTATAATAATGCTATTCGAACATTAAATTGGTAGGCAAAACAAAATCTTACTGACTAGGAGCTGCCTTAAAGAAAAAGACTCATTTTAGCCATTTCTTGCTGTCCATGGCTGAAGACAGTCTAGCATATGCTTTAAGCTAACTGTGTAAGAATATTCAAATACCTAATACAGCACGGGGTGGAAAGACTCCTCACGGAGTCTCCACAGTGGGAATGATGCATTCGGAGAAAAAAAAACCAAACATTTTCACACTGTGAGAAAAAGAAGAGGCATATTTCACTCAGCACAGGTTCCTTTTGTGACCTCCCCAACTGCAGATTGGTGTTTAATTGCTGGAATACAGGTAGACAAATGGAACAAGTAAGTGCCTTCAGCTGCTTGACTGAAAAACTAAACCTACCTAAACCCACCAGCTAAGCTCTCCAGCTTTCTAGAGAATTAATACCAAGTCAACACTGAAGAGCATTAATTCATCCAGTTCTGCTCAACGAAGACAGTGACTTATCTCTAAGAGAAGTCATACGCTCAACTCCTTTAACTCCACCTAGAAATAAAGTCTCTCCAAGGCCTGGAAGAAGTAGAAGGCAGTCAGCTGACAGAAGCTGCACTGACAACCTTGTTCTTACGCTGTTTATCCAAACCAAGCCTCACCAAATGCCAGATTCAAGACCATTATTTTGGAAAGTTCATAAGGACGTAGCCCACTGTGAAGAGTGAAACTCATTTAGAGCCGATTGCTATGAAGAAGGGATAATAAGAGTACCACAGAAAAAAAACTCTTAATCTCCTGGGGTATCACACAACACATGCTCTCAGCTGCAACCCAGGGAAAGAAAACCAACCTATAGTCATCATCAACCCATGCAACCGTAAGCTCTTCGCTCACTGGAAATCTGGCAAAAAAAAGCATGAACCAAAAAGAACATGGTAACTATTTTCTATTAAAAAAAATAAATTTTATTTCCCACTAAAATGTCACAACCTCCAATGAATCCTTCCTTACTTTATCCTGTTCTCCCATCTGAGGGCTCTATCAAGGCATCGATATGCTCGACTGGCCCACGCAGCACGAGCTCCATTGACAGTTTGTTAGTGGAATCAGGTCTCTGTACACCACTCAGCCATTCCAAGTGTGGGAAACATGGACTTTTGCTCAGGAAATTTATCATTCTCATCATGTTGCCTCCTTTCTTTTCATTGCTTTACTGACCAACAAAATGAGCTATCATATTTTAAACATAAATTATTCAAAATCTAGCTGTATTGCAACTTGCTAACCTTCTAAATAAAAATATTAATTAGATGCCTAATGAAAAATCATCAAATAGACAGTCAGATGGGATTTGAAAAAAAATTCTTATCATAATATCAGATTTCACTATTTTCTTTTTATTTTGTTTGGTTGATTTTCTTTCCTCAGTTTCCTTCATAGCTTCTATCATTCCTTGTAGGTAGAATTCCACAGGGACAGATGAAAGAACTCTACCAGAAACTCAATCAGCGTAGGACCCACAGTACCCAGTTTAGCTCAGAGCAGAAGGAAATCCTATTGTAGTTTTTTTCTCCAGTCTTAGGGGGGGAAAAAAAAAACAAAAAACCACAAAAGCCTGGTCTTTCACATGTTTTCACACTGTCGACTTGTGTCAGCAGAACTCACTGCTGAGTAACTCAGGGTCTGTAACTTTTTCTTAGCAAGTTTGGCTAACTGCCCTTAAACAAATCAGTCACACGTCCATGACAACTAATAGCAAACTGCCGAGAAGACAGTTGAGGATTAATGACTGAGAAGACATCAGACTAATAACACCCATTTCAACATTTAATCAGAGAGTTCACCTTTTTTTAATGTGATATTGGACTGGAAAGCCCTCTCCACAGCACCATCCCATGTTTACAATGCTGAAGTGAAAAATGCTAGATATTAGGGATTTTATCCAAAACTCATGGAAATCAATGAAAATTTGCCCATTGATTCCAACTGGCTAGTGATCAAGCCTTTAAGACAGTTTTTATACATAAGTGAAAGCAATATTCAAAAGGCCACACACTCATAGAATCATAGAATCATAGAATCATAGAATCATAGAATCATAGAATGGTTTGGGTTGGAAGGGACCTCAAAGGTCATCCAGTTCCAACCCCCCTGCCATGGGCAGGGACACCTTCCACTACACCAGGTTGCCCAAAGCCTCATCCAACCTGGCCTTGAACACTGCCAGGGATGGGGCAGCCACAGCTTCTCTGGGCAACCTGGTCGACTGCCTCACCACCTTCTGAGTGAAAAATTTCTTCCTTAGATCTAATCGAAATCTGCCCTAAGGCACTCCCTGTAAATCTGCCCTAAGGTACTCCCTGTACCTTAGGGCTGATCCTCTTAAGACACGGAGCACACACACATGTCTTTCTGCCTAAAACATTCCAGACAAAACCAAGGAAGCCGATCTCCCCAGTGGTCAATGCTGAAACAGAAATTTCACATTCCCTCCATGTCTAGGAAAAGGTCAAAGAATTGTAGAGGAAATCAGGCTCTACTGCCTGATTCATTCTGCAGGACAAGGCGCAGGCAGAACCTGCAGTAAATCTGCATTTCAGCCACTGCAGAGATGTGCCCCAGGTCATCCTTCACGCAGCCGGCGTCCAAAGTCAAGCCAGGAATTTGCAGTCTCTGTTCCATGAGATCTGTGCAGCAGGTCACATGCTAATTCTATCACAAGCCTAAACCCAAAGCACATTCAAAACAAAGATTTGCTCCAAACCCTAAACTTGGCAATTCAGCTTTTCATACTGTGGTCCTAGACACAAGATGTCGAGGTGGTTTTGTCTCCAAGAATTTTTCTTGGCCCTTTAATATTGTACACGTGTGGCTACTAGATCATCCTACTCAAAACAAGCTTATGGCACAATTAGCAAAAGAGCTGGGTCTCAGGAACCGAAGAAGATAGATTTTTGTCTTCAGGAGGAAGAGGAGGAAGTTCATGCCACTTCCTACACCTGGCCAGTGCTCTGGCAGGGGCCTCCTGGCTCCTTCTTTGCTCTCACAGGCACTGTTGAGTATGGTACATGTAGAACCCAAAAAGAACTGAAGACAGCTTAGCCCAAGACAATTCCCCATGCAGAAGTAAACCAGAGAGAATCTTTGCTACTCAGAGAATCTATTTTAAGCCGTCGGCATCTGATTTAAATAAAACAAAAGCTGTTTGGGATTCATTGTTCTGTCTGCTGAGTAATGAACACCAACATGATAATTACATCAAAATTGATTGGTTTAAAAATGTCTACTTTAATTAATTTATTATAATACTTACAGAACAATTTCAGACAAGGTCTAACGCACTAAGGATTAAACGTCACTCACTTGCACTGCCTGGAGGATGGACACACCCATTTGCAAAGAACATTCCCCACCTTGGTCAATGCAGAATATATTTGTGAAAGAACAATTTTGAACATATTTGTGAAAGATTCTTCCCTTCAGGCACTGATGTTGCTTCCTGTGTCACGTGCGCTCAGCATTACAGCTTGACATTAAATTCTCTTATTAAAATACACTCGTATTAAAAAATTCCTCCAGACCAATTTTTTTTTACAGTGTTTTAGACTCATAATGCTGGTAAATCTTGAAAGAACCAGCAAACAGTTGCAGTTCTTTGTATCCAGCTAAGTTTCAAAGGAAAACAGAAGTATGTTCCAATAGGAGTAATGCAAAGACCAGAGGGCAGTACTTCCTTTTTGGCCACCTTGCATTACCAAGGCCATAGTTAGTGACAATCCATACTGGCAAGTCACAAGAAATTGGAAGGGCACTTGGAATTGTAGTCATGCTGACTGCCGTATTTGAGGCAGTCTTCATGAACATCCAGGGCATCTGCACACAGGGAGGTCACAGGCAGCCATGAACAAAGCACGCAACATTTCCCTGGGAAAGTGACGGAACAAATCCTGGAAATCACTTCCAAATATACGAAGGACAAGAGGTGATTGGGAGTAGTCAGGACGGATTTATGAAGGGGAAATCATGCTTAATCAACCTGACAGCATTCTACGATGGGATGACTGGCTTGCTGGACAAGAAGAGAACAGTGGCTGTTGTTTATCCCAACTTTAGTAAGGCTTTTGACACTGTTCCCATCCCAGCATGAAGTCTCCATCCTTGTAGATACTCAAAACCCAACCAGACAAGCAACAGGCTTTAGATGAGCAACTCTGGGAGGGGGTTGAACTAGATGATCTCACGAGGATCGTTCCAACTTCAACTACCCTATGATTCTATAACATCCATCATGAATGGCTTATTTGCATCCAGTCAGAAGGATGGATGTGATGACCTTTTCATGTCCGTTCCATCTCTACTGGCTTTATCAATATCTGTATACAAAGCAGCATCGACAAAGAAGGTAACTAATCTTTCTTCCATTCCTTCCTTTTTGTCTAGACAAGGACCTAGGATGTGTTCTAGGCATTAAGAGATGCAGTCTTAGTAATTAAAGCTACTACCCTAGATATGCTGCCAAGCTTGTCCCCAAACAAAATCAGGTTCTGATCCCTTCAGAGATGTCCTTCAGCAGTCTCTTTCCATCACCCTTAGCTAGCAAGACTGAGTTGTGGATCAAAGCGTCCGGTGCATTTTCCAGGATTACATCAGTTACTTCACTTGCAGTTGTGTGTGAGGTTCTCTGCAACTCTCTGAGCAGGAATTAGAGCTGGCTGGCTATTAGAGGGGATCGTGGCCTTCACTTGAAGACTGCTGATGTTTGTATTTTTCAAATCACTCCAAACTGCAGTTTTAAGCACAATTTGCTGGCTGAGGATACTTGAAGTGAGAAATAACTTAGTTAGATGCTTAACATTTAGAAAGGGCTAAACACTTACAAATCCCGGCAATTTTTTCCTGTACGAGCCATGTTAAAAAGTGGGTTGCCAAACAAAAGATCTCAGTAGAGGAAATCCTTGCTACTCGCTACTCTTGCTACTTAGGCCAGATAGAAACAGGAGGTTCACAAAAGCAAAGCTGTCATCCTTCGCTAGCCAGAGAGATGCCACAGCTCACAGCTGCAAGGAAAAACTCCATACTCAACAACTGAGCCTGTCCTCACCTTCTGCTGGTGAACCACGTCCAGCTGACCTTGGCAGGGAGACACAGCCACACTTGGCTTACACTTTCATGTTAGTCCTATTGCAGCCTGGGAACGAACCGCTCACATGAAACCAGCCTAAGAGTTTCTGTCATTTCTAGAACAGAGAGAAATCTTTAAGATTACAGTAGGATTAGGAATTTAAGAAAAAAAAAAAAAAAGCAGCTTTGAGTTAACGGATATTTCAAGAATATTTTTCTTGGTCACTGAAAGAAACGAGAAACTAAAAATCAACACATTTAGAGATGATGTGAAATTTAAAAGAAAAATAAGATGTTTAAAACCAGGCTGGCAGTAGAAGATCAGAATGGCTAGTCTGATCCAAAACCCAAACAGAACAGAAAGATCATTCTCATGTTTCAGTTCTCCAGGTGTGTGGAACTTCTGTAAATAAAACACTGTCCTATTTGCTAAGTTTTTTATTTAAAATTTTCAGATAAACCTGTATTTTATTTTTCTTTCTAAACAAAGCAACGCAGCACATTGTTTTTTAAAACTAAAACTATTTTAATATCTTTTGTATTACTTTCAGAAATCCCCAGGTGATTTAGGAGAGTACTACCTATGTTAGAAAGGATCACAAGCACTTAGGGAAGTGTTAATACCGACATTTTCAAAGCATCTACTTCAAAACTTAGAAGCCTGAAAAATAGGAAGTGTTCTCCTTTGCAACAAGCCATGAAGACAATATGTGAAGGAGAAAATATTTTTTTATATGATGTTTTCAATACATCCTCTTGCAGGAGAAATATTCTTATTTGCAAATTTTCTATTTCAAGCAAATATATACTGCAACTGATGAATCTGATGATAGCGTGAAAATTCATTGCGCAAGAACACAAATTAGTTTCATTTTTTAATTTTCTGATCCTTATTTTCTTTGTTCTTAATATTATGTGAATATATTTTATATTTAACTTTCTCCTTTGCTTTCTATTTTAAATAAGGAAAGGGAAAAGATGTGACATCTCTAAAATCTCAGCTCACCATCTTATCTTCTTATTTTTTCTGCCTGATGGGAAAACCTGGCTAGGGATTTCACTGCTTCTCCAGACTATGGGAAGGACAGCTCTTCTCTGAGGTAGGAGTTTAGACACATGCATTACCTAGAGCGAGAAAGATTTAAAAAACCCCGCAAATAACTGAAGCATGTTGATGTCTTAATTTTAAGATACTTTGTCAAATCATTCAGGCCACAAGAATAAGTTATAATTTTTGCATTAGTGTTTACATGCTCCAGCTGGGACTTAAATCGCACTGAGCGATGCTCTTCGTACACAAATACTTAATTCTAGATTTGAGTCGTCAGGCCACCCATCCCAATTGCTGACATTGTACAGTTTCACTTACTGAGTACAAATATGCCCTTCTACTCAAATACATTGGCTGAAAAATATCAGGCAAGTGTTTTAACTGTAGATACAAGCAAAAAAAAAAAAAAGTATTACTCAGAATTCGCAAAATATTTGATAATTTTTCAGGTTCTTAAAATTTGGTAGCCACTACTCAGTTTGGAAAGCTTAACTGCACAACCCACTGCGAGGGCAAGAGTTTCCTTTTTAAAGAAAGTCAGTTTACATTTCATCAACTGAACACAAGCTTTATTTCTTTTTTGTTCAAAGCAGGAAAGCGTAATGCCACAAAGACCAAAAGCCCTCTGTTGGTATATAAAAAACTGCTGTGCTATTGACTAAAAGCTTGGCCTGAGTTGGAGCCCATTAATAGCTATCTGTCCTAGCAAGACATTCATGTATTTTTGTTTGTTTCTGTTCTCCAATTCCTATCCTCCTAAAGAGAGCCAAAGACTAAATTGTGCTGCTTCTAGTAAAGATTAAATAGCAAGCAATTCAACTTCTGGCACTACACTTTCAAGTACAAAAGGGGTTATGTCATGCAAAAAGAAAAGGGTTTTCTTTGGAATCATGCATTCTTCTTCTTTCACGACATAATGAAAGGGAAGGGTTGCATTTGAAAGCTCTACAACATCCTCGAACTTTGCTGCAGTCACGCTGCTCGACAGAAGCCCAGCACACCACCAAAGCTATGTAGATAGTAAAATGATCATGAGAAAATGCACATTAATTGCTTATACAGTCAGGGTGTATTACATCCATGTATACAAATTAGTGCACAGATCTGCCTCATTACTTCGTGGCACCGCGGAAAAAAAAGTCACTCTCACACACTGGTTGTTTACTACACAGAGTTACTCAGTGAACAGCAAGAAGAACCTGAGGCATAGCAAGTCAGCAAACAAATCACAATTGGCAGGTTTTTTATTCAAGTCACACTGGTAAATTCAAATAATTCTAATGAAGCCAACTGGGCTGCTCCAGCCTGAGCCACTGGTAAGCAGAGTGGGACAATGGCAGTGCTAGTTTAGCAAACTGGAAAGATACATTGAGATGTTTTTGCAGATATGGTGATATACAACTCACATCCTTCATTAACAGTTTCCCTTCAAGGATTTAATTAGCATTATGATAAAACTAACCAAACTGCATACAGTGCAACAAACAATCCAAACTGACTCTGCAGGCTGAACAGTCCTACCTCTCCGACAGCTATGTGACCGTTTGCAATCCTAATGGCTAGTCTAGCAATTAACATCCGCTCATTAATCACTACTAATTAACTTCATTGATCCTTAACACTGGGATTTCCACATTAAAGTGTGCTGCAAGAAGCATCACGTTTGTTATGATACAATATTCAGAGGAAATGAAATAAAAGCAGCGCTGTGTCAAGGGACAAAAATATCACTTAGGTCGGGACGTTGTTACACCTAAAACTATGCCCTGATCTTGGCTTTTTTTTGGTAACTAAGATTTAAAAGATTTTGTACAGCTTCTCTAACAGGTATCTGAACTTCATATCACAAAACACATATAAGATGGCATTATAAGAATTACAATACTAATCAAGACTGACTCTCTGAAGATAGTATAGCCAGTCAAGGCAGAGCAAACTACCAAAAGGAATTAAAGTTACACTGTATTATTAAACTGCCTCGTGCAGTTAGATCAATATACCGTTGACAACATATTTTCATCCAGGAATGTACAATAAAAGCACATACTTTCATTGCAGCTGGATGTTCTCAATAAAATATAAGATATCATAGTGCAAAGAACTGAAGGAAAAAATACCACGCTTATTTCCTGAAACAGTATTTTAATAAACTAATGACCTGAACTGATTCTAGGGGATCAAAGTGGTCCTGCTTGTCACTTGACACTGATTTACTGTATGAACTTGAGCAAATCATATTTCCCACACAAGTCTCAGGCTTCCTTCCACTTATAAATTTGAAAAGTGCTCTTAAGAGATTTTTCTTTTTATGAAGAGCTTGAGAAGGGAGCACAGTATTCCAAGGTGCAAATGAGGACATTTTACAGCATAATAAATCATCAGTAAATGCAAAAATAAATTGGGTGAGAAAAAAGTCCTGTATCGGCAAACTTTTTGATCTTTTTCCACAGGCTAGTTACAGATGGTTTGAAGGTGACACCATAAAGCAGAGAAAAGAAGAACATATTTTCTCCTGAACTCCGGATTAAAACACTAACTGAACAAGCAGCAAATTCATGGTGAACAGGAGTCACCAAAGTTCTTCCAAATCTTCCATGAAGGCTCTACTTAGCTTTCTAAACAGGGAACACAGAAAGAGGACGTACTTCACAGAGACCAGTCATGGTGCAGCAGCCAGAAAAGTCCAGTAAGAATTATATGAAAGCAAACATATAAAGGTTTTCAAGATCAAAAGTTGTTCATTTGTGAAGTAAATGCCCAGTATTGTCTCTCAGCTTCCTGCCCCATGCCTTTGGATGACACAATCAACAAGGCTTCCTTTGTGTTTTAAGTCCTGCTTGACTGTACATTAATGTGCTAAATAATACTGAATCATCTGTTCCCGTCTGCAAGCAGTGCTGAGGATGTATAGCTATAAGTTAGGAGTGACGTGTATGGGCAAAGTTGAAAAGAAAAAAAGATCAGGTCATCCACAAACAGCAGTCCTGCAAAAAGGGAAGAAGTAATATTTTAAAGAGAATTAATTATGGGAAAGACATTAATAAACATATCACAGAGCTGCCGTTATATCCTGATCATTAAAGCTGTTTTCAGGCATGGAATAGAAAGGTTTTGGTCCGTGATCACTCAGCTCAGTACTTGGTGCACAATTTCAGCATTAATTTCTTTAGTGTCCAAGAACTCTCCCAGTCATGCCTGCCCCCTTTCTCAGCAGAGGCTCCAGCACCCACTGCTGAAGGGGCCTGGGGAGCTCACACCCCACGGCTGCGTGTGCAGAGGGAGGTAGTGGAGCCTTCCACGCGTCCTTCCAGCGTGCAAGGCACAACAGGGAACGTGTTGAAAGAAGAGGAATCCAACGTCATAAATTAATGTCCTTTCAACGTAAAGAGATGGAGAGATTTTGCAGAAAGCTGCTTTTTATCATATTGTGCTCGAGCAAACCAAGGGTAGATCAGATCCTGAGTACCTGGTTTTTGAATGCCGCGTGTGAAACGAAGGACGGACAGACTTGGGCTAGCAGTGTGATGTGGGCTAGCAGTGTGATGATGCAGCTGCCAGCCTTCAGCTGAGACTGAGATATTGTGATTTTAAAGCTACGCCTTTTGTGAATCTTCTCTGTGCCCTTGGGATTTCTATCTGCATTTCAGATGGCTCAGCTGGCAAAGATGTCTCTGAAGTCAGATGCTGTGTATATGAGAGTTCAGTTCGGGAGCTCATTTACAACACTCTTTTCGCATGGAAATCAACAGGACTTAAGGGTCTAATTAAAAATAAACATATTTAAGTGCTTTCCTTTAGACCTACAAGCTGCAAGATATTGCCAAAAATCCATCCCAGGAGAGTCCTGTTGTTCAGGGTTCATGCTCCTGTTTTTAGTCACTCAGACTGGACCCTCCTCAGAACCTGTATGGACTAATCTGGGAATGACTCAGTATTCACCATTTTGGAATGGAGAATAAGACTGAGAACATCTACTGAAGAAGATAAAACAAAAAAAAAATCACCAACTCACTTTCTTTTGGTTTTTCTTAGTTACATTTCTTCCCCTGACCTGCTGCCTCTGCAAATTTTGCCCCAATGTAGATGAAGACCCACTAAAACCATTTCTTCTATCATTGCTTCAAGACAAAAAAACCTCATGGGACATCCTACCTGAAGTCTCATCCCAATCTCCGAGATTCATATCATACCCAGCCTGCTATACCACATCCACATTGCTTTGGCTATTCTTTTGTTCTCATCAAAGCCATTTCGAGGTGGCTTCCACTGTAAAAAGAAAGAGAACAATAGTATATCTTGGACAGACTGGAAACCAGCAGAGGGTAGAATGATCAACGTCTGCTAGCTAGAGAGGTGGACAAACAGGAGCTTTTGCCAGTTCTACAGAATGTGGTACATTTGCCCCAGGAAAAAAACATGCTTCGAAACAACAGAGTGTAATTTTTGTTGTGCAATGAACTGAATCGAGATCTGATAGTGAATGACACTCCATCAAAAGCAGGAGAAGCAAAGAACTGACTTAACCAGGCAGTGCCTACTCGGCCTTGGGAGTACGTCCCCAACATCTCGCAGTGATGAGCACCAGAGGAGGCATCTTTCTCTAATTCAGAATAATGTAAGCCCATCAGCAGAACAGAAAACATTTCATAGTGTTATTCTGACCTATGTCTTTACAACGCTGGGGGTCACCTTCTTCTTGTAAATATTTGAGGGCTCTACCTGCAAAAACTTACTGGGTGTGGTGTTCAAGAGACACTGGTAGAGAACAGATAGTATTCTATCTATAGATAGAGAATAGCTTTAGATAGTAACCTAACACAATTAGCTACTTCAAAGAAGTAGCTTTTGGTACCAAAATAAACATTTTCAAGATGACAGCACAGCTCTGTGATATAAATTTCAGAAATATTCTCGCTTTGATCTGAAATTACCTTACAAAGTTGTCAAGGGCAAATTTACCTTTGTAACTATACTCTGCTGCTTGAGAAAAGCACACTACAAAGGTCATCAATTCCTGACACAGGCACTCAAAAGATCCTCAAAACTCAGCATATTCCTACTGTATCCCAGCACTAACCATTTAAATCACTGGGTTTGCACCTGATTTCACAGGGTTTACCATCCAAGTCTGTATTTGACGTGCACATTTTGGTATAACTTTGTGCATGTAGAACACGTTATGATTTCCAAATGCTACAAACAGAAGTTACAAAAATAAATAAAAATGCATTTGCCCAAACTGTCTCCTTCAACCTGTTTAGATAAAGAGTTTTTTACTTGCTTCTCATCGGAAGTAACTACATAACTACATCTCCATCTTTAGCACTCACAATTTGCAACAAGAATTAACAATTTGGTATCTAACTTGTCCCCACCAAGCTGAAAATATCTGACCATATTACCAAGCACTGGGTTTCTAACTCACTGCAAATTACATCGATCAGAGCACCTGCGACTGGTGTTGCTACCAACATCTTCTGCAGCAGAATTTAGTTTTATTGAGGCAAATGGTCACGAAGCATTGAAAGTAATATAAAGAAAAATTCTTACATCACTGGAATAAACAAAAATATTTTATAAAGTAGAAAACAATTTGTTTATATTATTGTTGTTAAAAGTTTCACTGCAAAAACATGAGAATTGTAAAACACAGATCACTCGCTACAGAACTGAATGGATTAACTCTGACAAAAATCCACCTGACAGTCACACCATATCAGAAAAAGAAATCTTCCTTACCAGAACTGGAATTCTAATAATTATTTGCATTTTTTCACCTCAAATGGGGAATGATATTAAGAGTATTTTGGGGTAAATCATAAATATTGCAGCAAATTAAGACAATGCCTATCAATAATTAGCCAATAGTTTCATGCTTCATGAATAAATTTAGCTTATATTGGTGCCACATAACACAGAAACAGCATGAAAAAATGCTGAGAGGGGATGTGAAATCAGATAATTCATGACACATTTAAACCTGTTCTGATTCCAGTTGGGTCAAAAGAGTTTTACGACTGACGATTTTGGCCCAACTCTGCTATGGCAGAGGCTCAGAGCAAGTGAGCATGTGATTTACAGTGATTTACAAGTGAAATATAAAATCAGGTGCAAATATATTTGCACTGATAACAAACTGATTTGTACCTATGAGTGACGTTGATTCTTTTCTTTGATGTTTAAAAAAAAAAAAAAAAGTATCACACGCAGCTAGCATCTCTAAAGCAGAAACATCTCAAACATCTTGTATCTGGAAGATATTACTGCCATTGACCATCTCATGCTCAAGTCACAAACTGATTCCATTTCTATGCTAGAACAACACTGCCAGCGAGGGAGGGGGTCACTGGGACTTCAAATGGTCAGAGAATATTGATTCACCAGTTCAGAGCAGAAAACTCCACAGTTTATAAGAAATATGTGAATACAAAAAAGACTTTAACTTTTGGTTTACATTTTGTTCTTACTGGAATGGTGATCAAGATGGGTTTGTATCGTGAGAGATGTTCAATATTACGTACTAATTTCAATACTTACAAAAAAGTCTCCCATGATGGTTACTCATTACCAATCCCATATGGGTTGCTGACAGAACATTGACTACAGCTGTGTATAATGTGCTTGCACCAGAGTGAACCTGAATGCGGCCAAATTTCAACATATAAATTGCAAGATAAAATAGCAGACAGTTTTAATTACATATCTTGCCAGTGAAATAAAGATTCATTACAAAAGGGACTGTTCAGGTTTCTCAACAAGTTTTACACCAGCAATATTATTATTGTTTACATGTAATTAATAGTTCTGGCACCGTAGGTTAAAAACATTAAAGCATATTCTTTCCACTTTCATTCAGGAAATTTTAAATAATTAAATAAAAGTTAAATTACTTAAAAGCCAACATGCACATTGATATCACACATTATCCCATCAGCTCGAAAAATATAATGGAAATTATTATGTTTGCAACCCTATAAAAAGAGGTGACAAAATGAAGAAGCATCACTGTAGAATAATTAAAAGAGAAATTCTAGTAAAAATTAGCATGAGCTGACCCTATATAGTTTGCAAGCAATTCACTTTTACTGCCTGAGCATTTAATTAAGGCAACTAACATACCTAGTCTGAAAACGGCCACTGGTACAGTGCAGATAGTGGTGAAAACCAGCCAGCCTTTTTTTTTCCCCCAAACAAACATAATGGTCAGTATGAGGAATACACACAAACAGTGCTGCAGCTATCCCCTCCAGTGATTGCTTTTACTGTCTGATCAGAACCAGCTCAAGTAATTAATTTATAGCCTTCTCTGCAACTATGATAAGCTTTCCTGTGATATTCTTCAATAATTTTTTCCGCCTGTGCTCAAGACATGTTCTCCTCAAATAAATGGCTGAATCCTCACCTGTAATACACACAAGGACAAGAATATACATCCTATTCCCCTAATTAACAAGCAATATGAAGTAGAAAAATCTGTCGATACAATTATTCTATACCAGGCAGCCTAACCACATCCAAAACCAATGTCATTTTTGTTTTCTACGTTATTATGCCCTCCCTAAAGCTTCCCATAGTAATTAGTAATACACATGTTCAATATGCTTCTCATTCCCTTTTTCTGTCTCCAGTGTTGCTGTCTTTTTTCTACATCTTCTGAAAATGGCTTGGTACTTACAAATTTTATTGCAAGGTCTCATGTGGCAATTACTACTTTATTTAGACAGGTAATTTTAAGTATTGGTTTGTTCTGGTGGTTTTTATTCTGCTCTGTGCTTAGGAAAAGACACATGAATTTACATTAATCCTACAACTCTGATGACCTTCTTAATAAACTGAACACTGACCCAAAGATCTAAAAGAAGCTGCTGATACTCCAGTTGCTGTCATGCATGCTGCACCACCTGATATCCCTATCTAAATATATACCTCCTCTGAACACTTTTGTCAGCAACATGGAAAAAAAAATGGCCTTTCTAGTAACCAAATGAAAGAAATACTTATGGAACCCAAACTCTAGAAAATAAAGCATATTGAATATTCAAATTTATATATATATACACACACAGACACATACAGCTTCTTTTATACACATATGTGTGTGTGTCTATCTCCTATTTTCTCCCTAAACTCCCATTCTCGCAGACGTGAGAACAGTCCTTTCGATTACATGAAGAACTACACAGGAGAGCAATTTTCCTTAAGATTTCACATAACGGAGGATTTCAATATGAAACAGTTCTAAATGATGATCAGGACAGCATCATTTAAAGTATTCCAAGATTTCAGATGATGGTTCAAAGATAAATCACTGTAAATTATCCCTATAAAATATGTCCTCATTTTCAAAAGAGAATATAAATGACGTAAATCTTATGTACTCATGTTGACAGTCAGTTCTACATTTATATTCAAACAACCAGTTGCTTCCTAAAAACATGAGAGTCAATGCAGCCAGCAAGTATACCCACATATGGTTTGACTAATGTATTTTAAATGACTTGAGAATATGTTTTTCCATGTTCTGACAATGGATACATACATGTACACCTGTTACAGGAATGTGTTTTTTAATATTCAAGCTGAGGCTTTGAGAGAACCAAGTGGTATATTTTATATATACCTATATATATATCTAAATGTATATATTTTCTTCTTGATGTACTGATTGAAAGAAATTACAGATGTAAACTTGGCCACAGCAAGAAGAGACCTTATGTCTTATACTGGGCTGAGTTGGATTATTCAGATAAAGTTTGTACTAAAATGAAAGCAGTGCCAGGGAGAAAAAAAAAAAAAAAAAGTAACTCCAAAGAAGAGCAAGATCTTTAGTAATTAAATGTTTCCACCTGAAATCTTAGACCAAAAGCAATTTGAATGGTCAATAAACCACAGCTCTAAGCAGTTCATGAATAGAGAAGATGTATTAATGCCTGCCTGCGTGTCCTCTGCCCTAGCACTGCCTTGCAGGCATTTCAGCCACTCCAGCAGAAGAACAAGGGTACCAGCACGGAGGGGGACTCTGTCTCATCTCATCATTCCGACTGCTACAGAGTAAAAGGAGCCTGACAATCCCGTATCACAAACCGAATTAAAACACTGGTCCCACCACACTGTCGAAATGCTGCTGAGAGGGGGTTCAAACAGCCAGGAGAAATGTGGGAAGAAAGGCATATCTGAGTGGAGAAAGGAAGAGAGAAGGAATAGTCTGACAAAGAGACTGATGGGTGAAAAGTGTAGAAACAAGGTACAAATATGTTTGAAATACGTACTAATATGTTTGAAAATTACGTGTAACACTACTTAGTAACAAGACCTGCTGTCAGATATCCGGAGCAGGATTTACCTAAAGCTGAAGTCCTACCATTAGAAAATGACTGTGAGGGAAGCTTCTCTCTTCTCAAAAATGGTAAAAAAACACATTTAACATGTCTTTATCTCAGTGAAGCCTCCCTTACTTTTTGTCCTAAACGTTGGCTTTCTGGGCGTCACGGAAGAAGTCAGTGAAGCTATGAAATCATCGAAGCAGACCAGGGCAAAATCTAACTGGTAAAGAACACTGTAATGCTGGGAGGGGGGACGGGACACGACACGAGGGGCTGAGGGGTACGTGGGGCTCAAGGTGCCGTAGTACTGGAAGGAGGAGTACTGGAGACACAAACAGTATAGGAATACGTACAACTTTTTTTGACAAACTTCCAGTAACAGGCTGGGAATTCCTATAAAAACGAGACTAAACTACAAGCTAAAAATCAGAAATACTGAAAATGCTTTGCAAGCTTTTGTGAGGAAGTGAGATGAGAGGTGCTCTCTGAGTTTCAGATTAAAATTAGTGTATTTTCTCAGACAAAGTCATAGTACATTCTCTAACCAGTGGCCCTTGTATGAGGCACAAAATTTACTCCAGGCACAGCACATTCAGGAAAGGGTATTTCTGGCTATTTCTAAGTCAGAAGTTACTCAGTTGAACAAAGATTTTGCATTTAATTTGAAGCTGACTGGAAAACGCTATCGAGTTATCTCCGAACCAGACTGAGAATACAGCAGCAAAATCAAATCATGGGATGAGTTTCATGCTTTCTTACAGTGGTTTAAATTTGCTAAAGTTAATGGTGTCTCTGTTGAATTACATCAGCTTTTTAGCTCTAAAAGAACATATCAGTATAAACTACAATATTATCAACTTCTTATCAGCAATCTGCTTTTCAGTGGCTGCAAGGCCAGAAAAGACGACGATTGTTTTAGACACAGTCCAGTACACCAAGCAGGCTCACACACTCTGAAGAAGTCACAGCTCAAAGTAATCAAAAAGCCTGAAATCCCATCAGATTCTTTGATCCTCCTGGATGTAGTGAACGAAACACAGTCACCAGAAATGATTGCTTTTATCTCCAAATGTTCTGATATCTGTGATTATTCTTCTTAAACACTGATCACACTCGCCCAAATCACACACATCCCATTTTCTGGCCTATGGCTCTGACTGATGCTCAGCTAAAAGGTCCCTCTAAAGCACCTGGTATCTGCCCATTTATACATGGAACAGACTGAGAGCAGCAAACGTCTTGGTATGCCACTGGCTGGCAGTTGGCTTTGAATGGAATTCCAAGCGCCAGTTTTCGTGGTACCAGCCCTCAATACTGCAGGTCTCCCAAACTCTCTCTTTTGACTCAGTGCAATAAATCACAGAGAATTAAGGGCAGGAATCAGAAGATCTCTACATTTAGAATTCCACTTTCTGGACTTCCAGCCAGATATAAGTTTGATGAGCAAAGTCATTGCATCTATGCTTTCCATTATTGGCAAGCACAGGTTTTCCCCGGTGCTCACCCTTGTGCTAACTGCCTTCGCAGGATTCCCCAAGGAATCAAGCAGGCTGCTGCAGGGATTTGACACGTACTCACGTGTGCACCCCAACCGTGGCACTATGCTAGTCTTGCCAAAACTAGAACGCCCCCTGGCAATGCAATTCTTTAGAAAGTAAATTTGGAAAAGAATAACGAATGGTAATTAATTGCCTCAAATAAACGGCTCTGGCCTGAGTACTCAGCAGTTTGTTTATATAACAAATAAAACCACCTTCCTAGGTGGTAATCCAATTCATAAAGTTGGGTAGAAAAAAAAATGGAGAAACAAGTTCTTTGCTGTCCTGCAGTCTTCTTCCTTGTGAATTGTGTGCCACTCAGCCCAAGGCTTTAGCTGATTTATACATGCAGATAGACAAAAGCCAGCTAAAGAATACCCAACTGTCCCTCCCTTTGCTGCAAGTCAGAGGGTAGCAACATTGGAACCAACTGCCTTACGCGTTTCAAAGAGGAGACAGAGAGATGCTCTTTCTCTTTGCTTATATTTCACAATAAAAAAGGTTGTAGGAGTGAACTGACAAAAAGGAGAGAGCCTAATTCCTACCCGCTAGGTACCTGATTGTTGTTGCAGGCATTTGAAAAGCAGATGAACAAAAGAGGCAGTGGGGTCGGGTTTTGAGCAAATAAGATGAAAACTGAAAAAGTTCAACTGTCTACCTCCGTAGGCATGTTGTTACAAAGACCATTTAAACAGAAAGTGCCACCTGATTCCTGTACAATTTGGCCTTCCTCGCCAAACCTCCCTGGTTTTTTTTGATTACAACAAATCACCACTGTGTGATGTAAACTAGCTGATCTTGATCAGAAGTGTACTAAATACCCATTTGACATCTGCATACGTTGTCAGGTTCCCGCCTGCTCTGTGTGAGCAATTTAATTAGATGAGTAATAAATGTGTCATATTTATCAATGGTGTAAAACATTGGACTGCAGTGAATTTACGTCCTTGATTTGTATTGTTCACAGATGGCTTATTATGGCTAACAGTGTTTACCTATTTATCCTAAAAAAATAATAACAATCTTTCATTTACATTGATTTGTCCAATTTTCCAGGAGGGAAATACAATTAACCACGGATAAGAAGAAAAAATTCAAAGTTGACTGATGAGATGCTGTTTTAAGACACTCAGTTCAATTATGCTAAAAGCATTCTCTCTTTGTTGCAACAGCACTTCCAAAATAAAGCCTGAATTGCAACAGGAGCAATGTGAAAACTCAAGCAAAAGTCCGAGGAAGGATTTTCCACATATCATAATTTCCTCTATTGAGCTCTGATTGAGAATTACAGATAGCCAGCATGAATTATTTGTTAGGTTTCCTTGGTACAGTAACAAAAAATATTAATAAATTCAATAAATAAATGTTCTCCAACTTTTTTTTTTGGAACAGAATAAAACTTGCGTCTTAGACATTGAAGTGATTAAAGAAGTCATGCTGATAAGAAGGGAATACACAAAGGCAAACCCCAGTTTGAAAGGCTGGTCTGCAGGATGACACACAGCACCAAAGCTCGCCTTCCCTCCGACTCAGCCACTAGAGCTGCCTCTCTCTGCACCGACCGCAGAAAGAGCCCAGGAAAACTATTCCAGGAGAATAAAGAGGGGAGATTTCGATGGGATCTAAGGAAGAAATTCTTCCCTCTGAGGGTGGTGAGGCACTGGCACAGGTTGCCCAGAGAAGCTGTGGCTGCCCCATCCCTGGAAGTGTTCCAGGCCAGGTTGGATGAGGCTTTGGGCAACCTGGTGTAGTGGAGGGTGTCCCTGCCCATGGCAGGGGGGTTGGAACTGGATGATCTTTGAGGTCCCTTCCAACCCAAACCGTTCCATGATTCTGTGGTTCAGGCAAGTATTGCCGTGGGGTCGCCACTGCCGTGTGCTACAGCTGCAGATCAACTGCTGGACTAGAAGAACTTTTGATCAGTTGTCAATCATTTTGATCAGCGTCAGCCATCGCTATGTTGTTACGTTCTGGTGCAGAGCTCCTTAGCAGGAGATAGTCTTGGAACAATTGCTTTCCTGTCTCCCCAGGTGTCAAGTCGTATGCTAACATGTTGGAAAATCTGTACTTAGCTTCCTAAAACACTAATCTAAAACGCACTAACTGAACAATTCCTTTGAATTGAATTGGGTTGGAATTAGACCAAATAAACTTCTCTACTTTCAAAAATCGTAATAGAGAATAAAATTGACGAGCACCGAAGTTTATTACACGGCCACTGGACACAAACGCATTCAATATAATCAAGTTGCCACTTCTCATATTTTAATTATAGGAAAAGCATTGTAAAAGTCAGACTTCCATTAAAAACAGGCAGTTTAACAAGATCTAATAATAAAATTTTTATCAATAGGAATATTCAGAATTAATTTTCTGTGTACAAATTAGATTTTAAATAGCAGGTTCATTTCTCTGGTGATCTAATTTAGGTTTTGGTATCAAACAATGTTTCAACACATAAAAAAACCTCCTATGGTAAATTTTTATCCCTAATGTTTTCCAGCTGGTCTCTAATAACTACTCCTAATTGTACTTGTTAAAAAGCGGATTTATGAATCTCAATTAGACTGGTTTTACTTATCCTACAGCAATTTTCAGTACCAACCAAGACCATTTCAAGATAGAAAAAAGTTTTATGTGGGTGACAGAATAATTATGAAAATAAAAAAGAAAATGCCTTTTACACAACTTAATTCTCAGTAATTCTATTTCAATAATCTAAAACAGAAAATACTGCATGTAATAATCATTTTGGGAACTCTGTTCATTCCACAAGTTACAAGGTACTTTTATTACTAGGATATTCAGCTTTGCTTGTGTGCCCTACTGTGAACATCAAGATTTACATCATTCTCAGT
The DNA here is from genome assembly GCF_009769465.1 of Tauraco erythrolophus. Lineage (NCBI taxonomy): Eukaryota > Metazoa > Chordata > Aves > Musophagiformes > Musophagidae > Tauraco > Tauraco erythrolophus. Next base: position 2,675,396 of record NC_141478.1, on the reverse strand, counting down.
GAATCTATTTTAATTTTCTTCGCAGACTTAATATCCTGATTCAGCAAAGTACTGAGATACAAGCTTCCTCTAAGCACACACTGAAGACCTTGGTCAATGTAAATTTTCCCAAAACTCATGCAGGGCAGCTTCAGCAAAGTTGTGAAGTGTGTGCTTATCTTTAAGCTTTAAGGTGCTAAAACTTCAGCAAGCATCCAGTTGGCCATTTAACTAACTATTCTGCTGAACAACGTCCAGTGGTGGGAAAGAAAAGTTTGGACACCTCCTTGCAGAACAGTGGCTCCCCTCCCATGACTAATACATACTCTAACACCAGTTCTCACTTGGCCTCAGCATAAACATAGGCTACACAAAATGTTCTGTCATCTTAGGGTGAAATGTATTCTTAGAGACGTTTTACATCACCTCAGTTGCCGGACTTGGCAGTTAGGATTCAGATATGAAGCAGTATCAGCCACATCTTTGCATGAATGTTATCCATCACCCACAAAACTTATGCAAAATTAGGAAACACGACTACGTGCCTGCCGTGCCATGTTTACGAACAAGCAAAGCCTCCCCAGTTTAACAAGAGAAAAAATTGCAAGTGACAAACTGGTTTAGACAAAAATATATCCCATATATGTGAAGAAACTTCTTCTACAAACACATTTTTTTATTCCAGTCTCCTGCAACTTTCCCAGATGGCCAGGTAGTGGCTATTCCTTGGGGGTCACCATATGCTCTACAATTAATGCGTCATGTCTCTGATTAACATTCAGATCTCTAACAAACACCCATGAAACCAGAGCTGGACCAAGACCCTTATGCATCAAAGAGGGAAAAGAGGCTCTTCCACGGCAAATCCTGAAAGTCAAAGTCATTATCCCTAATGTAACAGCCACAAACATTCCCCTGGAACACCACTTCGAGCCAAGACAATGGACCAGGCTGCCTTATTTCTGCAAGTTTCTATTCATTGCTAGGCTGAATATAGACACACGAATGCTATTTTTACAACATCACATTCCAACATTGTCTGTTGCTGCAGCCAAACACTTTGGCTTGAAAATCTGACTTCAGATATGTGTTAAGCAATGCATAATAAATTCTCATCCGAAAGAGAAAAATAAAAAGAAATGGTGGAGTGCATGCAAAGCTCTGCTCTGGGCACAGAACAGTTAACACATGCCTGCTGTCCACTCGACATTTTCCTTAAAAGCTGCTGTGAAAAAAAATCAGCTTTCTCCCCAGAAGTATTATGATTGAAAGTAGCAACTTGAAAACAGCAATGTTTTTATGGGCTCCTGTGAAGAGGATTCTCCAGTGCTCAGTAGGGCGAATCCAACCTTCTCAAAAATACTGATCCCATTATTCAGTTTTGGTAATTAAAATGTTTTCTAAATGATTGTTCCCCAGCAGGAGGAAATTGATTAATTTTAATGCATTATTGTATTTTAGCATGAAACAACTTTTTCTTTTTTTTTTTTCTTTTCCTCCTCTTGTTTCCACCATTTGCAGATGAATTATTTAGATGTGAAGATTTGTCTACTGTATTTGACATGAAGCTTTAGGGAGTAAGCTGAGAAACCCAAGGAGTGCCTCATCATTTGCCAGCTCAATTTCTTTCTATTTGGATATTGATTAGCAAAGCGTATATCTTGAGGAGGTGGCTTGACTGAGGGAACATAGATCTAAACTTCAACAGAATTTACATATTTAGAAATGCATCTCAGTGTTTCATCACATGCTGCTTTTTAAAACAAGTTGTTTGTTGGTTGTTGGTTTTTTTTTAAATCACGCCCTAGAACCTTATTTAATTTAAACACATTTGAATAACACTACGAGTACCATTTACACATGTAGTGCCTCTTACTTAGGCCTCAAACTCTCAGCCTTTTAAAACACACCCAGTGACTTCAGTTGGCTTTGGGTTAGGCTGTTAGTGACTCCTATGAGTGCTGGAAAAGTTGAAGAAGCAGATACTTGGAGTGAACCTCAAACACTGGTTCAAAACTAGATCCTGTCCCATCGGAAGAAAAGAGATCCACGTATCTTACAACTGTATCACAGCAAGCAATACTTTAAATAATTAAAATTATTTTGTGTTTGTGTTAATCTTTTGCAGTACTTTTAATTTGAGTAAAATCAATGCTGACACAGATGTCCTAACATGAAATAGTTTTTTGAAACTGTTTCTCTGCTCCCAACAATTTTTTCCTTTTTAAAAAGGCTTCTGCTTGATTAGAAATTAGAAGGGAAGTCCAACGTGATTTTATCAGACAATAAAAGTTTGCTTACACACTCAGTTCTATTTTCAAGTAGACTTCACATAGATGAGAAAACTGATACACAATCAGATCTTCCAGAATAAAACTATTATCATCCGATTGCACAAAATAGAGCAACAAACTGCAACAGATCTAATTGGCTTTGGACTTAGCAGCAACTGACAGCAGTCACCTCCAAAAAATTAAGAGCAACGAGCAGGGTAGATGGGTCTGTAGCTAATGCAAGACTAATTCACCTAGGGATGCAAACTGTGCGCACAAAAACTTTGCACAGGGTCTTGGAGTACTCTACAAATATGTTAAGATTAAAAAAATATCAGGAGCATTAGTATTCCCAGAAAATATAAGGCACTGATATTAGAGGCAATCTTTGACAAAGCCAAGAACACGCTTCACCTCTCCTGATTCTGCAACACGTCCCTTTTTCTGGCAGTAGATTTATCCAATAAACAACAGTAACCATAACATTTATTACTTAATATCAAATTTAGTAAAGTGCTCAAAGGTCCCAAGCAGAATGAAGACCCATATATTATGTAAAGACACCCAAAGAAACTGTTTGTCCTAAAAAACTTACTGTCCTAAATATCTTCGATGAAAGCCTCATCTTCAAAAGAACAGCAAGGCTTCAGTGCAGTCGAACATCCCAACTGCTACCACTTTGCACCATTGTGGACTTGAGTTCGAGTTCAGATTTGACACTCAGCTCAGAAAGACTGAAAGCAATAAAAAGTTCTGTCCTTCATACATCCAAGTTATTTATGGACGTTACAATACACTAGTGAGCAACACAGAGGCTACATTATATTTTTTGGCACACACTGTATAGATTTAAGTCTTGTGTACAATTAAAAAAAAAGAATATTATAGTAGCATGGCATGAAAACCACCTAATCCTATTTCCATCTGATCTGATGCCTTTGAATAATTAGTTTTAGTTAAACGAGAAGAATTCTCTGTCCATTAGGAATTCCTGCACAATGAATAACAAGCTATTGTGCTAACGCAAAAAAAAATACTTATTTGTATCAAACGTATATGTCTGTCTTTTTGTATGACAGGCAACATGCAACACAAGACTTCCTTTAATTCATACACAGATGTCCAAGATGTTGGCTGAAAGAAGGAGTCTGACCAGCAGCTGGGCTTTCACTGTGAAATGCAAATACTCAAGCACTGCTTGCTCTTTGAGTGGATCAGATGGTCTACGTGGGGATGGCATCTGCTCAGAAGATCTTCCTCACTGTGGCTTCACAATTTACCTGAAGTGACACAACTTTTTAAGACTGCATTCTTCACGCTGCTAACCAGAATGATTCCCGAGAGCAGATGTACTAACCCTCAGACACAAGGAGTCAAGCTTATAATTTACAACATGGCCTCCTAACAGTGATATTTTTACACATACTGACTCACACGATTGCTTCTCTACAACTCTAATGCAAGAGTTAAGCCTTTACATTACTTTTTCTTTTACCCACGCAATATAAGAAACAAGTGATATGCAAGCACCTCAGAATATGGAAAAGCACCATTTCTAAAAGAAAAAAGTAACCTTATTGTAAAGAGAGTTCACTGAAATAAATCCAGTGCTAACAAATGTATAATGCTCTCTACTGGCAATGGCAAAAAGAAATAAAAGAAAATACAAAACAAAACGAAAAAGCTCCCACAACAACACCACCCTCCTCCAAAAAAAACCCCAAAAACTCAACAACAAAACAACCCAGAAGCATTAACAACAGCTCTAGTAACGTCTTCTAGTGAATTCAGCATCCATGAAAGAACACTGGGCAGGTTTGTTCACTTTTCAGTGACAACTGTTAAGTATTTAATTCATCTCAATTTCACACAGTCACAGAATGGTTGAGGTTGGAAGGGACCTCTGGAGGTCATCTGGTCCAACCCCCCTACTCAAGCAAGGCCACCTTCAGCCAGTTGCCCAGGACAGTGTCCGGGCTCCAAGGGTGGAGACTCCACATTCCTTGGAGATTTTTTAAGATTACATCCTTGTCTGGCATGATTACATTTCTAGCTTTTTGAAATGTGTAAGTGCCTAAAGATGCATCTACATAGCCAAATATTGTCCTTTCAGAGTTTTATGTCCTCCTTTTGTACTACTTCCTCTTCCAGAATTAAGCTTCACTCCAGTTTCACTCCACACTTCCAGAATTCCAGAAAGGAAGGATACTGGATACTACTTATTCTCTTTGGTACTGACACCAGTGAACTCCCAAACTTCCATTATTCCAAACACCAATGAGGTGTCTGTTGACTACCAGATCCTCAAAAAAAAACCCAAAAACCAAACAGCTGGAAAGCCACAACTGAAAGGCAGCCAAGGATTGCACTGCTGAAGCCAGACACAGACAAACCTGGAGCATACCAGCCAGGCAGCAGGGTCTGCTAAGTGCGCAACAATGGCCAAACTGAGACCGTGTTCCATCATGAAGTGGAAAAGTAGCACTGAGATACCCGTCCTTCCCCTTTCCAGATGCTGCTTCAAGCACAGTTCAGCAGGAATCGCAGAATGGTTTGGGTTGGAAGGGACCTCAAAGATCATCTAGTTCCAACCCCCCTGCCATGGGCAGGGACACCTTCCACTACACCAGGTTGGTCAAAGCCTCATCCAACCTGGCCTTGAACACTTCCAGGGATGGGGCAGCCACAATTTCTCTGGGCAACCTGTTCTAGGACACAACAATCAGATGCTACCAACATTTATGTAACCCTTCAGGTAAATACTGTGTGCAATATTACTAAAATTTACACCACAACAGCACTTCTGCAAGCTCAGAACACATATTTGCCTTCACCTTCAGTAGTCTGCACGTAGTAGGCTGTGTAGGAAAGCCAGAGCCTATTTCATTCCAGAGTAGCTGTGCAAACATGTTTCTTTTACAAAAGTCAACAGAACGACAAGGCTATATCCTGCTGCCAGTGGCATGATTTTAAGTAGGTCTCCTGTTTTTTGCATGCCTGCATACAGAGGAAACAATCTAAACTTAGCTCTCTACTACACAGAGAACAAAGACCTTAGAACCTCTGCTTAAGGTTCCATCAAGCTGCCCTTCAAGTGGAAAACTTCATATTTAAACAAAGCCTAGAAGAATGCTAGGGGCTAAAGGCAACAGAAAGACCTGTAGGAAAATAAGAGAGTAAGGGAAAAAATGACTGTTAAAAAAAGTTGGGAGGATACCCGGATTATCTGGAAACCATCCGTGTTAAACGCTGAATGTTAATCAGTGCAGCAGCACGCTGCTATTTCTCTTTGTCTGTCTCTTTCATTCAAGCAAAAGGACTTTGTACATCATACACAGATTTGATTCCTCACTTTACCATTCTTCTCCTTTTTACCAAATAATTTCTGCGTGAGCCCTTTATCTATTGCTGAATTTTATTTAGTTGTGTCTTTGTCCTCTCTTGTTTATTTTCCTAGTTGTGTTTCTTTTTCTTGCTGTTTTCTACATATAAGTGACTTTCTGTAGCATTCCTACCCACACATCTCAGCCTGCCAAGCTATTTTCCATCGCCTTTCTTGCTTAATATTGTTTGCCCCTCATTCAGAGTTCCTGCATTTTTTGCATTTTACAGATCAGAGCAAAAGGAATAAGCTCAGTTTTCGGACTGCACTTGGATCATCCACAAACAATCCCAAGGAACAGATTTTGAGAAATAAATTTCACATACACCTTTACCAGCCAAAGCAGTACAATATAAATCAAAAAGAAAGATTAAGAAAAATAAAACTTTTCAAAAATCCCTGTGTACTGGAATGGACGTAGTGCCTGCCTCAACCGTGAAGAGTGCCCCCTGCATTGGTTTGTTAACCCATACATCGCCACCTTCTGACCACAAACAGCAGATGGTATTTTGGCGTTCAACAGACCCCAGTTTACATAAATCACAACTCCTGCCCTGAAGAGTTTATAAACCAGTGCCAGGTAACAAGTGGATGGCTCCTCTCTTGCAACAGGCAGTAATACACAAACAAGTCTCCTTCCATTTGCAGCACACAAATCTTTCTATATATTTGACCATCATTATTGACTATAAACGCATATTTTGTAAATTTACCACTGTTGTAATTTCTGTGACCTATTCCCAGTAGCCCTCACTGCAGAGACTGCATCTAATCAATCCTCAATTACTATGCAAATACACCCTATAGGCCACTGATGCCTTTCCTTTCAAACACTTAATATGTAATTAATGACAGCTATAATGGCACCAAAGACTCCAAACCAAAAGAACTCCTCACTGCAATTTACACTTACCACCACTAAAGAAGACTCATTTTTTGGAGTACTTACTATTCAAGATTTTTGCAGTCTTCTGGAGAAGTGATTATTAGTAGCTCTAGTCAGTGACTGCAGTTACTTTGCTCCTCAAAACAAAATTCTACATAACTAAGTATAATGATATTTCCTGTCATAACATTACCTGGTAATAGTCGTGGCTACATCCAAAAATCCTCATTCAGGGAAAGCTTACAGTAAAACAGCAAAAACATCACTCTAAGATACATGCACAGCTCTGTCCTGCTTTGACACTGTAGCTATCAAAACCCATCATACCTAAACGAAAGCTCAGAGTTACAAATTATAATTTTCAAATTTGTTCATTCATTCATTTACAACAAAGTTTTCAGTCTTTTTACCTTTCTTGGCAAGTAAAATGGAAACTAGGCATTATTACGAAAGGATTCATCTCACCAGATTTGAGTAATGCAAAAGTTGGATGCCTGGACTGGTCTGGTCTGGTCTGCTAGTCCACCTTGAAGGCTAGCAGACTACAAAGGACTAACTTGACTACCTTGACTTCCTTGGAGGGGGTGAGCAGGCATCATGTCCAGAAGGCAATTCACCCTGAAGGTGATACCATCTGCAAAAATAAGCCTCCAAATGTCCAATGCCTTTGCAAAGAAACACTGGTACAGAACTCCTCTTTCCCCAGCATTTCCGGGCATGACTACTCACGCGGTGTTTTGTAGAAAGCAACGCATAATAACACTGAGAAGTAAATTTTCTGATGCTTGAATTGTGTCTGTAAAATAACTGACTGGCCTTGTTTGGTTGACAAAATGCCTACCTGAAACATGCAGGAAAAGGAAATTAGAAGAAGGGATGAAGAACATTGCTGCATTGGACATTTTTACTAAGTTTGAGAAATGGCAGGTGTTATAATTGTAATGGTTTTGATTTGCCTTATCCATTTTAACACAGAGAAGTTAATACGATTTCAAATTAATCAGCCAGCACTTCTTTAAAGTGATATTTACAGCTTTTACATTTAAACGAAGGCAAACAAAAGTATAATTTATGCTATAATAATGACATATAAAGTACCATTGTTTTAATTCATTAATAGAATTAAGCTAGCTGTGGCAAGTAGATAAAACCCCTCTGAAGAGTGAAACATTGCCACAGTTTTTCTTGTCAAGGCTCCTGCTTCTAAGAATATTTATGATTTTAGTGTTCCTTGAGAACCATAAATGACACAGCATGTCAATGAGACAGTTTCAGCCTCAGTCTGGATATTTCCATCCAGAACAAGAATATAATTCAGTCTCCATCCCCAGATAACCCCAGCCTTTCTCCTTTTACTGCTAACAAAGGGCTTAATACTGGACTTCCTCCTGAGAAACAAATCCCATACCTTGTGCTAACCCCCACGACTTCGCCAAGACTGCGTGGAATGAAAACGAATGCAGCATTTCGTTGTGAATTAAGGAAACATGAAGCAGACCCCAGTGTACAAAGTGCAACGGCACTTTTCTGGAGTGACTGCTGTCCAGTAGGCACCAGACTACGATGCACAACCCGCTTGACACAGAGAGTGTCAGTGAAGTCACCTACCAGCGTCCTATGCTGCTACCAAAAGCACGCTGGCTGCTAAATGACTTTACATTCTTTATTCTTTTTCTACTGAGCTTATTTTAGAAAGGTTGTATATCAATCTGGAAAGTGCTGTGAACATGATGTTATCATAATGGTACCATATGCCAGTCGACTACTTACAAATCATCCATGCTTCCCTCACTTGGTAGATTTTAAAAGCATGATAAAGAACTTGATGCTTACACTGGCTTCACATCAGTATACTTCCATGTTTTTCACTGACTAAAAAAGGGGAGAAAAAATTGTACAAAAGCCTCTCAAAACCTTTAAAGACTCTTAAAATGGCTATGTTAAATGACAGTTTTTACTATTCAAGTATTTGCCTCAAAAACAGATGTGAGTATTAAAGATTTCAACCCTATGAAGTAGCATATGTTCCCAAATCACCTTATCCAGCCGTACAACCTACAGAAATAGGTCACTTCGGTAACTAAAGAGTTTTGGAGCTTTTAATTTACCTCCCTGTTTTAAGGAGGTAACTGTGAATTCCAGTACTCCACATCATAGTTTCTCTATAGCTTTTTCCTAACGTTTTGCTCTCGAGAAAGCAGAATTTCACGTGTCCACAACACTCTATAAGCCTTGCAGAAAATCAGGTACCGTAAGACTTGTTATAAAACCAGGTTAGCCAAAGTTTAGATCTTAACAAGGAATCCAAGAGAAAAGGTTGAGGAAAACTTCTGCTGAATATCTGAACTTAAGAGAAGCTGGATCCACTTCCACTCATATCTACCAGTTCAATTAAAAAAAAAAAAAAGAAAAAAGGAAAAGAAAGAAAGAAAATAAAAGGATTTGTTCATAAATTTCACATTTGGCTAACCTGTCATATTCTGGCAGTTCTCTGGTGCCTTTTGAACTCCCTAAAATATTTTTCAGAATGACTATTAGTTCTCATAAAATGTGTTGGGTTGAAAAACCTAGGAAATGAAGGACGTGAAGTTAGAGCACGGAACTACTTTTGCTCGGCTACTGTGTCTTTCTCCTCTTCCAGGCAGAGCAAATCTCTAGCAGAGAACCTGATTTGAGGCTCACGCCTGTTCATTCATTAGCATTTATAGTCAGGCTGCTACTGAATTTCTGTTCTGAAATTCTCAGAAATTCCCAGTGCCGGTTCTTACTGCAAAGGAAAAAGTCAGGCCTACCAGTTCTGGTCTTGTTTGCCTTCTGGTGCAAGCTGGATGTGCTCTTCTTTAATGCTGCATTTCTGTGAGCGGGCAAAGTGGTGACCTTCATCTTGCATCTCTGTCCCTCTCTCAGAAAGAAGCTTTCATACGAATTTCAGTACTTTCCCTTCAGAGCAGCAACCAGACAGGAGAAACAGCCTGAAGGGCTTAGCACCACCGTTCATATACAAGCGTTTGCAAACACACTTATCTCAGAGAATTCCGAACCTGTCCTTGGACATCCTGATCGAACACCTCAGACTCTCTGGGCTGTAGCCCACTGTTTCACAGCTATTAAGTCTGATCATCACAAGGGCATGGAATACCGTCTCTTCATTAATTTGGTACCTAATCTTTAATTGCTAAGCAAGGATCACATTTTGTAAACTCTTAGACAAAATTTCTCCTCTCTATCCGCATACACCGGTTGTACATCACTCACAGAAATCACACAGAAATATCACACGGCAGAATTCATCTGGCAATCTTTAGAACTGATGCTATCTGAGATTTGTCTTTTTTGAGAGTAGCTCTTTTAATTTCCTACAAGCTTTTTCATCACTCTTTCCTTAACACACAGAACCTCCTCATTGAGGTTTCAATCAGTTTCTGCAAAGAAAAGTACCAATCGCTGCTGCAGCACGGTCAGCCTGCCACAGAACAGAACAATGAGGTTGAATTTTTTTCATCTTTCCCATTAACATCTGAACAACCCTTTCTAGGTAGGGTAACTCATTTATTCACAACAGTAATTATAACTATTTCCTTGATCCCAGGTTTTCCATAGTAGTCATTCTTGGTAATATGTGAGACAGTCAGGGAAGGACTCAGTTGCCTAAATATGGATGCCAAGTGGTGTTTGAGACATCCTAGGAAAGCCAAGACATCTGTACAGGGCACCAGAAACGACACATGTCTCATAGGACAACTGAACGGGGGTGGAACAGCAACTAGAGACCAGCTAAAATACTCTAGAGAACCTAAGATGACTGCGAGACCTGAATGCTACCTGCAACTACAGCGTGATCTAACGTCCATCACCATCAGTGACTTTGGCTTTGAACTGGAACCAGACTGACTCTTGCAGTGCCACAGTTTCCTTGGTACAGACATGCAAGGGAGAGAGGGGCAGTGCAAGTAACCCCGTGCCTCCCAGCACTCCTCCGCAAGACGAAACCAGAACTGACACATTTGCATAAAATGCCAATAAGAACCAAGCGTGTAAATAAGTAATTCAAACCCAAAGTGGTACAGAGGGACAGTTTGTGGGAACCCACCACGCGCTCTCCACGCACCTGGAAGTACACAAAGGCCAACAGCAAGCATACGTGTTGCAATAATTAAAATGTAAAAACTAGTACAGGCCCCACACTCCCACACTGCCCAACATCTGCAGCCCCCATGTTTCAAGAAAAAGAGCTTATAGCTTTTATATAAAGTAACTGTGAACTGTATAAAGTCTCCACTTAAATTCCCGCCCTAGAGATTTGCACAGCAAGCAGTACTGCGAAAAGTGGTAATTATACAGAAGCTTTTTAGTATGCAATGGTATGCAGCACTTCTCTTTTCGAGCTGAACAACCAAAGTAGTATCATAAATATTATATTTAAATAGTAGCTCCAACCACATGGTTTTGAAAACAATAACCAAGCACATGCTTTGCAGGAGCACAGAATTAGAAATGATTTTACAGACAAGGATAAAAGGGTTGCAAGAATTGTGATCACGCTACCGAGAAATAGTTCATACAGGTTGTACTTAAAGGTACATTCATGGTTCAAACATAATTAACTGTTTTCAGAGATTTATAGTTTTGCTGTATGCATTTGCTTAAATACTAATTCTGCTGCCTAGCCTTTAAACATGATGGATTATTCAAAGTAAAAATGGCTGAATGCCCCATTCATAGTAAATGTGCTCACAGACGGGCAACTTAGAAGAGAGCACTGGCTTCTATTTACTATTGTGACGATTAATTTATAGTTAATTGTAAAAACAAGAGACCAAATTAGCCCTTTTTCAACAAGTAAAAACAGGAGCAATATAATGCATCCTAATACTGTACGTTTTACCTCAGCCGTTTATTTTTTTTTTAAGAAATACTATGAAATTTTATAAAGTAGATGACTTGGTGACTGGAAAGAAAGACAACATTGAAATTTAATTTTTTTGACAGTGACCACACGACTATTTCAATGTTTCATATGTTGAAACACCGAACACGTTCACCATAAAACTTTCTCAGTTCTGTAACAAATTTACTCAGATGTTAACGATAAGCAGAAAGAAAACTAAGTTCAACAGTTTGAAGGTGGAAGAAGCCTCCAGATGTTGCTACCGATAAAGAACTCATGCACTTGCATCAAACCAATTTTCTAGTATGTGTCACCTTTAAACACATGTGCTTATTAGTATTTATTGTCCCAAGGCAAAGCCAAAGCAGGTGCCTTGCACTAGATTTAATAGACTCCAGACCGGGTCCCATGACCGTAAACTTGCTCATCAGCTTTCCTGAGAGCAGATCCTCACTCTGTAAAAGATCACATCAAATCAAACCCTGTCATGAGACTGTTTAGTGGGTTTACTCACCTTTATTTAGCACTACTCTAAGCAAGGCAGTACACCTAACAGAATCCATTCATCAGACGTTACTCTGAGAAGGAAAACTTGTGGGATTTAATAAGAAAGTGGACATGTAAGAAAGTCCAAACAGAGAGAAGGACAGAAAAGCTCTGGCTGCACTCTAAGAGAAGTCCAACAGAATGGGAAGGATTCGGACTGAGACTTGGATATCCTGGAAAACATCTCCACAGAATTAATTAGTCCCATAATGTGAAATTAACATCCAATCACCTGACTTGAGATTTCTATTACCAAAATACAGGACCGAGCATGGCCGGGGGTCTCCCCATTTGACAGGGTATGAAAGGTAGACAGGTCACAGGGCTCATTGAAATCTCCAACCCTGTGATGCTTTGAGAGATGGCTGCCTTGGTTCCACAAAACACTGATCCTCTGCCCACCACTCTGGGCCAACCAGATGCCCAGTGCTCGCAGATAATAAACACAGCAAATCCGTGTGCTGTCACCTGAGGATCTCAGCTGAGCACTAAATTTGGGAGCTGATGTCCTGATAGCTCCCACTGATGCTCCCAAACTTCTTTGTTAAGAACCATCTAGCAGGGTGGCGACAGTCCTTCCTAGCCAAAAGAAGGGAATGTTTGGCAGCAGTGAGTAGCACCAGTGAGTGACATTCCACCAGCTCCCCAGCCTCAAGAAACTGAGTTGTCACTTACGCACTGCATCCTACAACTTCTCTCTCGTGCCTCTCCCTACCCCAAGGCCAGTCTCCAGCAGGAGCCCCGTTAAAGGCAGACACGAGAAGCCGCCACACGCCGAGCCCCGAGGCACCAGCCCGGACCCCGCTCGCCCGCGCAGAGCAGCAGCCCGGGGCGCGCAGGGACCGCATCTGCCTCCTGCTCTCCCAAGAAAGTTCGTGCCGACACAACACCCCAGTAAAACATGCGGGGGGGGTGAGGGGCGGCTTCTGAGAGAAGCGCCGATAGGGGAGAGCCCTACTAAAGCCGTGAGATCTCCCCCACGCACACAGCTCCTAGATCAGCACTTCCACAAGCACCTCCGAGAACCCACAGAAAGATCGAGGGAAGGGACAGCGCGGCAGGCTGGAGAGAGATTGCCTCCCCCTGGCTCGTCCCGGATGCCCGGGCAGCTCCAGGGGGAGCAAGGAAGGGGGCTTCCCCCCTCGCAGCCAGAGGGTGCAGAGGACGCTCCTTTGCCCCGCAGCAGCCGCGCCGGGAACAACCGGGGCGCGGGGGGCCGCAAGGGCAGACGCGGGGGCTCCGGTGCCGCGACCCCCGCAGCGCCCGGCCCCCGTCCCGACCCGCACCTACCTCGGCGGGACCCGGGGCCGGAGCCCCGCCGTCGGGGCCGGATCCGTGGGGCTGCGGCGGCGGCAGCGCGACGCTGGGAGGGGAGAGGCGGCGGCGGGAGGCGGCGAGCGACAGCCCGGGCTGCAGCGGCCGCGCCGGGGCCGCTCGCACGGCTGCACCGCGCCGGTGCCGCTGCCCAGGACGGGGAGGCGATGCTGCTGCGGGGGACTCCGGGCGCCTCTTTGGCTCTGTTCGGAAACTTACCGCGGCCACACGACCCACCTTAAGCCCGCCTCCCCGCAGGACCCGGGGGAGGGGGAAGGAGGAGGAGGAGGAGGAGGAAGGGAGGAGACGGGGGTGGGGGCTCGCGGCCGTGCGTTTCCCGGCGCAGAACCGAGTCACAGCAGCATCCCTCGGGCTGTCGCTCCGGGATGCAGGGATGGGCGCACCGGTGCGGCCCCGGCTCCCGCAGGCGCCGGGCGGGGGCCGCGCTCCGCGCCCCCGGACTCCTGCGTTTACGCGCGGTACCACGGCTGTAGCTTCAGAGCGCAGAAACTTTCCCGTGTCCTGCGGCACTGACGCTGATTTTTGGCTTATTCGTTTGGCGATGGTTGGTTTGGCATCTCGTTATTTATTTAACCATTTGTTGCTTGGGGGAGGCGGATCTAGTCCTGAAGCCTCGGGGTTTGTGTATGTATTTTGGGTGGGTTTTTTTTTCCTCCGCCTGATTCAGTTAAAATGCCTTAAATAGACTAAAAGGACAAAGAATCAGACCGGCACCCCGGCATCCCGAGGTTGCCGCCCCAACAGTGCGTGGGGGAACAAACTCCGTAGCTGAGGCAGAAAGATCTGGCGGCTCCGCAGAGGGCAGGGGATGGGAGAAAACCAACGCTCCCTGCCTCCTGCAGCGGGAAGAACGGCATCTCCGGAGCAGGGACCTATCAAACTCCACGGATGCTCTTAGCGGGAGATCGTGCAAACTTCGGGACCCGTTTCGAGGTGTCTCGGTTCGCAAGTACACGCACGCCGTTGTCGGGGCGTGCGGACACCGGCAAACCCACGCAGCTCTCCGGCTGCCAAAAGCAGCCCCCGGGTGGAGAGGAGCTGGCGAGAGCTGAGAGCAGGCGGGACTGAGGGGATGCTGACAGAGAAAAGCGCAAAGGAAAATTTACCTCTTCTCTAGCATCCTCTGCCGTCCAGCGCATCTGCCCTTGCACTGTCACATCGGCTGCACCACTGCTGCGTTTCAGGGTGGCTCGGTGCCGCTGGCTGCTCAGAGGGGTATCAGGCAGGGAACGAATCGCACCCCGTGGTTGTAATTTTCTTCCTGAAAGATGTACCAGAAGTTACAAATGTGTGATGATAAAAATCATTAGACCAAAATGCTTATGGCAGGTGAACAGCTGCACTAACTTAGCTCTTAACCAGCAATCTTGTGCTTGCACAGTCTTTTCAAGCTGAAACGCTCTATTTGTGCTATGTACTAGCACTGATTATTTTCTAATTAGAATAATAATGTTGGCTGAGTTCCTGCTTTTTTATCATCTCAGTATGTAAGAAACATAAGACCAAGACCCTTTTTGATAACGTACCAAAATGGCTAATAGCACTTTTTTGTCATTGTAGCCACACGATGAATCCCCACACTGTACAATATTTTATGCACATATGAGGCTGCCAACAGCCTTTGTCCTGCACTGTGTGTTTCTTGGTACCGTGCCAGTACATGACCGCAGGTGATGGCAGAGTTTCAAAATGGATAAAGATAGTTTGGCCCAGAATTGGTACGCTGTTTCCATCAGGGACTCCCTGCAATCTCCAGGCCTCCCAGAAAACTCCTGCTCCCACCACTGCTCTTATGCCTCCAGGTTCCCAGCCTTCCCCTGGCTGCATTGCCCTGGTCTGCAGCCTTCCCAAGATCCTGCAGCAGCCACCTAAACCCGGAGAACAGGGAAGAGGAGAATACATCATGTGTGCTGGAGTGAATGCTGGCTTCCCCACCTCTGTTTTGCAAAGCCAGCTCTCTGCTCTCTCGCGAGCTCCAGAAAGCTATTTTTCTTCATTAGCTATGGCTAAGGCAACCTAACCAGGATCTGCAGCACTGGTGGTACCTGAGGTGAATTCATCCCCATCTTTCCTGACCTGTTTTTAATTATTTTTACAAAACACCCTAATAATGAATATCAATAATAAATGAGCAACCATGTTTATTTATGAAATTATTTTCAATAATTAATAAAATTAAATAGATCAAATTTGAACTAGATTTATTGAATAAATAAAAGATAATTAGGTTTTGTTCTTTGTATAAGAATATTGAAAACACCAGTTGCTCTGTACTGATGGCATTGTCTACGACTCAGTTTTGTCACCAGTTTCCAGCTGGGGAACTATTTAACCTCCCTGATGTTTCTTTTTAAAAGGTAAGATGCTGTCTGAAATGCATAGAGACAGAACCAGTCTGCTTAAAATATATTAGGCCAGCTTGCTGCTACAATATTTTTTTTTACATTTTTTTTATTTTTCAGAGTTCTCCATAGAACTCTCAATAGGAGTGTTCAGCCCTTCTCTTCTTTCTCATGTAAAATCCCATCCAGCTCAGTCATTTCATTAGGAAAGTATAGTTCTGGTATTCTCTGCGATATGGTTGTCTACTTGAAGGGCAGTAGACGTTAGTAAATGTCAATGAATCTGGCTATGGATGTGTTTTGCATTTGAGGGTGACTACTATAATATTCATTTATTATTGGTCTCTATTTAAATGCAACCCTCCTCTGGAAAGACATTGAGTATAAACAGCATTAGATTGCATCACACTGATTCTAGTTCAGGGTTCTGTTTTTAAAATGCACAGTTCACGAATAAAGATATAAAAAGAAGGTTTGGGGTTTTTTTATTATTATTGTTGACTCAATGAGTCTAGCCTAGAGTTATAACTCTGTAAACTCAAGCTGAATCTTCAAGCTTACCGAGATTCTTTCATAAATCAGAATGAGTTGTTGAAATTCTGAAGGACAAAATAACTCTCAGTTACGGGTGTGCAGCCCCAGTTTGGTGAAATGATCTCTTTGGTTATCCCTCTGCAATCTGAGCACCAACATGAACCTGAGAAAAGAATTGGGAGGGGGGGGGGAGAAAAGCAAGAATGCATTAGAAGAGTGACTCTGCAACAGAAAACTGCTTAATAATTCTGCTGATAAAGTGTGAGCCGGAGAAGAATTCATTTCCCTCTCCCGGCGCTCAGCTGGGTGGCAGGAGTTTAAAGAAGTGCAGCTCTTTCCTAACGGTGAGCAGGTATGTCCTTCCATGCAGGCAGACAGTGGGAGTCTGAAAACACCAAAGGCACTGGGAGGTTTCCATTGGCTTTTGGGAGGCAGAATTTCACTCTGGGAGAAGATCTGCTGAGTAAGAAGCGGCCACTGGTACATGCCTTCTCTTCAAAGTCAAATCACCCTTTGAGAGCAATTTTACCACTTCTATTTGCTTCTGCATGCCCAACTCAAAACTAGTTCCTAGTCACCTTTTCATTTTTCCATATCTTCTTTTTCCTTAAAGGAGGAATTGGGCCTCAGAAAATAACCGTATACTGAATCATGTTATTGTTTATAAAAGCAACAGTGTTCAACACTCTAAAATTGTTACACATTTAATATTAAAGCACAAGAAATTAAATATGCGTCATTTGTGTCTGAGCGAACAAATTATTATCAAAAATAATGCTTGAAAAAGAAACCCAAAGCATTTCAGACATAACACGAATTTTAGCTTGTTTTTTATAAAACCAATCAGGGTTTTAGTTTATGCATCATTCTGTTCCCTGCAATAATATGCTGTCTGTGCAATCAGTGATGATAAATGGTACATAATTGTAAACTTGATATTGGTTTTCAATATTGAATTCATCATTCTGTCCTCTTAACACATATTAAATACTTCAAAGAATTTATATATTTGTTTGATTTATCTGTGATTTTTTTTCCAATATGTAAAATTTATTAGTTTTCTAGTTTTTGAGAAACTAAGAGTAGACAACATCATTAATAATACTGAGTAACAGCGTGGGCCTCATTTGTGCATGGATCCCTTCTACCCATGCAAAGTGCCCAAATCAAATACAAACACATTACTTGCAGGCAGTGTAGAAAATAGAGTCTTAGCGAGAGCCAGTTCTGCTTGTTTGACTTCCCTGATCTATCCAAGTAACGATGGCAAGAATTTACACTCATTTAGAAAGGCAACTCCTGCATTCACAGGACTTGCATTTCTCTTTATCCTCTGTCAGAATTGTTGACTAAGCTACTGAGCTTGGAGAAGTACAACACCTCAACCCAAAGAGCAAAAAAGCTTAGACATCCTTCTGAGTTTGAGTCCACTCCAGAGACAACATTCATTTACCTTTTTTCTATATCATGGACCCATTCTCCCAAATACGAAGGTTCACTCAAATTGTTCCAGTATTCTTAATGAACAGGGAATGAAAAAAAATCAAAAAACATGAATCCTGCATAACTCCTGCAAAAGTACACAGAAACTCTTCACCTAATTTGAGCAGACACTAAGCATTCAGGCCCTGATTCAATCATGTCAACTGGTTTTTCCATTAATGCAGCTTTTAAGTCTGCTCCCCATACACAACATAAGGGGCATTCAAAATGAGTTAAGAACTGGCCAGTGACTAGGGATTTTGTGTAACTCTTATCCTATATGAGGTTAAATTCTGCTCTTAATCATGTGTGTATGACCATTATACTCAGTAACTGCTATTATTCTTAATCAAGGCATCTGCACTGAACCGGGGCATGACATTATTTTTTGTTCAGTATGATGTAAATTTAAAAATGAAATAAAAAAGCATTTGGCAAGGCTGAAGAAAATAATTATGAAATGATGCAAATTGAAGAAACAGCCTTCATTCAACTGAACTGTAGCCGATTACTTCAGGGAAAAATTTGATCTAGTGACAAAAATAGCAAAAGAAAGTCAGTTGTACACTGCTATTACTGCTTTTATTATACAGGAAACTGGACAAAAGACTCATAGAATCATAGAATCATGGAATCACAGAATGGTTCAGGTTGGAAGGGACCTTCAAGATCATCTAGTTCCAACCCCCCTGCCATGGGCAGGGACACCCTCCACTACACCAGGTTGCCCAAAGCCTCATCCAACCTGGCCTTGAACACTTTCAGGGATGGGGCAGCCACAACTTCTCTGGGCAACCTGTGCCAGTGCCTCACCACCCTCAGAGTGAAAAACTTCTTCCTTAGATCTAATCTAAATCTGCCATCTTTCAGTTTAAAGCCATCACCCCATGTCCTGTCACTACACACCCTTGTCCAAAGTCCCTCTCCAGCTTTCCTGTAGGCCCCCTTTAAGTACTGGAAGGCTGCAATAAGATCACCCCAGATCCTTCTCCTCTTCAGGCTGAACAACCCCAACTCTCTCAGCCTGTCTCCATAGCAGAGGTGCTCCAGCCCTCGGATCATCTTCGTGGCCTCCTCTGGACTCGCTCCAGCTCCATGTCCTTCTTGTGTTGGGGACTCCAGAGCTGAACGCAGTATTCCAGGTGGAATCATCTTTCACAAAATTTACAAGTGGAACTCCTTGCTGCAGGACAGCTGTGACAGCTTTGTTGTATAAAAAGATTGACTTCTGATGAATCAGAATAGCCTAAGCAGTCAAAACAGCTTGAGTAGGTTCCGGTCTCCAAGCTTCACAGCATAAACAATGCGCTATCCGGAGCACAGAGAAGCAGTTTCAGTGTGTCATTCTACATGAAACATGTCAGGATCTCCAAGTGCATGCTGGCAACAAGAATGACATTCTGCCCTTCTTTGAAGCAGATGATGCTGGTAAGTATTGGAGAAGGATAGTGAAATAGATTGACAATCACTCTACACCACCTACATTCTTATTAATGTTAATGAGAGTTATGCATATAAACTGAGAAGTGAAGAGGCTCCTCACAATGGAAAAAAATCTGAAAAGCAGCATATATAATGCATAATTAACAGCAATGTCATATAGGTCAACAGCAGCTACTGTCTTTCTAGGGAAAATTCCCATGTGGATAGCCTCAAAGACTAGATTTTTTTCTCTCAAGGAAACACATACCACAGCTGAAGCAAGAAACTGATCGCTTCCAACCATATCTTCACCTTCTGAGAGTTAAAGGACAATTCATCTGCCAGGTGCCTGTGTGTCTACAGGACGTTTCTCTTAGTACTGACTGAGGTAGAATCACGAGTATGGGAGGTGTTTAACTGGTTCTAATCTTTGCACCACCAAACAGGCATCTACAGGGTGAACATTGTCAAGTGTATTTGTCATTGTGTTAAAAGCTGCATAAACTATGACCAATGTCACGAGTTTGTCCAGTCATTCAGAGAGCCATTATTTAAAGACTATACGTCTCCCTTTCCTTAAATTGAGGTTGGACCAAATGCGAAACCTGCTGGTACTGATGTAAAGCAGTAAAACTGCAAGAGGTCTTCTGTGAAGAAATGTAGTGATATTTAGCAACAGAATTTCTCCTTCACCGAAACCCAAAGGCTGGAACAGCCATAAGCACGTACAGACCAAAACAGAGGCATAGAATCAGCAGCTAAAGAAGAATGCTCATTTACTTCATCTGCCTACACCAATAAAATGAGGTCCCCCCAAAGTTCTGCTCCTTCACACAGAAACCCAAGAGACTGCTCTCCCTTAGGAAAGGGAGAAAGCTGAGCACGATTCCAAGTGATAGCAAACCAGATAATAAAGTTAAAATAAGGACTGAAGCAGATAGAAATTCGTGTGGTTGGCGTTCTGAAACAAGTTCATATGACATCTTCATTTATATCTTATTTACAAGTACTTCTAAAAATGCTGGGGTAAATTTCTCATCCAGCTTAGCCAGTTTTCTTCAAATAGCTGTTTCCAGACAGACATAATATTAAGGATAGAACTTAAATCGGTATGGAAAGTACTGTTAGAGCAATTGGCATTATTTGGACACACTGTGGAATGTTTCTATCAAAAGAAAGTCTGAGTTCACTGGTCTTGGATTCAGTGAGGAATGGATTTTATTACAGAAAGAAGAGACAAGCTGAAATAAGCTGCAAATTGATCTTCATGATAGATTTTTGCACGAATTTTTACCCTGAAGTTTTGGGAGCTAGTTGAATGTAACACTGAGTATAAACATTATCTTAACTGTACCTCTTTTCCATGCCCATATTGATCTTTCGCCATTACAATTTATTTGCATAAAGGTAGCACCCAGAGTTCTTCACCAAGACCTGGACTTCATTTGATTCCCACATATTCACAGTAATATACAATCTCAAAAAAAAAAAAAAAGCAAGCAAGAGTGAAGGCAAACTAGAAGAGAAGGAACTGCCTACAGTTGCAATGACAAAGCAGGGAATAAAACCTGAGAGTCCTGATTCCCAGTCCAAAACTCTGCCAACTGGACTTGTGTATCTCAATGCTGGTCTAGTATCTTCATCTTCGATGGGTCCAGCGTGGGATTTCTGGAAAGAGGATAATCTGAATTTTTATCTGCTCTGCTTTTTGTTACCGTTTTCATCCATCGTGACAGAGATGAGCAGCCTACAAACCTGGTCCATTCTGCAGAAGACCTTATCCTGTTACGGTGAGATCTAAGTACACACCTTGAGACTGATTGCAATGACTGTTGGACTGGATCAGAGATGATTTTGTGCCTTACTTTCCTGCTGCAAGAAATGGAAATAGCATTCCATGTGCCGATTAATATTAACTTCTGTGCAGAACTTAGGTTGGTACCACATATGCTACAGACACAAAAATTATAACGGACATTTTCAAATTCTGGAACTTCAAGGAATTAGGTTCATTGACGTTTTAAAGGTAGAAAGAAAACAAGCAAATCCTAACCCAAATTCTCACAAGTTTTATTTCAGTTTTTAAAGAAAATCTAAGAAAACTTGGCTGCAAAAATTTCTTTTAATTTTCATCCAGTTTAGTAGGCATTCATAGACTTTAAAAAGTCAAGATCTGGCAGAAGTTTATTCACAAAATGACAGCATGCCGCAATGCATTTATTTCTCTGTTTTGCCACTTTACCAGGGAAAAAAAAATGTATTTCTAAGATATTTTTGGTAACATGTGACTAAGTAGCAAAATTAAAACTAGGAAATTAATAACTACATGGCATTTCAATCCCATCAACTCTAATCAACATAAATCCATTCTAATTAAAACCTGCAAATCCTAAGGATACCAAAGAGATGGCCCTCTATTACAGAGAGATGGCAACAGGCACATTACATACAAAAGGAGAGTGTAGAAATCTCTGACAGAAGCAAAGATGAAGCAGAACTAAAAGTATTCCTATTTTTTTAGAATACCATTAGGCCTCGGTAATCTCTAATTGGTGAAAACAAACATAAATTTTGTCCTTTAAACACTTAAAAAGCACTTTTACAAGCTAAATGAAGGATCTCAAGGAAGCGTACAGCTTCACAGGCGAAAAGGGTTACTAAGTTTATCACAATCATCAAAGCAGAAATAGTGCAGTGATGCAAAGCGTGTTCTGATCAGCGTGATGAATAACAGACATCAGTTTAAATAAGAATAACAGAAATTATGTGATTGCATCAGAGTCTTTGTTTCAAAGACAAAACATCTTTAGTCTTGACTCTGTCTTTAGGGCTTGATCAAAAGCCCATGAACATCAACAAGAATCTTTGAACGGACTCCCCTGGGCCTTGCAGATGCATTTTGCACAGAAGTGGAAAGGGACTGTCCACCTGCTTCATGCGTCTTAAATCGACTCAGGAAGCTCCTCATCTCTCCAATATTCCATTTGATTGGGCACTTACAGTTGGCATCAGTGTTTAAGTACCTGTATATATGGACTTCAAACCTACCTGGTTCTGGCAAACTTTTCATGTCGTACCAAGACCAATGCTTCCCCTCTCCTACTACTGCACTGTCAGGTGAAGAAAGGGGTCCAAACCGAGCTTGGATGTGGATTATTTGTACACATCTGCAGCAGCTAATACTGCTACTTTGGAGCTGAGAGAGCTTAGAGGGAGAACCCATCTTCACCCAGCTCCAGATTCTCTCTTTAAAAAAAAGGCCTTTTTTGTCTCGTGGCGGTTTTTATCCACAACCAGCAGAGATTAAACAAACGCGTTTGCTTGGCAGGCAGTGGTTGTCACCCTGCCAATTAGCTCAACAGGAAGCAAACAACCTGCTGACCTTCCTGGGCGAGCAGTCTCTCCGAGGCAAGCAAATGAGATTGTAGTAAGGGCTGTAGCCCCGACAGTTGTTATCAGCATATATCATCATCAACTCCTTCTACTGTTGTGCTGGAATTATGGCAGCAGTACGGAACCACAGAAGTGTCACGCTGGAGGGAACCAAGGCCATCGTTATGTCTAGTGGTTTCCAAACTATAATCCGGGAAATCACAGCGAGCGTGTCTTTGTTTTCGACAACCACTGACACTAAGGGGGGTCTGGTGGTCTAGAGAAGACCTGAGAGCTGGCAATGGTTTGATAATTAGAAAAGAAAGCTTGTGAATCACTGATTTGATTACTGCAGCAAGGAACGAGTTGCACCCAGGCCACTCCTAACAGACATTTATTTAACTTGTTCTTACAAACGTCCGGCGAATGATTTTCCACAATCTCTTTATGCAAACTGTGCCACAATTGAATACAACGATGTTTTTCAAGAATATTTAATGTTAGTTCTAGTTTCCTTTTCAAAATCACAAATTGCGGTGTTTTTTTTCCTAATGAAGTAGGGAGAAAAATGGAACATCACATATGTAAAGGCTCCGACAGCATAATATATAGAAAAGCAAGGAAATAAAATGGATCATTCTTCTTCATCCTAGCCGATTGTGATGTCCACTGGTACTAATTTAGTAAAATAACTACTCCCTCTGTGTTTTCAATGTTATAGTTTGCTTTCATATGGCATGCCCTGGAAGCAGTATCTGGAACAGCAAAAGAACTTTGGTGAACAATGAGGAAGGCAGTTGTAAGGTTCCTCAGCCATGAGCATGCATACTCTTCAGGTGAAACTTGGATCTAAGTCTCCTCTGTGTGTCATAACATTTGATCAAATAAACAGGAGAAGCTGAGAAGTAGACTGAGATAACAATGCGTTGGGACACAGAAAGATGCTTTAATAGATAAAAAGGCACAGTCTCTTTTAGAAAGGATTTTTCCACTTTGTATTCCTATTGCCTGAATTCAGGCATGAATAGAAGAAGCAGCTAACTTGATAAAATATAGGCCAAAAAAAACCCATATAAGAAAATAATGGAAATGCTGTTATGGACTTTTGTGAGTATAAATAGTTTCGAAAATGAAACTGTCAAGCCCAGCATCTGAAATGCTGTAGAAATAAAGTCATTCTAGTGGTCAGCCTGCTGCAACCACATAAACATTCTCTGGTTCCTTTCACAGCCTAGCATCTTGTACTTTTTTTTTTTTTTATCTGACGTATGGGGAGACATTAGTTGGAGACACAAGGGGACAGAATCTAACAGAGAAGTAGAAATGGATCAAGGGAAGATAAGGAACAGAAAACACCAACAGGAGATAATAAATTCCAAAAAGGAAACTGAAGGGATGGGACATACCAGAAGAAAATAAAAGGAAGAGTGGTGAGATAAGCTGGAAAATAACACGCTGAACTCAATTTTAAGCAAAAGTCTTAGATTGAAATAGTCAGAGATCATCCCTCCGTCTTTTTATATGCTTCTAAAGGTATCTAGGCTGTCCTATCTGAAAGAGTATTCATGTCACCTGACTCGAAATACAGAAATGTCACTGCCATCGAACTGGGTCTCCTCCTTTGCCTTCAGTTTGCACCTGCAGAAAAACCTTCTCTTACCGGCAGCTGCACTTGCTAGTCCAGCATGTGGGACACTTCCTCCCACTGGTGCTTTGCACTTCCTCACACTGGTGAACTTCCTCACACTGGTGCTTTGCACTTCCTCAGTAGCACACACTACATACTGGAATGTAGAATCAGGACTGGAGAAAGAGTGGAAAAAATATCTAAAATAAGAACCAAGATGAAAAACAGAAAAAATCAGGCAGCCTCTCACTAGATTACATGAGCATCTTGGTACCTGATGGGCATTCTCATGTCCTTCATATCCCCAGAAGGTTCCACGTCATATCAGCTGCCACATAAAGTAGCTCCATTTCTAGACCTAAACACAAAGTTTTCTGGACAGGATGTGTTGAAATGCTGTCCTGTCACCGATCTGCATAACATCTTAGGCAACCTATAGCAGCCTCTTTACACCGGGAGAGCACGAGCTCACATGATTCTGTTTGGACCATGCACAGCAGCAGCCACATTCTCCCCTTTGACCTGTCGAGGGAGAACTTGCAATGTATTCGGCAATCTCCTTACATGGAATCACAGAATGGCACAGGCTGGAAGGGACCTTAGAGATCATCTAATCCAACCTCCCTGTCATGGGCAGGGATGCCTCTCTTTCTGTATTAATACAGAACTTTCTGTATTAGCCATTTTTTTTCTACCAGGGTTCTTCAGCTTATGCTCAAGTGCTTTGGTGAACTGAGGCCACATCACCTTTATAAATCACATTCAGGTTTTAAAAAATCTTAAAAATGTTTGCTGGAAATTTTGAATAAAAGTTTATCTATGAAATAACACACTGTATCCTTGTCAGGGGCAATCTGTTAGGAAACAAGAAGTACCACAGGATGAGGAAGACAACCATGAGAACTTCTGAGGTCTGTTTCCCGAACCATAGGCTAGCATTCTCTTTTCTCAGTGTTTTTTCCCCTTTCCTGTCTTGCCTGTCATCCTTTTCATATAAACCATCATCATCTATTCTGAAGGTTTTAAGAAAACCACTGGTTTATCCTATCTTGTCCGTTTCTCTTCTTCCTGAAGCCAGACAGATGGAGTCACCTACAGGTGACTGAAGTTTACTCTTCAGAGAAGGATTCTGAGAAGGTTGTCAGTACATTGTCAGTTCTACAGGTCTGGGCTGCACTCTGGGGAGGAAGAAGATCAATATGGAGTGGGCAGTGCTGTACCTGAAGGAGTATTCATGTCACCTATTTCTCAGCACAACAGTCATTCTCCTCGTTGGCGAGCGAGAAGCTAGGTCAAGCCTACCCAACTTGAGATCTATACCTGAATGTTGAAGTGAAGTGGTGTGGATTTTCCCTGTGGAGGTCATGGGGTCAGCCAGAGGTAACAGTGCCCGATTGTGCAACCCATACTGGTGTGCCCAGGGAAACCCTTAATCCTGGTCCAGGCTGTTTAACAGAAGAGTAACTGCCAGTCCAAGGTTTAATTTCTTCCTCTGACAACACTTTTTGTATCTTGTTTTTTCTTAACTTTTTATTAGCCCGTTAGACTATTTCCTCATTATAATGGCAGCTCAGACTCTTTCAGAAACTTATAAAACATTATGCTACCTACTGAATATCTTCATAAACCACAATGAAATCTGCTATTTACAGCCAAGGGTGATGAACCAAGAGAGTGGATCTTTGGCTCAAATCCTGGCTGAGCCACTCAGCTGGCATGTGACCCCATGCAAATAATTTGTTCTTCTTCGCTTTAGTTCAAGCAGCCATAAATTCGACTAAGAAGCAAGACCTTTCTGAAAAGCACTAGCCTTTGACCTCAGCTTGCATGAGTAAATGCATCTCCAAAACCTCAGGCTGAACGATGCAGCAAATTCTTTTTTCAGTGATCTACCCCTAGAAACCATGCAGTTGCTCCCATAACTTTAATTCTCCAACATAATAGGGAATTATGATACATAAACATCGCACTATTTAACTATAGTACAAAGCTTATAGCCCATATTTTAGCACTTTTTCTTCATTCAGAAATTACAGTAAGCAAAGAGCACTACTGTAGGCTCGTATGCAAAGGCATCGCAACTCGCTTTATTTAAATAAATTTTTAAAAAGAGCAACTACCTATTCTTTACCATTGGGCTTCGGATCAACTTTCTTTCTATGTTTATATCAACCTGTAATGAAAATAATTCCTAACTGCCATCCAGGAGAACAAAAACCAAAAAAAGTCTCAATTTCATTGTAAGTCCATCCCTCCAGAACGTTCTAGGAGGTAGCTTAAGGTGCAATAACGAAGTAGCTAGGGCTGTTTAGTCTTGGGAGAGAAAGCTCAAGAGGGATTTTATCCATGTGTATATACTCCCATTAGAGAGAGAGAAGAAGACAGACCCAGACTCTTCTCAGTGGTGCCCAGTGACAGGATGAAATGCAACGGGCAGAAACTGAAAACCAGGAAATTCCGCTTAAAACTAAGAAGAAACTGTTTTATTGTGAGGGTGGTCAGGCAGGAAGAGGTTTCCAAGAGATGTTGTGGAGTCTCCATCCTTGGAAACATTCCAGACCCAGTTGGACGTGGTCCTAGTCAACCTGCTCAATGAGGAGGGTCTAGAGATCTCCTGAGGTCTCTCCTCCCCTCAACTGTCCCATGGTTCAACTCGTGAAGGGCCAGGCGACATGGTGAAGACAACGCTTGTATGCGTTAACCTGCAAAATCTGACACCTGAGCCACAGTTCTGACCTCATCATCACATTGCAAACTGTGATTCAAATGTGATCAGAGGATATGATGTACCCTTTTGTGAAGTATAACTTTGGCAGCTGTATCAAATGTTTGAGACTTAGAGGACAGTGACTGATCATCTCACTTTTACTTCCATTAGACCTTGTGGATGAAAGTGGAGAGAAAAGAACCTTAAATACACATCCTGCTCCCGTGAAAGCAAGCAAAGAAAAAAGGTGCAACTTAGCATGCAGGAGCTCAACTTAAGCAGAAAAAAAGCAGCAGCTACTGCTTTTCGGTCTTACAGAAGATGATTCAGACTCTTCCCATCACTACATAAGTACTTTTTCTACACAGGCAGTTACAGAGGGGTAACTGGAGCCCCTGAGGCTGGGAAGCAATGCCTTAGCTTTTAGCAAGGGATGGCCCCAGTTTCTTCAACTGCACCTCGTTTCAACTCAGGAGTTAGTATCACAACAAATAAGTTTTTAACTAATTTGAAAAAGCAGCAGCCGCACGGTGAACACACTCTCACCTAGCATCGCTCTAACAGAACTATTTTAGCAATATCAAGAACAAATTTTGCATAATGACTGCAATATGAGGTAATAACAAAACTACCTCACATTTGTGGTGAAAGCCTTAAGGACAATGACAAAGGCACCTATTAATAAGACATTCAGCAGCAGGGTACATCCAGCAGAGTTGGGCAAATACTGCAATCCATTCCCCTTGGATATTCATTTGAATTTTTACATTGGTTCCTTTTGACTGTTCACATCCCTTTTGTGCTCACTTTCCATGAACAGCAAATGAGCTTTAATAAGGAGAATAATCATGAAAAACACATTTTAAGCTTGAACATTTGCCAAACGAAAACGTCAAACTGCACAGCCAATGGTTAGCAGTACATATGTCATTTTATGACTTTTACACTAAATTCAAAATACTCACTGGTGGTCAGTTTTCACGCACTTGCAGTAAGGAAATACAAATAATATAATTACATAAAGAACTGGACAGCATAGGTTAAAGTATTACTGAATACAACTAGGTATACTTGAATTATTTGCTGGCTAAGACTTAGTTCTTGACAATAATTATGAGAGATAAATGTATTTTCAAATTTTGCATTTTTCACTTTGTAAACAATTAATTAAAAAAAAAAAACAGAGTAAACTGTCATTTACCCAGCCCTGCTACGCAATATGATTTGCCAACAGATAGATTAGTGACGGGTATAAAATCTTCATTCATAGCCTTTTAGTGAGAAAAAAAAAAAAGGCATCTAAGATGCACAGCTGCAGACCAGAAATATAATATGATATGTTTTCCTTTAGTTTCAATATACATTTCTGAGCTCTTAAGGAAAACCTCTTGTATTTCATGTGTAGAGCAAGTCGCAACAGCAGAGCTCCGCACAGGTCAACCCCATTTAATTTCTTATGATAGCTGCCTAAGAGGAGATTAATCAGCTTCACCCAGAAACTTCTCCCTGTGATTTTGAAAGCAGGGGTAAAAAAAGTCACCCTTGCAATTCTGTTTTCTACTTACTGTGGCATATAAATAAATAAACCTTAGAGCATCATCTTGTCAGCAGCACTGACCCCAAACTGGAGCTAGATATGCTATAGGGAGCACTCCCAATTTGGTAGTGGGTGGAAAAGATGACCTGTTAGGTCTTTCCATCTCTAACTGTGATTATCCTTTGAACAGGAGCTACTCCAGGAGTAGTACAGGAGTAGTACAGGAGCTACTCCAGGAGTAGTACAGGAGTAGTACAGGAGCTACTCCAGAGGCTGAGGCACCACCAAGCATCATCTAGGTGCAAAGGCTGCAGCTAAATCAAACGCATTTTGATGACAAAAAGATTGGTATGGTGGAGTCCTCCTTTGATCTATCTAAATTATTTTCATAATTTTTAGCATAAAGAAAATGAACATATTTTATGAAAGCAGAGATACTGGAATCCACCAAATTATTATCATCTACAAATAACCTAAAGCTCCTTGATCAGCTAAAGCTTAAAATTCTAACAATGTTAGTATAAAGGCTCTTTTCCTATAAATGGTTTTTGAGATCTCTTATCAGCAAATACAGTAAAAACCCGGGAATAATCAAAGTAAAGGTACAGAAAATAAGTGAAGCAATACAGCACAGAACTTGGCAATTCAGAGATGTAGTAAACTTTTGAACTGCATCCAAGGAGGAAAAGGGTGGTGGGAAGAAAATCAAATGTATATTATAGTAAAAATCAGGCCTTGTGGTAAATAAATTGCTTTTATGCTTCCAATAATTTTTAACATCATGTAGTTTCATTTTCCTGACATGCCTGAAGAGATCGGCAAGACTTTTTTTTTTTTTCCAGTATTACAGAACAGCATCAGTTTCTAGTTTATTTTGAGGAAAAAAAAAAAAACTGTCTAGTTATTTTATAAGCAACTCAAAGTGGTTTGTTCACAGAAGCCGGGAGGTTGAATTTTAGCCTGTTAGACACGGTAACGGAGCGAAAGTTGCCGTTTTAACCCAAAACCAATTAAATAGTGTCTCCCAGTGGTGATAACCGGTGTTGCAAACTTAAAAGTAGTGATGTTTTTTCACTAATTGAACCTAGGGAGAAAAATCGGGAGCCTAACAATGCACGGATACAAAATCATTTTCTTGTCACTAAAATAAGAAGAACATTAGCATGTTCTTTGTAATGCTATATAAAATATTTTTAAAGGATAAATGGGATAATCCAGGTATTTATAGGCCTGTCAGTCAAGGTGCAATCTGCAGCAAAATAACAGAAAGCCTAATTAATATGGGAGTCGACAAAAATAATTAAAAGAGGGTGATATAATTAATGCCAGTTGATACAGGAGTACAGGAAACAGACCTTGTTGAAATAACTTGATGTCTTTCTTTGATAAAACTATATTTTTGAGTAAAAGCAATATTGCCACTATAATAAGAATTCTGCCAGGAATTTAAACTTTTTGAAAACTGCCTGTTTGTCGGCATATACACAGCTTTTTCAAAAGCTGCAACTCAGCATGCCATATATTAAATTAACTAAGGAAAGTTTAACTAATAGGTCTTAATTACATGTCATTTTCAGATTTCTTACTAGGGTCATTGTGGAGATTTCTTCTGCGTATTGTTGGGACTGGCACACCAGGCAGAGGACAGACCACTGATCTAGACCACTTCATAAACTGGGTCCCAGAAAATAATGTGTATAGATAGAAATTAAGTTAAAATTGAAACTTCAAGCAACAAAGGATGTAAGCCATGCTTACACAGCAGGGAACCTGTCTGGGAAATAGTCTTGGGAATATTTGAAAATAGTTATAGATGAATAACTGAACCTAAGCCCTCAATGCTAATACGAAAACACAGAAGGAAAAAAAAAGTCTAATTCTAAGATGCATATAGAGGAAAACAAGAAGCAGGAAGATTTTTACAAAGTATCTGTTTCAGACCATGGCGCAGTTTTCAGTTCTAGTACACACAATGCCATTAGGATTTTAAGCAACGGCGTTTTCTTCAGAAATAAAACACAAAAAGATTAAAGGGTTGCAAAACATGAAAAATGAAGAGTTCGACCTAAGTTATCAAAGAAAAAGCAAAAGAGGTTATTATATGACACTGTAAAAGCAGAAGAGGGAAAGAAATGTGATGGGAGAGACCTTTCCAGTTTTACAAATACATCATGAGGCAAAAACCCAGTTAGCGAATTCAGACTGGAAAGGAAGTCAATTTTTTCCAACAACAAAAGTCCAGCTCCTTTAAGTAGAAAGAGATTTCCAGCAGGGAATATTGCTGACTACCAGAGTAATACAGAAGCACGTGCCACATCAGTTAAACTGAGCTTCAGTGCCAAGCTGGCCATTCTGACCTAATGGAACAAAATTCCTGGACCTTCAGCTGTGACATCACCACATACCTCATCACTCCTGCTGACAAATACAGGGAGTTTTGATATGCTTTCTCACAAATGAAGGCAAAGAATTCTGCTACGGAAAGGCAGCTACATCTCATGGATCCATGGATACTGATCTTGATTTTCTGTTCTTTTGTTCAGAAAATGCAAGCAGCTTCCCTTACCCTGCTGTGTAGCAGGAATCTCCAAAAAACACCAAGGATTGGCACCCAGAGTGCAACTGGGCAAGAACTGTGCGTTACACTTTTTTCATGAGTGCAGAGAACGGCGTATCAATCATGAGACCATCCTGGATGTGGGTACTGTTTTTACAATATCTGGCTTTTGCTGAGCCAGCAGTCCAGGAGGAGGAATCTCCAAGAGAAAAGACAGTATTTATTCAGTTTTGTAGGAGTTAGAAGCAGATGTCGAACTGCCAGTTGCTTCAAAATTGCTTTGAGAATGGAAGAACCAGCTTCAAAGATACACTATAAGATAATCAAATCTTGCATCCTCTACCTCAGTGATGGAGTTCTTGGAGAAAAACAAAACAAAACAAAACCACAAAACAAAACAAAAATAAGACCTTTTTCAAAAGGAAAGATATGATTTCTATAGATTGCATGACTGCATGGATGCCAGACTTTTAATGTTCTCCCTCTTCTTTGTGTTACTCCATCTTTTTTTATTCGGACAACCTGTATCAGACCTCATAGCTCACACCAGCTCATCTTTAGGCTGCTTACTGTAGAGTTGTTCATAAGCACAGCCCCTGACCAGAATAGAATTTGCTATATACATTTCTATTTATTTTTCTGCCACCATCTTAAACACAAACTCGGCTAACGAAGCCCAATTTAGCTCTGCAGCCGGCCTCACAGCAGGAGGGAGAAAGCGTGGTGTAACACCAGGCTTTACAAACCCGTGGAAGAAGTCCCTTTGCAGGAAGAAAACCCAACAGTCTCTTTGCCAGGGTCGAGGTGAGATGTATCAAAAGGTGGATCTGTGTAGTGCCAACTGGCACATACTGGTAAGCAGGTGAATTTTAAATGGTCAACAGTATAGCTATATTTGAACAGCCATTTTTGCTTTGTGCACCTTTGATTTCCACGTATAGATGTCTAATAACCTACATAATAAACTTTTACTTCTGCGTTCAAAATTAGTCTCTTAGGTCATACCATTTTCAGGCATTTGTCAGATGAGTCAGGCTTCAAGCTTGGGAAACTTGAGCCAAAAGCTGGTATTCTCCAACGACCTGAAACATTTCTTCGCCAAAATATTGAGCAACATCTATCAAAAGGTACTACATTGAAATTCTGTACTGCATCTCCTCACATGTTTTTCCAAGTAGGGAGACCTCCTGAGAGGCTCACTCCTCCCAACAAGGCAAGAATAAACATGTAATTGAATTGGAAAGAGATTTCTCTCACTTATTTAAAACAAAAGCTTCCCCAGCACTCACTGGTGTTATCCAAGGGAGCACTGTATGAAGTAAGGAATACACTGTGGAAAGAATAATTGTACCGCTTTTTTTCCTGTTCTACCATGTTCTGTTTCTCAAGCACTTAATGAAGGAGAACTGCATGAAGAAATGTATTTCTCATCATTCTGCAGCTGCGGTGCACTCTACCTTCATTAGAATCATAGAATGGTTTGGGTTGGAAGGGACCTCAAATATCATCCAGTTCCAACCTCCCTGCCATGGGCAGGGACACCTTCCACTACACCAGGTTGCTCAAAGCCCCATCCAACCTTCCTTGAACACTTCCAGGGATGGGGCATCTACAACTTCTCCGGGTAACCTGTTCCAGTGCCTCACCACCCTCAGAGGGATTCATTCTTCAGCCTTTAATGAGATCTTCTGATACTTAGAACATTTTTGCAGCTTTTATTTTAAAACAAGATGTTCTTGTTATCCTGTTAGTTTTGGCTCTCCTTGCACAAACTTCTTGCCATGTACAAAGCCAATTACAAGACGGGAATGAAAGTTTGTCTCTGATCTCACTGGGACAAACTCAGTTGTTAGATAAAGTGTAAAGAGTTCTCTTTGTCTTTTGTGACTCAACCTTTGACTTTTACTCATAAGAGGTTGCTCTCCAAGAGAGGCAGGAAGGGAGAGGGGGAAACTGTGAGAATTTTAAAAATTTTCTGACTAGGATATCGGAAGTAAGCATGCAGCTACAAAACAGTGCCAGCAATGCATGAACTTAGCCTGAAGGTCTTACATCTTTCTCTGTGATACAGTGGACAACTAAGAGCAGTGATCTCAGTCACTTTTATTTAATTAACCTTCATTTTACTGCAGCCATTGAATGACACTGAGCAAGCACACTCGTCTGTGTTCTTCACTGTGTCAGGAATTGGCATCCGTTACGTTCCAGACTGAATTAAATGTCTTTTCTCCCAAGTGTTGTTTTTCTTCCCCTTTCCATCACCACTGGTTATTGCATCTTTGTTCGTACTGAACAAGAGCTCCATCACTTTGGTCTCCATTTTCCCTTTCCTCTCACATCCTGCTTACATAATATGTCTAAAATCATCCTGACTATCAAAACCAAGTCTACACTTTGGTCGTCTCTCACTAAGTTATAACACCTCCTCCTCCTCATATGCTTGAGAACTTGGCTTCTGCAAATCAGTTTCTTGCAGATGGTACTTCCATTTACTGGCACCAATTGGTTACTTAGAAGTATTAGTCACTGGAGATACACATTTTATAAAACATGTGAAAAATAAGAAAGTAGAATAAACAGGAACATACAGTGACATACTGCCTTGGCTCCTTCCCAGTCTCTTTTCCTCATAAGGACAAATACTAGATAGTTTGCACCATGTATTTATGTTCAAGTGAGGTTATGATGTAGGCAATTAATTAGTATTGGGAAAGTATTCATGCTTTTTCAATAGTCAAAATAATCATCCTCAAAATGCCATATTTACAGCATCACAACCTTATTTACGGAGCACCGACTCAGACTCAGAAACAGTGCACTGGGCTCATGATCTTCCACTGCTTTTCTGTACGGTCTCAGGCAAGACTTGATCTTTGAGTGCCTTTACCTTCCCCTTGGTAAACGCCACGAACAAAATTGGTGCCTACTGCAAATGAGCTGACATGAGGGCTTGCCTACACTGCTCACCCTCCCCAGCCCCGTCCCTCACCTCAACTCCCCAGGTGCTGGCAGGTGATTACACAGAAACAGATGATCTGAGGAATGGACCTGGAACTTCTCCTGGAAGATGCCACGGAAGACCATGGAGGTTCAGACATATGCATTTATGCAGGACTACAACTCAGGCGCAGCAAGACAGCCTTGTTCTGTTCTTTTTCTTCCCTGGACCTTTTTAAATCTTCCAGTGCCTCCAACACCAACTGCCCTTGCAACAAGAAGCCTAAAAACAAACAGAAAAATCCCACATATATAGAATCATAGAATCACAGAATCACAGAATGGTTAGGGTTGGAAGGGACCTTAAAGATCATCTAGTTCCAACTCCCCTGCCATGGGCAGGGAAACCCTCCACTACACCAGGTTGCCCAAAGCCCCATCCAACCTGGCCTTGAACACTGCCAGGGATGGGGCAGCCACAGCTTCTCTGGGCAACCTGTTCCAGTGCCTCACCACCACCATATCTTCACCACCACCACCCCATCCTCGCACAAATGCTACCTAACAGAGCTTCACGGGTTCTTCCTATTTGCCTTCCCACGGACACCTCGGCCACTTTTCCAGCACTTTCTCCACCATCCCCCAAACCTCTCGTGTTTCCTTCACTTTCAAAGAACCTGTCCTCTCCGCTCGCCCAGCCGCACGAGCTGGGGCTGTCCCAGGGCTCAGCTACCTGCCCATGGCCGGGCTCCTCCTCAGCCCCAACTTGGCCCCGGCCCCTCAGAGTCTCAGCCGCCATCGCGGGTCCCTCAGCCGCTGCCTCAGTTTCCTCAGCGCGCTCCCGCCCGTCCCTTAGCGCTTCCCCTCCGCTGTGCCCCGATTCCCTCCGAGTTCCCGCCTCCCGCCGTTACCCAACAATAAAGGGGTGAAAGTTTTTGCGTAACAGTTTCATGAAGGGTTCAGTCGGCAGTGGGTGGTGCACACACACCTAAAGAAACTCACGAGATGTCCATCCTTGAAGCTGTCAGGAGGGATTAAAACGGAGACTCTTTATCCAGAACTGTCTGCCCTTGGAGGGAACATCCCAGAAACTGCATAAACTTTGTTCCCGCGTTTTTCTGAGCTGCGAACATGCAGTGACTTGGGGGAAAAGGGAATTCCGGCCGCGGGAGATGGCGACCACCGACTCACGGACCACCTGCTCTAAATACACCCCAGACCCAAAAGAAAGGGGCGGAGGCGGAAAAATGAGCATGCGAAGTCATTTCCATGTAAAGCGAGAGAAAATTAACCGATTGCTTAAGAATACGTAAATATGTTGTGAATTATGCATGACTGTAGCAGCGTAACTAATTTTCTGCCCAGAAGCCGGGTGTGCCCGCCAGGAGGAGACATCCCCGTGCACCCAGCGCTGCGATAAGGAATACCTGCTTCCTAAAACTCCAAAACGAGTTTGGGAAAGTTCC
This sequence comes from Tauraco erythrolophus, assembly GCF_009769465.1. Taxonomy (NCBI): domain Eukaryota; kingdom Metazoa; phylum Chordata; class Aves; order Musophagiformes; family Musophagidae; genus Tauraco; species Tauraco erythrolophus. Next base: position 2,640,124 of record NC_141478.1, on the reverse strand, counting down.
GTTTCCTTTTCAGGAATCACCGCCGGCCCCCAGCAGCGACCCCCCCGGCCGCCCTCACCCCCCCCCGCCGCCCCGCCGAGGCCCCGCCCCGCGCACGCGCCCTGGAGCCGCGGGCCTGGCGGCGGGGCCGCCGCTTGCCGCCATGCTCCGCACGGAGAGAGTGCTGCAGCTGCGGGGGCAGCAGGGCCGCGCCGTGCGCGTCGTGTGGGAGCACTACCTGCGCCCCGACGTGCCGTGCCGCAGCGCCCTGTGTGGCGCCGCCTGTCCTCGCGGTGAGGGGCGCTGGGGGCCGCGGGGCCGCGCTCCGGGGAGAGGAGCGGCGCCATCCGCGCTGCCGGGCCCGGGGGCCGCGCTGGAGCCCCGGGGGGGGGGGGGGGGTGTTGCCCCTCAGGCCCCGCAGGCCAGAAGTGGGTGCGAAGGGTGGTGGCCGCGCTGAGGTGATCCCTGCGGCCTGGGCGGGCGGGAGAGCGGCGGCGGGGAGGCCCGGCGGGAACCGGCGGCACCTCAGGCGGGTGCGGGGGGCAGCGAGCGGGACAAGCGGTGAATAAAGGGAAATAACGACGGGGGAGAGGTGGGGAGGAGGCGGGGGCCGGGCGGTGCGCGGGTGCCCCGTCCCGGACCGCTCCGCCGCTGTCCCGAGCGGGGTGTGGGCGGTGAGGAGCCGCGGCGTGTAAAGTCGTGGAAAAAGCAAATGGTAGAAAGTCGGGGATAGAGCAAAAGCGTTCCTGCAAAGCAAAAACTTTCAGGGAGAAACGAGGTGTTAGAGAAGGAAAGAAAAAGGAATCGAGAAGTTTGATCGCAACAGGGTTTAGCTGTGAGCGGTTTGCAGGCGGTGAGAAAAGGCTACAGGATTATGCAACTTTCACACTTGGCTTTTTAAAAATATTTTTAAAATGCGTTAATTTCTGCAGGATGGTGGGTTATAGCATGAATTAAATTCTCTACGTACCTGTGAAGTATTCTTACAGGGAGGCCAAGCCATTTTCTCGAAGCAATTGTAATTCTGCATCGGCAGTTATTTCTGTTAAGTAATTAAATGTAATTGCCTCTGTTATATCTGGCCATTTCAGACACGGGAAGACTGCCAGCCTCTATGATGTCTTGATTTGTTGTTTTTTTTACATACCGTGGTGCCATTATGTGCATCATAGATCATCATGTGACCTTTAGTTGCTATTTCAGGGAGGTTTTGTTGTTAAATAGCACAGTTTATTTGGTGCAAGAAACTGGCAAATAACTAACATAATGTCCAACCTGTTTAAATCTACGGAATTACTTGCTTACCTAAAAGAACAGGTTGAGAATTTGAACTAGTTTGTTGGGTTTTTTTCTTCTGACCTGTGATTGACATAGATGTCACTTTTGGTTTAGGTGCCTGTTGCAGCTGAGAGCAGAAGGCAGTGTAGTATATGACTGCTATCCAGGATGTCAGGACTAGTGATAGTTACAGCTCCCTGACGTATTGCATTTGGTGATGAATTCCTTAAGGATGAGTTACAGGCACATACCAGAAAAAGAGTCTCACCTCCCACCCCAAGCCTAACTTACCCTCTTCTGGGCCAAAATGTAAATTTTAGTCTAGAAATTGGTGCTGTAGGTGAGTATCAGAATATGTCCCTTTGTAATTATTCCAGGTAACTGAGAGGGGAACATTTGTTTTCATTCCTGACTCTACACAGTGTGCTGAGCAAACTTATTTCATGCACCGTGAGAGACTGCCTGCATAAATCACGTCTGCAGATACTTGCAATGGTGTGCTGTGCCTGCTTAGAAGTCATTCTGATCTAGATGTATAGGTTAGGCAAGGGTAGCTTAATATGGGCAGATTGCATAAATCTGCAAGTGACATTTCACTTTTAATGCTCTTCTGAATTATTAATAAATATTAGCTTTCTTACACGCATTCTGCCATCATCCATTATATACCTTCAGTGTGAGATGGAGCCGTGTTACTGTATGCAGAACTTCTGCCTACTGGAGTCACACTTCTAGTGATCACAGTTAATAGACAGGTGGTCCTGGGTCAGCTGCTAAGAAATACAGGAAAATAACCTGACTTGTTAAGATCTATATAATTTTATTGTGTATAATTTGCCTGCACTACGGAGAGTTCAGCAGTTCAGTGTTTGTAATATCGTAAGGGATAAACCCAGAAGTTTATTGGGTAATCTTTGAAATATCTAAAGCAATTAAACTCATTAATTTTGAGGTACGTTTTAAGATATTGTCTGTGATGGTTAATTATGGTAGTTTGATGGCATGTTCCTAAGGGATGGAGTCTCTTTAGGGAAAATTAGCAATGATGATTAATAGTTTAGATTCAAGAACATCTCTTTGCAGTAGCATAGCTTTTCTCCACGTATACCCTTATGTGTAGTCTTTTATGAAAGATACAGAAAAAGAGCCTGCTGTAAATGGATGGCGTTGGATAGAGAGATCTGTGGAAGCAGTGTAACAGAAGTTTTGAAAATTCCATGAAAAGGTTTTCTGTGGCAGATGTATAGTGTCTTTTTTCATATGGAAGCAGAGGAAAAAGGACTGTTACCTGCACTTGTTAAGTTACATCCTTTTCATAATGAAAGTGGATCTTTTCCACTCATTTGGATAGAATTTGCACTACATTTTGGCATTAGTGGGTGCGAAAGAGTTCTGTCACAAAAGAGATGGTACCACGGAATTGTACCATAGTAGTCATCATTTTGTTCGTCAGAAAAAGAGATGTGTGCCTTTGAGGATACACAGCTCTAATTTCCTGACATCTGAAAGTGTTTTTAAGAAACCACTATTGCAACTGAAAGTTTAAATGTTTAAACTCTGAATTATATTTTAGATGGCAAATTGTTATCTGATGATGTCACACATTATGTTGTCCCTGACTGCAAGGTTGTTCAAGATTACCTTGAGATTCTTGAGTTTCCGGAGCTGAAAGGTGTTATTTTCATGCAAACGGCATGTCAAGCTGTGCAGCATCAAAAAGGACGCAGGTAGTTATCCAATAATAACTTATTTTTGCATCGAAGTAAAGATACTAACTTTGTAAAATGTATACCTAAGCACAGTAACCCAAACTCAGCAAATATACTGGGCTTAATGTGGTTTTAGGTCTTTCAAGTACCTTAATAAAATTTTACAGAAGGGAAAGAACTGTGATCCTTTGTGATCCATAGGCATCAATGCCTGTCATAGTTGTCACTTGATAGAAGCAATATTAAACCTGTAGCATCATAAATTAATCAGAGGGCTTGTGACAGGAATTAAGGAGACTTTGCAGTAACGATATATCATGTGCCACAAGTCGATTATGGACATGATTTTGGTTTGCTGTGCTGAAGACTGAGCTCTTGTCTTTGGGGAGCAGTTAATGCTATTACATGGTACTTACCTTACCAGACATTAACTTATATATTGCCATAGCACGTCAGAGTGCAATTGACTGTCAAACTTTTCCTGTATTTCTAAAGCACGAATGCCTTTGAAGAGCCAGCTCTTATCCCAGAAGTGACAAAATAAGTTCCTGAACACTTACGATGTTTTATGGGACTTATTGGAAAACAAACGTGTGTAAGAATCAGAAGCATTAATAATGGAAATTAGAAAAGCTTGCTTACAGATGATTTTTTTAGGCTTTATTGTCAATGATGTAATGTAATGAAAGCATTTCTTTGTGCGTGACAGTAGTTCACTGTGAGTTTTTCAGCTGTGTTTTTATCTGGAGTTAAAACAGCATTATCTTTTTCATATTCCAGACAGTACAACAAGTTGCGAAATCTAGTAAAGGATGCCCGTCATGACTGTGTTGTGTTTGCTAATGAATTCCACCAGCATTCGTACTTGCCAAGGCAGAAGGGGGAATCCATGGAGAAATGGCAGACCAGGTTTGCTTTAACTGGTGTAGTACGACCCTGGATAACGCTGTGACGTTGTGTTTAGGAATGGTAGCAGGCATTGGATACATAAGAGCTCATACTCTTGCTCTGCTTAGCTCTGGAACAGTTCACAACAACTGAAAGTCTGGATTGTCCTTTTGTGATTCAGAAAGTGTCAACTTTGCTTTCTTAGGAAAACAGACAAAAAAGGTACTTAAATGCAATAATGCCGGAAAAAAAAGAGAAGCTGGATCGTTTTAAAGTTACACAGTCATTTTAAAGTTTTAGCATAATAAAAGATCACGCACAGCTTGTTGGACTGTTGGAAGCAGTGTTTGATAGCAAACACCATAGCACTGGCGTTCTGGCTGTTCCAACTTGCTTTTACAAACTTTAATTCAGAGGGACAATATGTTGTGTTGCAGCTAGGGCACATCATGTGGAGGTATTGGGGAGGAAACGTTTTCTTTTCCTATGTCCTCTTGGTGCTCACGTATGGCACATAAAAGTTTTTGCAGATACGAGGTTTATGTAGCTTTGGTGCATGTATCTCAAAAAATACGCATCTGAAACCAAAATCTTGTTTGTATAAAGCCTACAGATGTCTTGCAAGTAGCAAATGAGATGTGCTAGAAATCTTATTTCAAACTTTACTTTTCTAGGAGTATTTACAATGCAGCAGTCTGGTATTATAATCACTGCTTGGGTCAGATGCCAGTTGTTATGGTAACAGAAGATGAAGATGCTATCAGGCAGTACGGAAATGAAACAGAAGGAGTGTTTGTGATTTCCTTCAAGGTAACATGCCAGAAAAATAGAAGGTTTCCCTTAGCTGCATCAAAATGATGAAGCAAGTACATTAAAGCCCAATGTGTAGTGCAAATCATTTCAGAGTTTACATTTAAGAAAACTGCAATGCTAACTCATGTCCTCATTTATCAAAGAAAGCGAAGATGTCAGTCCTGGGAATGTCATAAAAAGTGGTGGCAATGAGCAAACCAGAGAACTGCATAGAAAAACAGCAACATTAAAGATAGAGGTCGTCTTTCTTAGGAGCCCTCTTCATTGTTTTCCTTATTTTTAAAGAATTTGGCATTGATAAACAATAATCAGGTACCTCAGCTAAATCTGTAGTGCAAGCAGTCCATAAACAGCTGTGGCCAAACATCCATCAGCATTGTTCTGCCACTTTACTTTAGCCTTGACTACTTAGGATAGAGTGAGGCACGAAAAGAAAATTCATTCTTCATGAAGCTGTTGATCTCTGATACTGTTTGTATTCAGTGGGACATGTGGATGGGAGGTTTGTGTTTAGCTGTGGAAGGATGTTGATTAAAAACGGGGCCAAACAGATTTACCTTAAAGCCATATAAAAATGAGGGTGCTTTTTTTTTTTTAATTGCTATAAGGCAATGGAAAATGGTCCAAATGCAGCATACAAAAATAGTATAAAAACTGTCAGAATAATACTGGGTGGCCAGTTTGATGATTCTGCTGTGGCAAAATACTCAAGGTATTATATTGCATAAGAAGTATATGTGTTGGTAGTAAAAGTTGTGAATCTAGACCAGGACGCTGTCTTAAGTCTCTTGTCTGTTCTGGGCTTTCCAAATGCAGCATTCTTAAAAGGACAGACATCTCTAAATACTTTCACGTTTTACATATGTGCATACAGAATTACTTGGATAACTTCTGGCCTGACTTAAAGGCTGCCCATGAGCTCTTTGGGTCTATACTTCAAGCTCGGCGTGAGCGGGAGAGTGAAAGCCAAGAAAACAATGGAAAAGAATATCCTGAGCACTTACCTGTGGAAATATTGGAGGCTGGGATCAAATCTGGAAGATATGTACAGGTAATTTGCTATGTAGAGAACACAGACACAACAATGCAGTCTTGTACTTGGTTGCTTTAGTTACCTGAATTAGACTGATTGGATAAAGAAATATAGTGGGAAGAGGGAAAGAAAACAAAAAAAAGCAAGAGTAAGAGGGGATATTTGCCCTACTTCATCTTGTGTACACATGTTTGTTTTTTTTTCTTTTGGAGAAGGAAGAATGAGAATTTGTTATTGAGGTTCTAAAATTTGCTATGGATTTTTCTTCAGGTTGATGTGTCGTATACCTGTAGATTGAGAAACTAGGTGTGATATGATGCAGCTGTATCTCATTCTTAAACATAAATAATGCTGCACAAGGGCAGCATTTCTTACTTCATTTGCACAGAGATCTCAGTGAAATTAATTTACAATTTTATGGCTGTTCGAGGCCTTAATATGGATTGTTTGTGGACAAGGGTCTTTCTCTTAAACATAATTTAAAGAATTAGAGGAAGTAATTTGTTCCTCTCTTGGCAGTTTCAGCAGCCAGGCAAGAATAGAATATGAGTAGAAAGGCTGAGTTTTTTGTTTCTTGTGGGAATAACTCCAGATTCCATATTAAGGCAGGCAGCAAAAGTAATCTTAACACCACCAGTGCTTTGAATAAAAGGACCTTTACCAGCTTACGATTAAATTAAGCTTTTAAAAGAATTTACCATTATTTTCCAGAAGTGAGTACTTAAGTTCTGTGTTATCAGAACTTTATCCCTTTACATGTACATTATCCCAGTCATGTTCAAAATACCCTACATCTCAATAGAAACTACTAATTTATCTAAAACTAATTGTAAAACAAAAAGCTACTTCAAAGTTGGCTGTTTAGAGGTGTGACTGTTTCATTCTGTTTCTCAGTTTGTTATTTTCTTTCAGGGTACGCTGAGTGTCAATAAGCACAGAGCACAACTGGAAGCTTTTGTTCGACTCCAGGGATTTGGCAGCAAAGAGACAGGTGAAAAGACAACGAGAGGATTTACTCCATCCCTCTTCGATGCTGTCTGTGCTGTTTACGTGAAGCTGTGTAGCTGTGTGTGTGTAGCTGCTCAGTTATTAAGCAAGATGAAAACTTGGGGTTTTTCATGGGCCAGAAAGGAGGCTGAAGATGAAGCCAGAGAGGGACCTCATGAGAAAGCAATACCCTTTGTGTCCTCCTTCCTCTTTCTTAGTACCTTCAGCCATATTTTGGACTCCTGTCCTGCTAACACGTTTCCGTAGACCTTTTCTGAAGTTGAGTACTGCTGCAAATTGTTATACCTGTGCTTTGCTCCAACTTCAGATGACCACTCATTTGACTGAAATAAGTGTTTGCATAGATGTTGGCAGGATTAGGAAGCTGGTCGTTGTGAGCACAGTAGGAAAAATGCCTTTTGGATCAGATTGGAACACCAGTATTGTCTTTCTGTTATCAGTTAGCAATAAATAGCTTTGAAGGAACAGCCCATTGTCCCAGCACAGATCGATTGTCCCAGCTTTCACTAATAAATGCTTTCAAATGTTCCTGTGACACATCCTCCAGTCAAACCAGTGTTTAATATACAAATCCTTTTTTTAAATCTTGTTTTATTCTGGAACCTTCCCCGATCCTTTGGCAATGGTTTCCACGATTTAACTGTGTTTTGTGTTTTTAAAGACACAAAACTTGTGTCTTTAAAAACACATGATTTAACTTGTGTTTTGTGTTTGCTGCCTTAGAATGATGAACTGATTGTAGCCAGTGCTACTTTTTAACCAAGGGTTCACTTACAGAATTGCCTAATACCTCCTTTAAAAAAAAGAAAAAAAAAGAGGTAAAGGTTTTCATTTTCTTGCAATATTAATTACTTGCCAATAGTCCTTTTTGGAAGAAATCATATTGCAAATGTCATTTTCTGTTATTTCAGCAGGACGCTGGCAGGAGTGGAGGGATTTGAATTTTTTAGCAATTTATAGTTCTGTTTCTTTTAAATTCAGAACTTCAAAGCGACATCCTTATTTATGGGGCCCGAGCTCGAAATCGCGCAATCCACGGCGATGTGGTGGCTGTTGAGGTTCTGCCTTTGCAAGAATGGAAAGGAAGGACCGTCGCCCTCTGTGAAAATGAGACCGAGGATAAAGCACCCGCAGACACCACTGGCGACCCTATGCCCACGGGTAAAGTCGATATGCTGGCCAGCATTTTGTTAAGATTCCCTCACTTCCTTGGTCCAAGCTGTGTTGTACTCTTCCTTATGTAGTCCCTTCCCTAGATTTCTGTGATTGTCTGCACCGTAGTAAGTTCCAAGCGCTTATCCCAAATTAAAGCATTCTAACGTATCCCAGCAGGAAGGCGCTAGATTTTTTCTATATGTGAAACACTTTTCTTTTTTTCTCTTTAATTTCTTTCGCAGAAATAGCTGAAATAGAATCATAGAACCATAGAATGGTTTGGGTTGGAAGGGACCTCAAAGATCATCCAGTTCCAACCCCCCTGCCACGGGCAGGGACACCCTCCACTACACCAGGTTGGTCAAAGCCTCATCCAACCTGGCCTTGAACAGTTCCAGGGATGGGGCAGCTACAACTTCTCTGGGCAACCGGAGAAATACGGTAGTTATCTTCTTAAAACACTAATTTTGGAATACTTTACTACCCAAATGCCTGCTGTTCCTCTTCACAAGAGGATGAACTACCTTTCCAATACAGACCAGTGTACCAGAGTGTGCACTCAAGTCTTCCACTATCACTGTTGATTATGCAGAAAGATAACAGCATCTTTTTAATTCCTTGATGACAAATAATGTTCAAGAGGAAAAATTTTTTTGTTAAGTGAAGAAGTATTTAGCTCCCATTACAGTGTGACATGCCTGTGTACCATGGGAACTTAGACTGTTACTTGAAAATATTACTCTGCAGGTGTAGCTACATCTTAAAAGTTTGCTGAGATCAGAATTAAAACTTTTTGGAGGTTAATTCTCTTCCTGCAAGAAAATGCTGTTTGATTTTGATCTTAAAATAAAAATATTTAAAATTTTTCCGTTTTTTTTACTAGAATTGGCCACATTTCAGTAGCAGTGGGAATCTCTGAATGATTTCTGTACTGTGTCAGTTGAAATCTATACAATGAAGTTAGTCTCCACATAAATAACAGCTCATGTAAATCTGTCTGCGCTGATGATAATTTATAACAAACTTGTATGGTTGTCTGCATGCCATATGGTGTTAGCAATTTTAATACAGATTTCTGGACACATTAGTTCGTGTTACAAAGCAGTGAATCTTCTGTACCTCCCACATACTTGCTGTCATGGTCCTGTTTAACTCTTTAATGTACAGCCAACACTGTTCCTTATTAAAAGGTAAAGTTGTTGGAATCATTCAGAAGAACTGGAGGGATTATGTGGTCACTTTCCCCTCGAAAGAAGAGAACCAGTCCCAGGGCAGAAACACTCAGAAAGTCCTTGTTACACCTTGGGACTTCCGAATTCCCAAAATCCGGATCAGTACCCAGCAAGCTGAAGCATTACAGGTAATTTGCCAGCAGTGTTTCTCTGTTCTGTGTTCCTACAAAATTGTGCGGGTGTTGGGTGCTCCGATGATGTTTTCCTTGGCGAAAAGATGGGTAAAACTATTTAATAAAGTCAAGTGTGTGGGAGTAGTTTGAGTTCTGCCTCGAAGGAGTATGTTCAGTTCCTGTCAGAACTGTGTCACCTTCAGGTACTAAAGCTTATTTGAGTTCTGAACTTGGGCCACAGCCCAGGTACCCTGGGCATTCATACACTGCTGGCTTTGTTTTTTTCTGGTAAATTACGGTTCATATTAGGGGTATAAATTGTAATAGCCCTTGTGGCTTTATTGGATCGACAACGATTTATAACTTTGATGGAAGCAGGAAGGAGAGCTTTTCGACAAATTGATAATGAATTATGATGATTAGCCTGCCATGGCTGTAGAAATAAGAAACGTGGTTTTGTTAGTCCCTGGCTGCTTTTACACTGTAATGGTAAGTACGTCTTCACAGCCAAGAAGTAAATCCCAGTTGTCTTTTCTGGTATAAGAATATTTGTATGCGTCTCGGTTTTGCTTTTATTTTTTACACTTTTAAGATAGAGATTTTCTATATAATGACCCCAAAAGGGTCTTTGATCAGGAAATAAATGTAATTCCCAGTATTTGTTGGGATGCTTCTCCTTGTCGGTTTCTTTTCCCTTTCTATAAAGCTTTTAGAGTTGCCAGTCTCTTTGGATAGCACTGTTTGCCCCTGAAGGAGTGTTTATATTGATTGCTTGTCAGGAGCAGATTGCTGTTCTAACACAATTGTCTTGCTGCAGGAGTATAGAGTTGTTGTGCGCATTGATTCTTGGGAATCAACTTCTCTGTATCCAAATGGGCACTTTGTGAGAGTTCTAGGAAGAATTGGAGATCTGGAGGGGGAAATTGCAGCTATTCTGGTGGAGAACAGCATCTGTGTTGCCCCTTTCTCAGAAATCCAGGTTAGTCTTTTTGATTAGATACATTATTTTCTGTCCATTTCCAGGGACTTGTTTCTCAAAGAGGGAGACCCTCTTAGAGCTGGATGTCATAGTTGCCAACAGGTCTTTGAAAGCTGGAAACTATTTGTAGATTATTTTTCTGGAATTACTTTTGGATCAGTGGTTCTACAGATACTGTGAATTTTCAAGTGAAGAGTGATTTTAAGGTAATCTTTTTTGCTATGAGGAGAAGATTACAAACTCTGAATTGTAATCTGAGGTAGACTTTTAAGATATTGTTGTCTTTTAATATGTGTTTATGATACTGATCCTAAAGGCCTGGTCCTACCGAAATCATTGTCTTAAATCTTTTTGTCTTGAACCAGGAGAGGAACCAGCTCTGACAGATCACTGTTTTGATGATACTGACAATTAACTGAAAGAAAAAGAATGTAAAAAAACAATATGCAGCCGTTATGATTGTCAGAGGTGCAATATCACCACAATAACATCAGTTGTTAATAATGTGTGTAGCATTTTTTTCAGTTCTGTTTCATACTTTCCGTAAAGTAACTGTAATAGACTTAGAAAATGCAAGGAAAGAAGAATTTCTCCAGGATGAACAAGTACACAAAACCAACTAATGGTGTAGAAAAGGAGAAGCTAATTATATCTAATCTGTTGGCTTCTTTTTGTAGAAAAGATACAAATGTCTGTTGATCAATAATTTTTTTGTACAGATGAGTGAAATGCCCGTAAGTTCTTCAAAGAATCCATGGAAAGTGAATCCAGAGGAGGAAGAAAAACGTCTGGACTTGAGAGATACGCACTTGATATTCAGCATTGACCCAAAAGGCTGCGAGGATGTGGATGACGCGCTCTCCGTTCGGACTCTGCCGAATGGGAACCTAGAGTTGGGTGTCCACATTGCAGATGTAACTCATTTTGTCGCAGCAAATTCTTACACTGATGTGGAGGCCAGAGCAAGGTAAATTATTTTCTAAAAATCAGAAAATTTATGGAGCTAAGCAGTGTGTGATACTGCTCTAAGGAAACACTGAGGAACATTGGAAGGAAGGAAACATTCTTTCTTTCCTTTTTCTTCCTTCCTTCCTTTTTCTTCCTTCCTTCCTTTTTCTTCCTTCCTTCCTTTTTCTTCCTTCCTTCCTTTTTCTTCCTTCCTTCCTTTTTCTTCCTTCCTTCCTTTTTCTTCCTTCCTTCCTTTTTCTTCCTTCCTTCCTTTTTCTTCCTTCCTTCCTTTTTCTTCCTTCCTTCCTTTTTCTTCCTTCCTTCCTTTTTCTTCCTTCCTTCCTTTTTCTTCCTTCCTTCCTTCCTGTCATGGAAACAGCTTATTAAAACTAGTCTATAACTAATAGTCTTCTGCTGCGGAACAAACTGCTTTCTGACCTACTACTTCACTCTTTCGCTATGAAATTGCTCTTTTCCACAAAGTTATATCATAAGTTTATCTTTCTAATCATTAGTGTTCGCTTTATAGTCTACTTTAACATTTGTGATTTGAAGTATTTACAAAGCACTTGTTTGCATTCCAAGGGTGATGAATCTTCACATAGAACATAGAACAGCCACAAAATGGAATTAAGTCTTACATGAATTTAATTCCAGAGGTATTTGGCAGGCTTACGTTTTAATATGCCAAATATTCTGTTCTTTTTTTTTCTTTTATTGCCACTGTTTTGAACATTAACTGCTGAAGCACTTTATGAAATGGGTTCTTTGGAGATGAAAAGAAATGTAAACTGTGTAGCCAGCAGAGGTGGTTGGTATGGCCATCAAATGACCTGTTCTTAGTTAAGTGTGTTCTGTACAGCACTAACTCTGGCCTTAATGGCAGCTGAAGATACTGAGGAAGGCAAAATTAGGCTTGTACTATGCAAATAGTTATTTCAGTAATTTTACTTCAGTATTGCACATAGCATGTTCTGTAAGAATAACCTTTTAAAACCATGCTGTGTGTCTTGTTTTGCTGAAGCTGTGGGAGAGACACACCGATGAGTCCTTGAGAGGAGAATAACAACTGCATTTTATTCCTCAGGGCAACAACTTACTATTTAGCGGATCGTCGCTACGACATGCTGCCCTCCGTCTTGAGTGCTGACATATGCTCTCTTCTTGGTGGGGTCGATAGGTAAGATTTTGTGCAGTAACTGCTGATGCACTTGCTCTTTGAATTATTTGTTACTCTTTGTAAACAAGGTAGTAGGGAGTCACAGCTGGAATACTGCGTTATTCATAGATTCATAGATTTCTAGGTTGGAAAAGACCTTAGAGATCATCGAGTCCAACCATCCCTAATCCCCATTAAACCATATCCTCAAGTAGATCATCCACCCTATTCTTAAACACATCCAGGGATGGGGACTCAACCACCTCCCTGGGCAGCCTATTCCAGTGGCTGACAACCCTTTCAGAGAAGAAATACTTCCTAACATCCAACCTGAATCTCCCCTGACTAAGCTTATGCCCATTTCCTCTTGTTCTATCACCCATCACTAATGTAAAGAGCCCTTCCCCTACCTCCCCACCATCTTTTCTCAAGTATTTATAGGCCGTAATCAGGTCTCCCCTCAGCCTCCTCTTTTCCAGGCTAAACAGCCCCAACTCCATATACGACTGTCTCCAGTAATGTTTACCCACACCTCAGCAATTTGCTTTGTATTTAAACAGCAACCTAAAGGTAAAGGCATCTTTGTTCTTCACTTGTTTTTTCACATGGGTTTCAGCCTGAAGTGCATGCACCCATGTGAATGGTCACGTTTTTCACTATGGTCCTATTCCTCAAACATGCCATTACCACATTTTATTACGATTTACAGGCTGGCATGAGGATACGCAGGGTGCAGATACGTTCATCGTGGATGCATCTGATTAACAAAATGAAAATGAATAAAAATAGCTATTATAACCTGCCTCAACAGGTGGACTGAAAATACTACTGGCATAGTTTATTAAAGTTGTGATACTCAAGACTGAAAGGCAAGTGCATTAATTAGTGGCATTGCTGAGCACTGGTTTGTTTCAAGAAGGAAAAGATGTTTCCAGCAAAAAAAAAAAAATAGAGTGAAACCTGTAAATTTGTAAGAGTTGGATGTGCTTGAAATGACAGTTTAGGTCAACCACGACTATTTATAGAATTGTGATCTTATCTTTAAGGTATGCTGTAAGTGTCTTGTGGGAACTAGAAAAAGAATCATACGAAGTGCTGCGAGTCTGCTACGCCAAAACCATCATTCGGTCTGCGTACAAGCTAGTTTACGAAGCAGCACAGGGATTATTGGATGGAGACCCAAGTGTTGTTGGTGACATCTTGGAACTGAAAAACTTGGATGAAAGAACGAGACAGAAGAAGTTGGCTGAACTGGCCTGGGCGATATCAAAACTCACCGATATAGCACGGCACGTTAGAGCTAAGCGGGACAGCTGTGGTGCTCTGGAACTAGAAGGGGTAGAAATCCGAGTGCAACTGGATGACAAAAATAACATCAATGATCTCATCCCCAAGCAGCCGCTGGAGGTGCACGAGACGGTGGCGGAATGTATGATTCTTGCCAACCACTGGGTGGCAAAAAAGATTTCAGAAAATTTTCCCCATCAGGCTTTGTTGCGCCAACACCCTCCACCACGACAGGAGTTTTTTACTGAGCTTCGAGAATGTGCCAGTGCCAAAGGTTTCTCAATAGACACACGGTATCTTTTATTACTTATCTTGAGCACTTTAATTAAAGTTAAGCAATTAACTGCTTGGCTAGGTTACTGTCACAAAGCATTGCAGTTTTCAGTGTCAATGTTAATAGACACCGCATAGCAATTCTTAAAAAAACCTTTACCATAACCTTTCTGTAAGCAGGAGATGAAGATCTAAACCAGAGAGGCTGCTGCGTTCTGCCAGCAGGACTGAAAATGGCACTGTCTGAATAATTTTAGACATATCCAAAAAGAATTTGTTCAGTCAGGATGTTGTGGATAAGCTCTGTAATAGCCTTGTTTGCACTGTGTTTCCTGTAATCATAGTCTAAGAGAGTGCTTGTTTAAATCACTTTAATTCTGTGCAATGTAGTCATTTTAAATGACTCAATTCAGATTTACTTTGTCAAGATACTACGAGGAGGCTGTGAGCCTTCATCACATTGGGAGGCATCATTTCTGGACATCAGAGAGGGCGAAGGGCATCAGTAGTGCCTCCTTGTACTGGGATGTCACCTTGTCCCATTTGTGCTCTCCTGCTCGGAACAGGTTTTGGACCAGCTCACTCTGTTTTGTGCTGCATAGAATGGGGTTTTGCTCCAGTCCTCCTTGGTTCTCCAGTTGCAGGAGACAGGCCTGGTGGTGAAAACTGCGTTTTTTTTCTAAACATTTTTCTAGAGCAGAGCTGTTACTAAACTGAGTTGAAAATTTTAATATCATTCTGCTTGTCATTCATATTTTTATAACTTAATTTTTATGTGCTTTTGTTTGCTATTTTAAACTATAAGCTATTACGATAAGGGATAGCATAGTTTTCTTCAGAATTAACACTTTTTTGACAGGTCTAACAAAGCCTTGGCTGAGTCTCTGGATAAAGCACACGACCCGTTGGATCCGATGGTCAATAAACTGTTGCGATCCATGGCCACTCAGGCAATGTCCAACGCGTTGTACTTCTCAACCGGCTCTTGTCCTGAGGAGGAGTTTCACCATTATGGTATCTTGTCACTTGATTTTTTTACGCTCTTCTCGTTACTATTTCCCAACTGGTGAGGGGGAGGCGGTCGATCGCTTTGCGGCTTATCACTGCTTTTTTATTTGTAGGACTTGCCTTAGAGAAGTACACTCATTTCACTTCTCCAATTAGAAGATACGCCGACATCGTTGTCCACAGACTCTTGATGGCAGCGACTCTGAAGGAAGCTAAAGGAGATGCTAAGGATTTATTCAGTAACAAGGATCTTGAGGAGTTGTGCAGACACATTAACAGCAGAAACCGGGTAAGATGGTCATTGTACGAGTCTCCATATGTTTGTGTGCTGCCTAATGGAATGGGATCCCAGTCCTGACTGCGGCTTTTTGGTACTACGATGACGTAGTATCGCTCATTTTTATTTATAATGCTTTGGGTTTTTTTCATTTAAATACCAGTTTTCTTCTGAGAGTGGCAGTAACAGGGGAAGTATGAAGTCACTTTAAGATTTCCTTTTAGATGTAATTTTTCTAGGGGATAGGTAAGGGAGTAAGTAATGGGGAAAAGAAGCTATGGAAATCAAAGCCAAAGAAGCTTGTTGAAATATTTATTTAGGTTGTTTTGTCTTCTCTTTTTGTGGGGGGTGCCTGCAGGCAGCCCAGCGTGCTCAGAAACAGTCTACTGAACTCTTCCAGTGCATGTACTTCAAAGACAAAACCCCAGAAACAGACGAGCGCTGCATAGCAGATGGTGTTATTTACTCGATTCGGACAAACGGTGTGCTCGTTTTTGTACCAAGGTGAGTCGATGAGAGCTGGGACTGAGCTTAAAACCAAGACATCACAAAAATGCAGTGAGGACAGCTCTGGTCCTTGAGAAAGGAAGTGTTTGCAGGGTGGCCTGGTGTTGACTGGCGACTGTATTTCAGATTTTTGTTGTCAATCGTAAGCGGTGCTTTTCTGTGCATTGACTCTGAAAAGGAGTTCCCGTGAGGAAACAGTAAGACTCTACTGCACAGTATGTACTTATTTCAAAACATTAAAAGGCCTTTTTTTTTTTTTCCCAAGCAGCTGCTAGGGCAGAACAATGACTGGAATATTTCCACCCTTCCCCCACCCCCCGTTTTTAAATTTATTTTAAAAACAATAGAAAGTGATTTTCCACATCAGAAACCATGCATTCCTCAGATTACTCTTTCCTTCACTACAGAGGGAGGTTTATGCAGGCTCGGAGCACCTTTTGCACAGCTGCCCCTCATAGGCAGCAGGGAAGCAGAGAAGAAATGTTCATATGGTGCTGCTTGTGGCAGTTCTGCTCTAAGTGCCTGTATCTCAGCTCAGCCTCTGATTTGTGCTCGTAGAAAGCAGCTCGGCATGAAGCTACATTACATTTTACTTTCTGAGCTTTTAAATCTGTAATTTAAAGTGTACTAAATGTGTTCTGCTTAGGTTATAAATTCACTAGTGAATGATGTGAGAAGGAAGTGGTCACCATAGAACTGGAGAGCACTGCTTCCCATAGGACTTGGCCAGCTCTTCAAGCTGGGGGGAAGGAGAACCACCTTTCCTCTCCCTTACTGGCTCTGGATATTTAGGATTAGTTAATGATCCTTGTGTTTGTGCATTACTAGGAGCAACACTGGCCACCTGGCTAGCTAACAGGTACAAGAAATGTAGGCATAAGAACTCTCCTTCAAAAAAAAAAAAGAAAAAAAAAAGGCAAAAAACTTTCCACAGGGATGTTAGGTAAAGCAAAGCATTACACAAATACCCGGGACCCCAGGAATACAGCCAGGGGCTGCCTGATCCTGGCCACAGACTGAGCTTGGATAGAAACCAGCATGATGCAGGCCTGTCAGCTCCAGCATTCCAGACGGCTTGGCTGGGGTGCATGCCTGAAGAGCCAGGACCTACCTGACCAAGAAAGGCTTCCCTCTGGAGAACCCTGTGCAAATGTGCTGCTGGTCTTGAAGTTTAAACTCGTGTGTTTTTTTTTTTAATGGAGAACTGTTTCCTCACTGTGCTGTCTGGAATAACCTGTAATGCTGCTCTTCCATCATCTGGCCATTCCAGGCTCCACCCAAAATCACTGACTGTGTTTTACTTTTGCTTTCCTGCTTTCAAAACACTTCAGTCCCTGTCGTCATGCTGTTTCTGTGTACTGTAGGGTTTTCTTTGACAACGCACATCAGTGTCCCTGAAGCAGGATTGTCAGGCTACTGCGTTTGCCCCTTTGTTGCTTTTATGTAACCCTAGCTAGCCTTCTGTTGGCTTCAAAATCAACAGAAAAGTGTTAGAACAACTTCTCTCTGCTCATGTGCTTTTTCTGTAGATACGGACTCAAAGGTGCTGCCTATGTGAAAAACAAAGAAGGCTTAGTCATCTCTTGTCACGGTGATAGCAGCTGCCAGTGGAAGCCTGGATCACTTCATCGCTCTCAGAACAAAATTACTTCCACCACAACTACTGGAGAAACAGTTACATTAAGCCTTTTCGATCATATTACAGTGAGTATTTAATCTGAAGGAAGTAAAACGAAGTAGCACCATCAGAAATAAAATATTTTTTCTATTGTTTTTAAGGTGAAAATACTCGTGCAGACTTCCCGCTGCCACGCCGACACGATCAAGCTTGAAATAATCAGGAACGCGCCATACCAGACTCCAGGCACAGAGGTTTCCCAGCAGAATTTTCACGTGGTGAAATCTGACTTGGTCAAAGAAGTCAGTCAGTCTGCAGAAGCAGCCCAGCGTGCCCAAGAAAAAGCACAAGTTGAAGTAATTGATGAAGACTATGAGGAGTACTGCCAGACCAAGGGAGCCAGCCTGTACCAGCTGCTGGAGGAGATCAGGGACTTGGCTCTGTTAGATGTTTCAGCTGACGTTAGAACTGAACTGTAACCTTGCAGCATCTGCTGGTGATATTCTGGTCCTACTCACTTTGTAGGATTGGGTTTGGATTTTTTATAAGCAGTTTATTTAAATATTCAAGAGTCATTTTAATAAGAAACGAAATGTCTATTTTAAATAAGAATTATTTTTACCTGATTATGAACATGTATGAGGTTTTTAAAAGATTTTATACATGATAAATCTCACCTTCCAGACTAAAGTCAGTGGTGAATTCTTTTAACTATTGCTTGAAAAGTTAATTTATAGACAACATGAGAAACTGAAGCGTATATATACTTAAAACTGAAGTTATTTCCTACAGCTGTTGGCCATCTTCCACTATACTGTAGTTGAGTTTAACTCACAACTGCAAGGATACAAAAAGCAAACTCCGTCACGCTTACCTAGAATACAGAATTTTGTTCACTGAAATACCCCAGGTGCACATCTGGGATTAAAAAACCCCACCTCTGTTGACATGAACTTATTTCATCTGCTCTAAGTGCTGCTCTCGTCTTAATTCAGTTCCTGTTGCAAACAACAGTCTCCTCTGTGCTATCAGAGAGGGCACTCAGGGCTTCCCCCTTACGGTGATTCCTGTCTGTTCCACAAAAGGGAAAAGCTGTTGCGCAAGAAGGAAAAACGAGACGGTAAGAAGAGGATGAAACAGCTTCAAGGCAGACAACAAAGTCAGCCAAAGGAACATCACTGATTTGGTCAAAGCCAAAGCATCTTCCCCTCAGGGACGTACTTGTCTGTGCAGAGATGCTCAAGTAGCACAAGGGCTGGGGAAGTCTGGAGGTGCCTGGAGTTGTAACAGCCACATACAAGAAGTTCAGGTTTGACTTTGAAAATTTAATAGTTTCCATTGTATAACAACAAGATACAGGTACTCGATAAGCAAGTTTAAAAAATCCAGGATGCCTGTTCAGACATAGCACTACCCGTTATTATATATACCCTCTTTAAAAAAAAACAGCAACTTTAATAGAAGCTTCAGCTGTCCATATCCCAGTTAATTCAGTTTGACCTCAACTTGTAAACAAAATTCAAAGTAGGTTGAAAAACTCAAAACATTTCCTCAGGAATGTTGGGGGAGGTGGAAAAGATGTCTCGAATGCAGATGAAGAACTTTGTTCTGTTTTCCAGTGTAGTGCAACTCCACAGTTGCTCATCTGCAGTTTCCAGAGAAGAGTTCTGTCCAACAATACAGATGTCGTAGTGAAAACTTCCATGAAGCTTCTGGAGTCAGAGCGCTGGGAGCCAGCAACGTTTCAATCTAGTGATGGAACTTTAAACAGTGAGGCCTTTCTGTTAAGAAAGCCAGTCCAAAGTACTGGGAACAGTTACTGCTTTTCACTGGCGTGTTCTGATTCTGTATCTCCAGCTTCAGCTTCTACAACAGCCACCTCGGTTGTGGTAACCTGAGTGTCTTCGATAAGGTGAGCAGGATCCTGAGCGACTGAGGTATTAAACTCTTCTGAGTAAGAAGCAGAGAGCTCTGTTGGGGAAAAAAAAATAAACAACCTAAACCCAATTTCCTACCATGACAAAACACTGTTGCTGTGTGTCAAACTGCAGCTTCTGTTACCAGAATCACAGCCTGCAGGAAAGCCACCTCCAGAGATGACCAGCAAGCTGAGCTCCGTTTCATCAAAAGACAAAGCTATCACAACTTGGCATGACAATCAGGGAGAGCAGTTCTGACTTAGCTTTGGAGCTACAGAAACACAGTTTAAATGTGAGAGTTAAACATCTTGCTACTTATTGGAAAAGCAGTGGCTGCCGTTTCCTTTAACGGACTGGGCAGCCCAGTTGTCCAAGCCCCTCGGGGTACTGACCCTGGCACCAACTCTGAAGGTACAAGGTGATTACCGTGGTGCTGTGCCTGGCTGTCACACCGCATCTTCGCTTGCCGGCGCTCCAGGGCCAACTGCCGGTTCTTCCTGATGCGCTCTCGTTGCTCTTCTGTGAGAGATGCACCGGGCAGAGAACCGAGTTCCTCGGCATTTCCCGAGCAGGAACGCGCATCGTCAGTGGCTGTGTCCAGTCCGTTGCTTTCTCCTCCACCATCTGGTTAAAAATGAGGAGGTGGGAGGGGGAAAAGGGGCAGAAAGGAACTTCAGACCCAGAGAGATCTACTGCTAAACATCTGTCAAGAGAACATTTTAAAGTATTTCTATGTTCCACGTTTTAAAGTCGTACTGACAGCTGAGGATCATTCCGTAATTTAGTTTTAATGGGCAATTTTCTGCCTAGGTCCACATGCTTGATATTCAAAGACTCCAACAAATGCTTCTCCGAGATCAGGAACACACACCAACAACAAATGCCTGAATTTAGAATCACAGGGTGATTTGGGTTGGAAGGGACCTCAGAGATGCTCACAGCTCTGTGTACAATGTTAGCAATCATGAGCTGTGCCTGAAGGTGAAAAAGACAGTAAATCCAGGCAATCCTTACGGAAAGGCCAGAAAATTTTTGTCCCACCTCTACTAATATGACACTCCTTTGGGAAGCTGCAGGACTAGTTCTGGGAATGAGACAGAGGTTCAAACACAGACACTGAATAGTCAGTTTTGAATTCACTATTATGGAGTATTTACTCATTTGGCAACAATAAAACATGCAAAATGGAGGCAGTCCGACCCCGTTAGACAAACCTCACCCACCAACAGAGCAGCAGAGCACTCTTTCCAGAGTGCCTAAGGCCAAGTATGCGTGTGCCTCTGCACCACTTTAAGCCTGTGGATAGAGAAGCCAGCTGACAACAAGGTTTTGGTTTTTAATGCACCACCCTAGCTTGAGTTTTGATTTCTGAGCTGCAAGACAACCTGCTCAAGCTTTTCAGCCGAAGACTGACCGGCTGTAGCAGCATGCTTGCTAACACAGTTCAAGAGCAGATCAGCACCATATTTCAACACAAATGTACGGAACCATCGCACAGTAAAATCTGATAACTCGACAGACACTGTCGGCAGGAACCATTTGCTTTGCTGTTTGTGGCTGCTTACGGCTGCAATCCATTTCTAGCAAATGCAGCCACCAGTGAAGACAGCCACATGCCACCAACTGCCCCAAGGCCATCCCCACTGGCGAGACAAGGTGTTATCACCAGTTAACTCATCCACCAGAACACTGGCTTGTCTGGAGGCTGAGGTTCCCCTGAAGACAAACTGGACAATGGGTAGATAATTGTTTCAAGAGTGAACAGTGAAAGTGCCAACACCTACAAAAGACCTTAGGAATGACTAATACATTCTCTCATTTCTGCTAATAAAGTTTCTTTCAAACTATCTTTTTTTCCTAGTCTAAAAACATCCTCTGATTGGAATAAAGTCTTGAATTATCTTCTTGTTAAGTGGCTGGATTTTGATACTGGAAGAAGAGATTCTCAATAGTAGCTGTAACTGTGCCCACGCTGTTAATAAGCACTTTCCCTACAAAGGACACTGCACCCTGACTGCCCTGTAACACCTGGTAGCACAAACACTATAATGAGTCTTTGATTTCTGCATTAATAAGATCCAAGAGCTCTTCAGACTGCAGACTCCTACGAGTACAACACAAACCAGTATGTTCACATAATAATTGCAGTTTGGGTTTTTTTTTGAATAATATTTCTAACAATGCTGGTAATAATACCCGTTTCCTATTTCCTTCAGTATACTATGCACTTTCATTTATTTATATATATATGTGTAGCATTTTAGGCTGAGTACCAGCTCAGTGTTGTAATCATAAGTCTCACAGAAGCCTGGTTTTAAAAGAGGACCGCTCAACAATTTCTTCTACATTAGAAAAATGTATCATGATCATTAATTTCTAGTCAGTAGGAGGGGAAGGAGAGAGATTTTAAGCACCAAAGACTGAACAAACAGCATAATGAGCACACCTTCGTTGCTTGCGAAGTCTTCATGTAGTATGGGAAGATCAAGCCTAATCCGCTTCAGGCAGGTCTGCAAATGAGAGATGAAAACACTGGTTATTTCACCTGTAACAAAATCTTTTGTGCAACATTGCTGTGTTTTTAATACTACTCCAAATTTCTCTCTACACTTTATTACTCTGAGAAAAAGATTTCTTTCACTATATGCCTGTTTGACCCACAACTTTTAATGCTGTGGATTGTTTTCCTAGTCTGTCATCTATCACCCAGCCAGACGAAGCAGCATTCTTCCGAAGTCTTCTTTTGCAGGTTGAAACGTTGAAAAAACAAACAAACAAAACCCCAACACCCAACCAGTTCCAGCACTCTTAAGCAAATTTCTTTAACATTAAAGATGTCCTGAAAAAGTTGAAACCAATTCTCTGAAGTACTTCAAATACTGGAAAGAGTGTTTTTGAAAAAGAGATAAATTAATTTAAATAACATTACACTCCTTAGGACCACGCACAACTTAAATCTTTCTTTTGTTGCATAATTGCTCACCTAACCCTACCTCTTACACTATTCACTACTGCACGAAGAGAAACTGACAGGAACAATACGTACCTGAACTTCCTTTTTGTTTCCCAAAGACTCGACTCTGTCAATAAAATCCTCAAACTGCAATTTTGGAAATAGTCTATGAGCCCAGTGTTCCATGTGTCGTATGAGTGTCTTCAGGTCTTCTGCCTAGGGCGTAAAACAAGACACTCAGCTAGTAAAAGTTGACTAAGTCAACAGACTACAGAGTGAAACATCACAGTAACATTTCTGAAAACATTAAGCATCTGCAGCTTGAAAGTCTCTTGAAAATTTCAGTAACAGGAATGAATGGGTAGCCCTTCCTCCCACAATCACGTCTGCAAGTGCAATTTCATGCTATCAGAAGGACAGAGATTCAAGTTCAGGAAAAGCATTTGCACATACTGTAAACATCTGAGAGGCTTCTGAGAAGTCGCCCTTAAGAAATCTAGGTCTGAACCCAGACTGGAAAAAAGTCCATGGGGCACAGCTGGCATTTATTCTGATGTTCAGAACACACAGAAAAATGTACATCTGAATAACCTGACCTAGTAAAGGCTTTTGCTCAGCTGAGCAGTATTGCCTACTTCTTCAGTTACAACTGCCTCCAGTTGTGAAGAGAAAATTTACACCCTGCATGTTCTCTGCATCCTTGCAAGCGTGCCAGCAGCCTCATGATATTTAAAGAAAAATAAGCTTTGTATGTTCAGGTGTATCCAAGACAAGGAGACAGTTTGTAGAGACAATTCTGCCTTCTCTGTGCTGAAGCGGTATGTCACACTTTTTTCAATATTAAAAACTTTTGGATAGAGGTGTCACAAAAGCCAGGAGATTTTCCCTAACAGAGGAGACTGATCATGAAATGAAAGGTAAAGGCATTCCAGATGTAGCAGGCAGTCTTATAAGCCAGTTTCAGTTTCAAAAAACCCTTTCAATGGACAATACAAAGAGTCACAGACATGATATTCTAGTTTTGAAGTAGAGGAAAACCGTTTTTAAGATTAAAATGTGAATTTTGCCAAAACATTTGTTTGTTTTTTCAAATTTGCAACTACAAATCCCATCAGAGTGCGTTCAAATACTGTTAGAAAGCTGGCTAACCAGAGTGTAATATCAATTTTCACCATATCAGATGGCATCAATCTATCAAGTCCAGATTAATCTCTCAGGAAAACAGTATGTCTTACCTCATGCCCCTTACCCTTGAACTTTACGTTGTCAAACATGTGCCTCAGGGCTGGAAGGCCTCTTTCTGAAATTAACCTGTTAATATGAAATGGGTGAAGTTATTTGAAACTCATACTTTCTAATTTAAAAACAAAAACCAAACAAACGAAAAACCAGTCACACTCCTCTAAATAGCCTAAAGCTACAGAACTCTTTTTGAAATATGTACAGAATTAGAAGTCATTAAGAAAACGCACAAAATAAAAGTCTTGAGTCTTACAACAATCTTTATCCTTTTTTTTTAAATTCCCCATACATATATTCCTAGTCCAAAGAGCTTTTTCATTTTGACTACATAGAAAGAAAATTGAATGGTCAGTTCTTGTATTTATATTGGCCAAGTAAAACTAGTTAGACACAAGGGTACTCACCTGTGGCACCACTGACTAACTTCATCAGTACATTTAAAACAGAATAAACTGAAAGCTCAGATTCTTTCCATTGCTTATAAAGAACCCACATCAGTTTAAGTGATAACAGCAAAGAAAATATTAAAATCCTTCAGGCTTACACAGAATTTATCCAGCTTGTACGTAAGTCAGCTGTAAGTGTACTTTAAGTAGTGCCTTACGGTCACCACTACATTGAGTTTTTATTTTGAAGCACACTTTATTTAATTTAAGAAATCTACAGTACTATGTTTAAAGCAAGATACAGAAGACGCAGCTGGAAGAGTCCTATGTCTGAATATTAAGTATCTCTTAAATTATTAGTCACGTACTAAGTCCCAAAGAGCCTTCAGGAAAGTTGTAGGCTAGCAATAGCATTACACAGGTGAGAAAGGAATAAAAAGTTTGAGATATGACAAGCAAGAGGCACTTTCATCTCCAAAACCCTTCAGCTTTGACTTTGCTACGACCAAGCAGGGATCACGGTAACCTCAACCATTCCCCCACAGACACATACCAAATTCATAACAGAATGAAATATTCTGTAAAAAAATTACCTGTGGGCATCTAGTTTAGGCATTGGTCTTTTCACTGCTTTCCGTGTAGCTACGGCAGAATCCTTTGTTTGTGACTGCTGGTTTCCATCTGGTTCCAATACAGAAAGTAACATTAAGTATATAATCCAAATGACATCAACTGGAATTAAATTAATGTAAATTTTAAGTTTCTATCCTGTCAAAAGGCAACATCACAAGTATTCCACTGCAGGTATCGTATTCCAAACAAATGTCTGCATGTGTCACCTTGCTTCTCCCACAAGACAGATTGGAAATAAATCCATCTCTTCAAAATATATGGAGGAATCAACTTTTCTAGCACAGTAGCTTCCTTGAAAGGGACATTTCCTAATTTTAGAACTTTTATACGGTATTTCTGATAAGAAATGTACTGAGAGTAAATGTTGCTTCTAAAACTTGAGAAATTCAAATTATCAATAAACATAATTTGATAGGTGTATTCCAAAATTTCCACTGATAGATCTGAAAGACAGACCTAAAACACCAGCACCGCCTTCAATAAATAGAGGAAGACATGATGTGTGACCACAATCCATGTGTTTTTTAAGAACCAAAGTCCATATACTTTTTGATTAGGGCCAGTATGTATTATTTATTTGACTGCACCAGATAAGGCACCACTGCCCATCCCATCTCAGAGCTGGCAATTAGTTATCATACTGATTTCTTGCTTTACTTTTTGTTACTTTGAACATCAGAGATTCAGAAGCTGCCCTTTTCATATATCAAGGAATTAAGTCTAGCCAAAATTCTACTTCCTAGTAAACAGACACAGCAGGGATCAAGGAAAAGATGTTTAACATTACTTCTACTTGAATTTGCCTACAAACAATAGCTACAATAACATCTTTATACTGCTGATTAACTTATTCAGTACAGTAGATTGCAGTAAGATCTTTTCAAATGCAGACAATTAAGTTCTATTGCCTTGAAGTGTCTTGGATTTTCCCTAGGTCACACAGTCTACAAATTCTACCAACAACTCCTTGGAATAGTACATTCAACACTCTCACCTTTTCTGAAATCCAAGTCATAAGGGGTAACTACAGACCAGTGCTGTATAATTACCTTTACTGATGTTTTGTCAGAAGAGCTAGAATCTTGTAAAGATTCATTTGTGTGCATATTTTCATGGAAACTACAAAAATAAACTTTTCCCATAAACTCAGAAACACAGAATCAATAACAATTCAAATTCACAAATTGCTTTCTCACCTACGCAAGACTATTTTTACACAGAAAACTCAATGTAGTGAGTACAACACAAATAACACTGATTTCACAGCATTTCACTGTCTTCACTGCAAAATGGGACCTTCAGGGGTCACAGGTGCTCACCTCCATTAGCTTGAGCCCATTCATCGTCTCTTTTTCCTGGAGAGGCAGGTGGTGGAAGAGGAGGGAACGTTTCGTCTTCTGTATTCTCATAATCAGGAAGATTAAACAAGTTGTTCTCTAAAGGATCTATCATTGTCACAGATAAACTTTTTTTCCTCCCTGCAGGAAATACCAGAAGCATTAAAGAGAAACAGCAAGAAGGAAAAGTCTACAGCTTGTCCCGAAAAAGATCTGTGATGTTTCGGCTCACCAAAGCTACTTGGGAGCGGCGGGTACGGGTCAGGGGATACACCAAAAGCAATGGATTTCTGACCAAAGCACCTAGCAAGTGCATCCTCGCTAACCAAAGCCCGCGGGGAGCGGAGTGACAATTCCCCGGATTCCCAGCTTACCCGCTCGGGAACGCGGTCTGGAGGAGGATTCTCCTGTCCCGGCTCCTTCAGCAAAGTCCGTTCCAGAGACTTCAGCTCAGCGCGACCGGGGCTAGGGCGGCCCGGGCTCGGCACGGCTGCGCTCCCAGGGCTCCGGGAACAGCTCTTTTTTACGGGAAAAGCTCTTTTTTACGGGAAAGTCGTTCCCCAGGCGGTTTCAGTAAAGAGCGGACACTCCGAGCGACTCCTCTACGCTGCCCTTGCGGATGGGAGCTCCCGACCTCCGGGCTGCGGAACTCACGGCGCCGGGGGCGGAGGGAGCCGAGAGCGGGCAGCGCAGGAGCTCGCTGCGGTGTCCAGGCTACAACGTGCCGGGCGCCGCGGAGGCCCCGCTCCCCTCACAGCGCCAGCGCGGCCCCGGGGCGTCCCGGCACCGCACGGGGCCTCTCCCCCTCCTGCCGGCGGGAAGTGAGGAGGGCTCCGAGCCCGCCGTCTCTCGGGGAGCGGGTCCGCGCACACCCGGACGAGCAGCGCCCCGGACCCCCAGCGCCCGCTCAGCGCCGGCCCCGGGCGGGCAGCGCGCGGGAAGGCGCCGCGAGAAGCCGAGGTCTCGCGAGCTCCCGGACGGCTCGGCTGCGGCTCCGCGCCAGAGCGCATGCGCGGCGCGGAGCCTTTTGGCGCCAAAAGCTGCTGGGCGGAGTGAGACTGCTGAGGCGTTCGGCGGGGGCCGAGGCGTTCGCGTCCTTCAGCACCCTCCGGGCGAGCGGTAGTGTCGCCTCTTCAGGCGAAAGTTGCCGAGATCGGGAGTTCTGTTCAAACCATGTAAGGTTGTAAGGCCCCGCGATGAATCGGCCCTAAAATGAGATTTAATATCGTGTGGGTTGAGCCATTTCTCACTTCCCCACCTCTGAGGAAAGGACAGGGTTTTCTCTGCACAGGTGCCAGTTACAGCCTTCTGGTGATGCAAGACTAAACAGCTTGCAGTTGTCCAGGCTGTAATAAATACACCAAAACCTGTGAGATTTGGCGGCTCTGTGCATGAAATGCTCTTTAAGGACTCTGAGTGAAGGCTCCAGGAACAAGAGGCTCCAGGAATGAGAGGAGAGGCTCCGGGTTATGGTTTCTAGTGCTGCTGCATGTGAAAAATCCTGATTTGTATTTTTACAGGTCAGTCCATGGAAGTGTATCTGACTTAAATGATAGACTCTTCGTTTAAGCAAAATGAGAGAAATTAATGTAAAATATTGACACATTAAAGCAAATGGTTTTCCCTTGTTTGTCTATAAATTCAAATTTGACAAATGTTTCTGGCAATTTAATGTCTTTATTCTAATATGACAAAATCAATTGCAATTACTTTCCAGTTTTAAAAAAAGAATGTATTATCCTTTAGCCAAAATTATTTCAACAATTAATGTTTAAAATGTGTATTCCCAAATGCAACGGCATCTTTTATAGTCAATGCATTAAATATAGGAAGAATCTGTTAATGGATTTGTTAGGACTGAATCCATTTATCTTAACTTTTTGGATATGACAAATTTCTTCAATTGACTGATGCACATGAAGTGTGAAAAAAAAACCACAAAGATATACTAATAATTACATATCAAGTGCTGCTAATTTCTGGCTCAAAGCACTGTAAAGATTTGTGTCATATAAATTTGCTGAAAAATCAAATGTCCGTATGATGAGCTCTTCACATTGAAAATAATAGTCACTCTTTATATTAAAAAATCTTTACAAATGAATTAGGTTTTGAGTGTAGCCTAAATATGTGATTCATAACTATTAGTGATACATCTTTTCAGGTAAATGTTTTCCTTAATATTTAATGTCAGGGGTTTTTTGTATGTGAAGTAATTGGATTTTAAATACTGAGCTAATGTCAACCAAACTTACTAGAGGCTTGAGAGTTCAAAATTCCCTTAAGTCTCTTAATACAGAATTCCCTTAAGTCAAAATCGACTGGTAAATGAAAAGAAATGGCATAGTAGGGTTCTCTGAGAGAAGGCAGTATTAATTTACATGGCTGTACAGTCTCCACATACCCAGGTTTATCAATCTGCAGAGCTCTGTCCCGAGGTTAAGTGTCTTGTCTTTGCCAGAACAGGTAGATAATGGACATGAAAAAAAGTGCTGGAAAGGTATAAGAAACACCACACAAAGATTAAAGCAGAAAGTCACTTACAATCTCTGCAGAGGAGTACAGTGTTACGAAACCTACTGTATTTATCCAACTTTGATTAATCAATATTTTTGAACAGTGTTTAATTAGAGACTAGACTTGATGACCTAGGTGGTTCTTTCCAGTCCTATGTTCCTAATTAAATGAAAAGCTTATGCTAGCAGGCATTGATCATTGTTTTTTCCTCAGGAAATGAATAACCAGCCACATGCTGATAAAATAATAAGTTAGTGAAAAAAAAAATAAACCAACATAGCTTGCCTCTATTCTAGAAAATACTTCTGGTTTCTAGTTTAGGTGAAATGGAGATACTACTTGTTTGTTTCTGTATTGAACAGTGTCACTTCATTAGAAAAACTGCAGAAAATTAGTACTTTATTTTGTATTTCAGTCTCATTTTCTGGTTTATGTTACACGTAATATATGGCAAAGAAAATCTCTAAAATGGATAATTGGCTACTTCTACATTTGAAGGGTTTTACTCCTGTGGGAGTGATAATTGTTCTGAAAAAACCCTCCAAGTATTATGTTGGCAAAGCCATTCATGCAATAAACTTTAGGCAAAACTGGAACCATTATAGCTGTGTGAGTGGGAGATCACATTTTACAGATTGAGCAAACATCAGTTATTTGTGATTTGTACCTTGCTAATCTAATCTCAATTCGATATTGTATAGTCAAACATTAATTTCTAAGCTTTTAGTATATTACTAAACATTTAAAATTGTGCTCTGATCTATAGTGTTCTTTTCAGTCCCTGCTTCTTGAGCAAAACAAGATGTGCAAGACAGATTGTCATCTCTGGCTATTTGAAAGTCACTCAGGCAGCCTCCTTCGAATAATTTTTAATCCTGTTGGCCAATTTCAATCAAATTCGAACCAGGCTGCTTAAATTCCATTGGTATAAGACTAATTATTGCCTTAAATTGCTTTGATAACCACTAAAGAGATTCAGAAGTATTAAATCTTACAAATAAAAGTTTGCACACACGTGTTTTGGCAGTAAAATATGCAAACTTACGTGGCAATCGAGTTTTAAAAGTTGGGTTAATTTAGTGATGCAGTTAATCTAGATAGTAACATAGAAAAGTAACACCTTTTCCTTTTCATGCAATAAACCAGACAAAATTCAGGTTTCCACAAGGGAAAAGAGTTGTAATGAAGACAACCTTCTTTGTTCCGTTTCTGTTTACAGAGACATATTTTAGTTCTAGTTTTCCAAGCAGTAGTGGAATCAATAAATCAGAAAGTCTCCCTGCTCAGAAGTCTTTCATAGAAATTATACTATCTTCTATTTTTTCTTCATCTTTCCCTCTGTGATCCACCTTCAGAAAGACCTGTTTGTAAAGCAAAATGCAGTTCCCTCAACGGAGAACATTCAAATTCCCAAAACACCTTTTGTTTTGGCTGGGGAAATATGCTGTTTTCAGTTGCACACACACTGAAGTGAAACCTCTTTGCTTACAGAAGTTCAAACCGACCTACAGTGATCTTGAAACGTTTTGAATGTGCTATATAATCTTATCAGGGAGGTGGTGGAGTCCCCATCCCTGGAGGTGTTTAAAAACTGTGTGGATTTGGTGTTGAGCAACATGCTTTAGGGACCCTGACAGTGCAGGGTGAATGGTTGGACTCGATGATCTGAAGGTCTCTTCCAACCAGACGATTCTATGATGCTATAAAAGAAAACTAGTTGTTCAGTACGCCTCTATAGATCAGTGTGACAACCATTACAAAAAAATCAAAACCAACAAAAAAATCGAAACCAACAACAAAACAAACAAGGTGTCTTAGGAGGCTTCGAGCAAAGCCCAGAGGCCACCCAGTTCTTGGGTCCCTCTAAGGTCCCAGGGGTGCAATGCTGCCTGAGGGACTCGGTGGCGGCAGTCACACAGAAATGATTCCTGCAGTGGCACCAATCCATACACCCGTGACTTTATTTCCATCGTCAGTCAATTTAAAATATCTTTATTTTCGTGCTGTAGGTCAAAGGGACTTTAAAAGAGATGAGCGAGTTCAGTAATTTTTCAGACTCTACATTTTTGCCATGCAAGTATGTCGTGCTCCAGAGGAGGGAGCTGTCTTAAAAGCTGGGTTTGGATGGAGGGAGCATGGCTTTGAACAACAAAGCTGTGAAAATAGTAGTTTAAAGATTAATAATTTAATCTTTTCTACTTTAGAAATTGGTAAGATGTTAGGAACAATATAGCATTTTTGCATAATATATCGGGAAATCCATTCATAATTTCAGTTTCTATAAAAGCATCAATAACTACTTTGATTAAAAATAAGTTTTGTTATGGTATTTACTCTGCACTTTTATTGTCAGCTGAGTCAATCAGTGTGATTCACACTTCTTTATTGCTGTGTTTCCAAAATTCTGCATACCAGAACCTCTGGTTTTGGTAGATATGTCCACTCATTCATCTGTTTGGGTAGGCTTTTTTTCTGACGGAGAAAAACAATGTTAAAAGGAGAAAAATAATTTAAACTCTATATAAAAATTCACAAATCACAACTAAAATTCGTCTTTGTTCAGTGCAAGTATTTAAAAGAAAATAAAAGCTTCCTTGCAATAATCTTTTCAGAGAAAAAGAGGCCATACTTTGCAACATAGTAGAACAACTACAGTTGCATAACTCGTGTGGGCAATTATGGCAGTGAAACTGCAATTATACGGGACGTATATAGTAATTGTGCATTCAATACCTGTCTAATACTCACGTATTTGCATTTCTCTGCAAAGGAGTTCAGTGTTTCAGACAAAGGAGTCCTTGCACTTACCCACACCCAGCTGTGTAAAGAGGAAAACAACTTCAGCTGCAACTCTGTCTTCTTCGGAAAAAAAAAAAAATCTTGATTTTAACATAGAAAGGCTTGGTACTTCGTAAGTTACTGTAAATGCATTTTACATTCAATTTTACTTCAGCATCTTAATCCTGTGACAAAAAAAGAAAGGAAAATAGCATATAATTAAGAATTCTGAAATAACTGTGTAAGTTCCGATTTCTTATATTTTAATTCAGGGCTGAATCAACTCATTGGAGTATAAAACCTGTCCACAGTTGCAAAGAAGTTATTAATTTGAGTGATGTATTCATATGTCTGCATTGCATATGAAAAAGACCATATTGCTTCAAAAGTTAGGGAATCTCAGCAAAAAATGTGGTTTATGGAATGAGCAGTAAAGAGCACGTGGCTGAGAACTGCCTCAAGATGGAGGTTGCTGCCTTTGCGCCGAACCACACGTGGAGTGTCTGGTGCAGGCACTGAGTGCAGCAGGAGCTTGGGAACAGCTCCTGCTCCTTGCCTGGAGACAAGCAGAGCTCTGAAGGAACCATTGGAGCAGCTGCCTCGCAAGGAAGGAGCAGCATTTCTTGGGCATTGATCGGAGCAGCCTTGAGGAAAAGGACTGGGAGTGCTGGTGGATGAGAAGCTCAACATGAGCCGGCACCGTGCACTGGCAGCCCAGAAAGCCAACCGTGTCCCGGGCTGCACCCACAGCAGCGTGGGCAGCAGGGCGAGGGAGGGGATTCTGCCCCTCTGCTCTGCTCTCATGAGACCCCACCTGCAGTGCTATGTTCAGCTCTGGGGTCCCCAACATCAGAAGGACATGGAGCTGTTGGAGCGGGTCGAGAGGAGGCCACGGAGATGATGCGAGGGCTGGAGCACCTCTGCTATGGAGACAGGCTGAGAGAGTTGGGGCTGTTCAGCCTGGAGAAGAGAAGGCTCCAGGGAGACCTTCCAGCAGCTTTCCAGTACCTAACGGGGCTACAGGAAAGCTGGAGAGGGGCTTTTTACAAGGCGTGTAGTGACAGGACACGGGGCAATGGCTTTAAACTGAAAGAGGGGAGATTTATTTCCGATCTAAGGAAGAAATTTTTCCCTCTGTGGGTGGTGAGGCATTGGACTAGGTTTCCCGGAGAAGTTGTGGCTGCCCCATCCCTGGAAGTGTTCAAGGCCAGGTTGGATGGGGCTTTGGGCAACCTGGTGTAGTGGAGGGTGTCCCTGCCCATGTCAGGGGAGTTGGAACTGGATGGTCTTTGAGGTCCCTTCCAACCCAAACCATTCCGTGATTCTACGATTCTTTTTCTGCTCTCAGGCAAAAGACAAAAAGCACAGAAATGGAACACCAGTTACAGTGGTCAGTGCTGGAACTGCCAAAGAAACTCTTTTTCTCTCCTCTACCCAGTACCAAGCCATTAACCGCCAGCTTAGCACCAAGTCATTCGGCACCACTTCAGCTCTTCACTCAGGTGTGTCTCCGAGAGGTTTCATTTACCACTTCCAGCTGTAGCGTTTCAGCAGCGCTGTCACCACCCGGCTCGGGTGTTTAATTGTCACACTCATTTTACTCGTGATATTTCACGCTTTGTACTGCAGTCCTCAGTTTCCATTTGTAATTCAGGCATTTACTTTGGGAAAAATTTACCAGCCGTTAGTTCCCCAGCCGAGGCTTGTGTTTTAATTACAAACACAGTAGTTGCCACATCGGGGTGTGTTAATGATCGCGCACGAGGGAGATAATAAATAAACTGCTCCGTAACACGTCGCGATGTCGCTTGTTGGAAGCAGCTGTTTTAATTAATCACTATGAGAATTCTCAGGGAAAAAAAACTCAAAAAAAACCCTAAAAAACTTTAAGATAAAGTCATGAACCCTACGAACCGGAGAGGGGCGGCCACGGCACCGGTACCCGCGGGGAGAGACTCCCCCGCGCCGCCGCCGCCAACCGCACAACTGCGGGCACAGCGCAGTGAGGGCAGGGCTTCGGAGAGGCTTCGCTCCCGCAGTGCGCATGCGTGTGCCCACCGCGCTTGCGCACTGGGCGCGCCGGGGCGTTGCGCGCAGGCGCAGTCCCGAAGAAGGGCACATTTTGAGCCCGGGCAGGTCTCCCCGCTGGGAGCTGTCGGGAGCGAGCTCGGCGCTGCTCCGCCGGGGGAGGCCGGCGCTGGGCGGGAGGGGTCTGGCGGCGGCGCAGACACCTGTCTGCTGAGGAGGCTGGCCGCAGCCCGCGGCGGCACCGGCGGCGAGAGCAGCCTCCAACTTTGCTCCGCCGCAGGAAGTCCCTCGAACCTGGCCGAAGTGGGGCCGGGGCTTCTCCGTCCGCTACCCTCCGCGCCGTCTGGGGGCCAAAATGCCGAAGAAGAAGCCCGGGCCGATTCAGCTCAACCCCGCTCCTGATGGATCCGCCGTCAACGGGACCAGCTCTGCAGAGTGAGTGAAGCCGGCCGGGGGTGGCCGGGGCTCTGGCGGGGCTGCGCGCGGTCCCCGGCGGCCGCCGTCCCGCGTCCCTGAGGTGACGGGCGCGGCCGCCCCCGCTGCAGCCGTCCCGTCGCCCGGAGCGGTGGGGCGGCGGTCCGCGGGCCGCTCTGCCGGGAGAACCGCGTATCCGGGGCGGTGAACTGGCATCGGCGCTGCTGGGTTGGTTTCTCCATAAGGTGTCTTGCACGGCCTGGCTTCCAGAAAAATCAAAATTATTGATTACCTGGGGGTGCGTGCCCCTCCGTGCTAGCTGCCGAGAATGTCCTCGGCGGGATGAGTGGGTGGTGTCTTCGACAATAAACAAACTTCTGTCAGATATGGAAGATAAATAAGATGGGCAAAAATAGAGGAAAACTTGTGTAACTCTCTTCGCATAGTCGATAGTGGTGTCTGCTGAATTCTCAGATTATATAATTACCTAGTAAGTGCCAAATTATACGTTCCAATAGCATAGTTAAACGTGTGCGTGTGAGAAATCACACTGAAAACCACAGACTTGTAGAAAAGGTGTTTCCTCTTTCCTTCTCCTTGGCTTTTGACCAAACTGATGCTAATTTCAGAAAATTACTGTTTTTCAGTAATTAGCGTGTAATGCTGGGTATGTCCATCAGTATGTTTGGAGAAGAAGCTGCTGAGCTCTCCTGTGCGTCGTACAAACGTTACGCTGTATGAGTATGTGGAAGGTGGGTCTGAGCCACTCGTGGGAGTGAAAAGAGGGTTGTTACAGGTTGCTCATGCAGCCTCTGGGCTAGCACAGTGGCTTCAGTTACACAGACAGATACAGTACCAGCACACTGAAGTGATGAAGTGTTATAAAAGGTTTTTTTTTGAGGTTAACGGGTCTGTGTTCGCTGCTTCATTTTCAGATTAGGGTGATGGGCTGGCTCTCAGCAGAGCCTTGAAACAAAGGTGCATCTGGGAAGAACAGATTCCTGCCCCTGTATGGTCAGTTCAGTCTTTTGTTGGAGATGTAAACTGAGCTCTGATCTGCTTATGTACCACCCTGACAGAGGGTATGTGAGACGGAGTTGCGGTGAAACGTGCAAGTCTTGGGCTTCAGAGTGTTCCATGTATGTCGTTGCTGCGTTTTCAGACAGGCTCTGATCCCATTTAATCCAAACATTAAAAAAAATAAATAAATTCACTATCTAGCAGCTCAGCTCCAGCTGTGACATTTCTAGCAAACTCTTTTGATGATTAACTGAGAGATGAGCTGTTTAAAAACAATTCTTTGGCAGGAGCTACTGATTGTATCCAAGCATTATGATTTGAGTATTATGCAGGTTTTGTTCTGGATTGATGGGGGAAAAGATTATTTTTGTATTTGCCTGTATAGCACTTTCCCATTGATTTTCTTCAAGGCAGCTGGGGATACATTGATTTAGTCTTCAGGGATCCCTGTTGCATTTTAGTCTTGTTTTAGAGAATAAATCCGATACACCTGTCACTTGGTGATTTTAGTACCTGGAGTTAATCACCAAACATGCAATGTACGAAATATTGTATTTCTTCACTCCAGAAATGTTATTAATTTGAAATTGCTTTTACATGTCTGCTACTCATTTACTTGTTGGAAACCTCTGGAGACTCATGGGAGTGTTGGGTCTTGTTTGCACTGATGAACTATCTTGTTTCATTTTCTGGTTTGTGTGTTGATTTGTTTGGTACGTGTGTCTGTCTCCTAGACTTCTGCTCTGTTGTACGTAAGACCTTATACCCAGCTTTTGCCAGGCTTAGAGATGTGTCAAGTATTTTTAAAAGAAGTAGCTTAATGAAAGTAAATCCAGCAACCTGTTGTCCTATAAACAGCCAGAATTAATTAATCATGGAAATATCCCCTCATCCTTCTAATATTAAATCCTTACTGTGAAAGATTTCAAATAACAGACTAGTTGCATCAGAATTTGGAAATGTTTTTGGAATTAAATTGAAGGTGGTCTGATTTGTGTGCTGTTTTTTTTTTTCCTTCATCTGTAAGATTGTTTTTTCTTCTCCTGCTCTGTGGTTTTTTTTTCCTCCCTTTGGTTACTGCTTGCAATCAACAGTAGAGGTGTTTGTCAGCCTGTGTACATTGTCAAGTGTTTCAAGTATGCTGTGCATCTGTGGACTACCATATTAACACTTTCTAAAGCTCTGTTCCTGCTATAATGGAATTCTGGCTATGTGAGTCTCCAGTTACAGGTTTCTTCCTCCGTATACAAACCTGTCACTTTGCAAATGATCTTGGATGCTTCCCTGTTCTCTTTCAGAGAAGAGAAAGAATGAAAAGAGCTCAAATTACTTGGCTAAGTAACAGGAAGATTCAGAGCTAGCGGATGTGATTGCTGTCTTTAAATGCCTGACGGATCTAAGCATCCAGAGGGAAGGGAGTTATTTAGGCCCAAAGGCAATGTTGGCACAAAATCAAACAGATATGGTTTGGCCATCAGTAGTTACACTTTGGAATTCGGAAGCTTTCTAGCTGTCAGAAGTGGAAGGTTCTGTAACATATTTTGAGGGGTATCTGACCCCCAGAATCTCTTGCTGGTTTTAAAATATTGAAGCTTGATACTCTTAGGAATGAGTATATGTGATACGGTGACTTCCTGGCAGAAAGGAAGGGGAAAGGCAGAAATGAAAGAAGGAAGTGGATGATTCAGGATGTCCTGCCTTCCCTTCTTCATCCTTATTTGGCGAGGGCAACTCATGGACTGGAGTGAGAACAAGCTATAGTGTGAGGTGTAGGGCTTCAAGGAGTGTGTGGATGAGGCCTGATTCTCACTTGCACTTCTTTTTTTTGTACCCTGGCAAAGTAGTGTGAAGGAGAATTAGGGTACTTGCAATTCAAATATATATAGACTGTATATTTTTATTTTTAATGAAAATTCCAGAAGTTTTTCCTTGACAGCTGTTTTTATTATTTGTAGCTTACTTGTAGCGATTACTTTATTTGTGCAGGATGTTGTGGTTCTCTCTAGAGCTTTCCAAATCCCCAGCTGCCCTGCTGGATGATAGAGACAACTTAATAAAAGATTTTCCTGTGCTGTGAGCTTCACTTCTGTTTTTGACACTTCCTGCTGAGAAGCAGTTGCACAAAGAGCTGAACCTGCGCTGCTGTTCTTGAACTCTGTGTTGCTTCGGATCATCAGGATGAAACCAAGATGACATTGGCCAGCTGCAGGTTTAATTTCATTCTGGTACTTTTGGAGCTGCTCAATTATACCCATGCAAAGATTTTTGTAGAGGAAGCAAAGGAAAAAAAAAAAAACCCACAACCACACAAACCTGAAAGAAAATTAATAAAAGGAATGCTTCTTTTGACTGAACATGCTAGGATAGTTTACTGTCTTAATAGCCAAAAGAAACAAGAACAAAATCTCTACTTTCTGTTCCTTTCAAACTTCTGACTCCCTGTCCCTTTGAATATCAGTTTCTGTGTTTCTCTAAATCCAAACTAGACCCAGAACATGAAGTAGAAGCTCTGCAGAGCAGCAGGAGGATAGGTTTCGGGATAATGCTGCTTTCTGTATTACGGTGAGCTTTTTGTTCACATGAAAAGTAAGTCACTTCATGTAATTCTTTAACTGCATCTTTACAAAAAGAAGTAAGAAGAAGGAAGGGTCATATTTGCAATGAGAAAGTGGATTTGATATAGAATGCCAGTGAAGATAAGTACAACTGGTTTTCCAGCTTGCTGTGGGTAGCCTGCTAAATGCCTGGTAAGGGCACGTATGATGTCATGTACAAACCATGCCGAAACAGAAGTTCCACCATCTTGTCTCAAATAGGGTTTTATATTGAGGTGCATATTTTCGGTATTTGTTTGGGTGTTTTATTTTTTTTCCCCTAGGTGAAAACATGACACTAAACAGCCACCTGACTGTTCTCTTGCATGGCAGAACAGAATCAGGGCACCTTATTGTTCCCCAACTTTGGTCTCTGCTTTCTCTGTCACATTAAGTCTTAGAATGGCTCATCACTCAATACCTGAGCAACTGATGCTGTTAATATATCATCAGCGTGTCATGTTCTTGCTAATTTCTAGCTGCTTTGACTTCTTAAAATCGATATATAATGGGATCTAAATAGATGCTTGATAATTTTTTTTTAATTCGAAACAAATATCTTAACATGATTAAGTCACTTAAAGTGCTTTTGACTGAGATGGCACTAAATGCAGTTCTACAGTTGCAGGCTTGTAATATAATTTTTTAAAAAATCAATGATTTTTTATTCATCAAAGCCTGTTACCTATAAATTAGACTGTGTAATGAGTTTTGAAGTATTCCACTAATCTCAGGAAAGTGCATTAAAATTTATTAGGTAAAATGCCCGTGTCCAGAAGTATACATATAGAAAAAATTGATGAAACCTGTTCCTCGAGATCCCAAATTATGTTTTATAGGATCAAATGCCCTGGCATACAATGTAGACTGTATTCACAGCCTATTTTAAAAGTGCTTACTTTTAAAAAGTGAAATAAACAGTCAATACAACATATTTTGTTAGAGTATAACAGTCTGGTGAACCTCTAAATGAGCATTGTAATTATTTTTGTAGTTCATTTGTCTGTAGTGCAAGAGAACTGCTGCAGTTAAGAATGTGTATTAATGTTTGTCACTGCTTAGAGCTTCTAATTACAGAAGAGACACTTTTTGATTGCTTTTCCTGTCTGTCGGTTGCATTTGGATACGTCTACAGAGTAGCTGCTCTAAAGCCTTACTTACCTTGACTGAGTAAATAGACAACTTCCCTGTCACTGTTAGTACAACTTGAACCTTCCAGAAGTGCCTGGGACTCGGATTAGATGTAAAAATGAAAACTTTTTTTTAAGTTGAGTGCCACTGACTTTTTTTGTGTTGTATGAGTGTTCACGTTGAAAAGCTGGTTGGGATTGAAATGTCTGTTTTTTTTTCACCTGTTTAAGGATTTCCAAAATACACAGACTGTGCATGTGTGTTAGCAACAACTGGTATCTCCCAGATCAAGCCCAAGCTGTGATCCCTGCTCTGGGGAGGCAGGGCCAAGCAAATCTTCGATGTGACATGGTGAGGTGTAAGATGAGGTTGAACAGACAGAGTAAGATCATGTTCTTGGCGAGAAGGAGTAAGGAGGGTATGGAAGAACACTTCTGGTTTGTGTTTAATTAGATCAAAATGTAAACAAAACAGTAGACAATGGAATTTGTATCTTCCATTAATGTGTTGGAAAGAATTAAGTCTTTGAGAGGAGTTTGAGAAGATGCTGTCCGTAGGTCTTTACCACCTGAGGAACTGCATTTTTTTAAGGATGTGGCCTGAAAGAAAGTCCAAAGACAACTGTGAGTGGAAACAGGTCATCAGGCGTGGTGCTGGTATTGGTGACTTTTTTTAAAAAAAGTCTTAATTATAGTATATCTGTGCCTTACTCTTCAGTTTGAACGGTTCTCATTTTGTGGAAATGGATGACTGGCAAATTCCGGTCAGAGGTGAAGAACTGCAGTATTTCTTCGTCAGCTTTTTCGTGTTGCTTCTTGCTGTTCATTCTGTTTAAACTGCATTGAAGGAAGCCTCTGGATAGCTGGCATGACCTTGGAGTACAGCTGCCTGTATTTTTTCGTAGTCAAAGAAGAATTTGGGAATTATGCAAAACTGGTTTGAACTAGAGTTTGTATTACAATTTGCAAAACAAATACTTAGTATGCAACTTGCAATTTTCATGTTTTTCAGTATGTTTTTCAAGGGAACTCTTTGGTCTTTGTAGGAGCAGAAAGGCAGATTATCTCCCATCATGCCAGTGTGGTTTTGTTTGTTTGGGGTTTTTTGGTCTTTAAGTTTTCACTGCAAAGTGGGGTGGCATGAGTTGAGTAGCAGAACCAGTGGGTCGTTGTCTAGTAGACCTTGTTTCAAGAGGATTTGTCTTCCATGGAGTCATTTTTTTTTGTCAGTTTTCTCAGATGTGAGTTTAGATGAAATGGAAGGAAGATTTTCCAAGTTAACTTTAGTGCTTCTTGGGTCACTTCTGCCTTTCTTCTGTGAGGATTTTTTCTTTGTTTTTAAAATCACAAAGTCTGAGGAGAGGCAGCCACTCCATGGAATCCCTTTGACTTCAGGGGAGCTTCGTGCTTGTGTGTCGTGTTCTGGAAGATTAGGTCTTGTAATTTTACGACTCATCCGGCCAGATTGCAGTTGCATTGAATATGTACATGGAATTACTGCAAGCTTATAAATATATTTAAGAAAAAAAGTCAAACTTTTATTTCCTTTTTTCCATCCTCTACTAATGAAGGATTAACCAAGCTTACAAATACATATAGTATGAGAGAATGAATTTTAGGCAGGCAGTAAGAAATTCTAGATAATTCAAAGAAAACTGTGAGCCTTTTATTGTTCATTAAATCTTCCTAATTTAAATTAAAACATACTCATAGCATTCTCTTTAAATGTGCATGAGCCTGTGCATAGTCCTTCTTTGAATTAGAATTTTAATAATATTTAAGAAATTAATAAAACACCTGATTTATTTTAACAAAATAGTGGTAAGAGCTGCATCACCTCACTGACTTTTAATATAATTTCTAGGTGCACATACTGAAAAAAATATACAGCTAAGTAAGCGTACACAACTAGTACAGAAATTAATGTAAGTGGCAAACTGACCTGTGCTAGTCTTATTCATAGACAGCTTTGAGTTTACAATTATGGATGTAGGAAAGATTTTATGGTACTTACTACTGAGGTAGCAGTAAATACCAAATCTTGTTATGTGCTTACACTTCTGTTTGAGCGTAATGACAGTGGAGGCATCCTTTAGTTGTTATGATGTTTGTGTTCAAAAAGTGTAAATCAGTTTAGGAGAGTTAAATAAAAACTGAGTGTAAAAAGTAAATGTTGTTGCATTCCAGTGAGATGAAAGATGGGGAAAGTGCGGGCTGTAAACATGGATCCAGCCACTTTTCCTTTTCTGTCCCTTACAGCATCGGTGTACCTCTGTACGTGGTTACAGAGGGGTGATTTCACAATTAAGCACGTGCAAGATCCTGCTCCTTCTGAAAAGAAGTCCTCTCCTCTCTTGGCTGTCCCCATGTCTTCCTGATGCTTCTTTTCGCGTGTCGAATCTTGCAGTGAGATGTGCACGCTGATCTGATGGAGAACTTGGCCGCCAAAGAAGCCCAGATTGGGTTTTGGACAACTGTCCTCTTGTGCTCACAGCAGCACTGATGTAGCTGCATGTTGAACTCACTCAGGGCTACTGCCCTGAGTATTTTCTAGTGAATTTTTCAAATGAGTGAGTTACCTGAATTGGTTACTTGGGAATGAATGGCTTGAGGCGGGATGAGGCAGAGCCCTGTCCTTTGGCAAGAGCCCAGGCTTCTGCTGGATTAAGTGACAGTGTACTCAGAGCCTGAGAGATACTATTGAGATATGTTGAAATTCAGTAATTACAACAATTTATGAGTAGCACATCTTTTAATTGAGTAGTCTCAGGTCTCTGTCTCAAGGGGATCAGATTACCTCTGAGACCGTCCAGTGTTATCTAGTAGCTGAAGAATGCTTAAAAAAAAAAGAGACTAGGTAAACTGAATATGTGGTTGAATTATTTATTTGGCACAACAGCAGTGCTACTGTTGTTAGTATTGGCAAAGGGTCTTTGCTTTAGCACTGGCTAAAAAAGCACAACACGAAAATTGTGGGAAATTTACATGAGACAGGAAATACATCAGCCAGTTGTTTGAGTGGATATTGACTAAATATTTTGAATGTTTACAGGAGAAACGTTCTGAAATGAACTGAAGAAGGAATTTTCTTTTATGCATAGTAAACCTAGATGTTCCCTTTAAATTATTAAGTTCTAAATTTTCCAGTAAAAAAGCTTCCCCACCCCTTCTTGTCTGTGTTACCCTTTTTACGGCTGCATTTGTTCTCCCATCACTGCCCTGGGGATTGACTGGGCTTCAGAAAGTGTACAGATTCCACTGCCAAAACACAAAAACGTCTGTTTGAGGAAGCAATATTAGCTGGCAACATTGGTTTCTAGCTTGTTGAATTTCTGGGGAGCGGGTTCTTTATTCCAAAGATTTTTTTTTTAAGAAAACAATGGAGATTTTTTTCTGAAGACTTACTAATGTGTTGCTAGAAATGAGCAATCAGATGATTTCTGATTTGATGTATGTTCAATATTACTTAGACAAAATCTTGATTATACTTCGGAATGAATGTGCAAGGCTTTGTGCCAGGGATGTTGTTCAATGCCCACAGGGATTGAACAACTGGGAAAGACTGATTCAGTGCTCAGGATCTCTTTGCAAACATCTGTTTAAAAGCTGTTGTCATCCGGAGTCTTGTCCGAACAAGAGGAGACTGAATTCCAGCAGAACTTCTGCCTCCCAAGAGCTGAGGATGTGGTCCATCACCTGCATTCAGTCTCCTCATAGGCATCCAGCAGAAGAAGGCATTTGGTGGTGTCCATGACTGGGTGACACATGCAAAAGGAATAAAAATGGAAGCGTAATTCTTTTACCTTACAGTCTGAGAACTAGTACAGAGATATTTCGGCAGCGTGTGATTCTTTGGATGAACAACTATCTTCTTAAAAGTCAATTTACGTGTTTTTAAAACAAATGTTGAAACTTCCTGGCAGCTCTTCTTTCTTTCTTTCAGTGTTTTTTTACAACTCGGTGTTGTTCTGTGCTTTTCTACAACTTTTTTCAATGTTGTGGGAAGATGAGTCGGCAGATTTAATGTAGCAAATATAACAATCGCCGAATGCATTTTTTTTTTTAAATATTCTCTCGGGATATAGATGTGTGTGTATTTATATGTGAATATTTCTATACGTATTGGTACCGTATATACATATATTCAGTAAAAATTATTATTTTTTTCCTCTAATGGCAAATACAATCCATCCGTTTGAAATATAGGCAAGGATCTAAACCTTCCATCCACGGCTTTCTCTGAATCTGGATTATGGGGGGTTTTGTATGTTTTCATCTGTACATTCTGGCAATTTTCCTTCCCAGTCCCTGGTGTGTTAACTACAGCTTTGATGAAGTTTGTGTTCCTGTGCTCCTGCACAGAAGGCATCTCAATTCTGATCCTGGCTCTTTCGTGGGCCTTGTAAACCGGTACTGTACCTTCATCTTCTGTATTGTTGTAGTGTCCCTCAAAGGCTGTGTATCTGCCGCATAAGGGAGTCATGAAGATGCTGTTACCATTACTACTGCACGTATTTATTGCTTGTTTTTATCATTAACTCATAGTTCAGAGACGAAAAGCAATAGAAAAGCAGGACTTGTGTAAATGCGTGTGGCAGCTGACTATCAGAATTTTGTAACTTCTAATTCTCCTGTGTGTTATGTTTTAAATAACTGATAAATAAGTTCCTTTTTCCTGTCCTTAAGGAAGTATTGATTGCCCTTTGGTTCTTTTATTATGGTTGTGTGTAGTGCTGACTAGGAAAAAATCAGTGGTAGGTGCACAGATATTTATGAAAGGGAGATCAAGAACTTGGATTTCTGGTTCTGGAGATTCGGCTCTTGAATTTCTTAATTTGAGGCGACAGTTTTTGTGGCAAACCTTGAATTCAATGCTACAGTAAGTCCTGAGGAAGCCTTTTAACCGAGCAAAAAAACCCAAACCACCAGTTGCATTGTTCAGCCACAGAACTAAGGATGGGAAAGGGGTGCCAGAGCAGCTCTTGCTAGCAGCTGCCACCCAGGATAAAGGGCTGTAACTCCGAGTGGTGGCTGGGAACAGCTGCAGAAAAATCTGGTAGGAAGAGGCACTCAGGACATGAATCTGATAGCTGTCCGTGTGTGTCGCTGCTGGCATCTGTGGCTTTGCTCTTTTAGTGAACTCCATCTTCAATTCAAATGTGTCACTTGGCATGCTTCAGCTTATTTAAGGAAAAATAATCTGAAATGTTTAATGGGTTAGTGGTTGGGCTAAAGCAAAAGAGGGAAGAAGCTTAAAACAAAGATTCCTGCCCAGCAGTTCAGCCTGTAAGGAGTTTTTGGAGTTAAGTTGACGCATTGGTTGGAGATTCAACAGGAGACTTGAAGTCATATTGTGTATTTTCTTCTTTAAAATACATGCCTTTCAGCTTTGAAAAAATAAGAATTCTTACATTGGATTAGTCTAGCAGGATACTTTTTTGGACAGAACAATACTTTTGTAATGATTTTGTTTTACATACCTGTTACTAAGAAATAGATTTTAACCAGATTATTTGCCTCTTACTCTTACCAGGTTATTTTCTTCTGGTGGTAGTGAACCTCAAAATATGCCCTGCCATATCTATTGCACTGTGAAAGTGGAACGGTATTTTCAGCTATTAAAATTCATGCTAGAAATGAGCAGGTGTATTGGGCAATCATATATACCACCTAAAGGTAAGGGTAATTTATGAAGAGCCTCTAACATGTTGCAAGAATGGAAAATATGCAGGAATTGAAAAATAGTGTATTTTTCCAAAACAAGACTCCTTCGCGCTTAGAGCAAGTTTGGATCTTTTTGAGTTGTTGTTTTAACTGCAGGTTTTATGAGGCTGCACTGGAGTTAGCTCAGGCAGAGACACCTGTACAGTAAGCATTGAGACTACTGTAATTACTTTTATCTTCCATGTTTTTCTGTGAACTGTTCTTTGTTAAAGGAAAAGTTAAATGAAAAATTGTCTTATTTCTCGGCTTTGGCACAGTCATGCAAAATAGTAGTCTGTCTTTTCAAAACTGCAGAATGTCTTCATGTTCCTAATACTTTATTTCAGCTCCCTGGTTGAGGTTGTTCATGGAAATTATGTAGTGAACTGCCTACTTTCTTCTCCAAATTGACAGTTGTGTAGGCTTGGGGAAAGCGTTACTGTCAGTGTTCTGGAAAACAGCCCCCAAGCCTGTATCCTCGTGTGACAGTGGATCTGAAAGTGAATGTGCTTCTTTATGCTTTCACTCATGCTAATTGTGCAGCTTGCAAAACTGATAGTGATAACTCGGAACAACTATTTGACAAATTACTCTTAAAGACTGTGTCAAACTTTTTTTTTCCCCCTTGGCCACGTTTCTTTTTCTTTGCTCTCTAAAGTAGATTTCAGGGTTGAGTACAGCTTTAATGTAGCCTTTAGGGTTGAGTATATGATAAACTTACCACTAATGTGAATTTTAAAAAATTCTTGAGGATTTGGGGTATTATTAGTATGAATTAAGCATAAGGATTTATTTTGTGTTTTTTTTTTATGACGTTATCTACTAGCAGACTAAGGGCAGCAGTTTTTATTGTTCAAAGAGAACAAGTGTGGTCTAAAATGTTAATGCATCTCTTCCAGGAGTGCTTTCTTCAGTGCTGGGGTGGCTGCACCCAAAAGCATGAACTGAGAAGTCTCTTCTTACCTTCTGCCCATCT
The DNA here is from genome assembly GCF_009769465.1 of Tauraco erythrolophus. Taxonomy (NCBI): domain Eukaryota; kingdom Metazoa; phylum Chordata; class Aves; order Musophagiformes; family Musophagidae; genus Tauraco; species Tauraco erythrolophus. The sequence goes on along the minus strand of NC_141478.1, from coordinate 2,595,230 downwards.
TTGTGTACAGGGTGAGAGCGCTCTGCAGAATCCGTTGTTCCTCCTTGCCCAACCTGTGCGTAGAAATACAGGTTTCCTCGGCATCCCCCAGCTCACTAATATGTACCTCCAGTGCCCACCTGTGTGTGATGTTAAATCATGGAGGTTTTGATGTTTAAAAAGAAAGTCTGACAAGACCTACAACCAAACCTGAAGGGAATAGTGTGATAAGCTCAAAAAGTCAACTGGTGATGTGGTGAAGTGATGGTATTTGTGACACATCTTGTCCATTCAGGAGTTTGTGGGTGAGACCGTGTGCATCTCTGAGAAGCAAAGAACAGAAGGCTTAGTCCAGCAGTAACTAGAGGTGTTGCTGTGCACTTAATTTCTTTTATTGTTGTTGCTACCAAGTATTCTTTTTTAAGTGTTCACTTTTGGCTGTTGCCAGGAGATGAGATGCTGGGATAGGTGAGACAATTCCTAAGGTCTTAAATGAGCTTCCATACAGATGAGGTGGCACTGAATCTGAAAAGCTCCTGGTATCCCACGCTGTGATTCTCCTCAGCAAACCTTTCTCACCTCTGATGTTCCACAAACTGGCTGCAGAAGGGGTGGATGTGGGTTCCCCTGGGATGTGGGATTGCGGTTGTCTTCTGGGGATTGTGCAAAGTGTAAATGGACAGCAACAGAGGTGAAGGTTCCTTGCATGCATCAGAGGGTCATTGTTTTGGGGTGAGGTGGTGTGCATTTGGTAGCAGACCAGGCTGTGATTCAAGTTCTGTTCTGCCCTCTTTTTAAACTTTTGAGGTTACAGAAGTGCCATGTGACCAAGAGGACACTGCGCTGTCAACATACTACTTTGAGTACAAAAAGGAAGAAGTGATGTTGACTTAATAGGAAAGGTCCTACCAGACCAAGTGTGGGTGGAGATAATTCTCCCTCTAGAGCACCCGGTACTTGGGGGGGGAGGCAGAAACAAACAGCTCCCCCAAAGGCTTGCCCTGGGTGTATATTTTTTTAAAAACTTTCTATTTAGTCTGGAAGAGAGAGATCTTCTAATAGCTATATCTGAAGTCCAGCGATTAAGACACTATGCTTTCTGCAGCAGTATTGTCTGCAAGCTCTACAGTTATTTATCTATTTCTGCTGAGTAAGTACATCTATTGATAGTGTTCTGTGAAATTACAGTTCCTTTAATGAGTGGAGAAAACAGCACTGACCTCCCTGCGACTTCATTCAGATGGTCACATTATGAAAGCTGGATGCTTTCCCTAGTGCAGTATGTTTAGTATGTGCTTGGCCTTAAAACTGATAGCAATAAATTAAATGATAACCTATTGCTTTAGAGTAGTGCTTGGAACAGTGAGACACTGAGGTAGTTTGATGATTTCCTGCTTTGATGGAACTCTGGCAAAGGCGGAGCACTTTGACAGTGAAAAAACAACTCCAAGACTGCAGCAGGTAATGGTGATGAATTTTAATAGGAATCTTTGCCTCTGAGTAAAACTTTTATATAACAGTAAGTAACTACTAGTGCTGCTTCTGGAGGCAGCCATTAGCACACTAGCATGCTGCTACTTTTAGCTGCCAAAGCTTCCTTAACGTTTTGGTGTCCTAGTGAGCAGCTGACTTAAGCATTCCCTCTCCTGTATTTTGTATGTGTTGGTTTAGCTTTGTTTGTAAAACTTAACATGCAATGATTTACTTATCTACCTATTTCTGGGTGTGCTTTGCACTGCAACTGGGCTATGATGCTTTTACATGGTTAGAGTCCAGATAACACTCACAGTTACTGGTCAGGGGACAGTGCTCTTACAGTAGTTAGAGTTCAAAACGGAAACTATCAAAGTCCTGCCTCCTAGAAATACTGAGAGTAGATTACCACCACTGATTTTGATGACATAAATACTCTTTTTTTTTAATTTATCCATTTACATTTGAAATTGATTAATATTTAGTGCTTCAAGCAAAGGACCAGAATGAAAAAAAATCAATTCTGTCAATCTGATGTTTGTCATTCAATTATCGTAAAACTAACTGGAGAAGTTGCTTATAGTTGTGTTCTGAATAGAAATTCTGACAATGCATTTTGGGGGTTAATATCTTTCACAAAGAGTCTTCAGATTAATTTACTTCACAGTTAAAGAATTGGTCCTGAAAAATTCAAGTGAGATCTGAGAACTTCATTGCTGTTGTTGTCTTGCACATCACTGCAACTAATGCAGGTTTTGCCATTGGAGCTTAGAATGTTCTGGTGATTTTGCTGGTGGCCGCATTCTCGATGGAGAAACCTACGTGCTGAGACTCGTGGGACCAATACTTTTCCATCTATGAGAGCCTTTGGAATCTTCTGACTAGTGTTTGAGTGAGGACCCTAACAATAATTTATAATTTCAAGCAAGGAAGTGCTTGTGTTTTAAGTGACTGCCAAGTTTGAGACTGAAAAGAGCAACGTAAGAAAAAAAGAAAATCAGACTACCATAGATGTGATAAGTGCTATCCTAGCAAATTTTTTTTTGTTACTAAAGCATCAGCATGACATTGTTTTGTTTCGTGGTGTTAGCATTTTTTCTTCTCCAAGTCATGTGTTCAAGCATCTCTGCGTTGTCTCCAAACCCAGAAAACCCCTTCTGCTTGAAAGAATATTGAATAGTTGTTTTCTTCAAAACAGGGCAAAAAAAGCCTTGTTGCATCCTGTTTCTGTGTCTATGGTTTCTTTGTTTATCCAAATGAGCAGCCCAGCCTTCTTTAGTAATCCCTAAAATGACAGCAAGTTTCTTCTCAAAATCTGTAAATAAAGATCATTTGTTGCTGTGGCTTACTGGACCAGATTTTTCAAAGGAAACTGAAATTTCCTGTTAAGGTCAGTTTTTGGGGAGAATTGGATTGTGTTTTGGCATTGAGTCCATATGCAGACTTCAGAGAGGGCTAAAGGTGTTGCTTGCTGAGCTCCTCTGAAAATCTGGCCATATATATCAACAGGGAATTTAATATTGCAATATTATTTTTAAGAGTTTTATATATTTGTATTTCAGAGATGCTTAACTTCTTTCAACAAAGCTATTTCTGGTAAGTTGTTCGGATGTTCCTCAATAACATCCAACACTCATCTTGATAAGTGGCCTCAAATACTAGCAATCTACTAGTTGTGTAGGGTTTTATAGAATAAAAAGTAATCCATAGTTCCTAAGAATCGCAATGTTTTAACCTACATAAAATCAGTATGTTTTTATTGAGCAGTATCTGCCAAGTGTGTGTAGAAAGCTTGCTGTTCAAGCCTGCTGCAAGAGCTGTGTTCTAGAAAAGGCACATGTTACTTTGCCTTCAGGCTGGGATTTATTTCCTGTACACTTAAGGGAGGGGGGAAAAAAACAGTGATTAATTTGCTGTCTTGTTTTGCATTTTAGTAATTACATTTCAAAAATGTGTCTGTCTCTTAATGATTCATCTTGAAAACTGATTCTATGAGTGAGATTAACTAGAATATTCTTATAAGCTGTGCTTCTCTACACAGGGAAATTTCTCATTGTGGATGCTCTAGCATATTTGTTGGATGATTGTATTCCAGTATGATTACACTGGTATGAAGCATGGTACAAGGACAGAAATAAGAGTATGTTTTTCTTTGTAGAATGGCCTGAAAATGAAGCATCTGCACCAGGATGAAATTGTTTTTATATTAAGAATAGACACACGGTAGCATAACTGCACTAGAATAAGTACATTGAACTGTTAAAATGTCAAAATAACAGACTGAACAGAACTCACCTTTCCATCAAAGGTCTCATTCTGTTTCCTCTATTTAGGTCTTCTAAGCAGTATCACTTCCGAAATTAGCTTAGCAATTACATCCTGCCTAACGTGTTTAAACTGATCAATGGAGCAGGAGTGGGTCATCGCTTAAACTTTCAGAGTGACTGTGTAGTGAGGAAGAGCTGTGAATGTTGACATTTTTATTTGTCTCGACCTTAGATACAGTCAAATCAGGGTGGTTAATCCTGCCTGGAAATGCAGGCTCTCTAATGAATGAGTTGAGGGTTTAATCCTGTAATTCTGTCGTTCTGCTGAGTCAGGGATGTTTTTTGTCATTGCTTCTTGGAGAATCAGCCTTGTATCTTCTCAGCTGACCAGCACCTTACTGGACATTCAGAGAATGTCTCTTTGTACAGCGTGTTTCGAAAGTGGACACTTTATGAAGTGATGAATAGAAGTAATTTTTTTGATTATTGGTTAATTTTTAATGGGAAGTGCTGTAGGCTCTAAAGAAGTAGATTCTGTGCCTCAGATTTTTCATCCTATCAATGTGATATTCCCTGGGAACACTGCATTAAATTTGGCTAAGCAAAACAGATATTTGCTGTTAAATATATACTCTTTCAGCAACTTACTGTTGCAGCTGGAAGTGGGAAATTTTAAATGAGCTTCTAAGTTGTCATGTTACTGGGATGGAGCATTTTCACTGAATCTGAAGTCGTTAAAAAAACAATCTTCCTGGGAAACTGAACTTCTGTCTGTAGGCCTAAATTTAACTACTGTTTAAAGTTTTGTGTTTCTGTTTTGTATTGCTTAATGATGTTAAACCTAGCTTTCTAGTAGATGTGCCCTTAAACAAAAGGAAAAGTAAGCTCAACCTTTGGGCTGTTTCTTTTCCCCAGTTAAACTGGAGGAAAAAGAAAGAACAGAAAATTTCTGTGTTTCCAGTGGTCGTGCTTTTAATGCATGTTTGTTTGGTTGTGCTTGGTAACTTTTTACGGATACCTAAATAAGAAGTGTCTGAATGGATTATTAGTTATAGAGTTCTGTGAAAATCAGTAGATTAAACATTTAGATAAACTCCATGGGAAATTACAACACAATCCTTGAAAACGTGAAACTAAAAATAGCAGGAGTGGTGTGCTGTGATTCATGAGATCTCTGATCATAACTGCTGAGTCATTAAGCCACTCCTGTAGGTCGTGAAACGTAACATGCATGAGTTGGGACAGAACCTCAAAGATGGGGAAACTGCGCATCATCTGTTTGTGTTTGTCATTGTTTTATCTGGAATAAAATACTGTTTACATAAATCAGAGTTCTTAATCAGTTAATTACAGTTAAATCAGTAGTATGTGCTCATGGAGATGACTGTACGAGTCGAGTCCTTCTGGATAATGTATATAGGTGTGAAAATGTAGTGGATTTAATCTCTGAGCTCAGGGCTCAGTTGTTTTCCTCTTGCAACACTGCTGGGTAAGCTCCAACAGCTTAATAATCGAGCGGTTCTTTCTCTGTCATACAGGACAAACTTGGAAGCACTTCAGAAGAAGCTAGAAGAACTAGAGTTGGATGAACAGCAACGAAAGCGTCTTGAAGCGTTCCTTACTCAGAAACAAAAAGTTGGAGAGCTGAAGGATGATGACTTTGAGAAGATCAGTGAGCTGGGAGCAGGAAACGGTGGTGTGGTCTTCAAAGTATCTCACAAGCCCTCTGGTCTCATAATGGCAAGAAAGGTGAGTGCCTCAAAAATAGGAACTTACGGATGATTTTTATTAAGGAGATTGTCTCTGAAATACAGTGACTTTGTTTAGAGAGATAAGTGGTGTTGATACACAAAAAACCCCTCTAATGCCAACTTTCAGAGAAGTTGATATGTTTCAAAAAGTAGGAAATGTTGTACTTGCTTATCCTAAACTTCTCAGTTTTTCAGAAATAGTACTTCATGTGTTACTAATGAAAGGATAGGCATTCATTCCTCCTTCTTTTGGAAAAAATGAGAACTCAAATAGAATGAGGGAATACTGGAGTACAGTGACACCTCCTGTTTTATAGTTTCATCATGCAGTGCAGGTGGCTTCTGTGAGAAAAGGTACTTGTTCTTCTGGTGTATTTCTCAAAGATTCAGCTTTGTGCTTTACAACCAATAGCAGTTGTGACCTAGTTGGTAGGAGAACTGAGATTTATTTTTTTAATGGGAAATAGCTTGATGTTTTATGCTCATTTTGGTTGTGAGAAGCTTTCACTTTCTACCTCTGGGAATCAAATACAGTAAAGACAATACATCTGTGATAACTGCCTGATGATTTCTATTTGGGTACCTCATGCCTCTTCCTTCCAAGAACGAAGTTCCTTGCACGGGTGGCACTTGTTAAAAGGCAGCGTGTGAGGGCATACAGCACTGTACAGCAGTGAGTGGGGTGGCAGGCACGCTGCTGTGCTTCATGGGAAACATAACCCAGCCTAGATCCCATCGTTATACAACACTGAAAACTTCAGTTTTTTTTAAATTGAGAAGTTGAAAGGCTTCAGGTTTTTTTTAAGTAGAGTACGCTGTCATCTTCAGCAAAACTAAAGGAGAATGTGCCTGTACTGACCTGAAGAATAACCATGCTCAGTACACTGACAGTTTGGAGAGAAGCAAAGAAAAATGCCCACTTCTGAGGTGTGAGAACTATGAAATACACAAATCGCTGAGGTTTCCTTGAACTAAATCAATTTCATTGATGTTTTTTTTCTGCCTACTGTGGGTTTAACAGGAAATTTCACCCCAATTCATTAATATTTGATGCAACTGCAGTGTTTTCCGAGCTGCAATTTTTCTTTCAGATATAAAATTTGATTTCTATAATGTTTCATAATCTCCTCTTTCACGAAAGAAATGCACTTCTTGTTTTGTATGAGATCCAGTCTAGTGGAACAAAGTATTTTGTGTAGTCTCCCCTTTATACTTGGATTCAATTTGGGAAATTTTTAATTTGAGGTTCAACTCATTCCTTCCACTAATTCTTTACAAACCCCTGTGCAGATATTTTTCAGCAGCTGCTTCTGAGTCATTATGTCTTTGACACATTTCCTTTAGGCATTTCCTTCAATGTAAAGAGCTTCAGCTATGCATAAAAAAACCTAAGTGAAGAAAATGTGCTGGAACAAAAAGTTTCTAATGGATAAGTATTTTGTGAAAAGAAGAAATGGAAATCCCACCTTCTGCAGAGTAAATTATTTGTCTTGAATGATCTTTTATGCCGTAATGAGTATCTCAAAATAGGGTTACTGAAATAGAACGTTTTAGGAGTTTTAGTACTTTATTTTACTTTCCTGTCATAATCACAATTTGAGTTCTTGATAAAATAGTAACTTTTTGGTTGCCCTTTTGAGTTGGGAAACTACAATCTTTTCTGTTTTGTTTTAGATGTTGGTTGAACGTTTCTTTTGGTTGAATTTTGAATTGAAGGACAAAATACGTAAAACTTACTTGGAATGTTGCTATTACTCCTGTAGCTTTCAAATATGAAAATGTATCCTCTTAAAAAAATGTCCCATTGGTCAACTTGCTGCATAACTGTCTGGACTTCTTGTAACTTTTTGTAATCCCATGGAAGTTGCTACTGATTTATTATTAAATTTTAAACGTTAGTGTCCTACATGTTGTTTACATTGTCAGTGGTTTTAATAGATTATGTTTTAATAGCTGTTGCTCGTTAACGCCTAGCCAGAATAAGAATTTTTTTGGCAATTTTTAACAGGAAATTGTTAAAGGGGTTTGAAGGTTGTCTTGCTTACAAATGCCATGGAGGCAGAATGCCTGGGTAGCATGTAGAACATCTGTTGGTTTATATAATACAGTTTATTTTAGGGCTAACTTCTACTTCATTTTGTTTCCTCTAAATCTAGTATTTTTCATGGGTGCTGATCTTTCAACTTTCCGTGCTGTGTTGTAGTGTTTTCCGTTCCCTTTGCCACTTAAAAAGTAAGGAAGGACTGATTGTTTTACCGTTAAGTCATAGAATAATTCTGGTTGGAAGGGGCTTTAGGAGGTCATGTAGTCCAACCTCCTGCTGCTCAAAGCAGTCGGATTCGAGCTCAGAGCAGGCTGCTCAGGGCCTTATCCAGCTCGGTATTGAAAACCTCTCTGAACAACCTGTTCCTTCTGAATGGTGCTCTGCCACTCGGGAAATAACCAGTGGATTATTTTACAGTTAATTCACCTGGAGATCAAGCCAGCTATTCGAAACCAGATCATTCGTGAGCTGCAAGTCCTACACGAGTGCAACTCTCCATACATAGTGGGCTTTTATGGAGCTTTTTACAGTGATGGAGAAATCAGCATTTGCATGGAACATATGGTAAGCACATGTATAAATCTGTCTTGGCGTGAAGTTATTAACAGGCCATTAATGCAACACCTGAGTGTCAACAGGACTTGAGTTGAAGTAGACCTTTCTGCATGAATAAGGAATCAAATACTGTATTTTGGATTTACTCTGAAAATCTGAGGCTGGGATTGATATCATCTGGTTTGTCTCCTTCTCCAGTATCTGCTCTTCTGTAGAAGTCTAAGCTGTACAGATGTAGCCTCTCAGTTCCTTCTCCTTTATCCATGGTCTATTTTTTTTCAAAATGTTGACCCAGTACTACTTAGGCACTTGTTCTGATTTGGGTTTAGTTTTGGGTTTATGCAGAATGGACCAGATCACTCTGACACTACAGCTGTGTGGTCCTTAGTAGCTACGATAATGAGAATCTCGTTTATTCTTCTTTAGATGAATCCATATTTTGTCTCCTCCTCCTCCATTTTGTGGAAAACCCAACCATAGGGAATAGCGCACAGGAAGTGAACAAGCCCAGAAGGATCTTATACAGATCTTCTAATGCCAAAAATATTTTTATCTGTGTTTCATTTTAATAGAAAAGTACACGTTCTTCTCGACATCTGCCTGCCTTTTTCTAACCATATGGAACCAAACACTAAAAGTAAATTTTCTGTAATTAAAGGTCAGGCAAATTTTTTGCCTCGCTTGTTAGTAGAGTTTTTAACAATTTGAAATAAAATAAATCTAAAGATCTTTTCATTATTTCCCTGACAAAACTCGTTCTTTGGAGAGAAACCTTATTTTTTTCTGGAAAGTACGTGTGATTGTTTTAATGCTTCTCTGGTCTTCTCTTAACGGAAATTTTTAGAAGAAATCGATGGTTGCCTAGGAACGAGTGATCATGATCCAGTTTTTAAGCGTGTGCCAGCCAAACAGAAGGTGTGCGTACCCCAAAATACAGATGACTGTTGGGGAATTATAAAGAAGTTGATTTCTCGAAATTGAAAACAATAATGAAAAATAAGAAGAAAATAGATGTTAAAGATGACTGTCCGGGCGTTGTTTCAGAATATGTTCTTAAATGTCACACAAGTGCACATCTGCAGTTGTTAAGAGTGTGAAGGAGAGATGGTGGTGTGTAACTCCATAGAGAAATGAAAGGCCTAAAGAATCCGAGTTCTTTATCAATGGGAAAATCAACAGGGGTGATCAGGGTTTGTAAATCCTTGAACAGGGAATGATACATCTGACAGCAGGCATCTCTTCAGTGTAAGAGAAGGCAGTGTGAAATCGGGTGTTTCAGTGCTGAGTCTGGTCTGAGTCAGACTGGGTATAAGATTTTTACGCTTGGAACAATCGATCAATAGGAGATGAAACAGAGAAGGTGGGTTATTAAATTGTAGTCTTAATTAAGCCATTAAGCTGTTGGCTTAATGCAGATCATTAGGTGGAAGTTTTTGGTCTCCTTTTGGGTAAAAGATTAAATGAGAGTCTCCATTCTCTTTCTTGTGTGCGTCTTTCAATTACTGCCAGTCAAAATTCTTATTTTTAGCAGTGAGTTACAAAACGTAAGTATGAATACGAACAAAAAGTTGGAGGTGGAAAAGGCATGGAACTTGAAGATATGAGCATTTGATATTTATAGGAACATAAATTCAAAATCAATCCATAACTTTGCTTAACAGCAGGTATTTAACAGATAAAAGGATTGGAATCTGCACCTGAAAGACACTGAAGGTTGCAGCCAGTGCTAGGCAGGTGAAGTTCATTCTGCCTCTTCCAGGATCAGAGCTAGTCCTTGGGGCAGGGAGGAAGTTTTTCTTCTGTATCAAATCTTTGTTAATATACTGGTGTTGCAGCAGAGGCAACTGTCCAGAAAGGCAGACTGGTTCTACAAAAGATTTATATAGACATTCTTTTCTGTTGGTGTGTTTTTAGTCGAGTGTGTGGTATGTGAGTGTCTCTTACTTATTTGATCATGTATTTTTGTCTTTATGTACTTTCCTTCTCATAAGAGTTTTAGATTTTAGTCCTTAAATAATAAAACCTTGCATTCTAGCTTTTCTCTTTACATGTATAAGGAGTGGTGAAAACTTCCAAAGGATAGGTTAAGGCAGGAGGCAATTACTTTCTCAAGTTGGGTTTTTGTCTCGAGTGCTAGGAGGTAGCAAATGCTGATCTGGACAACAGGATATTGTTTTTTGATTTGAGAAGTAACTTTCTCATTTCTTCTTTGATAATATATTCTCTGTTCTAGAGAATCTAAAACTTATGCACGAGCCTACTGTTGAATCAGTTGTTAAAAATAAACTGTTTTTTTACAGTTTCTTTCTCTAAAGCTCTTAGCAACAGTGCAATACATTTGACTTTGGGGGTGTGTGTGCATACGTTCAATTTATTTAACCTAATAAGATTAGCAAGAGCATTGCTTATCATGAAACTTGAAAAACATTTCTTCCTGTTTTGGCTCTGAGCTGTGCCAAATCAAGCCTCCATCCTTGGAAGCTGACAGAGACACCCTGGATATGCAGAACCAACTTTCTCTGTGCAGGAGATCAGGGGAACAGGGATCTGAGTTTAATTACAGTCATGGGGTGCCATGAGCACACATGATATTGAGGAAGGGGACTCTGTCTTTTCCAGTGTCATGAATTTCATCCCTGTAATCAGGATCATAAAATCTATGTTGCTTCAATCCTCCTTACTTGGTCTTTGGAGGGAGAGAGAGTATCATGGGGTGGCTGTGACCAAGAAAAAAATGCATGTTATTGCATTGGACTAAAAGTTAGAGCAATCTGTAAAATTCCTAATGCTTGATCCACAGCTATTTGTGGACAGTACTTCGTTAACAAGAGGCAAACCATGGAAATGCTGGTATGGAAGATCATTGTGTGGAGTGTTTATTTGAGTGGATGTTGTTACTGGCCAAATGTTTGTTTACAATAAACATAAAACTGACTAATTCCTACTGGGGAATGATTTATTTTTTTCAGATATGCACCATAACAGTGTTATATCAAACATAAAAAGCAACAGTTTTTTTTTCTCACTGAACTTAGGCTCCAGACTACAGTCCTGTTGAAAATGCTTTAGAGTAATTTGATTAAAGCTTGACTATTCAAACATTTGTTGTTAGGATGGCGGCTCCTTGGATCAAGTACTGAAAAAGGCTGGAAGAATTCCAGAGCAGATACTGGGCAAAGTTAGCATTGCGGTAAGTGTTCATGGCTCTCGAAAGCTGGAAGTGGGTACACTTGTGTCAGATCCAGGAAACCACCACTTCAGGACTGAGGGATGGGGAAGAGAGAAATATTACCAGATTGTGTTGCTTTCTTCTAAAAAGCAGTCTGTGTACGTGTCGTCATTTGGTAGCTCAGGGCACTGGAATGAGTAACACATTCTATTGTGTTGCTTTGATTTTCTGCTTTTGTATCAGCCCGTGCTTCTGGATAAGAACAGAATTAACACTTCATTAAAAAATTTTGAATGTTACCTTTTCATATCTATTGTGCAACACGCTCTGTATGCAAAAGTTCCAGTAAGGGCTTGGTTGACTTTGTTTTTCTAGTCTGAGCTGGAGGTATAAATTAAAACAAAATATTGATTTGCAGTGTTTACATGTTGGAATTTCTGTTATGTTGCATTCAGTTGGAATTCTTGTACAGGCAAAGCATGCAATTATCTTTTCTGTTTCATAAATTAAAATTTTTTCTTTAATTTGTCATTAGGTAATAAAAGGACTCACGTATCTGAGAGAAAAGCACAAAATAATGCACAGAGGTGAGATAAAATTTTACTTTGTAATTTTTCTTCAATGTAATTTTTATTCTAGACATCTGTCATGCAGAACTGCATCTTTTCTACACTTAAAAGTTTTAAAAACATGGTGAAGCTATGTAAAATCAAGTATCACTTCTATGCTTCTGGGATCTTTAGTTACTTCACTGTAAAATAAAGGCACTGCCATATTTTCAGCTTACAGTTGCCGTTTTAGAAATCCAGCTCATTCATTTATCTGTTGTATGTTCCATTAAACAAAAATGACACTCGAAACGGTAAGGCAATAAGTTCAATTATTCCTGACGTGAGTGCAAATCGAAGGCTGGAGCGTTTCACGGTTTTGTTCGAGTGGCACTGTTCGTGGCAGTGATCGTGCAGTATGTGTAAGCCGTGCCCGCTGTTCCGTGAGTTTTGTACCACGAGATTCATCTTCACATTGTGAAAATATCTTCATCAGGTGGTAATATGGGTCTGAGTTTACATTTGTTGGCCAGACCGAAAAGAGTAGTTAGCAATCCTAGTTTATACAATCTGGTGTAGGATTGCCTTACATGTGAAGTAGACTATGTTTATTACATGTTTCTGTTTTGTTTTATTTCTTTTTTAAACAATTAGATATAGCTCCCTTCTGAAGAAAGAAGGGTGGAGGTAGATTCTGTAAAGATTTCTGATGGTAGTTGCAAAGTCATTTGTCTCTGTTCAGAGCATGAGGGAGAGTCCTGGCAAAGAGATCATCTTGTATCAGGGTGTACTGTGTGTCTTCCAGGGTAAGGATTCTAGAAGATGTTAACAGTTTTTCCATGATTGGCAGAAGTTAGCACCCAGCGTTCTGAGTACAAGAGACTACTGTTTGACAAATAACAATGCTGATATGAAAGAAAAGAATAAAAAATAAATTGTCAAAACTTATCAGTGGCACATTTGCTTGGATTGATCAAGAGGTAGTGACAGTCACAAATGACTGCAGAACACCAAATGGAGTATGGTGGCTGCTCAGCATGAGGTTCAGCTTAAACTGCTGCCACGCACAGATGTATGCTGAACTAACTGTGACCTCTGGCAAAAAGTATTCACTTGTCATGACAGACAGCTCAAGGAAGATGTTGGCAGGGCTTATTAAGGAAGGAATGGAAAATACAGTCTTTGTAGACTGTAGCTCATCTGGGCCCCCATGTTTTCGTTTGGTTCTCTCTGACAAGATGTGATAGAAATTGCAAATCTTCTGAAAGACAAACTGGTGGGATACAAAACAGGCACAGAAAAGGAAGAGACAAGGAGCGCTGGTATAGTAGGTATTTTCTTAATAGCTCCTATTCAGTTAAATAGAGACGTTTATAGCACGGAATGGTATAGAAAGCGCTACTTTTACAGTCCTATTTACCTTTGTGGTTAATACCCGAATTCACTGAATGGCAAGGAGAGAAAAGTCCTGTAACTAATTACAAGGTATGTTGCTGCAGTTTATTAAGACACACAAACTTTTTTGCTGTGTTTTGTCTCTGGATGAATTAAAAAAAAAACAATGTAAGTTAATCAGAACGTAGTTTTAGTTCTTTTTGAGCACAGTCTGGAGTGAAATTCTCTCTGGAAAGTCTCTTTTTGCACAGAAAGTGTTGCAAGATTTCTGAACTCCAGTTGCAGCCAGCAGCTCTGGAGTAGGAGGTACCACACAACAGAGATGTTGTCAATGGTCTGTTCTAGTGGGTTAGTTCCTAGGTGATTCTCATGAGATCCTGTCTTGGGAAATTGAAATTGGTTGGAAGATACCAATAATGTGCTGCAAGACAAATGTGTTCTCCAGTGCCTGGCTACTCAGTCACTTCCATACAAAAAAACCCTTGCCTGATGGTGTTACAATGATGTCCAGGGCCACCTTTCTTTCAGAATGAACTAGGTTTGTGTCTAGTAGGGGAGAGCAGGGCTGGCCCAGGGGAGGCATACCTCTTTCAGAGATTCAAGACATCCTGTAAATCCTGGAGACTTCTTTGTATTAACTAGCTCCTTTTTCAGTGTCCTATATCCATCCCTCGGGACTGGCTATGGACTTCTCTAGAATTGCACAGCTCTCTTCTGGGTTGTTTGGGAACATACATGACAAGTCCTTTCATTTTATTTAAAACTTAAAATCATAGAATGGAATCATAGAATGGCACAGGCTGGAAGGGACCTCAGAGATCATCTAATCCAACCTCCCTGTCATGGGCAGGGATAAACTTAAAATACTTCACTTATGTAGCACATTTGGTCTTCCTTTCTAGATTTTTCTGTCTCTTACAAGTTACGGTATATATTTTGAAGGCTGCCTTGGCATTCCTGTTCCGTTTGGCAGTATAAATCTCTGGTTTCCAGAGAAACTGCTTAAGTGTTCAGACCCTCTGGAGTTAGAATAGGATAACGGGCTACATTTAGAGGGGTGGAAAGACAGCAGCGTTCCAAACCATCACACTCTGATCACACTGGGTGCCTTGCAAGGAAAACGAAAATGCTTGGGGAAAGGCAAGCTTTCTATAAAAGTCCAGTGAGGAGTCATGGTTTGCTGTGCTATTGTAAGAAAGGTACAGTGTGGGATGATCAGCTAGAAAAACAGCGAAGGCAAAAGTGAGGTCTTTCAAAAGACCAGGTGGATTCTAGAGCAGATAAGGTGCTTCTAAAGAGAATGTCGTTTACTTCACTGACAGTGGAATGCTAATGTTATTTTTTTGCCACTCAGTTATGAACATGAAGTATTCATGAACTGTAGATACAAGTGAGGGTTTATGTCTGTGTTCTGAATTGAACTAGTAAATGTGCATAGACAAGCAGTACATATTTAAAGGCCGTATTTGTAATTTGTTCAGGCTCTGCAATGCTTCCAGTGTATTTTGCAAACGTTATTTTTTCCACCTTGCTTTTACACGGAGCTTTAGGTGAAGATTCCTGTGTAGCTGGGAATCTCTAATCTCTGCTGCCTGCTTCAATGTACCAACATCTGCTTGATTTAGTGTTTTTTGGATGATTTATTTGGGTTTTTTTTCCTGCTGGAATTTTAAACAGACCAAGCTCCTAGACTGGATTCTTGCTGTTCATTGTGAAGTGTACTTGTGGTGAGGTCTCTACAAGTAGTCAAGACTTGCACGGAGGAGGTAGAACTGGTAGAAGGTTCAGCTGTCTGCCCAGAAGGCCTCTAAAATCTCTGTTTATTCAAGTCCTGCTCCGAATTAACCAGCGTGTAACACTGTTTCCTGCCTGGCAGACAGCTCCAGAAACTGCCCAGTACCTCTCCTGCTCTTAGAGGAGGAAAATCTATTGAGGAGAGCAATGCTTATAAGCCGGTTACTTTCCTAGGGATGGGGAGTAAAATCTGTGTACACACAAAATACATGCCCATATTCTTCCCCCTCCATAAAGAGAAAGACTGTACCTGGCAGAAGAAGCTGGGATTTTCTTCTTTGTGGTAGAAGGAAGATGTACATGGGCATGACTTCCTCTGTGTTAAGACGCTGGAGTAGTTTCAGATCACTGTGTGGATTTTCTACAGGCTGATGCTTGCTCCAAGCAAAGTGGACAAGCTGTAGGCTGGCTGTCCTGTGGCTGAGTCTAGAAGAACTTGTGTGTACACAAATCACCACAGAACATGGTTACCAGTGTGCCCAGGCAGTTTCAGTTACCTAGAAAGGTGATGTCAGGAACCAGAAAATATAGCCACAATTTCCAAAAGTGGGTGACTTTATGCAAGGTTGGTTTTGTTCTTTAAAAGGGAGCTGGGGGGAGAAACAGCTGAAATACAGTTTAGTTTTCATTTCCTATGTCCATGGATGTTGCTCAGTGAGGCGTAACCTTCTGCATGGAGATCTTTTTCCAGAGCTGAGGAGTCACATTAGTATCCTCTTTCCAGTGACATCCTGTTGAAATCAGAAGCTGAGACCAGTTCCTCAGTCACTGAAATGAAAGCTATCTGGGATATGTTTGTGTTTAAAAGTGAAAAGCAAATGGAAAATATACTACAGACCATGACCTTCTGGATCTGCTCTTGAATAGCAAAGTCTCAGTGACATTCTGTTAGACCAGGCCGATCTTTCTCCAAAACCAGTTTAGAGTACCCTTTATTCTGCAGCATTACATTACAAATGTGAGCTGTTGATTACTGATGTCGATAATGTCTTGGTGACCAGGGGCCAAGCAGCAAGATGAAGCAAAAAAACTACTTACAGCTGTGAAAGAAAAGCTAAACAATAGTTCTCTGTAGCTTTGCATTTACAAATAGCTATTACTAGTTGCTTAGCTACCAGTGACCCTTATTAAATTTCCATTTAGAAAAAGCAAGGAATTCTAAATCATGAGAGGGTTATATCACAGGTAAACAATCTCAAAGTATTTTAAATGCAGCTTTTCAATAACAGGATAATTATTTTTTTTCAGAGCTTTTTAAAAAAAAAAACACCAACCAAACCCAACAACCACAAATAAAACCAAGACCACCCACCTCCCCCAAAAAACCTCAAACAAAACCCAGAACAGGAAGAACACGCTCCAAGAACTGCTTGGCTATAGGATGATTTTGAAGGCTAAGTTAGGGATGATGGTGTGGCTGCTGTAGTTCATTGACCTGTGTAAAATAAATGTGTAGGGTCTCTTTAATGATCTTCTTTTGCCTAGAAACAATCAATAAAGAGAAGTTATGCTGACATACACTTGCAAGCTTATCTCAAATGTTGGTCACTGCAAGGAGGACATAGATGCCAAAACAATATTTAAAAGGCAAGAAAGAGGGTGAAATAAAAACTTTAAACTAACAGCCTTTTTGCACTTGTAATTTTAAAAACTTCCTTTTGTTTACCTCTATTTAAATAGAGAGCCTGTGAGATGGGCCTAGGTAGGGAACCAAATCTCTTGTCTTAGGATTCGTGGAGAAGGGATAGAATTGTGTCATAGAACAGAAACAGCAGGAGGCACATGGTAATTCTCACCTTTCATGTTACTTTCATTGTCAGATTTCCCGTTTTATCTATTATAAATGTAAATCATCCGTTCATTTCTTTCCAGATGTTAAACCATCTAACATTTTGGTAAACTCCAGAGGTGAAATCAAGCTTTGTGATTTTGGTGTCAGTGGACAACTGATAGATTCTATGGCAAACTCGTTCGTTGGCACACGCTCCTACATGTCTGTAAGTACGGATTTTATAGCTTTGCGTTTACTATACGTTATGGTAGAATTATCACAGTTCCAGTAATCAAACAAAAAAACAGCTATTGCTGTTACTACTGCTCTGCTGTTCGTAGTTCAGTGTTTCCTGCATTCCAGGAATATTCCACTATCATATCAGATTGTGTGTGTGGGGGAAAGAACTGTTGCAGGAAAAGCCAAGCAACTTGGAGTAGTTCGTAATGTTACAGAAGAGATGCAATTGTGTCTGCATTGCAGAATCCAGTCGGTTAATGCATGTGGGTTTGTGTATGTGTGTCTCCAAAAAAGCCCAGTATCCAGAGCTTACTTTCTTGAAGTGTGGTTCTCTTTTTCACTCCAGCATTTTACTGCAGTCACTTCTGTAGGCAGCTGCTGCCTCACTAGTGATCCTGTTGTGGCTGCTCCCGGGAACCCGACACGGCTGCAGCAACAGGAGAAAACCAGGGAACAGCTAGTGTGGACATGGCCACAGCAGCTATCTGAGACTATTTACAGGGTGTTCTTTATTCCTGTATATTAGGAATACCTTGAAACTCACTCTTCAGAGGAACTCTTTGCGTTATGAGAAAGTCACAGTTAGTGGAAATAACAGATCTCTTTATTCTAATATACTCACCTTGTTCCGCGTATAGCCAATTAACTGGTACAGTCAAAGTGTGCAGAGATGGCTGCTGTAGGATTGAAACTGTGTGGGCTTAAAGGAAAAAAGCATAATAATTCTGCTTCTGCTTAGCATGAGACCTGCATTTCAAAATCAAAGACAGTTCTCTCTTTAGTCATTTAATATTGGTAACATACTTGACATAAAACTGTTCCCACATGCATCTAGGGGCTGTTGCTAATTAGCAAAAAAAAAAAAAAAATCGTTCACAGCTCAATCTCTTCTGGGCCCTTGACTTACTACTGGCTTGCCCTTTTTCTTCTAGTAGAAGGAATGAGAGCAAAGTGCTGTCTGCCTTCAGTTTTCCTCAATTTATTGTTTCTGCCAGACTGAGATTTAGCTTTGTTCTCTGTCACCATGACTCACAAACCAAGCTGTGACGGTGACTTGATTCATTTTGGTAGCGTCTGAAGTACCTTTTTGTGCGGTATCTCCCTGAGCATGCTTTTTCTAAT
Source organism: Tauraco erythrolophus (assembly GCF_009769465.1). Lineage (NCBI taxonomy): Eukaryota > Metazoa > Chordata > Aves > Musophagiformes > Musophagidae > Tauraco > Tauraco erythrolophus. The sequence goes on along the minus strand of NC_141478.1, from coordinate 2,577,122 downwards.
AAAGCTAGAGAATTGTTACGTACCAAACAACGTCCTGTTCTGCCCCATGAAAGTGTGTATAATCAACAGTGCTTAACTTGAACGTGTTAATTGGTTTTGTGTAACTACTACTGTGTGTGTTTCCTGCCTTTTCGCATCCACTCACTTCTTCCTTTACACTTAGATTTTATGAAAATCTACTGTGTATCCCTGTTTTGGGACATCTTTATCCATCGTCCAGCAATTGTGTAGTTTATCCAGATGACTTTTGAACTAGCTGAGGTGGGACACTGGAGAAAGCTCAAATATAATCTCGATAAATGTCACAAAACTAATTTAACAAGACTATCACCTATTATGGCAGAGGGAAGAGACTTTACAGGAATACTGTATTCTTACATTCTATGAGAATAAGTTTGAAATTACATATGTATTTTTCCAAAATCAGGCAAGAATCTACACCATTTTGGTAAAACGAGCTTTGATTTATTTTTTTTTTAGAAAGAGATAAGCAAAATGAACGTTTTCTTTGAGAAGTCTTAGTAAAAATGGATCCAAGAATGATGTACATGGATGTATTACAAATTGCAGAAACCATTTTCAGCACTCAACATGGTACTGATAAAGCAAGTGCCAAAACTAAGCAAAAGGTAGTTAGTGAAGGACTAATCTTTTGGTTTACTTCTTTAGGCAGAAATAGAAGATGGGTACGATGATCAAAACTGAGGATCTTTGGAGGAGTGTGGCTGGAATATCTGGATATGGATTTAATCATGATTCAATTGACCAAAAAGACTCATATTTAAATTCTAGTGTTTAAGTCTTTTAAAGCCAATACAGAACATGTTTTTGGCTGAATCTGGCTTACCTGCAAATACATATTTTGGTAATACTTACATTAGCCTGTGCATATAACCTGTCCAGAATTTGTTTGTCCCTTCCCAGGTTTTTTTGTGAGAAAAACTTAAGCCTATTGCATTTTTGTTTGTCAGGCCATGATGTGCGAGTGGTTAAGCTAGCAGAACACGTGTCTATCTTCCTATCTTGTATGTATTTTTTCAATCATTAGACCTCCAGGAAGAGTCTGTCCTGCATAATACTTTATCATTCCATTTGTATGTTATATTTTATTGTCTTTTCAATGGATTATAGAGCTCAACAGTTCATTTAGAAATTATTTGAATATGGCTCTAGAAGTGCAGTATGCATGCATGTAACAGTCCTTGCATAAATGCATTTCTGCTAGAGGGAGCTGTCAGAATGGTGTTAGCTGAGAAGTGTCACAAACACAAGATTATTGCTAGAGCATGAGGTCACTTTTGGACCCATATGGCATTAACAGTTACCTTCCTTCTCCTTCCCAAAGCAGAAAACCAAGAACAGCTTCTCAGGGAAACCAGGTGATCTTTGGTGACCTGTACTAGTTTTGCTTTCTTGCTCTTTAATTGTCATCATCGTAACATTTAAGGATTATGCTAAAGAAATAAACCAGCAACATAATAGCATCATTTTTAAAAAGTGTCAAAGTTATTTGCAGTGTTGGTATGCAGTGAACTTCTGGAACTCCAGATGAGACCTTTAAAAAAAAAAAAAAAAAAAATAAAAATCAGTCAGTCATCACTGGAGCATGTCATACTAATAAGTTGGGGCTTCATCCTTCATTTTATCCAGGCTATTGCAGAATGCCATTTGGTTTTTTCTTGCTTATTACAATACTGTCTCTATTCCCTACTTTTTTTGTAGCCGGAGAGACTACAGGGAACTCATTATTCAGTGCAGTCGGATATATGGAGTATGGGGTTGTCACTGGTAGAAATGGCTATTGGCAGATACCCGATTCCTCCTCCTGATTCCAAGGAGCTTGAATTAATGTTTGGCTGCCCGGTAGAGGGAGATTCTCCAGTCACAGAGACCTCGCCCAGGCAAAGAACACCTGGTCGACCAGTGAGCTGTAAGTTACAACCTTCTGCTAAATTTTTTTCTAACACTCTTCTCTGTCAGCTTAAAAGTCTTCCTTACTTGATACTGATCTGCACAGCGTGGCTTTAAACTTAAAAAAAAAAAAAAATCAGGATTGTATTGGGCATGTGACTCAGTCTCACTGTCAGGAGGTATCTGAGAATCAAGGAGCAGAGATCCTTTTGTTAATACCTGAGCTGTTTGTGAGCACCAGTAAGATCCCAGTCTGTTACGGTTCATCTCTCTAAGATGCAATGCTGCTCCAAGTAGAGTATGACAATTCTCGGTGAAGTTAATGGCTTGGATCAGACTGGAAAGCAATGTCCCCCTGTTGCTGTTCCACTTTTTTTCCTGTAAATCCACTGGACACCATGTAAGAATAGTGTGTGTGACTTAACTTCTTAAAACACTCCTGCCATGGAAGGAGAGTAACACTGTGTTTTTCCACTTCAGCTTATGGACCAGACAGCAGACCCCCAATGGCCATCTTTGAACTTCTTGATTACATTGTCAATGAGGTAATCAACTCATTTGCTCTTGTACTAATACAATTGTAGGTTTTTAAAGCATTCCAGGATTTGAGGGGAGGTGGGTTTAGTGTTAGGATAAGCCAGGTCTTCTGATCTTCTGTTGCTGCAGTTTGAGACACATCCTTGTTATGTGTGTTGGCTTGATTTTAAGTTATTCCCAGGAAAATTTTATTTCATTTCTCTGCGTAATTTAAGTAGGTTTATACACTTTCCAGCCTGGATCATGCAATCTGTTAGGACAGTTAATAGCAAACAGTATGATCAAGCATACACAAAACTGTTTTTTTATTTGTTTTAGTCCTATGAACAACCTAATTTATAATACTGTATCTTTCAAATAGCTAAGCTACAAGGTTTAGTTATTAGAGATTGGTAGATTAGGATTGATAGTCTGTTTCCAATATCTTCACAAGTGCTACTGAAACTCGTGTGACTCCACTGCTTGTGTCCTTCCGAAAAAAAAAAAAAGCATGCTCAAGTTAGCTATCATTTGTAACAGCTGGCTAACATAATTGTTCCAGGTGAATGAATTATAAAAATGTCAGACACCAGTTGTGCTTTTTAAATAGATGTGTCGAGATGCCTGCAAAGACTAGCGTTGCTCATGCTACTGTATATGTACTGGTCAATTGCTTCTGTTCTTTATCTGCAAACACAATCCTCCTCTTGCATTACAACCCTATTTTGCATATTATATGACACCTTCCTATGACAGCACTCACTCTTGGAATAGTCAGCACTGGATTACTTAAGATACTGTAGTCCTGCTCTTGTAGCATCCCTGAGGAAGCCAGTTTAAGACGAAAAGCTGCAGTAGCTGAGAATTTGGCAAGATTATCTTCTGCCACCTCTGCTGGAGCGCAAGCAGCATGAGCTGCTGCATGCAACAAAGTCTGTACACCAGCGAGTCACCGAATGCAGGCCATGTCTCAGCTCTGTACATACACGTAACCCCAGTGTAAGTGCTTGCAGGACCCGTGGTGTAGGAATGAAAACTTAACTCTGATCCTGTAGCAAATGTCATGGAGAACAACACAATAACACACAGGTTTATATAGTACCTCTTGATCAGAATTCTTTTTGAATTTAGAACCTAAATGAACTCATTCCTTGGGACAGAATATTTAGATCAAAAGCATTACAGAGCTAGTGATGTGCAGAGCATCTTCCCTTCCCCAGACTGGAGATTAGTAGTGAAGAGAATAACACAGTGCTAATGACTGCCAGCTGCTCTGAGCCTTCTACAGCCACAGCTCAAGGCTGTCTTAACCCCATTCAGGTGTGTGCACAGGAAGAAAAAAACAAACTAAAAACCACCCCACACCATAGAAACTCTCTGGTCTCATTTATTACTGAAACACCGAAAACCCAGCAGCTGTGAGAGTAATAACCAAAATTAATCAGTGATAAGCTCAGCATTGTCACTTTTATAAATCAGATGACAGAACATCCTTTTCATATGCACAGAAGCTGAAGTCTGCCTGACATTCGTAGCAGAGTTCAGCTTTGAAAGAAGGCCTGGGTAGTGCTAGTGCTTTACAGCTTTACCCATGTACAGGACATGTGATTGATAGATCTCTGGGCAGGTTGTGTGTCACCATGTAGTAGTTGTGCTGAATGACTACTGATTTTAATGTATTTATTTTTAGCCACCTCCAAAACTGCCCAATGGTGTCTTTGGTTCTGAATTTCAAGATTTCGTTAACAAATGGTGAGTATTTTCTCTATGGCTAAGTTGCAAAGGCACGTGTTTGGATCAGGCCTGCTGACTTACTGTATCAATAACTTGGCAATCAGAGTCCCTATTTGTAGGCCATGGCAAATGGAAAGTAATTTCAGTTGGTGTAATCCTCTTTCTCTGACTGTTAGTGTGCCTGAAGCTCATTTTACAGGCACCGGCTTGACAGCGTATGCCTCCAAAGACAACCCCAAAGCTGAGAGATGTTCCTCTTGTAAGATACAATTTCTACTTCAGTGTACAACTTAGATGAGCATTTTCTCAGCACTGAAGATACCATAGTACTGATGGACTCTGACCATACAGCACACTTGTCAAGGAAGAGCCTTACTGTTCAGGGTAACCTTCACAGGCTCCAGGTGTGTTTTTTTCTTTCCCAGTGCTTGACTGAACTATCTTTATCACAGCAGTCATTCTCCTGTCTATTTACTTTTCCAACTGCACTTCAGCGATACCAGCACTGAACCAGTATATATTCAGTGCTAAGGGAGGCAGCTCATTACAGTTTGAGAAGGTAGTTTGTTTATTAAAAGCTACGTATATGTGTTTACTACTTCCAAAAGGAAGAAGAGTCATGCAATAGCTGTACTTCATTCTGAGCTTGAAAGACTTGGGGAAAAACTCAAGGCATCAAGCGGTTGGTTCATGTTGTTGAGTTTTTGTTTAAATGGGAATGTGATCTCTCCTGCTTGGTTATAAAGACACACTCCTGCCTCCACGGAACAGAATGAGACAGCTCAGGGTTTCATACCTAAAACTGTACCTGCAAAACCTGCAGCAGGGATTTGCTTACAGACCCATCTCTATGTTCGAGGTGCCCTGCATTACCTAATGCTTTTATCTGGAGTGGTGTCTTCTTCAGACCAAAGCAGTACGCCAACATGATATAATTCGGTCTTCATTTTACAAGAGAATGGTGTGTAACTTGTGTAACACTTTCTGTTTTCCTAGTTTAATTAAAAATCCTGCTGAGAGAGCTGATTTGAAGCAGCTGATGGTAAGTGAAGATTCTTAACTTGAAGAGCACTCTTCACTCTTTTTGTGACCCTTGACACAAGCAGCTCAAACAGTTTGAAGAGGGGCTGCATTTCTGACCCAGAGATCAAGGGCTGCAGGCTTTCATGTGCTCCTAGGACAGGGACTGTCAAGGAGACCAAAACTGATGGGTTTTGGAGTCTGCCCTTGGATAATTACAATGACATAATGCTGTTAAATTGGCAAAAATTCTTTTTTTCTTGGGTTTATTAGTCAATAGTAAAGTATATAAAGTATTACTTCTAGGAGGATGAAAGGACAAAATTCCATATACCTTATGGACTAGTTAAATACATTGTTATCATCTGTTGTGAAACACATTTGCCTCTCTATCAGCTTTGTCTTGTAAAATCTGTAGAACTGCTAGATAGAAACAAATCCTGCATTTCTTTTCCTGCATTAAACGACCGTATCCATTTCAGTGGATCTTTTTGTGGCCTTAAGTGTAATGCTAGGACTTAAGTTCTTCTGCAGAAAATCAAGTTTTCCCTGCCCTGATCCTGCTGTACAATACGGGTGCAGAATGCAGTCAGACTCCTATTACAAAAAACCTTTCTGTGCACGGGCAGACATTTTCCAGAGTATTATCTCAAGTGGCTGAGTCACATCCTTATCGCATGCTGTGGTGTAAGTACTCTGCAGTAGGCCCTGTGTAGGCAGTATTCCTCTGGAATATTTTGCAATATGTACGTTTCACAGGCTGGTTGTGTCAGTAATCCTGCAGAAAAGCTCTTCTGGTCATTTCCTGTGGTTTGGTCAATTTTGTAGCTAGCTTGACTCCTGAAAGTAAACTGGATTTATCATAGTTCATTTTATTTAACTGATGGAATGCTTGAATAATAATAATAATATTCTTTTCCATTGCTCAGATTCATGCTTTCATTAAGAGATCTGAAGCAGAGGAGGTGGATTTTGCAGGGTGGCTTTGTTCAACCATAGGCCTTAACCAACCGAGTACACCCACGCATGCTGCTGGAGTCTGAATGTGGAAGAGCAAACCCTGTACTGTACCTCTGTTAACAACAATGCTATTTTGGTCCTAGTTCCTCAGCTTGTACCTGTTCAAACATGTATTTCACCTCTTAAGGAAGAATGTCTTTATAGCATGTGCCAAATGGTTTTAAATTTTGTCACACACTAATTTGTATTGTATTGGATTACGTTCGTTTACTGACCAAAAGGTTCAGACGTTTAAGTTACAGTGCTTGTTGATTTCAAGTGATTATGGATATTCTTTCTTAACGAAAATATCACTAGGGGTGTTGACCCTCAGCTTGTTTGAACTTTATCAGGATTCTTTGTAAACCCTTGGTACTTCAATCATGCTTACCTAATCTCCCATGCAAAAAGGGTTAGGGATGCTCCAAAACTGTGTCTGTCGAGCATGCTTTTGCTGCTGCCCAACTGTGTCTGAAAGTTAGGCCTAATGGTTCTGCTGTTGCTGTTTAGACATCTCTCTTTGCAGGTAAAGAAGGCAAGAGCTCTGTGTTTCTTGGAACGTACAGGGCAATATTCTAATTGTAGACTTGTTCATATTTCTATATTTATTTTTAAAACATATCATCATACTTGGATTTAGTGATGTATGTCTCTTTGATTGATTTTTAAAAGTTAGTTCTTGGAAGTGTCCTACAGAATCAAGACAAAGATCCAAGCAGTTTGCTTTCTTTTAACCTAAAGATTCATGACAACTGTGTTAGTGTCTAAAGTGAATGAAGATCCTCTATTGTTTTATTCTCTCAGATGTTTAGCAATGGATTCTCTTAATAAATATATTATCAAGTAACTTCTTGAAGCTTTTCTTTAAATTTAAAAACTTAACCAAAGCCTTAATCTGAAGTCACTGGTGCATCACACACCCTTTTTCTATGCATTTTTCCACAACTGTGCAACCTTTTCAGTTCCAAGAGGTACAAGACTGCTGTGTAAAACGCTGGGGTGTGGGTCAGTTGCTGTTGCAGTGTGTTAATATCCTGTCCACCAGGTTTCTGTGGAATGTCAGAGGGAAGCCTGACTGCAGAGGTTTTGTCTGTGTAGTGCTTGCACTTGTACAGCACTGATGCTCTGTTTGATGCTGTAACCCCCTGGGTGGGGTGCAACGGGCACTTTCCTGGGCAAACTGGTGGTGTGGCACAAACCACAGAATGGTGTGACCTACCCAGTGGAAGGAAGACCAAGAGTAATTGTACCACACTGCTTCCTTCAGCTTATTTTTCTTCAGAAGATGCTGTTCTGTCAGCTATGCAGCAAGCAGGTTGCTGCACAACACAACAGGGAGATGTGGGTACAGCTGTGTGTCCTCAGCACAAAGCCATGTTGAGCAGCTCTACAAAAAGTTCAGCTCCCTGAAAGCATGTTTTGGGCATGGAAATGGCTTAAGTTCCTTCCCAAGAGGAATCCCAATCATTCTAGACATGAACTTCCACTTGGCTGACAGTATCCAGTATCAGAGAGGGATAGAATAGCCCTCAACCCAGCAACAGCAGGAAATGACTCACTGGCACATCCAGGGCTTGCTTCAGCTTGTCCTTACTGGAATGTGACTGTTGGTGCTGGTGACAAGGCTGTGTAATGGTTCATGAAAAATCTGTCCTTTGGATGTGAATTATATACCCTAACACAAAAAACACTACAAAATAGTACTTTTTACTGTTTGTAAAAATAAATATGTAGTATGTGAACAGCAAGTTTTTGGAGATTCAAAATCCATTGTACTTATTTGCTCTGCAGACAGCAATAACTTGAACACTGCAAGTAGAGTTTTATGCAGTAGGACACCAGGAAAAGTACTTTATTGCAACATGCAAAGGAATTGGTTTATTTTAATCCAAAAGCAAACAAGGGACTCATTCACAAAAGACAGCAGGAACTACTCTGGACCATGCTGGGGACAAACACCATTTTTTTCAACAGTCAAAATTACCCTTTGGAGATGAAACCCGAGAGCAGCTACTCCAGAATGATTTACCCAGAAGCAAAGGAAAAGGGTGGCCAGTGTTCCTGCTTACGCCGGAGCCGAGGAGCCCAGTGAAGCACCCTGAGCTTGCTGGGCACTGTGTCGTGCAGACGGGAGGGGCTGGCTGCTGAGCTCCTCCCAAGCCACCTCTTCACACACATCCTTTCAAAGAATTACTTGACACTCCAAGCCATGACATTTTCTGCTCAAACTTTTTGATTTTTTATTTTTTAAACTGTGAGTCTGGGGGGAGTTTTGCGAAATGTTCTGCACTCATGTTCTAAGCTACTTCATTGAGACATCCAGGGTTGTCAAAACTGAATTAGGCTTTAGCACAGGATGAAGCCATGGTTATATTGCACCACTGGTTTTATGACCACAAACCATGTAAGAGCCAAATAAACAATCTCTCTGCAAGCAGTGGCAGGAACTCATGAGAAATTGAAGCATGTGTTCTGACCACACCCAGGATGTGGGACACTTTTCCAAGTTCCTTTCCTGCTCTTAAAAGCAAACTTCTGCTATTCAGAGTGATGCCAGACAGAGCAACGGCACCCTGAGATAGTCATTGTGCCACAAACAATCCTGGGTGTAACTGTTTTCCTAGTAAGACAGTTGACAAAGTGGCTGAGTCAGAATATTTCTTTTATTGTCCATTTTCAATCAGCTTAAGAGAGTTTGGGTTTCTCTGCTTTCAGAATTGATAACCAGCTGCGCCACGTGGAATCTGAGCTCCACCAGGAGGAAGAACACACTGTCTGTTGGTAAGAGCAGCACCAGCTTCTTTCTGCACCATTAAAGAAATTGGGGAGGAGACTTCACTTTTCATTTTATAACTAAGTGCTTAAACTTCTCATGCTCCTCCTTGAAGCTCACTTGAAAGCAGAAGGTAGATGTGCACTGATTTATGAAGTTACTGTGAAGGAAAAAGAAACTAACACAAATTTAAAAATATGAGTTCCTTATTGCAAGTAACATGGACCAAGTTGCGGACAAATAAAAGGCTAATTGGCTGCTACTTGAGAGGGCAAGAAGTCAAGAGTGATGGTTCTGAAGAAGAGCACCAGGGGGTACAGAGAGGCCACCTGGTGACCGTGCTCAGCATCAGGGTGACGGCACAGCACCTGCTGCTCCAGACTAAGAACGCGCACAGCTCTGTCACCGCCAGTCCAGTTTTCCGTGTCACTGAGAACGTCGCAGCTGAAAGCCTGGAGACAGCCCTAGACACATCTTTTCTCACTGCATATCTTAAAATTCCCAGTTTAATCAAATGAGGTTATCACATAATCGTTGGTTCAGCAACCAGCCCCTGTGGCCTGGTTTGATTTTCAGCGTCAGGAAATAAGAACAGATGATTTATTGCTCTTACACCCGTTAAATTAGTCTGACTTGCTCAATGACTTCTCCCACCCACATCTAAAGATGCAGAAAGCTACATTAGGTTTTACGTGTGGAACAGACGATGCTACATATTTGTGCAGCAAATTTTCATCCTGTTACCATCCAAGTCAAGACGTGCCAAGCTTGTGACGTTCGTGTGTTCAAGTGGAACTTCCCCAGACTCCCAGTGTCCTGCGTATCACACAGTTCTTATCCATATACAGGACAAAATGAAAATCAGTTGGCGAATTTTGTATGAGTGAAGAAGAAATTCCTGAGTCTGTATTAAAAACCATCTCTTTTCTTTTCCTCTCAAGAATCGGATTCCTCTTCCTCCTCTTCCTCCTCCTCTTCATGATCTTGAAGGCTTAGGTGTAATTCAGTTTGATTGATAGCAGCCTCGTTGTCCATTTGCCCAAGAGTCTGCCACAACAAAAAGAGTTTAACTTGCTAATTACCAAGACCAGTAGCAATACTAAATATTTCTCAGATCACTATGAAAACTGCACAGTCGCAGCACTTTTTAGAAATGTGGTACTGGAACCACTGGCTGCACAAGCCCATGACAGTGACGAGCTCTCCACAAAAAAGCTTCAACTGGTTCAGGCTGACCAAGTATTTAGTAACAAGTTCAGAAGATGCCTGTACCTCCATCCCCTGCGATCAGCTGGCCAAACCAGCAAGTCACAGTTAAGAGCACTGGAAACAACGCTTAATAAATGGCGGACTGGAGCTACGCCAGTATAAAGCAGGTATTTTCCAACCTCCCTGGAAACAACGTGCTGCTTTCAGAGCTGGAAAAAGGCGAAACCCTTGAGACACAAACCAGGAACCAACCAGACAGATTTCAGAGCTGAGCCTTTCAGTTCCTGAACAGCACAAAAGCTCGACATTGCGAACACCAGATGAAAACCATCCACGGAAACACCTCCAGCCAGCACAGCTCTCCTCTCCTGCTGCTCCGCTGACCCCCGGCCCAGGGGGACGCCAGTCCCCGGCTTCGCACCCGCCAGGGACCCCCCTTACCTTGGCGGTCTCCTCTGCAACCGCTGCCGACGAGCCCGTTCCGTTCTCCTCCCGGGACCTGATCATGGACTGCAGCGCCAGCTCCTCCACCTGCACTCGAGGGCACACGGACACCTCTGCAGCGATTATTTCTTGCACTCTACTCCCAGTATTAAAAACTCAAAATGCAATGACATTAAAATATTTTTGAACGCTCAACAGCAGTACCAGCAAAGCCTTTCAATCACGTTTCACCGCTCTTCAGCATCAACGCACAGCAGGACACCAGTGACACCAGCGGGGGGCTGTGTCCGGCGCAGCGTTTATGCTGGGAAACGGCTGCGGCGGCCACGGCACAGCGCCAAACCCCTCGGCGGCGCGGCGCGGGCCCGCAGCGCGCCCCTCGAGAGCACGGCATGCGTTAAAGAAGGAAAATAGAAAGGGAATAGGAAATAGAAAGGAAAGAGAAAGGAATGGCGGGGCACGCCCGGCCCCGCGCTGCCGCGGCCGCGCAGCCGCGGCCGCATCCGCCTCCCCGCCGCCCTCCCGGGGCCGCCCCCCCCCCCGGGGCCGCCCCGAGGACCCCCCGCTCGCCCCCGGCGCGGAGCGCTGACCCTGAGGCGGGTGAGCTGGTCGTGCAGCGCCGCCTTCACCCGCAGCAGCGTCTCCTCCTCCCGGCGCAGCTCCTGCAGGCGGCTCAGCATCCTCCGCCCCGCGCGCCCGCCGCCGCGCCGCCACAGCGCCCCCTGGCGCGCCGGAGGAGCCGCCCGCGGGCGGCCTGACGTCACAGCGCTATGAGCACATTTCCGGGCAGCAGCTGCCCCCGCGTGGCCGCGTGACGTCACGGCCCCACGCGGAGCCGTGTTAAATCAGGAAAAAGCGACTCTCAGCTCCAACATGGCAAAGCCCATCCCGCCATTTTACCCTTCTTTAAGGAGTTGCCCTTTGAAATCCTGCTCAAAAACATGACTTTTTTTTTTTTTTTCGAAGAAAACCCTGACAGCATTCCTCTGTTCCAATGGAATTTATTAGAGACGCACGGCTGTTTCCCGAACCGAAGCGGACGAAGAACTGCACAGTGTTTATGCTTCAGCCTTGACCTTGGCCTTGGTGGCCACCTTGGCAGCCTTGGTTGTGGTCTCTGCTCTGGGCTCCGCCGGGACCGCGGCCGCCAGCTTGGCCTTGGCCTTGGCTTTCTTCTCCTCCTTAAGTTTATGCTGAAAAAGAAAAAGGGATCATAGAATCACAGAATGGTTAGGGTTGGATCATTAGGGAGCAATCTCAAGCACTGAAAGCACTTCCGGCCGCCGCCAGCCTGCGCGCTCACTCACGTTGTGCGCGTGGCGCAGGATGGTGTTGCGGCGCATCGTTTTGGCGTACGGGTTCAACTTGATCATGATCCGCAGGTTCTTCAGCGGGTTCTTCTTCAGCACTCGGCGGCGGATCTTCTTCCTGAAAGGAACCGACGTGCGTCACCATCTCCCTTCAGAACTCACGTCCCGCTAGATTTTCCCTGAAATCTGGGGAACCACAGTTCCTAGTATTTACACCCAGAAACTAACGGAACCCCAACCCCATCCACCATCCCGCTGCTCGGAGATCTCTGATCCCACCACACAGCCTCACACTTGGCAATCACTAAAGGGACCACACTTTGCATTCATTCCGTAAAAATCATTACTTGGGAGCGCGCAGCGCCTTCTGGATCTCCTGGCTCCTCATGATTCTCCCGATGTCTGTATTGGTCATCTTGTGCATGGGCAGGCTGTGAAAACAACGTCCGTGGTGTCAGCGGGATGATAAAAACACGGCCGATTCAATTAAAACAGGCATTTAGGAACAAGTAACACTACTCCTTTTCCACATCCCAGCGGGAGAACGGAAGGGGGTGCCCTCCCCAGCCCATCATCACCCCGCCCGGGTGTGCCCGGCGCTCACTTGTAGTCACTCTTGAGCGTGGCGGCCTTGCGCCAGGTGCCGTACAGATCGTCCAGCTTGCGGAAGGCGCTCTCTGTCCAAATGCAGAAGCGCCCAACGTGGCCGCCGGGAGCCAGTCGCAGCAGGTTCAGCTTGCTCACGTTGAGAAGAGTAATTCCTGCAGAGAAAAAAACCAAACCCCTTCCATGTGTAATTAAAACCAAGGAACGCAAGACTAAGACATAACCAGCTGAGAAAAGCCCCCATCTGCTGGTGTGCACTATCAGCTCTCGCACCATAAAGTTACAAACACCCCGTAGGAAAACCTATTACATTTTTAAAAATAATCTGCCTTTTTCCAGCGACAAACTCAACAGCCTCATTTCCAACTGCTCCAAATGCAGTTCATGGTTGGCGACAGCCGTAAAATTTGTCATAAAAATCCTCAACATCACCAAAACAGATTCTTATAGAGAACCTAGTAGCTGCTTCAGCAAGTCAGAACTTCCACAAAATCATGTGTTTCAGAAACACGGACCAATGAAGTGGAATCTCATCATCCCAAGCAGTCTCCCAACAGAAGGGTGAGCGTGCCCCAAGTCACAATTACCTGGGATATTCCGGAAAGCTCTGATGATACCATTGTCCTCGTTGTAGATGATGCAGGGTCCCCTGCGCTGGATGCGACGGCGATTCCTCATTTTACCCTTCCCAGCCCGCATACGCTGGGAAGCATAAACCTATCCGAAAATAGAACTTGTGAATGTTTGAAATCATCCAAACCCCATTAGTGAGACACAACAAAACGGCTGCAGTCAGAACTTCACAGTCACCACTGCTTGTCTGAAACACGGACCAGTGAGAAGTTCATCATTCTTAACAGTAAAAAAAAAAAAAAAAAGCAGATATTAACATTTTTAACATGTTAAATTTACTTTGCTTAAACTCTTTTTTTTTTTTGCAGTTTCTTGTAGTTTTGTTACCAAGGGCTCTCTCTAGTGGCATCAAATCCCAACAGAACTATTTGGAACTCCTACTGTAGGGTTTTGCTCTTAAGAACACACTTTAGCAACTCACCTTTTTGATGTCATTCCAAGCTTTAAGCTTCTTCAGAAGGAGAACGGCTTCCTTGGTTTTCTTGTAACTCTCAACTTTGTCCTCAACAACCAGAGGAATTTCTGGAATCTCCTCGATGCGGTGGCCTGGTGAGGATTTCACAAGACACAGTTACCCGCAGTACATGTTTCTCAGGGTTACTGCCTTGTGTATTCCGAAATGATACAAAACGATCAACAGTGGAAATTAAATCCCTGATCCAACGTGCAGGCGTGGTAACTACAACAGAGGTGTTTCAATGAGTCTCGTGGCTCTGCCTCAGACAGTACTTTCTGTACCTGAGCAAACATTAAGCAAACCTTTGGCTTCCATGAACAGAAATCAAACTGAACTGTCACGCGATTCAAAACTCAATTTCCATTTCCATAAACTGCACGGACAGCATCAGCCACGCACGTGGAAAGCACCTCAGCATCACCCAACCTCCGAGACCACGTAACGGCGACGAACCTTCCCGAGCTGTACCTGACAGAAACACACCCTCCCCTGCCGAGGAACACACTGCCTCTTAAAAAATCTTCAACAGAGAATCTCGTTATCTACAGGAAACATTTCAAGTCATCACATAGTAACTGGTACTGCAGGCAAACCTTTCCAGACACAATTCCCACCTTTCGACATGACCAGTGCCGGAAGGGCAGAGGCGGCCAGGGCGGAACAGATGGCGTAACGCTTCTGGGTCGTGTTCACTCTGCGGTGCCAGCGCCGCCAGGTCTTGGTTGGGGCAAACATGCGGCCCCCGCGACACATCTAGGCATGGGCAGTTAAGAACAACCTTTCTGAAGCTGCTTTTTCTCGTCTGACTCCTCAGTCCTTGCTCAGTGCTAATTGTTCGTCAACCATCTGTACCAGTACACTGACAGCAGGCACTGTCACTGAGCACAGAGTCAGACGCAAATTACGACATCATGGCAAGACACTGTGCGGCACGACATTTAAGATATCAAAAAAAAAAAAACCCAAAACCAAAAGGTGCTGTTCACTAAAACTGAATTTGCACACCGCAGGTTCTAATTACATTACGGAGTTCTCAAACCTGGGGGTCCCGATCACTGTAGGCAGCTCCTCAAGGAGCAGGTCCACGTCACATTTAGATACCTAAAATTTCTGCTTGATGGGTTCAGGGCACCCGATGCAAGCAGCAGCTCTGAAAGGATACGTTTCCAAAGGCACCCTGGCCGGAGCGGTGCGTTCCACCACCTCGTACTCGAGGGATACGAGCAACAGCTCTCCCAGTGCCCCACGATTCGGCACTGGTCTGGTGGCCTGAAACAGAAAGATTTGAGTTACTATCCAAATTAACACAGGGACAACACTACAGACTTCCCAATGCCACAGACAGGCAGAATTCAGGATCGTAATCAGAACTTCCACTGTTATCATGTGTTTCAGAAACACGGACCATTGAAGTGGAATCTCATCATTTCAGCAAAACCAACCCTGATCGGGTGAATTAACTCTTACTGTACTAAAGATCTGCTTAGGTCAGAATCAAGTACATGAACATACCAATTTCTAAATTGGCACTGCTATGCCTAGTGGGTTAAAATGTTCATTTGGAACACCATCAGAAATAAACATGAAAATGCATGTTCCTAGCACAAATTTCTTGGGAGAAGAAGCTATATGCACCTACAAGCCACCGAAGCAACTCCAAAAACAGGCTCATTTGCATAGGCTGCTTCTCCGAAAATGCCTCAGGTAAGTCTCACGTGGAGCAGGGATCATAAAGCGTGGTTCTTCGTCACAGTTTTCTGCCTGATACACTTTCAGACTTTTTGTACTCTTTTTGCAAAGAACATAGATTCCACTTGAGGACCTGGGTGCCACAATACTTTCAGTGACACACATTTCAGATAAAGACCCCAGAGTGAGAGAGTTGGGGTTGTTCAGCCTGGAGAAGAGAAAGCTCCAGGGTGATCTTATAGCGGTCTTCCAGTACTTAAAGGGGCTACAGGAAAGCTGGAGAACGGCTTTGGACAAGGGTGTGTAGTGATAGGACACGGGGCAATGGCTTTAAACTGAAAGAGGGGAGATTTAGATTAGATCTAAGGAAGAAATTTTTCACTCAGAGGGTGGTGAGGCACTGGACCAGGTTGCCCAGAGAAGCTGTGGCTGCCCCATCCCTGGCAGTGTTCAAGGCCAGGTTGGATGAGGCTTTGCGCAACCTGGTGTAGTAGAAGGTGTCCCTGCCCATGGCAGGGGGATGGAACTGGATGGTCTTTAAGGTCCCTTCCAACCCAAACCATTCTGTGATACTCCAAGACTTTTACAACACCTTGTTGTCCTTCAGAATAAGAGAGTTGTATTTCCTAACAATTAAAATCAGACTGTTAATAACCAGAACAGCTGCCTTGCTCTCTGCACAGTATCACCCTGAACAGCGTTCCTCTGATTTCAATTCTTCATTTGCCTCTACCGTAGCCCACCCACGTCAAAGCCAGAGGCTGACACCAGTAGCTCTGCCCACGCTGGGGACCAGCCGTACCTGCGAGCTCACTGACGGCGTAGGGCTGCCTGTTGTTCTTGCGCAGGTTGGTGTGAACGAAGTTCACCACGTCAGGGCGAATGGGAGCCTTGAACACAGCAGGCAGGGTGACATTCTTGCCTGATGCTTCCCCCTTCTCGGAGTAGACGGATATCAACGGTCGAGCACAAGCCTGAAAAGGAAAAAGCAAAAACTCTTAAGCACAAATAAAGTTAATTGCTAGCATTCAAATCCATCAAATATTGCTCAGAACGGAGGTGTCTTCAGCTCAACAGTGCCAGCATGTTGACAGCAGGCAACTGTCGCTGAACACTGGGTAAGACGCAAATTACATCATCATAGCAATAATTTTCACTTAAATTAGTGCTCCACAGCACAATCCATACCCAGAATGCTACACCTGAGGTTTGAAATTCAAGAGATTTCCAAGTCATTTGGGTAAAACTAATCTAGAATTGAATCTCTGGGCTCTTAAGCAACACATTTTAAACTACTTCCTACCTACTATTAGAAAACCCTATCGAAAACCCACCTACGTTTATTCAGTTTCCCAAAGGCTTGTTATTTAGATCATGTCTAACAGTTGAAATGCTGCAATCAGCTTCTCTAACACAATCTAGAGACTCACAATGACTACAAGCAAGCCAACTTAGCACCAGAGTGATTTTTTTTTTTGTAAAATCTAGGCCCTCTGATCAACCCCTCGTGCCTCAATTCGTGAGGTGGAGAATTCAACCTCTAGCAGCACCAGTTTCAAAAAACTGAAAAGATTTCAAATAATAGCTTACTGGTCTGAATAACACCCTTTATAACTATCCAGCTAACAGCAACCGAAGTGCTCTCTGTGTTTCTGGCGCTGGTTACTCGCCAAGAGCTGAGCCCCGGAGCCAGTGCAGACTCTGGCACAAGCACGGGACACGCTTGACGACGACGAAGGAACCAGAACACGATCTGAACTGGATTAGCGAGAAAAGGCGTTCATTTGCAATCTGGTTCCAGACTAAGGCTTCTCCAAGTCCTTTTCGAAATAACAAAAAGAAACTTAAAAAAAAAAAGGGGGGGGGGGTGTTACAGAAAACGTTCTTTTAATTCTACGTGGGCTTAAAAGCTTCTGTGTTTTGCCTTAAGGGAAATACTGCAGGGAAATACGTAAGAAAAATTAGAAAGCCCTGTCAGAAGGTGATGCGGGCCGCATCTCCCCACTGCCCGACGAAATGTGACTTCCAGCGGTCCAAGCGAAGCTTTAAGCCGCGACCGGCCCTGCCGCCCGCCCCGGTCCCGCTCCAGCTCCAGCCCACCCCGGTCCCGTCGCTGCCCGCCCCGGCCTCCTCGCCCGGGCTCCACGCGGCCCCGAGTGCTGACGGCTCCAAAATGGCGGCCGTCCGCCCCCCGCCTGCGGCCCTCGGGCTGCCCGCGGCGCGGCTCTGCCCGCCGGGCCCGGCTCCCCACGGCCTTAGCCCGCCACCCGCCCTGGATCACCGGCGGCCCCTGTCCCCGTCCCTGCCCCTCCCCGCCCGCCGCGGCCCCGCGCCTCACCATGGTGGCGGCGGCGGAGCGTCTCGTGCTCCAGCCCGACCCCGCCGCAGCCCCGACCGGAAAAGGAAGGGCCGGTGCGTCTCTCTGTGCTATGAGAGATGTCCTTCCGCACGCTGCCCGCCGCCTCTTGCGGAGCCGACGCGTCGGCTCCTGTCCCCAGCCTCATCCCGAGCCTCCATCGCGTACTCCGAGACCCGCGGTACCGAGTTCTCTCCCTCCAGGCGCCTCTGTCTCTCTCAGTCGCGTCCCGAACCGGGGGACTCTTTTCTGGCGGAGGAATTCGGAGTGACGAGTCAATCACTCTTACAGAAATTATAAAATATTGAGACATTTTTCTTATTTTTTTTAATGATGGGGCGTGTGACGACAATAAACATAAATAAAACCCACTCCTAGGGAGAAAAATTAATTTTTTTTTGCTTTTATTTGTCACGCCGCCCCGGATGTAGTGCCGGCGGGGCGGGCGCGGCGCGCGGTTCGGTTGTGGCGGGCGGCAATGGCCGCGGAGCGGCGGCGGCGGGCGGCGGCTGCGCTGTACGGCCGCCTCCTCCGGTGGGTCTGCGGCCCGCGCGAACCGTGCCGCCTTGAGGGGCGGCTCGGCTGGGCCGGGGGTGCCGGTTTGGGGACCCCAGTTTGCGGGGGGGGGGGGCGCCGCTGAGGCTCTGATCGCAGGCGCGCGTTGTTGTAGTTTGTTCAGTTAAATTTACTGTTTAGTGAGGAATACGGATTAAAAAGCGTTATGTACATTAACGTTTTCTTTTCTTTCAGATTATACGAAGAAGGAAGGGAAAGTATCCCTGAACATCCGTATCTCTTTGAGGTAAATCTCTATGTGTGAAAACAGCCGTGCAACCTGAGGCTGGCTGTTTAAAACATGCAGCCCTTCATGAACAGCTGCGATACGCGCGGGGTTATGGCATAAAAAGGCAATTTCACCTCAGCGATCCCTCTTGAGTTGTGCCTTTACCTCAGGGCGGAGGAGGAGGCCGAGCGGGGTGGCCACAGCCGTCACCTTCCCGCGCTTTCCCGCCCCCCCCCCCCCCCCCCGAATGCGCCGCACCTGTTAGCACTTAACTGGTTTGAAGTGGTTGTAGGGATGGAGCACAGGTGGGAGCGTAACGAGGTGGAGCGTGGCTGTGCTCGGGAGCGTTGTCGTGTTTCACTGGCAGCTCCTGGTGGGGAACGCCCCGTCTGAGGGCTTTTGTGGGGAATGGGGTATCTGTGTGAAAATAGTGCTGCTCCTGATGGCTTTTGGGGTGTAAGAACGGCTGGGAAAATCTCTGATTTAGTTGTGTTGATCTTGGCGTTTATACAAGTCTGATAACGATTTGAAAATAAAATCAGGTGGTTATTTAAAGATACAGTAAGGTGAAAAACAGGCTAGGTGTAAAGATTCAAGCAGTGCTTCTCTGTGTGCGTGTAAAAGCCAAAGGAAAGATGGATATTCCTTTGTTCTTGAGAACAGGGTTGAGTTATTTATGTCAGGGGTCGGGGGCAATCCCAAGCACAAGTATAGGCTGGGCGGAGAATGGATTGAGAGCAGCCCTGAGGAGGAGGACTGGGAGTGCTGGTGGATGAGAAGCTCAACATGAGCCGGCACCGTGTGCTGGCAGCCCAGAAAGCCAACTGTGTCCTGGGCTGCATCCAAAGCAGCGTGGGCAGCAGGGCGAGGGAGGGGATTCTGCCCCTCTGCTCTGCTCTCCTGAGATCCCACCTGGAATACTGCGTTCAGCTCTGGGGTCCCCAGCACAAGAAGGACATGGAGCTGTTGGAGCGGGTCCAGAGGAGGCCACGGAGATGATGCGAGGGCTGGAGCACCTCTGCTCTGGAGACAGGCTGAGAGAGTTGGGGCTGTTCAGCCTGGAGAAGAGAAGGCTCCGGGGTGATCTTATTGCAGCCTTCCAGTAGTTAAAGGGGGCTACAGGAAAGCTGGAGAGGGGCTTTGGACAAGGGCGTGTAGTGACAGGACACGGGGCAATGGCTTTACACTGAAAGAGGGGAGATTTATTTCCGATCTAAGGAAGAAATTTTTCCCTCTGAGGGTGGTGAGGCACTGGAGCAGGTTTCCCCAAGAAGTTGTGGCTGCCCCATCCCTGGAAGTGTTCCAGGCCAGGTTGGATGAGGCTTTGGGCAACCTGGTGTAGTGGAGGGTGTCCCTGCCCATGGCAGGGGGATGGAACTAGATGATCTTTGAGGTCCCTTCCAACCCAAACCATTCTGTGATTCTATGTCTCCAAACAGTGTTTAGAGCTCTCGTGAGACTTCAGAGAAGTGATCAATTGGTATTTAATGTTACTTTAAGTGAGTATTCTCTATCTCAAGGATATGGTGACTGCATTTGCTATTTGACAACAATGATCCCTCATATCTCAGATTACCTGAACTCTAATTCATCAAACCAAGCTTCAGTTTTTCATAGAATCAACCTGTTAGAGATTAAATTTTCTATGTTATTTAGTTGAAAGTTGTTGCATTTTCACAGTTGATTTGATTCCACCTCTGGCTTGCACTAACTACATTCTCCTGAAGTAAGAAAGCCTCAGATTCCTGAATGGTTGCGATAGGGTTGGAAAACAGTTTGTGGGATGAGTTAATTTTGCAATTTCTGGTACAAAAAAATGCTGAAATGCAGCATTTATATGTAATGTGTTAAAAAGTTGGTTTGTTTGGTTTTTTTTTTCAGACTGATGTAGAGATCTGTTTGATTGGTGGCAGTTGCAAAAGTCCCATTGAAAGATTTCGGAACGGAAATAGTATGACCTATGTTTTGCAGAAAGCAGTAAGTGTGTATGATAGTTGTTAATTTTTTTAATGGAATCTGGACTTTTGAATTCCCATCGAATATTTTCACGTACCTTGTGTTTTTTGCCTTACCTATGCGTTTATCTTAGAGACACAATGAAGAAAGTGATCCACTGGAAGAATCAAAAATAGAGGATGCTGTTAATGTCTCTGAACTTTTGCCAAGGGAGAGTTCTGGACCAGTAGCTCTTTCTGTCAAAAGAGCAAAGTAAGTGCCAAAAGTCTGCCTCCCATTTTGATGTAGTTTTCTGTCTCTCTGCCTCGTATTCAGAACCTGTATTATTTTCGATCCCTAAAATTGAATTACTCATTAGCTTAGTGATGAAGTAGGAGTGCTTTTAGCCAGAAGAGGCCATTTTGCAGGACAAAAAATCATCCTAACAAAGTTGCTAAAGTTGAGGTACTGGAAAAGCACTGGTGAGCTGTCCCATTAGTTTAATGGTACTGTCTGGGCGTGGGTGAGCAAAGAAAGCGTACGGAGACTTCAGTGCTTGATTTGTAAGACTTCTGTTAAAAAAAGAAAAAATAATAGCAAGGTGTGGTACCAAACCTTGGTGACTTTAAAATTTTATATTAAATATATTCTCAGTTACGATATCTTACTTCGTCCTTTGTGACTTCATTGTTCTACCTGTAAAAAGAAGATTGTAATACTGCGTTCTTTTTGTCAAATGATTTGATGTCCACTAATAAAGCATGGTAGATAGGAGTAGTTGGATGTAAGAGCTGTACTTATATACTTAGGTAGCACAACATCTTTTTTTAAATTATTTTTCCTGTTCATAACTCTCTAGGCAGTTGATTTCCTTGTATACAATGGTACAAAATCCAAACATGACCCACTTGAAGATAAGTGAACTGGTTGTGCTTCCTCCCCTTTGGATAAGGTGTGATGGTTCTGATCCTGAGCACACTTGTTGGCTTGGAGCTGAGCCTCTCAAAGCTGGAAACAAAATCACAGGAATCAATTTTTATATGGTTACATGTGATGGTAAGGTTATAATGTTACAAATAAAATCAAATGAGGAAGGCTTAAGTATTAAGTGGGAATATTGATGTAGGGATGCTGTCTTTGTCCCTGGTGTGATGTTGGCTTGTTACTGCTCATGTTCCTCGTTTCAAAAAACAAGGCGGGGGGGGAGGAAGAGTGAGAGAAAAGATGCTTTTAACCCATGCCGTGTGGGAGAAACAACTTTTTAATGTACTTAATGCAGCAGTACCTGTGCAGGCCTCCCTTCCCTCGGGTGCAGTAACTTAACAAATTGAAATTACAGCTTCTTACAGAAGCACTGACTTACTAAACCTTTGTGTGTTGACACCAGCTCTTATGATCACTAGCATGAAGGCAAGAAGCATGCTTGCTTCTAAAGGACAGCACGAGTCATACTTGGAGTGTTTGAGAATTAACTTTAAGTGCCAAATTTGCATTCTCCAATGTTTTTTTAATTCTTACTTTTTTTCCTTTCCTAGGTCCTACCGCTGATAAAACCTGTTTTTCAAATCTGGAAGAGCTCAAAATGGCACATAAAATCAAACATCACTCATCTACTGTAAGTTTTTACAGTCTGTCATGCTTCCAATCTGAGTTTAACATCTCTGGTTTTGGATTTGTGACACTGGTTTTGGGAAGCTTTATAGATTCTATTTAGAATCTGGTATGATTCTGCAGTATGATGGTCTTTTTTGAAGTAACATTTGAGCTCCCTGTGTTGTAATACGTTTGTCTGATATTAGACCTATTTGTGTGTGTGTGTGTGAAATGCTCTTAAAAATATTTAGCATGAGTATAAAATGATCAATGTTTTTGTTTCTCTCTTTTTTTTAATCTGTTAATTTTAGGTGATGACAAAAGGATTTGCTCAGTATGAACTTATTAGAGCTGCTGCAATAGAGGACACAATTGCAGAATCTGAAAGCAATATATATGTTGATATTACATGGAATACTGTAGACAAGATTCTGGAGACACCCCCGCTAATTTCAGCTGCCACACTGGTAAGTCAAGAAGGAGAAAGCAAACAAACCCAAACTCCTTCCATGGCTTACATCATGAGTAGTGTAAAGGAGAGAAAATAAGTTTGACTCTTGACATTTGTATTTATTCTTTACGTAAGCAATATAATGTGGTGGTAATCTAAATTATTAATTATGCTAATATGCATTCCACTAATAAGAATTTTAGGCTACTTGATTTCTAAAGTTTGAAACTGACATGAACTTCTGAAACTTTCAGAATATTGCACTGGAGTCTGGAGACCCCAGGAGTCCTGTATATCAGCTGTATAGAGAACTGCAGTTTCTCCTAGTAAGTATGAGTGAGAAATTCCAATTTCAGATGTACATGGAATGGTGGTTTTATGTATTCATGATTTTCTTGATGTAAAACTTCATCAGCTGTTTCAAAGATAACTTTAAGCTTTTAGTTTAGAAACTTTGAGTTTCATTTGATGAATCTTGAATTCAGGAAAGGAGGACAAAACACGAAAGCCAGGAAACTCCAGAAGTTTCTAAATTCATGGCTAGCTGTACAGAGATGTCCGATTCTTGGAGAAGTTAACCACATTGTGAAGTATGACACGTGCAGAACCTCAAACAAGAACTGATTTGAGGTGTTTTGATTTTGATGCTGCCTTTAGGCTTTGGCTGAAGGTTTGAAGACAGGTGTGACCGAGTGGCCTGAGCCGTTAGAGTCTGAATCAGCTGTGGGACTGGTCCAGGAATTTCTGACTGGTAACTGCTGCTTGTTACGTGGGGAGAGAGGGATGTTACATCTCACAGAATTAAAAGGGAATTCCACATAAAATTTTTGAAATATTAGAATTAGAGATGTTGGTTTCTGTGCTATAACTATCTGCACAAAGTAGTTATATCGGTTAGTCAGTACATCTATCGTTTTCCCTTTTCCTGATATCTTGTATAAAAGTAATAATTGCTTCTTTATAAAATTACACATTTATGTTTAAAAAGCAATTGAGAGGGTTCTGGAAACGCCTTTCGAGTTATCTGACATGCACGTGAACTTGTAATCATGCTAAATGTCTCTGTGGTGATACTTAGATGACGTTTCAAAATGAAGCATCCATTTTAAAATCAACATCTGAAGCTTGGCAGGAGTTTTAAGATATTGGCAAACAAATCTGAAAAGCCAATCAGATATAGGAATGCACCAAGAGATTTTCAAATGCAACTGTAAATTTTTTTAGCGTGTAGGTAGAACTTGGAGAAACAGACAAAAACTCTCTCTGACAAGTACATGTAGAAGAAAATCAGAGATGCTTATTAGACCACCTGCTACCCCTTACTGCTTCCACGCTGGGATTTGAGAGGGTTAATACTTAGATAACAGAATGTAGTAAAGCTATATGGGGAAAATGTAGAGCTTCTAATAAAAAACGTGAAGAAATTATCTTTTCAGACGATATGCTTACCCAGTAAAACCAATATATGGACATATTTTGGATATATTTTGTCTATTAGCCATCCAGACAGTGTATTTGTCAATTATGATGTGTTGGGGATTTTATACGATTGGTTTGATGTCTTTTTCATAGTGGTGAAATTTATTTTTCTCCTCTACTAGATTTAAAGAAGAAACTGGATGGATATTCTATCTCTGGGAACAATAATGAAACAGAGGTATATGCAATTTCCTACCAATTGCCTTGTCATCTTGATTCTCTTCTGAATTATTACAAATTTTGACTATTTCTTGTGTGTTATTTACGTAAATGTGTAAATACGTAGACAAAAAGGTGTGAAGAAAGCCAGATCTCTGTGTAAAAATAATGGAAGAAGGCCTTAACGCAAAATTAGGAATTCCATAGCTATCCTCTAATAGAAAGTCCACTGTAATTTTTACCTTCAGAAAACCTCCCTGTTTTGTTTTTTTTTCTAAATGATCTACCAGTGTCCATTATACATATTATTTATGTATCTTAGTGGTGTGCAGCTATTTCGATTTGCTTTTTCCCTTCCTTTTTCACTACCAAAAGCTTGTAAATCGAGCTGTATTATATCAACTGCAGTCACAGTCCCTTGTCTTAAGCATTGCCTGGCATCTCCTGAAGCTTCAGTCTCATGATGTTCCAGTTTCTTCCAGGAACTCTGACCTTTGTGCTATTGTATTCTACCACAAACTTGCTTTTCTTGCCTAGTTTAATAATTTTGTGCCAATTTCATGATATCAATTGGATATCTGCCCAATTTATCTAGAGGCTTATGATATTCTAAAGCAATGGACAAATTGAAATTACAAAAACATCTTCTAACAAAAAAATATTATGATTTTTTCCCCTTTCAGTCTGCAAGGAAAGGTTTGGGTCTCTTGCCCATTGAGAGGGAAGTTGCATTTTGTTCATAAGCTAAAAATACGAGGATTTCTCTATCAGCTAAACCAGAAATATTCAGGATCAGAACAGGAAAGTTGTTCTGAGAATACACATAGGTAATAATTTTGGCCTCCCAGGGCACTGCTAGGCACACATACAGTTCTTTAATCATCTCTGAGTTCTGTGTAGCATAGGTTGTGTTCTGAGTTCTTGCTGTTTACCAGTGCTCCGTGCATCGTGCCATTGTAAGGTGGAAAGGACCATTTTGAGCGAAGCAGTTGGGTTTTACTGGACAGTCTGGCTGAGCTTAACTTGGCTACCATCAAAAGTCTTTCTCATGGTAGGCTTGCTTCCTGGCCCAAAGCTGGCAGTCATCCAGTGTGCTAGTTCTGAAAAGAATTAGTCTCACTTCTAAGTAAAAATATGCTTCCAAATTGCTATGCACTAGTAGTTTCTCTGCAGTAGTTTCCCTGGGAAAGGGGAAAAATCAGTGATGCGTCCAATTTTGATCTCTGGAGAAAATTCAGATTCATAAGGTCTTTGAATCTTGGCCATCCTTTTTTACTTAAGACAAACTCACTCTTTCAGAAAATCAAATGTGACACTGCTGCGGTGGACAGTTCGATAAAATCGATCTTCAGTGAGCGAGGAGACCTGGATTTTGCCGAACAATTGTGGTGCAAAATGAGAAGTGTGTTGTGGTTTTTCACTCCATCTGTTTTCCTTCAATTCTTCTGTTCCTTGTTCAATTCTTCTGTTCCTTTCCTTCAATTCTTCCTTCCTTCTACCCTACTGCATTGCTTTCTCAGTGAATTGAATATGAATTTCTCTTGAGTTTTAAGCACTGATCAGCTCTTCAGAAAATTGTTATCAACAGGCTTTTTCTGAAAGAGCTGATTTTAGGTGTGGAAGATGATATGCTTTCTTACAACATACAAAGGCAGACCAACATCTAGCAGAAGATATTGCACTTCATTTTATTTGATTGTAAAAGGTACTGAACAGTGGGTACTACTCATCTGCTCTAAAACCAAAGGCTGTTTATGTATAAGTTTTTGTCTTTCTAGATCTGAAGGACAAATTTTTAAGCTGATAAAGCTGCACACAAACTTTATCGTTCTTGAAACGCCACTCACAGTCCTTCAGTAAAATATACTTCATTTATTTATTACTGTTTTTTTTCGGATTACTAATTATAGAATCATAGAATCCCAGAATGGTTTGGGTTGGAATGGACCTCAAAGACCATCCAGTTCCAACCCCCCTGCCATGGCCAGGGACACCCTCCACTACACCAGGTTGCCCAAAGCCTCATCCAACCTGGCCTTGAACACTTCCCGGGATGGGGCAGCCACAACTTCTCTGGGCAACCTGTTCCAGTGCCTCACCAATTAACTTTTGTTAAGATGTTCCAAGGGATTATAACAACTCCTTTCTATTTGAGGGGATGGAGTGTATAACACGTAAATCCCTTTCATTTCTATTAGTGCAACCGCTGTTGTGTTTGAATTGAAACTAGATAGGAAGGATTTTGTTCTTGCAAGTGTCTGCTGGCCTCTTGTTATTGACTTAACAGCTAGAGAGAGCACCTGGATTGGAAAATAAAATATTGCATCTTTTTTCTTCAGGTGTTAGTTCCTATCAGGAGTTGATAGAGTGTTTCACACTGATCATAAAATCCTTGGAACGTGGTGAGATACAGCCATGGGTATGTATCTGTGTTTCACAGTAAATGTTACAGTTTTGAGTTGTTTGAAGTAGAATATAGTTCTTGTCACTTAGCTGCACCTCATTTCTGTGTTGTGTTGTTTTTAAGTTGCTTTCACGTGTCACAGTTTGCCTCTTTTTCCATGGTATTGTACTTCCAAGCACTGTTTATGATGTTTTGTACACAGTTACATCACAAGAAAACTTTTCTAATTTTCAGATTCATCAAGGGAGTAGCAGTTTGCTAAGTAAATTGATTCAACAGTCTTACCATGGAAAGATGGAGGTCGTTTCCCTCAGTGGCATCACTCCGATTCAAATGCTCTTGGAGATTGGTTTGGATAAGATGAAGAAAGATTATGTCAGTTTTTTCATTGGTAAGCCTGATACCTGTTACCATGACTAGAAATTCAAGACAAAAAGCATTCCATGCAGGAGATAATGAAGTTTTTCGTGACCTTGATCTCCCTTCTGCACCCATCTGCTGCAGTGCTGTTTCCAGCCTCCGTACTAATAGTGCTTTTCAGGTGTATATGGTTTCAAAATTTAAAAAATGAATTTGTTTCAAAATAACTATATTTGCATAATTGTGCATTTCTTTTTCAATTTGAAAAAAACCTTTAGTTTGAACTTCAAGTAGAATAAATACCAATTTATGTAACTGTGAACTGGTTTATTTTCTCATCTGTTTGCTTTGGTGAAAAAATAAGATCCTTGTGCTCTTTCTGTGTTTTATGGTACATGTGGGTTAAAAGGAAATCAGGGAAGGGTATTTACATGTAATAGCTGTGTTTGTGCTATTTCTGTAGTATTTAGAAAGATATTTTTGATTACTCTAAAATACATATATTATACCAGAAACAAAAGTAGAAAGATTTTTGTAAAGTATGTTTTTTCTTGAAAACATTGTGGCTTTATTTTCAGTATTATAGCTTTTTTTTTTTTTTTTCTGAATCTGCGAGGTTTATTTTACCATTGTTACCCATTTCCTTTTCCTTCATCTCTTCATTTGTTGATTTCTCTTTACTTTGCCATCCTGTTTTCATCCTTTGCTTCATTTGCTTTTTTTATTTTCACTATTTGTAAGCCTGTGTGTCCCAAGGAGGATGTTTGTCTCGAAGTACGTGGCAAGTCTCTTTGTTGTGCAGCCCTGGTGGTAAATAAGATAACGCCCCTACCATGCCACTTTGCAGAATTTTTCTTGTTTTGAATGAGTAATCATGTCAATAAATAACATCACAGTCCCAGTGACTTAGTGATTGTCTTTGGCAGAATTCCCTGTTTGATTACCTGAATGTTGCTTATATTTCATCTGACACTATGTAGTAAATTTTAATTTATTTTTTTTCCCCCTTCTGTTCGTTTTACAGGTCAGGAACTTGCAACATTAACCTACTTGGTAAGATGTGTGAGGTTTTATTTGGTTTGTTTTTTGACTCTGAAAGTAGTATAAAGCCGAGCACACTTAGCTGGTGGTGGGATGCAAGTCATATCATTCCTGTGAGCTGAGAAACTGAATTGCAAATCGTGAGGTTGGGACAATATGCTACAGAAATGTCGTTATGTTTCCTTATATATTATTTCCTAGATATCTGGTACAGGTCATTGTGGGACAGTGAACCTTTGTTTCTTCTTTGATAGCATTCTTCTGACTCTGCTGGGCTATTCTTAAAATTCTGGCTTCTCAAAAGAGGCAGGACAATTACTTTAGCATACTGACGATGTGTTGTGTGTCTGTAGAGATTGAGTGTCCAGCTAAGAATGGAACCTATTTGCTGTTCCAGGATTACTTCATTTCCACATCAGTAGATCTACAAGAACAAGTTCATCGTGTTCAAAAGCTTCACCATATGCTGGAAATAATGGTCAGCTGTACAGTCTTACTTCAATTTAAACATGAGAACCTCTTCCCTTTGACACAGTAATTATTTCATTTTTACTTCTTGCTCTTTAAATGACAATAACATATAGATTCTCTTCAACAGTTGTAAAGAAACTCTCTTTAAAAAAAACCCCAACAACCCCCCTTTGTGTTGATCATTATGAGACTGCAGAAGTAGCAGTTAGATCTTCTTGTTAAATTTTAATTTGTGACTTAAATTGAAAACCAAAGGAAATCACGAAATCTGAAAGCATAGTTAATTTTGCACGAGGTCTATGCAGTGTTGCACAAGCATTTCTCCAAAGAAAGTTCGTAACTAGTTGATTCCTATTGTAGAATTTGCATGAAGTATTATAAGGAAAACCCTTTAAATGAGAAGCACGTGTTTCAGCTGCCGATCAGACCAGCACTTGTCAAGAAGTTCTATCAAAAGTAAGAGAAATATCAATCTTTGCAGCTTTAAAATTCAGATGTGACTGAATACCTGACTGAATTTTTGACATTTTTTGTTTATTCTATCAGTGATCACCCAGAGGTATGGAGGGTGGACATAAGTAGTGGGCACGGACAGAAGGAGGTTAAAACAACATGGCAAGTTAGTACTGCTCCTCCAGTTGAACATACGACATCAAACAATACAGGTGAGGGATGTTTGTGGTGAAATGGAATAATGAAAGTACACGTTTCAAAATTCAGTTTTTATACTGGGTTCAGTGGATCTGAACTCTTTCTTGCATCTTCAGCAAGATATTTTGTCGTGAGATAGTGTTTATAGAATGTAAAAGACTTTCAGAGTGGTGACTTTCTGCCTTCTCACCTTTGCCGAGTTATGTTTTTAGAGTTAAAATGACAGAATAGTTCCAAACATGGCATGATTATTAAGTATTCTACACAATATCTTACAACTTATTTCTAAAATCTTTGCCAATGTATCAGAATTGGTTTGAAGAGAGGTTTACCTGTTGTTGAATGCTAGCCTGTAGTCAGAGAAGCAAGCAGATGCTAAGAAGTCATGCCTTGCTGCAATCAAATGTAGAACGAGTGAAAAAGCATGAGAATGGGGAAAAATTAAGCATATAGACTGGTGTAGAAATAATTTACCTCTTTGAGGTGAGGTTTGATACAGGGTGATGCTTTGATAAAGCTTTTCTGTCATTCTCAATTTTTGTCAGGAAGTGCTCCTTTCAGTAACACTGAAATTTTGAAACCAGTTCTTGATGCTGCGACAGGAGCTAATCTCTACAATTTCTTCTTCTAAGAAGAGTGGCTAATTGTATTTTTTCCTTTCCTCTGTGCAGGTCTCCTCTCGGTTTCCACAGTTAATGGAAGCAGTGAAGAAAGAATGTATTTTATTACAGTGGCTAAGTGCAGTCAGGTGCATTTCACATAAATGCTTGTTACTCTCCAGGCAGGCACTGGAAAGGTACAGTAAAGGGGAAAGGCCAGTAGTAGCTGGGTCCCACCAGTATATTTGGAAACATTCTGTGATTTGAGGAAGAGTAGGGAGTTTTAGTATGCTTGATGTGTGACATACACAGTCATAACTCCTCCGTACCCATCTCGATTGTTTATAAATGCTATGCAATTATGAATGTACAGTAGAGTTATTTTGAAAATATCGTAGATGTTTTTGTTCAGATATTTACAAACAATAAAGTTCAGCACTTTGGGGTTTTAAATTTTATTTTTATTCATTAAAAATGCAATCAGACACAGTTCAAAGTCTGAATTATCTTAACCCAACAAAACAACTAATACTGTCATGTTTTCCTGGTGTCAAGTGACACTTCATCATCAGATTTGTTTGGAGAGCTGTTTGTCCAGGGCATTGTGAACTTCTGACAGTCTGATTTTTCTTTGTCCCTGTATTTATATTTTGGAGTATTGTTGGATATACTTCTCTCTCCTCTTCAAATTAATTTTTTTTTTTCATTTTTCATTCATTTTTCACTTTCAATGCAGAGTGAATTATTTTAACAGTGTTGTCTTGTATAGTTTTACATAATTTTCTGAAAAAAATGTTTGGTACAATTGGCTGGGCATAATGATTTCAATATGTTGGGATTGATTCCTGACAGGTGCATATGTTCTTATGTTGACTAGATAGTGTATGTAACGCTTTGGTAGTGTGAGTTTAAACAGTTACATAGTGTAGTATTTGCTGATTAACTCATTTGAGACAGAAACATTTTCCGTTAAAGAAACTATTACCTTATCAGTAAGTAAGGATAACGAAAACCCCAATGTTAACACTTTGTAAAAACTAAATTTCTATCGTTTCTGGTTTCTCCTCAGTAAATCTTATTTCTTATTAATTTCCTAATATTACATCTTAATAACTATCAGCTTAATAGTTAAAGCCTTTGAAGAGAAGCTAAGAACAAGGTCATTTTTTTGGATTTATGTACTGCTGCTCTGCATTCAGTTTATGCACATGGAGCTTGGAAACTATAGTGCAAACTAAGTAGGAATCTTGTTTGTTGCTTTGCTTTAGAGGAAGAATTTCAAGCACAGAAGGATAAATATAGCCAGATGGCCATATTCTGGAATAATTTTTTTTATGATCATGTACTTAGCTTGTTCCTATCTGCAGTAGAAATGAATTTGAGGTGGAATATTACGTTCTGGAAGTGCTTGGATTACTTATAATACACATCTCTGTGTGTGATACTTTATAAAGTCATGTGTGGTAAACCTAGATTCCTGTAAACAAAACGAGAGATGAGAGTCCTTGGTTTAAATCTGACTCAGTTGTCATCTTTGATTAATCACTTCAGAGAATTCTTCTCCACACCTAAATAGTAAGGCATATTATCCCAACTTTTAGACATGAACAATCAGTTAATGTTTAAGCAGTGCTCTTGGAATATTTAAATCCTTTTTTATTTTAAAATTATGCGTCCGTCTCTCTCTTCAAATAGCAGTTACAAGCTAATTAAAAGTCTGTTGATGAACAGACCGAAATCAGAATTTGCAAACAGCTTTTAATCACTTGAAATTTGGACTGGCAATATTTGAATCACTTTCATCTTGGCTTACTGTTTTTCCGGTGAACAAAACGTATAGTAGTTTTGAAATACTAAGGAACAAAATCTGCCACTTAAAATTAGTAGAAAGTAACGCAGAAGGAAAATGTACTTTTGGTTTTGATTTAAAAAAAAAATCATGTTTTGGGAATTGAATAGAAAAAACTATGAAAGTGCTAGGTGGGTAGGTAAAGTAATATTCCTTTACCTTTACGGTGATATAAAAATAGGCATCTGTGGTAAACTTTAACCAATGCAATAAGAGTTGCATTTTATTTATTATGCAAAACGAAGATGTGTGCAGTTTTAACTGCGATTTCGAAGGTAGAATATCAGTAAGACAACACTGATGAGTGTGCAGAGTGTGAATACTGTAGGAAGAACAATCTCTGTCACCGTTGCCATGTGAGTAATCAGGGAATCTAAAATTTGAGAAATGAGTAGTGTGTAAGAAACTTAATCTTCTGGAGTATACTAATTGTTAACTTGGAGTTAACATAAATTAAGGATTTTTTTAAACATTTATGCCTAAAATTATTTTGTCAAATGTTGACATTGGCATAAACAAGAAACAAAACCAACAAAAAGAATTCATAAGTCTGCAAAAGCCAGAGCAAATCCATGGCAGTTTTCCCTCTCTTTTTTTGTTTTTAAGGTAAATTTTTGAAGGTATGTCAGTGCTCAAAGGGCTGCAAAACTTGTGCTTACTCTGAGTTAGCTTCAGTGCATTAGCAGTGTTCTACTATTCCTTTGATTTTTTTTTTTTTTTTTTTTTTTCTTCCAAGAAAAGAAAGTAGTCCAAGAAATCCTTGGGAAGCACTTTGGCATGTTTATGATTGTTTTGCAGCTCTTTGAAAAATTGGTTTTATTGTGTAGAATTTTGCTCCACAGAGAAGCCTCAAAGAATTCAGTAAACACAGTTGATTCACATAGAACGTGTCACTCAGCAGTTGAGGCTGGGCAGGATAAACTTGGGATGGCTGCTTTGATGTTTGCTACCATGTGGAATTTATCTCATCCTTCATATGAGACTTTATAATACTTAATCTTTTTTTAACCTTTTTTTTTTTTTAATAGTTTCATTGTACGTAGAAGTCAAACGTTTTAGAGATTTTCTGTCTGCATCGTTGTCTTAATTCGTCTGGGTTTGGTTTATGTTTGAAAGAGCATTTGGCACTTTTAATATTTTAAGGATAATACTGTCATCCCTAGCCTTAATTTTAAATAGTAACTCTTGCAGTTTGGGTATTCCATTAACATCCAAAGTTGATCCGTAGTGATTTTAGTTGGAGAGTAAAGACAGATGTTTTTCTGTAGAGGCTTCTTGTATTTGAAAGCTGTTGTGCTTTCAGGGAGAAAATTCCTTTTAGGACCCACTAATAATAGCATTCACAGAGAAATTTAAACTCTAGAAGTTACATAATATGCTTTTATAAAACAAAACAGAAGATGCATGGTTACCTGTAGCAAGGAGTTGGTGTGTGGTAGAGCAAGTGTCCATGGCCTTCCGATACCAGTTTGCCACCTGAGAAGGTTGACATGCGGCAGTTTGATTAAACTGGAATATTCTGTCTCATTCACAGCAGCTTCTTCTCTCTCCTGAACGTTTGTCCATTACAATTGACTTGAAACAATTTTTATTCTGTTACATGATTTTCTGAAAGTTCCTTTGTGTCTTTGTGATCTTTATTGCAATATATTTCTTATAGTTAATTGTTAAATAAAACTTTAAAAAGCATATAATATATTATTTTCCAATAAGGTAGCACGTATGTGTAATTTTCTGCCTAGAAAATTAACGGAGCACTGGTAACGCATGATTTCAGAATTTTTGTTCGCATCAGTAAGTCCAATCAGAGTTTGTGAATACATTAGGAAATGCTTTAATGGAGGTTGTTTCCACTTTTTCTGCCTCTGGAGGCCTCTATTTAACACATCCCTGATATACAGGACCTAAATGTCATTTCATGTACTGCACTCACACAAGTTGTTTCATGAAATTCAATGGGATATTTACCCATACACTGAAGAAAAAAGAAAAAGAAAAAAAGAATAAAATTAGCAATTGACATCACCTCTCTTGGATTTGGGAATCCGTTCGCGCTGATAATCTTTTTATAATAGTCAACGGATGCCTTTGGGTATCGTGGTTTGTTCTTGTTTTTAAAATCAATGTGATAAAGTCCAAATCTTTCAGAGAAGCCTTTGTCCCATTCAAATTTATCCAGCAGTGACCAGGCAGTGTAACCTTTGACATTTACACCGTCTTTTAGAGCTGTAAACAGAATACAAATTATTCTGTTAAGCTTGTTGCCTGTATTTGTTGTCCTTAAAATATGATTCTATAGAGTGGTTTTTAATACGAGAAAGAGACAGAGAAGGGGGAGGAGGACAGAAAAGAGGCCAAGTATAAAGTAATTTAGATTTTTTGAAAACGTTATCTTTTGCTTAGAGGTAATAGAGCTCTAAGAATAGTAATTAGGTGCAATTTCTCCTTTCTAAAAGTGGAAAATGATGCTCTTACAGTGTTAAATCTCATGTAGGCTGTTGTATTTACAAGCATCAGTACGTTGTCATTTTTGTGAAAATTTATTAGTTCAGTTTGCTGTCCTTTTTGATCTGTGACTATTTCTCTATGATGTAAACTACAAAGGTAAAAAATAATCAGAAGGTGAAAACGCTCAAATGCACTAAAAAGCTGGGGTTTAAGTTACCTTTCAGCATTTCATTAATATATCCTTTCAGGTACTCTATGCGCCATTCATCACACAGCTGAGTGTGCTTTTCAGAAACGCCATTCTCTGTCACGTAAATGAGAGGGTTTCCATACTGTGTCTGCAAACAAAGATGTTGAAACTGGTTCATATAAACAAAATCATCTTATTTTCACAGAACTTGAGATTCGTAGTAAAATGCATTAAAAGCAGTTTTCTAGATTTACTTACAGTTACCTTTAGTAAGAAAAGTAGGAATTGAACTATGGGTTTTGTTATAAAATTACTGAATTCTGTAGTTTTCTAAACTGAAATTAAGGTGGTTTTTTTTTGGCAAAGAAACTTGCTAGTACAAGACAAATATATAGGTGAAATTGTTGAAAATCTAAAATAAGGCAAATGTAGGTCCTGCAGCTTCTGCATGCAACCAGACATTTTGTTCACTTCCTTTTAAAGATTTATCCTGTAATCACCTTAATGAAGTTGAGTAATCTTCTGAATCCCCAGGGCACAGAGTATAACCATTTAGGTCCTGGAGCTGGCCATTTTGGGTCCACCAGTTCAGCCAAATCGTGGTCAGTGTGGTAACTGGACGCTTGTAGAAAGGGAAAGCTCTTCTGTATAACATAACGAGTAGTAAAATGGCCTATTCCCAGGAAATCCGACGTGCCTTTAATATAGGTTTTCTCTTGCACTGAGAAAGTGGGTAATCTCGACGTCCCCAGGCCCTGCTGGGCACTCTTCCTACCTGTCAAAATAATTATAGGAAACATGCGTCTGAGGAGCACAGAAATTTGTTTTCTTTAGCTCACCAACAATAAATACGGTTTTCCTGAACTTGGTGTTAGCGTAGAGGTCGGTTTAGTCTGATTGCTTTTTTAAGATGAAATAATCTTTCATCCTTTTGGTTTGGAGAAGTGAGTTGGGTACAATACATGGAGAAGACAGTGAATTAATTTTATTTTTTTTTTCCAAAGAACATGATAGATGGCAACAGAATGCTTGGAAACATAACATGACAAGAACAAAGTGCTTTGCTGCTGGGTACATTGCCTGTCTTCTTCATTCTGTGGAAAAAAAGATAGTGGAACTCTGTAGAAATGCAAACTTTAGTGATGAAAAACTGTTCTTTGCCCTTAGGTGGAATATCCAGAAAAACATTTAACAACTGTCTGTCACGGTTAGGCCAGTAAAAATGGACCATGACTGAAAAGCGAGGTGGTTTCTTCCTTCCCAGTTTGGAGTGCTCAGATGTGCAACTGTTGGGCTCGACAGCAGCTCAAGTTTTTTGTTCTAGTGTGTCCACAAACTGGTCAGGAGCTGTGTCTGCCCCATGGGCTGTTTGTTGCTTGGCCTCGACTCACCTGTGTCCTCGTTTGACTAAACTACACGTTGGTCAGGGGCTGTTCCACTGTAATGTACTGTGAGTGTGTCATTTAGTTATGTTAGAGTTGGTTACTGGGCCTTACCTACATAATTCTTCAAAATTTCTGGGTAGTCTCCTCTGTAAATTGGATTTGCAAACCATCCCAAATGGAACTGTATGTACCTTTCAGCAGCGTCTCTGTCTCTTTGGCTGTGTGGATCAACAGGTTCACCCCAGCCACTAGTGAGGGCAATTCCAACCAGACCTTAAAGCACAAAGTGACAATTCTGCAGTTCACGCATAATCTTTAAGCTCTTGATGTAAAGAGAAGCGTCGTTACCGAATGAATCCCAATTACCTTGCTGCTCGCTACGCCACGTGTTATTGTAAGAGTGCCATACCTTTGCATGAGTCTGTGGGTAAAAAAAATAAAATCATAGGCACGTTTTAATCTGTTATGCCACAGTCAGTATAGAAAGCTAGTGAAGATCAAGAGCAGTTTTTGCACTGAGGTGTGTCTGAAAATATCACATAATTTTTAATGTGTATTGTGGAAGCTTTCATTTCGTATGAGATGTCAAAAAAAGCATTTATGCAAGATTCCTTCCCTAAATTCCAGGAGGTCCCCATCAAAGTAATCTGCAGCATTCAGTATAGCGTTCTGTCCAGTGTCTCCAGTCTTTGGATGTCTTTGCCTAATTTATTCAGGCAAGTGAAAGTTTATTTTTACAAGAGCTAGTCTTACCGAAATCCCGTGCAAAATTCAAGTTCCTTTCAACAGGTCAGTATTTTACTCGTTTCTAGAGTAAACTGGCTCTTTTCTTACTCAACCAGCTTTACAGTATGTTTCAAAGAGACACTTAAATTACAAGGAGAAATTTTAAATTGTTGCAGCCACGTGTCACAGCAAGCAGGCAGCGTCTCATGCTGCCCCTGAACACGCGTTGGTGGTTTAAAGTCGGGTGACAATTCTGATGTGCTATTTGGAGATGGCATCACGAAACTATACTTATGTTTAAAGAGCAAAATCAAGAAACTTAGTCTGCGAAAAATTCTGGATTCACACATAATATAAAGCACAATTTTAGTTTTACTTTGATTATATGGTGCGCTGCTTTGTACGCCCCGCCTCCA
The DNA here is from genome assembly GCF_009769465.1 of Tauraco erythrolophus. Classification (NCBI taxonomy): domain Eukaryota; kingdom Metazoa; phylum Chordata; class Aves; order Musophagiformes; family Musophagidae; genus Tauraco; species Tauraco erythrolophus. Next base: position 2,540,524 of record NC_141478.1, on the reverse strand, counting down.
CCGAGCTTCAGTCCTGGTGCGTGTTCTCCCGTTCCGTAACCCTTTTCAGCCACTGCCTACAAATACATAGAGTTAGTTACTCGCTGAACAGCAGAGATGGTGAATTTGTTACCTGGCTCTTCTGCATGGTCCGTCTCTCAACCTCTCTGTCCTTCCCAGTCCCCTTTTTCCTTCCCCTCGGCTCCCATCTGCTTCCCCACTGCTTGGTTGGTACCGTGCCGTGGCTTGTTGGAAGCGATGTGTTGGTGGCTGGCAGTAGTGGGCTGACTCCCCGGAGTCAGTGGCAAGTGAAACTTGCTGTTCCCTGATGAAATGCATGAAGTTATAACTGCCTCTCTGATTTCTGTGCCTCTCTCCTCTCCAGCTGATGTTTTTTTAAAACTTCACTGGAATTTCATGCCTTAAAACTCTGCCCTTGGGCAGACTCTGGCCACTGAGATATTTGGGCACAAAGATTAATGGCATGTCTCTCCATTTTCCTTTCCTTCTCCCGTTTTTAACCTACTTTCCTCTAGTCACTGTCACAGAATTTTGGGAACAGAGCTGTGTAATGGAAGCAATTGGAAGGAACGCATTGATAACTTACCCAGGGATTACTAAAAGTAATCCAATGTTTCACACGATCGCCAAACTTCTCAAAACACAGATTTGCATAATCATTAAAATAATTTATCATGCTTATGTTTTGCCAACCACCATACTTTTCTTGGAGAACCTTTGTAAATAAGAATTTCAAGAATCAATAATGTTATTCAAAGTTCAGCTGCCTATTAACAAAAGACTTTTATTTCTATTTCAGTAGCTCAGAAGGAGATTTTTCAAAACTTCAATGTATGTAAACTACAATTTATATAAAATGCAAATGAATAGAAAATAGTTACGCGCACACTTAAAAGCACACAGGCATCTTTAAACATTTTTCTAAAGTACGCATAGTCCTTAAAACTTAGGAAATGTATTTCTATCAGAAGCATTTATGTTAGACATTTCACTAATTTAAATATTGTCTAACCTGTGGAAGATCCCAGTGGTAAAGGCTCACGATAGGGGTAATATTGTTTTCCAGAAGACTATTAATTGTATCATTGTAGAACTGTATTCCCTTCTCATTCAATTGCTTTGCTGAGGAAACGCACAGACAAGAAATTAGTTACCTGGATTGTTTTTCGAATAACTGGAAGAATAGAAATCTAAAAGTTTTAACTAGAAATCTGAAAGTTTTAACTAGAAATCTGAAAGTTTTAACCAAGGAATTTTACGTTACAGTGGTGAGAGTACTGTGATGGATGTGTAATGGTTAAACTGTTCTGCAGACAAAGAGACAGAAGGCTATTTAATAGTAATGTTAAGCAACTCTGGTACACTCCTGAGTAAAATTACATGCCTACTCCTACTGGTAAGAACATGGTGAAATTGTTACGCTTACTTCTGATGCCAGTGGGCATAATCCGAGGCCATGAGATAGAGAATAGATAGTGATTAACTTTCAGCTCCTTCAGTAACTGAATGTCATCCTGTGAGAAGAAAATCCAATTAACATATCTCAAGTCTGAGCAGAATAACTTCAGTTACACGTATGTCTGTGATAGCACTAAATACAGAAAATCTATAGAAAAATTGCACAAAGGAGGATTCCATCAGTTATTCTCTGCGTTTGCTTTGAGGTGATGGCTGTTTCTACTCATAGACTTTCTTTTTAACCTTTTTATGTTTTTCTTGGCTCCCCAAAGAAGTCCTGTGGTGTTTTGTGTTAACAGCTATGGAAATTGAATGTTTTCAACATCAAGTAGAGGACAGAAAAATGAGTTGAGGTATTCTGCAACACGATTATATTTATGTCAGAATTTGTAATGTGCATGTTTCAAAAAATAGTATCAGCCTGTAAACCTTGACCTCAAACGTTTCAGCTTAGGCTCATAACCATGATTACATAGGCTTTCATTTACTGGAGTTAGCACAAAAAATCAATTCAGTATAAATACATGTTCGTTTTCTAAGAAATCATACATCCTCAATATTAAATGAATTTAGAAATCGATGGTATACGAGCCAATGCAAAGAGAATTTTGATGGTAAAAGCAAATAAAGAGTGCTTTTATGTGAAGAGGACCGTGTAACTGAGCACATACAAGCAAGTTTTAGAAAGTATCTCAAAATACAAACCCAATGTTGAAATGCTATCGTTTGTGCCTGGATCCGCTCTAAAAATAGGTCCTGTGATCACAGTGTCAGTCTCTTCTGATGCAACAGCCCAGGGGCACTCAGAGTTTCAGCCCCTCTGGAACTCAAAAAACTCAAAACTCTAAACACCCAGTGGGTTTTTATTCAGCTGTTCTTTCGAGCTTTTGCTTGTCTGGGAGAGATCAGGTGAAATCTCTCCTGCATTTGCCAATAGTAAGGAATAATTAGTTTCTTTCCTCTTAGCTCTTGCTGAGAGCTTCGTTTCTCCCTTGGATTTCATATATGTGGAAAAACCTCAGCGGAATATAACTTTTATCAAATTAGTTGGAATTCCAATTATGTAATATTGGCTTATCCCAGTTATTTGCATTCCTCTTGCTGTGTACCTGCCTTTCCTCCATGACAGTAATTGGTTTTGATAGTTTTAATCAGGGAAAAATAAGGTTTTTATGTTTGGAAACATATTGCTAGTAGAGCTGCATTGATTATTTATTTGTTATCCATTCAAAAAATTGGGAAGCATTCAGACTGAATTTTAAAGCATTTGATGGTTTTATTATTTTTAAATATATCTAGAAAACCTTTTAAAGCTACTTAAACACACGAAAAAAGACGTTGATTTTATTCAAAGCTCAAATGGCTTTATCGTTGTTCTAACTAAGCATTTGGACTTCCCACAAAATTTAGAATATTTCTTTGGACACAAAACTCCTGAAAAACTGAGATGCATTTGAGAAATACTGTGGTATTATTGATTCTATGAGATTATTAGGAAAGAAGATTTTACTGCACTAACTGAAAACACCGTCCTTTGGCTTCCTAAGTTAAATGAGCCTATAAAGCAACTGAAGCATTTTGTCTTTGCTGGTATTTCGAAATGGGAAATCAGTATCATGAAATGGCTCCAGAATGTTTCTAGAGGGATAGTTCCCCTTTAAGGATACCTTAACTTTGTAGTAGCCATCACATGCTGAATCTCCTGTCTCATTTCTAAGCACTTTCCCTTTCTTGTGAGTAAAAGCATCCCAGATACTCGGTCCTTTCCCGTCCTTGTCCCAGGCCCCTTCAGTCTGGTATGCAGAACTTCCAACACCCCATAAAAAACCTAAAAGCAAAAAGAAGTGAGTTATGATTTAAACATTTCCCTGTAAAACTGGTCTTTGGACTAAACTTTCATGTGAGAAAGTACTTGATACACCTTCACAGCTGCACAGCCCGCTGTGAGATGTGCATCACTGCATGCCTACGGAACAAGAGGCCGATGTTTTCTACCCAAAACTCTATCAGTGCATAAAAAGGGGCTGCCTGAAAACGCGGTATAGGCTGAAGGTATCCTTTTCTGATGCACTGAAAAGGAATCGAATTCTTTCATCTGTTAAACCTTGCTACTATTACTTTACAGGGATGAGGTAGTGCATTGATAGTGTGGCAGAAATGTCTGACTGTAAGAAAAAATTAGTTCCCCTCACCGTTTCTGCCTGCTAGTTTTTATGGAGTTTTGAGTGATTACAAGTTAGCTGTTGTTACGTAAAATATAAAGAAAGATTCTTGATTATTTTCCTAGTATTATACAAAAGGATACGATTAATCCATTTCATAAGCCACTTAAAGACTTGAACATGAAAACAAATCAGTGCCTGTATCTTTTTAGTTTCAATTTTGATGGAATGAAATGCGTGAGCGTGTATAAATGTATGTTGAAGAAAGGCCAAGGTTTCATACAGCAGTTAGATAATACTAAACAGCTTGAAACAAACCCAACACAATTATTTCACTCACGTTTGTTTCTTAAGTTAGCTGCATAACAAAGGATATTTTTAGTTTATAATTCTTCATTAGTTATAGGTAATTTATGGAAAAGGAGAAGAGTTCTCAGGTGTGACTTGTTATATTGTGCATCTTATTGAATCACAGACAGGAAAGGAAGCTCTGGATATTAAATATTAATCTATTAGCATTTACTCCTGAGTTTAGTGCTTTAAGAGATTATATGAGTTTATGTGAATCCTTATATTTCCGGGGGTAGGTGCAGGAGATGACTCTAAGTATGCATTCTGCAAGAGACTTGAGTTTTTGTTTCTGCCATTTTCCTGAAAGGACGAGGAAAACCTTTTGGTGGCTTTCTTGTGCAAACACACACGTAGATCTAAAGCATTGTAAAACCCACAATCAACTGCAGTTCAAAAGTACCAGCTGGAAAAGTGCCGTAATAGAAAGAGCCTGGATTATTCTTTGTCCACTGGAAATCCTCAGCTGCGTTGAGCGGTATTACTGGCACAAGCAGATACCATAGTCTTAAAATGTAAGTCTTCCTCGCTGCTAATTTCATCACTGCCCAGTGTTCTCTGCAGGTCCCCACCTGATAAAATAGAAGAGCATTGTCAAGTATTGCCGCTCTACAAAGTAGGCTTAGGGTGATCAAAAGGGAAAAGCTTATTTTTTCTGCTGAATGGGTACGATTTTCATTGAAGGCTAAAAGCAGAGCTTGGGCTAAGTGGAAGGTGCAGTTAAGCTTCTGACAGGGTGATGAAAATGAGAGAAGAAAGAAGCGCAAAATCATAACTATTAGAAGCACTCGCTGCATGTTTTCCACGATGTTACTTATCTTTATTCTAAAAGTCTCTTTGTTGGTAGCTGTTTTGTTCTGGGTTTCAAACAGTCCCACCCTTGTCTGTAACTAAAACCCTGCAAACAGTGATTGTGGGTGGGAGTAAGGAAAAAAAAGTGATTATGCTGCTAGCATCTTGCCACCTAAGTATGTAATGGAAACAAACCCTGTGGAAGTTGAAAAGGAAAATTAATACTTGCAATTGTTGCAGTTTTAGTAACTGCAGCTTTTATCTTGATGATGTCCCTTTTATCCAGTTCCAGCATCAATTTAAAAAGCTACTATGTACACGGTGTGTTTCTAACTGCTAAATCAGGTTAAACCATTGGTGGGATGACCAATTTTAACCATTTTAAATAAAAGTTCAGAAGGGCTTTAGAGAACAACACTATTTTCCCCAAGTTTATGCAGTTCCCAAAGGATGTGCTATGTTCCTAAGCCTCTGTTGGTGAATTTGAAGATGGAGTTAGAAAGCGAGGAAGAGTATAACAAATATCTTGTAAAAAACAATAATATTTTGCATTGGAGCATTGTCTAAAAGGTAAATACATCTGGATCTTTGAAGAGCAAACTGGGATTACAGAACTGGACACGTACACTAACGCAATCAATTGGACTAAAAAGTGAGAGCATTTAACAGCCGTAGGGGTCCCAGGAGCAGGTAGATGAAGGTCTGAAAACACCACATCCTTGCCTGCCTGAGTGAAAGCTGCCTTGCTGCGGTCCTTCTGCAACGTGCAAGAAGGGAACTGCGTTTTACATGGTATCTCTTCTCATCAGCTCCTGTTGCACAGCCCTGGGGCAAGCAACAGGATCCAGTGACCCATGGAGAGCCCACGGTGTGCTCCTTCGCCTCCTGGGTTAGGAGATGTCGGTAATGGGGGAGACTGGCTAAACAGAACTGAGCACCAGTTTATTCCTGACTTGCTTTTTACCATGAATTTGTAGCATCTGCCTCCCGCATGTCAAAATGTAGGACCTGCGCCAAAGCCTGGTGGGAATCTCTTTATCGACTTCCCTGGGCTGTAGGTCAAGCTTCTAGTGACCCGTGCCACCAGATCCCAACAGCCTGTGTAATACCTGCCTTGTTTGCAGGCTGGTTCCTGACCAAAACGTGAAAAACAAGTTTGGCTAAACTCAAAAGGCGAAGGAACCACTTTTTAGAACACGTAATAAAAGTATGACCTCAGAGGCCCCTTGTGCTCTGTGCTTATTAAAGAGCGTTCCACATCTCCTAATTAACGCAGGAACTGCACGGCTGGTTTGGGAAAATGTGTCTGCTTCAACATCAAAGGCCTTTAGCCTCGGATTAAGAGAATCTTCATCTCTGCATTTCTCATGTGAGCATTTAGATTGCAAGAGGGGGAAAAAAAAGCAGACTACAAGCATTTACACGATCCCAAGGTCTAAATACTCTCTAAGTATTCTGATTTTGAATAGAAAAGGTTGCAAATACATGGTTTTAATTTAGACATTGACAGTCAAATCTAGCTCTTCAGCCCAGTCCACACATTAGTTTAAGTTTAGCGTTAACCCTTTGTGTTCTTGCTAGCAATGCTGGACAGTCATGTGAAAAGAAGCGAGGAGAACCCAAAACGTGTTCTGCGAGGTGCTATCTCTGGTTTCTGCAGCTGAGGCTTGAACCCTATGGAAGCAGGGCTGTGTGCTTTGGCAGAGGTGCTGATGTTTCTGTTCCAAAGTCAGAGCATCACTTTAATAACATTTTAAGGTGTTTGTTATGATTTTAGATGTTTGTAACTATCCGATTCATATTTTGGGTAACTCATTTGGAGATAGAAATAACAGCTGAATCAAAATCAGCATGTTTTTTCACTCTTTGACCCGATAACTGTATTAGAAATAATTTCAGTACTTCAAGAATTGCTCAAGCACAAGAAACACATTTTTAAACAAACATGATTTTACAGCAATCTATATTGAAAAAAAAAGTCTTATTTTATACACAGTTCATTGTGGAATACTCTATCAATTAATTTTCTTTTCGAATGAATACATGCTTTTTTGGAACTTGCCATTACTCTGTTTTTCTGGCACATACCTTTACAAATACAGTAGAAGAAATGGCTATTTGAACAGTGCAAAATGTTCCCCAAGTTTAGACTGGTGAAAAACTCCCTTTTGACCCTCTTGTTTTCTAGCAGCTATATTACCCTCTACCCTGATTACAGATTGAGTTGTTTTAATTTCCCCCCATTTCTAGCTTACCTGGTGTTCTTTGCAATGGATGCGTCCCAGCTGGGAGATTCCTCTGAACTGCCAGAAATTTACCAGAGCATTCAGAATAAATTTACTTTCACAGAATAATTGCACGGAATTAATCCAACTGTCACAAAAACTCGGGAGAAACATCTAGTCGAAAACAGCATTTTGTTCACTTACAGCCAAAACAAAAAAGAACAATCCTTTTGTACTGGCAGTCAGTGCTGCAGGAAAAGGTTTAGCTTAATCATACGAATCTTTTGGCAATGAGGTATTTTCCTTTGAAAGCAAAATGAGCTTTGCGAGTGATCTATACATTCATACGTAATTGCACTTGCTCCTGAATAGGGTGTTTGTAGGCATTTTTCTCTGTGTCCTACATGGTCTTTGGCAGGGAGATCCGTCTCACTGGGAGATTTTGTGAGGCCAAGGGTTTTGTTTTTACATGGCATAATTTTGAATCAGATATTCAGGATGCAGTCTGGAAAAACAATATGCTTTTTCTTTTCTCTTGTTTCTAGAGGAATTCCTTATGGTGATGTCTTTGTGGTATAAACAACTCTCCCAGCCTTGGAGGTCAGCTGTTCAGCTCGAGCTATAGCTGTTCTTTCTTTTGGTTCTGTGAGTTATCATTCAGTCCTCCCTCGCAGACAGTGTGCCTTGCAAGGCCACACAACGAGCAAACCCATTGCTAGGGCTTGCTGGGCTGCTGCTCACCTGGCTTTCAGGAATGAAAAGCCTTTCTCCACTGAGAGAGGAGAGGACCAGTGTCCCGAGAGTAGCAGTGAAGGCAACTCCTGCTCCTGTGCGGGAAGCCTGAGGTAGGACAGAGGTGCTGCAGAGGGAGGCTCTGGACAGCACTGATACAAAAAGACGTGAACCTTTCACCCACCCACCCTAAGGAAAGAGGGTCCGTAAGCAAAGGGAGTCTTGTGGGGGAAGCAGGAAAAGCCCCAGCTCTGTTGGCTCTAGGCAGTTGGGTGATTTTCTCCTGGCTGCAGTGCCCCCACATAGCTGCCTGACGCTTGGGCTTTCTGGGTGACTTTTCTGGGTGACTTATGACCGTGGAACCTGCTATCCTATGCCTTTGAAGCTATACAGTTTGTAAGCAAATTCCCCTTTGTTTATTTAGCTACTTGGTTTTGTCTTTTTATTTTTTTTTTTTAAGAGCAGTACTGGTGCCCTCTCGTGGTCAGTTTCATGAGAGAGCATCAACATTAAAAACGTCACCTGGTAGAGTGAAATAAGTAACAACCTTGGACTTCATATACTGCGTCTGATCTCAGAGGTGAAAAAGTGCATTGAAATATAGAGGGAATATCGTTAGAAGCTCCTTGTTCATCCATGCAGGTCTCTTGATGCACTTGCTTCACTTCCTGCTCATCAGGATGGACCATTTTCACACATGGAGGAGGTGATCCTTGAAAATCAACTAGCTCATGCGCTTTGTGATTTATGATGCACATAAAGGGCAGTATTGCACACATAGGTCATCTCACTGCAGCTGAGTCTGGTGCATAAGGCACATTTTTAAGTACTTGCTATACATTTGGAATGCTTCATCTCCTGCAGAGCAGCGGAGGGCAGTGTACCAGAGTCACTGTAGTGGTGTATGATGCCAGAGTTGTGATGATTAAGAGTATGCATTAGTCATTCCTTGCTAAATCACAATTGCACCTAAAAACTACACCAAAACCAAAGCCAGGAGAGAGACTGTGACTATTCAGAGAAGCGAGAGTGGAAGCAGACAAAGACAGATCACCACTCTTCATGGATGAGAAACTGAGGCCTAGGGAGATTGGACAGAGATCGCACAGGGAGTTTGTGTCAGACTAGGAACTGAACTCCCATCTCTTGGCTCTCTGCCCAGTGCCGTACATACAAACCAGTCTGCTGCTTTAGGGACTAGCTCACGCGTCACTGAAGTCATTTGGTGAATTGTCACTGACTTCAGTGGGCAGAAGGAGGCAGCCCTTGGTGTGCATGAAAACATGATTCTTTCAAACTATGTTTAACAGTGGCTGCTAGAAACACCATCCTGTTCCACTCTGTGAGCTGTGCTTACATGGGTTTTCTTCTCTTAACACGGTCTTTTTCTGTGATGTTGTTGCCCAGTTGCCTGCATAAAAGCCCAACTTTACAAAAAAAACCCAACCAGTCATGAGATATTTACATTGCTACAGCTTGGTCATTTTTTCCTCTTGTTTCATCTTGGAAAAGTTTTATTAGCAGCAGTTGCTAAAATGTGCCAGAAACACATCAAGGCTATAAAATCTTTTATTTTCTTTTATTGGTAAAAAGAATGTTGAAAGAAATGTACTCAGTGGAGTCCATCCAAAATTGCCCAATGACTGCAGTAAAATAACCTGGAAAGTAGAATATGCAACTGGCTTGCTACGGTGGGTTGTGAAGTCAGTTCTGACTCCCAGTTTACAGTTTATCTGCTTTTCAGTTGTCTCCAGTCTGGAGTGGATTTTCGTCCATAATGATGTAGATATTTATGTATTGTCTTGCTGTGGAATACTCCGTGACCATATCACAAAAACTTTAGTGCAAATCCCACTATCTTAAATGAATTGATACTTATCCTCCCACTTTATTTTCTATCTGTGCTACGCTTTGTGTTGCAAACCCTCTTTTCTCCACATAGATAACCAGAGATGCAGTCACCCCTAACAGCTGATGCCATAAAACTGGTGTTTATTTGATTTTTGCTTTTAGCCCTTATGTTTTGCCTAGGCTGAGGAAAAAGTAGAAGCTGTCTTTCTTAATTCCCTGGCAGCTGTTCAGACAACTAGACCAAATCACCCTCATGCAATTATAACCTATCTCCCCAGCTTCCTGATTCCTAATTCTTCCGAGTTGCACTCCCTTTCCAATCTTGAATAGGCCTTTTCTGTCTCAGAGAAAAAAATCCTTTCCTATTACACAGTGACCAGAAAAACACATAATTTTTTCAGTGTGTGGTCTACTGCAACTACCCTGAGATATTGGAGATTTTTCAAAATCAAAACAAAACCCACTTACAATTGTTCTTGGAACAAGAACACTTGTATAACTGTACTCATATTTTTCTTTTACAAAGTGACTTTCGTTGCATTATGTTAGCTGGTTTTGGCAACTTTTTGTCTAACGCTCAACTGTACTAATGGCCTGGACTTGCTTTTTAGAGAAAAATAGAAAATTGGAAGTAATTGAAATGAGGATGCCTTGCTTTACAATCAGTCATGCTGCTTTGACTTGAAGCAGTTGGGGGAATAGAGTTGTTAATAGAGATGTTCAGAAATGTTTCTTACGACTGAGTGAATTCTAAAGGCAGAAAGGAGTGTTTGTAAATGTGGGAGATGCATTTTATTGCTTATAAAAAGAAATCAAGGACACCGAGGACTCATTCTGCTCTAAAAAGCCTGGGTTTGACCTTGCATATACACACCAGAGTTGCCCAATAACTTTAGAAAAAAGATTGCCAATTTTTCCATGCTTAGAGCCATTTTTATTTCTTACATAAATGCTTTTAGCCAGACTGATTTTGTCATGTTTGCATGGCTCTGCTCTTTACTCAATAAACTCTGGTGGACCTGACCTTGTTATATTTCTTCTCCTCAGCTCTTTATGCTACCAAGTGACACGGTCTGCCGACAAGCCTGCCTTCCCTTGGACTGCCAGGAGGCTCGACACCCCTTCTGGGGCATCTGGAATGCCATGCACTGATAAAACTGGCTGGCACCGTCAGCAGAATTTTACCCTGCAACTGTTTGGTGCCCAGTTTGACAGAGGGACCACTGCTGGCATCCTACTGTGGGGGATACCAGTCGTCTTGTATCCTGGGAAATCTGTGGGCAGCTTCTGAAAACAGTCTCCATCTGAAGAAAACCTCCAGAAGTCTGGAAGATCTTGTGTTTGAACTGTGCTCCCTGAGACGAGATCGAAATAGGTAACTCTGAAACTTACACCATATTTACTTAGCAGTTCCTACACTGTTAGGAAAGCTAGTGCTATCATAGTTTATGCCCATTGAGTGCACTGAACAGCTGTTATCACTAACCACTGTTTTTACTGGGGTAATTTTTGGAAAAACTGAAATATTGGAGAGTCTGCCATCTCTGTTTTGCGAAGAAAAATTGAAAATATTGGCAACGATAGGGTAAATCTACAGAATCTATTCTAGTTGTACTAAAACCTCAAATTTTAAAGGCGTAATTTTCAAACAAGCTTCCTAAATTGTATATTCTTCATAATGTTTCTTGGTGCATGCAGAGAGGTGCAGACACTTGCCCCTTTAGTGGAACACTGTTCTCTCAAATGCTCAAAACTCATGAGACTTTGCACTGATATAGTCAAAGCTGCATATTGGATTTTGAATGCCCGGGCTAAGTGGATGGTTGAAAATCCCAACCATGACATCTAATAAATGGCAGATGTTACAGATCACTCCTGGGTGCAATGAAGAAGGTCACAGAAGTTTGCTTCTTGAAATCAATTTTAATTTATCTTTTCCTGCTGACAGCTTCGTGCTAAGAGTTGGCCTCCATTTGATGTGAACACTGAGAAGCTGCTGCAGGCTACCACTGATTGGAATTTACTTGTATTAGTCTAATTGCATGCTCTACCATCATCTGTTTGCAATCACAAAAAGGAAGCTTCTGAAGCTTGGGAATGAGAGAAAATGAAGTGTCTTGACAACTACAAAACATTGGGAATGCTTTTGGAGGTTTTCCCATCACTGTGAGTATGCACAAAAAGGCACAGCTATTTTTTTTCCGTGTCTATCTTTACACTGCACCCATAACATAAATACATATAACAACTAGGAATGGTGGTAATTAATGAAGGTCCCCAAGCACTGTAAATTGATTGTGAATAAAAGTTCATGAATTGTTTTGGAAGGGGTTGAATTAGTTTATTATTGAATTAGTTGAATTAGCTCATTACTGCAATCATACAATTGTTCTGTCAATGGATATTCAACTTGGCATAGGAAACATTCAAATTCAGTGCTTCTGGCTGTCCAATCTAACTACCAGTTTTAAAACACACCCCTCGGGCATTTTATCTTTAAACTGCCCTAGAGGCTTTGCAGTTAGTCCTTTTCTCATGCAGCAAGCAGGCACAGATTGTGAGGAAGTGGGCGGATAAAGCACCTGAATAGCTAAAGACACCGAGACTGGTTTTGCTTCTGTTCAGGTCTAGAGGTTTAGGCTGGAGAGGAAGGTTGAGAGCCCTGCAGAGCATTTAGCTGCGCTCCACCAAGAGGCAGCATTGCACAGCGCTGGAGGAGCCTGGGGAGAGCCAGGGCAGTGCCAGGCTGCCCCCGGGCTTGCTTCCTCGGCCCCTTCCCCTGGGGAATGGTTGCAGTGCTGATCACCACCCGCTCTGCAGACCACTTGGAAAAACGGTGATGAGAAGTGCTGCACAGGGTACCAGGGAGTTGGAAATCTATTAGTTATGGATGAACTACTAATACTCGTTCAGCAGGAGGGATCTGTCCCTTTCTGCCTGGCCAGGACAAGCAGAGAAGAGCAGCAAAGGGATGTGAAAGGTACTCCGTGGCCTCAGGATAGCTGTCAGTGGGACTGGAGTGTCAGGCGTGCGAGGGAAAAGACGACTTTACTCACATGAGTGCAGCCTGAGACCTGCTTTCCAAACTGCCAGGCTCCTTATTTCCCAGGTTAACTTTAAAACCTGATGGGGAAAGTGTGAAGATGAACTAGGATAATCTCAATTCTTGTCCAGCTGGGGTGAGCTCTTACGGTGACAGTTGTTGGGTGGCATGGCCTGATAGTTCTTGTAGCTTATTTATGAAAACAAACAAAGAGACCAGGAAAAAAAAAAAAAGCAATGGCTTTTACTTTTGCCTTTTCAGGGATAAATTTCAGAGATTAGGCTTTACTAACACTGATTAGCAACTTCTGCTCAAGTAGAATACCAGGTGATGCCAATGGAGATTTAATGTATTCTTGAAGTGAAATATCTGCCCCGGTGCTTTGCTGTATCACAGCCCCACGATTGTTTTGAGGACAGATCCAAAGCTGACTGAGTTGGTAGAAATTGCAGGATGGCTTACATGGGGTTCTAAGAGCCTCTGTCACTTTGTGATGTGAACAGTTAAAATTCCAGGAACCTTTTTTCAATTTGAGGCAGTGAAAAAGGGAATACTGGAAACAATTCTTTGAAACATTGCTATGAATCAGAGGATGCATTTATTAAAGTTCAGAAAAAACCCAACCCAACCCTGACCTAAGATTCAATCCAAGCTCAGAAAAGCACGAGGAGACGTAACTAGAAGCTTTATAAGATTCCCATCTTAAACTTGACCAGATGTTGGCAGTAAGATGATTATAATTTGTACCTTGCATAGTATCTGTGGCAACTGTTACATCACCATAGCTTCCTAAGGCACGTAGATGAAGCAGCACTGATTTCTGTTTCCTTGTGTATTAGGAAGCCTGAACGCCTTCCTGTGACAGGCAGTTCTGCACTGAGAGCAGGTCAGTGAGCTCAGCTGAGAGCATCAGATGGGTAGTGGATAGTCTCTCAATCAGCCTGAGGAAGTGGGTGCTTCTAAACCAGGTTAAATACTAATATCAGGCTTGTGGGTTTCTGTGAATTCTGAGATTTAGTGCTAATTTCTGCCAAAATGGAAAAACAGGGAGCTTTCAGTCCAGCACTCTGAGTACATCCACTTTCGGCAAGAAAGCATGATTCATCGCGTCTTCTTACCGAACTCATTCCTCCTCAAGTTTCCCATCTGTAAAACAGAACTGAAAATAGAGTCTTCCTTCCTCAGAGGTTTACCTGCAAAAAGCCTTGTGATCCTCATGCTAGAACAATAAAATAATTGCATCAATGCCTTTGAGGAAGGGATATTTTTTTTCCCTGCTGTGTTTATGTAAAGCTTAGTTAATTAAGTGAAGTCCGTGTCTGCAACGGAAGAGCCCTGGTGCTGTTACAACTGATTTGCACTGAGCTGTAGTACAATTACTACTAAGGAATAATGGTGGGTGGGAGGATGAACTTAAAACCTAGACAGTGGCCTCAACTTCTATCTGCAGAAATTGGAGGTCTTGCCTTAAGCTAGGAGATACTACAGTGGGTAACTTACACTGTGAATTAAGCGTGTCCTTGTAAATTTGTTTGGTTTTATTAAACTTTTTAAACTTTAAAATAGCTTTGAATTAAGGAAAAAACCCATTCTAATTAACAGAACCGACTTGATCCAATGCAAGTTGCAACAGCATCAGTGTTTCAGGTAGCTGCATCCTGAGATAATAATGGTGGTATTTTTAAAGATGCTGCTAAGTGATACTTGAGATCACGTTTGTTAACTTTCTTTTTCCTGCAACAAATCAAAACAGAATCTTAGTTACAGTCATTGCTCAAGTACTTGATTTCGAAATAATCCAAGCTGATTTAACACATTTTTAAAAAGAGCTACATTCTTTACAATGAATCTTCCAGTTATGCCAAAAATACAGATTCCAAAATATATTTGTAATAATAATAAGAATGCTAAAGCGTCCAGACATGCCAAATTTCCAGTCTCGTGGATATAAACCGTAAACATTGTGTGTTTTCCTTTCAGTCATCAGATCCTCTCCTCTGAAGAGAGTATCATTGAGGAACAGTTTGAGATAAGCAGGATGGACTAGAAGAATGTAAAGAGATCCTGATGGCTTCAGAACAGTAAGTAATTTTTTTAAAAATAGTTTTAACATAAGCATTTTTCTCTAAGACTATAATGTAAAACAAGCAGTATGACATAGGGAATCATAACTGATTTCTCTGAGAGGCTGAGCAGGTGGGATTGCAGGCTTGCATGAACTTGACAATTGTGTTTCTCAAATGAGTTTCATACTGGTGGAAGAACTTGAAGTAACACTTTTTTCTCCAGAGAGGATGTCTCAAAAGAAAAATTACTTGATTTGTAGCTTAGATCCAAATCGAAAGGGTGGACGTAAATTGTCTTGTGCGAAGAATGATTATGGAGTCCTTTATTAAAGTTTATTTAAAACTTTATTGATGGTTAATTAACTGCGGAAAAAAATCATTAACGCTGTTGTATTCCAACAAAAATCCTGCAAACATAAAGTTTTTTCATGTTTTTGCAATCAGATATGACTACTTTTTTGGTTTTACATGTATATACATAATCACATGCCTGTATATTTCTATATAAGGGCAGGCAAACAGATGTAGGGATGGGTTTTTTTTCTTTGAAATTGCAAATTTCAGTGAGAATCTTCCAAAATCGAGTGAGCTAGCAATAATTTCATTCTTGCCTTCCTCTGCTACATTGCTTGGCTCCAGACTGGGCCTTGCTTGTCGTTTGCCCAGCGGTCTTAGAAGGAGGTGCTTTATTTACACTGCAGAAAACAAGGTTTGCAAATGCAATGGATGAGCTTGAAAGGAAACAGATGGTTTCTCAAACACAGGACTCATGGCAGGGGAAGTTTTGGACCGCTTTCTCAGAGAAATGGGGTTTTGTTACCATTGGTTTGCTAAAAACAAGAATATATATTACATTCAGATGATCTCACGCTAATCAAAACAATCTTGTGGGACCTCTGATTCTGATTAAGCGCTTGGGCTGAAGGGATCGTGCTACCACCCTACCTCATTGGCAGGGGTTGTGTCATGAGACATTTGTTATGTTTTTGAAGCAAGTATTTCTGTGATAAGTGTTATATTAAAACCCACAAGGATATGAATAATCCTGTTTTCAGTGAAGAGTTTAAACTGCGTGCTATAAATAAAACCAAGGCCACACATGGATTCAAAAAGGTAAAAAAAAAGAAATACTGAATAGCTCTGTTCCTCTTGCCCACTAAATGGGGTGAGGCCATGGGGAAAAATATTTTTTAATTGTATCACACAGGAGAAGTGAATTAGAACTACACAAGGCAACCTTAATTCTGGTGTTTCTAGCTCTTGAATAATTGGCTTTTCCACCTTAACATAGGTAGGCGGAGAGGTGGTTGTTATTTTTGTTTTGTTTGTCATCATGCAGCTAAATTCCACTTGCAAGTACTTGATGTTTTAAAATCTATTCTGCAAGTGCATTCCATTTACTTAGTCTCAACTGCTGGTTTTTCAACTGAGCTAGGAATGACAAATTCTTCCTTAAAAGGATTATTTTACTTACTGCGAAGTGAGGCTCTTAGCTGCCATCTTCATTTCTTTCTGGCCATAAAACTCCAGCCATCAGACAAAGATCAGCAAGTCTCCTAAAATGAATAGGCGCCCCAAGGAAAACTGAACGGCCTCCAAAGCAATTGTATCAAAGTGACATCAGCGCTTAGATGTTTTCATCTCGGCTATTCCAACAACATCCAGTCCGTAACGGGCCGCAGCGCCAGCACACACTGACTCTCTTTATTGCTCCCCCACTGGGATCATGTCTCTTCGTAAAAGACCCGCAGAAAGTGGTAGGTCTAAAAACTAAACGACTTTGTTCCATATCGTAGGACTTGCCTTCAAAGTCCATGCGGTGACCGTTGTCCGTCAGCCAGAGCGTGCTCAGTGAGCAACGCCGCGCTGACATTCAGCCTTGTGGGCCTGCAAGTTCTCTCATCACTAAGTTCTCTGACTGCTGGGCATCAGCCTCATTGGCCTTTACGGATCTTAGGTACCTTTTAAATGTTGTATGGCCAACTACACCTGAAAGCCACTCCTGACGTTGCTGCTGTCTTATTCTAAGAAGCTGAAAAAGTCATTATATCTGTTAAAAAGTCATTACATGTGTTGTATTCAGTTTCCCAGTGTGGGACATCGTGATGGTAATGCCACTCTCTGCTTTAAAGTGCTGTTAGGGTCGTGGATGAGAAATTACCTTTAGCATCAAAGTAGTTTAGCTCTTAAGTATTACTGGTAGTTCTCCAAGATCATTCATTCCTTTAACACCACCTAAAGGAACTCTAGCACTGTAATCCTTACTTTACAAATGGGAAGTGGATGCACTGGGCAGGATAAGAACTTGTTTTGTGCTTTCTTAGTGTAGTAGAGGTGGGACAGGAACAGAGGAATGCATCAGTGTTCTTGAGCTGGGATGTTTTAGCTCTTCTCTCCTGGATTGTACCTTTTGGGGAGAAAGTAATTTTCCCCAGCCTGCCCTCATCTTCCTACTAATTTATTTCCATGTAGAAATAATATTTGCAATACGAGATTGTGCCTTCTGAAGTGGTTTCCATCTTGCTGTCCTCCTAAGAGAACTTTAACCTTTTTTGAATAATCGTGTTCAGCTACATATAATTTCAAATCCATAAAAAACCAAGTCCCCTTGTATTTATATACACTGCTGCAGAATCCACCTTTAAGGAGAAAACATTGCTTCACTGTGACTACCTGAATTTATTGGCTATTAGAAGTCTTATAGTGTGTGGCTCACATTTTAGAACTCCGATTTCAAGCTTAATGTGGTCAGGAAGTATAAAAATACATTTATTTATGTCATCTACTAAAAATCTCAACCTATGTTACTGCTAGTCTAACCAAATCTGTGTTTATGTTGGAGATGAATGATCGGTTTGTAGCTGCCTGTGTTTCTAGCCAGGCTGAATGGAATGATTCTGCAGCACAACTATGTGTGTATTTTTTTATTTTTTAGCTTCTTTTTATTTACTGCATGTGGCAGCTATTTCCTTCCTCCCAGAACCCACTGCCCAGTTCTCAAGGGCAGTGCAGCTGCCTGACTTCTATCAGGCTGTGTACGTGGAGCGATATGATTTATTGAATTGTTCAAGGTCATCAAAATTCAGGCAAAGATTTCATTCCTACTGATACCTGTTCACTGTTGCAAGCTGGGATTTGATTTGATTTGCTTTCCCAAGCCTTTGGAGCCTGCACGTGTCAGCAGCTACTTTGGCTGATATTTGCACAAGCTTTCCTTGTTATTAATCTTTAGGAAAATATCTTTGAATATGTTCAAACTCCTCAGACATTTGATAACTAGACGTTCACACAGGATGTGAGATCCCATTCTATCCCTCTGGTAGTAGCTGGTTAGGAAGAAGCTGCCAGAATAGCTACCAGAGGAGAAGGATCAGGCTTGAGACGTTTTCCTAAAAGATGCCCAGGTTTTTTAGGATGTGAAGTTCAGTGGTCCTGAACAGCTCCAACACGTCAGTGAAATAAGCCACTGTAAGGTGTTTTCTACCTTGGAAACTAATTTTTTGAGTCTTTTCCCAAAGAGGTGGATGAATCTGTATTATTTCTGTATTCAGGACTGAAGGGTCTGGGAGGAGTTTACTGCTCTCACACAACGCAGAGCACAGGAAAGAGCTACTTTAAATCTGAGCAGGCAGCAAGTCTGCCTACACCAACCTGCCTCAGAGCTTTTTGTTTTCAAGCACTGCCTTTTTTTTTTTTTCCCTGCTCAGTTCCACCTATATTAATTTCTGTCCCAACAGCAAGCTACTTTCTAGTGCTTACAGCATTTTGTTCCCTTCCTGCTACGTGCTGAGCCATATGTAACCGAGCTGACAGAAAAGCTGCTTCTGCCAGGAAGCAGGAAAGGTATCTCCATGCCTGTTTTGTTCCACCAGCTTTCCTGAGCCATCCAGCAATTAGTTATAAGGACTCAGATTAAATTAATTTTAAATGCATCCACCCCTTCTATCCCTTCTTTATGTCTCAGATTAATTTTTATAGCACATTTTTCAGAGGTCACAGGCAGCATACACATATTGGAGAGCACACTGTCTCTAGTAGGCTCTCTAGGACAGGAGGGCAGTAAGTACACAATCTCCAGGGGTCTCTTCTAACCTTTACCATTCTGTAAACTCCCAGTTTTACTGGTTGTTCTTAACAGATTGACATGCAAGGATAAGAAGGTGCTGTTCATCATCAGAAATCCATCCAAATTAAAAAGGATTTGGAAACAGACGAGCTTTGCACTTTCAGGTTCTACTCTAAATTGAAAGATGAGGAGAAAAATGATTCAGTGAATATAAATGAAGCTAGTAAAAGTCAGTGGGAAAGGACTCAGAGGAGCTCTGAAGCCTCTTGGAAAGAAAATTAGGAGTTTGAGTCTTTTATCACCAGAAGTAATATCTAATATCAGATGTAACGTCACAGGAAGGGGAAAAGCCATCTCATATAAAACACCTAAACAAGCGACTTGCAATCTTTGTTTTGAACTGGAGGTGCCTAAAACTTTCCAGTGGGCAGGGCTACATCTCTGTAGCAAATCGTAGCCTTCTGAAAATAGACTTTTCTGTCTCAGTTGTCGGTCACATTTTCTTCAGAAGTAGCCCCAGACTCCAGCCGATTCTGTGAGCCACAGGCTGGGATGAAGTGTCCTGCATGGTAAAGACCACATACACTTTTTTTCAGCAGGCATAAAGAACTCTTGTATCATTTTTCCAGTCAAGGGTTTATCCCTTGATAAACACTTTACAGAAGGACATTTCTCTGTTGATCTGAAGTGACATATTTGAGTAAACCGTGTCAGACGGGCTGCAGCAGCTTCCCTTCTGTCACCTTCTTTCACTCGAGCTTGATTTTTGGTTTTGGTACACTTGGACTCTTCCTGGGATGAAATAACACACACAGCGATCTCAGCTGACCTTTTATGTGCTGGAAGGAGCAGGTCCGACTCCCCTGAGCCATGAATGCAGAGGTTTTTTGATGTAATTTCCTGGAACAGGTACAGCAGAGGCGCTTTCACTGCTGAGAGGGCTCGGCAATGGGCAAGCCCTCTTGGCATCAGCACACTTAACCTTTTTGTTCAGCAAATTTCCCATCCTGTGTAGGTGGACAATGAATACTAATATGATGCAAATGATTTCCTTTTAAATGTGAAGGCTCTTTGATTAAAAACACACTGTCCAGGAACTCTGGATCTGTTCTGTTCCCATTGAACAGGACGCCCTTGTTGCCTTTGACTTTAGTGACTGCAGGATCAAACTCTTAGTTTCAAATAGGTTGAAAGTAAATTTTGTTTTCCTCTGAAACTGAGGGTGAATTACCAACTCAGTAAAGAAGGTGTAAAGAGTATAGGGCTAAAAAAGCCAGGAGGATTTGGGGAAAAAAAAATCAGAGAAAGAAAAAAAATAGCATTAAATGTCTTGCTTGAGAGTCCAGAAGTTTGTCGGAAAAACAGAAGCTGAGGTTGGTGGAAGGTATCATGGGACTTTTTTTGGTATAAGCAGGAGGAGGGTCGATGAAAAGCTAAATTGCTATGCCTGGGAGAATGCTGGAACTTCCATCATATCTTGGGTTTGATATACTCAGAAATGCAGCCTGGAGCATGCAGCTACCTTCCTAGCTGCCAGGGAAGTTACGCTTCAGCATTATTCACCCCGTAAAGTGTATTTCCATGTCTTATCTACATTGCTTCTCCCTTCAATATATACTCTTAAAATAGCATTAATATGTGTTACAGAACTGAAAATCACATGGATGTATAGGGCTGGGTAGTTCTTTCATGAGACTATTTTTAATTCATATTAGCACTAGTTTAGTTAAAAAAATAATTCATATATATATATATCTATCAGGTATCAGAGCTCTGCTCATACTGCAGTTTTGGTATACTGTTCTCCTATATTGTTTTTACTGAAAGAAAGATACTCTAAAATTATGGGAGAGCATTGCTCATTCTCATAAATATTTTCAAATTAAGATGTTCTTGTGAGTGCCATCACCTAGCAAACAATCCTGATGCTCTAGTGGGACCATAAATGTGTGTAGAGCTACTGGCCCATGTAATCCTGTAGGCAGAGTTGGGGTCCAGGTGATTTGGAAGGAGCTGCTATGTTTGCTGTAGGAACCCATCCATCTCTGGGGTAGAACTTCCAGTTATTTTAACAGTATATATCAAGGTTAGTAGCCAAGTCTTGTGTATTCTTAGCTCCTCATGCCAGCCCCTAAATGCCTATCATGGAAAAAAAACCCAAACCCAATTTGGATAGGCCTTGTTTATGGGTGTGTTTGAAAGAAAACCAGCCAGCAGTTATGCCCACCAAGCAATTCCATGTAGAAAAACGTGACAGTGCTGTAATACAAGGCTTTAACACCAACAGAAATGGAGACTTGGTTGTTCTGAACGGGGTGTCTCTGGAGTAGCCACTTGATGAAAGTTGACCTCTATAAGCATTTCTGTATAGGTTAGGGGTAAAGTAGCCTGGGTCTCCTGGGCTCCTTTGCCTTGTCCTGCCACAGAAATCTCATCTAACAGCACTGGTTTGGGAAAGGAGCCATAAAGGAAAAAAAGAACAGGCTCCTTTTGTAGCTAATAACTTCCTTTAATTGGTAATTAAGCTGCCTGCTACTTATAAATGTCAATAAAGGTCAAAATATTTAGAAGCAGAATCATTTTAGTGGCTTCCCATTTCTCCTTGCATAAGCTGCCTGCTCAGACCACACACACGCACATTTGAAGATGGTTAAGATTTCAGAGACCTACGTCTTCCCACCAAATTCTTACATAAAGCGGCCCAGAAGGGGACAGAGCAGCCTTAGTCAACAGGAGGGAGGATGTGAGCCGAGTCTACTGGGTGAGCATTCCTCACATTTTGGAATACCACCGCAGGCGCTGGGGCTGAATCAGACAAGGGGCTGGCCAGATGGTGCTCTCGTTTACTCTTTAATTCAGAGAAAGGGGGTTGCATCTGATCCATGTGCAAAACAACTCAAGAAAAAACTGCCTGGTAACAGATTAAATACCAATTGCGGCTTGAAAACAAGAATTAGTGTAAATCCTGTTGTTTCTACTGAGCAGAGAAAAATACAGAGGGTTCTCTTGGTTTTGCTTCCGGTCCCTGAGTTAACATGGATGAATACTTAGTTTCACTGCATGAATTTGCTGATTTTGTAAGCAGATTCTTCCCCCTGAAATTAATCAGTTTACAAGGGGGCAAGCGAGGGGACGTTTGGCTTTGAAGAGTGCAGAGAATGTATTCCCAGAGGGATCTTTGATCTTTTTATGGTGTTTTGTTTTTGAAGTGTGTGTGTGTCTTGCAGGGGCTTGGCGTTTTGGAAATTAGAGCGATGGAGACTAGGCTTTTACATGATGCTTTTAGAATATGGCCTGATTTTAATGCTTTCCCAAAACATTTTCAAGCAGCTCAGGGTCTAATTTACCATTCCATGGGCTTGCCGTAGAGGATGGGTGCATTTTTGTGTGTGCAAGTACTTTTAGAAGAAAGCAAGAGATCTGAAGTTCTCTTCCATATTTCAGTCCTTAGTGGCCTGAATCCATAAGGATTTTCCTTTTGCCTCCCACTGGCTAGTGAGAGGACCATGCAATGGTGCCTTGTTGAATCTGGAGGTGGAGAAGAAGTGACTGGATAGCTTGCCAAGTAGAGCTGGGCAGAGGAAACCTATGATCCTTTGGTCTTTCTTTCCTGCCAGACTAAATTGGGGATATTGGTGAGGATGCAACATGTACCCATCTCAAGTTTACTCTTGGCAGTGTACTACCTCTTTTCCCTGGAAAGGCGAGGGACTGACCTGAAAATCGTCTGAAAGGGGTGATGTCTTGTTGGCACATTCATCCTGCCTGGGAACTTCTCATTTGATCCACCCACCCCAGCCAGGCACAGCTATAATTAGAAGCTAAGATTCCATGCAGTCTTGTGTGTAAATAATAATGCCAGCCAAGTCGAACCTCTCTGTTTTCTTGGGGCGCACACGCTTGGGGCAGGCTGCACTGCCTGATCTGTGTCATCGGTTAACTAATACAGCATTGCTGGCTTTACACCTAAATGTGCTTATGCCAAAAAACCACCAAAATGGGGAAACACGAGGCAGTCATGCTGCATGTGATCTTGCTTCCTTGTGTGCTCTCTGTGTCAGGCACAGATGTTTTCTGCAAAGATTTTAAGCAAATGCCTATGAAGAGCAACATTACGTACCCAAGTGCTGGCTTTCAAAAGGCAGAAATGCTCTCCAAAGTCATGAGATTGTATTGAAGACCATAAGCCTAAACCAGATAAGTAGACTTCCAAAATTGGTCGTTTGCCTTGTGGTTTTGAGCCATTAGATTCTTTTAACCTCATCTCTTCCAAACTTTTATTCTGTAATCGTAACAGTGAGAAGTTTTTTATTAAAAAGCCTGAAAAGAGGGCACTCTGAAAATCAATGTCATGACTTCAGAAGCTGCTCATTTGCTAATAATAACGTATAATCATCTCCAGAAGAGCAATATAACTGTTTGGCCATTGTTACAGAAAAATAATGTATATTTTTATGTTAAAGACAGAAACAAATTAAATAGTATTTTGAGACTTTTATTCAACTGATACTTCACGTATCATTTATATACCTTTTCTACAGCAAGTCTAGATCTCAAGACCTCATGATACAGTGTAGAGAGTCCTTCAAAAATATTTTTCTTGAAACCTTTCCAGAGGTCTGCTTTACAGTGTGGTCCCACAGACTGTTGCATCAGTACAAATGAAGGGGTGCTGAGCTTCAGCAGTGGAGTTAACGGTGCTTCCGTCCCCCCCCAAAATGCCTCCTGTGACTTTGCTGATGGGATTCAGAGGTCTCAGCTCACTGTTCTTCAGTTTCAGTTCATATTGCTTCATCTTTCATAAATTCACTTGTAATTCAGCTGAGGGTGGTATCGTGTGTGCGTCATAGAATCATAGAATCACAGAATGGTTTGAGTTGGAAGGAACCTCAAAGATCATCTAGTTCCAACCCCCCTGCCATGGACAGGGACACCCTCCACCACACCAGGTTGCTCAAAGCCCCATCCAGCCTGGCCTTGAACACTTCCAGGGATGGGGCAGCCACGCCGTCTCTGGGCAACCTGGTCTAGTGCCTCACCACCCTCAGGTGAAAAATTTCTTCCTTCTATCTAATCTAAATCTCCCCTCTTTCAGTTTAAAGCCATTGCCCCTTGTCCTGTCACTCCACACCCTTGTCCAAAGCCCCTCTCCAGCTTTCCTGTAGCCCCTTTAGGTACTGGCAAGTGCTGGAAGGTCTCCCCGGAGGCTTCTCTTCTCCAGGCTGAACAGCCCCAACTCTCTCAGCCTGTCTCCATAGCAGAGGTGCTCCAGCCCTCGCATCATCTCCGTGGCCTCCTCTGGACCCGCTCCAGCAGCTCCACTTGTGCTGGGGACTCCAGAGCTGGACGCAGTATTCCAGGTGGGGTCTCACCAGAGCAGAGTATGCATCCATCTTATTAACTGCCAAATAGATACAAACGAAGATAAACACTTAGGTAGTTTAAACTTTCATTTTCATCCTACAATTTCTGTAATACAATTAGGGTTTGTTCTGATCCTTCTGAGGAAACTCTTCCCCAGTAACAACGCAGCTCTGCACCAAGCAGCCAGCGAGTGCCAGGCTGCCAGACGCTACCAGGCAGTATTTCTGTCTGCGCCTCTCTGTCTGCCCCAATCCATCCCAGTGTCCCGCGTTGTTTCAGCTAATAGAATTTGCAGATTATTGGAGGAGGAATAGAAGAATGGGAAGGGTGACTTATTTCTTACATCATGATCCTGTGTATCTTCAGTGGGACTGAAGGAAAAAGCAAAAAGAGGGAAAGAAAAGGAATGCAGGCAAGATGAAAAAGCAAAATTAAAAAGAGGACAAAAGAAAATTATTCCTAAATGTAATTCCAGTGCTGATTATTATTGCTTAAAAATCTACATATTTTCCTGGGATGTATGTAAGAAGCAGTGAATGAGTGGAGAGGAAGATACGTACAAAACTCCCATATATATCCACTACATTTGTTTCTCCTTTGTCTAGGCCTTCCCAGATGGAAATGTGCCGTGTGTGTGCCCTCGGCACAGAGGATCTGTCCCGTCATCCTCTGGGCATGTGCTATAAAACTGACCCGTGTAGGACATCTACGTTCATCTGTGGATGTCAGTGCTCGTCTGTGCTGAGTGGTTGCTGTCACCAGGCTGTTGGGTGTTTGGAGGTCCCTGGCAGCTGGCTCGAGCTTTCAGATTCCGTCCAGACGAAATCTGCGGCCACAAAGGAGGTGGCCTCTGTATTTTGTAAGGCCTGTGGAAGCCACACACCTGCCAAAGTTATGTCAGTCAGGGTTGCTGCCTAGTGACATGCAGAGATCACAGTGGCTGTTGTAGTGTTCATAAATGTGCACTCAAGGTAGTGATTTTTTTCTACTCAGTGCACCTGCTCACTGCCTGTGCCTCTTCTGCCTGTACCAGGACAGTGGAAGATAAGAAAAATGAAGAGATGAAAGTGGGCATCTTCAGATCCCATCAGTGCTACTTAGCATCACACCTGCTGTGTGCCCTTCTCTAGTGAGTAGTTTAGACGGACACCCCCAAAAGAGCTGAGACGCTCCAGATGCCCTCCTGGGAACCCCAGGAGCGGCAGCAAGAGTCGGCCTCTTCCTTTGCCTGAGCCCATCTCCCTTTCTTGCTGCAAGTGTTTGTTTAGCTTCGGCGGTGTGGAAACGCTTGTGATCACTCATTAGGAATTCTTTCCACAGTTCCTTTCTCTTCTAATTCCCATGAGCAGTAATTCACTGCTGTCAGTTACGTAACCCTGCGCATCAGCAGCGCGGCTCAGCTCTCACATAACACTGGGCTGTGACAGCTACAGTCCACCAACAACTGGTGCCGCACATTTTCCTAGACGGTTTCCCAGCACTGAGCGTATGATTTAGATTCCTCAGCCTCTAAAGTACTCCGCTGGGTGTCCTTTAATATCGCATTATATTACTCATGATGCATAGTCGATTCCATTGCTTCCATTTACTTTAGCGATGATAAATGTCAGAAACTGTATGAGAAGTTTATAAATTTTAAGTGCTTTGCAGGCAACTGTTACCCAGAGAAGTTTTCAAACTGTTTGTTACTAGTGAAGAGCAAGGGTCACAGAAAAATTGCTTCCAGAAGCTTGGTTAATGAGTTTCAAAATAGGATAAAACGCATGAATTCTTTATGACTAAGAAGGATATTAGTGTCAGGATTTTCTCTTCTGTGGTAATCAATTCTGCACAGTTAATATTTAAAAAGGGCTACAAAAATTTAGCAAAAAAAAAAACCCCTGAACCCACCAAACTTGCAACTCAGCTTTTCTCACTGTGACCTTCTCATGACAAAGTGTAAAGTTCCTAAAAACTTTGTGTTCAGCTGCAGGAGCTCTCAGCGCTCGTGGGGCTTGCGCGTCCTGGCCCAGACGATGTGCGTGTCTGGAGAGCAACTGTTGAGGCAGCTGGAGTGGAACTGTGCTTTGGTGGGGCTGGTGTTACCACAGGTCTGCGTCACCCCCGTCGTTTGTGTTCAGAGTATCCCAGTGCGGAGCGAGCTGGAGGCTGTGCGTTGTGGTCTGGCAGAGCTTGCTTCTCCGGGAGTGATTTGGCCAGCCTGTGTATTACTAGTCCCTCTGGCTATTTGTTGGCCATGGATTAGCCACGCTGTAGGATGTAAATAGGTCTCCTGGCCTGCTGTCTCTGCTGCTGGAAGTGGTAAACAACAGCTAGTAAAGCGGGAGGACAAGGAAAACTGGGAAGGAGTTAAGGAAGCTTTTGTTTTCTCTGTTTCCCACAAAGAGTGAGGTAAAGCATTTAGTGAGAAGAATACAAGAGGTTGGCTTTACTGCACAGAAGTGCTAAACCTTTGGGGATGGAATATCCTCAAAAGATGGAATATCCCCAAAAGATGGAATATCCTTAAAAGATGGAATATCCTCAAAAGATGGAATATCCCCAGAGAGCTCACACTCTCTGAAATTGGTCCCGAGGAAGTAGGGTTTGCCCAAGCCCACGTGGCACTTGTTCAAGGGGTTCAACATCTACGCTCAGGCAGTTGTGTTCATCCTCCACAGTGGCTTCATTGCCCTTGAACTGGTACCGCTTTAGGGTTAATTACTTCATCAGTTGCTCCCAAGGCCAGACACCGTTCCGGCTTCTCTGGCAACTGCAGAGAACTTCTGCACCCTGCTTTCTGAGGGGGCCGAGGGCTGCATCGTCTTTGCAGGGGGAACTTAAGCTGCCTACGCCCCTGGCAGGAATGATAGCGAACAGCAAAATATTGCTGCCCAGCAAAGGGTGATTGAATGAGTGACTGGCGAGCTGTGCCAACCTTCTCCTGACCTGACCCCTCCTGCTCCCATCACCCAGTCGCTTTAAGGTAACAGAGCCACCATAAGGGACCCCCCCGCGGTGTAGAAACGGGCAGCACGAATTACACCCCGGCCACTGCTGGGGCGCAGGTGATTTCTGTGCCGTCCAAAAGTTTATCTCCAGAAACGCCAAAGTTTTTTGGGATCGCGGGCGGCTCAGAGGAGCGAGGGGAGCGGCGGGGGATCTCCCCCATCCTCCTCGGGAGACAAGTCCTCGCGTTTGGCGAGGTTGTCCGGGGGGGGAAGCGGGCCGTGGAGCGGGCAGCGGGCACCGGGCCGCACGGTGGCAGCGCGGGACCGTCGCTGCGGGCGGGGGGAGCCGGGCCGTGCCCGGGGCTGCAGCCACGGCAGGACACAAAACTGCACTGTGCAAGATAATCTTTAGCCTTGTGTTCCACTGCGAGCGGTTTTAAATTAGACTCGGACGTTTTACTTCCCTGTGTTTCGTGGTTTCTTGTTTCCCAGCCCCCACAGCCCGGCCTGTGTGGGGGAGGTGGGAACCCAAGCGGTAAAATGGGATCTAACAGGAATGTAACGTTTTGCAGAGGCTCGTTTACTGCAAGACATATTCAGACCGATTGCACCCTGGTAGGAATCCATGCAGAGATCCTGTGAGTCCTGAAAGTAAACGTGCAACGGGACGACGGGCTGATCCCAGCCTGCAAAGCTGCGTCTGGGAAAGCGCAAGCACACTAGGCAGTATGGAAGATGTTTGGAAGTCTATAGCAAAAATAATGCATAGCTGCTAATATCAGATCCATATGGCATCTGGCATAGCTGCGCAAAAATGCTCCTCTAGACTTTCTGTTCCTTGCAAACTGTGCTTAGATTCTATGCGTTGTCCCTGTTGTGCGTTGCAGGGGATGGTCTCTCTCCTGCCAGCATCTTATGGCTTTCATTTGTTCCCAGACCTCCCACTAAGTGGCTGCTGATTGAAAGCCTTTTTACTTTCTTGCCAGGTTTAGCAAAAAGGGCTCGGTGTACTTAGTGCCTTTGATCTATCCAGGATGAACATTTTCATTGAAAGAGGTGGATGAGTCATTCCGTATTTGACGTGGAGCTATCTTGGAATACCTCTGGGTTTGCCTTTTCAAGCTCTTTTATCTTTTTTTTTGCGTGTGGCTATAAATATTTTGCTCTGCGAGAAGCATGAAGCGCTTTTTTGGAAATGAGAGAGCCCTATTCCAAATAGGAAAAACACACTTAGCTAAGGTTTGTGCAGTGCATATTTAGTGGGAGAAGGTGCTGTGTTGGCCCTGCCTTACTTTTCAATACAATATCCTGCAGTGTGAAATGAATGGCTGTATTTAGAGGTATCTGGAAGTGATGACTGATGTTTGGAGAAGTTACAAGGCTTTTCCTTTTCCACATGAACTCTCCAACCTGGCATTTCCACAGCAATGAAATACTTCTGGGGCTGAGATCATCTGATTATTATTTCCTGTGTCATGTGCTGAATTTATTATTTTGTTGAATATTACAAATATATTCTTAAGTTGCCTGAGTTTTGGATTCTTCGGCAAAGTTCACTGGCGTAATAAGGATATTGGACTTGCAAAAATAACTTTTTTCTCCTTGGGGATTGTTTAGTTGTGATTAGTGAATGAAAGTCCCAAATGAAGGAAAAAAAAAAAGAGTAGGGGGGAAGGGGAAATTCGGTAAAATGTTTCTCTGATATTCTGCCAGAATATTATATAGTCAGATCAGGAAAAATTGAAATTTGTATTTTTGTACTGAAAAACGTTAAAAGCCAGGAATTCGGACATTTTCTTTGCTTCGGTGTCCATTTTTTTCCCTTCTTCTCTTCTTTGGAAAAAGCAAACACATTTCTGCTAATCTAGGATTACTTCTGGTCACAGCAGAATCACAGTGTGTTACTGGGAATTGCACAGGCCAATAACGAGTTCATTGCATTGGAAATATTTTCATGGAGATTTTTTAGATTTTTTTATACCTCTAAAAACCAAAACAGAACAGAGACTAAAATCTAGTGAAAGCTCTTCATATAAGCATCTGTGTCCCCGTTGACATTAAAATGTGCGTGCACTCCTCGCGAGACCAGTAAGTATGAAATAGGGATATCAGAAATAGTCAGAGTCTTCTCATATCTAAATTTCATTGTTTAAAACTGGCTATAATTGTCTACAAAACTGACTGAAATGCCATGTAGATTTTTTGAACTCTTGAGCTCTCTTATATATTGCTCAGAGCAAGGCCTGTTCGGAGCAGGGCTCTTCTTCAGCTAACAAACGAGGGGTGGGAGAAGAAACTGTTTTAAAAAAAATTAATAATCTTGACATCTGGATTCTTGTGATTTGTCTGTTTGTAACGTTGACCATATTTCTTCCTTCTCACTTGTTTTGGAATATTTCATGGTATGCATGTCTTCATTAAGGGATGTTTTGTCCTTTGGCTTTTTCTACACATGATTACACAGTAGCCATCCGTTCCCAACATCTGTGTTTATTAAAACCTTTCCAATAAATCTGTGCAGAAAGGAACTGTCCACGTTTCCTCCGAGTTCTGCAAAAGATGCTGTTTTTCTCTGTGATGCGTTGGTTAAAGATTATCCAGCTGAGATGTTTGGTTTTCAGCTAGATCTTCAACATTACTACTCATCGCCTCACAAGTTCATTATTAATGGAGAGCACGTGGTCGGGCAGGGCCTCCCAGCCTTCCCAGGACACCGAGTACACTCCTCTGACTGAAATCCCATTAAACAGGGAAGAGTTAACACAGCCAATGTTTGTGCTTTACACCTTAACTCTGCTGCCTGGAGGTGGCAAAATCCAGCGAAGGCTGCGGTAGGGCTGTTCCAAGAAGGGCCACTTTCCAATGAGGAAATCTAAGGATGGACTTCGGGAATAAGCTCTTTTGCCTGTTGTGTCACATCCCCTGGTGCAGCATGCTTTTGCCATGCTCTAGGTGAGTGGTAGTGGCTGGTGCACCTTTCCAAACTTCATGCTCACTAGGAAGAATGTACTGGCGCTGACGATCGGCATCGGATTTTGCGTGATGTTGTGTACTGTGTAAACGGGGGCCGTTCTCAAGCAGATTTTGGCTGTGTGACTGTAGTCACATGAGGTTGGATGTGTCCGATTGTGATGCTGGAACCAAAGCCCCACCGACTGTCAGTGTTTTGGAGAGGACCTTGTGAGATCTTCAGCAATACATGGATGAGGGAGCACAGCTACATGCAGCTGTATTTTCTTGGCTGGGCAACTGCACTCAACTCGTAAGGCTGAGCATGTTTTCAAGCACAGTTTCACCAATGAGCTGGTGGCTGGCAGGCAAATCTTGGCTGGTGATGCCAATTGGGGCAGAATTGTCAGTTGGTGTTATATAGGTATAGCCTGAAAATGCTAAAAGAGCTGGTGAGCTTTCATCAGAGGGCTTCTGTTAGACAGATGCATCTCGGAAACCCTTTTGTGGAAGACTTAGATTTTGAGTACCTCATCCTATTCTGTATACCCATAAGATCCAGCAATGATGAAGACAACCTGATTAAGTATGCAGATTTTGAAACACTTTACAAGATCAGGTTTGGATCAGTAAGATAACACCGTCTTTAAATCTTGTGATGCTTCTGCAATATGGTCTGTGGCGTATTGATTATAGACTAAATTCTCAACTTGATAGGTCACCCTGTCATTGGAACTGTATGTCTTCTATGCAAGATTTGCAGAAATGGGGGCTGGTGCCCTCCAGACTTCCAGATTCAGAACCTATCTACTGTTTGTCTTTGAACAGCTTCTGGTAACATTGGCAAGAGGGCGAGCATTAATTCATGTTGGGATTGGGAGTGTTAAACAGGTGTGAAGACACGAGGTTTCTGGCTTTTCTTTTGCTCTCTGTGTCTTGTGCTAGGAGTGTCTTGGCCAGGTGGAAGGGCACGACTCTCAGTGTCGAGGACCTGGGACTGGTTTTGGAGATGATAGTTACTCAACCTGAAAAGCTGCACAGAGACTTGTGAATCAGGAACTGGTCACCATACAATTAAGCTTAGTCAGATGGTGTGAGATCATAAGCCATGATTCTTCAGGGCTGAAAGCACTGCACTCCAGTTTTTCCAGCTCATGCTCACAAGGGAAGGAAAGAGACAAAATCTAAACTACAAACCTAAACATGTTGTCCATACCTCCATTACATAGTATCATGACACCACAGGTCTGCCCCTGTGTAGCCTTGAAAGATATTTTCATTTGTATTCAGAAAAATAGCAGTGGCCACTTCAAAGTGGCCATTTGCTGCCAGGCAGGGCTGACAATGTTATCATTTGTGAGAACAGCATGCTGTTCCTTTGCACTGGTCAAGCATGGTGAGCAGAGTTGTATTAGTAACTTTTTACCTTCCAACCAGTACAACCAGGACTCTAGTAAAGCTTCCATTCAGATGTTCAAAGTGCAGAAGGACTGAGAGGCTTTTTGGTGGAGTCAGTAGAGAATGGACTTTGATACATGACTGTGAGTGAAAGAATAGTCTTGGGGTTAAGGCACTGAACTATACATTGAGGATCAAGATTCACTTTCTGGTTCTTGGGCACAGGATTTGTTCTCTCTGGCAGTCACTTCCCCATCAACAAAACTGTAGAATTTTGTTTCTAATACCAGGAAGAGCCAGTGTTCATAAGAATAAGGAAATCTCTTGGTCTTGTCCATGATGTGAAAATCGAGCTATTGAGGGCAGTATATCGTAATCTCCAAGTTCCTAAAGCTGTCGTTTTCCTGAAAGAAGAAGTTGGGAGTGTGAAAGTTTCCTGGGTATTGACAAGTAAACATTTTGCTCAGTTTTTCCTCCAAAGTCTAAGGAAGTCAGTGGGAAAAAGACTCAGGCCCTATTTTGAGGGAGTAGGATAAAAATGTTGTTGTCTATCAACTCCTTTTAAGCTCCATTGCTGAGATTTTTATAACATTGTTTTTCCTTTCTTCTCATTTGTGTTTTACATACAAGTCCTGGTATTTTGGTTTAGCCCACAAACAACATGAAGCTGCTTTGAATGCCTTAATTTTTCCTGCCTACTGCAAACCAGACTTTTCCCCAGCATCAATTACCCTGAAGGGAACTGCGTATGTAAAACCACACCAAAAAGTTTGAAGCCCATATAATGCATTTTCATTTCTTACAAAAGACTGTGCTCTTCTGTGTGTGTTGTCTTTGGGTCACCTTGTTTTTCACCATCGCTGATGACTAAGTTGGGGCAGAGGTACTCTCCATTATACCATGTTCTTCCTTCTAGTGGTCACTCTGGCAAACAGTAGATTTAGTGGTTGCCACTCAGGAGAAATTGCTGTCTAGAGCTTGTGTGGAGCTTCTCATTTTTATTCATTCCACAGAAACCCAATCAAGAATTGAGGTTTTGACAAACTATTTGCATGCAGCCCTCTCCTCCAGTGCACTAATGCTTGGTTTCTAGGGAGAAAATTTTTCCAAGAACAGACTTTGTTTAGAGTGATAAAAGTGTTTGTCTGACGTGTCTGGGCAGATTTAGCTGGGATGGCTGGTGGGGCAACTTGCTTCTGCCCCAATAGCAGGGACAGCTCTGGAAGGCACTCCTTAATCGCCCCAGTTTACAGCCCAACATTTTGACCTGAACTGCCACTGATTCCAGTTTGTTATTACACAAGGTTGTAAAATGGGATGGGTACAACCCATCAGCTGTCTCTGCCAGCGTTTGGCAGCAGAGCTTCAGCTGCCTCAGGTGATGATATCTGCAACGATGAGTTCGCACTTTACGGGACAGACTTTCCCTTGTTTGCCAAAGCTCCCTCAGAAAGAAGCAACCATGACATTGTGGCAGCACAGACGTGAGGGACTGAGACACTGAGTGGTGTTTAGATCTCTCTGTTATGCAGCCGTGCCGTAATGCCGGGTTTTATTTCTTATTCTTTGCTTCTTACTGAACTGCTGGCTGCAGGAAGCGGGGAAAATATAGTCAGGAAGAAGTTCAGTCCACACATGCTCTGATGTTTGCATTTTCTCCCCCAAAGCGTTTGCTACTGGGAGTCACTGGAGACAGGATGCTGTTCTATATGGACTTGTGATCTGATGCAGGTTGACTGTTTTCCTGGTTTTAAATACTGTAGTACTGGATTTTGGCCAGATCTCCTGGAGCCTATATGAAGATAACAAATCAAAATGTCTTCCCCAAGGAGCAAAGAATTTAAGCATAAGACAAGAAAGACACGGGAACAGAGATAGTCTGGGGAGTATTAAGAACAAGTTTAAAATTTCCAGCTATTAATGAGAAAAGGCCTTTCATTTTTCATCCAGCTCTGGGGAGGACATCTGAAGAGTTTGGATTTCAGTTTCACGGGCTGGGAAGCCATGCTGGCAGGATTGTTGTTTATCTCTCCTGAGAAACAGCATGTTTCAAGTTGATTCTCTATCAAATAAAGGTTTTAAAAAAATATTTTGTTTGCTGCTTTCTCAGCTGTGCATGGCATTTGTCTTCATCCTTTGCTGGTATAATATTATAATAGTTTCTTGTAAGTGCTGAGCCTTTACTGCTGACAGCTGCTGAGAAATGATGCTGTCATGAATCATGCTTGCAAACACAGTTCTGTGATGTGACCAGTTCTCAGCCCCCATAATTAACAGCCAATTACTTCCTTTCAGAGAAGCCAAAACTCAAACAGATGAAAGAAATAGTGTTGTGGAAGCAGTGGGAGCAGATGTGTTGTACCAGTTCCTGTGTTCTTTGCAAACATACACAATACTGGGGCCCAAGCTGAGCGTTCGTTTACATCCATACGCAGCTCAGAAGAGTGGAAGTCCCTAACACCAAGCCTGGGTTTGGCCATCTGTGCTCGGAGTCCCAAGGAAAGGGAACGGGAGGAGGGAGGAAAGGTTCATGACGACTTCAGGCCGATATGGTTGCAATAACAGCAGGTCAGCACTTTAGAGCTTTTTGGCTATTCCCTCAAGGTGACAGTCTGTATTTGTTCAAGGGTGTGTGTGCACATGCATAAGCACGTGTAGAGAGAGCTGCAGACTACAGATGCCAAAACCCCAAACCCGAACGTTTCCAGTCCCTTGGCTGCAGCCCTGCCTGCTCCTTTGTTTAACCAGGAGACCCAAAGCTGAGCCTTTTCCATCTGGAGTTTGTGTGGCAGAAAGCAATGTGATTTAGAAGAGGGAGCTGGGGAACGAGAACCAGGAACTCCTGACCAGAGCCTGCAGTTAGTAATTTACTGAATTTTTCTCCTTTTTATAGGTTAGTTTTTAACAGAATTTCGTTTTTATTGATTCACTCATATATGCCATGCAGGAATCATTTCCTGGGGACAGATTAGAGCCCATAAGATGTTCTTAGACTTTTCGCTTCCTATTTCTTTCATCATTTGGCATGTGCAGTACTTGAATGGGCAACTAAACTGCACGATGATGATCCTGTTTCCTGAATGGCTGACTGGGAATTTGTAAGGAGGAAGGGTTAAATCCAAATTTCAAAAGGACTCTTTGCTCTGGATGTTTCATTAGCAATCCTCCACATAGTCCCTGGGTTTGTCAACGTAACATTCATTGTCATAATTTATTAATATAATGAGATGTATGCAGAAATAAGGAATATCTAGAAGTAACTGAAGGTTTCTCTTTCGTTTGCTTTACCATAGCTAGTGTAAAGGTGGTGGTGGTGACGCCGCCAATCTCTTTTCCGCAATCGTGTGCTAGAATTTTAATTAAAATAATAATAATAATCCCCAAACCATAAGAATAAAAGTGCAGGTTTGATTCCAAAAGCTGAGGTTTTAAAAAACATGCAGGTTTTGTGAAATGTGCATTACATGGTAAAAGTTGTCAGCAGAGATGTGAAAACGTGACTATTCGAGACTTCTGCATCTCTCTACTGAAGAAAATAATGACTTGGCCGGAAACCTGCTGACCCGGATCAAAAAGCACCGTGAAGTGCTGTTGAAGTAAATCTGCATGTGCCATGAAATGAGCATTCTTAATATTCTGCAATATTTTTTAGCTCTGGATTCCTTCAAAGCTGCTACTGACCGTCTGGCTGTGGAGCAGGCTACTTTTCTGCCTCTGCTTCTTCTATAAAATGTGTTCCGAACATTTACAGGGAGGCTGTAGGAGTTAGTATTTCTATAGTTCTCTAAACATTTGAAAATGTAAAATATTTGCAGATGTAGTACCATATGTAACTACATAGCAAATTTTTATGCCTTGTATACTGAATTTCTGAATAGTAAAGAGTCTCTTGGCTGGCTGCTTCTCAGCTGCGAGACTTCTAAGATCTCTTTTCGGGGCATGAGTCATACAGACAGTGCTCCCAAGTCACAGCTTCACCACCTCCCAGCCCTGCTTTGTTGTTGCTTTCACATCAATAGCGGTGCAAAGCGAGAGGCTGCTCCTGCCTTTATGCTAGCAAGCATCCTGTGTTCAGCTGGTTCTGTGATTCATGCTCTGGGATCAACAGCAGTTCAAAATGCATCAAGAAACAGGCTCTCCTGCCTTCAACCTCTTGTAATTTTGTACCAATGCTTTCCTCTGCCGCTGCAAAATATCTGTGTGTACCGAAAGGCACTGAAAGCATTGGCCCACCTGCCAACCCTGTCAGCCTGGCAAAAGAGAGTTTCATAAGGTGTCTTTGTAGTGTTTCCCCCAATACTTTCCTGAGGCTGATGTGTTCCCTCCTTCTCTCCCCACCATCCCTCCTCCACAGGATTCTGAAAGTTTTATGGAGTTAACATGGCCTCATCACCCTTTGTAGTTGCATAATGCTACTGAAATAACTAACAGAGCATCGACATTATCAAAGTAGATTTATGGAGCATATGGCATTCAAAGTCAGGTCTTTCTGATCATCAGAAATCCCCCATGTCTAATGGAAAAGTAGAATGTTTTTCAAAGAGAAAATGTTTTGGATGAATGTGAGAGCATGAGAAAAAAATGAAAATTCACTTCTCCAGTTAATGTACCTGTAAGGAGAAAAATTGCCTTAACTTCCTGTCTCTGTAGGGCTGTAGAGAACCCACCGTTGGGCATATGCACTTGGACACTTCCAAGTGCCATCCCAAACCATCTCCTTTCTGTTTGATATTTGCTAATGAACCTCCTTCCATGTATCTTCACCTTCTCTGCTGCTGGCAGCCAGAAGAGAAAACAGTAGATGCTGCTAACAGTGACTGGGAGGTGACGTTGGGTGGCAGAGCTGTATCTCTGAGCATACTCTGACCTGGTGCAGGGGGAGATGCAACCAAGACTGGTCATTTCTCACCATCCCTGCAAACGTCCCAGTGATGGCCTTGGGCCTCCACTCACAGCCCTGCTGCAAGAGGGGCTCATAAAGCGGAATTGCTGCTTTAAACCTTCTACATCCCTGGTCTTTTTAAATTATTGTAATCAGTCTATTTTAGGACAGCGTCCCATGACATCCTGGTCATTAAAAAAAAAAAAATCAACAGGAAATTCTGAATATGAGTCATGCCTTTGTCTTAGTGTTTTTCAAGGATTTTTGGAATTTATTAAAAAAAAAGAAAAAGCAGAAATCCTTGACGTTGACAGAAACAACCACAGAAAGGCCATGCATTGAGAAGTCACTCAACAAAGAACGAACGTCTGTGAGCTCCAAATAGGTACTCAATATAAAGTCTTTCTAATTACAGAAAACCACAACTCCCCAAAACCCAAGAGTGAGACTGAAGGAGACCTCGTGGCCCTGCTCTTTTTCTTCTACCTGAGAAAGCTGAGTTTTATCGCTTGGTGATAGAAAAGGTCTGCGCTGTGGGACACTGCAAAAGTCCAGATGTTCATGGATATCAGATGCTTTAGGAACCACACAGAGGGATTAATCCTGTGCTCCCATCTGGAGTTTACAGACTCCTGATGAATGCGTTAGCAGTAGCTGCCAGCTTGCTGCGTTCCAAGGGCAGGAGTGAACTGCTGTGGAGCAGGATAGAAAAGGGAAGCACATTAAGAGGAACTGGGACTCTATGGAGGCTGGAGTGTTCGAGAAAATCCCCGTTATGTGAGTTCACAGTGTTTTCACCTTTAAACTGAACACTTCTTCATTACAGAAATGTGAAACCTTCTATGTGGTAACTGGTCAACAACTACTAATTTGTGATTACAGGTCTTTTATCTTAATGGCTTAAGACAGGGAGTCATTCTGAATCACATAAGAAATACCTTGGCCTTTAATAAAAAAACTTTATCAAAATATTATTTAAAATTTGTTGTCATAGACTTTATAATTTTCCCTGTCCTTTTCATGCCTTTTATCAAGAAACAGCAGGAATTATACAGTGGGATGGAGATGAAATCATACAATCTATAAGCAGGTTGTCCTGAAAGACCTGAAGTCCTTTTGCAGGACTTTTTGGAAAGTCGTTCTTCTCGGGAGGTGCATCATCCCTTTACCAGTGTGAGACTGGACAGCTACATGTTCATCCTCAAATGATGGACTTTGGCTTGTGTAATGTTTCGAACAAAACAAAGCTGGATTCAGACTGGTATTGAACAATGCAGAAAGCACCGTTACAAACATCAGCCCTGAAAAACCAAGTCAGACTCTCTGACATTGCAGTACTGTTTTAAGAAAAACAAAAACTAAAAATCTCAAGTTTTGTCACTTTAGGTTTTGTCACTTTAGACTTCTGGCACTGAAATCTTGCACCCTAGCCATGTTTTCTAATTTTCTTTGTAACTTTGAGAAACCGGTTTTTCTTTTCTTTTAACAAGTAAATGCTGAGGTTTTCATGAAACTGAAGACACTATCAAATACAAGACTGTTGGCATAACTGTGGGTGCAGGGAGCTGTACAGCAGCATGCTGCCTGTTAAAACTCCTGACTCAGCAGAGGGCAAGGTTAATTCCTCTCCAGCCTCAGACTCTGAAGCATCTTTGAAGCGAGGGGTAAAAGCACTGTCTGGCCAGAGATGAACAAAGGGTTAACTCCTGCTTTCCCTCCCTCCCTTTGCCTGGGTTGGTGGAGGAGCTTGAGGAGAAGCAAGGAAATAGGTTGTGATTGCAGAAGCAAAACTGTGCAGTGTTACAGGCACTTGTGTTATTGGGCTGATCTGGGGCATGTGTGAGCACAAACCGCAGAGCCCAGCACTGCTGGGAGGGCTCCGGCTGGAAGGGGGTGGTGAGGCTTTGCAAGCCCTGCTGCAGGCTGCGGGGCCATGCTGGTGCTGCTGGGGAAAGGTAAAGTGGTTAAAGGCAGTGGTGCTCTCCCTCTTCCTCCTGCTCCTCTGGCTTCCTCTTTTTTCCCTCTGGGAAAAGCTGTGAGCACCGGGGAGTCGCCCAGCGAAAGGGGAGAGGGGCAGAGGGGTGGGTGAGGTGGGATCGCTGCCCAGGGCTGCCCCGCTGAGAACTAAAGCACAGCAGGTGGGGATGAGTGGTGGGCTCACGTCACAAAATCAACCTCACATCTGTTACAGCTGCACCCAGAGTTACCTTATTACGGATGCTACTCCGGAGGAAAAGATCTGCCTTCATCACTTTGCTGTTCTCGTTTACGAAACGCGACCTGATTGTTGTTAAATATCCATAAAGTAGGAGTTCCGCAGCAGGTGGGAGAAGGTAGCCCTTGGCCTTCTCTCTGAAAGAGGAGCCTCAGGGGTGGGCCCTGCGGTGCAGGTGGAGGTGGCCGTACGTGTGGCCGTGGCCGAGGTACCAGCAGATGGTGCTCAAGAACGTGAAATGGTCTCCCAAGGCTTTGAGGGCTCTTAAGCTTTGGAGGTTTTGCACTCCAAATGGCTACAGCACTGTCACTCAGCAGCTTTGTCAGCCATCCTCCCCTCCAGAGGAGTGGAGATGCAGGTTTGGCTATTCTGGAAGCATTCTGCATTATTTTGCCACGAGGATTGAAGAAAAAAAGAACATGTGGATTGGGCAAAGGTCCAAATCAGAGCTGAGATGGGACAGCAGCCCACAACCAGTGCTTAAACAGGAGAACTTAACCAGTGCTTAAACAGATCGTTCTTCTCCTGGTTGCCACCATAAGTGGCCATACACATGCAGAGCAGTGGAGAACGAAGCAGAGCCTTGTGTTGTGCTACTGACACGTTTCTGCCAAAACACGCAGCTTACTTTCACTTTTGTATCATTCCCCCCCCTTCATTTATGGTACAAATCACTCTGGTGGGATAAATGGTACTCATCTGTGTGGGATAGAGGAGAGTCTGCTCAACGTCCTAGTGGGAAAATGTTTTGATCAGGTCTTGTTGCAGTTGCTTTGCAAATGGGCGTGTTCTTTCTCTAAACCCCTACTGTATGCTTGAAAAAGGAATCCTGTGCCCAAGTCAAGTGAATTAATATTTTGAAAAGGGAGGGTGTAATCATTTATTAGCATTGTGCTGGCCAAAGTTCTTTGTCTTTGGAGATTTGGCCAAATGCCCAGATCCAAGCAGCCTCTGACTTTTGCTTTAGTCTCCGAGATAAACTCTCAATGAAACAACGCTGGAGTTGCACCAGCTGACATGGATCCAGGGAGCAAACCCTGTCAGGAGGAACAGTTCGGAGCGATGCCAAGCCCGGCAGAGGGCAGAACTTTTTATAGATGTTTGGGGTATTCGTGGGATGAGGGGAAGAAGAGATCTCTTTGCAATGCAAGTCTGGCTTTGGTCAGGCTTTACTTAATTGACACTGATTTGCTCATCTCTATGACCAGATCTTGTTAAAAAAGGGTCAGTTTTTTCTCATCTGTCTCTTTTTTGTGTTTGTTTTTTTTTTTGTTTTTTTTGCCTATGGAGTATTGAATTTACTACTGTCCAAACATCAAAACGTCCCTGGCTAGTTTTCAGCATTTGCTCCGTGTTCTGTTTCCTATGGACACATATTCCACGCTTGACTTCGGCTCCGTTTGAAAGCCAGCCGACTTCAAGGGCAACCCTTTCCAGTACGCAGGCAGTTAATTTAGTACGAATGTCACTTTGAGCATTTTCCCAACGTAATCTCTTTAAAGGTTAATCATAAAGTGAAAGAATGTGCTCTGGGTTCTGACACGATGCCTGACAAATATTTCAGCAGGCCACCGCTAAAGAAACACAGGTGTGGTCTCCCTCTTAATGACTCTGAAATAGTGTTGTATCTTTGGAGAAACAAAGATAAATTGAGAGCTTAACCCATTGGCTTCTCGGCATTGGAAAAAAAACTATTTAACTTCCACTTGTTCTGGTTTTGCTCATCCGTAATTCCCTGGGGGAGATCGTGTTTCAGAGAGACGAAATACTCTTGATGTCTTTATGAAAAATGCAAACAATGTGTTATTTTAATGCCTTAGACTTTCTGTTCCGTCGAATTCAGCAGGATGCTCGGAAGCCCAGTATTTACATAGTAAGCTTTAAACTGTTTTGGACTTGAAAACAAACAGTTTAAGGAGATTAATAATCTTATTGAAATATGTTAATACTCTCTGAGATTAATCTTGATTTCTTTTTTTGTTCAGGCAAATCTATCATTCGGTATTCTTGTTGAAAAATGAGCTGAATAAACAGGAGTAGTTCTAGAATTGTTTCAGTTTTGCATCAGTGCCAAAGGGGACACTCCTATCTGCTTCTAGTAATTGGGGGCATCTTGTTTTTTTTTTTTTACAGTGCCACCCTGTTTTCTTAATATAACTTGTCATTTCCTTCTTTAGTCTTAGAACCCAGAATTAATAGATTTTGTTTTGTTTTGTTTTGTTTTGTTTGTTTCCTGAGATAGGTTTGTATAGAGGGAAATGGGAGTTTTACGGAAACATAGCAAGTCTTTCCAGCTCCTGTCTGGTCATGAACACAGCGTCTACTAAATTATGTAATGTTACTGTCTGCTGTAGTAGTCTCTCTTGCATTCTCAGAGTAATTGCATTTTAGGAGTTGATATTCCAGTGTGGCAAAGCTGCCAGGGTAAGAAGTCTGGGTAGCTCTGATAATGCTTCTTGCATGAGTCATTAGAGATGAAAGAAAGCTCGAGGCAAGGTGTAAATAGGTCTCTTCTACAGCAGCTGGTTTACTTGTGCAAAAAATTTTCAGTTTATCCTTTTAATTATCACTTTAGGATGTTCTCAATCTAAGCATGTTCCTACCCTGTCCCTCAAGTCTCCAGCCTGGAGAGGGAAGGAGGGACAGAAGGCAGCAAGAAGGGCTCCCTCCTTCCTCTCACCTGTGTCGCTCCTCTGAGGAGCGGAATGCTGAATTAATTGTATGGATGGCTGTGAGGGAGGAGGCTTGACAGGGGGAGATGATAACCCTGGGGGCTTGGTTTTGCCTCTGTTTTTTCTCCAAGGAAATTGCTGTTTGTATTTCTGAAGCAAAATGCTAGTTGAAAGCATTGCGAAGTTCGGTCCCTCCACTGCATTTCTGAAAGCAAGTGTGTCAGACAACAGTCTGCAGAGGTTGGGGGCTTCTAACCCTTGTCAATCACTCTTTTATGAGAAACCTAATTTCCTAAGCTCTTCAGTTTTATCCCTTCCACGTCTCCTGAGGCGATCCTGTTACCCCCGTTTCGCAGCAAGCCACAAAAAGATGGACACTTGCCCGTGTCTCATCGAAAGTCTGTGGCAGGGCAGAAATGAACTTCAGATGCTAAACCCCTAGGTTACAGCACCGACCTCCAGCCCTCCTTCCCCTAATTGCGCTGGAGGTCTCTGGCTAACGGAACGAGCACACAAAAGCCACACGAGGATGCAGGTTTTAATGCCATCGCTTAGCCCACTGACTTTCACTGAGGAATTCCTTCACTGAGACACGCAGTCTGGGCTTGGCAGGAAAAACTTGATTAAAGTGTTTGAAAAAATAGAACAGTACTTTCAGTTTCCTGAATATTATTTCCATTTTCCAGTGTTTGAAATCTGGTCTTTTGGAAGTCTGAGGGGGAAGACCCCCTCCTACTGATAGATGTTCATTCAAGGCGTGCTGTAAACTGGCCATTATGATATTTCATTTGTCAGCATGTGCTGCAATCACTTGTTCTGGATCCCCTGGGGACTGCCTTTCAAATCAATATTAATTATGTACCACTAGACAGTAGCTAATCTGAAAGAAGGAACAGGTTTCATTTAACAGATGACTGATGCTTACTAGCTTCCCCACGAGTGTGGGTTTTGGGTTTTGTTCTGGTTTGTTTTTGTTCTAATTCTGAGAAATCTCCAATCACAGCGTTGAAGCACTGATTGTGTTTTGCTTTGTCTAATTGAAAAAAAAAAAAAGTATCACCTTGTTTTCCATAAATCTAAGAACGGATTCAGAGATTACTGGCATCCTGTTAATTGAGGTTCTGTAAGATCCATCATCACAGAAGTTCGGCTCCAGGACCTAAGAGCTCACCCCTGGTAACGTTTTTATTCTTTCTGGCAACTGTCCAGTGAACAGCAGAGGAACTGATGAATGTGGCTTTGAAATGTGTGTTTATTGCATTGTCATCATGCCAGAACCAGCCGTTTGTATGAAATTTGTAAAAACTGCTCCTCGTAATCATCGGAGTTTCTGGAGAGTGATCTGTAATAACCATGAGTTAGATGCCTGCTGGATGTCTGAGGGACAGGTAATTTCTGTTAGGGTTCGATATGTGTCCACTCTTCTTCACTGCGAGTGTAAACTGAAAGATATCTGTTTTATAGATGATGTAGTAGCAAGACTGTCAGGATGGTGCAACTGAGGATGTTGGATACGCATTTGTTATTCTAAAATTAGGTAGGGAGAGAGCAAGAATCAAATCATATAGCTGTTGATGTGAAAATGCTCATTGAATTGCAGAGAGGGTTGGGAAGTGTCTCAGATCATCCAGTCCCTTCCCTTGATCACCTGCACCAATGTCACTCTTGGCAGTCGTTCATCCAAGTCATTCTCAAACCTCTCGTGGTCGCAGCTCACGGCCTCCCCAGTTGTCCAAGGGCTCCAGCAGCTCCTTGGCAGCCGGCAGAGCTGTGATTTGCTGAGCAGACAAGAGGTTCCCTTTTCTGTAGGAACTGAGATACGCACGTTTGGAAGTAAAATGTGCTTGCAGTGTGCCATTGCATGAACAGGCAGATATTTTTAAATTATTTTTTATAGTTAGCCCTGAAACTGTAGAACCAAAACAATGAGAAGCTAACTAGTGCTGTCCAAATGGATTCCAGAAAAAAAAACGGAGCAACAAGGTATTTCTGTCTGTGCTTCTGGCTGGTACCTGGAATCTGTTGCATGCCCTGCAGTGGGTGTAGCGTCCTCGTAGCCTTGTCTCCGCGCAGCTGGAAGTGCCACATTTAGTTTTTCTAAGGTGAGCTGTTCCTGGATTTGCGAGAGGAACAAAGCCTTACTTGATCTGGGGAGAGTGTCACCGATACCGCCCATTTCTGAGAATTTTGGCCCTCCTTTTTGTAGATTACAATATCTATTAATCAACATTCTTGGGTTCCTTCATCCCATAACTCACTCGAGCCCCTTAGCTAGAAGGAAACTCTGTCAACTCTCGGTGTAAACTGAGACAGCGCTGCTGCGAGTAGTGCTGGAATTTTATTTATTAAGTAAAGACTCTTGGATTTCGAGCTTTTGCTTTGGAATGGCAGCCGCGAAACACTACCTGTCCCTAGGGAGAGGCGCCTGTAGCAGAGCAGGCAGTGCAGGGTCGGGGTCAAGCTCATGATAGAGGTGGCCCGACCAGCTGCGGATCAAGGGACGCTTGGGAAAGGAAGGAGAATCTTCGGGGCTTAGCACAAAGTCCTCGGTGCCCGTGGAGGAACACACGCGGAAGGGACCGTAAGGGAGACACAATCCTGTTGCTCCCCTCCTGTCATCACTGTACAATGTACCTTTATCCTTATTCCTTAGCTGTGCCTTTGCATCCGTTACATTTAAATCCTAAAACCCCAAACTTAAATAATTTCTGTGTTAGGTGAAGGCGTGGCAGAAACTCACTTTAGTTTTTGGGGGTTCCGTTTTAGGTAGTA
Source organism: Tauraco erythrolophus (assembly GCF_009769465.1). Classification (NCBI taxonomy): domain Eukaryota; kingdom Metazoa; phylum Chordata; class Aves; order Musophagiformes; family Musophagidae; genus Tauraco; species Tauraco erythrolophus. Next base: position 2,496,599 of record NC_141478.1, on the reverse strand, counting down.
AACTGTAAATACTTTGAAAACCACGATGCTTATGCCTGCGATGTTAACAAAGTTTTCCAACACTGTGGTTTATTTTTCCCTTGCTTGTTTTGCCATCTATGACGACGGGAACGAGTGCTCTCACCGAGAGAGTGGCATTTTCGTTATTGTGCATATTTCTTTGAAAATTGGGGGAAAGCAAAACAATGCAGCAAACAGTGTGAACACCATGAAGGAGCGCTTATCTTTTAATTCTCAGTGCATCAGGAAATAACCCTGGGGAAGCTGTGGGAGGGAGACTTTAAAGACTCCAGACATTAAGATTAGGGAATTTAAGAATTTGGGGAGTTCTGAAATGAAAAAAAAAAAAAAAATTGGAATGGGCATCATGTGCTTCTTGTAAGTCTAAACATGGTTGCAAGTTACTCATTAGTGTATATAAAAAAAAAAACTTTAAAATTAATCTTTGTTATCATTTTGTGGTCCACTTTCTCATATCTTCTGGTCCTTAGTTGAAAAACATAACACAATTAGGAGCACAAGTGACTTCCTTTTTTGAAAGGGCTGTTGTAAAAATAAAGAAAAGTTATATGCTTCCACTTATACAAGCACAGAAATAAGTACAATCGAAACATAAAAGCAATAAACAAACATTCACAGTTTGGGCTTCTATTTTTTGTTGTTGTTGTTAAAAAAAAGTTTAAAACAAACAAGGCAACACTCCAGGAAATGATTCTTAGTGTTTTAAATATATGTTTTAAATTTAGGTGATCCTTCACTTTATTAAGCGGGTGGGGAGAACAAGAAACATTGTTGTAGGTTACCTGTTTACAAACTCTGCCTACTATTATTCCAGAAATAACGGCACAATTCACGTAAGCGCTATCAGAAAACAGATCGCCCAAATCAAAGCTTAAAGCTGAAATTCTTGTTTGCCATTTTAACTTCACCTCGTTTACTGTGCTTCTATTCAGAGAAAGATGTAAATAAGATAAAAAAGAAATTGTTATGGGCCAGATGTGAACTGAGATGCACAGACCTTTTCCAATACAATACTTTGTGTCCTGGTTTTGACCTTTGCTCGTGCAGATGACTGCCTGTGTTTGCAGGCACCTGAAACTCCTGCGTGGTGTTGCACACAGTTTGCTCTCAGCTCTTCACGGTGGTCGAATATCTTCACAATGTCTGAAGGTGTGTCACCTGCACGAGGGGTGGCTGCTCTGGGATAATCTTGGAACCGAAGGCTTTGGAGGTACCTGGCTCAGCCTTCTGCTCAATAGTGGATTTGGTTGGCTTGGATTAACGAAAGTTGGTTTGCCAATATTCCCTGTCCTCCCAGGTTGGAAGCATTTCCTTTGTTCTCCTGCCTGTTTATATCCACCTCTTTCCTGTTCCAAATGCAGGCTTTGTAGCCAGGACCGTCGTTTTGTAAAGCACGTTTGCAGTGCCTGGTTTATGACCAGAGGTACCAGGTATCATAATAACGAGTCTCGAGCTCACATATTTGAGTGTGTTTGGAGTCCTGGGTCCTTGAGAATGCAAACAGCGAGACATTATGGTCATCACAAGTGTCAGTAACATGGAAGTACAAATGGCACCTGGGTTTCTACACCACCTTCTGCACACCCAGTCGTTCGATTTGTACACTTTCTGCGTCTGCAGACTTGCAGGGTATCTGCATTCTTTACATGTTCAAGCTCTGGCTTTTTCCTTGAAATTTTCCATTAGAAAAGCATTTTACATTCCACAGACATCTGCAGTCTAATATATTTATATAATCTGGATTTATTGGAAATGTCTTTACTTATTTTTCAACTTCTTTCGGAACATTTATTGGAGAAGATACATTTGGCATGACAGGCTGCGATGCAGCACAAGGGTGTTCTATCTAGCACTGTTTCCAAGAGAGCAGATTTCTCTATAGAAGCACAGTTGTCTCCAGCAAAGATTGACTGTCTGTTTGGCACAGCTCGGTATGAGCCGACAAACCCTCCGAGATGAAGGCACTGGGACACCATCATACACAAGGCCACCATTTTCTCTCTTTCCAGGAGAATTTTTAATCTGGGCCAGCACATCATTTTGGGGTTTGGCTCAGTGGTGGAAGTGGAGCTGCTCTCTAATTTCTGAATGTTAAGTGGTGACCCGGTTGTTGGATGTTTGCTGTGTGGACATGTCACTTCATTTTAATAGAAGGCTGTCAGTAAAAACCAGCAGCAAAGAAACAACGTCTCAGGTGAACCACCCAAATGCCTGGTGCTGTGATGGGACAATGGTAAGACTGGTGGCTTGGAGAAGTCTGGCTCAACCTCAGACTGTATTTGTAGAGCTGGTGAGGATGAGCAGGAGTTCAAAGAACAAAGGAGGCCTGGCGAGATTATAAGGGACGCCCTTTCTCCAGGATTTGGAACTGTTTTGAGTTAACACTGGGGTCAACTTGAATGTTTTGAAGAAACCATACTGCCTGGTCTACTATAAAGGTGTGGTGGGACACACAAGTTAAGCAGGCTGCTGTTTAGTTTGTTTGGGTTTTTTTGCTCTTTAAGGAAAGCTTTTCTCATAACCTGTTATAACTGACTGAAAACCAAAGGCTGTCTTGGAATGAAGGATTGCTCTTCTTGTCACCATGTGAAAATGGCAAGAATTGTGGTACCAAATTCTGGTGTACCTTTGGGGGAAACAGAGCACAGGACTTCAGAATAGGATCTGATGCTAGAAAAATCACATAATTTCCAAAGAATAGGTTCCAGGAAAGATTTCTGAGCGGGAACATGAATGGAATAATTATGCAGCTAGTACAAAAGTGACTTGAAATCAGCCACGCAGTGACTGAGGCCTGGTTAGGAAGAGGAATGATTTTTTTCCTAAATTCACACTTCACACTGTTCCAAGTGACTTCCTGGCTCCCAATACTGACTCTGTAGTTTCTTAGATTGAGAATCTACTTTTAAACACTTCGGAATTCCCACTGACTTCACTGGAATTTCTTTAGGTGTTCTTAAGCATATGCTTAAAATCTTCAGGCTGTGGCCGTGGTACTCAGTTTGATTGTCCACTAGTTCAAGTTATAACCTCTAAATTAATTTTCTCTTAGCTATGTCAAGGCTTGTTGTAGCAAAGGATTTTGACAAAATGGGCAAATTGGTGCTATCTGTAGAATTGAGTCTCTCGAGACAGGCTCGTGCTTCATCCTACAACTTTATTATCCTGTTGTGACATGATACATTGCCCGTGTTGACAGGTCTTAGTAGTAAGGTCTTTGTTGTACAAACCAGCATCTTACCAGTAAGTCTTCTGTACCAGTTGCTTATACTCTTAATTTAACACAGCAAAGAACCCGAGCTCTGAAAGAAGTGTGCAGATGATGTGTCAAATATCTAATGAGATATAGTCAAGTAACTCTCATTATTAGCTGTTTTTTTGAAGGCACGTGCTGCTGGAACCCTTTAACTTGTTCCAGGACACTTCAAATTAAATGAAATTCTTTATAGGCCATTGAATGCTGCTGGATTTTGTGTTTTACAAATTAATTCTTAACAGTTCCAAACCGCCTCTTATTCCGAGCCTGCAGGATTGAGATAATTGATGTAACCTTTATGGGAGAAAGGAATCACTTTGTTCGGTGTCCCGTCCACCTCCAGGTATCTTTTACTTCATGGGTCACCACCATCTGATATGTGACTTAAAAATAGAGCCTGTTCCAGCCAAGGAAGCCTTCTGCTATGAGTATGTAGCATCTGAGTGGCATGAGAACCTGGAGACATTGATGTGTGGTTTCCTGAAAGCTGCCCAGTAAAGCTGAAAAGCTTGGTACGGGGCCCTTTGGCAACCATTGAGGTGGGAGCATGATCTACCCCCTTGCAGTGATACTAAAGCTGTAACCTATATCTACAAATTTAAAGTCAAAGATTTATGAACCTTGGAATATTTTACACCCATGCCTCTGAACTGCCAAGTGTAACTATTCTGGGCTGTAACCAAAACATAGTTTACTGAAATTCCACTGCTTAATGATTACTTTTTTTTTTTTCCTATAGAAAACAATATGAAACATTCTGCCATCCAAACATAATTACATTCTGCATCTGGAATTGTTGATGTTTCCTTTTGCTGCTCATATACATTCAATTCAATGAAATGGATAGCGAATGCCATCGTATCCCTAAATCTTGGTACTGTCGGTTGTTATAGCTCTTGCATTCCAAAAGGGAACTGTTGGATGGTGAATTCGGCCATCCCTGTGCGGAACGCTGTCCTGTCCTTCCTCACAGAGGATTTGAAGAAGTAGGTCACTCAGACTGATGTATGTCTTGGGAAGGAAGATGAAACCGTTTGGGTGTACATTGCTCAAACACAGTCCCCGTCCTGTGTGCATAGGCAGTGAGCTTCCTGCAGCTCTCAGTCAGCAGGGATGCCGGAATCAGAATGGAAAAGGCACCTAGATCTGCATTTGACAGAGGTAGGAGCGTGGATCTCTTACAAAATATTTGGTGGTGCTGTGGATACTGAAAGAGCAGGAAGATGCTGCAGCTCCTTGCTTGTCAGTGCCTGAGGAGAACCCTAGGCCTTCCCTGGTCCTCTTTCTGTAAATGGGCTTTGAACCAGGGCTGAGGAAAAGAGCTTGTTCTGCATGAGAATTAGTGTTCAGTCATCAGAGGTGAGCTGCTGCTTGTTCTTTGTTTCCAGGTTTAAACATATGGTAGTGTATATCATGAGTTCTTTTCATCCCAGGATGATCTATGGCAACTGGGGAGGGTTAAAAGGAGGCATGGCTGTCAGGGATAGAGGCAACCAAAGCCTTCAGCACGTCAGGAGTTGTGTTGTGAAAAGCTCTCTCGAGGCAATGGCAAGCTTTCAGGTAACCACAAAATAAGCTCTGAAGCAGCCTTTAACGAGGGGCAGAGCTAATCCACAAATTTGGCCCTGTGGAGTACACAGACGATCTAATTTTCTCTGGTTCCTGCTATGGTGGGCAGAGCAAGTGGATGTTTTCCAGATGTTTGGAGAGATGTATTTCTGAAATCATGTTGCAGGAAAACAACTATCACATGAAGGAGAATGGCCTGCATAACTGTTAATCCTTCCCTTTTTGTGTTCTTGTGTTCTGAGAAGTGGAATCTTGTGCTGATCAAGAAAGCTCCTCTGTACTAAACCTGTAGCTTTACGTGTCATCTTCTGGTGAAGTTTCATCAGGTGGATTTAAGTAGGTTGTGCACAAGCAGTCCTAATACAGCCTCCAGGCATCACCACTGTTGGGGATGCCACAGAAACAGCTGATTGGGAAGAGGTATATACTTTATTTTTTTTTTTCACTGGCCTCTCCCCAGAGCATCTCCAGCAGAAGCCTCCCGTGATGAGGATGGTACTGAAGCAGTTCAGGAAGTGGGAGATCATTAGGACAGACATTTACAAGTCCAATGGCTGAATCTTTGAGCAGCAGTTGTGACTACAAAGGAGAAAAGACGAGGGAGCAAAAGTGATTTGATGCCAATTCCATGGAAAGAGACATTTTATGCTTGCATAAATTCCAGCAGACCTAAGCTTCCTTCACCTCTAAAAGTCTCTACAGCCTATCTAGACAGAGTGGAAATTAGGCTGCCCTTTGGGTCAGGTTGTGTGAAGGGCATTAGCTCTGGAACACATTAAACTGATGTGGTCATCAGCTGCAAAGGAGTTCTGTGAGAGTCAGAAAACCCCAGGCTGCGTCCTGCATTTCTGCCTGTGCGATTCAGCGGTTTCGGGGCTTTCCGTGTGTGCTTCTCTCAGCGTTTTGCCATGAAGATCCCTTTCAATCAGGGCTTTTCTGAAAGTAATTTGGCAAAGTTTAGCTACGTGCTTCTTGCCTGAGAGCTCAGGTTCGGAACGTGCGTGCTCAGCTCCGTCTGTCATCAGCAAACCACTTTAACCTGGGGTGAGGATACAGGCTCTGAAAATCCCCCCCAGGCTGTATTTGTTAAAGCAGATGGTGAAAGGCGAGGGAGGCAGATTACAATGCGTGGAATGAAACCCAGAGGAATAAATGCACCTTAAATTTCTGCTGTGCTTTTACCGAAACCTAGAGAGTCGACTTCATAATGACCTGCTCGGCGGTACGTGTTGATACGCTGGCTTTAGTTCCAGAGCTGCCTGTCCAGGAGCAATCTCTTCGAGGAAGCAGGGCAGGACTCACAGAAGCAGTTCCAGAAAATACAACCTGTTTCGGTCAGGCAGTACTAGTCCGTTATCCCCATGAACTGCCCCTGTTCCGGCAGCCCTGGCACTGGGTGAGGGTTATCACACCTTCCTTCTCACGGCTGCCGCGCTTTGCGGGATAGCACCATCCCTTTGATCCGCTGGTATCGGAAACCTCTGTCATCTCATCCCAGCTTACTTGAGGGGAAACTGCTAAGCTTGGAGCGCTTCTTAACCTCTGTCAATGCGACTTGCAGTTAGGGCATCATTACATGTGCAGCTTTGCTTGTAGATCTGTCTGGTAAGGTCTGGAAGATGGGCAGAGGACTAATAGACATGTAACCCGTTCACCTGCATCAGCAACATCCACGACAGAACAAACTGTCAGCCCCCATGTAAACACATCCAACTCTCCATGCAATCATATCCTGCTCTCTGAGAATGTCCTACATCACCTTTTCAGTAACACTGAAAGCAGGGGCATTGGAGTAGATGATCCTTTGAGGTCCCTTCCAATCCCTAACATTCTGTGATTCTGGTGAACACCCTTGTAGTTCATGAGCATTAAGCAAATTCCAGAAGATTGCCCTGGCTGGAGAGGAAGGGTATTTGGAGAACATGGAGCACAAGTCCAGGGTAAGAACTTGGAAAGTCCAGTCTCTGCAGTCACAGGTCACTACGTCCTGTCATCTTCTCTGTGGATTTATAAACAACCATTTTAAAACACAGTAACATTTTTGTGTGGTTTGTGTTTCTCCCATCCTGTTGGAAGACTGTGCCAGAATCTTTCTGCACCTTTTTTCTAATCTCTAGCAGAAATTTATTAATGGCTGGCTTGTTTCCACTGCTTGTTGTGCAAATGTTTTCCTTCAGATTAGATGGCTCTTCTTCCTGCTCTTGCCTTCTGATGTATTTGCAGAGAGCCTTGTGTACCTCCTCTCCACCTCACTTCTGTTGCCTCTCAAAAGAAGGTGCATCGTTGCAGTGCCACAGGGAGCAGTGCCGAGACCTCTTTGCTGCTGATTCCAGGTGATGTGGAGCAGGCTTTGTGTGGCTTTGCAGCCAGGTCCAAAAAGCTGTCCATGCTGTGGTGCTTTGTAGCGTGGATTGACATCTGGAAGGATTACAGGTGTGTTCCTGTCCGTCTCAGACACAGCCAGCTTGAGCGAATGGAAGAGGAAAATGTTGAAATTATATCCTGTGTCTCCTCCTGCCGTATCACCTCTTTGATTTGGCCAGGGTGGCTCAAAGCTTTGAAGCAAATGATCACCCACCCCCTGCTGCCCCTCTGAGACTGGGGCTGTTCAGTGACTGGAAGCAGTCGTGCGTGATCGTGCTGAAATGGTTCGTTCAGCTCTTAGACTTCAGCAAACCAGCGACTACGGGTGTGATGTAAAACATGGAAGTTATTAAAGTGAAGTAACGTGTCTTCCAGTCGGAAATTTACTGACCATATGGGAAGTGTCCAGGAATAACTCATACATATCAATTTAGTGCTTGCCAGGAAGGCTGGCTGTTTCAGAAATTCACAGGACAGCACAGTTACCCGGTCCCATGGAAAGATTTTCCTTGTGTCCTTTAGAAGCACTTGACACTGAGAAGTGTGCTCACAGCAACAATTACACGTTAATGTAGGTTAATAGAAGTTCATGTGTCTGAGTCTTGAAATGCTAGCTCTCCTTTTCTGTGTTGCGCGACAGTTTTATTACTGCAAATACTCGGGGAAGCCAGTTCAATATGCTGAACACTATCAAAAGATTTTCTTTATGGTCTTAAGAGGGCTTATCTGTAATTCCTGGCTGCACAATCTTTGAAAACTATAATGTTACAGACAGGGATTTTTTTTTTTTCTTTTTTTTTAAAACACATGGTTATTTTAAATAAAGGCATTCTGAGACAGAACAGGGTCATTGTTAACTCTTCTTTCTCCCTAAACTCTTCTAGGGAAAATCGCAGATTTGACATGGTTGTTTTATTTTGTCAGTCTATGGCAATTCCATGGAATTATTGAATTAGAAAAATTGCCTCAAGAGTGCGAAGGGTGAAATATTTCATAGAATCATAGAATTTCATGATGAAATTTCTGAAATGAAACTGCAATTTGTGGTAGCAATTTGTTTTGAATGTTTTATATCATTTCAAAACCAAAACTCAATGCTTCAGAAGGACTCAAAACCAAAAACAGGATAATGAAGACTGTTTTTTCCTTCAAGTTTTACTTTACCATGAATTAAAAGTATTACTTTTATCTGAACTTTCTATGCTTTTCTCATCCAGAATGACCTACAATAAGAAAAATCTATTGAGCACCCAGCACTGATCCTGGACTGTGAGTCTGAGCCAGCCGGGACAGATCTGTCTGCAGCATGGCCAGGCACAAAGGCTTGTGGTCACCTACAAATCTTCATCCCAGCTTGTGTAAACTTGCTGGGACACACTTCCCCTTTGCACTGCAGATTCAATGAGGGCAGCAGCCGTGTGCTGAGCTCTAAATACAGTTAATAGATCCTCAGCTGGTGTAAATTGTCATAAGTCTGTTCAAGCCAGTGACAGGTGATCTACGTGAGCTATCGGGTAGGTAAAGGCTGAAGGCATCACTGAGAGTTCAGTGCTCCCTTTGGGAGGGCTGAGGGAGAACTGAAGAAGAGTTACTGTCGTTCTCCCCACCAAGCAAGTTCCTACCTGTGGAAACAACTGGAATAGTTCCAGTATGGCATAACCTGAAGATTGCTCAATCGCCTTTTATTGTTACTTTTGTAATTTGCTAGTTCTAACATGGGATTTGCAGCGACATTTTGCGTCATGAAACACTTCATTTTTATTTCAAACTCTCCTAATCTGAGTGTCCAACCTGCTTCCATCATGGTCCCCTCTGGAGCTGGAAATAAATGGGACATGCTTGTATTTCTGTGACAGGAGGAAAAAACTGTGTCAGGGATGGGACTCTGCTGTGGGAGATGCTGTCTATCTATCAGCGAAGGAATGATCCCTGCCCAAAGACCTTCCCTTCCCTTAAACCACCCACTTCAGAAAGGCACAACGTGGACTGAACTCAGTGGGACTTAAGCATATGCCCGTATTTTACTCTGTCCTCTGAATAGGCACCAACTTAAGCATCTGCTCAGCTCACTTGTTAGGACACGGTAACGTGACCGGACATCTAAGTGCTCCATGGGATGCACGTTTCAATTGCCACTTTGAGAAAAAACTGTCTGTGGCCTTGTTGGCAATCAAAGGGATGCCTGATGCAGCATCAAGCTGCAAATGATGGGTCAGGGTGTGTGAGCAATAGAACAACCTTCTCTGGTGCACCGGAGTTGTCAAGAAAGCAGCAAAGGGGAACTTACCCAGTAGCAAAGAGGAGCTGCAGCAAAGTCTGGCACACCAGACCCACTGTCTTTGACCTGGCCTGACCTATAGCAAGGACTAGACCTGTGTGTTATTTGTCTCATACTTTTGCTTTCATCTTGCAAATCTTGAAGCCTGTTTTGGAAAAAGATGCTGTTGTTGCAAAAAGTGATCATGTGTTGCAAAGGGGATTTTGATCTCTAAGTTTTTTTGAAAGCTTCCCCCTTTTTTTTTTCTTTGAAAAACTAAAACGCTTAGCTTTTCACTTGGATTCCTCTTCTTTCCCATCCCTCTTTTTGTCCTCTTCAGTTTTACCCCTCCATCTCTAGCATGTATGATTACTGCACAGTGATGCCTTCCAGGCAGATCTGCAGCCTCGTGCCACGTGTCCCCACCGCAGGGTCCTGCCACTGCTGCTCAGCAGGTCCTAATGGGGCTCACTGAAGGAGTCACATCACCAGGTCGTGCTGACACATTTCTTCATCCCCGTGACTCTTTCACTCACAAGATAGGACAACTGCTAAAGAGATCAGTCCATGTTAGATGTAACAACTCATTGTATGCAAGGTTTTTAAAATGTAAGATGTATTTGCCCTTGCTGCAATATTAGGACTAGTCGTCCCTGTTTTATGACCACAGTTATATCCATATCGAAGCATAAATATTATATAAATGTTATCAATTACTTGCTGCACTATTCTGCTGTTCAACTGTATCATGAATCTCAGCATCATCTTTTTATGCTTTTACAGCTCTACTCAGTTTTCATCCCTAGAAGAAGAACAAAGAGGGTATGTTATGTATAACTGCAAAAAATAGGATAGAAAACCCATTTAATCGAATACTGATACAACTGGGATGTATAAAGAAACTCTAGCTGTAAATGTATTTCCAGGTAACCAAGGTTCTGTTAACAGGCACTGGAAATGTTTGGAGATCGCTGTGGACAACTCGGTTCTGGGCTGTCTGGAAAAAGCTGACTTTAAAGTTCTGTGTTCTCACCATCTGAAAATTTTTAAATCCTTCAAGGTGTCCAAGCTGAGCACCTGGTAACTGAAACATTTGGAATCAAGTGGTTTCCATAAAAACGTAGGGTTTGGTTTACAAAATGGCTGCACGGATCTCAGAGCGGCTGCTCAAAGGCACAAGATAAGCAGCAGAAATGAAGTGTTGCAAAACTGACTGTAAATTTTTATGTCTAATCTACTTTCAAGGACTATTTTAGATTATTGTAATGTTAATGGGGAAAAATGCGTTTCTGCTCTACACAAAGTACATATGGAGTCCAGCTCATAGGCAGAGAAGAAAGAACTATTTGAGCCAGGAATTATATAAAACCTTTTTCTGAATTTCTGTTCACACACAGTTAAAACCCTCTGGAAGGCAGTGGCTCCCGCTGGGAGCTTCCCGCTGCGGAGAGGGCGCAGCGGGAGGAAGGTGGTGGGGAGAACATGCTGTTCTACGAGTGCTTTGTTTCTGCACACCAAAAAAGTGCAACGTGACCTGAAGTATATGAACTGGGCAATTGCTACATCTTTTGCAATTACAGAACTGAAAGTATCAAATCCTTTGTGTATTCACCTCTTTTTACATTTGGGGAACTGAAGAGCTCTTTACAGAGAGGTGCTGAGTGCATCATCTCTTCCAAATGCGGGGTCTCCGTGGGTCTCAGCTATATGCCAAAGCCATCACAGCCTTGGAATACATTTAAATCTTTTAAAAATAACTCTCTGAACTTCTTGTTTTCTTCCTCTTCCAGAAGCACAGGCATCAGTACTTGCTGAGATCAGGGTTGTAGCCAAATGAATACAGCCTTTCTACGCCATGAGCAAGCCATGCTCTTGAGATATGATGCTTCCAGAAATGGTAGCAGACTTTTCAAAATTAAAACCTCTGGTCATTTTCTTTTTATTTATGCTGCTCTGTTAACAAATGCCTTGCTTGATTACTTTTAAATGTGTTTCTGGAACAAAAATAGAATAGCGGCTTTTAACTCCGGCTTTTAATTCTGTATGCCTTATTATTTCAGCTTATGAGAAGGCTGAGAGAGGTTTTTTTTTTACAAAGACTGGATCGTTTTAAGATCATTGTAAAGCCAAATGTTTAAATACTGACCATTTTAACTTACTTCCAGTGCTCTGCAGTAATTGGTAGAAAGCTTGAATATTTTTCTATGGCTTCTTAAAAAGTCCTTAGTTGATGGAAAAGTTTTATATCAAAATCTTGGCTAACTATTAGAACAGTGTACAGGACCCTGGTGGAAATATCTTGCACTCTGAGATTTCTCTGACTTGTGACGTTGGTTTTCAGCTTGACTGAGTTTTCTGATAATGAACTGAAAAAGAAATCTACAATTTACTTGCCGTGAAGCCACGCAGAAGTAGGATTCCAGATTTGGGTATTTTTTGATTAAGAGCTGTTTTACATGGCCAATACAAAGGATATGCGGAAGGGGAACGGATGTCAAGCATTTGTTTAGAATGGTCTGAAAAGTACCTTAGATCTGAATATTTCTCTGAATTTTGGGAAAATGTAAATCCCCACCTGAAGTTCATGGCTGGCGTTTCTGTTAAACACAGCAGGTTCTGCCCATGCTTTGCATGTGACCAAGTGTAATATTGTTGGTTAACCAGAACCCTAATCTGGCATCAAAATTTTCTCTTGACCAAAAAATTGCTCTGAGCTCTTTTATGGATCTGGAGTTGTCTAAAAGGAACTTTCATCTATCACAAGGGCCGAGCCTCACATTTTTTTTCAACTTACCTTTTTTTGAACTGTAAGGAGTAAAACCAGATTGCCCATGAAGTGAAGTCTACATTCTGCTTTTGCATGCCTGCAAATATTTTTGAGGTGTTTTTCTGAGATGGGATTTGCATGATCAGTTGTAAACAAAACACAGGTATTTGCATTCCTATTTGGCTTCCAGATCTTCAACTTGTCCTGAAAATTAAGGAGTTTGTTGAGTTTTTTTAATAAGTGTTTTTATAGTTACTTGAAAAGCTTGAAACAAGGAGTGAATTATAAGTATACATCAGATGGGATAAGACTGGTATTTTTTTCTGTGTGCTGAGAAGAGTTAGAAAACTTTGAAAAATTTTGCCCAGAGCTTTTAATTGGTATTTTAGAAGTTTATCACTACTATACTGATAATTAGTGTCTAAATTTGTCAGCTCCTATGGCGTAGCTGCAGCTTCTTAGATCAGAAATACGTTCTGTTTTCTATCCAGCTGGTTTCCTGTAAAGTGCTGAATTATTCTAGCTTTTATGGGTCATTGTTAAAAATGGCAGGAAGGGTCATTGTTAAAAATGTTTTCAGAACTTTGATAACCAGTTTATCAACCGATTCACATGTTTAATCAGTTAATAGGTTTTCCTTTTCAGTGCATGGGAATTTCTTTGTTTATCTTAACTGAGTAACTGTTTCTACAGTGGAAAGAACTGTAGTTGACTGATAATCTTTGCAAATATGTGGAGTTTGCTCTTATGATGCAAGAAATACAGCCGGACCCTGCGCTTTTACTTGTAAGTCTGTACTCATGGGGAATAGTCCACTAGAATGAAGTGCAAGGGCTTGTACGTGAATGAAACCCCAAAGTGGTCGGGCGTTCGGGGGATATAGAGCATGGAGCCGTAGTTAGGCAGTTTATGATAAGACTTTTAAAGGAATTTGGGTAGTTAGAAAAGATAGACAGGTACTTTTGTGATTTTTACTGGGTGGTTCAGTGCCAAACATCTGTGGTTCCTCTAATACCTTGTCAAGAATTTCTTAACAGGAATTTTCTTCATCACTGAAAATGCCAATGTGTCGAAAAGCATGTGTTTAGCATAAAACACCTCCAAGAACTGAGATCCTCTGCCTCTCTCTCTGGTGGCCTGTTCTAGGGCTGCACCACCTTTCTTCTGAAAAAGTTTTTCCTAATCTCTGATCTGAACCTGCCGAGACGCAGTTTTTGCTGTTGCCCCTTGTTCTGTCATCGATCTCAAACAAGAAATTTGGCTCTGTTGTCACTATAATTCCCCTTCAAGTAAGGGAATTCAGTGTAGGCTGTTTCCTTGCAGGACACTACTAGATAGCCTGTTACTTGATCCCATCTCTTCATCAGACCAAAACGTCCAGGGCCGTGCTTCGGATGAAGCCCAGTATGCACTTTGTCTTACTTGCTGAGAGCAAACTGTTGGCTCATGTTCAGCGTGAAGATAGGGAATTTTTTCTGCCATTCCCATTGTAATAAGGCCGGTCTGCTCCTGTGTTTATAAACAAACTTTAGGCCAAGCAGAACTGTAAACTTTATTTTGCCTTTTTTTTAAATAAATTCAATGATGTTTGCTTTCTATGTAAAGAGCGACTTGGCATGAAACAACACACAATAATAAAGTTGCAAAATTTGAGTTTACATAACATTGATCCGCCTTGAAATTGCAGATACTTAGAGAGCCCTGCAACACTCAGCTGAATTTGTAAGAGAACCATATTCGTGCAATCACAGCAGCTTCTGGGAATTGGCATCCTATTTGCACATGTGAGAGAGAGTTAGCAGCTTGTTTTATGTGATCTGGTTTCTTTCTAGATGCGTTCATTCCAGTTGCTGCATGAAGGAAATGTGTTTAGATGAACACAAGTCGTAAGTAAAAACCCAAGTTACACTGGAAACCCAGACATGGGAGTTTAATTAGTACGTCTTGGACTGAAGAAGGCACAGACGTATTGGTAGAAAGTGGGCCCAGCTTGATGGACCTCGTTTCACAGCTGGTGGCTCACATCTCCACTATAAAGATGTTTCTAACTTCCTCCTATGAACCACACAGAGGTGAAATGGGGTATATTCTGTCTTGTTGAGAGAGCATTGAGGACTATTGATGGAAAACACAACTGGGTCTGACTGTGCACCATGAAAAATTTGTGTCTGGAGATTGCATTTCAGGTTTGTATTAAGCCAGGGCAGGACTGTACTGCCATCTTGAACGATCCACTGCTTTGTCAGCTGATGTGATGGAGAATGAGCAGGGAGGAGGCTGCAAGGATTTATTTTTTCCTGTGGCCACCAGAAAGCAGGAGGTGATGGGAGGGAAGCAATAGATCTTGTGGATGTGGGTGAGAAGAAAGCAGAAGATTGGGTGAAGCTGGTTGTAAAACTTGTGTTGAGTCAGCCACTGTTTCATATGGAGCATTAATTCTGTGCGCTACTTGATAAAACAAAACTTCCTGAGACTTGAGCAAGTGTTAGTCTTTGAGAAGTGTTGCTCCATATTTGGCTGTGAATATTTAACTGTGGATGTTGAAAACCAGTGATACCAGTCCTGCTTACGGTGTTTGAATATTTACCTATTTTTAAAAAACATTTCATCAAAAAAGATGCTTATTTTAAAAATACTGCTGTGAAATACAATGAAGATAAATGGAGTGTGATGTTTGAAACTTGGGTGTTTTTTTTTGTTGTCAATTTTCTGTTCTATTAAAAAACTCCTCTGTTGGAGAGTCAGAAACAAATAAAACCTTCCAATTTGTTGCTGAAGCTTTCTGAAATTTAAAACCAATTCATTAGGTACAATGTTAAGTGCAGAGCACGGGCAATTATTAGGATTTCAGCAGCAAATAATGCAGCTCATGAAACATTAGACTTATTTCCTTCTCGTTTAAAATGTTGTAATGCGTTTCGCCCCGGCTAAATGTGCTCTTGAGCCTTGATGTCAAAGTGAATCACGATCTGATGCTCACCAGATTAAACCGAAATGTTACAGTATTTCCTTTCTAATTCTGGCTCTTCCCACTCTGATAATATTATTTGTCTAGTCGGTTATGTGCGAGTGTGAATAAGATGTGATTTTTACATGTATGCAAACACCTTGGAAGCATTGCCGAAGGAAACGGTGCTCCGGCCGCGCTCGGCAGAACCCGCCGGCCGGCCTTTTTCAGGCACGTAAAGAAAAAAAGCCCAGTTGATAATTAGGTAAAAAGCATAATAAGATCCATGTCTGTAAGGCCAGCGCGGCCCAAAGGACTTTTATTTGTGTGAATTTCTGGTACGAACGTGCAAGATCCCGGCTACTTAATTGGTTGCTCAGCTACACGCGGAGAACATTTGGGTTAATGACCGCGGGGCGAAGCCGCCTGCTCAGCCGAGCGGGCGCTGAGCCGGAGCGACGGGGCCGGCTGGGCTGGGGGGACACCGGCACCGGCGGCCACCTGCGCCGCGGGGTCGTTAGAACATGGCATCTCCCGGCGTTCGTGGCGCTGGAGCAAACCGGCCCAATTAAGAGGCCTGAAAGCCCCTCTCCAGCCAGCCATCGCCAACACTCCCGATAAAACTTGACATCTTCCCCTCCTCCCCCTGCCCCAAACTCCAATTAATTTAAATGGTTTCACCGAGGGACCGTGGCACTGCTGAAAAGGCAGAGGACTTCGCTTGGGTAATCAGCTTAAACACCAGTCCGTTTCCTGCCCTTGCTGCTCCAAACTTCCCATTTGGGAGACATAAATACTGGTTTTATTTTAAAATCTTTTTTATCTCCAATTTCCTCCGGTTTCTCTGATGTGCCAAGACTCCATTTCAAAGGGCAGGATGGTAAAACTGGATTCAGACAGGAACTTTTAAGTTCAGTGTTGTTTGGCTTTGTTGGAAGGAAGGAAGGGGTAATGAGGGGCTTCACGTGGAACAGGTACATCTCCAACAGTCAGAAACTGGTGATAATTAGGAAGAAATCTGCAGTTTCATTTGCTTTTATACTTCTTAAACACTCTTGCCTAAATAAGCATTTCGCATCTCCTGCTGTAGCAGCAGAGCAATGGGTTTTGAGGTTAAAAAAAGGAAACAACGTGTTGCGTACGTTTTTATGGGTATATTCACCTGAAGACACGCCAAGGTCTGTGTCGGTTGTAAGACAAGCTTTGAAATGCTGGTGTGACAAGCCAGGTATGGACAGAAGTTATTACAGAAGTGTCTATGAATTATATGTGAATATATAGTTCAGCCTCTGCCAGTATGGAATTCTTCACTGTCATTACTCGAGGGAATTGCCATCAAGTGGAAGAGTGCTTCGCGGGGTCAGGGTCTTTGCTCCAGTGAAAGACTTGATTTTAGGAGCGTGAGGAATCTGTGGAAACATTCTTATGTTCACATTATGTCTGCACATCCTATGCTTCAAATTATGCGTGCGCACAATTTTATTCCTGTATTCACCAAGAAATTTTTGTCCGTCATACCTCCCTTCTTAAACTGATGTGGAAATTCTGATTTCTAGCAGGAGAGCTTGGGATCAAAGAAACATCCTGCTTTTGAGAGCATTTGCCTCTTTTAAACGACCAGTATTTCTCTAACTGAACATTCTCTCTTTTTCTTAGCAAGCAGCAGCCGTTGGCCTAGGAGACAAACTGCCGTGGCTGGTACAGCGTGCTGGGGAAGCAGGTCCATGGTGACCTCCACAGGTGGCAACCAGCAGCAAACCCAGGGCTGGACCTGCAGCGATACAGCACAACAAAAGCAAGTATATCATCCTCTTCCCAGCTGACATACCCTTCTCAGAAATTCCCTCCCAAACATTTTAGGGATCTGTCTAAAACTGCCGCATATTTTTGTAGTAGAGACTGTAGGTGACACTGTGCAGCAGTCAGAAAATTGTTGTTGGACACTGAGCAGATTTCTGGAGGCAGGTATATGTCACATGTTAGGAGAGGTTCATCCTCTCCTTAAAGCCCAGGCTAGGAACTGGATGGCTGTTTTGGGATTTGCATGCTTGCATGTGAAGCTTGCAGGTGTATATGTGTACCTGCATGCAGTGTGTTTGGCAATCTGTGTTCAGGATCTCACTGAAATCTCCCAAGAAATGTTCAGAAGCTGCTCTGATGTTAAGGAGAAGTGGTCTGTAGGTAAACCAAGCTTTTTGTCCTACCATTGTAACAGATCAGTCTTTGTTCCAAAAGGAAGGGCTGGATGGTGTTGCTATTAATCATGTTAGGTGATTGCAAATGACACCGAGTTCCACATCCAGAGTTTTCCTGGCTGTTTTGTAGTCACAGCATCTGGACTCAGCTCAGCTTCTACAAGGACACTAAAATAAATTGACAGACATTTGCAAGACTGTTGCGTACAGCACTTCCAAAAGTAAGCTTAGGTAGCTGAACGGCAGTCAAGCTTTCCGCAACGTTAGCATGTTAACAGCAGCGATTAAAACGTGGATTTCTCACGGGGGGAGATGCTGTATCCTTCACCTCATGTCAGCAAAGCCAATATGCACTTCCATCTATCCCAATCAGAAATGCATAATACCTTTTCCTGGCTGGAGCTAATGGAAAAGACATACTCTGTTCACAGGTGTTTGATAATTGAACAATTATTTAAAAAAAAAAAAAAATATTCATTGAAGTCGGTTTACACGTTTGCGAGCGTTTCTTTTTTAAAATGTTATTCCACCGTGCTGCTGTTTCTCCAGTGCTGTTTTTCTAGCGTCGTTTAATGATGAATCATGAACATTAACTTTCTATATGTGTAATGCTTTATATATACATATATATTTTTATAAAAATCCGGGTGGTGGCAGGGAGAGACTTATTCTGTCTGCTCCATCTTTTGTTTTGATCTAGTTGCTATAGAAATACTAAGATCAATTTTGACAGACTAAAATACTACAAATTACATTGTCGGATTACCTCATTGCAGAGGGCTGGCACTTTGGATTGCAACATTGCTGAAATGAAAAGCGTGAACGCTACAGGAATTTCTGCGCTGCGGAAAAATGTTATTTTTGGATTCTTCAGGAAGGCGTGCATATAAAACCACCGGTTCCCTGGTGAGTGACTGGTCCCTGAGACCGGCAGAACTTTCGTCTTAATTTTTGGTTGTGGAAGGTGACGTCATGTTTGGCCATATGTTTATTTTGAGCTGCAACTGGCATCTCACTGACAGAGGCCTTCACGTTTTTTCTGTTAAACACTTAGGCAACTGATTTCTTACAGCACGACTGATGGAACGAGCCTTTTTTCTTCCTTTTTTGGTGTCATTTATTACCTGTGTGCTTTTGGGTTGATCTGAGTAACACTGGTGTAGTGATTTGCCCTCGCTGATCAAGTCGGAAGCCTTCCACCATTCCTTACGATCTCGAAACCGGCTGAAGTTAGAAACAACCACCCTTGAGCTCCTCAGCAGGGAAGGGATGTGGTCTGGCTTGCAGTGAGAGGTCTCTGTGCTGCACGGAGATGACTGAAATGTCAAGTTGCTGTGGGTTTCTTTCTCATGCTGATACAACTCAGACGTGTTTACATGCGGATGTGGGCCTCGCTTGAAGAAGTTTTGCAGTTTGGGTCAGGGAAGTGTCTTGTGCTCTAACTACTGGTAGAATTTCGTTGCTGTGTTAGTCAAAGACACATTTAGTACTAGGTTTTATTTAGAAAACCATTTATACATTGGTATTATTTGTATACAGGGACACAATCTGTGTGATTTGGCAAACGGTTAAGTCATTCTGTTTTTCTTCTAGTCAAGAATATTACTCTTGCTATATCTAATCTAGAGTTGTAAATTGCAGCAGAGGTACAAATCCAAACCAAACATTTTGAAGAATTTGAATGGAGTAGAGCCCCAATTTCCATTTCAGTACTCTCTCTGTTGTCCAATTTGTTAAACTCAAGTGGTCCCATGTGCGAGAGGCATGACTGCCAGAAGTTCTCTCCAGCCATCTGCTTTTTTGGTAGGTCTTTGATTATTTCTTTGTCCAGTTTTCTATCCACAATTAGAACTGGCAAACCAATTGGTTGATTAATATTGTATTTTTTATAATTTAACATTTCCAGCTTATGGCTAGGAAATAGCAGCAAGGTAATAAAAAGCACAATAAGTAAACTTTCCTACTGAATTCCAACTGTACTATGGTGGAGCTTTTTTACTACGTTGTTTCAGCCTTGCAAGAGTAGTGAAAGAATTGAATAGGAAAAGTTTTACTGTTTGTGGGTAAGGTCAAACTGGAAGGAAGAGACATAGCACTGCATTAACTTGATGAGCTGTCTTGGAAAGGTGAAGAGCTGATAGAGGCATTTGCAATAGAAGCTGGCACTGTATTGGAATCTGAACCAAACTGTGCAGTAGAGGAACAAAAGCTGATGAACCAGAAGGCTGGTTCAGGACCCTACAGGAGAGGCTCTGATCTCTGTCCTACAACTAGATGGGGCATGTGTCCAGGTTGTCTCAACTGGAGCTTAATTAGAGGCCCTGGGATTCTTCACCATGAAGCCTGGTCCTGTATTGGTACCTACAGACAGCAGAGGGAGTCAGGGCTGGAGTGGACACGGTGAGATGATATGGTACCCCTGGGTGTGCCAGCCTCCAGCTGGCTATTCCTCCTGCTTCAGGTCAGCAGAAGGAACCACTAGATCTTTCAGAGGCCGTGGTTCCTTTCAGCTGACTTGTAGAGTTTAACACATTGGTGGTGAAGGCAAAGTTGGCTTGGAAGGGGCGGCCTAGAGGAGTCCTGAGTTTCAGCACGTTGCGGGCAGAGTCCTGCTATGTTTGCACAGCTTCACGTCTTCAACTTCAGTTCACAAGTGGCATCAGTTGGCAGAAACTAAAAGGTTTCAGACACTTACTGAGGGAATTCTCCTGGATAAAAGAGTGCTGCAAGACAAGCCGAAGGTAAATGAGAACTCTAGATCATTGCCCTTGTATTTGCTGCCTTTAACTACCTAATTAATGACGTGGTGCCTTTGGATCTGAGCACGCTGGGTCCGTTCTAGATGGAAGCCAGGGAAGATAGTAATGGATGTGCCGTGTGATGCAGACTTGGCCAGGGAGATTGCATGATAAAGAATAACTTATTATTCATTTGTTTGGTAGTTTGTGTGGTTTTTTTTTTCCTTTTTAAATAAATTGCATCAGAATTTTGGTTTGATCAGTAGTGTCTTGTGAAAGTGCGACAGGTTTGCAGGGTAATGATTGAAATCTCATGTGCCACATGCAGAGGTTTGATATTTCCAGCAGCCACGTTGAACTGCAGTGCTGACAGGAGGTGAGAAAGAGAAGGGCTCTTTCTTTGGTGCAGGCTCATGCTGTAAAATGTGCCATATTCAGATGTTACTGTTGGGGAGAACGGCCGGTCCCTTAACACAACCTCTCAGAACTCATTCATCCTCGTCACTTCTCTTACTGTGTAGACAAAGGGAAAATGTTTCTTTCAGATCATGAAGGGCTCTGGAAACTTAACTCCCTTTGCATTTCAAGAATTGCCCTCTGATTGTGAAGGAGACGTTGCTTTTCATGGCAATATTATGCAGAAAATCAGAGTTCATGAAACTTTGGTGGTTTCAGGGATGCTGTACTGGTGGGCTGCTCTGACTTGCTATATCTGGCTGGTCTGCATCTCTTGATTTGCAGGCTGCTAATGGCTAGCAGTGCTCAGAGCTGTCAGAATGGAGAAAAGGCAGGCACTGTTTCCAAATATACAAATGCTCAACACATAAAAAATACATTTTTTAAAAAATTTTATAATAAAGGGAGGGGGAAGAGGAAAGGGGAGTAATTTAGCAAGTGGGGATGTGGTGGGAGCCAGCCAGGCTGGGGTTTGCTAATATCTGAACTAGGCTGTTGAAAAATGTTCTAAATCTGTCAGAAGGTCCTGAAAGCTCAACTCTGCTCAGTTTAAGTTAGTGGCGACAGGATTGGGCCCTCTATTACTTTTTTATGTGGTGTTATAAATTACTTTCCCATATTTCCAAAGACATTAATGAATCTTTTCAAAGCACATTGTGAAATCATTGTGTATGTTGCTTAGACTACTTATCCATATGTACAATAGGTTATATACAATATATGGGCTTTTTCTTTTTGTTTTCCTTTTGCAAAAAAATGGCAAACTGAAAATCTTTCCTCCCCTCCCTACTTTGACTTTTTCCAGGTAAAATGATGGCAGATGTACTCAGCTCAGTTTCATATAACATATTGCTTACTGGAAGAAAGAATTTAGCTCTCTGCCCTTTTACTGTAAACTTGGTTTTGTTTTTTATGTATTTGTAATTTCCTTTAAACCGTTTATAAACAGGTTAGAAATATTGTTTCATGCCATATGACTCTATTAATAATCAGAGCTCTTTATATGGATTCTTTAGGAATCTGTCAGGTAGGAACAAACTATATGGCAAACAAACATCTCCAAACAATTCCTGCTGCAGAAATATTCACTGCATTGTTTTGTTATTCCTCAGAGCATTCTGCCTTTACTTAGAGTGTTATAGTCAGGGATTTAATTGCTAATTGTTATTTCCAGGAAGAATATTTTATTTTATTCCTTTAAAGTACAAAAAGAAGTCATTTTTGAAACAACATTCATGTTCCGTTAGAAAAATTAACAATGTCATTTGAAAATCGTGGGAGCTGGGTTGCCTGCTCGCTTCAATGCTATAGCAGAGCCAAGGCAGTGATTCACTGTCATTGGACTTGATGACCTCCAGAGGTCCCTTGACACCTACATTGCCTGTGATCCCATGAAATTGGAAGGTTCTCCTCGCTTTCCTCCTCGTGTCTGACTGCACACCCCCACCGCTTCCCTTGTGCTCTTCTGGCACTCGTACTCCTGTCTGAGCAGGTTCAACGCAGCACATCTTCAGAAAGCTCACCTGGAGGAAAAACGTGAGGATTTTCTGTGCCGTTAGCAGGTTGAGTGGGCTCAGTGAAGGTCCCGTAAATGTTGAAACCAGCATAAAGGAGGGGTGGGACTGTGTAATGGGGAGTGCTGTTGGAAAAGAGAAGGTTGTGGGACAGACCTTTTGGCAGCCTTGAGCTGTTAGACCAGCTCAGCTGTGTTACTGTACTTACCTTCACATGGGTTTGGTTGTATCAGTGGCAGTTCACATCTCTTACCGTTCCCATGCAGGGATTGTATGGAGTCAGTCCTTTTCCAGGTCATGCTCTCCTTCTTGATTTCATTATTTAGTTTTAACCTGATGTGAACGTACCCATATATGATCTTGTTATCACGACAACAGAAAACATGAACTTCACTCGGTTGTCTCGACTTGGCCCAAGGAAGGAAGCAGCCGTGCAGGGTGCCGTTCTGCGGTTTCAGTGGTGAAGTTGGTTTAAGAAGTTTGTGGCTACTCATTTCCATCCTCGGAACACCGCAATTTGCCGCTTCCTCAGGCTGCAGCTTATCCCCACCCTCTCATCAGCACTGGTGCTCATGTGACCCTGTGAACTGATTAACTTCTTCCTTCTCGGTTAATTTTCAACCAATGCAGTGAGTTGAATCAGTTCACTGCAGGGTCAGACGAGTACTGGAGCCAGCAGCACTGGTGGAAAGGATGAGACCATGGCTGAGGTGGCAACTGGCTGCTGGTTCAGCCTGTCTGGTTTAACTGCACCATCAGGTGTTTCACTGCCATGACTGTGAGACTGTTGTGTAGAGTAGCTCACTGCATGCTCTCTGCTAAAAATTACTCCCTGCTGTCTTCAGATTACTTACTTTAAACTAAGAAACCGATCTCGTTTGCAGGGAACTCTTTTACATCATTGCATAGATGATAAATTGTAGTGAGAAGGCAACCGAGAGCTGGGAATTTCTGAAAACATTGTGTTTTAGGGCTCTGCCACCAAAGTGATCTAGTCTGTCTCTGCATTTACTGGTGATGATACTGCTGCTTTCTGTAGCTGTAAAGAGGACGAGAGACTGTAAGAGTATGAGGGGATTTTTCTAAACCACTGCCTATAGGCTTGACCGTCCTCCAGTGACTAAAAATGAAAACTTATTCACAGCATCAAGAAGATGAAGATTTGATCTATGCTAGTCATGGGTGAAAACAGCCCTGTAATGTCGTTCTGTCTTTCCAGAGATGGACTTACTCTTATAACCTAAGGTGAGAGAATAACCTAGAGAGATTTCTGCTACGTGGGTGGTGAGGAAGCGAAAGGGGAGAAATAATGAAAACCATGAATTTTCAGTGTCGAGGGGCAGACTTTGGGAGGATGTGCGTGTACAAGTTACAGACCTGTAGCCCAGAGTGTGAATTACTTTTCATTTTGGTGAGCAGCTGCTCACATGAGCACTCAACTCATTCGAGTGGGATCTTTTATGAGGGTAGCCACTAACCAGTAAAACTTAATTGCTCACTATGTAGAGTGCACGTTTTTTGCTTTATTTTTGAATGTGGTAGTTTACTGGCAACTTGCAAAGTAGTCTTCTCTTGTAAGGAAGAAATAGAGTTTACTTTTACAAACGTTCTACAGAAATTCTAGTTTCTAATACTTTTTGCATATATGTGACAATTCAGAAATGAAATGTGAGTCAAGAGACCCCTAACATCTTTTTTGAGCTGTAATGCTGTTGATGATAATATGTTTTCTGAATTCTAGCTTTGTCCACCCAGAGGTGCGGTGGATTTCAGGCAGACGGTTGGCCATTCCCTGTCTTACCCCTCATGCTTTCTTTGCGTTCTGACATAAACCACTGCCAGGTCTCCACCTCAGGGGAACTGCAGTTGCCACTTGTGTATCAGTTGGTAACAAGAACTTTGGGCTCAAGTAGGACGAGAGCTGTAAAAAGAAAGAAGCAAGAAATGATTGATAAACTTATTTCTGTGAACACTGACAAACTTTGTCATTCAATCTGCAAGATAAATATGTTGGATTAAAGGTTTAAAATGTGAGGTTAATAGCTGGCTGAGAGCAAGGGATGATGGTGGTAGTTGAGACCTTAATGTTTTTATTATCTGTGTTTGCTTTGGGCCCATGAGGAACGGGTAACTTAAAAGAAAAAAAAAAGAATTAATATTTTCTTTTATGCATAACTCTGGATGTCTCCTTGGACAGAAAGATGGAAAGTTCCTGAATACTGTTGCAACATATGACTGCCTTGTGACAACACTGCAGAGTAGGTTGGTGTCACAAAAGAAACGATCTCCAAGAAATGAAGGGGCTTAAGCAGTGCAGCGACGAACGTGCTTTTAACACTTTCTTCCCTCTAAATGTAAAATTCAGGCACTTGCTTTTCTACTCGGTTATGTGCTGATTGGTGATAACCTTTCCATGAACTGTCCTGGGTCTTACACTTTCACCTGTTAAAATAAATGACATTTATTAAAAACCCAGTAACAATAACACCAAACCCATATTGGTTTAGGGCATAAATCTACCACTTCAATTGCATGAGCCTGTCAGTGAATTTCTGACAGCGAGTTATGTTTTTTAATGAGTGCTATTAGGTAGTTCTGTCACTTAATAGGATTGAGGGTTGGAAATGCCATGTAATATCACTTCACTGGAGAAAAAATCAACAAACAGCCCTCACTAAAAACCTCACGTCCCCTTTGATGTCGGTAAGACCTGCTGTCACTTCAGAAAGGAACCCGCCAGGGCTGTTTTCGCAGGGGTACAGCTGCCATTTTAGGAGAGACAACAGTTATTCTTGGCAATTTTACATTAGGGGCACCCAAAAAAAAAATTTCTCTCACCATCTGACCAAGAGTGAAGAAACATAGAATAGTTATGGCAAAAGGCCCATCGTCTAGTTCAAGCAAAGGGTAACGTCGACTCTGCACATCGGAAAAATGCCAATGGCCATTATTGTCGTGTTGTCGCGTATACTAGAGCGTCACCTAAAATTCCTGGGAAAGTTCTGGGCTGCCTTATGCACCATACAGTTAGTGAGAGCCAGTTTTTGTCCTGAAGAATTTCTGATGGTTGTGCAGTCAGCCGTGTCTCCAGGTGTCCATCTGGTTGCCCTCTACACAAGCTGAGACTGCATCTTTACAGGAAGAAGTGTCAATGTGTTGTGGAAGAAAGCGGCAACGGCCTGGAGAAAGAAGGATGAAGACTGGTAGCAGAAGTTCTTTTTCAGATACTAGTTTGCAAGCTCATGCCACTGGGCAGCTTAAAGCCACCAGTGCTTGATCTCTTGGTGTTTTCCCCTGTGACAAAAACTCTCTTTTCTGCTGAGAAAATTCTCCACCTCACCGGGAAAACAAACATCAACTACAGGAACTACGGAAGAGGGCAGAAAGAGGAAATACACTCCACTTAACGATCCTTGATGAACACTCTGGGACTGAGCGTGGTTGGTAACACTGTTCCGTTTTGATCCAGAAAGTCAAATTCTCACATTGATGCTGGTGTCCAAAGCACAGCAAAGGAGCTGAATTCCCTCTGCAGCACTTGAGCAGCTTAAGTGGGGTTAAAATGGAAAAGTTAGGTCCCCTTGGAAAATTCAATGGAAAGAGGTGTTTTGCCTCTCCCATGAGATTCACTTTTAAGTCCCCATGAATGTTCTGGGGGTAAAAACCATCATGAGGAGTCCCACATGTCTTTAGATCTTTCCCTAGCACAAGCTGAGTTGGCTCCTGAACTGTGCAGAAGCCTTTTTTTTTTAAACTGCAGTTGCACTTTTTGCGATCAAGGTTACAGAGTGTTTTGGCAGTATGAGATTCCTCTGGGACTCTGTCCCGTGTTGTCGGAGTATATGTAGAAGACAAACTAGCAGAGGGGTCTCAGAAAAGGAGTGGGCAGAAGCCATGACTGTTTTGCTGGGCTGCGTGTGCTGGAACTGGTGTAGAGGATGAATGCCACATGAAAGGAACAGGTTCTCCTCAAGGAGATGCATTCAGAAGCCCTTTAAAGCTGCATGGGAGATATTTCTCCAGTACAGTGAAACTGGGAGAGTTTCACAGGCAATGGAATAGATGCAGTTTCTGGTGGTGCGTCAAGAAGGTGTTCACAAAAGCAAGTGAGGAAGCTGTTATATGGTCACTTCATCCTGAAATGAGTGTCAGCTGTCAGCAAAGGGAAATCCCATCCCACTCTTTTCTAATCCCATCCCACTCTTTTCTAGCCCCAGATGTTGGTTCCTGTTCCCCCCCTTGCTCCAGCATTAGTCTTCATGTCAGTGACCTGCGTCAGAAAACTGGTCCAGTTAAACACTAGCCGGACTATTAAAAAATAAATAAACACAAAATCACCAACTTGGACTTAGGCCAGACTGAAGTGCCTCTGCAGATTGCAGCTTGTAGGAGTAAAAGTCAGGACAGGACGGTTCAAATTTGCCCATAAAGATCTAGGAGGGAGACATGCTAAGAAATGAATCACGGGAAGTTCAAAAGCCGACCTCTTCCCCCGAAAGAATCTGCTCTCTTTGCCAAGGTGAACATCTGAGGTCTGTGTGTGCAGCCATTCCCAGTGCAGCTTCTTCTATGTGGGAGCTTCTCCCTGCTTCGGTGCATTAGCATTTTTTTCCATGGGCACAGGCTAGGAGAGACAGGTTTCTTGGCATTCTACTGTATCTGCATGAGAACAGCCTTCAGGAAGAACACGGAGACACCACAGGCTTTATATGTAACAGCTTTGGTGTGGGAGCCTTGATCAACTGCTCCTTAAGGTTTTGGCTGGGTTCCCAGTTTTCTGGTGTTGCAGTTCTTGGGATGTCCTTGCACATCCCAAGAACAAGTTGGAGGCAATTTATAGCTTGTGTGTTGGGAAATAGCACTCGTGTAAATGATTTTTCCTAGATAACTTGGAAATTTGGAGTCTTCTGGGACTTTTGAGTGGAAAGACTTTAGATATTTCTTCAAGGAGGGCCATGAAAATGATCTGAGGGCTGGAGCACCTCTCCTGTGAAGACAGGCTGAGAGAGCTGGGGCTGTTCAGCCTGGAGAAGAGAAGGCTCCAGGGTGATCTTATAGCAGCCTTCCAATACCTAAAGGGCGCCGACAAGAAAGCTGGAGAGGGGCTTTGGACAACGGTGTGTAGTGACAGGACACAGGGCTTTAAACTGAAAGAGGGCAGATTTAGATTGGATATAAGGAAGAAATTCTTCCCTCTGAGGGTGGTGAGGCACTGGACCACGTTGCCCAGAGAAGCTGTGGCTGACCCATCCCTGGAAGTGTTCAAAGCCAGGTTGGATGAGGCTTTGGGCAACCTGGTGTAGTGGAAGGTGTCCCTGCCCATGGCAGGGGGGTTGGAACTAGATGATCTTTGAGGTCCCTTCTAACCCAAACCATTCCATGATTCTATGATTCTATTTATTTTGCCTTCCGCAGCAGCAAGGCAATGCTCCCACTACCTGTACCCTAAGTAGGAATCATTTATGTTTTAGAAGACTTTTGTTTCAGACATTTTGTATAAGAAGAACAAAAAAGTGAGGCTGGACCTCCATCTCCTCCCAAACATCCCTGATTGAGTGTATTAACAGGCTGGTTTTGATTCTAAAAGATATATGATTGAACTTCTTAGTTGTGCTGTAAGACCGAGGTTCTGGCTACCAAAAATGCAGTGCTGCTCCCGGCTGCTGACGTGCGGTATTGATGACTGGTAGTGAGAGACCCTGAGCAGAGGAGAACTTTTCGTAAGACCGGAGCTGTTAGCGTGAGACTCCTGGGTCCATTCCAGTCTGCCTGCGTGATATTTCCTCTGGAGTTTCAATTGGATTAGATATTCATCTTCTCTTCCTGTTCCAAACTGTTGTTCAGTGTTGATGTGTCCTCTTAAACCGTTGCCAAGTTCCAGCACAGTGGTGGTGAAGCAAGTCCTACGTCTATGCTGGGATTTTTAAACTTTTGGAGAAATTTAACCCTTTGTCTCCATTGAAATCAGCAGGGCATGTGCAGTTATATCTCTGAAATGGCTTGGAAAATTGCAGGGCTGCAGCAGCTGAAAGACTGCCCAGGACCCCGCGGCAGCTCCGGGCGTGCTTCCAGCCTGTTCCCCTCCGCAAGGTGCAGGATGAGCATTTATTCCCTCTTTGGGAACGCCTGCGATAAGCAAACTTACTCCAACACTTGTGAGGTAGTTCAAAACGAGACGCAAGAAATAAGCCCTGCCTTGCTGCTTGTGCCGCAGGGCGGATGAGGAGCGGGTCTCTCCTGGCGGAGTGGGGAGCTGCTCCCTCCCTGCCCAGGTTAACGTTGTGCCAGGGGCAGACACACACCGACCTGCACCCATGCAGGACCTGCCAGTGCTGCTGGGTCAGCACAGCTTCTCTTTGACCAAACTAAGTCTTGGTGATCACTGCCTTTGCTAGAGAAGGCAACTAGAGCTTCGGTTCCCTTCTTGTCCTCACAGTCTGGAGCTTTACCTTCCAAAATGGGCTGTGCCCTTCAACTTTCTGCATTGTTGGCCAACCTTTACACCGGAATAGCTGTTCCAGCTCTTCTTTGGCTCTCTTTTGAGGGGAGCACGACCGGAGCAAAATGGCTGGGACACTGGTCAATGAGTGAAGTGCTGCGGAGAAATTGTAACGCCATAGTATTTGAGGATAAAGTGAGCAAAAGAACACACGATTGGTTGTCCTGGGTCCGACCAGAGGTCTGTCTTATCCAGCAATCTGTGTCTGAAAGGAACTGGAGACACACACAGACTTGCTGTTTTTGCAATGCACGTAAATTCTCAGTTCTTAGAGAAAATCCTATGGCAAGCATTCTGAATATTTAGCACATTTTGGATGTTGTTCAGATATTCTTGAGGAGGTCAGTTATATCAGCTAGATTGCACCTCTGCAAGCCAGATATCCTTTATCCCAAACACAGCTAGGAAAAGGTCAGGCATGTGGCACGGCTCTGCTTGTTCGAACGCTTTTGTTACTTGCAGTCTTTGTGAACTGTTCTTCTGACTAACACAAAGTGTTTCACCAAGACTTTGGGCCCATCTGAACAGGTTAGGGACAAATTGAGAAAGTGCTAAGAGAGGCAAAAATCCAAATACTGTATTAACAAGAATTAATATTAAAAGTTAGCATGCAAAATTATTTCATTTATATGCTTTTGATAGGTCACCATAGACATGATTTGTTATATAATGATCGAATCTAAACCAAGGGCATGTGGGATGGGAGTTAATTTTTCTCTGGAAATGTAAGTGGCAAAATAGTTTCATAAATGGCTATTGTTTTCTAAAAGGACCAGATTTCTTCTGCTGTTTGTTTTTTTTTTTTTTTAAATCCTTGGAGATACAATATATACATACACCACATAGATTTCATTTATTTGTGTTTGCCTGCTTAGTGCAAACTCATTACTTGCCAGTAAAGACCTCTGTTGACACAAAAAGACACTGGGGAAATATAAATTTTTTTTACAATAAAGTCTTGTATTCGTATGAAATGCTTCTCATTCATTGGTAAAACAAACTAAAGAACCCCGAAACACTGGCATGCAGAAGTTCACAGCTCCTTATACGGTACATGGGCCGTAGCACAGAGGACCATATAGCCACACCAGGAGGAACCTAACACGTTTTTAAAATGTAACAACAGGACGGACAGCTCAATGACTTTGAAAAACTTCTAAAACTCCTTGGCTGAGAGTGCCGGGATGAAAAACTTCAATAAGCTGTGAAATGTATTTACCTTTAGAACTATGTTTTGTTCCTTTAAGATTCATTGAAAGGGCTCTGCTGGTTTCTAAGGCAGAGGGGTAGGAGTCAGAATGGAATTCAAATTTTAAACTTGGTAAAGGACCTGCATCTACAAAAGCATTTTGCAATAATAAAACCTCAAAATGCAAACAAATACGCTAAAACTCCTCAGCTCTTTGCATGGAAGAGATGGCAGCTTTTGCTGTAGTTGATATCATTCCAAATAGGACTGCAGCCTTCTGTTACTGTTGCCTGGGAAGCACCAATGTGGATATATCCTGTAGGGAAAAAAGCAGAAATCTGTGCTAATGGACCTCTGGTGTTAGTGTGTAAAATGTTAGTTTTTATTTATTCTATTTAGCTAGATAAAGCTGCTTTATTGCCTTGTTTCCCAGCCTTAGAAAGATGACCCTTCTGCTTGTTTCTGCATGGCTGTGTGAAGAAATGACCATGGAGAAACATATATGAGTGAGTTTCACACAAATCAGATCCAGGGTCATTTTCTTCTCAGGCAGGTCTGTGATTTGGGGCCAGCTTTGAAGAAATCCTGTCTTCTGCATGTGAGCATAACTCGCAAATAGAAGCGTTTCATCAGGAGACAGAGGCATTTTTTCCACTGGAGAAAATGAAAGCATAAATTAAAGCAGCCTCAAGGTGCAGCCATGTGCTTAGTAACACCTCAGAAAGGTTCAGTGATCATAAACTCATTGGAAAACTGAGTTTGGAAAGATCTCTGTAGGCTTCGAGTTGAACCATCTGCTCAGAGCTAGCTTCCAAACTAGATGAAGTCGTGCGGGGTATTACTGATTGAGTTTTGAAAAGCCGAAGTTGGAGATTGTTTTATAACCTCTGCGGCCACTGTCATCGTAAGGAACGTTTTCCTTATGTCCAGGCAGGGTTTCCCGTGTCATGCCATTGCCTCCTGTCCTTTCGCCGAGCACCGTCTGATTCCATCACCTCTCTCAACCTCTCAGGCAGGTGAAGAATGCAGTATGGTGTCATCTCATCCTTCTCTTCCTCAGGCTGAACAAACCCTCAGCTTCTCCTTGTCAGCCCTGACCACCTCTGATGGAATCTTTCCAGTCCGTTGATGCGCAAATATATCACATCCTGTTCCAGAGTGCCCATATCTGGCCACGGTGGTGGAGTTTCAGCCTCACGAGTGCTGAGGAGGGGAATAATGGCAGTTCTTTCTGTGTATGGTCATCCTCTCGGTGTCTGTGTGCTATGGGTTTGTTTCCTCTGCCACAGGCAGTGGAGAAGCCGTGCTGTTACTCCTCCAGGGCTGCTACGGTTTGTCCCAGCTGGGCTGCAGGGCCTGTGCTTGAGGATGCTTTTGATCTGCAGATTGAAGTGCTCTGTTAATGTCACACGCACGGGGTGAGTCAGAGAGCTCAGGGTGATTATGGGTTGTTTCGAGGCTGGGGAGTCCCTTAACCTTGGTGGGAGCTAAGTAAACACACCAGGGTGAGAGCAGCTCCGTTGCAGGCAGAGCTGTGCTGACTTGAGCGTTCACTTTTGCAGGCTGTGAAGGAGACCTGGAAAAAAAGCCGTTCAGAAGGAAGTCCTCTCCATCTCAGAGGTCTTTTTCTAGGCCTTGGACTATTGTCACTCGTATGTGAGCTGTGCCTAGCCTGGAGATACAGCGTTAATTCAGCTGCTGCCTCAAAAGCTTTGAATCACTCAGGAGAATTAAAAAACATAAAAGAAATTATTTCCCTCCCTCTTCTTCTCCCTTGAGCCTGTGGCTGGTAGCTTAAGTTATTCTTCCCTGAAGAAGGAATTCTTGAACATCCTCTTCCAACTCTCCTCAAGGCCAGAATAACCGCTGTACTTTTAGCATCATTTAGGAAATATTCCCCAACACAGAGTTTAGGTTCTGGCAGCAAATAAACATCGTTTCAGTTCAAATCCCTTTTTTCAGTGTAAACCAGGTATTCCAAGTCAGATGGGAGTACCGGAGTGCTGAGGAGGACACGAGGAGTATTTGATGACCGATGGCCAGGTTCGTAGCCCCTTTCCCCTCGGCTGAGGCGGTAAGGGTGGGAGGATCCGCGTGTAGTATAGTGCACGCACGGTTCTGGAGCTGAGCACGCCACTCGCTGCTAAATTTACAGAGAAGAAAGGCACTGCCTGCCAAAATCACATAAATTCCACTGGTTTCATAGATTCATAGATTTCTAGGGTGGAAAAGACCTTAGAGATCATCGAGTCCAACCGTCCCTAATCCCCATTAAACCATATCCCTAAGTAGATCATCCACTCTATTCTTAAACACATCCACATAGATTTCCTTTTTAAATCAAAATAACTTCAAGAAAAATCAGAACTCATTTACCTTCTGTTAAACAAAACTTATTGTCTTCCTCTGCTGTCCTGAGAGCTTAAAGGCAAAGGTGTGGCTACTTTTATGTGGAGCAGAAAGATAACCTGCAATAAGGACCACTACATTTTCATTTTTATCTGCTCCGTTTTTGCAAGGTATTTTGAGCTGAGTGATGTCAGAGACAAGGGGGAAATCAGGTCAGGCTACAAGACTTGCTCTCTCTAGGGGAAGGGCCGCAAGGCTGTCTCTGAAAGCAACAAAATACCCAGGGTGTATCCTCAGGGCCCTAAATCCAGGTGACATGTGTCTCCAGAGCCTTGCAGCTTGCCCAGCCACTCTCTGGTGGTGACTGGGGGATGCACGATACCATCACATTCATGACAACAGTCCTCTAGTGCTTTGCATGTTTGGAAGCTGATTTCCTAAGGAAATGTTGTTTTTCATGGTCTCATTTGTTCCTCTGTGTATCTGTCTCCCTTCCTCTTAAATGCTGAAGTTGTTCCCCAAAGAGAATTGAACTCCCTCCAAGTTTTGTGACACAAAGAAGCTGCACTGCTGTGGGAGGCACCATGAACATTTTGGTTGTGACGTGGTCTCACACCTTGCTAGACACCCAAGAATCCACATGTGAGTAAGGCATTGTAATGTCTCGACCATGGGCTGTGTCATAAAACAAAATCCATTCGAGTTTCCCTAATTCCAGTGTTCATGAACATTTTACTTTCACCCGTCTGCCTTCGCGGTTATTGCTCCTAAACGTTTTCGCCACACCCTCCTCCTCTATACCCTTTTCAATCCTTCCTGGAAATGTATCTAAGTCATTAATTAAATCACTTAATGGGAGCATCAAGATAGTTACGGGATATAATGAGTGATCCTATTACTGTGACCGTTGTCCTGCCTTCCCCAGTCCCCACCCACCTCTTTCATTGCTGCTCCTCCGGCCTGTTGTATCATGTCTCCATGGAAGATTACCATTTCAAGGGAAAGACTGTGCCATTGTTTTCTGAGAACCACCCAGGATAGCTAGGGGAGCTCAAGTAATAATAACTGTTATTAATAGTGTGGTAGAGGTTGGAATTTGGCTGCGTGGAGGGCGTTTATGTTGAGATACGTTGCTATGCTTCAGCGTGTACTTGCGCTTGGAAAACGCAGATCAGATGGATTTTTCCTCCATTTTTAATGTTCCTGATCCCGAAAATATTTTTGAGTCAATCTAGCTTGAAAATCTCGTTTGAAATGAACTGCTCCCATCTCCGTCGCGGGTGTGTTTGTCCCTGGCTGGATCGGCCACCTGGTTAACTCAAGCCAGTGTTTGGATAAGCAGCACCATTGGAATTCCTGGCCCAGGAGCTGCTGAACGACGATTGCTGAGAACAAGTGTGTTTCTTTGCTCATACACTGCTGGAGGATAAGTGAGAGTAAGAGAGAGTGAGTAGTGAGACATGTTGGTGCAGAGGTGTGTGCCTATGTCCGGCTGTTCCTCAAGCCTTGCCTACCCTAGCAAAAAAAAGGAGTTTTTTCCACAATTGATTTAATTAGCCCAATCGACTAGGGATTGTGCGATGCACTGAACACACAAGCTTGCTTCTGGAAGAGTGGAACTGTGTACATGAACTTGGTGAACAGCTTTTCTTTAGTCACCTGCCAAACACTTGACTTGGTTTATATCAGGACTTGATAAAGAAATTGCATCATTAATACAATAATAACAAATCATTTCTGTGCAAATCAGTGGACCGTCTACCTGAATCATTTTTATTGATTCCACTCCAGCTCACTTTTTCTTCCAAACTATGTCTTCATGTCCAGTAATAACTATTCATTCATTTATTTCTGATTGGTTTGGACTTGATAAAGGAAACAAAAAGGGCAGAACCCTTCAGAAGCTTCAGAATCCCAACAAATCAATTATTCTATTGCCTTTTATCAGGTTCTTGCAGCTTTGTTTAATGTTTATCATTTTAAGGTGGTTGTTTTTCCAGAGCTTTTGAGGTTTGGCATGCAAAGTATTCTTTCATAACTGCTACCATTCTGCAATACCCAAAATATTTTGTGCTTTCTATAGAAAACCAACATCTCTCACAGTCCAAGTCATCTCTTCATTAAAATACAAGGTTTGCAGTATCATCTGCAGTCAGATGAAATTGGGGAGAGTTTCCTGTCAACTGAGACTGGAACTGAGTCTTTCCACCTCTTTTCCTGACTATGCCTTTAAGTCACTGTCTGGCTCTTGTAATTTAATTAACTTTTTAGCACTTACCTGCAAAACAAGGATGATTGTTTTATCCTCGCAAAGGAGTGTTAAGAAGCTTAATTAAACTGTGCCTTTAAAGTGCTTTCCTTAATACACTACAGAAGATTAGTGTGTTAATGTATATCACATGCATTGCATATAAGTAGCTTTATACCAAAGGCATTAAGTAAATGTCTACTTTGGAAAGGGCCTTTGTGTGCATCTCCACTCATGGCAGTATTTTATGTCAACTCGCTTCTTCGAGTCAGAATCTTAAATGTAGTAATTAATATCTTTTTGTGTCTGAAAGCCAAAGCTCCACGATTAACAATAATGTGCAGGTGATAAATAATCTTGTTGTATATCCTGTGTCCAGCAGCTGGTAATATGGACAATCTGAGCTGCCAGGTCAGAGCTGATATTTTAGGCAAGGGCCGTGAGGAAGCGAAGACGGTTTCGAAAAAAGATGATGTAGTCGTGCAGGAATGCAGTCATCTGAAAAGTACCTATGATAGATGGGGAAAAAATGCTTCATTCTTCCATAACTAGGTCTCTCTAATGGTTCCCTGTGATCAACATAACACATGTCAAAACCTGAGTTTACGTGGACCAAGACTTGGCAGGTTTTACTGCCAAAGCATCAGCCATCCAGTGATGTGAAGAGCTGGCAAGGTGCTCAGGCTAGCAAGGCAGCCCACACTTAGGTGATAATTTATGGCTACCTGTAATCTCCTCTAAATAGAAACCATTCATATTCTCACTGGGGAAGCTGGAAATGACCAGACAATATGAGTTCAGCCAAACCAAGGCTTCATATAACTTTACAAAAGACAAACGCTCCCTGGTACTGACATTAAGAATGGTACAGGCTCTTAGAAGGTGCTCACTTTTAGGTTTTATTTATTTTAGTATCGTTTGCTTGTGTAATTTCAAAAACTGGCAGTTTATAAGAGCTGAAATAGAGTTTTAACTCTTGGACTTTGATTCTGTTTATTTAAAACATAAAAAAGACTCAGGACCAGCCCAAGTCAGTGCAATACCGTGCAGCGTTGTTTGTGCACTCCCAACGGGTGACTTGCTGATAATTCCAAATATGCGTGATACTGGAATTATTAGTCACTGATGCTATCTGTCATGGTACAGCAGAATTCGTGCAGACACTCTCCTTGCCCCACCCTGTGGTTTGGCATTGCTCTGCCCTTCCCTGGTGTGCTGCTGCCTCCGCTCTGGGAGGTAAAGTGGGTGTTGGCAGGGTAGGCATGAGCCACCTTCACCATGCTGGGGATGCTTTTCCCTCTCCTCAGCACAGGGCCACAGCCCATCAGAGCTGGCGTGTGCAGGAGGCAGTGAATCTTGGCAAGATCTCGTGCTTTGGAAAAAAATCTGGTAACCTTAAGCAAGAGCAGGGGTTGATCTGAGTCCTTCTGATGCTGGGGCTGTGCCACCTTGAATGTACGAAGTCTTCCAGGAACAGGTCTGAGGCCTCCTGTGAGATCAGATAAGATCACGGGGGAACAGGCTGTCAGCAAGGAGTAAGAGACAATTCTCCACTCACAGGTCCTTGTTCAAAGATTTTATATTCCCATAGCTGGCCACGTAAAGAATTCCAATGTTATTGCCTGCGTGTAGTCACATAACGAAGTCAACAGATCCGGGTTGAGAATCTTGGTTTAGATCTACCTTTTCCTCAAACCTGATTTATTCATGTGCTGAGATCAAAGATTCCACGTGAAATTCTCTTAATTCTATGAGTGCTGGTGTCTAATTTTGGTCTCAGCTATTCTCTGCTCTGCCTGTCGGTCTGTATGTGCTGTTTATCTTTGCACATGTGCATAGTTATCCGTTATTATTTATAAATGTTCTTCATCACCCTCCTGAAGAGAGTGCAATACTGCAAGGGGACAAGGACTTTTTATTCTTTATATACAGTAAAACAATACAGCCTTTATGTGTCACTGAAACTCAGATCGTTAATTCCTTTAAGTTTAACCAGTGAGGAAAACTGTACTTGTTTCACATTTCTTTGTGTTTTATTAACTTCTCTTTTGTGGACCAGCAGCTTCAAGTCTTCTCTCTCTCTTTTTTGTAGGTTTTCTTTTTTTTTGTAACTGTTAAGCAATTCCACCTGGAGATGTGAAAACTTCACAGGCTATAAAGCTTACATCCTGCAAATCTCCCTATCCAATATTAAAAACATCTAAAGGAGAGGAGGCATCGTTGAAATATTTTGAGTTAAGTTTAGGAATGAACACAGGGATTGGATTTGTTCAACAAAATAGTCTTTGTGGGTTTAGGAATGGCCCAATGAATGAATCTCCATGCAGTGGAAGTGTGGAAAATACCTTTTACCAGATAGTGGGATGATAAAACTTCTTTAAAACTGTTAGTAGAGCTAAAGCCATGTGAAAAAGTTCCTAGAAGCAGAAGGGACAGTGGCAGCTGCCACTGCCTTTTGTTAGTTGTGGAAGTCCTTCTCTCCCACCGATGACCTTTGAAAAGATGCTTTTCCTTGCAAAGGGGAAACATCTGTTTCTCGTGTAAGTTAATACTTAACCTAAGATACACAGTAGAAATACCTTATCAAAAATAGGATAGAGGCAAAGACTGGGAGGATTGGTTTATGCATCCATAGTGGAAACAAGGTGATACTTTCAAATCAAGTAGAAGAACGTTGATCTTGGGTTGAAAAATATTGTATAAGAAGCGTGGGATCGTTGTGTGTGTGTGTGTGTATGTGCGCCTATATATGTAATTAGTAACTCCTTCTAATGGGTTATGTTTTGGAAATGCTAGTTATTAGCATTATTAGTTTCATCCTTGTATTTATTTAAGACACTTGAGAGGGTAGCCGCGTTACATTGAGTTTAGTACTTTTTTCTTGTGAACTTGCAGAAAAATGTTCTAGTTGCACTTCCAAACTCTTTTGTACTACACCTGCCCTCGAACTGCCCGTACAGTGGGGTGCCCCTGTAGCTGTTTACCAATACAAAGATTGAACACTGAAGCAAATAACTATCTGAAGCAAATCTGCAGAATATCCTAGTCCATATAGCAGACTGATATAGCTGCTTGATGAGCAATGAAAACCGAGTTCTGATGTCATATGAGCATTGTCAGAGGAGTAAAATGAGCGAGTGAGTGCATAGTTATGGTATTGAAATATCACCATGTCTTTGCTTAAATGTAGGCAGCAATATGCAGAGTTTTGTGGTTCTTTATGCCTTAAAGGAAAACCTTTTAGCTTGTTTTCCTTCATGTTGCCATAACACTTTGTATCTTAGCAATAAATATTGAGTAAATTTACTGTTATCACAAGAAATTTGTGCTCCAGAGATTTACTGTTCCACTCCCACAGTACCTTTAAACCCTACATCAGTAGTAGGACAGCAATTCCTGGCCTGTGTTAGGACCAATTTACCTCATTTCCTCTGCTTCAGCAAAGTGAGATTGAAGAGGTTAGAAAAATAACAAACATAAAAACTGGAGGAAAGCTATTGCTAACCTCTGTGTGTAACCTCCCCCCCCCCAACTCACCCTTCAGAGCAAGCCCGAAGGGTTCTGCTCAGCAGAGGTGAGGGGAAATCATTCTTTTGCAGTGCTAAGCAGGACCCTGTTTAAATTCCTGCTTGTCACTGTTGTCACGTCTCATCTGGGTGTCTTTAACATGAAATAAAATACTGCTGTGTTAAGGACCCAAAAAAAAGTGGAAAATGCACTCATCTGTGTCCCTCACTCGTGCCAAAGAATTTTTCATTCCCACCTCAGCTCTAATTTGCAACGTGTTAAATAAAAATCTCCAGGAGAGTATCCAGAATAGATAGGCATGTTTAGGTCAGCGTACTACTTGGCATTGCCGTGGACCTCATCTCTAATTACTAAAGAAATAGTGAGCTAGTGAGTTAAAATACGCAGCGACTGTGACCTAAATCATTTCCATTCTGGATACTGGCCTGAAATAAAGAGGACTTTTCATTAGCATGGCACAGATTTAGTGTCGTGGGACACAGAGTTTGTGCTTCGGAGGAAGTGCGGTCAATGGGCCATTAAGTTTTGAAACAGGAGGCAGGCATCTTCTAATCTCAGTGCTGTTGACGATAAATATTGGGGAATAGCTTAATATAGACTCATGATAGCCATGCCAAAGTCCTTCGAGTAAAGTCAGCCTTGTAAAATACTATGAATGTGCGTTCACGTAATGGAGGGATCGTTTGCAGGTCCCAAAGGAAATCTTTCCTTTCAGCCCTGGAAGATGAGAAACCGAGTGGGAAATCTAACCCAGTGTATAGATTGAATGGCAATTACTTGTATTGTGGGGATTTGCTTTTCCCCTGTTGAAAATAAAACGTTAAAATTAGAAAACAGTTCCTGGGTTTTGGCAGTTTCCCATTTCAAAACAAGTAAACAAACAAGCCTCCGAACCGAGATTTACACCTTCTGAAACCCTTTAGGGTACGTGTGCAGGGGAAGCCCTGGTAGCTGGGGAAGGCAGCGAGCGGGGTCCCTGGAAGCGGCGCTGCGCGGAGGTGGCTCGGTTTGACGCAGTAGGGTCCGTGAACCACACCGGAGTGCTTTAGGTTGCCACTTTTTGGGCTGTCATTTGAAGTGGTTGGAACTCCACAAGGCCATATCCCAGCAGCCTGGAGCTTGTCCGTGTGCGTCGGAGGGCGGTGGGCTGACGGAGCCCTGCAGCCCCTTCCTGCCCGTCCCTTCGGGTGTGCGTGCTGGCTAAGGTAGGGCACACGAGATGGAAGAGAACTGCTCATTTAAAGAGGCGTGTGAATTTTCTGCAGGATTAGGGTGCTCATATTTACAGAGAGCACTTGGGTGTCCAGGTCCACGGGCGAAGCTTTGGAAGCCTTATCCTTCACAGCTGAAAACCTTTCAGATTTCGTTTTATATTTTTAACCCTTAGTGGAGAAAACGTTCAGGTGTGCCCACCCAATGTTTGCTTGCAAACTCTTCAGCTGCTGCATCCCTAAAGCCTGCAAGGCTGGCAGAGGGATGGTTCTGTGGTGGCTACCAGGCCATTTTGTGCTGCAGGGCAAGGTACAGGCACACCCTGCAGCAAAACTGCTCCCCAACCATTACCTGCAGTGCTAGTTACCAGTTAGCAGCTCTTCAGTGCTTTATTTCTTTCTCTTTATTCTTCATTTCTCTTTATGTCCTCTGTTAACTGGGAGTTTTGTGATGGCACAGGGTTTGCCAAAGGAACAGTTAAGGGAAACAAAGCGGCAGTGAGAGCTGGTAGTGCTTGGAAGTGAATGCTGAAATTTCTCTGACTGGACGGAGCTAAAAATGCTATTTTGTGGGCTGTTCATCCAGCCTCCACCTTGTAGAAATCACAGCCTCTCACCGAACCCGTCCCCTGCAGCCGTCTGCAGCACATGGTCCGACCAGCGGTGCTCTCAGCTCCGGGGTGTCCCGCTGTTCCCCTGGATCCGCTGCTCGTTACGCTGGAAGCAACACTGCAAGAGGAGCACCTACATCCATCCATATATATATACACACACGTACAGATACGTGTGGATATATCTGGGCATAAAAAGAAAAGTGAAAGCTACAGTTTGATCAATTTATGATTATTTCTACTGGTTATTTAACTCTCAAAGAATGCAAAACTGTTACTCTGTTAAATTGCATTAAAGTCTGGTTTTCTTCAGGCCGGGTTTTGCCTGGCAGCCGTCCCTCGTGTAGGTAGGCCCCATGGGAGGAATGTGCTCACTCCGGGTACGTCTGGGAGAAGCGGCCAGCCACGCTGCTGGAGTAGTGAGTCTTTGGGTTTTATTTTAAATCCTCTCAAGTGGATGAAATTTTCTGACAAACTTAAGCCAAATGAGGAAGGAGGGTACTGCATACAGGCTGAGCTTATCTGTGATCCCCTGGTCTTGCAGAAACCCTGTGTATGGCTCTGGTAGGAGCTTGGGGTACGGCTGGGCTGTGGGTCGGGAAGCACCAGTGCATCCCTCCGGCTGCTCTTTGCTCCAGAGCCTGAATGCCATGAGTTCATCCAGCCATTCAAGGAGCTTCTGGCTCACCACGCATGGTAACAAATGAAGGCAGTAAATAGCTTTTATCTGGACCTGATTCATGCAGCATGCTCCGAAATGTGATGGCTAGGGGCAGGTTGGCACATCTGATTTGGAGGTATTTACTGCTTTAGTCTGTGCCTTGTACCTTTGTGGCTGGGCTACTCTACACCTTGCTCTCTGCTTCCAGCACGGTACAGATACTCGAGGCCAATGTTTACCTCAATGTTTACAACAAAAGTTGCCATAAAAATCAAGTTCCACAGTGTTGGAGGAATTATTTTATGAGGCTGGAGAAACACCGTGGCTACCTAAGCATACCACTAGCAAGAGTTTTTATTTCCAGCCAATAAGTAAAGCTGAAGACAGAGAAGGAGAGTGCCTACGATGCAAACAAGGTACCACCTGTGTTGGCAGCATTGCTCTCTGGTTCTGGGGTGAGCTTACTGGGAGGAATCAGGAGACTACAGCATCTCCTCTGCCTCCAAACTATTGAAGCGTGTGCCTAGATAAAGTGACTGGAAAGCAGCTGTGGGAATGGTCCACCTCTTTGGTGACCATCCTTGCTGTCACAGCTACAGCCAGCCTGGCCTCTGCAGCGGTGGTAGTTTCTAGTACCTTTGCTGTACATTCTAGCTACCTTCTTCTTACTGCACAGTCTGTCAAGGTTATTTTTTATACATGTGAGCTTCTCAGATCGTGCCACACTGCTGAAGGATTTTGAAAATAGAGCTGTAAGGCATTAGCTGTGCAGCTGTTCTAACAAAGTCTCCTGGACTTTGCCCATTTAAAAAAAAAAAATTATTCAGGAAAACACTGATGCTAATGGGAATTAAAAAACTGAAGTGAGGAGAGTTTGTCTAAGTAAGGGCTAAGTTGGAGGGAAGAGCCAAAATTTGCAAGCAAAAATTTTGCTTGGCTACAGCAG
The DNA here is from genome assembly GCF_009769465.1 of Tauraco erythrolophus. Lineage (NCBI taxonomy): Eukaryota > Metazoa > Chordata > Aves > Musophagiformes > Musophagidae > Tauraco > Tauraco erythrolophus. The sequence goes on along the minus strand of NC_141478.1, from coordinate 2,455,273 downwards.
CATGTAACGGCATCACGTGGGGATGTGGCACCTGGAATCCTGTCCTAAGAGAAGAACACATAACATTGGCTCTCCTGGCCAGGCCTGCAGAATTACTGTGATAGTGGAAGGCACCTCATAGCACATGGTGCATGGGACAGCTGCTGCTCAGTTCCAGCTTGGAGTTTTGGAAATGGATTCACCTTAGGAGTGTTTCCATGCCCAGGAGCAGATGATAGGATTTTGGTTTGATACCGGCATGCACCCCATGGCAGGCAGACAGCTGTAGTCTCTCCCCTTCCAGAAACTCAGAGGCCACTTGCATCTGCCTGGCAGGAGGGTGAGCCCAGCCTGGTGTCCTTACTCCCAAAGCTGGAGGCAAGAGTGTTGTGGGTGCCACGATGAGGAGCCTGGAGAAAGGCTGCAGCCTCTTTTGCATCGCCTGCCTTCAGGGTGTCCGTACCTGGCACCTGACCCGGGAAAAGATGCACTTGGGGAACATCCCTGGCAGAACTGGCCAGGGAGAAAACTTACAGTGCCTGGCTGAGAGCTGCCTGGGGGCTGCCTGCTGATCTTTCGGGTTTTGGAACAACAAATTCACCTTCAAAATTTGAAAACTGAGAGTGTATTTCAACTCAGGGTGTTTCAGTGCTTCTATGGAAAATAATTTTAAGCTGACAGTATTGATATGTTTGGAGCTCTGTGCAAAGAGTTAAGTTATTGTATATTTTAGTTTTTTAATTGACTCCATATCTGCTGGCAGCAGAATAGACATTGATCTGTTTTTTTCCTTTGCTTTATTTAGGAAAATACAGCACATAGTGTTTACTCTGCCTCCATACAGCATTACTTTGTAGGGTGAAAGGGAGGGCGAGACCACAGTGAAGAATTCCCTCATTGTCAATTTTAAAGGCTTCATAATAAATGGTAGGCTTTTTTGGATGGGAATCAGAAATGTTTTCATGACAGTGTTTCGCTTAACTTTTTGTATTCAGACGGGGTTTTATAAACTCTTTTAAATTGACTGTTTTGACCATTTAAACATCTCCTTCTGGGCACCAACTACTTGATCAAATTGCTGGAGTGGCACTATACCTGACATCTATTAAGAAAGGATTTGAAAGATCAAATTGATGAGTGTAAACTAGAATTTATCTTGAGTGGCAACAGGCATCGTTCTCCCTGGTGATAACATCCAGACTGCCTGTCGGTGGGAAGGAACTGGACCCGTAATTCTGCATGGTGAGAGGCAGAACTGTCTCTGCGTTGGAGTTTTACCTGAGAAAGGGCTGCAGCATCGAGTCCGACCTCAGAAGGAAATGAAAAGGAATGGATGCCCAGAATTGATCTATTCCACATACACCAGCTCAACTATGCACTGAAGCTGATTTGCACTGGGCCAGGCCAAAAACATGAACAAGTGGCACTTAGCTCCTTGGGGCTTTCCCTTCGGAATTCAGTTTCTGTGATTGTGAGGCTGGGTTCCTCCAGCATCCTTAGCAGAGCTTACTGGTTTCTGTAAAGGAGTAATGTTTGGTGCTGCATCTGGACTGCCAGCACAACAATATTATATTGATTTTTTTTTTTTTCATATTCCCCTAGGCTTGAGACACTATCAGTTTACTGGTCTCGTCGCAACTCCAGACCTGCCAGCAGTCATGCAGTCCTATTAAGGGTTACTCCTGGTTTCCTCTGAAGACTGTCCAGGCCCCTTGTTTGTTGTTTTTTTTCCGTAGTGCTTTGTTCTTGGAGGCCTCCATGCCTGTTGCAGCCTTCCCTGTGCACACTGCATTCGAACAACTCCTGCAGTATTGCTCAGAAAAATGTGCTTTGGCGCAGCTCCGTCCCGCGCCGCGCGGTACCGCTGCTCAGTACCTGCCCGCTGAAGAATGTCCTGAGGAGTGAAAAGCTTTGAGTAGAGGAACCCCTTTGGAAGGCGTTTGTGTTTTCCTTGACTTTAAGAGCACAAAGCAGAGCGTGTGATCTTTGTGATTGATGAGCAGCTGAGGTATTGATGCTTTTTTCCGTAAAGTCAGTACCGAGTTCAGCATCTCCTGGAATGACCACTTGTTGTAACGCGTATTTCTTTCACTTCTTTCTAAATGGCAAAACTTCCTTTGAAAAAGAAACCTTGTGGCCCTTAATGCTATGCAAACCACCCACAGAGCCTCTTGGTACAATCTGAGGATTGCTGGGGTCCGTTTGTTTATTTTCTCCGGGATCACTAGCAGTCGCCGCACTGTTTTGCTTGCGCTGCTGAAAGACGTCCTGGAGATCTGTTTTATCATCTTAGCACCATAAACTGTTTCGTTCTTCCAGTCCTCTTGCAGAATATCACGAGTGGCAGGATGTGTCGGGCGTAGGGGAATTTTTATTAGGCAGAACTTCACTTGGGAGGTTTAATGTACTCCCAGTGTTACTGATCGAGTAACCCAGTCGTGCTCCCAGTTCTGCGGTGGACGGAGCTCGTCACCCATTTATTGCATGTAATCATTAGCTTGGACTACACGCTTGTGAAGACCGTTTTTGCTGTTTCTCCATGTGTCTGGTGGTTTGAAGGTTCTGCTTTGCTGTTGCATTTTCAGTTTAAACTCTGTGGAGTGGTGCAGGCAAATCTTTAGTTGTCAAAAAGCTCACTAGGTCCACTTCAGGGAACTTCCCTGATCACAGTCTGCTTGTGTCAACCTGCTCATCATCATCATCTTCCAAATTCCTGTGATTCGATGGCAGAAGAATCCCGTGGGGTTTTTCAGCTACTTCAGAACCCGATGTATAGTTTTAATAACGCAAATGGTTAGGACTCTCCTCTCTCTTCCCCATCCTCATGGCCTATGGGTTTGGGGTTTGCTTTCCTTTTCAAGAACCTTTGGGGAACAGGGTGGCCAGCAGTAATGCAAGTCACCAAAGTTTTTATGTTTATGCTGCCTGTGCTATTGGATAGGATTCTTTGCTTTGCATCTTTTCCTCACCCCATGAGATATATTTTTCTCTTCTCAGTGAATGCGAGTGTTTCCCCTCCCTGGCATAGAAATAATATACTCAAACATGCTTCAGTACAGGAAATCCTATATCCAGCGCAGGGAGGAAAGGCCTTAATCAGTAAAAATTCCATTGTGTTTATATCAATGCTGACCCTTGGTGTCGTTTGGATAAAGCTTTTTAGTCTGGGCCGCAGGCACTGGTTGGTGCTGCCGGTTCACAGCTATGTCACTGCAAGTCCACACAGCCCAGATATGCCAGATTTCTGCTCCATAAGTTATTCTTTATGGAGATTGCCTGGACTTTCTGCGGGAGAGGCTGAGATAAGGGGCAAGTACGCAGGGAGCTCCTCTTAATTGCAGGCTTTTCCCTTCTTTGCAGAATAGATTAATCCCCCAGTATTTCCTGAGTAACAAAGGCTTTCAGAAGAGAAAAAAGAATTTAGGAAAATTTGTGAGCTATTTCACAATCCCTATCCCTGTTTTCTAGTCCATGCTGCAAGCTGGCTGCATCATGATCTTACAATGACGGTCTGGCCTAGAGGGAAAGAGCCTGGTGAGATACTGGTCCTCTCGGAGGTCTCAAAGGGGTGACAAATTTCTGCTGCCTGCCAAGAGGAAAACTCCATGGTGTGGCCCAGAGTGTTTCAATCAGGAGGAAAATTTCCAACCTGCCTGGCCCATCAGTGAAAGCTTTAAATAGAGGATTGACTCTCCGAAGAAAGAGCCCTGCACAAATAAACATTCCAGCAGCACCCTTCCTTTGGCTCTCAATGTGTTTTTTATCAGGCTTTGAATTAAACCACTGTCCAATTATTTGGAGGCATGATTTTCAGGAGTCATCCAAAATATAATTGATGGCAACTCAACGCATTCTCTGGGAGTGGAAGGAGAGAGTCTTGTTGCTTTGTCTTAAAGAGGCAGCTCTGTGTAACTTGCTTGTGGATGTCCAAGTGGCACGTGTGTAACAAGGTGCTGAGCAGAGCATCCTGGCTGGGCAGGCGGGTCAGCCTGGGCAGGGGCCTGAGTCCTGTGTCCAGCCCCTCTGGCGCTCCATGAGATGGAAAGGCGACTGAGGGACACGACTGAGGTGCAGAATGAGTGCTGGCTGCACGCCGTCTCCCAGCCCGATGCTGGCCTTGGGGTTGGAGCAAATCCCTGTGGTGTCTGTGGGCAGTGAGCAGAGGCCTCTGCCTTATTTTCCCCTCCTTCCTCCCTCCAGCACTCTTTCTTCAGACCAGCAGCTCCCCAGGGCTCCTTTCTGGCTGCAGGAAAAGCGGGCTCAGCCCAGCACAGCACGCTGCTCTTCCTTCTTCCCTGGCTCCTGCCCATCCCTCTCCCTTGATCTTGCCATGGCTCTGGCTAAAATCACAGAATCACAGAATGGTTTGGGTTGGAAGGGACCTCAAAAACCATCCAGTTCCAACCCCCCTGCCATGGGCAGGGACACCTTCCACTACACCAGGTTGCCCAAAGCCTCATCCAACCTGGCCTTGAACACTGCCAGGGATGGGGCAGCCACAGCTTCTCTGGGCAACCTGTTCCAGTGCCTCACCACCCTCAGTGTAAAAAATTTCTTCCTTAGATCTAATCTAAATCTGCCCTCTTTCGGTTTAAAGCCATTGTCCCGTGTCCTGTCACTTCATGCCCTTGTCCAAAGTCCCTCTCCAGCTTTCCTGTAGCCCCTTTAGGTACTGGAAGGGGCTGGAAGGTCTCCCCGGAGCCTTCTCTTCTTCAGGCTGAACAGCCCCAACTCTCTCAGCCTGTCTCCATAGCAGAGGTGCTCCAGCCCTTTGGTCATCTCCGTGGCCTCCTCTGGACCCATTCCAGCAGCTCCATGTCCTTCTTGTGCTGGGGACCCCAGAGCTGAACGCAGTATTCCAGGTGGGGTCTCACGAGAGCAGAGCAGAGGGGCAGAATCCCCTCCCTCGCCCTGCTGCCCACGCTGCTTTGGATGCAGCCCAGGACACGGCTGGCTTTCTGGGCTGCCAGCGCATGGTGCTGGCTCATGTTGAGCTTCTCATCCACCAGCACCCCCAAGTCCTTTTCCTCAGGGCTGCTCTTGATCCATTCTCCCCCCAGCCTGCCCTTGTGCTTGGGATTGCTCCGACCCACGTGCAGGACCTTGCACTTGGCAAACGGTCTCTGCAATCTCCATCTATCGCTGCTTGTCGCTCAAGAGAAGGCTGGGGTGGCCTCCTTGGGATTGTCCCATCGCTCAGCCCAGGATCTGCCGGTAGCTTTTATTTGGGAGGCAGCTGTGTCCCTTTCCTGCACATTGGAGACATTCCCACATAGGGCATCTGAGGACCTTCTTTCTTTGTTTAATGTTTTCATCTTGTAGGTAACAAATGAAAATAAGTCATCTCACCAGCACTTTTCTAAATGTTTAATTAAAGCTGTGCATTTATGACAGGAAACGAGCGCCAATATTTGACCTCTGAAATGTTTATACAAGGGATACGTAGCTTTTTCTTACCTCATCTCATGCTTGTGTATAAGCTACTATGTTAGAACATTCCCAACACGACGCAAGGCTTCTTTATGTGATAGACATTTAAAAAAACAAACTGTTTTTTTAGTAGTCAGGGGTATCTGCTGTGATTCTTGGACTGGGAAACAGGCTGGCCAGAATCTTTTAGATGCAGATGGCAATAGTTCAGGTACTAGTATTATTGTTATTTTTTTGCCAAATAACCAAATTAACATTGAGTAGTTTGGCTTGATGCTGAAAAATTCACTTTTGGAAGTGAATCGGGGTTTTTTTTTTCCGTCCAAGTCCTGGCACTAGTTGCAAGGGCCTCAACGTTGGAAGAAATAGATTTGGATGGTCTTCAAAGAACACTGCTGTGGTTCTGCCGTTTTTAACTTTTTACCTTGCTGTTCTTTCTCCCCACCTCTTCCCTGGAGATTTAAAGGTAAATGATTGATACTGTGTCTCTCCCCGCTCGCTTTCTTTTTTTAAATCTCTTTTGGCTAGACTTCTCCAACGTAGAACTATTTACCAAAAGGAAAATTGCAAGGGTGGGGGAATGGAGAGAAAAAAGGCAATTGAGAAATAAAGCATAAACATTCAGCAGTCCAGGATGGTGACTTTGTTGGGGAAAGAGGCCGAATTGTTTGCAGAACCTAATGAGATTTAGGATTAGATTTCCTGTATCAGTGGGCAGCCGCTGGGGAAAAGTAAATTCACTGCACTTAATGTACTTTGCAAGAGAGGCATTTATCTTACGTTGTTTGCATATGGCTATACCTAAGGGGTCCCAGCCTTGGTAGGTGCCTGCCCCCAAAGACATTCCAGTCTAAAACAGGCAAAAAAAACCAAAAAAACAAACTGGTAAAGGAAGTAGGAGCATGGAGAAAGGCGGACACTTGCCCAGACCTGCCCAGGGAAGCGGAGCTGAGATGGCCGTTGGTGTAGTGCAGTGAGCCCAGCGCTTGCCACGCTGCTTCTGCAGGGAGGGCAGAGGAAATGATGCCCAGGCTGGCGTGATGCAAAGTACAGCTAAACGTGTTTGCTGGGAAGTGCTAATGGATGGGGTGAAATTTGTATCTGTTTTGTGCTGACTTTTCCGTCAGTCTGAGAGGCAAATGTTCAGTCTGATTTACAGTTGTACGGGTCCAATTTTACGTGTCCAAGAGACTGAATGTGATGGGAATTTTTTCAGCGCCTGGAAGGTGGCTTTGCAGGTATATAATTAAATTTTGCATTTTTATTTTAGTACTTGACAGGTGTCCTTTTTTCAGCTCAGATGAAGTATCCAGATTTCTATCTGTTCTCCCAGAGCTTTCTTGTTAAGGACCAAAGATTTGGGTCCAGGAACTGGCAGGGCATCTCACCTAGTCCATTTTCACTTGAAATTGTCTTGTACCACGTTCTGAAGCAGTGCCCAAGAAAAAATCTTTTCCTAACCAAAAAACTGCAATGCTTACATTTGGTGTGAGCTTTGGGTAAAAATTTTTGCATCGTTTCCTGTTTTCGTGGTTTGTATCGATTGTTAGGTCCAGAGAATCTTCTAGAAATTAATTAATAGGGTAGAAGTTGGGTCTGCAAGAGAAGGATGTGCATCCCCAGGCAGTGGGCATGGCATTGTTAATTCTTCAGAGGCTGTAGGTCTGGGGAACCACTGTGACTCGCAGTGTGGCCTTCTCCTCCTCTGAAATCCAGCCAAGACGCCTCTGCATGCGCTGCTGCTGGGACCCTGCCTTAGAGCAGCTCTCCCAGTACATGTGGGGGCTGCATCCACACAAACTTCCACCTAACCTCAGGCCAAGTTGAGTTTCCCAGAAGATTCCCTGCAAGACTGAGCAAGGACAATACCCTGCAGGATGAAGCTGTAAGTTTCAATTCTTCAAAACTAGGCTGCATTTTCTTCCATCCAGGCAGATGGCTTTGGAGGCTTACTTGAGGCAGCCAGACCTAGCAGGCTGGGCACTGCTGTGGAAACCAGGTTGTTGTGAATTCTGATTCCTTCACCAGCTCCTTCAAAGACTGAAGACAAATCACAAGTCACTCTGATTTGTTTTTTTATGGTTATACCAATATATGTATTTTTTCCTTTTCTCCTTCTAAGCCACATATCACACTCTTGCGTCTTGGCATCAAAGAAGGTTCTGTTTTTCACATCAGCGTATGAAAAAAATCTTGCCAGATCAACTCTGGCAGCTATCAGCAGCCTAAGGTGCAGGAAATTCTTCCTTTCAGGAGACCTGGCTCGGTGAAATGTCGTCTCTGACGTTACGGTAGATATGCAGAAGATCCAGAGTAAAGGGGGGCAGAACTTGTAAGACCGTGCTTATTCTTCGTTGCCAGCTGAAGGTATGACCTCTTCCTAAGTGCATATTTGAAGTGTTGAGGCCTCTGGCTGAGGAGGGAGGGTGGGAGGGTGACTAATGTTTGATTCCTAGGGTGAAGGTTTCTTCCTCTCTGCCTCTGCCTGGGTCTTTTGGCCAACCTCTATCGGAGTGAACTCCCACGCTTTCACTTGGAAGAACAAGTGGAGCCATGTCTTCTTTTCCCATATGCAACAACTAGAGTCAGCTGGTTTGGAAAAGGATGTAGCTTGCATTGGCCAACGGGCTAAGGAGGCATATATTTATCCTCCATCCAGGAGGAAAAAGGAGCTCTGAGAGTAGGGGGCTGTATCTGTGGCACAGCTTCTTGTGAGCTAAAGGAATGACACCCCACACTTAACGCAGGCCTTGCTAAGAACACACACATATTTTCATCTTCAGCAAAGTTGCACCAGGCCATTGTAATTCCATTGTACTAAAAATGTCCTCAATGTCTTGTTTGGTTTTTTTAAGCTAACCGCTGTTTCCCTTTGTGATACAGACCCCTTTTCAAACGATCCTCCCCCCCAAAAATAAAATTCTCCTGAGACTTAAAAACATTTTTTAATATATACACATAAAACAAATTTCCTTCGCTAACCATTCGTGTGGTTTTTCAAATCATTAAGGGAGTTTCCTCATTCTATGATGTCAAGAGTCACCCAGATCAAAGCCTTTACTGATATTACAATTAAGCACTCTGCACCATTAAATTCACTTTCCACACTGTAATTTTTATAATGGGTCGGGAAGGAGCTTCATGGTTTGATTTCATTCCAGCCATGGCGCCAGATTCCGATTGCTCATTAGCTCTTACAGCACGGTTTGTGAAATACTGAAGTTAACAAGGAGTCTGAGTTAATATTGGATGGGCATCTGTCCAGCTGAATTGTGCTCAGTGGACTTGCATGCATAGGAGGTGACAGGGAAATGATATGTTGTGGTCAAGAGACAGTGACAGCTTCAAGATAAGAACGAGGCAATCCCTCCTGCTTCCCCAAAAATACATTCCTGGGTAAACCAAGGTAGCAGATTCAAGCAGTTGCTTCAGTTCTTCCTCTTTGCATTAAAAGTATGACATAGAGAAACTCGACTTGAGGGAACAGGAAGGCCAGACTGAAATGGATCTTGCAGCAAAGACAGAGAGGAAAAGGAAAGATGGACATCTTTCTAAATTGAGTGATAACGGGATAGTTTTCCATTGCATTCCTCGCAGGTGTCTGGAGGGAGTGCTAAGTGATCTGAAAACGGAAGCGTCACTGGACTGCCTTAGATAAAAATAAAAAATGTAGATGTTTGCTCTTTTTATGTGGGGAGGAATGAAAGGGAAAAGCATACATGTGGGCATGCGTGCGCTCAGCGTTCCCGTTGCTCTTGACGGGAATTGCATGAGCGCGAGCATCTGGATTCTGAGTTCGTTGATGCTGTGGCGAACCTGCAGGGATGTGGGGTTTTGCCGACAGTTGGTACCAGCCTCGCTGAGAATCGGCGTCCGGCCCTCCAGGAGGAGAACGGATTGCTGGAGAGTTCGTAATCTGGAATGTTAGCCTGCATGACTTGCTCTGCATAGCACAATAACTAACACTGGGTGGGTGTTTCTTGAAAACTATTCAAGCAAATGTCAGAAAAACTGATCCAAAGAGAGCGTTTTCAGGCAAATATTTGGAGATACATAAGCTACACTTCTGCCTCGAGCCATGGAGACGGAGCGCGGCAGTGCTGCCAGCTCTGAGGCACTCGGGTGGGAGTCGTGCTGTGTAATTTGTAACAGATGACGTTTATTACCTGAGTTTCTCTGGAGAGTCAGATTTGGGAGGAAAGAGGGGAAATATTTGACCAAGTTGGGAGCCAGTGATAAATTTATACAACCTCATCCTAAACCTGCAGCACATGCCACCACCTAATCTAATACATTCTGCTGAGCTGGGACAAGGACTTGGTTCTGCACCAACAGATTTGCTGTCTGAGCATTTTGGGTGATAGCTGCAAACTTTGCACTGGGATATGAATCCTGCATGCCTTTTTTTAAAAAAAAAAGTCTTGTCTGATGTGTTTTTCCTGGAAGATCCCTCCTTCAGCATCTCCATTCCAGATGCAATTTCAAACCACGGCCAGACAGCTTTAAGGTCTGCTACTGAGTCGGGGTCACGACAGATGATAGCTGTGACAGAGCATCACTCCAGTACATGTCGTGTCTTTCCCCACCCCAGTTCTGACAGTGCTGTTTCTGAGCAGCCTGGGGATAAAAGAGCTGTGCTGGGATGCAGGTGTAGCTGCAGTGCCGAATTCATCACGCCAGCAGCCCGCTAACGGGCCCTTTGTGTTGTCTCAAAGGGGAAAGAGCAGCCATCTACCAGTTTTGCAGATTTTTTGGACTGGGGTAGGGTGTCAGGAACCCTTATAATGAAAACACAGGGACATTCCTCAAAGACTCAGACTTTGGGGAACCATCTATCTCCCCTCGTGAGCCAGGCCTGGCCTCTGCACACCTGGTGCACCTACCCATCTACTTTGGCATTGGAAATTCAGTCCCTACTTTGAAGGTGTTTGAAGCCGCTTCTGCTTCTAGGAGCTTCAGGGACTTCAATCCATGATTTTGCAAATAAAATCAGGTCTTCTTACACATCCTGAGTTCACAAACCAAAAAAGGAGATATAGCCATACCTTAGATGAGTTACCTTTGGCAGACATAACATGGATAATAGTCTTAATGCAGTTTTGGTGATGCTCTTGAAGACTTAATAATCCAAGCCTAATTTAGTGTGAGCAGCTACTGAGCACAAGACACAGCTTGTCGGTGGATTCAAGTCACGCTGACCGGCTGCATCGGGCACGTAGGATCCGGGTGTGAGTAACAGCTACTGCTGTGCCCCAGGAGCCCTCAGCCTCCGGGTGCCGCGGCGGAGGAACGTGAGGCTGGGGCAAGGGAACGTGTCTCCTGCAGGACACACAGGTCTCTACACGTGGCCGTGTTTACTGCTTTCCTTCAGAGCCCTCTCTTTCCACAAGTAAACCTCATTGGAGAGAAGAGAAAACGTTGAGTACCTCTACGGCGTTGCCAGCCCCTCGGTAAACCCGCAGTGCTGCTGAAACACGTCGCTTTGTGCAGCACTTTCTCAGGGGTTGCTCAGACAGGGCTTCCCACCTCCTGCCTCGTTTACCCTGTCCCTAAAGTGTGGGGCTCCTCCAAGCGCGTGCCGGGGCTCTCCCCTATTTCTGAGCAAAGAGCAAGTCTCCAAAGTAAGAGCCCAGCAATATATTTTCCCTCTAGTTGTCCAAATTTCTGTTTGGCCAGAGGCCAAATGCCAAGGCATGCTGGTGATAGTTTTACTCTTCAGCAGCAGCAGATTTTTCTCAAATGCTACTGAGAAATCTCAGCAGGTTCATTCTTAGATAATCTTCCTGGGGCAGCAAACAGAAGTGGTGGTTCCTTGAGCTGTCTAGGAAGGAGAAGTTTTTGCTGAAATACCTCTGCGTCAGGCTTCGCTGCTGCTCTTGCCTTTCTCTTGGGGCTCGTTTGGCATCTGGCTTAAATTAGAGGCGTCTCCGTGGCATGGTTTAACCCAGCAAGTGGGGACTGGAGATGCAGTGGGCACAGCACAGAGCCCATCATTAAGCCACCTCTGTACACCCGTTCCTGATTGCTGCTGGGAGTGCAGCCGCCCCCGGGATCAGACCTCAGTCCAGCTTTGGGAGGTGGGGGTGATGCTAGAAGGAACGTGTCCCTGTTTCCCCTGCTGACTTGGAGGTGAAGTCTGAGAGTTTTGGAGTGGGGTGCTGTGTCTTGGGAACGAGCTCAAGAAGCTGAAGTAGGGCGGTTCAGGCTGTTACATTTATGGTACCTATCAGGAACTGTAATACATTGCAGGCTTGATAGCAACACACTAGCACTTTCAAACAAAAAAGTCTTTTTTTCCTGTCCTTTAGCAGAAATCTCCTGGAAACTGCAGAACAGCATTCTATCTTTTTTTTTTTTTTCCCTCCCCCCTGCACATTCCTGCAAAAAGTAGGATGAAACTCCCTCTGTTTTAGGCAAAATATTTTGCAATTTTCCAATGACCTTGCCAATAAGAAAATTATTACCCATATATCATGGGAAATGCCTCCTTTCTCACAAAGCTGTAATGTTAAACTATCACCAGTAAAAGACTGTGCTGGCTGCAAGTTTGGCAGGAACACGGAGATCTTCTGGTATGGTACATTACATGAACTATTGACTTGAGAATGCCAAAAACTTCACCCCATTTTAAATGAGGTCCATTTTTTAAAATAAATCAGCATACGAATTGGATGTGTTTATTCCAGCAAATGAGAGTATCAGCCTCTGTACCGAGTTTACATCATTGCCATTTTTATAAGAGGAATCAGTCTTGAGTTAACGGTTGAATTGCTTAATCATCTCATCAAACAGTTTTGTTGGATTCTGCAGGCCAAGGGACGGTGCAGTGACCGTTTTGCAACTAAGTGTTAATATTGTCTTGACTAGAAGTGTCCCTTTCCCTGGCTAGTTAACGGTCTGTGCGTGCCAGGAGCTATTCATTATGGATGAAGAATGGTTTTGTGGTTAAAGTACTGGACTGTGTTGTGGGAGATCTGAGTTCAATCCCAGATTCTTCTTCAATTTCCCTGTGCGACTACGAGCAAGTCATTTAATCTTCCAGTGTCTCAATTCTCTTTTGGTAAAATGGGAATAATCCTATTTCCTTTCTTCCACTCTTCACTTTTACAGTGTTTGTTTTCCCTGTTGTCTGTTCATCACATCTGTAGGACATAGAAAACAGTCCAGTAACAGGAGTGTTAAAACATAAAACCATGAATAATATTGTAGTATTTCACCTAATTTTTCATATTCCTACTTTAAATCGAGGGAGATAAACGAAAGCTTGATGGCAACGCTCTCTGTTTATATGCAGTGACCTACTTGTCCCAGAAAGCAGTATGGCCAAGAAATTGTAACAAGATCTTGTGCAGTGCCATTGCAAATAAATCTGCTCAACTTCCTTTCTGTCAAGGCATCTCACGCTAGGGAAGGCCACTGGGAGTCATTAATTGTATAATGGATATACTTGATTCTTTAAAAGGGCTGTTTTCCCAAAGATTAAAGCAATTATGAGCGAAGTGGTTTGCAAAGAAAAAAACCATCACCCTAAACCCAACAGTGTGAATGATAATTGGGAATGGTTAAAGAAAACTTCAGCAGATGCTGTAAAAGTCACAGTTCTGCAATTGTGAAGGACACTGTCGATGGGACCCAAACACCCTCTTCCCCTGCTTCAGCCCGGCATAAAAGGGAAATGAAAGCTGCTGTGTGAATATCCATATGCAAACATGCACTTGCTTATATATGAGTGAAAATAAAAGGAAAACAGAAGACTGATAATGAGGCTAGAAATTATTGGTATTTATGAAATAAAGATTGCTGATGAAGGAAAATAAGGAAAATCACTAAAAGTTGTCAATGGGGGCAGCAGAACCGGCCACCGCAACACAGAAAAGACAGGAGAAATCCCTAATTAGCTGTTTCTATATTTAAAAAAAAAAAGTTACATGATATTTTTAGAAGTTAAGGGAGTACTGAAATGGTTTATATTCCTTCACACAAGATGTTGAACAGCAACTGCGACAGCTCCAGCACTTCTATCCGGAAGCTCTGCAGGGTTAGCTGATGTGGTGCCGGAGCCAACGCTGACATGAAATAATCTCCAAGTATTGGGTGGGTCTCAGGCACTCAGGAGGGGACACAGATCTGGGGTCAGCGTTTGCAAAGGGTGAGTAGGATGAAATCAGCAGCAGCGCCCTGTTCAGCCGGATATGGATTCAATATAAAATCGTGTGAACTTCCAAGTGACATAGTCAGTAGATGTCATCGGACAGGAGCAGAATTAGTGTTGATCAACAGGGCTTTTGAGAAAGTAGATATCGTCAAAGAAATTTGATACTGATTTTCGTTAATTTGTTGAAAGCAATTTTTCCAAAATACGATTTCTGCAAGGTGTCAGATTTCATATGAAGCTATGTTTTATTCATGAAATCTAAATTATATAAAATCAAGGCAGTACTTACTAATGATAAAACCTGGTTAACTGATATTTCTCAAATAAGGCCTTGAAAAAGGAGAAACATCGAATAGTAAGGGTTTCTGGGAGGATCTCAGAAAAAAAAGAATCTCAGACCTCAACAATCTGCTATTGTTCCCTCCCTGCTTCTATTTGGTATCTTGATTTTTTCATACAGAAAAAATGTTGGTAGCATCTGGTAGTGTTAACCGCCAAAGATAGCAGTTAATGAAATAATAATGAAAATTAAGCACTTCCATAAGATAACTTTTTAATCTCCGATGAGTTAAAAAATGTAGGTCACATGTAGTGGGCTTTTATTTAGATAAACAGATGCAAGGGATTAACCAACCTTGACAATAACTTCCATCCGCACAGTTATTTTAGGCAGTTAATATAACTTTGTGTGAACAGTAGCGAATATATGGAGAGCAGGTTTTCACCACCGACATCGTGGAGACCTTTTACCTTAAAATCTATCAATCAGTGTGGTGGCCCCGTGTGCTGTGTCCATAGATTCATTCATAGATTCATAGATTTCTAGGTTGGAAAAGACCTTAGAGATCATCGAGTCCAACTGTCCCTAATCCCCAGTAAACCATATCCCTAAGTAGATCATCCACCCTATTCTTAAACACATCCAGGGATGGGGACTCAACCACGTCCAGAGACATTGTAATTGTTTGTAGACACCAAATGCTGTGCAAGAAGAAGAAAAATCCCCTGTGAACTTCCTCTGTGGACACCGTTCCCCACCGACCTCCATAGACTTGACTCGTGGCAGGAGTCTGCCATTCCCCAGCTGCAAACTGCTCCTGCGGCTCCGGTTGGGTGTCGCAGTGGAAACATGATGGGACTGTGAGGAAGATGCATTTTCTTGGTTTCACCAGGAAACTTCAGAGGTGACAGCATTGACACTGTGAGCTGATTATACAGTATAACACATTTCCCAGCCTGGTTAGGAAGGTTAAACAACAGTATCATCTCTGCCATGGTGAGCATGCCGGGAGTGCTTCTTCCTTCCATGCCCAATACCTGGATTTATAACTCAGGTAGTGTCTGAGTAGGTGAGACTTTTAATTCCCATGTCATGATGCAAGAAGTCACACCTGAGCTGTAGTGCCAGCCTGTGGAGTGCAAACAAGGCTTCCTCCCCCAGCCTGCAGTGCTTTAGGTGTCAGCCCTGCGTCACCCACATGCCACCCTTCCCTTCCCATCCCTCTGGGACCGAAGCAGCCAGCGGGCTCGCTGTGTTATTTCTTACTTTTTCTCTTTCCTTCCACATCTGAAAGCTGATGGGGGGGGGGGTGGGTCGTACCCTCAGGTCAAACGACTGCTCGAGCACCCCTCTGCTCAGCGAGTCCCTTCAAGCACTCAACAGCGTTGATCTTCGCGGGGCCGAATGGACGAGGCTGCCCTTCCTTCATTGCTGAGCAGCTGCTTCTCTCCTGCTCGGGGGCTCAGCGCTCTCTGCTATTTAGGTGCTTGTAAGCAGAAGGATTACTTTGCAACAGCTCTTCCAAGTGAAGAGTGACACAGGCAAGCAATTTTCAAGCAAAAGTATTTCAAGCTAGGAGCTTAACTTTTAGCAACCACTTCTTCTTTGCCCTCATCCAGTCTCCAGAAATATCAGAGTAAGGCAATTGTAACTGGTGAGCTTGCATGGTCTCCTTGCAAGGGTAACTGGCATTTTAATGAAGGTACTGACACTGGAAAGATTCTGTTAACTGATCTAAAATTGTAACTTGACAGACAGCACAGCTTCACAAGAAGTACCTGCTAAGCTTCAGTTAATACTAAAGCAGATCTAGTTCTTGTCTGGAAAATAAATTAAAATCAAAATAACAGAATCATCTCAGTTCAAGGAAAAAATGTAGCTTGGAAGCACAGTAGCAGACAGTCCCCTGTGCCTGCCTGTGTTCACCTGGACATCAGTTCAATTGGATAGTCTGGTTTACATAAATAATTTCTTAATGTTCATTCATCTTAATTTCCTTTGTTTAAGATGTGGCTTCTGAATCCCATATCTGTAAATGGCAGAGCCTGAGTTCCCGCCTTACATTCCTGCCATAAACAAGTGGAAACTCTCTTTGGAAGTATAACAGCATGAAATACATTTTCTTGAAAGCAAGATCCAGTCCCTCGATAGTGTAAAGATATAAAATGACTGTTAACCTGAAGAACCTGTGCCTCTGCACGTGATCTTGTTAGTTCTTTTTGAAAGACAGCACAGAAGTTATAATTAGCTTTTGCAAAATGTTTTGAACGAGCAAAGTCTTTCATCCTGCCTGAATGCCTTTAGAGCCACGGCAGCGAAACTGAGGAACTCATGTGATGGACCTACGAAGCAAATCTGAGTGTACATTTAGAAAGGAACTCACTACAGCAGCTTGGAGTGATTTAACAACTCTTCAATTGTGTTTATGTGGTTACTTTTATCTGACGTACGCCTGCTGTATTGCTGAAAAGGGTGGTTCCGTCCTCCCAGCCACTGCCTGCTGTTGCTGTTCATCCCTGTTCCTCTCTCTTGTGCTGACATTACCATTTTATCGGTTCGGTTATTTTTCAGCTGGATCAGATCCCTGATCTGGATCACAACTCAGCCACAGGACTATCGTGCTGGCACAGGGCAGAGAGTGAGAGCAAGCAGTCGTGGAGGAGGACACGGTGCCAGCAGTGACTTATGCCGGATTTAATGACCCTATAATTGCCTCGTGGTGTTTTCTACATACAGCTCTTCTCCACCCCTTTGTAAAAGTTGAAAATAGGATGGAGGACAGAAGTTAGAGAGCAGAGAGGTTGTCTACAGAGTTTATTCTGGGTACTATATTTACAAGACCCAGCGATAAATCACATTTGCTGCATAGAGATAAGTACTGGCATGCTGTGGCCAGGTTAGGGTTGGGCTAGCCCAAATCATGCTCGAAGAGTTTCCCTCTCTTTTGTTCTTGCCTGCTGAATTTGAAAAAGCAATAATTGACATGAAATTTTTATCTTGAGGTCTTTCTATAACCCTCCCGACCCTGTTCTCATAACCCTCCTGACCCTAGCTGCAGACAGCTTTTCAGAGATGGTAACTACCTGCCTCACCAGAGCTGCTGTTACCCATCTGTGCTGGCATCAGTGCCTCTGGCACCCTCTGCCATTCGAGGACTCCCAGAGTAAAGTGCTGCCACCTTTTATGCACAAGCCTTCAGAAAAGAAAAATAGGTTTACGCTTTAAATTGTACATCAGTCAATAATTCCTCAACCTCATTTGGCTTCTTCCTTTTATCTTGCTACCATCCGCAGAGCATCTGCATCTCAGAGAAAGATGCTGTGTGTGTGTGTGTGTGTGTGTGCGCGTGTGTGTGTGTGTGCAAAAGTTGTATGTTTGCATTTGGGTGGGTTTCGTTTGTTCTTGAGTCAACCACAGCGTGGTGTGAATGTGTGCAAATGAATGCTCAGCAGTTAGGCACACGCTGATTTTTGGTACCTACAAACAAAGTACCTTAAAAGTTGAGGGTTATTTTTCTGCAAAGTCAAGTGCTTGGATGTTCCAAAATGTCACAGTTAACCTGCAGCCGACCCCTTGGCACATGTATTGTGTTATCTCTCCTTAATGACAGGTTGTTAGGGGGTTTTATTCCTTTTTTCCACCTCTTTTTCCTCTGAAGTTGCTGAATCATTTGGTTAGGAAGAAAAATAAGTACACAGCATGGAAAGCTTTAGCAGAAATGGTTAAAGTTTGGCAGGGTTACAGGCAATAGCAGAAAGGGTTTCTTTTTGGCAAACTTGGACAATCTTGATAAAAAGAAGGTTTGCAACCTGTGTGTGAGCTAATAGCTCCTACACAATTGTTCATACCCAAATAAAAGCAAGGTTGAGACCACTATTTATTCAATAAACAGGATACATTTGATTAACCAGAGAAACAACTTGGCAGTACCATGATTTATGTAAAAAGTTATTGAAAGTACAACTAAATTTAAATTAAAAAGAACACATCATCACCACGTTTAATATTTTTCTGTAGCCTCGTTTTGAAAACCATTAGTAGTAATAAACTTTCCTCCCATAAAAGTTCTGCCATTTTAATTTCCAATTAGAACTTGCAAAAGATATATACGTGGCAGTAAAAGTAAAGAAATTAAGTCTCAGACCATGCTGCAGCCTGACACAACGATGCCCCGGTGCTCATAAATCAGTTTCTGTTTGTTGTGAACCTCTTAAATCCACACTGGTAAGAGGTGTAGAGGTATTTGTCTCCCATGAAAACATTCTCCCACACCCTTTGTAATTAAAAGTAATCTTAAATTTCATCTAGTTCCATGAGAAAGAGCTTTCATACAGTAATTTGAGTTGGACTCCAGAACGATGGAATGTGAGTTGAAAGCTTAATGAATTTACTCTATAAATCTTTTTCTCTGTTTTTCTTGTCAGTTATATCAGGGCATTACACATATTTTTCCTTACATTGCTAGCTGGGGAATTTTTTTAAGAGAACCTCAGTGCATGTTTTTCTGTGGAACTGCATCTGCTGAAGTTCGTTTTATTAATACTGTAGCATGATTGCTGCTTTTTGGGACCGGAGTTGAATGCCATTCTTCTAATGAAACAAGACTGGGAAAGCTCCTCTTGGTTAAGTGATTTCAGGAGTGTTGTTTTAGTTTATTGGCTCTGTAGCATGATAGCACAACAGAGCTTTGGTTATTCCTTCAGCAGTATTATTTATGCAGTGGGATTTACTTGAACAGGCCTTGAGCACTGCTCTTCCAGCTTCTAGAAGAAGCTTCGGAATGGAAACCTGCTAAGAAGGAGTTGCTGTGTATTCTTATTTTTTGTAGTGCCACTGCTCCTGGAAATCATGATCTGAACTCCGTTGCGCTAAGAGGTGGGAGAAGGTCTTCTGTTCAGGACAAATTGCACACTGAGCTACAAGCAGGGCTTCTTCCGAGCTCAGACTGGCCACGTGCTTTTCTTTAAGGTCTTCGTTACTGCTGTGTCAAGTTGCCATCACGCGTGTTTCCTTCCAGGTGCACTGGAATTAGGATTAAAATGAATAAAGGAACGGGAATGATGACAGAACGGAGCGGGGAAGGGGAGCAGAGGGGTGAGGACAAGGAGAAGGGGGGAAAGATTGCCAAAGGAGTTTGGCAATTAGGACTTTCGAGTGACCTCACCGTTCTCCCACGCAGAACAATTTTCTGAAACTAGACAGATTTATAAGGATTATGGGAAAGTTTATTTTGCGCTACCTACTGCATTTCGTTATATGTCTATATATAAGCAGAACGGAGGATTCCTTAAACATTTTTACAAAATGTAGTTCAGCAGTGCCCAGAAAGATTTCCAAAATCACTGAGAAATCTGCAGAAATGTTAAAAGAAAGGGAGATGAGCAGGGAAAGCTGAGGCAGTTACTGGTTTGGAGGGGGAAGGAAGGAGCGCTCTTCCCTGTTAGCCCAGCGGTGTTACAGGGAACACACGCAAGTCCAGATCCTCTCGGTGGGAGAACAGGAAAGTGAGTGAAGGACAGATTGGAGATTTGCTGTTGCCAGAGCCTGTCCCTTTTCTGGTATTATCTGCAGGTGTGTGAAATGAGGGTAAAAATCCATCATTCTGATCTGGCAGCAGCATAAACCAGTTGTACCAGCGCAGGTACTTAAGTTAAAGAGAGAAGCTGAGGTTGAGCTTTCCATAACCTCAGATGCTTCTTGGGCTTTTTAGGATCAAAATATGAAACATTAACTGATAATACGTTAAATTCCTACGTGCTGCTGGCTAAGCAAATAGAAGTGCTTCTTTTATGTTGACAGCTTGCAGGACTATGAGCTTTGCATTTTTTAATAATAAAAACCAATTGTCAATGTTCAAAAAGAGACGTCAAAACACACAATCATAAAGGGCAATTGTGTGTTTAAACAGAGAGACTCGCTGTTTTGTGCTGGCCTTTTGTGCAAGTGCTCTTGCTCCTTTAGCTGCGTTACTCTGAAGGAGATGCAGCATGGATTGACATCATTATTTTCTTCGTTCATCTTTCAGTACGGAAGACTGCGGTCTGTCACCTGTCAACGCTGTCTTTATTATTTTGGAGAAGCCCAGGGGAAAAAAAGTGCCTTGGGGTGTTTCCATATCGGTGGATTCTGCAGTGTGATCTCTGTAGCCAAAAAAATGTTGAAATATCACAGTTTTTTTCTTACCGCTACTTTCCATATTTCATCTACATCAACCTGGCTTTCAGATGGTACGCAACGAGACAGCTCATATTTTTCTTTCTTAGCAGACACTGGCCAAGATGAGCTCTCTGTGCTGCACATCCCAGCCATGCCTCTGCCTGACTTCGCAGCCTCAGTCAGGACTTGTGATAGCACAGTCGCATTGGTGATGGCTTTTCTTCAGGTTTGGACTACTGCAGAGTTGCCTCTCACAAATAAAACCTCAGCACCTCTGCTAGGCAAGTAGTAGGAAGTTGACTCTTGGGAACAAACCTGCTTTGGCAGAAAGTTCTTCTAGATGTTCTTGCCCTGTCTAATCTATCAATGTTAGCTGAGTTTGGTTATGTGGTAGCCCAGATTGCTATCACTGGGAAAACTGGGATGGACTTTTGGTTTGTAGGCAGGAACTTTAACAAATAACTGGTTCTTCTGAACCTTAAGACCCACCTACCCCAAACATTGAACGATGGAACGCAGCCATTGAGATCAGCAGCTGAGTGCTGCTTCTCCATGCAGAAGTGACAGTCACAAATACTCTACTGCTTTTCCCAGGCATTTTGCCCTGTCAAGCTAACTTCTCCTCCCTTTTCATCCAAAAAGGATGGCAAACTGCACTAGTGCACTGGTGAGACTGGCCAATCCGTCTTGCAGATTACGGTAATGTCCACTCAGATGGCCAGCAGTTCGGTCTATCAGGGCACCCATAAATAACTTCAACAGCACTTAGTCCAAATCCAGTATTTAGGTTTCTTTGTGGGGAGAAAAAAAAAAGCAAATTGTGATGATTAATGTAGACGTCACATGGAAAGCAATGGGTATAAAGGCCTCTTCATTTTTGACAGGTGCATTGTGCACTCTGGGCTCCCAGCCAAGAAACATTGTCATCAAATGTTAATAAAATCTGCAAATAATATACAAAGTATTAAATTGTGCTCATTCTTAGAGTAATTTGAGAGGTAAATTTATCAAACCGTGCTATACATTAAGGTTCCTTAAAATGAGGAAAATCAGAAACATGAAGCAGATAAAAAGATTGTGACAACAAAGGGCATTCAGTGGGTTTTGGAGCGTGGAGTTGTTGTCTTGTTTATACCAAGTAGGGAAATACAGAGGGGCTGGCAAAGAGCTGAGCCCAGATTGTCCTTTCCATGTTCCCTGCTCTGCTGTAGCACCTACTGCCACTTTAGATGCCGGGCAGCTCTCTCCCAGCCTTGTCTGTGCTTCTCAAGAATGTAACTGCTTTACTGTCTATCCCCTTAGCGAAGCAGAAATATGGCAACCAAAACTCTTCCTCCTCAAGAATGTGCCTTGCCAATGGCCTTTGTCAGGGCCAGGTTGTTATCAGTATAATGCCTGGTGTTTACTTTTCAGTGCCAGTAAATAAATCTCAGTCCTGCTTGACCCTTCGCTCTCCAGCCTCCCCCAAGTTGAAAACAAAAATGCTGTTCTGGATACAATCAACCAGTTTGGTGCAAGTCCTGCTTTTCAGGATCTGAGTCTGAAACTGGTGGTCTCTCAGTCTCTTAATGCCATTAAAGCTCAGATTTCAAAGATGTGTGCCTTGGAGCTTTTGGGTTTGATTTAAAGATAAGCCACTCAAGCTATGTTGATCAAGGGAGTGTCTTTATGTGAATTTTCCTTTTCAAATAAATCCAGGCCAAGATTTATCGGATCCTTCTAAAGGCATGTGTTACTGGAAGACATTCCTGTCTGCTTCCAGCTCTTCTTTTTTCTTCCTTTAAGGAAGGATCCTGAACTGGCCCTTTTTCTTTCTTAGGATATCAGAAGCTCTGAACTGGATTGCAGGCAGTTTGTAACGATGACGTGCCCTCATATGCTGGGGGCTTCGTGTGATTTGTGAAGCCTCTGTGACCATTCCTCACTTTCCTACTTCTTTTTTTCTTCATTAAAATTTATGAGAGTCTTTCTCCATCCAGCGAAGCAGTGAAAATAGCCAGGAAAGTGAGAAGTGGTGGTAATTAAGGGCTTCTCGCCTACCAGCGTAATGGGAATCAGTGGAGCTGGCTCAGCAAAATGCCATTAACCATGCTTCTCCTCCACCCGCAGATACCAAGGTGTCACCTGCGAGCACCTCCAAACCATCTCTAACCGACCTGCTTTGAGCAGCACCAAGATTGAAGAATTTTGCAGGAATGATCTAATTGTTAAATGTTTCAGACTTTTTTTTTTTTTTGACATTTACTGTCTACACTTACTAGTTATTCTGACTCTTCTCCACAAATGTCTACAAAATCAAGTTCAGACCTTTCAGAATAGGAGCAGATTCTGTTATTTTCGTAGAAACGTTGCTTAAATGTGAACGTTTTGGAGGTTGTCTTCATATTTCTTTGTAAAAGCAATCCCAGGCATAGGTGGAAGTGGAAGGAGCTCTGACTAACTGCTAGATCTCAGAGATGTTGTTGCTGGGTTGTTGTTGTATGGACAGGTCTGACTCGGTTTCCTTTTCTCATTGTTCACCCTAGACTTTTTTCTTCTTTTTCTTTGTTTTTGTGCTTGGTTGGTTTTATGCTGCCGATTCGCATTCTTTCATATTTAAAACACTTCATAAATCCATCCAAGGGTAATTTCCTTCACGCAGAATTCTGAGTGTTTTATGTATTTTGTATATGTTTAATAGTTACAAATTGGAAAAACAAAACACCACCTTGTGCTTTTTTCCCTCACTTTGCATATTGGCTGAAAGAACTGGTGCAAACCCCGGACACGGGCAGTTCGGGCTGAGCTGTGGGGATTTGCAGAGGGCGGCTGATGTCCACGTCAATGTCCTGCAGCTCTTCTGCAGAGCAGGGACTTCTGGAAGGGCCAGAGTGCTGAGATCCAGGTCTTCCCAGGTAGAGTTACCAGCTGCCCCTTACCCGTTTTCCAGCTGCACTGAATCACCAGCATGGCTCTCCTGACAGTTGTCCAGACATCCCGGATCTCTTCTAGGAGGGCAGAGCGTATGGGACAAATCTTACGTTAAAAAACAGAAGAGTGAAAGCTGCAGCATCTGTCTAGGACAAACCAAACCATCAGGGCCTCCTTTCTCTGCAAGTACCCTCTGAAGCACAAAAGCAAGTGCTGCTTCTCTCCCTGTCCCATTATGGTTTCTGATGTTAAGGCCGTTGATTGAAACTGGTTGGTTTTTATCCCTTCCTGCCTTTTGTGCTTGCTTTGGTTTAGCTCTGCCCCTACAGAAGTTCCTGCCGATAGGAATCCCACCCAAAATCATTCCGTTTGCATGGCTGTAGCTGGTAAAAAAAGAAAAAAAAGAACTCTAATTTAGCGTTTTAAATATTAAAAAGGTGTGCAGAGTCCTAAATTCAGCTGGAGGTGTGGGGAGGGAATGCAGAGTCTCCATTCAGGGGGGAAAAGCAAGAGGCCAGGGTCTAGGGGAGAGCGGGTGTACGTGGAAGCAGCCTGGAGAGATCGTGTAACCTGAGCCCGGGCCATGTAGGTAGTTTAATGCAGCATTTCTCTTCTGTAACCACTAAAATGAGCCCAGCACGTGGCGTGTGTGTTCTCTGGGGTACCGACCACCTCCGTCAGAAAGCGTGTTCCCCACTAGGTAATACAGAAACTGCGATTCCTGAGGGTCTATTAAAAAAATAACATGTTTCTGATCAGCAGGGGCATTTTTACCCCCTCCTATTTTGAATCCTTCCTGGCACTCATGTATATATATATTTATCTGCATTAGCGTGTGGATTAGTGTATCAGGACCGTCGCTGGCTCTGCGTGCCCGTGCTGCATGTGCCCGTCGCGTGGCAGAGACATGGTCAGTGCTGCTGCACAGGGGCTACGTGGAGCCCCCCAGGTGTGTGTGATGTGTTCTCTGCCTCTGGCAGGTTGTTTTGCCTTTCCTCCCCGCTCCCTTGCCTGGTTATCAGAAGGTGAGATTAGGTGGTCACTGACAGCCTGTGCAGCACCTTTCTCCACGTCTGGTCAACATTTGCATATGGAGGAGATAGAGTAAGATGAAGGCTTTCGCACTGACAAAATCTGTCATCGTTGGTGCTTCCAGCAGGCACTCAAGGGAGGAACAGACATCTTCTGATGCTCCATCCCTGCTCCAGTGGAGCACAGCTCTTCTCTCCCAGGCACCTTGTGCTGGTAACTGCGACTGGTGGAAGTCTAAAGAGATTTCGGTTACAACCAGGCAATAAGGGACACTCAGGTTAGACGTTCCCAGAAGGAGTCCCCTGTCCCTGAAGGTCCCATCAGAGGAAATGCTGCTTTCTGCCTCTTGCTGAAGCTGCAGGAGCATGGGATGGGGTTGCAGAGCACTGAGAGCAACGTGGGCAGTCGTCTTTTCCTCGGGGCCAGGGAAGGACAGCGATACATGGGGTGATACAGACTTTCCCAGCCCTAAACCCCAGATAAACATCCAGCTTGATCTCATCCCCTTTCCCTTCCGTCTGCTTCCAGCCCCTAGACCTTCACCCAGACCCAAATTAGATACTGTTTTCTGGAATGATATCTGATTTCAGTATAACATTTCTGAGCAATAGTGAGGCTACCTTTCATGAGAAATTGTTCCAGTATGTCATTATCCTCATAGCTAGAAGATTACATCTCAATTTAAGGTCGAATATGTCTAGTTGCAAGTTCCAGTCATTAGATCTCATTAAGGAAGGTTGAAAAGTCCCCCACTATCAGATCCCTTTTTGAAGTTCCTCTGTGTAGTAATAAAATTGTCTCTTAATTTTTGGGAGACAGTCTTTGGAGAGAGGCCTAAACATAGCACTGAGCATAATAAAAAAGTTTAAATTGGCAGAGAAACCAAAAAAAAAAAGCCAACAACCCAACCCCAAAGCCCATCCCTTCCCTTCCCTCCAAGAACTTTAAGGAACTGAATTAAAAATGAAAGCTGGGAAATTTCAGGTTTGTGGTTGCATCCACCCACCTCAACTGTCTATGCTGCAGCTGCAAGAGATACCGAGAGGTCGCCCAAGAGGTGGTTTTTAAATTTACCAAATAAAAAGCGCAGCATTCTTATCTCGCATGCAACATACACTGACTTATGGTGGGGAAGAGCAGCTTTGGAGCATTTCCTTGGTTTTGTGGGTTGAAGCTAGATCACTAATGTTAATTTAAAATAGATCTTTGTGGTTTAATAGTTCTCCATTTGCGGTGTGGTTATCTGAAGAACACAATTCTGTCTCTTCAGGAAGACAGAGAATGAGAAAACAAAGACTGTTTTGAAAATACTGTGCTGAAAGAGATGTCGCCTTCTCCAACAACACGTGGAGTTTGGGACTCGCTCCGCAGTGGGTGTAACGCTCCCGTGAGCCTTCGCAGCCGGAGTAGGGGTTCTTCACTCCAGTCCCTTGGTTGCATTCCAGCTCAGATAATTACCCTCTGTCCACTTAAGTTTCTTCCTGCAGTTTCAACTGAATGTTATTTTTTGCTTCCGCCTTTGAAAAGAAACCGATAGTTAGCATAATTGGCACCGAGGTGGCAGCGGTGGTGGAGAAAACCATCTGTGTATCTACTAGAAGGTATTATTTAATATAATTAACTGGAGCATGGATCTGCTGCTTCCCTCTGTGGATTCAGCTCCCAGCTCAGACCCAGGCTCTGTGCTCCTCATTTTAAAGCTGGTTCTTCAAGTACTGTAGCAGTTTTCAGTTGTACAGGTCTGATCCTGTGTTCTGCTAAGCAGCCTCAGCTCCCAGTGAAACAAATGAGAACGGAGATAATTCAGCATCTCCCAGAAAGAGGGGTTTGAAGGCAAAATGTGTTGAGGATACGGGTTTTGGATCAGCATTTGGTTCGTGGCTCTGGGTTAAAGGGCTTACGATAATTCTGCTATGAACAAGCTTAGTTTAGCTACCTTAGAGCTAAATATCTGAAAACGTGCCTGACAGGAGGAATCAAAGTCTTCATCAAAGCCTGTCCATCTAAGGGCTTGACCATGAGTGGAAGTTGTCTGAAATAACCTCTCCATAACGGTTCTCATGCAGTCCCTTCTAGCATGGACAGTAACTCCGAACTGAGTCATGCTGGACCAGCAGCAGCACTCCTATTCACATCACGCTTATTTCCAGAAGAAGGCCTCATCTGGCTAATTACTTCCTTTGGTTTTCACTTCTCTTTCCATCTTGCCTGATGTGCCAGTGCCCCTGTGGCTGCATTTCACCTGCAGTTAGCAACAGCATGACCAGAGCGACCAGAGTGACCAGAATGACAAGCACCTACCCAGTGCGGAGCTGCAAAATGACCGGAGCTGGAGAGTCCTGCTAGGATTTATACAAATGGTGCTAAATCTCCAAAAAGACAGTTTTAGTTCCCATCATTTCCTCTTAATAACAGACTCTCTGAATTAGTTAAAGCCTCTGATGTATCAAAGGCTGAGAGTGGCTGTTTCTAAATTGCTTTGTCTATCTGGAGTTAGTGCTAAACCAGTGGAACGTTCCTCCTAATCACCCGGCTCAGGGGAGAGTCAATGAGAGTGATCTGAGCGACAGCATTAATATTCCGACTCGAACAGCGAGCCAAAAATACGCAGCCCGGCGTCGGCGGCGTTGCTAGCAGGGCCGGCGGAGAACGAGCATCAGGAGATGCCACCCACAGATCTGCATAGGGTGAGCAAACCCCAGAGGGGCAGGAGGTTCTGTTTTGATATACAGCCAAGAGTTGCTCTAGAAACAAGGCTAATAACAGTCTTCTGGGGATGGGCTTTTACTTGTGATCTCTTTGGTTCTCCCTGGCATTTCACACAGAACCAGGAAATGGAGAAAGGTGCACCAAACATCAAAGAGCTTTCAACTAGGCATTTTTGCCTAATATCCTAAGGAAATGAGTCTTGTATGATCACACTGCCTCTGGGGGGGTGTGTGTGTCTAATAGCTTTTGAATTCGCTGGCAAATTTCAACCAAATTTAGCAAAAGGGTGAAGATCTCAAGGAGGGATATGTTCCTGCAAGTTCGGGGAAAACAGGTGGCAAGGAATGAATGGGAGAGCCCCTGTTAGCACCATGCTGAGGGAGGAGGCCAAGCAGCTCGCCTTTCATTAAACATCAGAGATTCACATGGGGAAAAGGGGGTGGAGAAAGATTGGGAGTCAGACAAGTGGAAAACGAGCCTTTGTTAGTTCTGCTTATCACGGATGTGCTTGCTGAAATCCCAGAATTGATGGTTACTTACATTTGCGGCACCGTGCGCTTTCCAGACGACAGGAGCTCTGTGGAGTTGGGCCACAGGACTTCCCTTTTGGTCAACACCTCTGCGGGAAGAAGTTGGCTGCTTTGAGGGGGCTGCAGTCCCTGTGGAGAGCCTACCAGTAGCCCCACTCCTGCTCCAGGCCCTCCGAGGCTAATCGTACAGGATGATGCACGTGCGTAAGGACTGCAGAGAACTGTTGTGCCTTTCTGGAGAAGAAGTGGAGCAGAGCACCGTGATGCCAGAAGTGCTTGCTGTCATTAGAGGTATTAAATCTAACTCTGCGCCCTCACCACGTGTCAATGCCCAGAGTTGCACTCTTTTCTTCCGCTGTTCCAAGCCGTGGTCGTATCCCACCTCACATCCCAACGTGAAAGCCTGTATTTATTGTTGTATGCTGCTGAAGAACTGCTGCTCACCCCGAGATTTGGCAGTTGCTTAGTAGTGTCTAGTCCCTTATCTGTGGAGCTTCGCAGAAGAATGGCAAGTGTTGAATAAGGATTGAAAATGTGTTTTGGATCAGTCCACACTGCCATTATTATTGTTCAAAGCAGTCTCCTCCATCCCCAAGCTGGGCAATAACGAGTTTCATATCAGATTCCCCAAATAACCTTCTGGGACAGCAAAGTTGGTTATCAAAGGCTTTAAGTAGTAAGATCAATTTTTAGTCCTTGTTGTGCTGCCTTCGGGGAGATGCAGCCCTTTAATGGTAGGAAAGCATATGGAATTTTAAAGGGCCCAAAGGCTTTTTGAATTATATTTATAGAGACTGAACTCTTTGAGCGCTAATGTTTGATTCTAATGATCTGTCTGGCTGTATTGGTAATAAAGCTTTATACACAGAATTTAGCAGGGATACCTAGGCTAACACCCTTCCTGCAGGGAAAATCCTCTGGAACATTTACGGACTCTTACAAGTTTGCTTAGTCTCTGAGCTTCAGTAAATCCTGCTGGACTAAAATCACGGGGTACTTGCTGCTGGGATTTACCATCCAACAGAAGGTGGACATGGAAACTCTTTACTACTGTCTGGGTGACTGCCTGCTCTCCACTTTCCTTTGCTAAGTCTAGAAAGCAATTTATTTTGTAGACAGAGCCCACCACCAGGTTCAAGCGAGTCCCTTGCTGTTAGTTTGAGGAAGGAAGGCTACAGCAGCACTCGTAGCCACAGCAGGTCTTTTCTTTCATGCTAAGCGTGTAGAAGGACTGCGTGAGCTTGTTCCTGAAGACACATTCCTCTTTCTCCTGCGTGCTTCGGGAGGCTGGGAGTGCTGTGCTTTAAAACCCGCTGTTGCCTGTTGGGCCATTCAGGTGCTGCTCAAGACCCAGCAGCTCCGCAGCTGTGAGCCGGTACAGGGGCTGTCAGCCATTTCTGTGTGGCCAACTTGGGGGCAGCTGGGCTGAGAACCACACCTCAACTGCACCCAAACAAGCACCTACCCAGCACGGAGCTGCAAAATGACTTGGTTTGAATGGCTATTTTTTTAACTTCAGGTTTTTGCAAGCTTGGGTAGCTTGGTTGATTTTACGTAGAATCACAGAATGGTTTGGGTTGGAAGGGACCTTCAAGATCATCCAGTTCCAACCCCCCTGCCATGGGCAGGGACACTTTCCACTAGACCAGGTTGCTCAACGCCTCATCCAACCTGGCCTTGAACACCTCCAGGGATGGGGCATCCACAAGGATCCACATACTTGGGTTGCTTCACAGACCCAGTTAGTGTGAGGCCACGTGGACCTCAGAACCACCCAGCTGAGGGTGCCCGTACCTCCCATGGCAGAAAAGAAGAATGAGAGTGAGAGGAAGAGCTACAGAGAGCAGAGGGATTGCTCAAGCCAGCTTTGCCATAGTAACACACAGCTGAGCACTCAGCAGGCCCCAGGGCTGGCTCGGAAGGTGTGTTTGAAACGGGAAGGAATGGATGGGAAATCCTGCTTTTAGCTGTACCTGTTCTTGGAAGTAGTCAGATATTTCCTAGTTGGCTCTGCATCTTCTTAGAGCAGAGATTTTTCGCGCAGACTCAGCATGAAATAAAATCATGTAATTATAGCATATACCCATTCCCAGTCTGCTTGGTTGTGTTGGGAAGAGCAGATCCAGTCAACAGCGTGGCAGTGCAATGCTTCGGTTCAAGGGCTCGGGACGCCGAAGTGTAAAGCCCGAGGTTAAGAATATAATAGTGTTGGCAAAGTGTCTGACAAGTGCAGTTTGCATTTACTGCCTTGACTAATCCCGCCGCTCCCCTGAGAACTGCTTTCATGAGCTTCCGTGGCTTGCTGCTGCGACGGGTGGATTTCAGAACCTGCCGTTTCCTTAGAGGAAAAATATTTGTCGCCGAGTGTTAGATTGGCCCGTTTTGATTCAACTTTCCCAAATAAATGAAATCACAGACTTGCTTCGGCTGTAGAGCTCACTTCCTAGTGGGTCTGCGGATACCGACGGGGACACGTTGGGCTCCATTCATTTCTGTGGAAGCCACTTTTTTTTTTTTTTTTTTTTTTTTTAAATGAGAAGTTAAATACTGAAAATGATGATTTGGGACATAGTGGGTGGGATTCCCTCAGGGAAAATATAGTAGGCAGGTTGGATTTCTCCTCTGAGTCCTAACAGATATGGCATTCACACTTGTTAGTGTTTGAAAATTAGTAATGAATAATGTTAATGTGGCTGAACAATCCAGTGTCAGTCTTGTTGGCCACAAGCAAGGAAGGAGTTTTGAAAAGCACGGGTGGCTCAGAGCCTGCGGTCTCAAACCTTCAAGCTGCAAAACAGTTCGGCCTTGATATGCAAAGCACTTAGGTGCATAATTAATGCTAATTATCTTGTATAATCATATTTATATCAATGAAACTACTTGTTAGCTGAAAGTTAAGTGTATACTTAAATTCTTCCCTGGATTAAGCAGTGATGTGCAAGACCCTGGCGCTGATGCCTCGTTGCCTTTAGTAGTAGCTCATGCTGTCAGACTCGTCACGTTTTATAATTACTGAGCTTGAGTAGTGTTAATTCACACCAGTGGGGTAAAGTTCTTGTTCCGTTCAAGTCAAAATCCAGGATTTTACTTCACTTTAAAAAAAGATAACCAGGGAAATAGTAGTTCATAAGATATGCTCTTCCCAAGGGTACCTGCAGTTGGCTGAGAAATAAATAGCAAGCCTCAAAGGGAAAAAAATGCCAATTTTTCTCCATTCTTCTCTCCACGGCTGTAAAAAAATTCCACAACTGTTTTCTGTTGAAAGTAGTGAACAACTATGGAAAGGATTTATAAAATAGTTTATTCCTTCCCATCCCGGAAGCAGGGGTGGAGTGTACAGAAAAAGAACATCTATAAATCACGTCTTTGATGCCAGATTAATGAGATAGGAGCTATGAATCATGTATTAGGATGAGAAGGCTCTGACTTCCGTTATCACAACTGGCCAATATCTTTGCTTACATTAACTATTCTCATTCCATTCTCGCATTTTAGATTAAAAAAGTCGTACGTCCGAAAATAGCACACTCTGAGGCATTGGAGGAAGAACTGAAAGGCTTCGCACGCGTCGCCTTTTGTGTTAGGGCATTGATGTTAGTAGAAAATTTAGTCTGTTGGGGTCCAGAGTATTTCTTGGTTGAGAATGAGTGGCTGAGGGAAGAGTAAAGTAAGTAAATATTTCATCTCTTTCGTTTTTCATACAGGCATGCTTGGAATCCTTCCTCATCAATAGAGGTTTTGCTGGATGTTGGCAGTGTCCCTCAGGCAATGCACAAGATTAATACTACTCCCTATCTAATTACGGGTTTACTGACGGATATTACTAAGGCCCCAGCAATGTAAGTTCCTCACGTTGCACTTTTCCCCCTGTCTAGAGCTTCCAGAAAGAAAAGGGGAAAAAATAGTAAGTGTAGTAAGGTATAAAGGCATGACTCAAATCCTGCAGCGTTTCACAGGAGCGAATATTTTGCTCCTAAAGCAGGACAAGTTTAGAGGTAACTTGTTTTGAAGGGAACCATCTAGGTTTATGTGAGAACGAGATGGTTTGTAGTCTGGAGACAACGTTAGTGAGTAACAGAAGGAGTTTTCTTTGGCAGTTTGTGCTCAGTGGCAAATAGCTTTGATCAGGTAATGTCCAGTCAGGAATGCGCATAGGCCGAATTTTACCCCTTGCCCTAGCTGGAGCTTTTCTTATTTTGCTTAAGAATCAGGTAAAGAATTCAGGAATTAAACCTATCCATGAACGAAACCAAACAGCCCCTTCCCTCATTTAGATATCCAAATTAGGGGTAGGAAAATACCATGTCTGTTCAGATTTGTAGCCATGGCAGGTTCTGGTGATTAAAGCACGAGCTTTACTGTGATTTTGAGCCATGAGCCTCCCTCGATCTAAAGGATGTCAGACCACAGTGAATAATCAAGGGAAAACAGAATGCAAAGGTTTGTTATGATTTGACTTTTCCATCCTTAATTATTGTGATCACACTGTCTTTCTGATCTGTTATCTCCTTTATTTCAAAGAGTCTATACAGCCCCACGTACAGGCAGTTTTAATACTGCCATGGTTGTGGTGCCCTGTGAGTATTTCCCCTCTAGGTGCATGTTGGTTGGAAATTTAAATACTTTCGTTCAACTATCCAGTCTCTGTAGGTGGTTTTCTTTCTAGGAAACAGCTTTTTCCGACAATGTGACATGAAACAGTGACTCAAGACTCCTTCCCACATTAAAAGGGTCCTAGAGGAAGTTCTAATTGTTGTGGAAATGCTGATTTAAGGTTCTAGGGTAATTTCCATGGGCTGGTTTCATGGAATTAGTTTTCACTTTACATATTTTCTTGCATAATTAATTGGGTTGAGGCAATTAGTGGAATGTGCTGCTGTCTTTTAGAAGTAGTAGTATGGTAACAGAAGTTTCAGCTTAGGACAGTGTTTTATTGGACACGGCCGTGCTTTGTGCAGGGCTGCCCAAAGAAATGGTGTTTGTACGTTCAGGATGGCTGTGCTGGGGTGTTATGTTAGAGGGATTCCTCGTCCTTGAGAGCTTTCACTGCAAATAGACAGAAGAGAAGGTGAAGAATGTGTGTTGTGAGCCAGTGTCAACTGATTAAAGCTGAGAGTTCAGCACCCAGCCCTGCGGCGGCCGCGTTGCATCCCGGCGCGGTGAGCAGCTCCGTCCTTCGCATCCTGAGCACCTTTGCTGACCTGGGGCTTCCTGGGGGTAGCGAGGGGGCAGCCCCCCACCACTCGCCCCGGCAGCTACTGCTGAGCTGCCAGACTTCCCAAATGCCCATCTCGGATCTTCACACCACGGCTCATCCGCACGGCCGCCTGGTGCGGGCGAGGGAAGGAGGCTCCGTGCAGGCTGTTATTCAGCAGAGATCTGTGCCCCCAGGTGAGAGGGAAGGAGGGGCACCAGAGCCAAGAAAGCAGCTCCCTTGGCCCTTCTTCTGATTCCTCCTAATCCTCAGCGTGGCACCTGCTGTGCTGGGAAGGATCCCCAGGAGCCCTCTGCTCCTTGCCGTGCCAGGGACGGTGCCCGAGGACCCTTCCAGCTCAGGGCTGCGCGTGGCTCTCCCGGATTTGCCGCTCCAATCGCCGTCTCCGAGGAGAGTGGGGAGCGCAGCAAAGCCTTGCTCCACTGGACTTCTCACTTACTTTTTTCCTCCCCTTTATGCGTGTTGTCTTGTAATAATACCTTCTCTATGAATTCGTCGCCTACGGCACAGACATTAGATAAATAAAGCCAGCGTGGGCCCAGAGCCAGCCCGGATTGCATAAATATACTGAAATCTTGAGGAGTTAGGCTTTACTTGCTGAGACAGTTTAAGTACTGCTTGTTACTGGTGCGGGGTTTCCTGACGACTGGAGGAGACTGCAAGGACGGGCCGGAGGAGGGAGGGGGGCGTGATGGATGGTGCGGTGCCGCGCAGGGGTGTTCCCGTTTGACTCCGTGTCAGTCTTTTCGACAGCTGAGCGGTACATTTCCTTCTCCCCGCTTCCATCTGCGCTTCGCCGAGATGGATGCAGAGTGACACCGAATTTTCAGTTTCCAAAAACATAGAGATGGAAGGTAATGGGAGGTAATCCACAGCCAGAAACCTGTGCCCTCTCCTTTCCATGGGCAGCCATGCCACTTCTTTCAGAGGCGCGTCAACAGCTGTAGGATTTAAGCAGGGGACAGGGATGAAAGAGTGCGAAGGAAAGAATTAAACTGCCTGACACCACAGCCCATAGCTGTCTGGGCTGAAGATGGGGAAACCTGTTTGTCTGGCTTTGGCTGCGCGAGGAGGAACGTAGGGAGGTTCAGAGATGCCTCTTCTTTTAGTAAAACACGCACGTCACGGGTCCCCACGGCACAACTCGGGGCGAGGGGACAGCGCTGCTCGCTGCAACGCACGTTGTCTTCTTCTTCTTCCCCTCCTGCCAAGGACTGCAGGTGAATTCTCTTCTCATTTTTTTCCGGTCACTTCAACTTGTGCATGATTGGGAAATACGAAAGACGTTGCTCCAGACTTTCCTGGGCTTTCCCTGAGTTAGCGCCACGAATATTTTCTTCATTTCAGATGTCTGCTGTCATTAAAGTTACTGTGTTCTCAGATGTTATTACGTTAATACATCATCCAGGCTCCAAGGCTTTTGATGATATATACCACAGACTTGTGTCTGACTTCAGAAACCCTACTGCTACAGCAACACATCGGGCAGCAACACGCCACCAGTTCAGACCAGAGACTGGTGGGCTCAGTTACTGTGGACCAGCCCTTCTGTTGGTGTACGCTGGCAAAGCTCCTTTGGGAGGCGATGGGGTGATGTGCACCAGGTGAGGATGTGGCCCTCGCAGTCCTCCGTGTTCGGAAACGTGAGAACCTGATTCAAAAGAAAACAAACCACCCTCGCTGTCTTGCAGGACGGGGCAGCCTGAACCCGTCAGCCCAGCAGGCAGGTTTGCTGGGGCCAGTGCTATTCTGGGCAGCTCACTTGTGTGTCTTGTAACTCACAGCTGAAATGCACGTCAAGGAACTCCCATCTGACCGGGCTCGCTTGGCTTCAGGCTCCTTTTCAGCCTGTCTTCAGCTCCTATACGTTTGGGCTGAAAGCACCCTTGTTTGGAAACATTTGAATTGCGCTGAATGTAGATGTCCTCCCCAAGAAGGATATTGATGAGCTGGCACCTTTCTAAAGAGCTTTCTGCCACATCGCTTCGCTCTCCGCTGACTCCCGCGTGTCTGTAACAAGGCGCTCTGTTGCCAGTGGACCATAGTTCTGTAAAACGTTTTGAAATGCCAATAAATTCAGAGACACGGTTTGGAAGCTGTCAGCTGGAATTTGGTAGTTGAGTTTAAACAAGCTGGGCATATCTGCTTACTCCTAGGTGTAGTGAGAGCTGCGCCGTTGACGCGGCCGCGGGTTTCATTGGAAATGGTTGGGGAAGGTGAGTCTACAAGGAGCCACGCTAAGTTTGTCTCCCCATCCTCACTGCTGACACGTTCGGGTCGTTTTATGTCACATTGTGGGTAGATTGGAGGTGGCCCTAAGGACACTTTCGTGTGGCTTGTTGGAAATATCATTCTTCAGATTCAAACAAAAGTGACTATTTCACTCTTTTTAGTTGTTGATCGGCTTCCAGCTGAAACGTAAACCTGATCTGGTGAGCTCTGAAGGGCATTAAGGATCTCCGACAGCTTTTTGCAAATGTAAAGGTATTAAACCCAAAAGCTTGGCTAAAATCCAAATGCAGGAGTCTTATTCCGAAACCTTTAGCTTTCTCCTGTACTCAAGGGAGTTTGAGATATTTTGCAGTTCTTTTAGACCTCGTGTGATTGTAAGTGACTTACCCAGGTCACACAGGAAACCTGTTGGCGAAAAAGGACTTACATCTCAGCTTTCCAACTTCCTGGAGACTTTCTGGCCAGATTAAGGGATGTGCTGCACGGGGATGGACTCAGGTTCGTAACAAGTAGTTCCCAGAGCACCCTTGAGCTCTGCGGTCCTCAGGGGAGCACCTGCGGAAGTCTCCAGTGGTGGAAGAGGTGTGAGCCCACGCTCAGCCTGTTTCTTCCAAGAGAAAACAAAGAAACTCTGTCTTCTTTACCTGGCGGTCTATTTTTATAGAACTTGAAGAATTTAATATCGTTGAGGCTGCTGTTAATATCGCTGCAATTACCCATTATAGAGTGTGAGCCCCAGAATGCAACCGGGTTAAACAGGAGTCGGTGGTGCAGTGGGTGCAGTGACAGAGGTGCCCTGCTGCTGTGGCCACCACGTTGAGCAGGAGTCAAATCAGTGACAAGGGTGATTCCCAGCGACGTTTGCGGTAAGCCAGACCTAAAGAGTGGATACAGCTCTCTGTGGGGACACAGGCTGAGAGCAGCACGTCCGCTCCGGGGGGAATGTCATCCACTTGCAGATATTGAGAGACACCGATGGGACCTTCTTGAAAGTCCTGATGGTACTTGAGAGCCTCTGCTGTGATGTGCCGTGGATTTTCACATTGGTGTCTGGCCCATCTCCTGCAAAGAAACGCACGGTTTGGCTAAGAACAAAATCCTTGGAGTCCTAAAATCACGCAGTGCTGCCTTCGTCGCTGCTGCTCGGGTGATCCAAGTCGAACTGCTGCTGCGTTTCAATCTGCAAGCTTTAATAAGCAGGCGCCTGGTGCGTGTATTGGCCTTAGAGCAGGGAAGCAGATACGTCCAGGAAAGCCTGGCCAGAAAGCTCCCTGTGGCAGGGGGTTGCAGGCGGTGTCAGAGCATCCCTGGGTACCGTGGTGTCGATGGGTTTCGTACCGTCGCAAGCTTTGTGAGCAGCCCTGCTAATTGCTTTGATTTGTAAAGTGAGCGGCTCAGTAAAGCACCTAGCAGGAGAAGAAAGGCAGATGAAAAACAGACCTTGATGAAGTGTCTCATTAACCAAAAAGGCAGCAATTTCTGGCATTAACCCACCCCCTACTCTTGCATAAGGCTGGTTACAATGCCTTGGCAAACACGCCATAAACAGACGATCAGAGCACAGCTTGGAGCCCATCAGGTTTGTGCTACTTGTGCCTTGGAGGGGGGTCATTCCACCGACATCAAACTGGGACAGTGCAGTAGGGGATCGGGGCTCTGGCTCTTCTCCCCCACTTCTCTGAACCTTGTGCCTTTTTCTTCCCCTGCGCAGAGCTCTCGGTGAAGAAAATAGAAATGAGATAGCTTGAACCAGTGCAAACCAGCAGTCATTTCCAAGGGTAGCAGAGCTGAGGGGGGGCAGGATCGATCACCGTGCAGGCAACGAGCATGGCCACGTAAATCTTTGCTTCTGACTTAACTTTGGTCATTTGATAGAACAAATTCAACCTAATTAAAACCAACGTGGTAGTTTTGCAGTGGGAAGGGTGGCTGGAGCTGACACCTCATGAAAAGACACTGGGATTCTCTTTGTTTTTGCTAACAGAAAGAAAAATACAACAGCCACATATCATCCATCTGAAAAAGACTGTAATTACCACTCCCAGAAATTATTTCTTATTTAATGAAATGTCTCTTTAGGCTGAACAAAGGAATTTTCAGAGAGGAGAGCACTGAAGGGCGGGACGGAGAAACACAGGCAAGAACACAGTTCAATTACAGGGAATAAAATCCTCTTGACATTATGACGCAGTTTGTGGGTGATCTTGTTAGAAACCTCGCCAGGCCAGAGCAACGCGTGCTTTTTTATACAGATATTCCCTATCTATTTATACTGACCCTGCCCGCTGCGAACCACTATCTATAGTTCACCCAGAGGCATGAGGGACGTGTGGCTCGTTCCTGCATGCAAGTTTCAAAAGGGATCTGCTTTCTTTTCCACCAGTGAAATGCCAGATAAATTCTCAAAGCAGGGATGCTGCCAAGTCTGGGAACACCCTCTCCCGCATCGGAAGGGAAAACGTCTGTGGATGAGTCGCTCTGGCAGTGGGGAGGAGGGTGCAAGTAGGGAGCAGCCAGTCCTTTGGAGGTGTCCTCCTTCCCCTGGCGCCCTGTGACAGCAGGGATGAGGTGCTCTTAGCCCAAGAGGAGACAGCCCGGGGGTCGGATGGTGGGAAGAAAGACCTGCCTTCCCTTTGGCAGTGGCTGCAGAAGGTGGGCAGGAACCACAGGGTGCTGCAGGAGGTGGTGCCCATGGTAGGGAACGCTGACCTCGGTGTGTGATGGAGGTTTATAGCCCCCCATCATGTTGGGGAGAAGCTTTACCCAGCTGTAAGTGAAGCTCATAGTCTCTCAAGCCTCCTGGCTCTACTGAGAACGAAGCCTTTTGGTTATTCTCCCAGCACTTGAAAGTCTGCAACCCATTTGGCACTGGGAAAACTGTGAGCACCACGTAACCCAGCCGTTTAATGACAGACTGGGATGGCTTGTGAGGCAGTGAGGACTCTGCCAGGTCAGCAGCTGTGTCCTTGGGACTTCATCTCCCACAGCATCACCTGGCTGTACAGGTACAGACCTGCTGGTCTCTGCAGCTGGTGCTCAGTGCAGTTGGCCCAATCCTTACGGGCACGCAGAGCTTTTGGGGTAGTGGGCCACTCAGCTGAGCTCATCTTTTTAAAGAAACTTGGTCAGAGTTTATTTCAGTTGAACAGGATGATTATTAATTTTAGAGCAATGCCCTAAATCAGAAGGATGGTATTTTTAGCAGTTTACATAATGTTTTTCTACTGATTGCCTTTTGAAAAATGAGGCAAATGTTGTGATTTTTCTTCCAGGGACAGACTTACTGGATTTAAAACTTTTTTTTTTCTTTTCTTCTTTTTTTCTTTCCTTTTTTTTTTTTAAAATTATTTTTATATAAGTTCCTCTTTCGAAAAACAGTGCTGCTGGTATATCTTTTTATTGCTTGGATTAAATGAATACTATGCACTGTAACATACAGTAAAGTCATGCCGTGTAGGAAATAACAGTGGATTTAACCTCTAGCACTGCTATAAAAGCAGCCTTAGTAAAATCTGAGGTAAATAACGCAGCTGTGGAAATTACCTTTCTCCAGTTTATGCTGGTGGAAAAAAAAAAATCTCCTGTAATTAAGTAAGACCCTTAGTCTTTGGTGTTAAGTTTCACAGGCAGGTTCAGGGATGGAACATGGGATCGTTCTAAATGCCCAACAAAAGGAGCTTACAGTCCAACAGGCAGCGAAAACAAAAACACACCATTTCCAAGTCTGCTCGTGGCAGAGCCCATCAGGTCAGGTCATAACCAGCTGAGCAAAGAAGGAGCAAGAAAAGGGACAAATCTGGAACCTGATTACAACCCACAGTAAGGCAGCAGAGACCAAGCCCTGGTGACCTACAGCCAGGCACGACTGCATGCATGCCACATCCTTTGAGGAGGTGAATGCTGTAGAAACGTGGTGTCTGGTGGAGACAGGACATCTCCTGCTGTTCCTGCAGGACCGGGTGGCTCCTTGAGCACTCCCTTTCCAGTTGGCTTGCTCTTCACAGAGCCTTGGCTTCAGCTTGGGCTCCACATCTCATTGAAGGTGGACAATTTGGTGGCCCTAGGCCTTGGGCCAGTATTCTATGGTGCGTTGGGGATTATTGCTAATACTGAAAGGCTGGCTGTGACGATAGAGAGACGCTGTGCTCAGCTCTGACAGTCAACGGGCAAGAGCCCTTTAGAGCCATCACAGCAGAAACGGCAGCTCTGGGCTCATGCCATCAAAGCTCCTCAATGCAGGCAGGAAAACAGCCCACTGGAACACCGTATACTTAATGAGGTTCAGGAAACTTCTGAAATATACGGTTAAAACTGCAAATGCTAAACTGCCACTGCCCTGAGGCCAGTTTGAGAAGCTCTTTGCTCTTAGGATTGTTGCATGCTGGCAATCACCCTAACATAATTAAATAGTTTATTCTATCATGTTATGATAAATTCCAACCTTCACCCGCTGGCTTACCCTCTGAAGGCTTGGTCCATATGCTGTCTAATGTTTGTGGTATACAGGGATTTGTTTCTGCTGTTCATTAATTCTTTCAAATTAAGTGTACTTGGGAAGGAAAAATATTGATGGAAAAATAAATAGCAACTTTCTCACAGAGGGCTGCAGTGCGTTCTGATTCACGCTAAGCCAAGTTTTCCTAGTCTTGTGAAATCATAGGTTTTCCTGCTACAAATTGATAAAACATACCTGTTTTTGCATTTTTAAACTGATATCCAGGTGCAGCACATTGCTGTGAAAAAAGCATAGCATGACCTCAGCAGGATTCAGCTTTGGTTTTGGTAATGTCTCTTTGGCATTTGTTAGCCAAAGCAAATGCAAATAACATGCTGGAATGATTAAAGTATTCAGGCTTTGCCTTAGCTAATGTTTTGACTCTCCAAAGTAGGTATAACTTGCACTTCATTGGCGGTCAAAAACAGTTTCTAGCAGCAATTCTGGCTAGAAGAGCACCAAAAAATGAGTGGGAACTGAATATCCCGTTGCTGCAGAGTCAGTGGGAGCCAGGCCTT
Organism: Tauraco erythrolophus; assembly: GCF_009769465.1. Taxonomy (NCBI): domain Eukaryota; kingdom Metazoa; phylum Chordata; class Aves; order Musophagiformes; family Musophagidae; genus Tauraco; species Tauraco erythrolophus. The sequence continues at coordinate 2,415,632 of NC_141478.1, read as the reverse complement.
GGGGTGCAGTCCTGGAGATGACCAAGGGGGATTATTTACACAACTGTAATTAACTTAATCAGCCACTGGGTATCAGTATTGTCTCACATCAATATATAAAAAAGGGTATTTTTATGGTGTTGAACAACTTGGCTGTTAAAGAGACATTGCTGAGGGCTAAAGCCGGACCTACTGCACAGGTGTGTGAGGGTGATGGCCAGAGGCTGAATCACCTTCAGCTTTTAGATACCTCTAAAATAAACCTGCGCCGCTCCACAGAGCCGCGTGTCCATGCGACTGCAGGAGGGGTGAGCGGCACGCCGGAACGGGGCGCAGGGTATTTGCCAGCGGCCGTGCCGCTCGGAGAAATGCTCTGCCAACACTCCTGTCCGACGGCAGACCCTGGAAAGCTGGGCAGGCGGCGGGTTGGGATGAGCAATACATCTCAGGAAAAGAGCTGTGGAGTGTTTATGTACATGAACTGTGTAATCGGTGTCGTGGGGTTTGGAGACGTTGAGCCGAGGCATGGCCTGTGCCAGGGGAGTGAGGGAGCATGTCTGTTTCTGTAGGTGCTGTACGATCATGGCATCATAGGATGGTTTGGGTTGGAAGGGACCTTCAAGATCATCCAGTTCCAACCCCCCTGCCATGGGCAGGGACACCTTCCACTACACCAGGTTGCCCAAAGCCTCATCCAGCCTGGCCTTGAACACTTCCAGGGATGGGGCAGCCACAACTTCTCTGGGCAACCTGTGCCAGTGCCTCACCACCCTCAGTGTAAAAAATTTCTTCCTTATATCCAATCTAAATCTCCCCTCTTTCAGTTTAAAGCTATTGCCCCATGTCCTGTCACTACATGCCCTTGTCCAAAGCCCCTCTCCAGCTTTCCTGTAGCCCCTTCAGGTACTGGAAAGTGCTGGAAGGTCTCCCTGGAGCCTTCTCTTCTCCAGGCTGAACAGCCCCAACTCTCTCAGCCTGTCTCCATAGCAGAGGTGTTCCACCCTCAGATCATTTCTGTGGCCTCCTCTGGACGATGTTGCAATGACCTTTAGTGCTACACCCTGGCACGAGCAGATGAAGGAAGAGAGAGATGTGACCATCTACCCAGCCAAATTCCTTTCGTGTGGTGCCGCTCTCCTTGCCTGTGTGCCAAAACAGGCAATCAAGTTTGCTTTTAATGGGGTGCTCACACCAGGATGCACAAAAGGCAACAGATGCTGCCCAGTTGCTCCATGAACATACTTGGGAACCGCCCTGTTTGCAGGTTTAGCCCTCAGCCCGCTGTGGCGTGGGCTGGGAGGCCACTGCCTTGCTGTGCCGTGGACGTGCGAAGCCAAGAGCTGCTGCCTGACGTAGGAGAAGCCCACCCGAGCGAGGTGCGTTGGCAGAGCGCAAGGGCTGCCCCCGGCCCGGGCATCCTCAGTGGGGGATGCTGCAAAGGCTTCTCCTGGGCCCCTCACCTTCTTCACTGGGGACAGGACTCCAGAACTGGTGGGATTTCTGCCTGAGTTTCCATTCAGTTTTGGCTCCAGGTAGCGGTTGCTTCCCTTTCTGCTGCCTTCCAGGCTCACTTCCCGTGCCAAAATGCTAATTTAGCCCTTTGGCTATGTTTAAAACTAAAAAAAAAAAAAATCCTCTACTCTCAGGGTAATAAAAGGCCAAAAGGAATATAAAAAGTTCACCAGACTGGTCAGTTCACTCCCCACTGTGTCTTCCCAGGGCGTTGCAGCAAAAACACAGGCACGACATCCAAAGCAAACAGCCTCCTCCTCGGGCTCCCCCGGAGCCCCTGGCTCCCAGCGCAGCCCGTGCCGCGGTGCCCAGCTCCCTCCTCCACCCCTGCTGCTCCGCTCCGCCTTGGGCAGTGCCAGCATCTTTCCAGGCACCTTCTGTACCTTTTCAGCTGGACTTAGAGGCTGCTTTTCCAACACCTGAATCGTTCCTGATCTTGCTTTCTCCTGTCCTGAAATTTCCCCACCAGCTTCTGGGCTCTTTGGGCACAGACTCAGCGAAGAGCCCCACCAACACGGATTTTTTTCCCCTCTAGTCCCTTCTGGAGTGAGATAATATATCCACATCCTCCCTGCTGTTCCTGCCATTCCCAGGCTACCCCACAAAGAGACTCTGCTAGGAAACAAGACTGAAGTTCTCTGCTTGACTTTATTTCTGGTTTAGTACCAGATGTGGCATCATTGGAAACTGTAGAGGGATTTATTTCAAAATACAAACAGGATTTTGGCAATGCATTGGATTTTATAGAAGCTCTGTGAGGTTGGTAAAACCTGTGGGATCACAAGATTTGTGTTTATTCCTCCTTAGTTAAGGTCTTATGCTGTAATATAGGGAACTCAGATAACTAGAGCAGAAAAAAGGTTATTTGAATGCTTGACATTTTCAGTGTTTGTTGATCTGGAGTGAGGTTAAGCTCTCATTTCAAGCCTGTGTAAGAAAAATAAGAAGTGCTCACCACACAACTTCCCTGTTCTGATTTCTTTCAATCTGTGTTGAGAACAGGTGGCAAGGGATACAGATCTCCACTCCACGTCGCTCTCTTTTTTGTTGTGCCTTATGAGAACAGGAAAAAACGCCTCCTGATATAGTAGAAATGAAGGAACATCCTGAGTGATTATCCCGTAGTGTGAGAAACCACCCAGGAATATATCACTTAGGCTTCTGAAATGTTAACTGGGAGCAGGTGAGCTTTGGTATCCGTAGCTGTCCCTGAGGTCGCCGGGTTCTGAAAGGCGAAAGCAGGAATGCTGACAGTGGCACAGCTCTGCTGGTGGCTTCCCAGCCCTGGGAAAGAAAAAACATGCTGGGTGCGTGAGTGACCCCGGGTTTGCAAGACTTGGAATATGCTGTTTGATGGCATGTTTTAAATGTACAGGATGTTTTTGAGAGGTAGAAAAGCTTTTCTTTTATTGCAATAACATCTGTGGGCTTGTTTCCTGACTGTAGTACTGGTCATGACCTGGAATACAGAGGATGCTCTGCTTTAAATTGTGCTATGGGCAGGGACTGGAGTTCCTTTTCTTCTCAGGTTTTTCATTTTTCACTAAGTGCAGCTATACCTCTCTTAAAAAGGTAAGGAGGTGCCACTTCGCAGCAGCCATGGAGAAGGAGAGATCTTGTTTGGATTACTTCTGTGTAAAATTACACAGTGCCTGTTTCATTTTAGAGCTGCTCGCTGTATGGAGAGAGCAGTGATTTGTTTTCTTCAGAATTAAATGTCATTTCACAGAACTGATTAATCACTAAGAGACAGGAGCTATGCAGTGCTTGTATCAATGCGTTGCTTCGAAAGGCTGAGTCAGCAAAACGTGGTACCCGGACACTGTTCCGTTCCCGGGATTAACCCACGCCTCAGGTTTAAGCAGATGCTGCAGTTCCTTGCTGTCGGCGCGCTACAGTGTGTAGGAATTCAGCAAAAGCCATTTTGTTGAATCAGGAGCAGGGAGGATCAAAAGCAGACCACCGCACAGACGTCGAGGAGCGTGCCAGCTGGTGCTCGGCGTTTCGGCAGCGTGAACCCAACAACATGATAGGAAGTAAAACTGGAACGGAATGAAATGCAGTGGGGGCATGGAAACAAGAAAGGGGAAACGTGACTCCGACACTTGAGCAAAAAGTGTGCGACTAAATTAAATAAAACCCCGACATAACGTGCCCAGTGACTATTTTTCTGCAAAGACATATTTTTAAATGTAACTCATGTTGAGGCATTGAGTTCAACTATTTTTCACTGCACCACATGCCTTTTCTCCCTTAATGTTTATCCTATTCACATCAATTTTGCTTTTTTTTTTTTTTCCATCAAATATCTTTTTTTCCTGAACAAGAACAACCCTAATCATTTCAGGGTGCTTGCCACCTACTATCAGTGGTTATTTTGAGGATAGCTCAGCAAAGCTTTAAAATGTCTGAACTGCATTAAAATGAATTGTTGGCATTCCAGCCCAAACCTCAGGAGGCCGGAATCTGCCATGAGAGCATGGAGGGAAGCACTGTTACAATAAAGCCTACATGTAATGAGGTTTGATGTGCTTGAAATTCAAAGTCTGGTCCACATTACGAAACATTCACTGGTTTAACGAAATCAGTTTCAAATTGATCTAATTAAACTCCTGGACAGCCTCAGTGTAGACATCTTCATATTGGTTTTATCCATGTTTTTCTCTAACTCTGAACTCTCCTTGACTTTGGACACCATTTAACTGGCCCTGAATCCAAGCATGCTGCTCTAGGGAGGAAGAGGAGTACGGCCATGCTAATGATGGGACGTACAATAACCAGCAAACCAGGAGTGCGAGCGGCATGCTGTGAAACCCCTATAGATTTTGATCTCCTTTTACAAACATGGGGCTTGAAATTGCCCTCAAGGCTGGACATTCAGTGTCCTGAGTTCCTGCACGCGGTTCTGGTGGGGCTTCCAGGCTGGGATCCACAACAGAGTCGGATCCGCGACAGCTTGGCAACACGAGAACTGCAGATCCATGGGCAGCATGGGACCAGTGAAATGTAGGCGCAGAAGCCGTTGTCTCCTTTGCTGCTCTACAAAAGGTATTGGGCAACCTCATGTAGGAGAGGGTGCCCCTGCCCATGGCAGGGGGGTTGGAACTAGATGATCTTTGAGGTCCCTTCCAACCCAAACCGTTCTGTGATTCTATGATTCTATGATATCTTACTGGTCCATCTCAGGAGACTGTGCGCTCCCTGAATGAAGGACAGTTCATGTCTTAGTCCCAGGAGTCGCCGGTGGCCTTCGGAGGGGCAGCCCTCCCACTTGGCACAACGCAGCGGTAGCCTTCAAATTGCCACTGTGTTGCGGGACTGTACCAAGGGATGCGACTGAAAGAATCCCTTCTAGTGGGAAAGAGAGGCTCAGTGTTGAGCTCGCTTGGTTTTTCTGTGCAGGAGAAGGAGTGATGATGCCAATTCTGAACTCAAGCATGGACTTTGCAGAGGTTAATGTACCCCTGGAGACTGTGGAACAAAACTGTCTGTCAAACAAAACTGTTTTTTGGGGCAGGGAGGTGGAGTGCATAAAAGTACGTTATATTCTGTTGACTATTAATTGTATAAATAAAACACCACTAAGAATGTTTTCATATGCCACTCTGTTTTCTTATAAAATATAGGGATTCCTGAAGCTGTGTAGAAACTCCATAGTAAACATAAAATCTGGCAAATTATGTCCATCCCATGGAACATGGACAGATATTCACAACTCTCTGTGGAGCAACAGTACCCTGCGAGCAGGAGAGGCTGCAAGTCTTTCCACAAATGACACAGACAGAACAGCAGAATAGAAAACTCCTGCGACTCCGACCCGACGTGCCCTCCCTGGGAAAAGGTTCTGTTGTTCCCCAGAGGCTGGGGAATCCCTCCTACCTTTCCAAGGCAGTATGGGCGATACTTTGTGAGGATCAGTGATTTGAACATGATGTTCTGGTCTTAAAACCCTTGCAGAGAGCAGGAGCGGTTCCAGTTGTTCCTCCGTATTTAGCGTGGGGAAGTCAGTGGTTTGCTCACAGTCATGGTCTCCAGGATTGCCTGGTGCCCAGCAACTAGGAGACATCAATATGATTTTTGGAAAACTTTTAGGGCACGTCTGAGTGATTCTGACAGCGGCTGCCTGCCTGTGGCTAATGAAAGGTTTTCACATTCCTTTCCATATGCTTTGAAATGCCAGAGGAAATGTCCCAGTGACTCAAATTATAGATGTTACTTGGGAGTAGCTGCTGCATTATTGTCGAACACCTGGAATTGGCAGCAGGCAGGCTGCACGCTGGAAAAAGAAGGAATTGGACACTCTTAGCTGCCCCTTCCTACCTGCAACAACAGGTCTTTAGGCAGCCCTGCCCCTGGGCTTTGTCCAGCTGAAATAGGCATGGAGGGGCTGGAAATGGTCATTCGGATGAACCTTGTCCCTTTGCCGCCCTCTGGTCTGGTTCTGTCTCTCAAATCTTCCTGTTCCTTGCTAAAGCACAAGGGAATTTAGTTTCAGTGTCAAATCATTCATTCCATGAAGTTAAGCCACGGATGGATTTGGGTAGGTATCTTCACAGATATTACTGGATGTTCATCTGTGTATAAAGCATATCTACGTTCCATGGAGAAAGACAGCTGGGGATATTCTGCCATCCCCCTGCTATTTATTTAATTTATTTAACATCTTGACAGTAAAGCCGTTCGAATCAGATATGCCAAAAATACTTCTTTTTCTTCCAACTTATGGTCTCCTCTCAACCTGTCTAAGAAAAGCATTCTTGGCATGGCAGAGGCAGCCCTTTGTCCCACTGCTTTGCCTTTGAAGTTGGATTCTCCAACACAATTGAGTACATGGCCAGGAAAGAAAAAACAAAGTCTGGTACTGCCAGTTGGCTGCACATCCATTGCGCAAAGTGGTATTGAAGGAAAAACTTCCATCTCACAGAAGAAATAGTGGGAGGACGGTACTGTTGTTTCTGTTTACATTACCTGATGCAACACGGAAGCTGCATTGAAGATGAAGACCCAGGTGTGCTCTGTGCAAACTCATCTTGGCAGCCAGCTCCCTCACTGACAGATTTAATACAACAAACAAGTCCATACCACAGTCAGGGTTCTTCATTTCCTACCGCAAGGTGAGATCTACCATGAGTCTACCCTGGCAGTGTTGGCTTCATCGTAGAAACTACCTACATCTCGTTTCCTGTCTTAGTCAACCTGCAGAAAAAAAATCCCCTGACAGTGATCACATAGTTTGTACATGTCAGCTTGCTAAGTACATGTTGTTTGGAGCTGTTTGCTAATGTGCATATACCTCTAATCGCCTTATCTACATTGGTTTGTATTGTTAGTAAAACAATGTAACATCTGGTAAAAACAGTGATTGAAGCGAGACTTCAGAAGTACCAGTGTGATCGTTCCAAAGTATGAGAACGAAAAAGTACTAGTGAACTGAGGTCCAAAACCACTTACCCTGGTGAGAGCTTTGAAACACCCCTCTGTGGTGCCACTGTTGATCCGTGTCAACCATGGGGTAGACATAACGTTGGGTGAAGCCTGAGCAGAGACACTCAAGGAGAACTTGTAGGCAGGAAACAACCAGGGGAATGGCTGAAAAACGGAAATTAAAATAAAGCAGGTCTCTCATGTACAACCTCTTTGAGATATTGATGACACCAGCTTAGCCTTGTCCCTGCAAGGAAATAGTAGAGATTTAACAGGTGTGGGTTTGACTGGTGTCCTGCTGCTCTGTGGGTGTGTTGAGGGAGAGGGGCCGGAGTGTATTCTCTTTAGGTGGTGCAGGAAGGATGTCTTCTGTCCAAGTGCCTTATAATGAGCAAGGTCACATCTACTGCTTGGAAACCACTCTTTGAGTGATCTAGTTAGACTGGTACAAATCTATTTTCTAGATAAGGCTAAAAATTCCCAATGTTCAGTTGATACAATCTTAAACAGCCCCTCTGCATTTGATCTACGACAAATTTTGGCGAGGATGTTTTCAGCCACATGGCTCAAATACTAAAAAGACCAAGTGGCCTCTTTTTTTGTAATGGTGGCAGCCTTATTGTTCCTTCTCCTGATTTATGACAAGGATTCCTATGGGCGTCCACAGTCGGATCCACAGAAGTCTGAAGCAGTATGTGAGCCAGTGTGTGTTTAAGCATTGCTCAGTTCTTGACCAGAAGTATCAGAGTTTTACTCGAGCTTTGTTTTCTAAACATTACCTTTACTAACTGCTGCGCCAAAGTGGTTTGGTTGTACTACTAACAGGCTGTGAATCCTCAGTGTCCTAAAGCTACCACTGAAAATTTATCTTTTGACGCTTATGATAAAGTTTTCCGGGATTTTTTGGTCTTGATGACCTCTTTTCTCTTTCTTGGAGTAGGAGGCTCCAGAGTGATTAATCTAGTAGTACCTTTATGAAGGCATGTCTGCCATGTGAGATGTCATAGCCAAGCATTTCATGCAAAGACACTGTGTGGGTAAGTCAGTGAAAATATTATATCAAAAACATAGGCCTTGAGGTCCTGTATGTTGTCCTCATTGTTTGGGGATCACTTTGTGTTAGTGATGAGCTGAAGGTCAAGCTGGGCCTTCAATTGGTATAGCCAAGTTCAGAGAGACAACTTCCTTTTCTGCAAGCGAAAAGGACTATGCCGTTCGCACTGAACTTCTAAAATACACAAGTCTTTTTCCGCAAGCACTCAAAAAATAGGGAAAAGCTTATCAAAAGTAGTTACTAAGGTGTGCCAGCCATAGAAATCTGGAGCTAAGAGGGACTCCAGCCTGCCAGAGCCAGAGAGCTAGAAGGTGGGATAAGTGGATACATTCGTTGCGTTACAGTGTTGGTTGTTGAGTTTGGCTGTTGAACACCTCCTTGCAGCTATGATTTGTCATCAAGCTCCTGAGAACAGGGAAGCCAAACAGTGTTGTCCTCAAACATTTTGCAATCTCCTCATTGTCTGTGTCGCAAGCCACCCATCGGGACACCGATAACCCCTGCTGCTGAGGTTTATTCTCATCTCCTGACATGGAGGTCTGTTCCTATGGTGGTGAAGCCCCGTGAAAGCATCTACACTGCTTTCAGGGGGAGGAGGGTTGGCTCTGTGTGAGGAGCACGCTGCCAGCATCTTGAGTTTCAAACTTTTTTGTTGCTTTGTTGCACCACTACAGCTGTGCTCCGTGGAAATCAGAGATCCATGCTTGAGAGAAAGAAGTTTGCCCATGTGTCGTGTTATTTAGTGTGCTGAAGGCTGCGTGATGAAGGGGGTTCACAGGCACAGCGGTGCTGTGGTGCTTGAAAACCCATCTGGGATAAACGCTGCTTTAGATCTGTTGTGAATTCAGACTTTCAGCCCAAAATGAAAAATAAGGCCTTGGGGAGAAGTGTCTGGGTGACATTTTGGATTGTGCTTATGAACCAGTGGGGGTAAAAAATCTGTCAAAGACCCGAGAGGCTTTAATAGCTTGGATGATGATTTACAGCTGTTTTATTCAGTGATTTATAGACTGCTCCTTATCGCAGAGGCAGGATACAAACACTGAATTCAATAAAAGCACACGACTCTCGTTTCATTCTCAGAAACTTATAGATGGAAAGGACATTCCACAGTAAACAGCAGTCTCTTCCCATCGTCTAACCACCCCCTCACGCAAAGATTTGAGACTACAGAGCACAGCCAGCACTGCCTGGGCATATCTCTTCCCATATAATTTCCATAATACAGCCCTTTCCTCTGACAGTAACGCAGACTCCCTAAATATACAGCCCGTTACCATAATGCTACATTCCTGCTCCCCCTGTCTGCGATAGGCACCTCGAAATAACACACAAAGACTTAGCTCTCAAGAATCCCAAAGGAAAGGATCGGGTTTTTTTCTGGCAGTGGGTGCTCCAGATCTTCGTGCACGCTCCAGCCAGCTGACCAAGATGGGGTCATCCTCACGTGGGCTCCAAGAGCGCTGAGGAATTGATGTCCAAGCAGGGCTACCCGGGTGTTGTACTGACTCAGAGTCCAGATCCCAAACAGTTAGCAATTGCCTCGACAAACTTCTAAATGGGTGAGGAAAGTGAGCTGTAGACGGGAGGAAGGACATAGCCGAGGTCACTCTGACCTCATGCTCTGCCTGCTCGGCCCTGCTGCTTCCTCGCAGATGACCAAAACCCTCCTTAGAAACCTTCCTCCCTACTCTGGGAACCCTATGAGAAAGTCTGAAGTCTCCTGGTTGTGGTGACCGATGGTACCTCCAGGCACGAGCTTGGTTTCTGCGTGCAGGTCCCTCACTGTATCTCCACTGGTGGTGGTGATTAGCTCAAGCACAAGTCGCACAGGCACCATCTGCTAATTAAAAAAAACAAAATTGCATTTCCACGTGGTACCTCTCTGCTGGGAAGCCTAAAACACTGTGTAAACAGAAATTAAGCTTGGATCGTCCCAGTGTAGTGAGTCATTTTTATTAACCCTGTTCTCAGACTAATCCATTTGGGTTCAGAGATGTTGGATGACTTCTCCAAACAAGAGGGCCAGGAAGAGACCCCCAGGATCTGGGTGCTCCCGCCCCTGCTAGAAGGTGTCGCTGCCTCGGCCCCCGCTCCTGCTGTGATAAAATAGCTGTGCTGGTGGTAGCCAAGAGGAGGCAGAGGGATAATGCCATTCCTTTCCTAAATATCAGTGTTGCTAAGTATTTCCCAAGTGCTCTAATCTTTCCAGCTATATTGTGATTCTTTGATTTCTCCTCCTGTCCTCAGTAATTGTTTTTTGCGAGTAGAACTAGCCCGAGGCGGAACTGGAAAGCAAACCAGGATGACACTAAATAAATCCATCTTCACAGTTCTTTTTTTGTAGACACCTTTCTATCAGTTAGGTTCAAAGAAAGTACCTCCTTACTGCGCCTGAACTGTTTAGCATTTTTTATTAACAAAGTCCTCTTTTAGGCTGTAGCCCATTGAGGTTCATTAATCAACAATTGCCATGAAGTGAAAAATTCTCAAACTTCCAAAAATCTTTTTCTTGGAGTGAGTTAATACTAACAATGAAGTTTTCCTTGGCTAACTGTCCCCTGCTTTGATGTGTCTGGGTGAGAAACTAAAAGCCACAAAGGTGTTATAAACTGGGCACCGATCACAGATTTAGACAGGCTGGTATGTGCTTTTGACCAATAAATATATATAGTGTAGCAAGAACTAGTATTTGTTTTGTGTGAGAGAGAATTTTTGGCATTTCAGTGATTTTCTTATCAGTTTTTCATTAGTTGAACTATTTTATTATTTTTATTTTTTTTTTAAAGAACGGCAAGTTCCTCTCAATGTCCTGAAAATGGCACTGAAACTGGTCACCCAAACCCCATTCCTAGAGTAACATTAGTTTACGTTATTTCTGGCAGGAGCAATAATACAGCTCTTCTGAATTTTGGGAGCAGGCTGTTATTGAAACATAAGCCTCTGCAGTTTTGAAAGCTTTTGAGTACCTCTGGAAGCCCTGGCGCGGTGAGCTGTGTTGGCACCCGGGAGACGTGACCCTGTTCAAAGGTCCATTCCTGGGGCCAGACCTGGCAGGAGAATGAGCCGCTGCCCCTCAGATGGGTGCAGAGCCGGTGCGAGGGGCTTTTTCACTGGTTTTACTTAGAGGAGGTAATTTTTTTTTATAAAAACACAGGCAGAGAAAAAGCTTGGGGGTTACTTTTGAGAGTGTAAAGCCCCTTCTTCTGGAGAAGAGAAAGCTCTGGGGTGATCTTATAGCAGCCTCCAGTACCTAAAGGGGCTGCAGGAAAGCTGGAGAGGGGCTTTGGACAAGGGTGTGTAGTGACAGGACAAGGGGCAATGGCTTTAAACTGAAAGAGGGGAGATTTAGATTGGATATAAGGAAGACATTTTTTACACTGAGGGTGGTGAGGCACTGGACCAGGTTGCCCAGAGAAGCTGTGGCTGCCCCATCCCTGGCAGCGTTCAAGGCCAGGTTGGATGAGGCTTTGGGCAACCTGGTGTAGTGGAGGGTGTCCCTGCCCATGGCAGAGGGGTTGGAACTGCGTGATCTTGAAGATCCCTTCCAACCCAAACGATTCTGTGATCCTACGATTCTATAAACCTGCTCAGGGTTGCCTCCCTAAATAAAGCCTCACTCCTGAGGCCAGTAAAATAAACAGGAAGGCTCCCGTGGCTTTCTATGGGCCAGTGAATGGGGACGAAGGACCAAATAGCTCCTGAGAGCCATCAAGCTGCTGAAGTGCTGTTTCAGGCTGGCCATATCCATGCTCCGAAGGTCAGGAGGAGGCAGAGAGGCAGATTCCACAAAACCAAGATTGCAGAAGTATGAGCGCTGCCCCTCCAGTGCCTACAAACCACAGACTCCAGCAGTCTTCTGCCCTCTGACCGAAGGGAGTGAGAAGTTTTGTACTTCCCTGGCATGTTCCTCGGCCTTGCCTTGACTGCTGGAATTGTTCTGATGGCGTGAAGTTATTGCTTGCATCATCTTTCACGGCAATATTGTTATTTTTTAACCTACTGTAAAAAGCCAGCAGAAATCTGACGCACTGCTCTCTCCTGAATACATTAGATGTAGTGTTTGCCATTGATAATAGTTACTGGGGTGCTTCTTCCTCCAGTGAGTCTGAAGTGGATAAAATCATCCATCTTTGTTTCTGTTTTTGTGTGCGTCTATTTTTGTTGCTTACATTTCAAATTACTGTATTTTTCTAACAGTTAAAGACTGCGTTTTGCACGCATAGCACATTCTATAAAACCCTTGGACAGAAAAAAATAAAAATTGGCAGTGTGAATTCTCTCTGCAGTGGGGTTGGAAGGATTTTAAAGTCTCACGAAGGAAAGACCATGCCAGCTTTCTGCATACAAATTCTGAAATAAGTAGCGGTGATCAAATAGCTAATGTGCGCGTTTCATACGCGCGCACACACCTACACTCAGGAGAAACAGCCATCGGAGAACAGCAAGGTTTATGAGCAAGAGCTTGTTTCTTATCTCACATCAGCTCATATTCAAGCAGAGGAATTATTTCACCGCAGTAACAGAGGTCTAAAACTCGTCGGGTTACACGAGCGAGGCCCATACGTTCAGCCTACGGCAGGGAGACGCGTAGGGTCCGTCGGTGGGACGTGGGTTCTCCCTCCAGCTCTGCTGATTCGTTATTGCATGGAGGGGGTGAATCTCTGGTGCCCCCTTGGAGATCCACGGGAATCTGTTGGGGAAACAAAAGCGGCTTGTTCTTTCTCGTGTTAGGTGCCTGGTTAGGGCCAGTTTGGAGAAAAGCAAGATAAAATGAATGGGAGTGCCACCGACGTGTCCCGTCGCTTGAAAAGTTACTGCTGAGGTATAAGTAGCAGTTGGGTAGTGATTTGTACTGATTTAATAATTTCAGTTCAGAAATATTTAAAATAAATCTAATAGAAAATAGATGGGAATTCTTCCCTTCTGGCAGGGTTGCTCCACCATTGTCCTTATTTTATATCATTTTAATGAGGCTGTTTTTCCACCCTGTTTCCACTCTGTTGGCTTGCTTTCCCTGAAGAGAGTAAACAACTCTACGCAGGAAGGTGATCTGAGTTCTACTGTTAATAATTTGGGGCTTGAATAAGTGAGAAGCGCTGTTTACAAAGAAAAAAAAAATAGCTAAATAGAAAAATCAGAAGCTCTGTTTGGCTTTGCAAACAAAAGTAGCCCAAAAATAAACAGGCCTACCCAGCAGAAGAGAGACTCTGAGGGGAAGTGGATGCCAACCGAAGAGGCAGATGTAAAGAGCATTTCCTATTTGGTTTAGCAACTGCAGACTTTTGTCTCCAGTCTGCATGCATTTCCTCCAATGATTCATCATAAATGTGCATTTATAAATAAACTCCGCCTTGGCTGGGCACGTTCATTGCAAGCTGGTTACTAAAGTGGGGGGGGGTAAAAAAAAAAGTCATACTCCCCATTTTTGAATGATACCTGTGTGGCAAGATGTTTTTACAGAACTGTTTCCAGGCTGTTTGTTTTATTCACGTTGAGGGATTGTGACTCTGAGAGATGGGACCTGTGGTTTTCTCGTTTCATCTGGGTAACGATTCATTAAAGAGCTTATTTAAGCCAGCCCTGCGTTACGCTGTCCGTGTTGTACACGGCCAGGGACTCGGCTTTGGGAGCCGCTCCCAAGCCTTGGGCTGAGACGGTGGGAGGCGAAGCTGGGTGCCTTTGGGGGCTGGAGAAAGGTGTCATTTAGGAGACTGTCTCCGTAGCAGCTTCCCCGGGGACGTGGGGTACGAGCATGGCTGTCAGGAAGGCGGAGGGCGAGAGGCTGAGCAAACCCACAGTGTTTATCCCTACGCATTTGTTGTGTTTGTTCAAAACAACAGCCCAGGAAGATTCCCATAGCGGTGTTCAAGAGAGACCCCAGTGCAAGGCAGCTTGTAGCCAAGCCAAGTTGCAAGTTATTTCTCCCTCCTTTGAACTCCAGCCTTGAACCTGGCCTTGCAGCCTTACCCGCACGGGAAGCTGCCACAAAACAGCTTGGAAAAGTTGTAACAGCCGTGCTACATTTCTGTGGTTCATTAGCACTCGAGAAAACCAGTGCAATTGCAGTTGGGCTGTGCCCTTCATGGTTTGGGCCCAGAACCCTGCCAACCTGGCCCAGCTATCCACACCATAGACCTCTCAAACTTGGCTCCTTGCCATCTTCTCCCCCCAGAGCTCTGCACATCTCCTGCCCCAGAGGTCTTTCCCATCTCTCCTGCCTTCCCAGACCCACACCGTGCTGTGCTGGGAGCTGACCTAGCTTGCTGGCATCAGTCCTGGAGAGCCACCAGCAACTCCAGTTTTCTTTCCCTGCCTTGCTCCTATAATATCTATAGGACCCCTATAGTACTCATCCATGGGATGAGTTTTGCAGGTCGAGTACTGGAGGGGGATCAATTTGCATAAAATAAGTGTAACTGAAGCGTCTTTGAGGAGAGCAGCAAGGTTTGATACAGCTGGGAGGAGACCACCTCAGGTGGCTTAGGCTGAGATAAGCCAATCCCTAAGTCAAGCCTTCATATAGACACATACCCTCGTGTGCTGTTTTCATGGGATTGGAGTTGAGTGTCGTTTTTCTGAGGGAATGTGCCATTCTTTTATGCCAGGTGCTACACTGAATGCTTCTGAGGTGTGTCGTACTGCCAGATGTGTGAGTGGCATTCAGGAAACCGGGATCCCCAAAATTCTTCTGATGGTAACACCAGCGTGGACATCGTTCACGCAAAGCTACAGCTTTGCCATTTTGCTATTTAAATATCTCTCCCTTGGGATGAATAGGGAGGAGCAGTGAAATAAATTAATATTTTTTAAGAATGGGAGCTAGTCAACAGTAAACGTTCCTAACTTTTTTGAATGGATCTCATCCTGAGCGTGTTCAGAGCACTCCTGAACTCTCACTGACTCGTGGAGCCGTGGCAAAATCTGCAAACCAAAGGGTTGTCTGCTTTCCCTGCAGACAGCGTCAAGGTGCGAGACAGAGAAAACAAAGGCAAGGCAGTCTCAGACTCTGCACAGCACATGATTCTCTAATAAAAAATGTTTGGCCTCTTCTCAGGAATAACATGGCCATGCTTGTAGCTCCAAAAGAAGCCCTGAATGATATTAATACATTCATTAGAACAAGTTCAAAGAAAATCATCTTAATTAGCTTGCCTGGCTGAAACTGAGGTTCATTAATCTAAAGTAGATTAACCTGATGGTAATGCCATTAAAGCTGGCTGGGATATTAATGAAATATATGCAGTTGCAGAGAGCCCAAATGTCCTCCTGCCAGTCGCGGACTGATAAAACCGCCGGCGTTTTCTGCAGGTCAGGCTGTTTTAAGGAAGACCTGCCTGTTTTCCAGCCACCACCCCAGTGCTCTAACTCAGCCGTGGCATCGCTTCTGGGGCACGGTAAAAGGGGCAGAGCATCCCCCAGAGAAACTGGGGAAAACAAATCCCTTTAGCCTTTTGTGCAAAAAAACGTGCTGGAGCAGAGCGCGTCGGAACAGGCAGGGATTTGCCCGTGCAGGGAGCACGCAGGCTTTTCCTAAGGCAGGCTGCGGTGCAGGACTTCGGCAACTGGAGCTGCTTTTCAGATACACACTGGTGCACAGTACGCAGTAAGGATCTAAAAGCTTCCAGAAACCCAGTGAAGACCCAGAGGGCTTAAAATGGCCGTCTCCTTCTCCCCAGGCTCCAGTATTCTTAATCTCAACTCTTTTTAGTCTTTGACACATCATTAAAGTGACAGTTCAAGAACAGCTCCGAGATCAAAGGCCTGCAGAGCTTCTATCATGTTGCAACGCTTTCGGCAACTCTTTCTCCAGGCCTGCTTCTTAACTCCCTCCCTCCAGCCAGGAGGTTGGATCCCTCCCGCTGAAGGCCAGGAGCAGCCGGCAGCACTGCCTACGTCCCTTCCCTGCCCCTTGCTCTTCCTGGGGCTCTGCCTCTCTGCTGGGCCACTCGGGGTTTCGCTGGACCGGGGCTCAGCCCAGCGCTCCGTATGGTACGTTCAGTAATTCCGGTGTATGTGTGCCACCGAAACAACTTCAGGTTTGGGCACGGCCGTATACAAATATATACAAATCCAGAATGCAAATTGGGAGGATTTGCAAAATCAGCTGTGATCCGGAGTGCCAAGAGGAGACACAGGACGGAGTATGAGATGGGGAAGTGGGAAGATCAGGATTCCTCTCCCAACTCTTCCGCTGGCATGTAGTGCTGCTGCAGGGAAACCTGCTAATCTCCTGGAGAGGCTCCCGGGTTTTGCCACGTGTACCTCCACGGAGCCTACACAAGGGCTTCGGAACGGCTGATGCCATGCTGTAATGTGCCCGGTGTCCAGCACGGGGGATCAGTGGTGCTGAGCGAAGGAAGGCCAGGCATCCCTCATTTTCTATTTACATGCCTCTCGCCCACCTAAGGTTGAATAAGTTTTGCAGCTTCATTGATATGTGTTTGTAGAAAGCTTTGTGATCCAGAAGTGAAAGGAAATATATATGGAATCATAGAATGGTTTGGGAGGGAAGGGACCTTCAAGACCATCCAGTTCCAACCCCCCTGCCATGGGCAGGGACACGTTTCACTACATGAGGTTGCCCAAAGCCTCATCCAACCTGACCTGGAACACTTCCAGGGATGGGGCAGCCACAGCTTCTCTGGGCAACCTGTGCCAGTGCCTCACCACCTTCATTGTAAAAAATTTCTTCCTTGTATCTAATCTAAATCTCCTCGCTTTCAGTTTAAAGCCATTGCCCCGTGTCCTGTCACTACATGCCCTTGTCCAAAGCCCCTCTCCAGCTTTTTTGTAGCCCCTTTAGGCACTGGAAGGTGCTGGAAGGTCTCCCCGGAGCCTTCTCTTCTCCAGGCTGAACAGCCCCAACTCTCCCAGCCTGTCTCCATAGCAGAGGTGCTCCAGCCCTCGCATCATCTCCGTGGCCTCCTCTGGACCCGCTCCAACAGCTCCATGTGCACACGGTGTTGTTCTTAGGACAAGATCTAAGGACCTTTCTTCCTCTGCAGCGGCTGGGACGTGGATTTTCAGATGCGAGGGCTGAGCTCTGCCAGCCTCTCTGTACTGCCTCTCCCTGCTGCTGAATATTCAGTGACTAAGTGTCTTTCTCTTGTTGCACCGTAAAATGCCGGGTTGGCGCACAGCTTATTTACAAGGCAACACGGCGTGATGCATCATAAAGACACTTTTGAAGAATTTCTGTTATTAAAAACTGCCCATGGAAAGAATTAGGTCAGGTGTTTACAAGTCAAAGCTTTGGGGATAATTAGGTGGAAGGCAGCGACTGTAGAAAAGAGGGTTATTTTCCAGCCCTCCAAGCAGCATGTAGTAATGTGTACGTTAGCAGCAACCCCTCAGCAGTGAGTTTCCCACCTCCTTCTTGCAGGATATCTTACAGCCATTGCTTTAGGGATGGGGAAGAAAGCAGGGCTTAGAAAAGTCTCCGAAAATGCAGAACCCCCTGAGCAAGCCTGTTGATGCCCGGGCTTTCTATAAACAGCCAGCAAAGTCCTCTTAAGGGGGCTTCTTGTAAATACAAGCTCTAGCTTGCTACTGCTGAGCACCGAGGGTGAATTCTATAAATTCTATACTACCTTTGAGGGAAGAAAGTTGTTTTCTTTTTTTTTTTTCCCTAAAAAAAAAAAAAGGCCACTTGTTCCTGGTGGCAGAGCGTGTGTGTGGAGGGGAGGGACGGGACAGGACGTTGGCTGTTTGTGCACTTCAAGCAGAGCGACCTCCTTGAACCCCACCGTGCACAATGATGCTTTCCATGGAAAGTTTGGCTGTATTACCTTTGGCAAGGGCTGAGGGAATATTTTTGGAAGCTTTAAAATCCTCGGTGGAACATGCTTCATTTTTGTTCATATACAGTATCTTTATATTTATTCAATAATAAAAAAAAAAGGTTTCTGTTTTGCTGCAGTTGGCTGCCTGACCCTTCCCCTCCAGCTCTTCTCCACCAGTGCCCGGGGTGTCGGAAAGGCTGGTCCTACTGGGACAAGGAAAACATCACACCCAAAACATCA
The DNA here is from genome assembly GCF_009769465.1 of Tauraco erythrolophus. NCBI lineage: Eukaryota > Metazoa > Chordata > Aves > Musophagiformes > Musophagidae > Tauraco > Tauraco erythrolophus. The sequence goes on along the minus strand of NC_141478.1, from coordinate 2,397,638 downwards.
GCCCTTGCCATATTGTACTGGTTAAAACTCTCCCTCTCCTAAAAGTTTGTTTAAAGTGGTAAGAATATAACCTGTTCAAAGTGAGACCTCCAAGGGCCTGGTTCCCATTTGCACTTAAGCCTCAATACGATGCTGGAGCGGGGTAACGGGGCCCTCCGCGTAAATGGGAATCAGACCCCACATCTGCGGTTTTCAAAGTGTCCTTCTTTTCTGCAAGCAAAGCCAGAATTGAAATGGGACAATTGAAAAAAAAAAATAATTGAAAATTAAGATTGGCAGGGCTGGATGGCACGTGCAGCATTACCCAGCTGCGGAAAACGGTCCGGGCTGGGTCCCCAGGATCCCACCCTGCACCGCCCTGCAGTGTAAAATACAGGAGGTGTCAAACCCAGTTTTAGCTTTGAGGTCACATTTGGTAGCTGGAATAACGACGTATGAGCAGGAATGTGGGAAGGTGAATGAGTATTAGGGCATCCTAAGAGGAGTTTTTGTAACTTTTTGGTTTACTAGATTGAGGAAATCAAGACGATCAGCTGGTTCTTCCTCCCTTGGATCCGCTGTGACGGCTAAACCAGAGTGGTGCCAGGAGGGGAAGGTACCCAGGTGCCACCAGCCTGAGCATCCCAAAGCAGGATGGGAACGGAGCAGGACACGTAGGGATGCCGTACGCCGGCTGGGCTCTGACCTGGCTCACGCTGCTCTGCACCGGGGACTTTTCTCCATATGTTTTGGTGACAGCAGACGCAGGCGAAGACAGGACTGCCAGCAGCTGCTTTAGAAGGATTTAGAATTTAGAAGATTTCTTTTATGTTTAAAGTGTATTTGGCAGTGCTTTAGGAAGCAAGGGAAGCATTTGTGTCCCTGCAAGAGATAGCAGCAGGATGGGATGGCAGAGCCGGCTGGGTCACAGCCGGGACCAGATGCAGCACCCGCTGTTCCCAGCTCCCGGGCCGGGGGGGTGCGTGTACCTGCCTGCTTCCCCTTTTCCCGAGGGGTGGGAATTGATCAGCACCCTGTGTGACAGCCACAAACCCTCTGAGCTCAGAGCAGGGTCAGGAGGAGGCTTCTGCCTGCTGAGCCTGCGCCCCACGTGCTTTCCAGCCCCGCTCCTGGCCGAGACGGGCATGAGCTCCTGGCACGCTCCGTGCCGCTCTGCCCGACTCGTCTAGACTGAGCGAGAACTTGGCCTCGTGCAGAGAGTTTACAACCTGGATGATGGGCGAGTCTGGTCTTGACTGCAGCTTGTAGCCGTCCGAGCGAAGGAGACTGGATGTCTCTTCTGCAGAGGGCTGTAATCGTCAGCGAGCTGGTAATCGCCCCGGGCAGGTGATGAGGCTTTGGGCAACCTGGTCTAGTGGAAGGTGTCCCTGCCCATGGCAGGGGGGTTGGAACTAGATGGTCTTTGAGGTCCCTTCCAACCCAAACCATTCTGTGATTCCTTGATTCTATGAATATGATGAGCACACGAGCATCTCCTCTGTGGCTATGCCCGTTTTGAGTTTGCAGGTTAAAATCACCAGAGTGATGTCTTCATAAAATTTGGTTATAATGGCAGAAATCTCTTCCACTTCACTAAGCTGCAGCCCCAAAAGAATGTGTGAGGATGAGTTAAACCCCAGAGAATTGGTATCTCTAGTAAAAACAAACACAAACAGCCTCTTAGCTATTGCAACTCCACTATCAAAACCCCTTTTCAGAAAATGTTTAGTTAAAGATTTAGTTTGGAACAAACATTGTTAAAGCATGACCATCGGGCTGCTTATTGGAGCCAGATGTTGATTATAAAGACATTTGGGTCCATTCAGTGATTTTGCATGCCCTGATAGGCCGGGGTGAGCAGAAGGATTTGCAAAGCAGTGACTCAGATCCTCAACTTGCCCAAAAATGCACAACCCCACGGAAAGTGCCTCACCCTGTGCCATTACAGGGAGATATTCCTTAATGGCCAGCATCCTTTTTGTCTGTCTTTTTTTTTTTTTTAAGATTTTTTTTCTTTATTTTAGGAATGACTGGCCTCTCTTGAGTTGTCCTTCTTGATTTTTCTCTTAATCCTGCATACTTCTTGAACAGTCTTTTAGGAATACTCCTCCCTGAGGGCTGACTTTCTTAACAATTAAAAAATGAGTGTCTGTTGACCTAATCCTGCAAGCTCCCTGGGTGTGACCATCCCACGTTAGCGAGTGGAATGGTGCCCTCAGCAGCCCTGCAGAAATCTGACCCCTATTCCTAAACCGAAGGCCAGCAGAGCCAAGCGCCCTGCAAGCTGCATGCAGGTTTGGCCAAATCCACGTGCTGAAAAAAAATCAAAACCAGCAAAAACTGTGCAAAGCTGATTTTATCACTTCTTTTTAGAACTGCTTCTTCTGGTTTTGCGGCTCGAACGTTGATTACTGGCTGCTTTGTGGATAGAAAGCTGGACAGAGATGCTGAGCAGGAGAAAAACAAACGTGAGAGTGGGCCAAAAGTGTGCTTCCTCCAGACCAGGCTCGCGTGTGCTTTTGGGGCCTGATCCTTGAGGGAAACAGGGTTTGGAGCTGGTCAGGGTGCTGTGGGCTTAGCTGGGTGGTAGCCACTAGATGGCCATGTGGCTTGTCCCTACCTATCCCCCACCTCCCACTCCTGTGCAGGGCAGGGATGTGCCAGCCCCCAGCCCCACGCTAGGCAAGATCAGAGGGCTGCAAGCGGGCTGAAGACCCCCAAGGGCTGTTGGACCTTCCCCAGGAACAGATTTTTGTTGGGGGGAGTGCTTGTGTGGAAGGGAACAGCAGCCCCCCAAGCGGGAGACGTGTGATACGTGGGGGACGCTGGTGCTTTCACGGCTGAAGGATCTGCATCCCTGGAGAATCAGCCTGCCTCTGGCAGGGCTGAGCTCTCCCGAGCTCCGTCGGTGCTCTGCAGGGGAGGAGGTAGGTGCCAGCAGGTGGTGGAGGTAGGACCAGGCTTTGATGGAGCTGGGTGGTAGGACTCAGCTAAGGTTTATTGCAGGGAGGGTTCTGATGTGCAAAATCATGGGTTTTTTTCCATCCTGGACGTCCTTGAGATTAGAAGAGGAGAGGAGAATGGAGGAAAAAGTAGGGAATAGCAGGGCAGCACCTCACAGTCTCTTCTTCTGCCCAAGTGGTGTGGCATTTGGGATTTGCACCTGTTGACACTTGGAGCGCATCTTCTGCAGACTGCCCTGAGAGGGAAACCAAACGTGCCAATGGGGGGAAGCTGGGGGATTTGCTTCAGAAGCTCACTCTGTAAGCAAACCCCATGGCAGGAGATCCCTGCTCTCTCTCCTATCCTGCCTGGGAGGGCACAGGAGGGATGCTGCTGTGTCCCTGGCGCCAATAGCTTCATGCTGCGGGTAGATCTTGGGCTTAGTGTTGCTGGAGGTCACAAAAGGCTTTGCAGAAAACATCACAGAATGACCAAGGAGAAAAATTAACTCTGTGATGTGAAAAGGGAGTCTGCATTGTCACGAAACCCTGAGTTTCCTTCTACGCAGCACATCAGCTATCGAAATGTTGCTTTTGCCCTTTGACATGTCCTCTTTGCCTGTGGTCTGGAGCGATTTAGAGAGGTGTGTAGCTCCAGCTCTTGTAGTGGATAGACATCAGCATCCACCCAATGGTTGACTGACTGGCACTGTTTACTGGAAGGTTTGGTTCCTTAGAGCCAGGCTTGACGACGCGGCGTGCCTAGACAACACGGCAAACTTTGCTCAGTGGGACAATTGTCCAAGGCTCATAAGACTTTCCACTGCCTTGAGATTCTGTGACGTGACTCAGAGTTGTAAACATTGGCACCAGCTGCTCTTCTCACTGCAACCATAAACCCATTAAGGGAAATTTGTTTTCTAAAAATAATCTGATCAATGAAAGGACTCTCTCAGCATTCCCGGCCTCTCTTCCCCGCCTCCCTTGTAACGACTTCCTCGTAAATACGTTCGGTTAGAGGAGCATGATGCCTCTTTCCAGTATCCCAGCTTCAGTCCTCCAAGTGAAGATATTTAAGGGGTAGTGTAAGGTCTTATTAAAAGATATTTAGCTCTTTGGGGTGTAACAGGGAGAAAGGAAAGGAAAGGCAGGACTGCAGCACAGTTCTTGTAGGGAGAGGTGAACACGGCCCTGGTGCATGAGAAGATTTTTAATTTCTGTGTCATATTTATACTATTAATGCCTACAGATGGTCAGCGCTGTGCAGCTGATGAAGCCAGGCTGCAGGTTCGGCAGGTGCTTTAGAATGAATCCTGTGGCATTACACACCCTGGCTCAGCTCCGCTTTTCTCTTACTGTATGACAAAAGGGAGTCTCGAGTCATCCTTCATGGTTTAAGGGAATCACAGGATTGTCTCCGTAGTGTTTCAGATGTCAGCACAATCTGGATGAAGGCGCGTTGAGCCGGGAGTCAGGCAGCTCTGTTTTCTTATCCGGGCTCTTCACTTTGTGCCCTGGTCCTCTGCCTGCTCTCTGGCTGTCGAGTGAGGACCAGGCTAATGCGAGGCCATCTGGCAGGCAAAGGCGGATCGGTTGGCTAATACTGTGGAATGCCAAGTATTACTGCGTGCGTGCTAGTAATTTCGGAAAGCCAGTGATAGTCAATCCATAATTTGCTCTTTGCTTAAGCCGTGCTCCGCTCTGTTCATGCGGTGTTGCAGAAGGCTCTGTTCAGAAACCCCTGTGATTGGATCGTGCGAGAATCTACCAGAAAAAAAAATTCCTGCTGAATTCTGCACCAAGGTTGATGGCACGAACAGCTGCAGATGCAGTTGGATGTGATTCTGAATGTCCCTCAGCATGGATCATAGAATCATAGAATCACAGAATGGTTTGGGTTGGAAGGGGCCTCAAAGATCATCCAGTTCCAACCCCCCTGCCATGGGCAGGGACACCTTCCACTACACCAGGTTGCCCAAAGCGTCATCCAACCTGGCCTGGAACACTGCCAGGGATGGGGCAGCCACAGCTTCTCTGGGCAACCTGTTCTAGTGCCTCACCACCCTCAGGTCTCAGATGCCTCCACCTTCATAACAGCTGATGAGGTGATGGTCTGGAAGAGGAGAGCTTTTCTGGTCTAGAAAAGCTGTGACTTTGCATGTCTGGTGTAAGCAGAAGTGGAGTAGAGCCCTCAGTGTCCATCAGGACTCTGATTGACCACCCAGCTCCACACTTGCAGCTGTGCTCTTCCCCAAAACAATATTGCCAGTTCAATGACTGACCTTACTCCTGGAATTCTGGGTCACAAGTCTTATCTCTTATCTTTCAAATGCATTGATATAGTTTCAGAGTAATACATTTATGGTCCAGTCTGCTGTAGACAGAAGGAAAGGGCAAGGTGCACTTGGCAGCAGCGGAGCTGGTTAGTTACAGCAGCGTGTTCTGTGTTCAGTGGAAACCCACCTAAAGGTGACCTGCACTGCTGACCCAACACCTGCCTCAAGGGGTAACACTTGGAGATCCCACCATGCCCTGGATGTCAGCTGGATAGGGTCATGTTACTACTTGTGCAGCCCTGATCTTTCTCAACAGCATCTTAGTGGTCCATCACAGAGAAAAGCTAAGGAAAGAAATAGAAGACAAGCTGGTATAAGCCATCTTTGTCTTCCTCCTTGCTCCTCTTCATGCCATTTCCTCTCTCTGAATCTGCCCCTAACTTCTGCCTAAGGATCAATAGACCCTTTTAAATAAATGGAAAGTGATCACCTCGAGCCAGAATCCATGCAGTCATCTGTTGCTGGCTGCACAGCAGAGCCGTGCTGTCCTTGTATTCTCCATCATCAAGTACCATCCCATGAAGGTCACGGAGTGCTTTCATTCAGAAAGTACTGAATTCCACTACTTTTGCTGCTGACCACCTTATTTGCAAACTGCAAGAGTGAACCTGTTTCATCTCGCTATTAAATGGAGATTTTGAAATGACACAAAACAAAACTGCTGGCTGAGGGGCGAGGTGCCAGCAATACATTTGTGACCACAACAGAAAGAAACCCATCACAGGATTAATTCCTGGTGCCATGGGCTGATCTTTTCACAGGGGGGCTACTAAAGTGGCTCTCAGACCTCGTTTGGCTCAGCACACACGCCCAGTAACCAGACAGATCTTCTCACCTTTTATCTGATCGTGCTGCCCTGTACTTGGGGATTTATTATTTTACAAAACCTGCTGGGTTTTGCCTCAGGCTGGCTTTGAAGCAAGCTCTACCCCTGCATTTGGGGTCCGTGGTAGCTGGGGAGTTCTTCGTGCTGTGCTGTTGTTGAACAGCTGCCTGCAGCTCCCTCCCGTTGTGCTGAAGACCTCAGCTGAACCGGGGCGCAGTTGTTCTCCTCCTGTGCAGGGTCAGGTGAGCCCACCTCCAGGCCAGGAAGGTGCCCACACCTGGGGTGTTAGTGCATGCTGCCGTGGGTCCCATCAGCGACCCATGGGTGCCACCTCCCATGGGAGCACCCCAGGAGCTGCCACACGGCTGCTGCCCTCTTCAAGGCACACTGGGAGAGGTGGGAGGTTGGTGGGCAAGCGAGGGAGGCTGTGCAGGACAGGACAGGGTGGGGAGGAAGAGAGACTCTATCATTGCAGCACGAAGGCTGTGCTCCCCCATATCCTTCCCTGCAGATAAAGGACTGATAGTTTGGGGAAGGGGAACGGTGTCTGCAGCCAAGCAGGAAGGAAGGAAAGAGGGAATATGGAAAGAATAGGGGAGTTTCCAAGAGAAAGATGGGAAAGGAAGGGATGTCTCAGCAGAGGAGAGGAGGAGCTGGAAGATGTGAGTGTGTGGAGCAGAGTGGCCTTAGAGCAGTGGAGATAACCCAGCCTGGGCACAAAGGGATGACAGGAGGAGTACAGGACCCATCAAGTGGGTGGGTGGATGGAGAGGCCCCAAAACTGCATCAATGAGGTGCCCTCAAATCCCTGTTTGTCTTCCCAGAAGTTTCCATTGAAAGTCCTGGCCAGGTCCCTCCGTGCCACCCTTTTGCAGTGGGACAAGTATCATTTGAGGGTGACCTTCGCCATCTCCAAATCCATCTCTTGGGGGTAGAAGGGGGGCAGGGTGCCTCCCAAGAGCCAGGCACCCACGCAGCCAGGAACGTGGGTGCAGTCCTGACACGTAAAGGGATCATTTCCACATGAGTTTCACCACTACAGTGGCACTGTCGCTGTCCTGATCCCAAGTCTCGCCAAAGATAATTAGTTTATTTTTAATGAGTGCTGAGATTCTTGCACAATCAAATCAAAGGGACTTTAAGATAAAGTTACTAAATTAAGAAACTAGGGCTTGCGATCGGTGGAGATCTTTGGAAAGCTGACATAAAGGCATGCTGGGGGTTTAAATGCAGAAGAGAAATAAAAAATAACTCGTTTTTATTTTTTATTCTGCTGCTGCTGTTAGTAATAGTAGAAATCACAGCACGAGCATTTTTAGCTCATGCTTTTTAACACGTTTTGACACTCGTTTGATGCTACTGCGAGATTTCGGTCGTGCTTTGCCGCGAGCAGCCGCAGCCCTTTCTTTTCTAAACATGTGTGCTTTGAAAGGGAAAAGGTTGCTGCCAGCATGTCTGACTCCTTCGTCCTGACAACATCCGACCATCCATGTTATCAAGCCTTACTGGGACCTATCAAGAGACATAGTTAAACAAGCTCGTGTTTATCTGAGGGAAGCCGTATTAATTGCGCAGTGGGATAAAGAACTGGCCGGCACCAGGCAAATCTCTCGCTGGCATGGGAAAGGGACAGCAGGCCCCCGCTCAACAATGGGCTGCGGCGAAAGAGAGTCGCTTACTGCTGTAGGCTTTTTTTCTTTGCAGACTTCAGTATTTTTTTTTTTCTAACAGCTCTTACTCCCGTGTTTTGTTTGCCCCTTTTTAAAATAAGAAAACAGTAACGGCTCTGCCGGCTGATGGGCTCCCTTAGAAGCGCTTGCTGCAGGAAACGCCGGCGCTCCGGCGCGGGGCTGCGACCCCTCCATCCTGTTCCCCGCGCCCGGCGTCTCCCGTTCGCAGCCGCTGCCGCCGTTAGCAGCGGCGGCCACGTCTCACCATAACCCACCCCAGGGTTGCTTTGGGCAGCGAGCTGCTGAGTTTCCAGCCAGATGTCCTCAAAGGCTGCGCCACGGTTCTGCTCGGCCAGGCATTGAGAAAAATGTGTTTGGGGCTTGCTCGATGCCGGGGGGCTGAAGGATGGTGCTGGGTGTTGGGTTTGCCGTGGGGATGCAGAAGGGGCTGGGGAGCAGTGGTCGCTGCTGGCTGCGGGGAATGCTCAGTGGTCCGAGGGGACCTTCTCAGCAGGGAGTCCTCGGAGAAGATGCTGGGTTTCCCAAGGGAACAAGGCCTGGCAGCACTGCTGTTAGCCCTGTCTTGGAGCAGGTGTAAAAGAAGGCTTTGCAGCTAAAGATCCTCAAATGAACAGGAAGGAGTGAACCTACAGGGGCTACAGGAAAGCTGGAGAGGGGCTTTGGACAAGGGTGTGTAGAGATAGGACAAGGGGCAACGGCTTTAAACTGGAAGAGGGGAGATTTAGTTCAGATCTAAGGAAGAAATTTTTACACTGAGGATGATGAGGCACTGGACCAGGTTGCCCAGAGAAGCTGTGGCTGCCCCATCCCTGGAAGTGTTCAAGGCCAGGTTGGATGAGGCTTTGGGCAACCTGGTGTAGTGGAAGGTGTCCCTGCCCATGGCAGGGGGGTTGGAACTAGATGATTTCTGAGGTCCCTTCCAACCCAAACCATTCTGTGATTCTATGAGTAAGAGTGCTGCGTTCTGCCTGGTTTGTGGCCTCATGCTATTCGTCAGGTACCTAGAAAACTGGGATGAAAATATTTCTAAATCCCCTGTTTCACAGGTTTAAACTTGAAAATTGGTATTCAAAATGCCTAGCTTGCTGTTTTGAAAAAATAAGCCAAGCCCTCAGCCCGTTGAAGCAGCACAGCAGCACCGGGTGAGCTCTGTGGGCAGCCGTACCGCAAGCTCGGAGCTACTGATTAATTCTCCAAACGAGCCTCCTGCAAATGGCGAAGGGGCTTGGAAATGACCCACCTCGCCCAGCCAGAGGGAGGATTTCTCCCTGATGGTGAAACTGGTTCAGTTTGGGCATGATTCACTTATCAGATCAAGGGAGCTGCGTTTGCAGAGCCCAGCTGGGCTGCCCGGCGGGGAGGGCAGGGGAGCCTGGGCCATGCTGTGCCACGGATGCTGGCGAGTGACCGCACCGGCACCGGAAAGCGGCACAGACCCTGGATCGTGTCCTCTTGTGAAGAACCAGCCTATCGTCGCTTGCCAGCTTTTGTCTGATGATGCTTCACTCGAAGCAAGATATAAGAAAGGGGAAACTACCAAATGAATCACATCCCTTTTCTAATCTTATTTTCTCCTGGGGGTGGATTTGGGCATGTTCCAAAGCCACAGCCTAATTTAAATCAGGAGAAAGGTGGCTGTGAAGAGTGGAGAAGCAAGAAAGCTGGGAAAAATGGACAGAAATATTTGTCCTTCCATGAATGAATGTCTGTCCTGATGGGAAACGGCCACATCTGGTGATAGAAAACAGAGGTTTCTTCTAGAGGCTAATCGCTTGCTTTTTATCTGGGATTCACGAGCCATTTTAAATACTGTGTTGTGATGTGACTGGAGGCTTAAGAGGGGGAATGGTTTCTGGCTTCCTCGCGTCTGCTGCCCTTCCTAGGGGATGCTGACAAATGTCTTGAGGAGATAGCGAGCAGCTTGCAGGAAGGAGCCTCTTCAAAGTCTTCTCTCCCTTATCTCCCCGCTGGAGTTGTTTTGACAGCGGCTAGTTAGAGACAGGAGCCCTTGCTGGGATGAAGTCAAGATTGCAAGGAAAAAAAAACAAACCCAAGAGACTGCGTCGGCAGCACACGCTATAACTCTAGTTTGGAGCGGGCAGATGGAGACGGTGCGATTGCTGCGAGGCCGGGGAAGCTCAGCCAGTCTAAATAGTACCGGAGGTACCGTGGAAGGTCATTCCTGGTGTAGCTGAGCATTTTTGTGCTGCCAGCACTCAAATTCGTGTTTCGGCCCTGAGCAGGCCCCCAGGTTCACGGCGGTTTTTCTGCATTCCCTCGCCCTGCGGCTCGGTGGCCGGCTCAGGGATCCTGCCTGGTTTCCCTGCTCCGTGCCGTTTGCAGACGCGTGTTAGCCACCCCGTGCACGTCCCCAGCTCGCCTCTCCGCACCGTTGAGCTCGCTCAGAGGTCTCACACTGGCTTCTTTCCCCACCTCCTCTGCCAAGTGCAATGTGCCTGACCCTTCCAGCTTGCTACCGAAATCCCTGATGGTAAGATCCCACGGAGGGAGGCTGTCTCAGGGGCGGAGGGGGTCCCGGGGACGAGACTGAGAGCACGTCGGTGCTCGGTCACCCTTGCAGCTCGTGGACGTGCCCCTCGCTTGGCTGTGCAACATAAACATCCCCCCAAATTCTTACTCTGGCTTTGCAATCACATATGCTGACCAAAGCCGTGCTTGCGAGCAAAGCCATGCATGCCAGGCCTAAAGAAATCCAGTTCTCATCAAAGGTGGCTAAAAGAAGTTTGTTCTGATGGCTCTGCTGCTTCTCCCAGCAGGTCCTCAACACGCAGGTGAAAGGCACCTTGGCAAAAAAGACCCATGTCAGGCAGGAATGGGGCTTCATCCAGATTTGGTGTAACCACCTGGGTCCTACCCCGATGCCCATCTGTCCAGTCATTTCCATTTGTCAGCACAGTTAAAAAAATAAAACTGTGCCTCTCTTTTTGAAGCTTTTGGCAATATTTGTAGCCCCTCAAGCTATGTAATCACAGCTCCATGACACAGAGAGATAAGCGAAATATTTAGGAACACAGACGGGATCTGGGATGTGGCCCAGCTAGTCCTGTACCCTCTCTCTGACAGTAGCTGGCAGGAAATGAATCAGAAATTTTTGCAAAAATGGCTGGAAAGATGATAAACCTCTCTCCCTCCATGCCGTCTCGTGGACTATTTCGCCGTGCGTCCGGGTGCGGCTCCCACCCCTCACCTCTGCGTAGGACAGCGCTCCTGGCTCCTATGGAGCTCTGAACCTGTCTTGCCATTTTGTGTTGCCCACTGCAGGACTTCAGGAGGCAGTTTGTCCGCCCGGCCACACCAGCGCGGCCCCGAGGGCTGGAGTGTGCCAGCCCGGCCGTTTGTGCCTTGGAAGCTCCCATGGCTCTCACAGTGCTGTTGCTCACCAGGCTCCGTCCTGGGAGGTTGCAAGTGCAAAACCTTCAGTGGAGGTAAACCCGTTCTGCAGAGGTGGTTGAAGACCCTTCGTAATGGGGAAACTACTGCTTTTTGCAACATCCCTGTGATTTTTTTACTTGGTCCCAAAATGTCAGCTGATGGCGCCGAATTTGTTGTTCCCGCTAGAGTAGTTCATATCCGTTCATACTTCCGTGCAAAAAGCCCTGTTGGATGCAATTAACAGAGCTCTCCCTCACGCCTCCTTTGGCCTGAGCGACTCTGCTTCAGAAATTCTCCAAATAATCTAATTTCGACATTCGTCAATAGGAGCTACACCCTGTGGGGTCTCTGGGGACCCTGTTTCACAGCCCGCGTCGCCCGCTGCCGGGCGAACACCTCGCCTACGCTCTCCCCTTTGCCACGGGGGCGGTGGGATTGGGCAAAGCTGCTGGGGGCCAAGGGGCTGTGATGGTCTGCTGGAAGCCCAACCTTCGGCTTCGATGCCTCTGGACTGACTTTCATGCACCAGAAAACCGAGCGTGCAAAGGTTTGCATTCAAAAAGGAAAAGGCCATTCAATTTTTGGCTCATTTAAAGTAGCATTGGAGCATCCTTGATGTGTCTATAAATACCAAATTATTATTTAAGGGAACCTTTGCAGTAGTGGTTACTATGGCAATGAATCATTCGGTCTCCGCTGGTGCCAGATTGAACGTTATTGTCTAACGTTCATCCAAACAATATGCAGTCACGGTGCAGTTAGTTAAAGACTTAGCAGATGTTCTAAAGTAAATCCTGTTCAGAGCTGGGCGCCCTGGCAAAATGCCATTTTCTAACATCTACGCTGAATATGTAAAGACTACTGAATTTCTCCATTTAAAAAAAAAAAACAAACAAAAAAGTTTGTTAATTGTCTGTACCAAGCCTGTCTAATTAATTGCAATTGGATCCACCCTAATGTGCAAGGAGAAATGTAAGTGGATCCATTCTGCCACTATTTCCAAAAGTATAATAAGTGCATGTAAAAGCTGTAATCACTGCCTGTAATGGCTTCCTAGTTGCAGGCTGTTTCGTAGACTATGAAAATATGCTGCCTGGAAATAAACCATTTGTGCATTGGACTGAATTAAAACCAAATGCTTGAACTTCTAATTAAAATTTTTCTTCAAGTCGGGGAAAGGAAAGGCTTAATTACCACCAAAATGCTCTCCTTTTCTTTCTTTCTTTTTTTTTTTTTTTTTTTTTTTCTTTTTTCCCCTCATGGCATTGTTCATAATTTAGCCATGTCCAATAGTTTTGGGGACATCTTGCATTCCTGCCCAAGCAGACCCCGAAAGCCAGATTCACTTTCCAGAATACCTGCCCATGTGGTCCTCATTGGCTCTGCTTTCAAAGTTTACTGCAAACACATGGATTGCTGCCTACACATTCCAGATGCTAAGTAAGCTTTAGGAAAATGGAAAAAAAAAAAAAAAAAAAGAGAGAGGGAGAAGTGTTCGTGGGGTGGAGGGGGAATAAATGGAGTTAAAGAGAGATACCGGTCCTGGCAGAGACGAAGACGCTCACTTCCACCGCGCGTAAACGGCAGCGCTGGAATCGAGGCGGTTTTGTTGTTTCTCCCTATCTCGTACGCTGTATAATAGAGAGGTTTTTTTTGAACTTTAACATTTGGGCTCCTTAACAGACTGTTCTTTAGTGTGGTTTGGGAAGGACAAAAGAAGACTTTTGTTGATTTGGCATAAATTATACAGTGGGTATTTTTGGCATAAATGTCAGAGTTTGATGCTTTTTTGTTGGTTTGGCAAAATATACCTTGAAATCACAAAAATATGCTTCTAATTACAGAATGTATGTTGCAGTGATGTGGGACAGTGAAGTAAGGAACCTTTCAGTATTTATATTAACTGAATCAAAAAATTAACCTCTTCCTGTTGAATGTTTACAGCTGGAACCCAGTCAAAGAATCTGAGGCTGGAGCTAGTAATGCCTAATACGTTTCTGCCTCAACAGCAAAGATAAGTAACTCATTATTCAGATGCTCAGCATCCAGCAGGCCAGTCCCAGCAATTAGGGTTCAGACTTGCTCCCGAGAACTCGCCGGCAGCGTGCACCCCAAATTTAAGCAGCGTGGTGCCGTTTTATGAAACTTTCCGTGAACAGAAATCTTGCAGGGAAATAAAAGGGCGAAAACACCATGAAAACGGGTTCTTGTTGAGACTGAAACCTCCTCCGGCCGCGTTTGTCACTCAAGCGTTTCAGCAGCCTGCTAGAGCTTGACGGGCAGAAAGCAAAGAGCTGTTTTCACTGCCCAGGTAGAGCAGAAAGCAAACAAACAGCTTTCACAGTTCAAGCAAAGCCTGATTTGGTCAAAGATCTTCTCAGAGCCCACGGTCCTTCAGCAATAAAATGTTTGACGAACTCGAGCGGGACCTGGTTCTCCCTCCAGCATCGCCCAGCCCAGCTGGATCTCCCACCACAAGCCATCCCGGTGCGGCCCTCTCCCGCGCTCTCCGTCTGAGCAGGGTGGCAGAGCGCTGCCTCTGCCTCGCCGTCGTTGATAAGGATCGTTCCACCCAGGAGTCGATGACCCTAATTAACAGCGTATGTAATGTTTTGCCTGAAGAGCTTCCTGTGAGTGGCTCTCCCAACATGCCTGTCTTGTTCAGAGATGCTCTTTCTGGAATTACCATTAAATTGCAGTGCTGCGTAATTGCTCCGGACGGGTTGTAAATCTCATTTAACCCTTCTCGCTGCGCAGGGTTATGGAATGCGAGCGCCGCGGAGCATTTCCGAGGTATCGGAGTTGAGCGCGTTCTTTATAGAGCAAGGAAGACTTTTCTGTGGGATTTTTTTTTAAATGGATATATATTTCTCCTGAAGGCCTTTTTATGCAGCCGGGCAGAAAGGACTGGTAGAAGTACAAGAACAACTAATTTAGTGCGCCCTAGACAACTCTGAAGGAGGTTGCAAAGGTTTACTTGACAAAACAGGCACCAAACATGCCAACATTTGGGAATGTTACAGCCAGACTATTGTGGTTTCAGGCCCTTCAAACACCAGCAGTAGGAAACTACTTCGCCCTGCAGCGTATAGGCAGCAAAATGCGAAAAACGACGAGTGTGAAACGCGCTCTGGCTGTGTGTGTGCAACCTCGACTTCAGCAAATCATATCAGCTCTCACGTCATAAAACACAGAAAGGAATAAATGCTTTCCCCTTCCCGTTTCTTTAGGAATGGTTATACAATTCCTGTGGTAAAATCTGCTTTGCTGTGCTGGTTGCTAAGATAATATAATCGTGTTTTGATCAGGGGGGGGAAGCAGTCTTTTTATTACTGTATATAATGGCTTTTCCTGTTTCTTGGTCATTATAGTTATTCTTTTTCTTTTCTTTTTTTTTTTTTTTCCCTCACATTTCTCAGTCCTTCTGAGAGACATCAAGGAAAGACTTTGGTTTTCTAAGGTACTCAATGATGATAAGAATAGGACTCTGTGGAAAATGAATGGAATCCATGCAAGTAAATTATTGCCACTCTGGAAAATTTATCCCCCCAGAACACCTGAGAAGTTGGCGGTAGCGGTAAATTTTCTGTTCCTGGTGTCCTTTTCTTGAAAAGAAATGCCATCAGGAGCCATCATACATGGGCTAAAAATGACACTTTTGCCCATGGTGTTCACTGGTGGTGACTCAGTCAGGGAGATGAGTGGGTTCTCCCAAAAACTCTGGTTCCCTGTTCTGCAGAAGCTCTGTGTATGGCAGTGGGCAGAGGATGGCGTCTCTCTGGGCCTCTCTTTCCCTAACTACAATATGGAGATAAGGAAACTACAGGATACTGAAAGGACTCGCTGAGCTGGTGTTTTAAAGTGCTGTATATGGGGCAGGGACTATTTATTCCTAATAATCAATCAGCACCTTTTAAAAGTGTCAGTTCATTTTCCCTTTATGGTTCTTCCTGTATATTCTGATTTTTTTTCTCAAATTAATATGAGGAACGGTCTTCCAGGGAAGGCAAAACGATGAAATGGAGAAAGTGGCCAGCTGTCAGAGGACTGGAGAGCAGAGGTTTCCGAGGAGCCCTTTGCTCAGCTGCCATCAGCCAAGCCTTTGCCCCACCAAGAACAGGTTGACCACCACTCCCTGTCCTGGTGCACCAGGTGGCAACGGCTTTGCTGGTGTGGGATCTCTCCGCTCCCACAGCCCTCGTGCACGGGCAGTGAATGGGGTTCTTGCGTTTTCCAGCTGCAATTTCAGGCTTTGGCTTTGTATAATTGCCATCAGCGTGAGTGATTGATGGCAACTCTCCGAGCCCCTTGTCCCCAAGAGAGGGACCTCAGCTTTCCACTGATTTCTCCACTTGGGATGATTTCTCACGGAGATCTGAAGAGAAAAATGTGATACGTTTCCCATTCTTTGAAGAGAGACCTTTAACTTCCGTGGATAAAATAATGTGTAAAACAATGTTTGGGAAAACTTCCAGGGGGCTGGTTTGGGCTTTACAAAGGAACCCTCCGCGTTTGAATCCTGATGGGAAGATAAGATAATTATCCAGCACTGTTTAGTTATCGCGTGCGGTATAAACAGCCGTCCTCTCTTCATCTCCTGAGAATGCAGTGCTATTTGGGAAATAGTGTTACGAACAATTAGAGTAACTGGAATAAACTCCACATTCCCCAGGAGATGGTGGACTCTGTCCTCATCTCTGCTTGATGGCTGTCAGTAGGGCTTGTGGATCTGAAGGCTGCTGTTTGTATCTCTCCAGGGCGGTTTCTAGATTATTGTAGTCTTTTCAAACAACCCAGACTTTAATTCTATGAGCAGTCATGGCCATTAGATCTTTGCTTGGCTTCTGCCAGTTGCCCAGAAGGTTGTGAGTGCCATTGCTGTGCTGGGAGAAGAGCTGGGAAGTCAGCTTTAACACGCCGGGATAATTCATCGCGCGCCGGCACGGGGGAGAAGGAGCACGTAACAGGCAGGAAGAGCCGTAGGGAAGACAGATCCCAAGTTTGCTGCTCAGTTCACAGCAGGGATATAGCTGCGACAGCCACCTTGGCAAAAGCAGCTTAAGCTTGCACATGGCTCAAGAAGAAGCTGCTGGTAGGGCAGCATGGTGTGGATAACGGGAGGAGCAGGGACATGGCTCCGATGTTTTCTCCTTCATGGGATTTGGCTTTTCTGGCCTGTGCAGCAGGGCTGGGAGGGGAGGGAGCACCGATGGTCTTCGGAGCTGCGGCATTTGGCTTTCCTGTAGCACCCGGCCTGGGAGGAATCAGTCATCTCCACTGTTTGCATCATATTTTGGACGTGATTTTAAATCACGTTAAATCCTTGCTCCGTGGAAGCAGCTACAGTCAGCAGTAACAGTGATATGCCCTACCCCTTATCTAGAATTTTTCACTAATGAGTTTTAAAGTACTTCACAGGGAGGTCAGAGGTATTATCCTCATTTAACGAGAGGGGAACTATTACTCATTTTGCTCTTGACATTTCTCTCTCATTGCTCTTTTGTTACCAAGCCCCTGTAACAGCAAAGAGATCCCTTCCACTCACATTTATCTGCGAGGAAGGATGCTGGAGCAGGGACAAAATGACAGCGTTGGTTGGAGACCTGTGACTGTAGCAGAGCAGTGGTTAAGTCAGCCAGAGGAATGTTTTGCCAGTTTGTCTCTGTTATTTTTTGTTTGTTTGTGTGTTCAGCAGAGCACTCTGTTATCTTCCGCCCGTCCTGACGCCATGCTTTTCCTGTTTAAAATTCCTACTTCTGATTTTGCCTTTGGTTTTTTGTTGGTTTTGGTGGTGTTTTTTTTTTTCTCTTTTCTTTTTCACTTCCCCAATTGTTCCAGTTTTATGTTCCCAGCACCAATCGCCAAACGATATCTAACGAAAGCATTTGAGGACATAAGCATTTGGTGCCTCTGCCTACTTCTGATACGTATTCCCCGTGCAATTCTTGTTTCACCTCTCTCGCTTGCAAGACTGGCTGAATATTTCTCTGTCTCATTAACTGAATTTTACCTGATAATTCCTCTTTTTAAAGGGACCTCATAATGCAAACACACCGAGAGAAAATTGGCTTCATGAATGATATCTTGCACTAGGCAATAAAACGGGGGAGAAGCACAAGGTCCTTTCTCTGGTGCCTCAGGTGATGGACACTTGTCACACCGTGGGTAGGGTGCAATGTGCTGGTGGTGCTTCAGGCAGGCTTGGCTCAGGGATGGGCTGCGCGTCAGACCGTGCATTTACGTGGGGATGGACCAACATGTTCTGGAGTTGTCAGGAGGCTCTTCTGATATAGGCTCATTCTAAGTTAAGAGCAGAGTTTTTTTCTGGTACATCACTGCATGGCTCTTGCTGCTGTTGAGTGCATTGAATGGTGTTGAAGGTGCTTTCAGAAGTGCTTTCAAACTCCGCTAGTGAAACACAGGAGGCACTGTGACTTGCTGCCACACGGGTATTACACAGTTGGTGCTTTTCAGGGCTAATCTTTGTGTCGCTTGTTGCACAGAAAAGTAGAAACTCTGTAAAGGGCCAAAACATCCATAAACATCCAAAGCTGGAGGCTTTGCAGAACCCTGAGACCATGAGAACATCATGTAGAAGGCATGTGAGAGACATGGGCAGGGAAGAGAGCTTCTGGGTTGGTGTCACAAGTACCTCCAGAATAACTCCCCAAAGCTGTGGACCACAGTACCGAGTCTTCCCTCCCTCCAGCAGTGCTCGGCGACTGCAGCCTGCAGAGATGAGGCAAAAAAAAGCTGGTACCTGAGTTTCTAGTGTGCCTTTCAGCCTGGAGGACTCTGGAGAAGCCGCTGTGATTACGGCGCTGTGGATGTTCATGGGAAGGATGTTATTGCGTATGGTGTCTGCACAGATGGTGCAGAGGGAGAGGACGGGCACTTTCAGTATTTTCTTCTTTGATAAATCTCAGATTTTTCATCATCAGGTCATGACTCATTTCACACGTCATTTTTGGTTGTATAGAATAAGGTTTCAAAAAGGAAATATTCAGTAAATGTATTTTCTAGCATAGAGAAGTTGAATTCAGAGAGTTACTCAGAATTTGCAATACCAACTGTGAGTACGAAGTCATAGTACCCAGAGGTTTTGTAGAAGCGCCTGGCTGTCAGAGGCAGTAACGGGGGGTACCTTCCATGTAGTTTTGATGATGCCTGTGACAAATTTGGCCTATTTTCTTGAGAACAGTCTGACAGAGTTACAAGACAGTGTGAAAGAACCGAAAAAACCCAACTGCCTGTAAATGAGGCAAAGTAGAAGCAATATTTTTTTATTGAGGACTGGAGTAATCTAGGTTCATCAAAACGACGAGCTACCGTGGTTTGGACCTCTGTGCTATGAATACCATCAGGAATGCTAAGGAAGCAGTTCTGGGCCTCTCTCTCACACACACACAAACACACTCAGTATTTTGTAAAGATGTTCTTTTGTCCCTCTCTGCATGGGAAAATGTGCTTTCCACCCAAACATAAATTACTGTGCAAACTGCAGCTTACAGTTCAGAAGTCTGCGTTTTTAGTGGCACACTGTGCAGATCATTTTGGCAACAGCTCTGAGCAAACACACCAGAAAAAAAAAAGCACTTTGGGTGAGCGGCGAAGAAGCAAACAACCTGAATTCACTGTAATGAACTTTTTTGGAAGTCCTGAAGAACATTTTCACGGCAGGGACTATTTTAAAATACATTCTGGGAATACAGAACTTGGAGAAACAAAAAAAAAACCAACTCAGCAAAAACCAAACTCAACCCTCTAGACAACAGCAGAAATCCCGAAGCTACTCCTGCTTGTTTCCAGATCATGAATTAACGCCAGGGAGTAACAACCAAAGGAATCACAATCCCTCACCCAGACAATCCCAGATTTTTCAGGTTCCCTTAAAGTCTCCTGTTCCAGTATAGTTCCTGATTTGTGGCGTTAAGCTTTTTATAGTTTTGCTTATCCTAGCATTTAAGGTATTTTCAAACTTTCATACACTTTAATTTGTTACATTTGGAATGAGATGCTGGGTTTAGCACATAAAAAGAGTATTTTCATTGGAGATGTGACGAACAGTTCAGTGAGGAGGAACTTCTGACCGTGGCGACCTGCCATCCCACAGGTAGAGCAAAGCACAGCAATGCACGTGGTGCAGCGGTCCCACCAAAAGGCTCATGTGGACAGGGAACACCTGGGACCGTCAAGAAAGCTGAGCTCTTCACTGCCAAAAAGCCCCAATCTGCCCAGTCCCTGGGAGCCACCGGGCTGGTAAGGATTTCCAGCTGGGTTCAGGAGAGCTCACCGCTCAGCTGGATCTCATCCATTCCTCTCTGAGCTGCGCAGAATGGAGAAGGAAGTCCAAAGGTCTTCTTGCAGGATGAATCTAGCAAAAGATCAAACTCAAGAGTGCATTTTGTTGGGTGAATAGCTGACCTCAGCCAAGGACAGGTACCGACTGAACCAGCAATCATAGGGTCCTAGAACCATAGAATCATTTAGGTTGGAAACGACTTTGAAGATCATTGAGTCCAACCATTAACCCAACACTGCCAAGTCTAAGACTAAACCATGTCCCTCGGCACCACATCTACATGTCTTTTCAATACCTCCAGGGATGGCAACTCCACCACTTCCCCAGGCAGCCTGTTCCAACACTTGACAGCCCTTTCAGTGAAGAAATTCTTCCTCATATCCGATCTAAACCTCTCCTGGTGCAACTTGAGGCCATTTCCTCTTGTCCTATGGCTTGTTACTTGGGAGAAGAGACCGACCCCCACCTCACTACAACCTCCTTTCAGGTAGTTGTAGAGAGCAAGAAGGTCTCCCCTCAGCCTCCTTTTCTCCAGGCTAGACAACCCCAGTTCCCTCAGCCACTCCTCATAGGTCTTGTGCTCCAGACCCTTCACCAGCTCTGTTGCCCTTCTCTGGACACGCTCCAGCACCTCAATGTCTTTCTTGTAGTGAGAGGCTCAAAACTGAACACGGTATTTGAGGTGTGGCCTCACCAGTGCTGAGTAGAGGGGCGATCACTGCCCTGGTCCTGCTGGCCACACTATCTCTGATACAAGCCAGGATATTCTTGGCTACCTGGGCACACTGGTGGCTCAACTTCAGCTGGTTGTCAATCAATACTCCCAGGTCCTTTTCCGCCAGGCAGCTTTCCAGCCACTCTTCCCCAAGCCTGGCAGAAGCACTCTGTCACGGAGTGTCATATGCTTCAGTGCTGCCCTTCTGTTGGGAGAATTGCCATAGAAAGTTCAACAGTGAGAAGATCGTTCGCTGCAGGGAAACAGTCCAAACTTGGGCAATGAACAGAACTCATTGCAGAATTCTGCACTTCTGTGGATTCATCCCACACTTATTTAGGCATTTCATGGCATGGGATGCCTGAAGTAGAAGTGTAGTTGCTCTTGGCTCCCTCTGTAGTGGAGGAATGCAGGTGAACACCTCCAGGGATTAATTAAGATCTTAGGCAGTAATTAAGGTCTTAGGCAGTGTCCACTGGAGATGCATACAGTTCTCCACTTACTGTGGAGGGAGCCCAAGGTGGCCAGGCTCATTGGCTTGTGAAATGTCTGTGGAAGGTGGGTTGAATCTTGGCTTGGGACTCACTCGCATACCCTTTCTGAGTTTTGCATCGTCATAAAAAAGAAATTGCAAGTTTGTGGACAAATATACAAGTAAATCACTACATAAGAGAGGAAGACTTTTTAATGCTGTCTCAAGAGTTATGCTACAATGACCTTTATTTTTCTCCTATGCTGAAGAAAACTGCATGTTAAGGTGTAACAGCCAATTTTGAGGAGACGCTTTGCCTGTGTCTCATCAGCCCTTGCGGTGATGCCACAGGGGTTTGCCACCAGCAGAGAAGACAGGCCAGGGCTTCCTGGACAAGCTCCTGGATCTTCTGCAAGGTGACGAGGTGACAGCTTCAGCCTGAACTGGAACTGAAGTTGGCCTGCCTACAGAACGGGATGGATGAGAGCTCCAGGACACCTCCAGTTCCTATATCAAGAAATCAGCATAAGTGTTTGAATCCTCTGGAGAACGATTCCTGCAAATGATCTAGTGCTTGAAACCAAACAGAAGACAAACCACGTGCAGAAGGCTGAAACTGCAACGCGTAGACACGTGTTGTCCAGTTAGCTGAGCTTCCTTGCTTGGAGACTTGGGACAGTACAAGTCAGCAAGACGTGATTTGGAAAAACCTCTGCTGTACCACCGAGCTCCTAGTCAGTGACAGGTGAAACATCTGGCAAATAATATGGAAGGTGACGCGTGCCAAGTGCGGTGCCCTCGCTGCCTGGGAGGAGACGGCACCGCAGCATCGGGACGACCCATCGCTCTGACGAATTTTTGATGTAGTGCAAATGTGCAGCACACGTTGCACAGCTGTTGCAGTAGTCTACAGAGAGATTACCAGAGTTTCACCAGGACACTTTTTGTTGGGTGGAGCAGCCTGCAGAGATCCGCAGCCAGTCAGCGGTTTGCTTCTTGCCTCACCACTCTCCCAAATTCAATTAATATGAGCTCTTTTCGGGAGAGATCTTGCCATATCTGCATCAGATTTGCACAGAAAGCCATCACACCTTTCCAGTAAAGCATTCATTATCATACTTGGTGAACACAATGACAGAGATTGCAAAAACAAACAAACAAGAAAACGAACCTTTAAAGTGGGACAGGGAGTGGTGGCTCTTGAGAAATGATCTTTCCGAAGATTAAGAGGTTGCCGCATAAAAATGCAGCTTTCCCTATACTGCCATTAAAATGCAATGCACCTCAGGCCTAAAAAACAAGCTGTGCAGCTATTTTTAGGAAGCATGTTGGTCTGGGAAAGTCTCTGAGGAATCCTCTTGCTCTCTGTTCCATCTGAAAAAAAAAAAAATTAAAAAATTGTGAGTCCAAATTCCAGTTCTGTACAAGTGTAGTGTTGGGGATGAGGTCAAAATAAGTCATTTCCTGTTTCTTGATTTGCATTTTCCAGCTAGAAAACAAGTAAATAAATACAAATATGTGTGAGATCACCTATATTCATGAAAATTCCTGCTGAAGGTTTTGTAGAAGGTCAGCCGTAGGTACACAAGGATTTTGGATGAGGATTTGGATGAGGATCTTGCCGAATGAGAACAGAGCAAGGGGCCACTTCTACCTCTGGTGGGACTTGTTCACTCTCAGTTGCAAGGTTTTGGGGACAGGACTGGGAGCAGTTCAGCTCTGGTCATATTAGTGAAAGCTTTGCCACAGGTTAGAAGTAATGTTAAATCTTGGAGTTTGGTCTTTAAAACAAATTTTTACTCAAGGAAGAGCTGTCTTCCAAATAGTTCCAAGGACCATATCTTTTATCCAAGCTCTACAGGACTATCCCATTCTGGATCCCTTTGGCAAGTGTCAAAATAGGAAACGTTACACACAGATGAACATCCACACACTTTGTTCCATCTATCAGTAAAATGTTAGCTGGTGCTTATGGTATCATTTTGGATGAAAAGTTCTCCTTGACATATATTATTATCAGAATTAGTCATTAGTACTGTCGTCATCACAAGGAGCTTTGCCACCGACGTAGTAGGACCCGACCTTGGAGCCAGAGTTAGGTCAGCACTTCTCGGGTGTCCGCAGGAACGTGGCTGTGTTTGGGATGTAGCGTGTGAAAAATATTGCGTGGGGAACAGTTTTAACTGAGGAAATTTATCAATCTCCAAACTTCTTTTAGGCTCCTTTCAGAGAATTTATTGACCTTACGGGAGTGCCTAAGAGTGCATCTTTACCGAAGGAGTAGAGATGCTAGACCCAGGATCCAGTCTTTATGCTTGCTGAGCTACTAGAACGGGAATTTGTTGCCCAACTCTTAGTTGGGAAACCTGAAATCCAGAAAAAGTGCTCACTTTCAAAGGAATGCTGGAGCACAGGAGCATCTTAGCCCACGGCTGTGCTCAGCTGGCTGGTTGCAGCAGTGCCCTGTGCTGGTGGGTTTGCTGCTGAGTGTGGTAGAGCCTCTTTTCTCGCAGCGATCGCTGCTTCGCAACCCCAGGGACAGCAGCTCCTTGTGGAGGGCATGCAGGGGCACAGTGCTCTGCCCATGCAACCAGCCTTCATCCATGCTGGCCAGACCCAGCAGTGCCTTCAGCCCTGAGGCTCGGCAGGAGACATGCCCCATGCCAAGGCAAGCATCCAGCAGGTCCCTTCGGGAATTGGGCGCTCCTGGCTTCCCCTGATCTCTTTCCGCTGCCTCGGGCGCTGACTTTCCCGACTGAGATACCAGAGATTGGATGGATTATCTACTGTCTGTTTCCAGACTGCTGTTTGTTTGGAGAAATCATATTGGAGATAAGATGTTAAAATAGAGATAATTAAGTTTCCTTGATGTGAGTGTAGTTCTGAATTGAGATTTAAATGGCCTGCTTTGAATTATGCCTTACGTGCCTCTCCATGGCTTTGCTTTGGGTCTCTGTTGAAGGAGACGAGGGGGAGAGTCCTGCATTGTTGACATTTGCTCTACAAAAACATTTCCAGCTCTTCTTAGGGCCTTTTTCAGAGAAAGAAACCAGTTCAACCACTTCCCCATGAACATTATGTTCTTGACACAGCCGAGGAGCAGACTGCACTGCTGGGCTGGCTGCGATTCATTCCTTTGCGTTTCTCTCATTAACACCTCTTCGTCTCACACCAGGGAAATTTGGGAAGTTACGTCTGGAACAGAGGGCAAATTGAACGGCGAGGAGACCCTCCCTAACAATGTGCAAAGCCCTTACATGCAGACGTAAAAGCAAACAGAAAAGCCTTCCAAACCTGAGGGCCCTGCTGTCAATTATGGCAGCCGTGAAACATAATAAAACTTTTTAACCAGCATTGATTGATGTGGGATTCTGTTTACTCTGTTGCTCCAGCAATAAACACTCTGTCACGCCAGCTCCTCCGTCGCGTGGTCCAGGATAACGCGGAGATGCAGAGTTTGTGAGCTGAGGGAGGTGCTGGTGACTCAGGACCTGCTCCTTCCCTGTCCCAAAAGTGCCGTGTTGCGAGCAGGAGACGCAGTTTGGGGGAAATGAATAAGCAACTGAAAAGTGAGTTCGAAGCAGAAAAGTTTGGGCAATCAACCAGTAGCAATTATCCCCAATCTGCCGGAAACCAAGCTGTCTCAGACTAATTTGAGCTTTCTGAAGACATTTAGTCTTCTGGTTTGAATCATATTTCTGAAGCTGGATAAGAGGCAGCAGAATAGTGGGTAACTTTTAAATCCAGGGCAAATTAACACTGCAGCTTCCGACGGTCTCTGCTGAGCAGCTCTGCATGGTTATGGCGTGACCTTCGTTCACGAGAGCCCAGCACTGGGGCAAAGGACTTGCCATCGTTCTAACCTTGGTGCCCGCGCGCGGTTAGCGTCAGTGCATCGGTCTGGGGCTGCCCGGAGCCTTTGAACACGCCAGGGCTGATGCTGGCAGTCAGCAAACGTCTTCGTCTGCTCCGAAGGGCACCGGGTCAGGGAAGTTTTTCGTAGGGGAAGACGTCGCCTCATGTTCTGTTTTCCGCCTCCGTTTCAGGCTGTCTGGCTGATGACGGAGAGATTACTGGGAGAAGAGACAGAACAGCACTTACCTCCTCTGTTTTGTTGTCAGGCAGAAGCTTTCTTTTCGTTGTCATTAAAAAAGCGTGTGTGTATGTGTGCAAAATACCGTGTGAGGCTGGTGGACTGTGTGCAGCTTTGAAATCCGAGTGGGCTCCTCTAGGCTATGTTTATGCTACAGCATAATTTGTGTGTGTGAAAGAGCCTCTACTTCTATTTCAGCAACATTACAAGGATGGAAGTAATACCCTGTGACAGCCTCTCCCCCACTCTGCAGACACGTTTCCGGAGTGTTTGTTCAAGAGAGAGTCCTGGCTAAGCAACACGGCGCAAGCGTGTCCTGAACGGATGGGGAAACCATCCGAAAAAGCAGCTTCTACCCCAAAATCACATGCAAAACCACTTTTGTGGTCATTGCCCTGCCAGAGCCTTGGGTTCCCAAAGGCTTCGGATCCATTCCTGCTTATTTTGCTCTAAAAAATATCATTGTGTCACTTGGCCACTCAAACCTTGGTCACACCACACCATCACAGACATCAAAGGATCTTGGGGCAGGAACGTCACAGCGATTCCAGGCACCTGCCTGCCTCCCTGAAATATCTTAAGATGGGGAAGAGAGTTTACTTGATAAAAATGACCTATATTATCTCAAGCAGAGCTTTATAGTGCTATAAAGCAATTTCTACACTTTCGAAAAGGACGCCTCAGTTGTGAAATGGAAGGTCCTGTAAGAGTGCAAGAGAGACCTGAACACGCGGGTATAACCATCGTGATGCCACCAACAATTTTGCTAATGGGCAGTTGTGCAAGATTCTGCAGAGACAGGCAAGATTGCCTCTGGCTCCAGATCGGAGCTATCTGAAAATCTCTGCCTCCCCCACCTCCCTGAAAGAGCACAGCTAAACGTGTGTTTAAATACATTTAAAATGAATTAATTGGAATTATTTGAACTCATTTGAAAAAAGCATCGTGTGAGAGCTCCAGAACCCCATTGGAATTTTATCCTTAAGAGAGAAAAAGAACAGAAATTCCATGAATGCCATTAAAGGTTTGGGCATTGCAAACTGTTTGATATGGAGAAGGGATTTGGGCACCACGGCGACAGGCAACAGTGTAAAAACCTAAGATGGATGGACAGCTTGAAATCCTTTCAAATTTGGGAGCAGACATGGAAGTCAGCTCACACTCAACAGTGACTCCCATTCTTCTTACATTTACAGTACTGGATTTGAGGGCTTCCAAGTGTCCTGCACTATTGATTGGAAATTTTAATGAGCTTTAAATTACCAAAGAGGTTTATGGGTCAGGTGCCGTTGGTGCAGGAATTGTTCATGGATGCTGGGACTGGGGTTCCAAAGCTGCTCCTGAAGCCACGCAAGCAGGACGCCGGAGTCTCTGGCTGCCAAGCGCCCGAGTGCCCTTGCCTTGCCCTACTTATCTGAAGAGGCTGTCAGCATGTTCTATAACTAGTGGAAACCACTTTAGAGCTGGAGCCAGACACCGAGGTGCCGGGGTCCACATTTCATTTCTGTGCATGGGAAAGTTCGGAAGTAGATATGGCCAGATTCTTCTCCCAGCAACATTTTTCTGCCTATCTAGTTCTCAGCCCTGAGCTGGCATGTCTGAAGATTGACAGAGGCCCCCTTTTTTTTTTTTTTCTAGGAAAGAGAAAAATGTGGCCATCAAAAATTGTTGCAAAAGGTTAAGCTGTAGCAGTTTTTAGTGTAATCTGAGAATTTTAATTGTATGTTTGTAGAGAATTTAAGCTCCACTGTGGGAAACGTGTCTCAGCACACTCTATAAGCCAAAATCTAGCTACACTTCAGTGGCAGTGTGTTTGAAATTCATCTCATTAGCAGACCTATTCCGCGTAATGACATCCGAGAAACATACTGGAAAGTTGTTCTAAACCGATTCCTTTTCAACTGTGTAATTAAAAAAGTTGTTCATTAAGAAATGGCGCTAACGAGGCTTGGTTTCGTTGGGATTTGTAATCTCTATCTCTTGTATACTTCCCTATAATAATCCTATCTGTGCTGGATTATTTCCCACGGTCTGCCCATCTCAATCCCTGCCGCTCCCTTGCACGCTCGCGTGCAAAAACGGGCAGCAGAAGGTGCTGGTCAGTGCCCGTCCGCTCCCAGCCACCCTTTGGGGTGATGAATCTGCCTCTCGTCGCACGCCGCGGGGCAGCTGCTGCGGAACTGGAGGTCTCAAGGTCTCTGTTCCTCTCGGTTATTGGAAACTGGGCTCAGATGATGTGCGAGGAGGGACCCAGAGCCTTGCAAATGGACAGGCAGGGTGATGGTTTCTTTACTGGGCGAGGGGAAAGCTTGCTTGTTCATACATTTGCTCTGTGGGAAGAGCTTTCCCTTCTCTCTCCGTGCTAAGCCAAGAGCTGGGCAAAGCCAACCTCCTCCTGCTGCCCCAGCAGCCAGGTGAAGGTGCCAGCTTTACAGCAGGGACACGTTCCCAGACCAAGCGCTGCGCAATTTCTCACATCCTCCGAGCCCTCTCGTCTCGGCGCCCCGAGGTTCCCATGGAAGCCAAGGGCAGTTTGTCATTGACAACACAACAAACAAACCTTAGTCCCTGGGCTCAACACGACAGGTTATGTTGTCACTTGAAGCTACCAAGATGTATGTTCAAAACAGCCGGCGACTGCCTGTCCTGCATTAAAGAATCAGAAACGTAGCAGCTTTAGCATCTTCACTTCTCTTTCTGGATTCACGCATAGGATAAACCCATCCCCTATGTCTTACTCCAGGGACACTGATGCTCAGTTTCTTCCTCCATTTCCTTAAAACTTTTCTTTCATCATGACCTTGGGCAAGTCATTTATATTTGCTTTGTTTTCCCAAGTGTAAGCAGGACCAGCAGCTCTTCCCTGCTTTGGAAGGGTGCTGCGGCGGTGGGTACAGCAGGGCTTTGGGGGTACATGGGTACAAAGTGGTCCTACACTCAAGCCATGACAAGATCTCACCTAAAGATGGAATACAAGAGCTTTGAGTCATGAACGCTTTGCAAGCTCAGGCATTTGGGGTTTCTTTGTCAAGTGAAGTGATCTTATTTTAAGGGAAGGAGAATGTTTTCCTAGGGACAGGTTATGCTCCTTAAGAAACACTTCAGATATTATTACTTTAGACAGATTCCTGGTTGGGGAAAAACAGAGTTTAAAATCAGCCAGAACTGTTAAAATTTATGGTATCAAAATATATTCTGTCAAAATATTTATACCATAAACCAGCATCGTTAACTGTCCCCCCATACTGCTCTTGGGAAAGGAGGGAGAGGAATTCGAGATGTCTGATGTGTAAATTCCTTTATTTATTGCTGGTTTATTGCCTGACGTAGCAACAAAAAGTGGCTTTAGAGTTTGAATGAATATAGATCTGAAGGGATTCCTGTTGCTGAACAGCACTTCTGTGGGCTAAAGGGGTGTTTTCTAAGTGACATATTTCCAGAGGCACCTACACCCATACTTAATGTCCCAACCCACATGCCAGCACATGTTATTAGCCTACAGTCACTCTTCGGGAGTTGAGGAAGCAGATTCTGCTCCCACCGAATTGTGTGGCAGCAGAAAGGGACCTGGGGGGTTTTGTGTGTGAAAACAGGAGGCTGAAATACGTATGTGCTGAGACCTTGATGCTCTCATCTTCAGGGCTTTGCCTCTCCTTTGACGTAAAGTTGTGCAAAGTTTGTGCAGAGTCAGATACAGATACTCGATACCATCTTCCACCAAGCTCCTGTAAAATGTCCTCTCCACCTTTTCTGTCCTGCACAGTTTATTTAGAAAGTCCTAGAGATATGCCCATTATTTCAGAGCCCCCCACCCACTATGATGCTTGTCTGCCCAACGTGGGTGGCGTGGGACTGATGGAGGGACAGGCACCCCGCACCCAGGGTGTGCAGGATAGCATTTTTCTTCCCATGGGCAGCAATAGGTCTGCAACAGAGCGACCACCGATCTCTGAGTCCCACCACCACCCAGCATCAGCAAGGAACTTTGTGTTACCAGATCGCTGTAGGGAAAGCAAACAGTACCGCAGCCTTTCATAAAAATGAATTGTTCTGCTTCCTGGAATTATTGCTTTGTGTCTTATCACTTATCTATTAATTACCAGTGCTTTGGGATGGAAAGCAGCAGATGGACAGGAGTGCATTACGCACATGATTGAAGACCCAGAGTTACAGCATCACCTTCTCTTATTATTTCACAGAAAATGGGTCTAACGTCGCGGTTGTTAATATTTGTGTTCGTTTGGCCGGGAATGCCTGCAGAAGAAGGCGTCTGTGAGTTTATTTATCTTGGCAAAGGCGGTCTGACACATACAATGCATCTTTAGTTTTTGTAACAAGTTGAAAAACGGCCTGGAAATGGTGGTGTCTGGAGAGAGGGGTGAAGTGCTTCCCGGGGTAAGAACCCCCAGCGGGGAGCGGGTGTTGCACTGGACCCTATTTCCAGCGAAGGTGCTGGAGCGAGGTCCCGGGCTGCATTCCCGAGCCTCTGCCAACCCCAACTCATGAGATTCCCATAGAAGTCCAGCAAATGCATGTTCTTTTAAATCGTAACGAAGGAGTTCTTTTTCTCTGCCTTCTCCCTTTCGCCTTGTTGGGGTTCCTGGCTTTTATGCTTTTCTCTGTAACCGGGAAGGCCAGAAAATGACTTTTGAAAAAAAAAATGAAAGTCGAGATTCTGGTATATTCACAGGTCTCCCAGGACCAAGGCTTTACAAAAACCATCAACTATGAGGATACGATTGTAAGAGTTGGCAATGGCAAGGTTTTTATGTACAAGTGTTTGTGCGAGTGAAAGCCCAGATTTTCATTTGTCTGAAAATTATATGGTGTGATAAGGATACAAAGTGCATGAAAAATATGGCCAAGAAAAAGCAGCCTGGGGTTTCAGAGATGGGGTGATGGCCCTGTAAAAATGTGTTCCATTAAGTAAATGGAATGATGGTCTTCCATGTAATGCAGGGGGCGATTCAGACCTTTCTATTTTCTGGGACATAAGCTTGTGAGGAGACACTTCTTCTAGCATGGGATGTACAGGGAGGGTTTGCAAGAGGTACCTGCCAAAGTAAACCAAAAGTTCCCTAAATATCCCAGATCAGCACCTGCACAAGTGGGTGAGCCCGGCAAGCTCATCCATGTTATTAAATTAAAAAAAAAAAAAAAAAATCTGGTGTTTCTTTAAAGGGCAGATTAAATCCCATAGATTTTAAGGGGTTATTTGGCATTTTGGGCTGCAATCCCACAGCCGCTGGGGGTATCACACCACTGCTGTGTTCCTGCGGGTCGGAGCGAGCCCGTAGCTCATCGGAGATGGCAGCAACAACTATGTGTCTCACCAGAAAATGCCATGGCCGGAGTGATTAACCTCAGAAATACTTGGAGACGGGTTTTTTGTCAAAGGACAAAGGTAGTTCCAGCGCTGGGGAGAGACAACTCATAAACAGAGCTGATGGAAAAACGTACTGAGCGTTGCTCTCTGGGCTCCAGGCCAAGAGGCGGTGGGCCTGGCTCCCTGCTATCTTGTTTGACCATTTACACCAGTCCTGTGGGGATAAATGAAGCCACTGAGGTTTGATAGCGTGCTGCAGACAGTTTGTTCTTATTTTGCAACGTGTCAGCCTTTAAAGACACCAGAATGCAGAGTGCAGGGTGGTGGAAATACATCCTTGCAACACACGGTGCCATGGTTCCCAAACGGCAGCCACCGGTGACCCCGGGGGCCATGGGAAGGAGCCTGCAGCTCATCTCCAAACTGCCGTCAACCGGGCAAGTTACCTCCCCAGCCACTCCTTCAGGGGCTGGCCGGGGCGTGCGGTGGTCCACAAGAGGCTCCTGATGCTCCACAATGCAGGAGGTTTGGGAACCATGGGGCAAAGCATTGGGCAGGGGGTTTGGGAACCAACGGGAACAACTTGTTCCCTTGGGATGGCAGTGTCCGTGCTGCGGATAGCCCCCAGTGCGAGACTGGGCAAGGGAGATGTTTGGAGGAGTCTCTTCCAGCTCTGCCTCTCCTTTTATAACGCCCTTATTCCCCCCATGGGCATCTCCTTTGCTCTGTGACGGCCGTGCCTACTCCCTCACAATTAGGAAAAGCCTGGGACGTGCTAGGGACAGGGATGAGCC
Organism: Tauraco erythrolophus; assembly: GCF_009769465.1. NCBI lineage: Eukaryota > Metazoa > Chordata > Aves > Musophagiformes > Musophagidae > Tauraco > Tauraco erythrolophus. The sequence continues at coordinate 2,366,769 of NC_141478.1, read as the reverse complement.
TTGGATAAGCCTTTGCTACAACGGCACGTGAAGATGGGGGCTCACCAGGCAGTGCCTGTGCCTGCCTCTGCCTTCACCCCGCGCACCCATCGCTCCATCCCTTCCGTACCGGGAGAGGAAATCCTGACGTTCACTGAGACAGGAGTCCAACGCAGGCTCCGAAACCCAGCTCAGCAGCTCACACCAAGCTTTTTTTTTTTTTCCCCCTCAAAAATGTATATAATGGTTTACACAGGCAGAGTTTGAATGTCCTCAGGCAGCAGATTGTCAGTAGTCAGTGATCGCTTGTTCCTTTCTGGCACCGTAACAGGAGTGGTGCCAAGGCTGTGGTTGTGAAATCTAAACCCACGTGAGCCAAGTGTCACCGACGTGAGGATGAGGTCAGGTTCAGGAAACCTGCGGCGCATGGGGGCTCCAACCCAAGGATGGCGCAGCCAGCCCCGAGCTGTTCAGGACCAGGTTCCAACTTGCCCACGTTTCCGAACTGTTTCTGCTTTCAGCGATGGATATAAGCCTGTTTTTTTCAGCTGAGACCACACCTCGGTTTTAAGAGGACCTGTAAAAAAATGCCAAGCATGTGTAAAGCAGAGAAGTCGTCTCGGATCACGGGAGCACTGCAGGCGTACCAGCAGGAGACAGGCTGAGCTTGTGGAGCACGGTGCCGAGGGTGCAGCATCACCTCGCCTTGACTGCCTGCCAGAACCCCCCAAAATGTGTGGGCAGGTTCCTTTCAGGGTGGACACAGGTTGTGAGAGGCTTCTCCTGCAACTAGGACGTTTGTCCCTCCACACTTGGGGGATGTTGGCGTTAAGAGGATAGCAGAACTCCTTGAAAAGCTCTGGTTGTGGACTGAGCTCCCGTTTTTCTCTCAAAGAGGCTTAGTGGTACCAAGACAGCTCTTTGCAGGCTGATATATTTTCTGAAAGGACATTTGAGCATAGATAAGAGTGTTTCCAAAGCTATTTGTGTCCCAGCAAAAGGGCCCTGGCATGGGAGCAGACCTGCATTTTATCTCCCAGTGGGAAATGAGTAAAATTAGTTTTCTGGAGGAATAGGGTGAGACTGGATGTTTGATAGCCCAAGCCCCTGACTTACAGATCAAGCTAGCTGAAAGTTGGCCTTCACTGGCCAGGCTTTGTGTTCCTCCTCTCCTAAACTGTCTCGAAGATGAGTCAATAAAGAAAGTTTCAAATACAGTTGAGGTAAGCACTGATCACAGATCAGGGCTTGAACAGCTCAGCGTGGTGCTGGGATGCAGCAGGTGTGGACTAAGTCACTGTAATATCAAAGATCTTCTAAACGTTCACCCAGGATTAAAATCAGATTTTTATGGAGGATTTGCCTCCTTTTTTTGTTATTATTTTCCCTTCTCAGCACAAGAGGAAAAAAGAAACCGTGTGGCAGTGCAGGACACTAGCAGGGTTTCTAGCTCGCCTGCAGAAGGAGCTGGGTGCAGGAGGAACCAAAGCCTTTATCTATAAGTAGGATGAACCAATCAGCCTCCGAAAATTTTTATTTTCAGAAGCACTTAAGGAAATTGTGCGCCCAGATTTCCAGTTGGAGGGATTTGAGCATCTGATTCCAGCTTTGAGAGCTGAGCCATGTGAAGGCTGCAAATCTGATTCTGCTTCTGCAACCAGACTTCTAGGCTTTAGTGGCAGGCAGGATTTGGCCTTATCCAGTCATCCAAAATACATCTGTGTGTCTCAAGTGAAATCTAATTTGGCACTTTTTTGAGATTTGGCCATTGTTAATTATGCCTGCAATTAATGGCATAACGTAGGCCCTGAAAGCTGATGAACTTGAGTCTGCAGCCCTGACTAGGGCTTGGTTTGAAAAACGTTTTGAGATGTCGTTCTTACGGTAGATGTTTTACCGCGCTCTTTATTTAGGACAAATCCTAATGGGCATTTGGCTCAAGAAAGAAATAAGAGTTACAGGGGCTATTTAAACACGACCTGAGAGATTATAGGTTGACAATGTGTGTCAAACAAAACGATAGACTCCTGCAAAATGGAAATGAAATTTAATGGCGCAGCCAAACCGATGCACCGAGAAGCAGCGAAATGTCAAGCCAGCAGAAAGCTGGTAGCAGTTGTTTGCTGTCCTGTTATTAACTCTGATTTGTTACTTTAAAAAGCTGCCTCTTACTTGGCTTTTCTAGTCCGATCTTACAAAGCGTAGCCCTCCTACTCCTCTTGGAAAAGCAGGAAAGGATATTAAGAGCGCTGATAAAAGGTAAACAAACCAGGAGACACAAAGTTTCTTGATATGCTCTAATTGAGCTAGTTTCCTTACTTTGCCTTTGAAAAGGAACAGCCATAAGGCATTCTTGAGAGAGCCAAGTGAACTGCTGTTATCTCAAAAAGGTCTCCTTAATGTCTCGCTCGTGGGGGCTCCAAGTCTGCTCCAGCCATTGCCTGGAAGTCTAAGAAAAGAAGTCTACTGGCCTCTGTGATAAAGCACCCATTTTTAGGCCTTGGGAAGGATGGGGTTGTTGACAGTTCATTCCTGTGAAAATTCAGTGCGGTCCAGTCTCCTGATTGTAAATGGAAGGAATATATGGCAGCACTAATGCAAAAGGTATGTGATTAGATAGTCCCGTCTGCTATCTGCCCCAGCTTTCTGCTGATAGGCAGCCCGCGCTGGTGCTAACTGGGAGCCATCAGAGTTGCCAGACTGACGCCAGGCCCTTCATCAACTGCCTCGCAGATAAGGGGAGAAGGCTGCAATCTTCACGTAACACAATGTTTCCCCAGTGGGTGAACTTCAGTATTCCTGGCCGCATCTTTCACAGACATCTTGCGGAGCCACCGAGGGGATAATATATAGTTTCATGCTGTAAGGAGTCCAAAAGTTCAGTGTAAGAGATCCTGTCGCAGCCACACGCAGCTCGCAGTTATCTGCCCAGGCTTTAACCTTCTCTTCAACAAGACTAGATACGATGCCAGCAGAAGACGACGTACCCCTTGGACGGTGCCGGCATTCCAGGCTCCCACATTCCTCGCCCGGCGGGAGCCTGCCCGACCGTGGCACACCCGGCACGATAACCGACCTCGAACCCCGTGCTCGCAGTAGAGGCAAAAATAGAAAAAAAAAAAAGATCTGCTGTAAAGGACCCACTTAGGCTTCATGGGGCTGCTCCAAGGAAGTGTTGACAGGGTCTCCATCGGCAGGCTGGTGCGGGCTCTGTCCTTGCAGGTGAGCAGCCTCCAGTCACTAATGGTCTGGGCCCTGGGACGCTATTGTAGGGCAGAGTGAAGATGGCTTCAGCACGTACATGATGACATCTCCAGGTTGCATGTTGCTCCAGTTTGTTCTCTGAACTTTGTGTGTCAATATATGGTGGGAGTGGAAGAGTTTCTTGCTTACCTTCCTTCCAGTACTTGAAGGGGGCCTACAGGAAAGCTGGAGAGGGACTTTTTACAAGGGCACGTAGTGATAAGACAAGGGGTAATGGCTTTAAACTGAAAGAGGGGAGATTTAGATTAGATCTAAGGAAGAAATTTTTCCCTCTGAGGGTGGTGAGGCACTGGAACAGGTTGCCTAGAGAAGTTGTGGCTGCCCCATCCCTGGAAGTGTTCAAGGCCAGGTTGGATGAGGCTTTGAGCAACCTGGTGTAGTGGAAGGTGTCCCTGCCCATGGCAGAGGGGTTGGAACTGGATGATCTTTGAGGTCCCTTCCGACCCAAACCATTCTATGATTCTACCTGAGACCTTCTGTAGCGGTGGTAGGGTTTAGTCAACAAACCTATTGTGCAGATGCTCTTCTATGGGCCTCCCATCCACCTAATATCCAAGTCTTTGGAAATGTAAGGCAGCAAGATCAGCTATGTCAACCTGTGCAGCCACTTCGGGTTTCTGCTACTGCTTCAGAGCTGGAATAAGGGCCACAGCCTGTCTCTGGCCTCTACTTTGGGGCATGGAGCAAGTGGAGGTAGACTATCCTCGTGCCACAGCTGTGTCTGCAGATTTCCAGGGATCTAGGTGGGCACAGCAAAAAGTTTCTTCCACCATTAGCTTCACTGCATGCAGACAGCTCCAGTGAATAACCCTTCTAAAGGCTTTTCCATGTAGCCATTAGGACTTAGGCAGTACGTGAAGACCTTCACAAAACCTGTAAACCCTCCACAATGAGAAGTATTGCAATTAGGATTTCGGGTACACCAGTTCCAGTCAGACAATCCAGCAAATGATTTGAAGGCACCTACATGTTACACCATCAAATGCCAGCTGTTTTTAGGAATGTGCTGGAAGCACTAGGTAGACCTGAAAGATACACAGACAATTGCGTTTCCTCCTTAAGCCTTATCTTTTTCCACACCCTAGAAAAATCTTAGATCTTATTCATTCATTAAAACAGAAGGGAACTTTCCTCTAATCTTTTCCTGGTGACTCATACGCTCTGTCAGAGCTGCCATCAGAGGTGTGACCTTGCCCCAAGTTTCCTCTGGTCTTTTCAGCTTGGGTGCCCTGAATAGAGTGGATTTCCACACTGGCTGCTTGAATACATGCATACCAAGCATTGGGGCAGTGCTTGCAGCTGGTCCTGAGGCTAGAATATCATAGAATCACAGAATGGTTTGGGTTGGAAGGGACCTTCAAGACCATTCAGCTCCAATCCCCCTGCCAAGGGCAGGGACACCTTCCACTACACCAGGTTGCCCAAAGCCTCATCCAGTCTGATCTTGAACACTTCCAGGGATGGGGCAGCCACAACTTCTCTGGGTAACCTGGTCCAGTGCCTCACCACCCTCTGAGTGAAAAATTTCTTCCTTAGATCTAATCTAAATCTCCCCTCTTTCAGTTTAAAGCCATTGCCCCATGTCCTGTCACTACATGCCCTTGTCCAAAGCCCCTCTCCAGCTTTCTTGTAGCCCCTTTAGATACTGGAAGGCTGCTGGAAGGTCTCCCCAGAGCCTTCTCTTCTCCAGGCTGAACAGCCCCAACTCTCTCAGCCTGTCTCCATAGCAGAGGTGCTCCAGCCCTCGGATCATGTTCATGGCCTCCTCTGGACCCGCTCCAACAGCTCCAAGTCCCTTTGGTGTTGGGGACCCCAGATCTGAACGCAGTACTCGTAACGCAGTACTAATGTGAGTTATTTGGGTTTAAAGCAAGCGTGTGCATGCCTCCCTTCAGCAGAAATCACCTCTCGATCAGCAGGCGGCCATGCCCATGGCCAAACGTGGTGTGACACAGCCAGCCGGGCAGCTGGCGAGGGATGGGGAGCACCGTGGTGTGCTTGATCCGAGCTATGTGTGGGCTCACGTTAGTCACTGTTTGCAAGTATTTGAGTGATGGCCAGGACTGATAGAAATGTCTACAGAGCCTTGAAGATTCATAACTGTCAGCACAGAAGAGCCTCCTACTGAAAATCCTTAACCTTAAATCCTTATATCCAGGGGTCAGGCCTTTCTTGGCAGCTGCCTGGTGCAGACACCCCGGGCAGGGCTGCGAGCGGTTCTCCGTCGGTCTGCTGGGAGGTCCCACCACAGCACGGCCGGGAGCTCAGACCAGCCCCATCACTGGACGTTACAAGTCGTGTGTGTGAAGTTCAGTTTAACTGAACTGGTCTGCAAATGGGAAAAAAAACAGAGGTGACATTTGCAGCAAACGTTGTGCTCGGTAAACAACACGCCTCGGCTCAGTGCGCTGCGTTCCCCTGGTGCTTGTTTTGTTCTTCTCTTGCTGCGGGCTTTTCTTCCTGTGTCTCTTTTTAAAACTGTCTTGTACTGGTTTTTATTGTGTTTTCCATGGTGTAACTGTGCACCAATAGTCTTGCAGCAAGATAACTGTGAGATTTCACTTTGAGTTCGTTTCTGATTTCTTTTAGCTTGACAGTTTAACAAGCTGTGTGAAGCTGGAGTTAAGTCTGAGCAGGTTCATAAAACGTACAACTCAGGTGCGATGCATTGCTTAATATAAAAAAGAAATGAGCATCATTTGGGGGGACTGATGGATGGCACTAGCTCTGCAGCACAGCTCCCTGGGTCTGGTGCATCACCTCCTCCAGCCAGAGGAGAAGAGCCCAAAGAGTGTCCAGAAAGGAAAAAGAAATTAAAATGCACCTCTTGCATGCTGCTGGGAGCATGTGTTAGGCTAGGTTTTAGAAGCAACTTTAGAATTTCAACTTTCTTTTTCACACCTGAAAAAAGAAGGGCAACGTGTGGTTGCAAGACAAAGGTGTCTCATCAGACGTTAGAACCACCTCTCTGCCATGGACATCCTGTCTGATGCTCATCAGCGGAGTCTGGGCCATTCATTTCTGGGAGCAAATCTGAAAGCCGAGTTTAAACACGCAGACCACTGTCTATTTCAGTGAATCATGCATGCTTAGGACCTGATCCTGCTAGCTCCAGAACATCTCCTGGGAGATCTTGAGAGCTCTCACTGATAATGCAATTATCCCTTTTCAACTGGAATACTAACGCGGCAGCTCTTTCCTTGGTGAATTGCAAGAGAGGGCTCAGTGGTTTGGGTTCTGCTTATGAAAACCCATTAGGGGGTAGCTCACCCTGTTAATTGCCCAAGTAGCATCTTGCAACGTGCATAGATGTGCACAAACAAGTGGTTACATTAACAACAGATGCAGTTAAACACAGACATAGGTGCACAGCCATGGGTTGTTCCTGCTTGTTTGTTTGCTGCTTGTACCAGACAAAGAGTTTAAGGAGCTGACTTCAAGACCATCACCATTTGCAGCAGCAGAACCCATCGACGTGGGAGATGACCACAGCCATGGCGTTACGTTTTCTGCCATCACATTGTCCATTTCCAGCCTGGTGGAAAGCTCAGAGCTCAGGCAGGACTCTCGGGGATTTCGATGGGCTTTGAATCCAGCCCTGATTTACCATTAATCCCCTTTTTCTATTTATTCAGACAGAGCAGAGCTTGGTGGTGACCATTGGGTAAGATCTGATAAACCCAACCCCAGCAGGGTCCCTTACGATGCGAACGAAGCGCATACCTGTATTCAGGAGGTTTTCTCTCTTTTTTTCACCGTACCGCCTGTTAGTTGCTTGGCAACTAGAATAATATTATTGCACACATACATGTTATATTAGGAACTACCCGCAGCTAGAATTTATTTATCATTTTCATTTAGCAGGTTCAAACCCTGCCATTTTGAAGACTGCACGAGTTGTCGTACGCAGCAGCTGCCAAAAAGGAGGTTCACGGCGTTAAAGGAGTGAGTCACATTCTTACACACTCGACAGGATTAGACATTTCACTCCTTAATGCTTAAATGGAAGGTCATTAAAACAACCCTGTGGTTTGGGCAGGACAGCAGTTCCATAATATGCTTATTTTGGTGGCAAGTGAAAAGCTTGGTTTGAATCTAAATTGGTTCACACTGTGTCGTTGCAGAACAGAGCAGCGCTGGCTGTTTTGTGTCAGAGGGTGCAGTCGGTCTTCGCGGACCCTGTTCTTGCTTCGTGGTGGCCAACTGTGTCTCAGAAAAGTGGGGACTTCACGGAGACTATTTGTGATGTATGCTGTGGTCCTGGCAGGGTGCTCCTGGAGCTCAGGAGCTGGTGGTGGCACAGGCAGGCACGCAAGAGCCTCTGCTCTGAAAGCACAGGGTCCAGGGGTCAGACAAAATAAGGGATACAGGAAATACTGGGGAGAGATCCAGGCTCAAAGGAGACCGTTTCACATAGGGTCAGTGGTCACCGTGTTTTCCAGAAAGAGTTTTTAGAAAGCCACTGGTACTCTCCCACGCCTCTGGAGATAGAGTCTTTTTTTGTTTATGATGATAATAAAAGTAATTTTCTCCGTGAGCAGCAGAAATAATGAAGCTCTGGTATCCTCCCTATTTTTTGCCTTGTGATTGGATTTCTGGTAACAAAGAAAGCTCAGCCTCTCATTCGAGCTTTTTCTGAAGTAGTATTTCCATCTTGCCCGTGGATTCTTTGGTGTCGCATCTTCTGAGCTCCGAGTTTGGTCCTTCCCCATCAGCGGTGCTCAGAGGCTGCCCTCCTCCCGGCTGCGACGGTCCCGGAGCCCGTTACACGCGGTACGGCTGAGCAGGCACCCCGCTGCTACAGGAGACAGGGGTTGACCCATGACTTTGGAAGTCCCTGCCATGGTGGTGGGGAACAACGACATAAGCTTTTGTTTTCTTAGAAGACCAGGTTCAAAGAGGAGAAGTATTGTCATTGGATAAGGCCATGTAAAGTATTATCTCCCTGTCTCCCAAACTGAGGCTGGAAAAGGGCTCGGAAGGTGGCCGGAGTGGCAGCGGTGGGGCTGGCTGAGCCAGCGGTTGAGCAGGACATGGAAGGCATGTGCTGAAAGCTTAGGGCTGGGTGCTCTTAGAGGGTAAAAAGCATCTACAGCAGTTTGAGGAAAACCACCGTGAAAATCGTTTTCACAGCTAAGCATCCCCATATATCTGAAACGCATCGGTCTGTCTCCACCACGGACATCGACTGTTGCTTCAGTCTGACGGAGCTATGAGCAATTCACAAAACCAAATGCCTTTCACCTTCTAATGGAGTGGTTGGGATAGATGATGAAACGTGCTTCTCTTTAATCTGCCTGGATTAGGTATGTTTCATTGCTCACTGGGAAGAAACTTCAACAGGGTGAGCGATGTTAACAGCAACTAATCTGATGGAGCCAAAGCAAGTTCCTACAGATCAGTCACATGAAGCTGGTGGAAGAGGCAAAGCCTTGCTCCGCGGTGAGCAAGGGGAACGCTTTCCCAGTCTGCCGGCTGAAATACAGGAACAATATGTTCTGAAGGCCAAGGGCAAGTCCAAATGATCATGGTGAAGGTACCAGCCCCGATCCGTGGGCAAACAATGACTTTGGTTAAGAACAGGGGAAAGAATAGAGGTGATCTACCACAGTGTCAGGTATGGGGCTTTAAATGCCGAGGAGAGGCAGCTATTATATCGAAATGAAGCTGCTGTGCTTTCTTGTTGGTGCAGATACTAGAAGGAAGTGGAACCTGTATTTATTTGAGGATTTTGAGTGAAAGACGTGTTGTTTTAAAAATACTGATTTTTAGGCTCAGGTCTATTTTGGGAGGTGGGGAGGAGGCAGATGCTACTTTATGGTTTGTGAGCACTTGGAGTTGAACACTTGGCTCGCGCCGTTTCTTGTTTCATCAAGATGTCTATTAATTTTGTAAGTTTTAAAAAGGAAAAGGACCAAAACCATCTGTTCTTTCAGATATCCATCCCAGAACGGCACATGGACTCAGTGTTTAACCTTTTCTGTTGGTCTTACAACTGTGTGTCATTTTTGCATGCATCCCATTCCAAAATTGGTGCTAGTTTCTGGTTTTGGCTTCTCTAGCACAAATCCAGGGCAACTTCATTGGCTTCTGGTATCACTTGGAGCAAGATCTGGCACACAGTTGTCTTCTTTTTCTGTTTCCTTGGGAGATTTGGTCCTGTCTGTAGGCTGGATGTTGTACTTGCACTCATACAGTCTACATATCATCTCACCCACTACCAAAGTAGCTCTTAGGCTCTTCCTGCGATGCCTGTGTGTTGCCTGCTGCTGAAACAGAAGAGGCTTCAGCCTGAGAATCTGATCCTGTTCCTGGAGTAATATTTAAAGGTGAATGGGCAGCACAGGGTACAACTGTGCTTTCACCCATGTTGGCTGCTTGAATTGGACCTTAGACTCCCAAATAACTGAACTGTTTTTCTCTTAAAACCTAAAGCTGGTTCTGCAGAACCTGATGAAGCCAGCAGAAAAAGTGTAGATACCAAAGGACTGTCTCAACCTCCTGCTGAGATTCCTGACTTCCACCTCTGTGCCTTAACCACAGGGCCACCCCTTGTCCCCTCTGAGATGCTCATTTATTTGTTGACCAAAAGCAAGCTGATGAAAGCCATCGAACAACATTCAACGTAGAGAAAGCATCTGCTGTGCATACAGACCTCCATTCAACCGCGCGCCAGGACGGACAGACTAGACCGCTGTGCTAAACAGCTCCTCTGTGCCACCGCAGAGATGGTGGCATTTCAGCGGTGGATAATGACTACATGTGCTGTGGAAGGCTCTCGGGGATGAAAAGGCTCTATGCAATTGTAGGGTTTTTTTTTTTTCCCCTCTAAGGCCAGCATTTGGCTTGGACTATCCAAAGCAGTTAAGTTTATTAATAGTCTGTTTCTGGAGCCGAAGTGACTCCGTAGAGGGGAGTTATTCCATGCAAAACAAAACAGGAAAAGAAAACAATGTCCAACTCCTCCGTTCTGGAGAAGCCCTCAGAAAGCAGCATTGTTCCACCTTCTCACGTGAAGCAGAGGAGCCCTAAGACAGAGCAGCCATTGCGGGAGGAGCGTGATGTGGTCCAGCACAGAGACGCTCTGCGGCGGGAGGGACATAGAGAGGGCATTCAGGAATGAAATGTGACTGCTGCTTTTGAAAATGAGCCTGGTCCTGGCCAAGTCACTGGCTTGAGCGTTCAGCAAGAGAATCAAAGGGGGGAACTTCACAGGCAGCAGCACAGTCTGTTATTTGATGGGATCCAAGTGCTCATACCCTTGGAAGGCAGCAGGATACGTCGATGCGATTCCCATCATCATTAGCGAGGTATATGCTGGACAGTGAGACGTGCTCCATCTACAAAAGAGCAGTGAAGCTTTTCAGTGCCTCTTAAAGCCAAGGTTTTGCATGGATCCTCTATTTGGGAACCAGTTCACTCATTTTTCAGCCCTTTGCCAGTGGTCCCCATCCTTAATCAGCACCACCGGTTCCTTGCTTTACCCACGGCTAGCAGCTGGGTGCTGGCAGACACGGGGAGAAGGTGCGTCAGGACAGCAGAGGAGATACAGAAGAGCCAGGTGAAGACAGCAGTCGAGGAACAGACAGATGGACGGCTGTTCTTCCAAGGGCTGTGAAGATTAAAGGAAACCTCTCCGCTCAGAAGAGCCTGGGAAGACGATGCCATTGCTTTTTGCAATCCATGTTGTGTTTTATTGGTTATGACTTCCGAGTCTTCTTCCCATCCTGGCTAATAAAGCTATGTGGGCTAAAAAGGACACAGAAAGAGTAAGTAGGTTTGCTCCAGCTCTCCATAGTAAGCAACCTGGCGTTGTGAAACACTGGAGACAGTTGTTCATTAGAAAAATAAAGCGTGGAACTCTTCCCGTGGCAGGAAGTTCTCCCTAGAAATGTTCTTCATCACGAAAAACCCAACATCATCCGGCTCCTGCCTTCCCCCTCCTCTGACTAAACAGAAAATATTCTTCACATGCCTCGTTCCACTGGGATTCTGCGGCGGTTTGAGCATTGCTGGCTTTTTTCACTGCCATATTTCAACATATGCCCCTTAAGACAAACAGCAATGTGCCTTTCATCAGTTTTAGCTCTTGGGTTAATTTTGCCTACGGAGGAAGAATAATCTGTAAACAGCCCTCGGACAGGGGCACCAGAGCCTGAGATGAGTTTGGGGAATTACAGGATTACAAAACAGCATGAATTTTAGTGACAGTGCAAGGTATCCACTTAATGACAACTTCAAGTTCCAGCAGTTCCAGTAAGGGAGTTTTATAACAACATTAAATCTGGGATAAAAATGGATTATTGGCAGTTGCAAAGTTTTGGGGAAAAGGTTTGTTCTAGTTCTGAATAAAGCAAACGGTTTACAATTTTTCTGGGAAATGAGGATTTGAACAAAAATGTTGGTTTGGTTGAACGCATGGTTGGATTTGCTCTCAAAACTTTGTAGCATTTTAAAAATAGAATGAAACGTCGTCTAGAAACGGAGGTGATTTCAACTCGAAGTGTGAAAATGCTTCACTTTGAAACGCTTTGAATTTTCTTCTTACAGAAATTCAGCATCCGTATTATAAGGAAGTGACGGACCTTGGGCTGGGGCACGTCTGAGACAGCTAATTTTGAATCTTTGACTGAAAATCACTCATCTGGGTGGAGAAGCGCATGACCCATCACCGGAGACGTCTGAGGGAGGGCGAGCTGGCGCTGGGCACCAGGTAGGCTGCAAGGCAAATTAACTCGTTATACCACAGGCTCGTCAGCTTCTTTTGCTTCCTTTGAACACCACAAAATTCCTACTTGTTAGTTACTATTTATACAGTTGCACACAGATTCTTTCTTAAGCGTTCACATATTTTATGAAGTTAGAAAAGACTTTTAAGATGCAAAAAACCTCGATGTTTTTAATGAGTTTAACAATAAACAGGCAGAGACTAAAGCGTGCAGAGTCCTCGGGTCAAACCCGCACCGAATTTCCACTGGCCTCAGCACAGAGTAGCTTCAAGCTCATGCTTTCCCTTCCAAATCACGCTGGGGTGGTGAAAACAGAGTTTTCACTGACGCTTCACACATAAATGAAGAATTTTGGAGTACCGGGGGGGTTGCTTGGAGCTCGCTAACAGCTCAGCGGCGTGTGCTGGGCGCTGCTTTGGTTTATTTTCTGCAGAGAAACTCTTTTGTTTGATGTGTCCTGCTGGCGTCCAGCGCAGGACTGGCAGCAGAAAACTTTCTTCACATGCCTTTACATTTAACTGAGGCAGCTTAATTGTTACTCAATGAAAGCACAAATCTGCAGCAGAAGCATCGTGCCCACTCCGGGGAGAGGAGCTGGGATTAAAGAGCTGGTGGGGAAAGACCCTTATGCAAGGGCAGAAAGATCATTCAGAAATATTGATAAAACACAAGAGGAACCTTTAAATATTTATTAAAAACGAAGTTTGAATGTTAATTCCCCCTCACACATCACCCGTGAAAGAGATTCTAGAGATGAGGAAATGAAACCACAGAGCCAGTAAATGATTTGCCCGAGGCCTCAGCCATAAATCAGGCTCTGAACTTGAGACCAGCTCTTCCTGCTCCCTCCAGCACCTCCCCTGGCTCCGTCGCCTCTCGGCGATAAGGCGATGGGCTTTGCTCGTGCCCGCGTTCCCCCGCGTGCCACCTGGGAGTGACGCTCATCGAGGTTTCAGACCCGAGTTCTGCAGCACCACGGAGCGTGATCTCCTTGCTTCTCCTGAATGTTATCATGCTGGGATGAAACAACTTGCTTTCTCCAGCTTCTCAGTGTTTTCATGGCTTTATCAATGAAAACACACCTGAATTTAATTTGGTAGGGAATTCTGTGTAATGAGTGCAAAAGATGATGGGCGTTGGCAGTTTTTTGCAGAAAAAGAGTGTTTAAGTCTCTTTTCAGAGTCTTTCTGATTTTGCCCGACTGTTTTGTGATTTCTAACATGGGTGGTCCAAGTCCTACATGTGCAACCGTGAGGCCACCGATGGACTGGGAGCCCCGGTCCTCTTCCAGGAGACAAACCCAACCGTCTCGATTCCCTTTTGCAAGTTGGTGGAGCCTTGGCCCTGGCCCCGGGGAGTGCCTGGGCTCCTCAAAACCACCTGTGTGCCGGGCCTGGGCCACCATTTCCTCACTGTGCTGGGCCACCATCCTCGCACCGTGCTGGGCCACCGTCCCTGCGCCGTGCTGTGCCGCCCAGCACAGATGTGCCTGCAGAGCCTCGCACCAGATACGCTCCCTCCCGTGGGATTCTCCAGATAACTAGCTTGTGTATTAAAAGTTGTTTACCCCACGCTTAAAGCAGGATGCTTTCCTTATCTGCAGGCAGAGTAAATTCCCCCCCAGTGCCTCCGCGCCGTCATTCCTGGCCCGCTCCTGACTCCCGAGCTTGCTCAGCGCTGGGGCTGGCTCTGCGTTATCTCCTGTCTGCAGCACAGACAGACCCTGCCTGGAGCAGCCTCCGGGCTCTGCAATACCAAGACCAATGTCTTCAAAGACTGAAAATTACTCTGTAATTTGAATCTTTAACAACACATGGAAAAATCCACAGGAACTGGCCTGTATCATGTCTCCGAATGGCTTCATAAATACAACACTGAGGAATCTGGATACTCTCGTGTGTGTCCGTGATGGATGTTTGTATTCTAAGAAATGCATTTTCTGCCTTTCCCTATCTCTCTGAAGCTGCTCGAACCCAGTGTGCAGCAATTTCTCCTGCCCCTTCCGTGCCTTCAGCCCTTGTCCCACGTCACCAGCAATGGCACCCGCACCAGGGGGCAGGGTTTAGCCCCATCACCCATTCCCGAGCCAGTGGGCTCCGATGGCTCCTCCTGGGCCACCACTATTGTTGTCAAACCCCCATTCCCATCTGCCTGAGATGCAGAAGCCACATGTAGAAAGTTCAGATACAAAAAAACTCGATGGAATGTATTTATCTGAAAACAATAGTGCGTCTGGATGGAAAAATCAGTGTTTTACACCAATCATGTGGTTGCTATTAATGTTTTCCAAAACACCCAGAGGTACCTTATGCGTTAAGTAAGAGCAGCCTGTCCTATTTTGCTTAAAAAGCAAAATGTGCATCTCTGCATCTAAAACTGCTCTTGAATTTCAGCCCCATATTGGCGCCCAGATGGCTGCCAGAGGAATTTCCCGTCCCCCCAAATCTGCAGCCACGGGGCTTGGTCTCTGCCCCGGATCCTGCAGCAAATACTTATGGTTGCATTTCAACTCTTCTTTCCCATTCCCTTCCCCAAAGCAGGAGAGCACCCCGGAGGTGCGGATCGGCCCCGGAGCCGGGCACAGCCGAGGGCAGTGCCGGGGGTACGCCGGTGGGGACGATGCTCGTAGGGCAGTACGGTGGGATCCCGCCGGTTTTTACACCCCATGCTTTGACCAGGCAAAGGAGCAAACCCAGCGGAGAGCTGCTGCGAGGAGGAATTGTTTCAAGAGGCTTCGACACCAAAGGCTGAGCTGGAGGGTTCATTTCCTCGTCCGCAGCCGCTGCTGCAGCCCCAGAAATCCAAGATCTGCTGATAGCCATTGAGCGAGGATTTCCATTTTTGGTGCGAGCTCAGACTTAAAATAGACGGTCTTGAGCGAGGAAGAAACTCTGTTGACAGAACATAGGGAACATTCCTCCAGTGTACTTTTGCAAAGGACTATCTCTGTCTTTAATCTCCGCGCCGTTTCCTGCAGGTCTCCCGGGCCCAGCTTCCCTCTCATTGTTAGCGGAGCTTTTGGAAATGACCTCAGGCAGTTTGCAGTGACTGGCGACCCACGGTCAGAATGACTAACCCAGTCTGTCTCCATCCCTTGGACATGTCCCATTGACTAAATAAATGACAGGCACTGACATGTGAATAGAAACAAAAACAGCCTGACAAGTGAAATCTTAACTCTTTGAAGCAAAGGAGCATCCCGACAGCGGAGGGGAATCGCTGCAAACAGTCCTGTCCATGGCAAAAATACAGCAAGATGGCAAAAAAATACAGCGAGCCTCCCCGAGCTGCTCAGGACACATGCAGATTGGGTAGACAAACATCTCTAATATTATTTTTAATTGTTTAAA
The DNA here is from genome assembly GCF_009769465.1 of Tauraco erythrolophus. Lineage (NCBI taxonomy): Eukaryota > Metazoa > Chordata > Aves > Musophagiformes > Musophagidae > Tauraco > Tauraco erythrolophus. The sequence continues at coordinate 2,351,447 of NC_141478.1, read as the reverse complement.
ATTGTTTTCTGAAGCTTTTTATCTCGGCACATCTTTAATTAAAAGTGGGGCTGTGTGTTTACGTGGCCATTTGTGTGTCTGGGTTTGGCGTGAATAATTCCACTGGACGTTACAAGCAAGAGTTAACAATGAGAGTGCCTGTCGCAGGGTCTGGGCTCTATATTGTAGCCATACCAGTTGCTCCATAACCCTCCATAGGTGACCCTATAGGTGCTTCCTGACTTCCAGGTCCCATTTACTGCACATAAACACCCCTCGGACAGGTGATCCTGGTTCCCTCAAGCCACCAAAATCAGCTTTAGGGAGGATGTAAGGGGATGCATGCTGTAAGGGGGATGGATGTATTTATCCCTCTCCCAAAGGCCCCCGGTGCTGGGTGCTGTCAGATTTCCAGGACTGAATTCCTCAGCCAAGTCCCCCCTAACACATTTTGCCCAGCTCCCTCCAGCCCCCATCCCAGCTGAGCGGCACCAGAGTTTGCGAACAAGCCACATCATCCCAGCATGATATAATTTTTTTAGGGCCCAGACTAGCTGCCTTTGAAATCTAACAATAGTTTCACCAATAAGAATAGAATTAATGTTAATAAGCTACATTTGTGGATTTTTTTGGTTGGAAAAGTAGGAAAGTATTCTCTGTCATATAATCAAAATATATTTTGAATGCTGTAATTAAAATAATTAATAATGCTGCCTAGCAGTTATTAGCACTTGGTGCGTTGTTAGGATGTCTGCATTAGCTAAAGTTTAATAATGAGGTTGATATAAATCCAGAAGAAGAAAATAATGATATGGGGAGTGGTTGTAGTGCTGTGGTCTGATGGCTTCTTGCTTTAATGTACGTAACAAATGATTCCCTCTGGCTCTCAGCAGTTGTGGATAAGGCCATAAAAAAGGAGGGGGAAAAAAAAAAAAGGAGGAAACCTCAGCTAATAAAAATGCCACCCTTGCTTTACGACCCAGAGAAACGTTTGTTGTTTGGCTAATGATGATATTAATAACTCGTGTGGAGATGGTTGATGTCATTCTTTCGTCCTGCGTGTGTAACGTTTGCATCGAGCCCGCGGGGAGCGTGGGTCTGCGTTTGGGTCACTGTCACAAACACCGGCCGGTGCCACGGCGCGGTGCCACGGGAGCAGCCCTCGCTGGGAGGTGGCTTCGGGAGGTGTTGGCAGGTCTCACAGCTGAGACAGGAGAATGAAGTCCTAACCTGGCTTGGGGGTTGGTTTTTTTTTTAATGCAACACAATCGATTGTCTTTCCTCCCAAACGACTCTCGCCTTTCGCTGTCGCGGACCCGCTGCTGTCCCCTGCCACAGGGCTGGATGAAGCTCAGTGAAGAAGGAACCGATCCCATGAAAAGCCAGACAATTGCTGGGACTTCATTCCCGCAGATCTGATGCCCGAGCCCTCGGCCGAGCTCTTCTGCACTCACACACCCTCCTCCCCTCTCTCTTTGCTTCTCTGGTCTCGGTTCACCACATCCCATCTCCGTGCGTTAATCATTATTCACTCACTAGCCGGATACAAAGAGCCCGAGAGCTAAAAACTGCTCACCTCGTACCAAATCTGTTTTCTATCAGATATTGTCACCAGGTATCTGCTGCAGTCAGTGCTCCGTCCTCTCGTTCTCATCCCAAATTATGCCGGGATAGCCTGATGGGCCACGGGGAGCCTTCTGCCGTTTCCAGACAGCAAGACAGTTCTGCATCCCTGCGCCAGGTCGGCTCCAGCGCAGGCTGGACTTTGGGTGGGATGGTAGGAGCCAGCGTGCAGGGTCGGGCTGCGCGGTCAGGCATGGTCCCGGGCAGTGGCCCACGTGAGAGGGTAAATAAATGGTCAGATTTTGGCTGGGACCTGTCCACTGGAGGTGATAGAAGCCATGCCAGTTTACACCTTCCAAGGGCTTGGCTGCTGGAGATGGTTGGCACCGAAATACCATTGAAAGGGTTTAGTGTCAGAAACACATGCAGAAGTGTGGAAAGCCCTTGTCGTGGCTCCCAAAGGAGACGAGGGGTCTCCAGAGGAGACCTGCACCTCCAGGGCTGCCTGATCTGGTTGGTGTTTCATCCAGGCACAAGCTGACGGGTCTGGCTGGGACGGCTCCCCGGCAGGGAGGCACGCTGCTGGCACCCAGGGAGCCTTGGGCAAGAAGCTGCTGCTTCTGATCATCTCACAACAGCCTGAGATGTCGGAGCCAGCAGTTTCCTGGACAGAGACAACTTCTCAGCATGGTTCAAGGTACAGTGGGACCGACCCTGCGGGGCGCCTGCTCAGAGAGGGGTTTTCTCATTCCATGGTGTGGCAACAGGACAGAGAAGATCCCCTGGAGACCCAACGGGCTTCCAACCACCACCTCCTTTCCCAGCAAAGCCTGCTCTGTCTGCTGGGTGTCTAAGAAGCAGCTGTGCTACTGCTGGGTCAAACTGTGTACTTCTGTGTCCTGGTGGATATTTAAGGATGATTTGCTCTCAGTCACACCCAGCAGTGCCAATGACTTTAGGGTCAGCTCCTTTCCTCCCTAAGCCTGCTTTCTATTTTCACAGACTTCTGCATGAGCAAGCCCTGGAGATCCTGCAGCCAGCTGCCAGCAGAGATACTCAAAATACAGTTTCAACACAAAAAGAGATGTAGTTTGGGTACTTTAGCAATGATTGCCTCTGGCTACCTTCGGTCCAGGCTCAAAACAGAGAAGACAATATTCTCTTTTTCCTTAATGATTTTCATATCCCCATTTCGAGGTTGCAAGAAACTTGGGAAAGCATCAGACCAGTGTGTGCTGGTCCCACAGCCGTGTCCCGGGACCGGCTTTTGAAGCCTGCTTTTTTTAAATTTTTTTTTTTTTTTGCCCTTGCTGCATTCAGCCTCTGGGGCCAATGACTCAGTCACTATTTCTATTCTCTTCCCACTTCTGCTCCTGCTTCTCTAAAGTTTTGGTCAGCAGCAGCAGCTTTTGCTAATGTCTCGTGGCTGTTTCTCCCTTGAGTTATTACTGGAGATGACTACGAAATAACAGTGCTGCTCTTTAAGACACTACTGCACCACTGCAGAAAATATTTACCAAAGATGTGGTAAGCAGCTCTTTGCTGGAGTGACTGGCGTCTGCTCTGAAGCGGACCAGACGCCAGTCCCTTCAGCAAAGAGCTGCTGCAACAGAACAAATTGCCCAGGGCAGCAGATCTTGGGAAGGGAGAAAAGCCAGCAGCCCAGTCTGTCTGTCTTTTGTGTTTTCTAAGGGAGAAAAATTATCTTTTTACAAGCCTGCCCTAGTTGGCTCTGACCAGCTCTTCCCAGAAAATACCATTGTAAACAGAAGAGCAAACTATTGCATAAATGGACAGGTTGCCATTTATATCTGACCTTTCTCAGATCTGCTTCGATGTCTTCAGCAACCTATGCTTCCTTCTCATCCAGCCCCACCATATTTCAGCTCCTGCTTCTAGGAGAGCTCCACCGGGCACAACAAACCTCAATTAAAATCCATTTTTGACATGTCCATATACTCCCTCTACTTTCTAGACCAGCTCCAAATAGAATAATCCTTTTTTAATCCCCCTCCCAAGGTTCTTCCAGTTTTGTGTTTGCAAATTGTATGAGTAAACACGGAGAGGGGTAGATTTTATATTTTTAAAGACACTGGGCTTTGTCGCTGGATTGGCGTGGTGGCAACACGCAGCGCTGGGCTGTTTTCCTGACTCAAGTCGACCCTTTCCAGCTCAAAAATGACAATTCACCAAAGGTAAGCCACCAAAAAAAAAAAAAAAAAAAAAAAAAAAAGTAAAGGGCAGTCTCAGAACTGGGTGTTATCTGCCTGGAAAAGGCTCCAGAAAAGCAGCCTGTCTCCACAGGCTGCTGAACAAATGCTGATAGAAAGGACAAACCCCTGTGTGTTTGTTATGGGCGGCGTGGTCTTCAGATGTATCCTCTGGTGGACACGGGCCGTTGTAATTCCCTTCCTATTTGAATAGAGCATCTGTTTTATGTGATATTACTTGACTCCCACAGCCAGACCAGGACAGGAGTTTGATGGCCAGCCCTGCTGTTCTGCTTGTGACTGGGGAAATAAAGAATGAGGCTGAGGTGGATGCTATGGGCTTCTGCAGGGCTAGAAATCCCCAAGCTGCTCTCATGCAGATGGATGGTTGGACTCAGCACATCCAGCTCTCTTCTGCTGGAGTCTCAGAGTCTGTACCATCCTTGGACAGGCTGAACGTGACTTCTCCTCCCCATCCCCTTCTTCATCTTGCACCGGTACCTCCTCGCGCGAGTCCTGGGAGCCGATCTCTGTGCTCACACTGCTGCGGGATCCGTTGGAGGGTGGTTGCTCGTAATTGACCATGAGGTAGGATGTCCTTCCTGATAAAGAACTAGATTAAGAATGTCCTCCTAGATAAAGCCCTAGACTAAAGCTCAGGAGCCAATGTCTTCATCCTCTCCACCCACATGCCTCATTTGATTAGATCATCAGTTCAAAAGGACATAGAAAATCACTGTCACTGATACCAGGAAAGGCACTGAGAGGTCTGATGGCAGGTAGACCCTCCCCTGGATCAGCAGCTTCGTTCCAGAGCACAGAGGAGTAATGACCTCTGTCATTCACTCCTGTGCCACACTCCGGTCAGGAGATCCATGTCCTGCAGCTGTCTAGTGAATCTCCAGAGTGGAGGTAGAGCCACAAGATCCTGTTGCTTTGAGGAACTGTAGCTTTGCTTTCCAACCCCAAGCAGTCCTCAGAAAAACCACATTCAGAGGAGCAGTGGCCTACACCCCTCTATCTTCTCTACAGCACTCGTTGGGTGCGTAGAGCAGCTTAGGAACTTCTGCCCTCGGTCATCCTGGACAAAAGCAGAGGGTCAGGGCAGTTTTTGGGCATGACAGCTGGGGAACCTCCTCAGGGGATAGTCCTGTCCCCATGGGCCATTTGGCCTCTCCTAGATGCTGACACCAGGGGCCAAACTGGAACTATCAGCTCTGTTTCACCAACAAAACCAACTCGTAGCTCCCGGGCACAGGACTGGCAAGCCCATTAAACCTGGGAGTGGTGTTGGCTTGGCTGATACCGACCTCCTGAGCCTGCAGCTGTTGGTCTGAATCCAGTGCACTCAGCTGGGGAAAAATGGGAAAGGAAGGAATGGCTTCGGGCAGGGGCTCCCCAGCTGGCGGGTGCACAAGGGTGTGTGAGAGCAGTGGAGACCCAGGGCAGCTCCTGCATCCCAGCACAGTCCTCTTCAGGGGGAGAAGGTTTTTAGTGCTAGACTTTCACATGAGCTCTGTTCCCTTCTCTGGCACAGACTCCCCGTTACCTTGGGCAACTCACTTTCCCCCAGACAGCAACGGTAATTAGATCTCTGCATCCCACTGGATTCTGCGGGAGCCGGGCACTGATGTGCCTCCAAGGATCCTTCCCACTGCAAGCCCTCTGGATGAATACAAGAGGAAGTCAAAAGCAATTCCTTGCCTCCCCGGAGTGTTTTAAGAATAAATACGGTGCAGATAAATCAATGCTGCTTGCATGGGATCAAGAGGGAGGCGGTACAGGGAAACTCCAGAGGTTTGAGAGTTGGGTTTGATTAGACAACTGGAATTGGCAGATAAATGAGATCGGAGCCAATGTGAGAATCTGCCTGGCTGGCCAGAGGACGGGCTCGTGCAGGAGATGACGGTGGGTGTTGCGGGTGCTGCCCACGCTCAGGAAAAGTCTTGGCTGCTGGAGGAGGATTAACAGTTATTGACATGAAATTTGCTGAACCTCCGAAGAAGTTTGGCTTGGGTTCAGCTCAAGTTCGATGGCTTCTTCTTCTTCTTCCTCGGTGCAAATGGTTTGGAAATTGTCAGAGGTCTGTGTTAATTGCTGAGATATTTGCTGCTGTTTCTTCTCCGTGGATTGGATCCAGTGGGAAGCTGTGCCCGGCAGCTCTTTCTGCTTCAGCATCCTTCGCCCTCGCTGAGGCTGGCAGCGAATGACTCCAGGCTGCGAAGCCACCACTGGTCCAGCCCAGCCCAGCCAGCTTCTCCCTGGGAGCGAGACACATCTCCTGCAACATTCCCTCCAAAATTTCTCTTTTCACTTCGCACCGCCTGGAATATGTCATAACAAAGCTTCGTCGCAAGGACGCGTTTCTAGTTGTTCTGTATTTTTCAGATGGAGAAAGTGTGTGAATATTCATCTCCAGCTGCACCGTGAAATGGTTCAATTGGTGGAATTGTGTATGGTCCCACAAGGCAGTGGGTCCCTCTGGCCATGTTTGGGGAGAGGGGCAGCTCGAGAGAGATGGAAATACAGCTTTTATTAAGGGGAAGAAAACACCTTTCTCTGCTGTGGAGGCTGGTTTGGATGAAGGCAGCCTTTCTGTCCTACAAAACCTGAGACATCAGTGCTTTCCTTGGGTTGCATCAGGAATTTTCTGGGATGCCTTGAGTTTGTTTGCCTACAAAACAAAAGCTGCAGCACAGGGGATAATCCTGTACTCCTGGCACTGGTCTGATTTGTGGTTCAATCCTGTTTGTCCTGAGCCAAACCAGGGAACTGAACCTAATATCCCGTATCTCAGATGGGTGCTCTCATCTCCAGACTTGAAGTCAGACTCTTTCTCCCTGGAGAACTTTTTAATTATTTACACAAATAGGTTTAAAGAAATGGGGATGCAATGGCCTGGAGAGCTGGGCCTCCTCCTGGGATGTGAGTCCATGTCCCTGCTTCAAGCAAGGAGCCTCGCCTGGGGTGGGGACCACCGTGGACGAGTGCCATCACTCACCAGTGAGGACCTGTTGGGAAGAAATTTCACCTCTGTGGGCTTGACTAGAAATCCAGGCTTGAGCCCAGGCAACCATTCCAAGCAGCACTTCGTGGAAACTAGTAGGTGGCTACCAAAAAAGAAAGAAAGGGGGAAAAAAAAAAAAAAAAAGTTTTGGTTTTGCCCAAGTGACATTTTCTGACACAAGAAAAACATGTTGTCAAAAAACTTCCCAACCACTCTGCTGGGAATGTGCTCTTTGCCATCAGTCCCCAAGGCTGGAGCGCTGGGGTGTTGAAATGTTACTACAGCCCTGGAAACTGTGAGTCAGCTTGTCCCCACCCACAGCAGATACTCGTGGGAAGGGCCTTGAAAAGGCTGGAAACTCAGCAGCTCTCGCCTTGTGGAGTTTCCATTAACCCATTAACATGAATTTCAGGTCCGGGGAAATGCGGTATTTGGTGAATTTCTATTGGATTTTGTTCCTTTTATCCCCCGTCCCCTTCCTGATTCTGATAAGTTTGGAGGAGATTTAATTTCAACTCATCCCTGAGCAATTTGGCTGCCGTGGCTCCGGTTCACCCCGCTCCGAGCCCCGTGGGACAGGCTGGACCTGGGCAGCAAAAGCAGCACCCGTCGCCGTGCCACCGGATCTGGTGGGGATTTGGATGGGGTCATTGATGGCGAAACTTTCATCCTACTTAGACAAAAGGTGTCAGGGCACATTTTGCCAGTGCAAACCCTCCCGGTCGCATCGCTGTGCTGGGATATAAATGCATTGATTTGGGCATCCCCTGGCAGGGAGGAGGGTCATGCAGCGATGTCCCGGATCCACCGGGAGCAGGCGCGTGGATGCCCTGCTCCCCAGGGGCACACGGGTTCGTGGGTGCCCGCCGTCCCGGGCAGCCCGGGTGCCCGCACCAGCGGCGGCTGCGGTGCATCGTAGCAAATCCCACGTCTTAACTCAGTGTACGGTGGGGTGAAACAACCCGTGGGCTTCCCTGACACGTGCCCTCACCAGTGTCCCTGGAGAGGTGGCAAAAGGCGGCTACAACTCCATCCCGGAGCTGAGACGGGCTTTGCCGTGGGTGCAGCTTGCCCAGGACAGGGGCACGCTCCGAGGCGGCGGGGTGAGATCACATCCTCTGCACCAAGGGTTTCAAGACGCCGAGGTCTGGGAACGTGGAGTCCAGTGGTTGTGAAATACTCCATGAAGGAAAATTGTTCAAACATTTCTTTTTTTTTTTTTTAACTTTGGATTTATCAAAAAGCCTTGTTCTGATTTTAGCTTTTTCCATTTTGAAGATGGTCCAAAGTCCTATCACAGTGTGTTACCGCGCAGAATATAACATTCGCAAGAGCGAGATGAAAAGTCGGTCTGAACTGGAAAAATCACGGCAATGTCATTAAAACAAATGAAACGGGACATTCTGATGTTGTCAAAACTTTTTTTCTCTGGTCCCTTTCAAAATCAGCTTCCAGCAAAACCAGCCTGATTTTATGAGGCATTTTAGTTTTTGGCAGAGCCCCTCGCTCTGGCGCAGCACTTTTGTCGTGATTTCTCTGGCCGGGCTCAGACACTCTGTGCCCCCGTTGCAGGGGGTGAAATGGGGGTGTGGTGTGTCCCCCAACCTTCGCTGCCCCTCGGCGTCGAGTCAACGGGGTCCTTCCCTCAACGCCATTTTCAAGGCATTAAAATAATCTACAAACTGAGCTGTTAAAACATTATTTAAACGGCAATTATTCATTTTGTGTTTTAACCTCTGCATCTTTCTCTTTGACCAGAAACGTATAAAATAGTAGAGATAAAAAAAGCAGAAAATTATAAGGTTATTTTTCCTTACTGCAAAGCCGGAGCGCAGTGGTCCATGCCTGCAGGTTTGGGCTCTGCCATCACCTTCCTTGGACCGTGCTGGGATGCGGTGACAGTGCTGGCCCGTGTCCCCCTCTCTCCCTCCACCCCGGCTGCAGTTTGGCTTTGGGAAGAGGCTGGTGTCCTCCCGGCCACCCACGGCCCTCCTGGGCCCATGAGGATTTGGCTTTATATAGTACCTGGGAGATCCATGTCAGATAAGACTGGCAGGCGTTCAAAAGCTTCTCTCCAGCTTTTGTGCCAAGACCTATAGGATGCGTTCCAGAGCATCTCCCAGGAATGTTCGTTATTATGACAGGCTAAAAAAAATAAAAGAGGGAGGAAAAAAAAGGCAGTGAAAGAGCACATTGCTGTTAATTACTAGAAATCCTTTAATAACCAACATTACTATAAATTATATGTGCATTATGACGGGTACAATCGAGCGCTCTGTTTTTCTTGCCCCACGTTAGGGCACGGAACAATGTACTCTTGTTGCAAGAGCCACGCCGGATGGCACTGGGGGTGAAATTAGGCTTTTCCATCGCATACCTGCGCCCGCAGAGATGGTCGGCAGCGCCGGCGCCCCTGAAGGCTCCATTGTTCTTCGTGCCATATCGCACGCACCGTGATTATATAGCCTTGGACGAGCAGCAATACGTCGCTTGCTGAAATAACAACCTACCCTTAGCTTAAACAGTGCTATATTTAAGATTTATATATATTTAAATGTTGGTAATTGCATATTCGTGACCTATTATAATTTGGATGACGGTTTGTAAATAAGATAATGGAAAGAAAAGCATCAGCTGCGTTTAGGGAGGTAAATCGTGGGTCATGCAGGACAGGGCGATCGATGCGGATTTTAAACAAGCGTCGGAACCTCTCTGGAGCAGCGTGGGGCTGGGTCCGAGATCCAGGAAATCCCGATTTCTGCTTCCACAGCTGAAGCTGAATCTTTTCCGCAGCCCTTCCACGCCATTTAACTCGTCTTTATTCCCAAATGTGGAAAAGCTTGAGAGCGTTTTCCTCCCCCAGTTGGATGTCGGCTGACTTTTGTAAATAGAATCATACAATCATAGAATGGTTTGGGTTGGAAGGGACCTCAAAGATCATCCAGTTCCAACCCCCCTGCCATGGGCAGGGACACCCTCCACTACACCAGGTTGCCCAAAGCCTCATCCAACCTGACCTTCAACACCTCCAGCGATGGGCCATCCACAACTTCTCTGGGCAACCTGTGCCAGTACCTCACCACCCTCAATGTAAAGAATTTCTTTTTTATATCTAACTTAAATCTGCCCTCTTTCAGTTTAAATCCATTGCCCCTCTAAACCGTGATTTCGGGATAAAACACGGCAGCTCCGCGGGTCGGTGAGAGCGCTGGGATTTTGCACGGCCATCGTGGGACGTTGTTTCCACGCAAAGTGAGTCAGTACTCAAATACCATCATCTGGTTTTACTCCCAGTTTGGTTTCTACGTAGGGAGGGAGGTGGCCGGAGGAGGACAGAGCTGCACGGGGCCATCAATCCCCTGTCCGTAGCAGCTGGGAAACCCAATGGCGGAGGCGGTTGACCTTCAACCATTGAAGGTCAGGTTGGATGAGGCTTTGGGCCACCTGGTGTAGTGGAGGGTGTCCCTGCCCATGGCAGGGGGGTTGGAACTGGATGATCTTTGAGGTCCCTTCCAGGATTTCTCTGATTTTTTTACACGGCATTTTTAACAACGCAAACCGCACATTTCCTAAAACCCACCCCAAAAGGGCAGGGGAAAACGGGCTTTGCCCCTGGTCCTACAGGTCAGTAGGGGCAGAAGTAACCCCAAAGTCAAAAGACCTATTTACATATTATAATTACGCTGGTGCAAACCTCAGTGGCACCCAGGTATTGATTTTAAATGGAATATTTTGGAATCCTTTACGTTAAGCTAAATTAAGTATGCCATAAAAAAAAAGGTACTAATTTAACCGAGTGTATTTAAATCATGTTGTTAAGTGTATTAGCGCAGGTTTGGGGAAACACGTTTTGGGGAAATGTGGACATAAATAAGCCTTCAGTTATGGCAAGAGCCACCCAAAGATGTCGAGAGAAAAACTGCAAACATTCAGGTTACCTGCAATGTGTTGGTTGAAATACTTTTATGGTTTTGAGTTTTTTTTCCTTAGCTGGTCAACTGCTGGGAAATAAATTGCCAAGATTTATTTTTGCTCGTTAGTCTAGTTCCCCCGTGGGTTCCCAAGTCCATCCTCCAGACAAAGCTCCTGCACTTTCTGTTCTCACCAGCGGGTTCCCACTGAGATCACAGAATCACGGAATGGTTTGGGCTGGAAGGGACCTCCAAGACCATCCAGTTCCAACCCCCCTGCCACGGGCAGGGACACCTTCCACTACACCAGGTTGCCCAAAGCCTCATCCAACCTGGCCTTGAACACTTCCAGGGGTGGAGCAGCCACAACTTCTCTGGGAAACCTGTTCCAGTGCCAGATACGGAGCCGCTGCCCACGCGCGACGGGAAAGTCCGCGGGGGGGGCTGAGCGCAGCCCCCCGCCCCGCGACCCCCGCTTGAGGAGCCGCGTGTTCCGCAGCGCGTCCCTGCCACGCTCAGCGGCGGATGCGCCCGTGGAATCCGCACGCCGGGACTCCCGCTGCGGGCTCAGCAAGAAGAATCGCCATTTTAGGGGGTTTTATTTATTTTACGATTTTTTTTTGGGAGGGGGCTCTCAACCTCGCAGCCCCCTCCCTCCGCCGCCGCCGCTGTTCCCACCCGGCCGCGTGGGGCGGGACGCGGCGCCGCACCGCCCCCTCGGGGCCGCCCCCCCCCCCCCCTCCGCGGCCGCCGCTCCCCCCCTCCCTCCCTCCCCCGCGGGGCCGCGGCCGGGGCACGCCGCCCCCCGCCGGCAGCCGCTCCCCGCCGCCCGGGGGCCCCGGCGGCGGGCGCAGGGACCATGGGCGGCGCGGCGCCCGCGGAATGTCTTTCATTCACGGGCACGCCGCGCCGCGCGAGGAAGGCGGGGTGAGGGGGGGAGAGGGGGCGGTGCCGGCGCGGCGTCCGGACCAATGGGAGGCGGCGGCACCGCGCGTCACGCGGCGGCGGGCCAATGGGAGCGAGCCGGGCCTGAACTTTTGCCACGGCGGACAAGTTGATACATCGCGGGGGTGTGTCCCGCCGCGGCGGCTCCGGCGGGGGGGGAGGGGGGGGGGGGAGCGGAGCGGCGTTAACCCCTTCGCCGCCGCCGCGCCGCCCTGACCTACTTTCCCCCGGGCGGCCGCGGCGGGGCGCCCCCCCCCTCCGCCCCTTCCCGCTCCCCGCGGGGCCGCTCGGGAAGGGCGGGGGGGGAGGGGAAAGAGAGGGGAAGGCGCCTGTTCGGAGCGGCGGGAGGGCGGGGGCTCCCCCCGTCGGTGAAGTGGGGGGGGGGGGGCAATCGGGGCGCGTGTCCCTTTAAGAGTTCGGAAACTCGAGCCGGTGTTTGCGCAACGCTCGGTGCCGCGCGGAGCCGCCAAAGTGTCTAGACTGGCACATGATGGGCGGCAGCCAATCGCGCCGCCGCTCGCGAGGGGCCCTGCGTGCGCGCCGCAGCCACACAAAAGACGGCGAGGGCGGGCGGGCGCGAGCGAGCGCGGAGGCGGCGGCGGCGGGAGCGGCAGCCGCGCGCAGGGGAGCGCGGGGACCCGCCGGCCGCGGGACCGCACCGCGCCGCACCGCGCCCCCGGCCGCGGGACCTGCGCCTCTGGGATACGTACAACTCACGTGCTGACACCGGCCTCCGCTTTGGGTTCTGCTCTTGGTTTTTTGCTTTTTCGATTTTTTTTTTTTTTAATTTTTTTTTCCTGGCTTTTTTTTTTTTTTTTTAAAAAAAAAAAAACAAACTATTTTTGGCCGAAGGGAATCGATACCTCCGAGCGCGGACCCGGCGCCAGTTCCCCGCCGGGCGGCACCCCAGCGCCGGGGCATTCCCCCCCCCACCCTCCTCCTTACTCCCACCTTGTATGGTGGAGCAGCCCGAGCGCTGCCCCGGGCTCTCCCCGGCTCCGGAGTCCCGCGTCCCCGCCGCTCCCCGCTCGGCCCCGCGTTGGCAGCCGATGTAGGGCACGGCGCGGCGCGCCCGAGCCCCAGCGCCGCCACGGGAGCGGCCCCGCACCGCCGCGGGCGTCGGCGCAGCCCCCGCGGCGCCGTCTATGCCCGCGCCGCGCTCCCTCCCCGCCGCCTCCCCCATGGTGCGGCCCCGCCGCGGGCCGTCGGCGATTCGCTGGGCAGGGCCGCGGGGAAACAAACCGCCGCGCCGGGCGCTCCGGGCAGGCTGCGAGGGCGGCGGGTCTGAGATGAGATAAAGCCGGCGGCGGAGCGAGGAGCCCCGCGGAGGAGGGGCGCGGGGGGGGTAGCGGCGGAGAGCGACGCGACCCCCGGCCGCCCGCGTGTCGTATGTTCAGGTCCAAACGCTCAGGGCTGGTGCGGCGACTTTGGAGGAGCCGCGTCATTCCGGACAGGGACGGCGGAGATGGGAGCGCCAGGAGCGGCCAAGACCTCGGAGCCACCGGTAGCTTCAAGATCCCGGAGAAAAACCCCTCGGCGGAGATCCGCGCGGTAGCGCGCAGCCTGCTGCGGGAGGCGGAGGAGCGGCGCGGCGGGGCGGCGGCCGAGGCGGCGCCCCGCGGGGACCCCATGGCGGAGCGGCGCGGGGCCCGGCTCCGCGCCCCGCCGCGGCAGGAGGACGCCGAGGGGGCGGCGAGCCCGCGGCGGGCGCAGGAGAGCGACGGCCGGACGGTGACCTGCTGCCTCTTCAAGGAGCGGGAGCCGGGCGGCCCCCAGCCTGCCGCCGCCGTCGCTCCCCCCAGCCCCGACGGCGCGACCGACGGCGGCTCCCCGGAGCGGCGGGGCCGGGAGGCGCGGTCGCGGCTGCTGCTGCTGGAGCAGGAGCTGAAGGCCGTCACCTACTCGCTGCTGAAGCGGCTGAAGGAGCGCTCGCTGGACAGCCTGCTGGAGGCGGTGGAGTCCCGCGGGGGCATGCCCAGCGGCTGCGTGCTGGTGGCCCGCACCGAGGTGCGCCTGGGGGGTCAGGCGGCGCCCCCCCACCTGCTCCTGGGCAAACTCTTCCGCTGGCCCGACCTGCAGCACCCCGCCGAGCTGAAACCCCTCTGCGAGTGCCAGAGCTTCGGCGTCGCCGACGGACCCACCGTCTGCTGCAACCCCTACCACTTCAGCCGCCTCTGTGGGCCAGGTGAGGAGCGGGGATGGGGGGGTGGTGGGGGGGTCGGGGTCCTTCCCCCGCGATTTGGGGCTTCTGACCCCTTCCTCGGCTGATTCGAACCCTCGGGGGCAGCCCGGCCCTGCGCTGCTGCGGGGATGCCCGGCCGGGATGCGCCTGGCCGAGGGTCCCCCGGGCTGGCATCCCCCACCCCACCGCCCCCCTTCCCCAGCCCAGAGCGGTTCCCGGTTGTGCTTAAAAAGCCCTTTCTGTCTCTTTTTTTTTTTTTTTTTTTTTTCCCCTGCTTCCCGCGGAGGTTCCCCTGCTATTTAGGTGCATAAGCGGCGATAATATGCAGTTTGCATACTGCTGGCGCCAGCCTGGCTCGCTGTTTATCGGAGCGGCCGCGGAGCCGGGCAATTACCGCCGCCGGCTTAAAGCCGCAGGGCCCCGCCGGGCGCACCGGGGCCGCGGCCGGGGAGGGGGCTGCGGGGGATGCCCTGGCCGCGGGGGAACGCCGGACCCGCGTGGAAGTGGCGGGGGGAGCCGCAGCTCCTGAATTTCTCAGGGTTTTCTGATTTTTTTTTTTTTTTTTTTTTTTTTTTTGATCCTGGAGGACACCAACCTCCTGCTGACAGTCTTTTTCTTGGCAAGAGCTTTAATTTTATTTTTTTTTTTTTAATTTATTTTGCAATCCGGGATCCTGCCTCACTTTGCATCACTTGTTTGAAAGAAACTTCTGTGCTGGGCGCACTTCCCCCTCCCCGAAGATCACTGGAAGCAGCTTTTTGCTTCACTTGGAGTAAACGTGCGTTTGTAGGAACTGGACATTTATTTTAGGAATGGACAAAGTTTCCAGGTCTCTTTCCTGCAGCAGTGTAGGGGCAGTTGTTTTCCCAGCAGTTGAGTTGTTTTCCCAGCGGTGTAGGGGTACAGGCCCTGTGCAGGGTGTAGCAGAGAGTGGAGCTTTTATTGAGTGATCCTCATGATCATCTTGTAGGTCCTTTCTAACCTCAGTGATTCTGTGATTCTCATCATTTTGATAGTGAGTGTCTGTGCCAGGGCCCCACCCGCTCCAACCTGGCACTGGGGACAGTGGTGGGAGCCCAGGAAAGGCCTTGATGCCCTTTTCCACAAGTGCTTCCATGTCTCCCTGCAGAGACCATCTGTGTTAATGTTTGTCACCCAGTTTACTGTGGGGTGACGGAGCGCAGGGGTGTGAAAACTCCTCGATGCTTCCAGGATGTCCCTTGTGGCAGCAGGTCTGGCTCTAGCGTGGGACCATCCCAGTGTGCACGACACCGGTCGGGCTGATACATCCAGATGGGGATGTTGGCACCATCAATTTTTATTTTGAGACTCTTGAGTGCCCTGTGAGAAGAGCATCTTGTTGGTGGGCAGCTTGCTGGGTTAGGGGAGATGAGGAACCTTTCCTCAGAAGCAACAACTGACCACAGGCTGTCCCGGAGCCATCACACGAGGGATGCTGAGGTTGTTCCTAATGAGCTAAGCCAAGCTGAGCTGCAGTTGTCGGGCCGCGTGCCTTGCTTTCGGATCCGTGTGGGAGCACACCTGGGGTCAAGGTGATGCCGTTGACTTTTCAGTACAATTTCTCACTGAAGTCAGTGTCTGCTCAATGCCGCTGCCCTGGTACAGCCCAGCCAGCTGCGCACTCCTCAATTTTAGTGAGTTCTAATTCAAGAAACTTATCACTGCCGTAATTCGGGCAGGAGAAAAAACCCTCTAACCAGTGCATGAAGTTGATGGAGGACCTTCATCAGCCTTTCACGTGGTCTTGGCTCTTCCAAGGACAGCAAGAGCCAGTCAGATGCCCTGGTTCAGCAAGGCATTTCTAAGGACCTGCTTAACTTTTAAGTACACCACTGCTGATGTGCTGCTGCTTAAAGCTGAGTGTGGTCTTGGGAGCTTTGCTGAAGCGGGATCAGGGTGAGCAGGATCACAGGAGGCTTCTGCTGTGGACCACCTCATGTTCTGAGGGCTTTGTTGGGATGGACCGAAATTACTTTGGTGGCTTGTTGGCTGAAGCCAGCCTGGCCCCTGGTGTCAGGCGTCGGGTGCCAAGAGAGGAGTGTCTTTCCATCACCTGACACCCTTTTTCAGTCCTTGGAATGTGTCCGGGGAGCTCTTGTTAAGTCCGTGTGTGCTTGAGCTGTGGTTGTAGGGTTGTCTCCCAGCACAGGTGATGGAAGCGTCGTTCTTCGGGAGCAACATGCTATTTTGTGTGCTTCAGGTTGTGGGTGCCCAGGGCAGGGGGTGCAGGGGAGGACTGCAGCATTTTCAGTAGCAAAGCCCACTTGGAAAGGTCAGGGTGGAACCCTCATTCTTGAAAGGTTTGGAAAACTCTTACTCTCGAGTTGCTTCCAAGTGAGTTTTCTTCCACTGGGTGTTTGTATGCTTGGAATAGTTCCTACTCTGAAAGAGAAAGCACGAGGGTTTCGTTGATAAACCAAACACAGCACTAACATAAAGTTTTGTTTTTCCAGAGTCTCCACCACCTCCCTACTCTCGGCTGTCTCCTAATGACGAGCAAAAGCCACTGGGTACGTGTTCTCTCTCTTTTGATCTCTTTCGTGGTGCCGTCCCGGTGTTGGTTCTAAGACATCCCTACGTGGCACGTCAGGCAAAAGCCAACAAGTTGGGATTTTATGGCTGCTCATTATTTCTGAGCAAGCATCAGCTGACAGGTTTTAAGAAGTAAATGGCCGTGGGTTTATCATACCAAATTACCGCGCAGACACATGCATATTTTCCAAAATAATGCGAAGCGCTATTTTTAATGAAGGCGTAATGAAAGGTTACCAGCCGTCGTGTTTTGTCTGCGTGTGTAATCTGCGGGGTGACGGAGCGGAGGGGGAGCGGGAGCTCCTGGGTGCCATTTCCACCAAGCCCTGACCGCACAGCGCCGCGGCGGAACCGGCTGTTACCCTTCCTCTGCTTATGAAAATGAGACGCCAGCTCTTTGAAACTCGGCGCTGTGTAATTTCTGAATGGCGTTTCACTTTTCCTGATGGATTACAAAAGCTTTTTTTGAAAAAAACGCTGGCAAAAGCAGCTTGGGTAGGTAGGCTGGGCGTGAAGTGAAGGCTGCTGGAGAGCCTGGCACAATGCAGCCTTGGAGCCTGATCCTATGTAGTGCACGTAGGCTTGGAGATGGATTTAATGGCTTTAAACTGAAAGAGGGGAGATTGCGATTAGATCTAAGGAAGAAATTTTTTACATTGAGGGTGGTGAGGCACTGGACCAGGTTGCCCAGAGAAGTTGTGGCTGCCCCATCTCTGGAAGTGTTCAAGGTCAGGTTGGATGGGGCTTTGAGCAACCTGGTGTAGTGGAGGGTGTCCCTGCCCATGGCAGGGAGGTTGGAACTGGATCGTCTTTAAGGTCTCTTCCAACCCAGACCATTCTGTGATCTTATGAGATGTCTGGAATTGGCATGGCTGCATCCCGACCGTCCTTTCTCAGCGCCCGCTTCTTGCACAAGTAAACGGGACGCAAAGATGTGGGAGGGAAGGGAGGAATCCCACGTCCCTCTTGGGTTTCTTGCTGAGATGGGTGCAGTCCTGGCCGTGTCGGGAGCGTGGGATTTCTCCCTTCGGTAGTCAGTGGCTCTGGTTTACGGAGCGGGTGATGACCAAGGTGAGGCCCCATCGAACAGGGACAGGGTGAGACACGCAGGTTTGCCAGGGCAGTAGGAGTGGGACAGGACAGCTGTGCCTGCCATGTCCTACCCAGCCCCGTGGGGCGGCGGGAGCTGCCCCAGTGCCAAAGGTGAGTCCCTGCCCTGCCAGCCCTGCCACCCGCCTGCGGCACAGCCGCTCAGCCCTGCTCCTTCATCCCTGCAGCTGGTCTGTGACACAGGGCAGTGACCAGAGCGTCCTGCAAAGCAAAATTTGCTGGACATGTGGGGTTTTTTTTTCTGTTAGGTGTGGAGAAAAATAAAGGAGTTGTCCCTCCCCACGCTCCCCCTTCCAAGTTACTTCCCTTTAGAAACTGCTGGTGCTGCAGGGAGGGATGATAGATAGCGAGTGACACGTGACTTTTATTAAAACAACAGCCAGGGATTGAAATTTGCTTCACTGGCTTGTTTGATTGGAAAAATAATAGTTAATCTGTGAGCAAACAGTTGAGCGCTTAATTAGAGGGGTGTAAGCAAGAGAGAATAACAAAGACTCTTAACTTGTTAAAACAAAGTTTCCTTCGCTTCAGCAGAGAGGAAGGAAGGAAGGAAGCAAGAATAAACAGCTTCAAGAATTTTAATGGTGATAATTAAGTATAGTAACTATGAATTGTTTAGAGGCTTAATGTAACTTTATCCAGTAAGCACCAAGTTCCTACTTGTTTGATCAACTTCACTGCAGTTATTTTTGTGGTCGAAGCAATTCAGACTTTGCATTTACATGGTAGAGGTACAAAGTTAATCGCTGCTTTCTGGCCCGCTAGAGAGTTTCGGGGAGCCGATGGGAAGCTGACGAGCCACGGGTGCTTTCAAATGCAGGAGGACTGAAAATGCTTATTTTTTTTCCCCTTTTTTTTTTCTTTTTTTTTTTTTTTTTTTTTTTTTCCCCTAGATCTATCAGATTCCACGTTGTCTTACACTGAAACGGAGGCTACAAACTCGCCCAACGTCACGCCCGGAGACTTCTCAGGTTGGCAAATGTTTGCGCCTCTGCACGCGTGGAGCTCGTGGCTGGGGCGGCACCGTGGCTGGGGCAGGACCGCAGGAGGAGACGGGGGCAGTGGTGCTGCTGCTGGTTTATATTGGTGCGAACGGAGGGAAGAAGGAGCAGCTATTGGAGCTGGTTGTTCAGTCGTCTGCGCTCCGCGTGTTGCAATAAGATGCTGTTGGTGGGATGAGTGTGCTGGGACAAGCGGGGACGTTTGGGAGGTGGCCGTGGGGCCCTGCGTGCCCCCGTGGAAGCTGTCTAGACCCCTCTCAAGCCCCGGGGTCGGGGCTGGCATGGAGCTGGGCTGTTTGCCGTGACGGGAGCGATGAGGCCATTTCAAACGATGCTGCTCTGTGGTGGTTCATCCAAGTCCATCCCGCTGGTGTCACTTGTTGGGTCCTGGCCCTCCGGCGTGAACCCTGCTTTCCTGAGCAGAGCTCCCAGCTATGATGCCGTTGAAGTTCCTGAACAAAGCTCTGCTTAATTAGGTCCTGGTTTTTGTTCTGCCCCACCCCTGCAACCTTTCATTCATTTAATGGTGCTCCGTAAGGCCTCGGGGTGGTTTTACCTGCAAGCAGGCAGAGAGTTGGGGCTCTCCTTTGCTTGGTGTTGGGCTCTGGTCACGGTGGTCGTCTCACGTCTTTGTCCTCTGGTTTCTCATCCCAGGCTGAGGGCTGACTGTGTAGGGCAGGAGGGACCTGTCTATGGGACCAAATTTAATTTCTATCTAAGAAACTACTTGATTAATGGTCTGAGACCTTAGATGAAGATAGACAAACCTGCGTCCCGGTGAAGCCCCGTATCGCTCCTTCAGTGGTTGGGGTGGGCTTTGTGGTCGGGTAGGGCTTGGGCACCTCGGCGCCCAGTTGCTGGGTTGCTGAGCGTGCGGATGGGGTTTGCTGCTCTCTGGAGCATGCTCTAACTCGATGGTGGTGGAGGGGACCCTTGGGGTCCTGGTCCATTAGCCATGGCTTTTCTTTTCTCATTCTCCGCCTGCACGACTCTACGGCCGGTTTGGTGAGACCTGCGGCTTTCTTGGGATGTTTAAGCTGATCCCGACGCTGCAGCGCTTTAAAGAGCATTTAAGCAGCACGGCACCGCGGTGTCGTGGCACGGTGGTGCGTTTCTCTCCGGGGATTGTCCCTTCTCCTTTAAGGTTCTCCCGCCGCAGTGCTGCCGCGTGCCGAATCCAGCGTGCCGGCGCGCCGCGCTTGTGTTGTGCTGCCAAGTGTCCCTAGCAGGGGAACAATTGATAGGCAGGGCTTGGATCGTTCGGGGTTGTGCTACAATAAATAATGTGTTTGCAATTCCTAAAACACATTCCTCGGGCTGGATGCACGTCCGTAAAGCTCCCCGTGCCCATGGCTTTGATTATAACTTGATAATTGCCATTAATTATAGCAGCCGGGTTTGAAAACTGGGGTTCCTAAGGATGTAATGGTTTGGCCTCTCTCACAGCTGAGTCCTTTATGGGACATCTGGTAGATTTTCTGGACTAGAAGAGAAATTTTAACTTTTACTTGAACAATATAACGATAACATGTGACCGAGATTGTGCTGAAATCGGATCCCGCCTCTCCCCCTGTGTCGTTTCCAATGGTGTAACTTTTAATAAGAGTCTGGGGCTGTGTGATTTATTTTTCCCCAGTGCTCATGATTGCTGAAAGAGGATAAGAGCTTCACTGAAGTTAACCCGTACTTGTCATCACTGGGAAGTAAGAGGCAAAAAAACTGAGCCACTGAGGCTCTCGTCTCAGATTGTTTATTCTCCATTTCAACTTATTTAATGGGTCTGCTTGAAATGTAGGCCTGTGGAAATGATACACAAAGCACATGGTCTTCCCTCCCTTGTGTGTACCGAAGGAGCTTAGTGTATGTTTTAACTCCCATTCCAAAAATAAGGACGTTTTGGGTCTAGCATCAAGCCACTGCTGTTTATTGCTTCAGCTTTGATCATCAAAAAGGCTTTTCCTAGTAAAACCACAAAATTCAATTTTGCATAACAAAGAGAACCCTTCTTCTACTGTCGACTGTTTACTTGATGAACTTCTAAACAGGAAGTTTTAGTGTGAAGTCAAAAGATCATCTTTGTCATATGTATAAATTTTTTTAAAAAAAAGGATAAACCAGCCCCTCTTTTTGAAGTAGACCTGTTCATGGCTATAATAGCACTCTTAAAAATAGGAAAAAATCTTCGATGGACTAGCAGGCTGGCTAGAAAATTGGGAGTGACAGTCAGTGCTGACTGGAAGCACAAGTTGGGAGCAGTTGTGTGGATGCGACCTTCTGTGTCAGGAACTGGATTGATGGATAACACCCCAGAGTCCTCCTCATCTGAGCTTCAAAGCGTTTGGGTCATGAACTGAAGCTGTCTGTCCAAGGATCGGTGTCCCACCACAGCGTTTCCCTCCAGTTGGGGATGCTCCTGGTTTCTCAATGAGGTGCAACGGCTTGGGAAGATCTGGGTTGGTGGGAAAAGGCACTTGATCACTTGGGTGTTTGATCCCAAAGTTTCCATCTAAGCTCAAGCAGTGTCACGTTCAGGCTTGCGGGAGCAGGAAGAGGGGCTCCATCTTTTCCTCATTCGATGATTTCTGCAGCTGCGTGTGCCTGGGGAGCAGGGGTGAAGAAAACTGGCTGGTTTGGGGGTTGTATTTCGAGCCCAGGTAGTTCCCTTGACCGAGGTCATGCCCGTCCCCTGGATGCCAGTGGAGCCTCGGCCGGTGCCGGTGTCCCCGTGACTCCCCAGCCGGATCTGGGGAAATACCAGGGACAGGGAAAGGGCAAAATCCAGCAAGGCAGAAACAAAAGCTCAGCCCCGTGACTCATAATTGGTGGAACATTTGTAGTGATTTTTTTTTTTTTTTCCTTCCCCTCCGACTTGGCTCCTCTACCACATGCCAAGAAGCTGCTGTACCCGTTAGACTTGCCAGGCTTGTAGAGGGCTGCGCTGCCGCTGCGGGAACTGGTTGGGTATGGTGGGGACGTGCTGGAGCAGATGATGTGGGCCACGGGCTCTGGGATTCCCTGCCTTCCCTCAAATCCCTCACCTCCTCTGGGAAAGACCCTCTCTTGAAGATGACAAAATAGCTCCCCATGCACAGCACGCCCCGTCAGTCTGGCTGGCTGGCTAAAAAAGTCCCATGGATTCCTACAATAGTGACCGGAGTTCTCATTAGGGGTGGCATCGAGTTCTGAAGGTCGTAAGGACCGTTCAGGAGGGGAAGGGTTGACCAGAGGGAGGAGGACAAAAGGAGCCTGCCGTGGGTCACTGTGTTGAGTGGACCATCGCTTGTGGCCGCTACAGGTCTGGAGCAGCTTGTCCATCCTCCAGAGAGCACCGGAACGTCGGGGCATCCCTTTTCTTTGGAGCAGTAATAAATAAGGATGAGTAATTAGCTGTAGGAGCAGACAGGTAGCGATGGATGTGACTCACTGCTGCCTTGCAGCAAAGTCCCCAGCCACTGCTCTGAGGTCTTGCACCCGCCGGGTGTCTCCATTGAAGGTACTTAACGATGTCCGTGCCCGCAGCAGCCAGTGCCCAGCTCTTACGGTAGCTATTCTTCCTCAAAATGAGCCACTCCTCATTAGAGCCCATCTCATGTGTCCATACATACCTCCTTGTTGAGCATGGGCATCTGTGTCCAACCCACCTCCCTTCAGTTCTGCAACTTGCCAGAGGACCAAATCCTGCGCCCGGTGTAGGGTGCCCCGGACTGGCTGAGCCAGTGCCCAGAGTTAGGGGATGCTCAGCACTGGGTGGATTCAGATAGGAGAAAGGAAAGCAGCTTGGTGCTCCGTAATGCACCGGAGTAGAGACAGGAGGAGAAATAAGTGCAACCAGGGGAGAAGTGAGAGCTGGGAATGGGAGAAGGGCAGGAGAAAAGCAGGGGCTGGCAAGGCGAGCCGCACCAGCAGCGAGAAGTCAGGGAAGATGCTGCTTTAGAGACTTCCAAAATCACTAATTTTTCTTTTTTAGACTTTGAAAATTACTGATTTTGGGGTTTTTTTGACTTGGAAATCAATTCACTCCCCCATGTGCTAAAACTCTTCAAGAGTTTTCAGCTCCAGTGAAGCCGTTTTGTAGCTGGGAACATGCATCTGAAAGAAGAAACGGTGAGCTGGTGGTTTGTCAGAGGAGTGATGGATTCCTCTCCGCGCTGCGGGGCGGTGGGGAGCGTACCCCACAGCGGGAGCGCACGCGTTGGGTCTGCTCCGAGCAGCTCTGCCGAAGCCTGGAAGATGATGGGCTCCATGTAGGGATGGGGTTTGCTCGGTGCCTCGTTCTGTGTTATCCCCTCCCAAGTTGGTGGAGGATAAATGTGAATTAACAGAGGGAGACTGAACAGCCTGGAGCTCGTTTACATTATTTTGGATTTTTTTTTTCCAAAGCCTGAGAAGGTGGAGTAGTTGCTTGCAGGGCGGCGGTGGGACTGGGGGTGTTGGATCTGGGGAGCAGGGTCCCCGTACCCCCAAAGGGAGGAGGAAGGCAGGAGCGTGTCCATCCATCCCGATGACTCAGCCCCGCCGAAGCGGTGCCACGGCTCCGGAGCCGGAGGGCTTTTTCTGCTTCCAGCAATATTTAGGATGAACTTAAGGAAGCATATTTTAAAACCCACTGAATGGAGAAAGTGAACGTCTCTCTTCCTCTCCCCCCAGAAATAACAGACTGCAAGGATTTATGCTAACAAGGAAATTTATGAAGATCCTGTGTGTTAGGAGTAGGAAAAAAAAAAGCCTATAAATATGTAAGGCGGATACATGTGGAAACTGGGCAAACATTGCCCTTTCCAGACTGGGGGAGAGATTGTGAAATTACCTGTTAATAGGGAAAAAAGAAAAAAAAAAAAGGTATTTTTCTATTTTTCTCATTAATAGGGGATTTTTCTCATTAATAGGGTGGCAGTTTCTTCTGGGGGTGAAATGTGGGTTTTGCAACTTTATGATGATGTCTCTAGCTTCAGCGTGTCTCGGTGCTGGGCTCCCATCGTAGCCCCAGGTGGAGGTACTGGCTTGGGGTGCTGGTGCTGTGGGCTGGGGCTGCAGGTCATCTCTCACCCAGCAGCACCGTGGAGCCCGTTCATCCTTTCTCCCCCTGTCCCATGGCAAAAACATAAATCCAGTTGAAAAAAAAAAAAAAAGCAGAGCATATCTGTGCATCCAGTTTAATCACAGACAGATGTTTATTTGGGCCAGTAATGGTTTTGGTTTCCTTTTTCTTTCCTATTTAACTTTAAGTTCGCTGGCGCGTCTTGCCCTGCGCAGTCTGTAACAATCAGGGTTTGGCGAAAAGCTTTTCTTGTCGGAGGAGTTGAGGCCGTTGCCAACAGCTACTTCTTTGATGCAAAAAAATACATCCTGGAGGTGCTTTGTCAGATGTTTTTATATTAAACATTTTTCCTCCATAGTTTTAGTTTGCCAGCGGGAAATAAAGTGCATCTATTTTCCAGTGTGCTTCAGAGAGGAATTCTTTACTCGGTGCGAAGGTTTTCCCCACGTGGCCGTGGGCAGCCGTGAACGTTGGCATCCCCCTCGGAGCAGCATCCTTCCTGATGGTTGGGAGAACTGGGAAACGATACCATACCTTTGCTCTGGGTTTGTTCACGTGCCTGGGGTTGACGTGCAAGGCAGCGTTGCAAACTATGGGGTGAATCAGGGAATTAATCCTGGAAAGGGAAGGTGAGGAAGCTTTTGGAGACAGCATCCTCCAGCTTTCAGCACCGATCCCTTTCAGAGAGATGCGGGTGTGCTGTGTCATTCCACAACAGGTGTCTCTCTGGGATGGTGATAGATCCACCGGAGCCTTTAGATTTACAGGAGGGCTGTGGTTTTTTTTTCCTTACGTTTGTGGTTGCCACAGTGGGTGGCTCAGGTGACAGCTCCTGGAGTTCAAGTACTTCGTTTTTTTTGGAGCAGAAGGGAAAGGGAAGCGATCATTGTTTCTGCAGCGGGGTGGGTTCCTCGTTGTGTCCAAAGCCTATGGATGTCAGTGTTTCATCCATGAGCAATGTAACCCAGCAGAGAGTACTCGCTTGGGTTGTTAATAAGCAGCTGAAGATGTTGTCCAGAGCGTTGAGACTGAGCAAATGCACCCTTACTTACCAACTGAAGAAGAAGCACCTTAGATCAAGGCTGGGGAAGATATCCCCTGCGCGCGGTTGTTTTTCCGTTGGGCCACCAAACCCAACAGCTGTAGTCTTGAGGTCTGCAGGAGCTTGCTCTTGTAGAGCTTGTGGATGACCATGCTTGGGTGATGATACACCTTTGTGTCACCACCTGTACCCAACATCCCATTTGGAGCAGCAGGAGAGGTGCTGGTGACCCCATCTGTGCAGAGCGTGGGCCTCTGGATAGAGGATGAAATTTCGGCAGTGGACATACAGCTGTAGAAGGGTTTCCAAGGCAAGCGACACCTGTTCATAAAAATGTCCCATGAGTTATGAGCTTGCAATACAAGCCTTTTGGTCTTGAAATTAATTCGGAGCTGAGCCAGGTTAGTAACGTGGGGAGGGGAAATTGATTTCCTGGAGGGTGAGGGACCGCTGGGGAATTTGCTGGAGTTGGGAGAAGAGGTGGTTTGTGCCGAAGGTCTCCCAAGGAGGGAAATAAAGATTGTTCCAAGGCTTTTGCATCCTGCGCAGCGAGAGAGCATCATCAACAGCCTACAAAAGCACTGGCTTCCAGGAGGGAAGGTATCTCCTGGACTGGGAAATGGAGGAAGCGTCCCTTCGTTATTAGCCGTACAAATGCTTTGCAAGAGCAACGCTGTTCTCCAGCACGTCGATGGTGCCGAGTGGGGAGGATGTGAGGGAGCTCCCACAGCATCCAGCGTTCAACCAGGACTCCTGTGTCCCGAGGACCTGCCTGCCCTGAGGAGCATCCTGAGTTGCAACAGCTCTGGTGATGTTCTTCACCTGACCAGATGAAACAGTGGTGGAATCCCTTCTTCCCATGTGTTCTCCCTTGCGAGGAGTCAGTGATTTTTCCCAGGGCAGATGGGGCAGCTGCTGCAAAGCTGTGAATCGAGCTGGAATCTTCCCCCATTCCTGTCCCTTGGTTGCGACGTGGGGCAAGACCATCCTCCATCTTCATGTGCAAGAACATCCTTCCTCTTCAATTATTATGATGGCTGATACTACTGCCTTAACCCTCCGACACAGACAGCACTTAGAGAAATGTGGACAATCAGAGCTGTCCTTAATCCAGAAGAGGAGAGGGAAAAAAAAAAAAAAGGCAAAACTGGCTACTGGAGCCTTAGGATCATTTGTCTGGAGTAACACAGGCTGCCTGGTGCACAAGGGATGGAAGAAGGTCGGTCTTATCAATATTTGGCCCCGTGCCTAATGCAGGGATTGAAGCTGCTTTGCAGATGATGCCTCTGCCTTTGCGTGAGCACCCACAGCTCCCCGGCTCAGAAGGACAATTTCCTGTGATGGATCCAGGCAGGATGGTGCCCTGAAGGGAGCATCCCACAGGCAGTGTTTGGGGAGCACCATTCCCTTGTAGGCAACACACGGAATTTTTTGCTACGTTTCTGGAGAGAAGGAGAGAGAGTTGCCCTTTCCCTCCCTCCCTTCACCTGGAACTGGGATGGCTTTTCACAGCTAGCCGGGATGTTTTCAGCCTAGAAGTTCTTGGAGTAAGTACAACGCTCAGATAAAATATGTTTTTGTCTGTGGTTCATTGAGTAGTTATGATGTTTGGCCTTGAATCACAGAATAATCACGTCCCTCACTTCTCCAAGCACCTAAGCATCACACTTAAAAAAAAGAAACATCAGGAAGTAAGCAAGTTACTTAAAAGTAAATTAGTTTAATCTTTGTAGCCAAAACATGACATTCTTGCACCCTATTAGGAGTTGGATATGGCTTTCTAGGTAGTAAAAGTTCTTTTGATGTAACTCCGGTTGTGTCTTTTAAGCAGCGTGTATCTGATGGTACGTCTTTGTTTGAACTTTTTCTCTGTGCCGGTGTTTTGCTTTTTAAATGGATTTGCTGAATACTGGACATAGTGTATTTATGACCTTTGAAAACGGTGAATGTTTTGAAGGAGGAATTTTGGCTTCTTATAGGGACCTGTAGAGAGAGGCTTGTATTCACAGTTACAGTAAAAGATTTTTTTTTTTAGTATTTTTTTTTTAGTGGCACTTTGATGAGTGAGAGGTGTTTATAGGCTTGATTCATAACTGAGTTACTAAGGTTTTCCACGGAAATAACTTATTAAATCTGTGGCGCTCACCGAAACGATTGAAGTCTGTAGATTTGCTATTCATCAAAGGCACCTCCTTTCCTGGACTCCAATCCCTAACTCAGCATTTTGCCTCTGGAGGATGCTCAGACCCGAAAGGGGCGTGCGGTGCGGGAGCTCGAGATGTGTTTTAGTAAGACGTAAAAAAAAAAAAAATACCCCAAGACAAGCTGGAAAGGAGGAGGAAATAAAAAAAAAAAATAAAATAAAATAAAAACCCTTCAGGAAAAACATCCCCCGTCGTTCGGAGCCGCTGATGGTTAAACCTGGTTTTCTGGAACACTGCTTATTTGTGTGGATTTTGCTTTGCTGCTCGACAGCTGAAAAGTACATCCCTTTACTGCCGCTGGCCGGGCTGCCGCGGGCTTTGAAGTGCCTCGAGCCCCTGGAACCGCAGGTTCCATTTACTGGCGAAGGAGACTCGGCTCTTTGTCCTTCCGAAGTGCTTGGGATCGGAGGGGATTAGGCACGCGGCTGCCGTCTGTCCTGCCGTGCCGTGGGCTCTGGGAGGGAGGAGAGGAGCCTGCTGCTTCCCTCTGCGGGGATCGAGGATGAGCATGAGGATGAGGAAGGACGTTGACTTGTCGAGGTCTTGCCTTGCTCATGGGGCATCCGTCGGGTTTGGATGGTGCTTGTGCCAGCGGTGGGCTGCACTCGCTCTCCTTCCTGTTTTATGCCTTTCCCTTGGTCGATTCCTCTAGAAAATGGGTGTTTAGCCTGGAAAAAAGCATTGCTACGGGGGCAAATCGCTCGGAGAGGGGAGGTGGAGGAGAAGTTGCGCAACACACTGCCCGCGCTGGGGTCCAGGCTTCGGATGCTGAGAGCTGTTGAATTCCTGTTTGTTTGGTGTTTTTCTTTCCGTAAGAACAAAAACATTTCACATGGAAATGCCTGTTTTGGCTGACCTCTTCCAGAGTTGCTAAATGCTGACTTTTAATGGCCTTTGCAGCTCCTGGGGCTGGAGCAGGGATGAAATGGGCTCCAGCGTTGAAGTGCTGGAGCGTAGTGTTGCCCTGGTGCCCCCTTCCCGGAGGGGGGAACTTCGGTGAGAACTGAGTGAGCATCCCTTGGGTTCATCATCCCTGGCTTTGGTTATGGGAAAATACCAGCAGAATCAGAGGATATAAATGCAATTAAAAGCAAAACCCTGTTCCTGCCCGAGCATCTCCTCCATCAGCCTTTTTTCAGCCGTTTCAAGGCAAGCAGCTCGTGCTGATGCCAGCAGTTTGCTCCCCGAGCGGTGCCGCGTGGTTGCTGGTGCCCGGGGCACTGGGGCTGAGCCCACATTGGGGTTCAGGGTTGTATCTCACATTGGGGAGGGTGAGCCGTGCCTGGTGCTGAGCTGCATCCATCCAGCATCGTGCCCAGGGTGTGCAGTAACACCGTCCTGCTGCAGTGACCACGGTGCTCCGGTGCCTCAGGATGCGGCCGGCTGCCCTCGGCTGCCACCGCAGAGCAGCAGCACCCCGTCCCAACCTGTCCAGCCACCCTAAAATAAAGTACTGCAGAGGTCCAGCGGCCATCTGGACTCCTTGTTTAGCTGGTGGTAAATAAATATACTTTTTTTCCCCCCTCCCAGTGCCTAAGCATTAGCTCTGATGACCAGACCTGAATTCCCTCACACCGTAAAACCTGTTCGTACCTCTCCACGGGGATGCCAACTTTGGCTGGGAACCAACAGGCTGTGATGCTTCTCTGTGCTGTCAGCTTTCTGCTTTTCAGGTTATAAAAGCCCATGCACGAAACCTGCCAAAAAGTCAAAATTCCTAGCGGTGCGAGAGAGGGGGATCAGTAGAGAATTTGGATTTTTCTCTGCAGTGCTTTCCTTTTCCCAGGGGAGCCGGAGCCCTTTCCTGCTGGCACAAGGACCCCTTTGCCATGGAGCCCGCGTGGTCCTGCCGTGCAGTGTCCCCCAGCCCTCCCCATCCCGCTCCGAGCGCGGTTCCCAGAGCAAACCCTGGACCAAAGCCCTCCATTCCCTCCCTGAATGGCAATCCGTGCGAGTGCCCTCGTGTCACGTTTGCTGTCCCAGCTGGACACTGATGCTCGGCTGGACCCGCTGCAGCGTGGCCGAGTCCCTGCCCAACCTTTGAAGAGCTGTGCCAGTCACTGCCCTCCCCTTCCTCCACCTGCGTGTGGGTTTTAGGGGTTTGGAGATGTTCTTCCTCCTCCTCAGTGCTCTTTAGCGGCTGAGGAGATCGAGGATGCCCCTTCCTCGCCTTGGCTGTGTTTTCGAGGCCGAAGGAGGAGTTGGAGGCTTCATCCCGCTTCGGGAGCATCTGCATGCGAGGAGGAGCACGTCGGGGATACCTGGGCAGGGTTCCTCGTGGCAGCGCGGCGGAAGGGTCTGAGATACAACTGTTGGTGGTTTTATCTACGTATTCCATTAGCAGGAGCGAAACGCACTGGGAGAAAGGCTGTTTTTCAGCTCTTTCCGTTTATTAAGGTCTCGTTGGTGAAGATTTTTTCCATTCAAGAAGCCAAAGAATGTTAAAGACTTTCCAAAAAATAAAAGCTGGCTGCTTTATGCTTTCACACATAGTGATGCAAACCACTGTTGTCTAGTTAATAAAGAAAAAAAGCGTTGACTGAAGGGTTTGCAAAAAAGCCCCATTAGGTACTTCCACAGAGATGTAACACTTGAGTGTCTGGTTGGTGAGTGATGACAACGCTGCGTTGTCTTTAGATTTATTCCACCTGTCTCTGGAAGATCCGGGAGAGATGGACGTGCTGTTCAGAGCGCATCACTTTTCTTTCCTTTATTTCTTTTTTTTTTCTTCTGGCTGTTATGAAGCATGGCCTGTTGTGGGGGCGAGCTCCTGGCCCTGCCCTCAGACAACGGTCCGTTTGTGAGATCCCGCGCCGACAAAACGCAAGTTTGTTCACTTGGAAGAATGAGGCGGTTGATCCGTCTTGCCCCGCGGAAGGGTTGTGGGATTTGGGAGCATCCCTGACCCGTCCCGCGCTGACGGCGGGGAAGGCAAACACGGACAGTGGTGGCTGGGAGCTCCCCTGGCTCTGCTTCTGCTCGCTTCGGAATGAGTGACGTTGGCGTGGCCGATGCCCAGTGATGTCTTTGGGAGCACTGTCCCATTTTCCTGCAGAGTTCTGTAGCACACATGGTCATTGCACCCTGATGGCATCTTCCTGTGGCTTTTATATTGGTTGCTCTGAGCCCTAAAGTGAGCTGTACGTGACAGTGGACTACATGCATTTTGTTTTTTTTCCCATTCTTCTCAAGATCCAGACAAGCCACGGCATAACCTGACTTTTTGCAGAAAGGGAGCTGTGGATTTACGGAGTAGCCCATTGCTTTGTGCTCGGTGCTGCAGGTTTCTGTAGGGTCCAACGCTAGGAAAAGGGAAACGAATGTGTAGGGAAAGGTCTTTATGCTAATTAAGTCTAAGAATAAGCAAAGCTTATGGGAAGTGTGGTTCTAAAGTGTTAGAGACATAAACGATGCCGGGGGAGGCAACGCTGCGTGGGCTTGTTCCCGTAGCATCCTCCTCGGGCGCTTGGCTTGGCTGGTGGTGCTCTCAGCGCGTGTCCGGGGGCCCATCCCGGTGCAAAGTGCGTGTGTGCTGCGTTGTAAAGTCTCTGTGTTGGGTTTTTTGATGGAGTAAAAACTCTTGTGGCCCTTCTGGTGTTTGCAGGGTGTGTTGATTTGTCCTTGCCCGTCTGAAACGAGGAGCTCTCGTCCATGCAGGCATTGAGATCAGCGAGCAAAGCTGTGCCGAGTCTCGCAGCTAATAGTCACTGGTGCTTATAAAAAGCTCCGAGTTTAGATCTGGTTGGTTTTGTCTAGTGCAACAACTTGGTGTCTCCAGCTGTGGAGGGAGGGAGCAGATGTGAAAACGGGGGGTTTAATGTC
This sequence comes from Tauraco erythrolophus, assembly GCF_009769465.1. NCBI lineage: Eukaryota > Metazoa > Chordata > Aves > Musophagiformes > Musophagidae > Tauraco > Tauraco erythrolophus. The sequence goes on along the minus strand of NC_141478.1, from coordinate 2,320,880 downwards.
TCGAACCCAAAGCGTCCCCATAAAACGTGTGTCTGCAGCTGCCAGCGAAGTCTCGAGCCCTTTTCTACCACGGGCCTGAAAATGCTAAAAATGGATCCATGAGGTTTTGATTTTGGCCTGTTCAGAACTAGAGAACTCTTTCTAATAAGATTTTACGGAGCCCTGAAAACAAGATGCTGTAGTTTCGAGGGGGACGTAGGCGCCCATGCCAGGGTGCTGGCTCAGCCTGGTGTGGGGAGGCCAGGGCTTGTTTTTCCCCAAGTGTCTCAGGAATTACTTTCTGAGATCTGAAAAAAAAACCCAACCGAACAACAAAAAAAAACCAACAAAACTTTATGAATCAACCGGGAAGCCAGTAAAAATTAGTAGCAACAAGCTCATTTCAATAGAAATGGGTTTGCTGCTCTGCCGGCTGCCAACCATTTATGAGACTGGCTGGGTGCCGGCGAGCAGGGTCCAGCACGCTGCATCCTTCCACCCTCCTGCTGCTGGAAATAATTTGTGACTTCAAAAAAAATAAATAACGCTATTGTGGAGCTTGTTTTATGGTTGGGGCCCGAGTTGGGCAAGGGTGAAGGCTCTAGCTAGCTCTGGAGTTTGCAAAACCTGGTTGGGGGCTTCCTCCTACATCTTAGGTGGGTTTCTGCTGGGTTTCCGCAGGGCAGGTGAGGACACTGGATGAGTGTTGCATCTACGGCACGTTGAGTCTGCTTGCCAGATCCAACGCAAGGAGAAGAGCTGGGTTGGGGTGGCCGTGCTGATGCCGGGGTGTTGCAGGGAGCGTTGGATGCTGTTGGGTGCCATGTGTTGAGTAGCTCAACAGCACTTGGCAAAAGCCATATCCAGGGCTTTGGCATTGATGCCCTGGACGTGTCTGCTCGTGTCATGTTTTCTGCCCTTTTTGTTCAGTTTTCCCGCGGGGAGTCTAGGGAAATACCACGTGCAAGGGAGTGAATAGGTTGATCAGTCCTAATTACAGCTATGACCGATTCATTGACCCGCTGAAGTCTATAACCATCAATGGCGATTGATTAACATGGTGTGAACAAGCCCATCAGATCCCTGTGGTGGGACCGCTGTCGTGCATCAGGATCTGTGGCCTCTGGGGAGGTGGCATTACCTACAGGCCAACGTGAAGTGGTTGGGGCAGCCCCCGAGGGGACCAAGCTGCAGGGCTGCTCCAATTCTGAGTCCCCATCATGAATGGGACTGGTCTGGCTCTTACTCCATCCCTTGGTCGCTGTCCTCCAAGTTCAGCCAAAGCTGTCAGTGTTCCTGCGGTGCAGGCTCTCTTGTCCTCACAGGATGGAGTGATCCTGGGATGAGGAGTGGGCAAGAGGAGACTCTCGGGCTGTTTCATATCCCTCAGTGAGCTGGTGATGTGCCATGTGCTTGGCCTCCCAAGCCCACGTCTCTGGTGGGGACATCCCAGCCCCACCGAAACCCAGAGTTATGTTGCAATGAGCCAGGTGATGGCTTGTTTGGAGGACCAGACCCCAAGAAAAGCCCGTTCCTGGTTTGGCCCATCTTTAGATATAGTGGGATGTTCCCAGCGTGGGAATCCATCCAACTTTTCCGTTTGCACTGGGCTTTATCTCAACGCTGGCAACAGAGGGATGGTCTGTGCTGGAAGCTGGTGTCCGTGTCGCCCATCGGCGAAGCCTCTGTCCATCCAGAGCCGTGCCAAGCACTGGGAATGGCTGTCGCTCTGCAGACAGCCCCATCCCATCCCATCCTGTCCCATCGGGATGAGTGCGGAGCGGGGGGCAGCCGTTGGCAGCGCGTCACGTCTTGTCTTCTCTTACCCAAGCGGATTTATACCCGGCCTCGAAAGATTTATGGCTTTCTTCTGGAAAAAGGGAGCGGATGTGTTTCTGGGATGCCACGGGACACTCTGCTAGAGCCGCTCGCATGTGACTGTGGAAACTTGCACCCCAGAGGAGAGCAAGGAAATTCCTTTGGCAAGTACGAAGTAAGGTAAAGATCCTATGTGCACGGTGAGTTGCTCTTCCCCCCATTGTTGAGCTATTTTAATGAAAGGGAAATGTCAGCAAAAGTATGTTTAAAAAAAAAAAAAGTCACTTGCACATCACTAGTTTTAGAATAGGGACACTTTGAGCAGCTGCTTCGCTGCTGAAACAAGAAAATCCGAGTCATTTTTTATTTCCAGGTAATTACAGCCACATATTTTGAAATATCTGTGGTCTTTTCCACGTTGAATCAGCAATACGGACCTTCAGAGCCGCATTGAATTCAGCTGTGCTTGAAAGGGTCGGTCATTTGAGACTTTCAACATTAAAAGATCTTTGCAAATTAGTTTTGCTCTTGCCATGCTGGATTTGTTTGTGTGAAAAAAAAAACAAAAACTCGGTGGGTTTGGTATGTGTCTTGTCTTTGAAGGGCTTCGCTTCAAAGGCTGTTTGCGCTGGGGATTTTGTATGCTGAGCTCTGCCGTCCACGCGGCGAAGCATCAGCTAAATGACTCCGTTAAAACTTGCAGGAAGGAAAAGCTGAGCGTAACTTTTCGAAGCTGTCAAAGAAGTTATGCCCAGGGCTCATTCCTGGTGGGAAATTAGTGCCGGAGCTCCGTCAGGGACTCACGTGTGCTGGTGTACGATCTGCACCCCCGTCCTGGAACACACGTCTGAAAATGAGCTTAAGCCTCCTGGTGCACTGGCTGCAGGGAGGCAGGCAGAGATGTACACACACACACACGTACATATATATGTAGATGCAGCTTTTTGATGACCCTAAATGAGGCTTGCATGCAGAACCAGGCGTGCAGAAGCGGAGCAGGGGATGGGCGTCCCAGCGCCGTGGTCGTGGTCACCGTGGGTTTTGGCCTCTGTGCTTTGATACAGTCCTAAACGTGTTTTCCCTCTGCTCCTGTCCCGCTTGCTTCGGCTGCGGACGGAAGGAGCTGTCGGGTGAGCTGTGTGGCATTTGGAAATTCAGGGATGGTTGGTCCCTGAAAACTTGACTGAGATCTTTGCAGTCGGAAGCCAACCACAAGAGAAGCAGTCGGACCATTGCTTTTAAAAAAAAGGCAAACAGTAAAAATAACATTGCGGAGTTTTCCAGTTCTTGGCTCAAAATCTATTTTTTCCTAAAGTAATTTAATCTCAAAAGCAAAAATGTGCAAATGTGTCTAATGTTGTGGCGTTTTGCGTGTTCATATCAGAAAGAGGGGAGACTTAGATGGGATCTAAGGAAGAAATTCTTCCCTCAGAGGGTGGTGAGGCACTGGACCAGGTTGCCCAGAGAAGCTGTGCCTGCCCCATCCCTGGCAGTGTTCAAGGCCAGGTTGGATGAGGCTTTGGACAACCTGGTGTAGTGGAAGGTGTCCCTGCTCGTGGCAGGGGGTTTGGAGCTGGATGGTCTTGAAGATCCCTTGCAACTCAAACCATTCTGTGGTTCTGTGATCTGTCCCCAAACAGGTTTGGTTTTGTTCACGGTGGGGCCGGAAGCCCTTTCCCATCCAGCCTGACGTATGCGTGCACATCCCAGCGTGCGGCAAATTTGAATTGGTTGTTTTAAAACACATAAGCAGCAGCAAAAAAACTAAAAAAAAAAAAACGCGCTAATGGAAGGACTGTTACTTCCCAAAGTCTTGGGCTGCTGGAGAGAGTTGCTTTCAGAGCCCAACACAAAACCAGTGAAGGATCCGTGAGTGGAGAGGGTGTTGTCCATGTTGAACACTGGCTTCGTTCCCGGTGATGCTTTTCGGCTGCCTTATGTCGCTGCCCTGGCTGGATGTGTGCGACACGATCGATCCGGGTTTAAATAAGGACAAACAAACCAACACCAGCACATTTCTGAGAGCCAGAAGATAATCCCGGATCAGCCGCGGCTCAAATCGCCACCGTTCCATCTCTGCCTCGCAGAAAACGTTTTGTTTCTCCTCGCCCCCCCCCCCTTTTTCTCCCTCTCATTGAGGTTTGTACACAATATTATTTTAATCCCGATCCTCTGGCCCCTCCTTTTCCCTCTCCCCTTCCCCGCGGGCTCTTCCCCCCTCGCAGGCTGCGGGAGGCACACAATGAGGAACAGCTGCCTCCAAAAGCGAATTTCCCCTCGGAGCAGGAGCAAAGCTGCACGGAGGGGCCAGGCGAGGGCGAAGCTGGCACGGCGCGGCACAGCACGGCACGGTGCCGGGGCGTGCTCAGCTCCTGCTTCTCGCTGCCGCCTGGCGCTTCCTCAGCCTCCAAAATGCTTTTGCTCCTGGTTCTGGTCTCTTTGGAACACGTGGTGTTCTTATGCCTGGGGCTCCTGAGCTGCCTCCCATCGGAGCATCCTCTGGATGCCTGTGCGGATGGTACGGAGGGAGAGCTGGGATGCAGGATGTGCCGCACGGCTTTCCACCTCGCTGCAGTGGCTCGGCCGCCTCCAGCCACAGCAGCACAAGCTTGCTTTGATTAGAGGTTTGTTAAAACACGGCACTTATTTGTTTCTCAAGCTTTTCTGCGGGCCAGGCTGGCTCGGTGCAGATCCTTGGCTTTGAGTGCTTGCAGCGTGTTGAGCACGGGAAGCATCCACTGGGTTTTCAAGTTGGGTTTTCCGCCCTGTTCAAACACTCAAGAAGGTCTTGGATGTTCAGAGGATGCTTCCAAGGCAGGCAGGCAAGTTGAGGCTTTAACTGCAAACAAAATTATCATAGAACCATAGAACAGTTTGGGTTGGAAGGGACCTCAAAGATCATCCAGTTCCAACCCCCTGCCATGGGCAGAGACACCTTCCACTACACCAGGTTGCTCAAAGCCTCATCCAATCTGGCCTTGAACACTTCCAGGGATGGGGCAGGCACAACTTCTCTAGGCAGCCTGGTCCACTGCCTCACCACCCTCAGAGTGAAGAATTTCTTCTTTAGAACTAATCTAAATCTCCCCTCTTTCAGTTTAAAGCCATTAACCCGTGTCCTGTCACTACATGCCCTTGTCCAGAGCCCCTCTCCAGCTTTCCTGTAGCCCCTTTAGGTACTGGCAGGCTGCTGGAAGGTCTCCCCGGAGTCTTCTCTTCTCCAGGCTGAACAGCCCCAACTCTCTCAGCCTGTCTCCACAGCAGAGGTGCTCCAGCCCTTGCATCGTCTCTGTGGCCTCCTCTGGACCCGCTCCAACAGCTCCTCATCCTTCTGATGCTGGGGACCCCAGAGCTGAAGGCAGCACTGCAGGGGGATCTCAGGAGAGCAGAGCAGAGGGGCAGAATCCCCTCCCTCGCCCTGCTGGCCACGCTGCTGTGGATGCAGCCCAGGACACGATTGGCTTTCTGGGCTGCCGGCACACATCGCCAGTTCAGGGTGAGCTTCTCTTCAGCTGGCACATGTTAACGTTAAAGCATTAACAACTCACACCCGTCTGCGTCATTAAGTACCAACGCGCCTGCTCCCGTCCGTCCTTCGGCGCCCGCTTGGTGCAGGCAGCACAAACTGGAAAACTGGGGATTGTAGCTAAAACACACATCGGGATTAACACCCAGGCTTGGGCCGCTCTCCTCAGCAGGGGCCTGGTGGCCATGCGAGGCAGAACCCTTTGGTTGAGCCCTACGGATGGCAAAGGGAGCTGCAGACAGGAGTGGTGATGGTTGGTGGCCCTAACAGAGGGAAGGAGCCTTTTCCCAGTGCCTGGGCGAGCGCGTTGGCCTGAAGGAAAGAGCACAACCTTATCTCGGAGCTTTTATTACTTATTTCTTCTTTAAAGTTCGCATTTAATGCTTGTGTTGTACGAATAAGCTGAAATATTGTGTAAGGCGTGTGACACGTGGGCAGCAGAAAGGGTTTTCCAGGGTGCTGTATCTTTATCCCGTCTCAGCCGAGGGTGCAGGGATGGGGCTGCTCTCCTCGATGGGATGCTCCGGTGCCGCTGCCGCGGGCGGTGCGGGGCCGTAAGCGACCGGAGGCTTTGTGGTCTCCAGACTGGCTTGGATTGGTGCTGTGAAGGCAACAGTGAGCGTGAAGCACAGATGTGCTCCCAGACCTGAAATATGGGCTCACCTGGAATTATCTTCCCCTGGCGTGATGAAGCCGACTGTGATGCAGGGAGAAATTCTCAACAGTTCCACGTTTCAGAGCTTTAGCAGCAGGACTTTTGTGGCTAGCCCAGCCTAGCAGCTCTCTGCAGAAGGGGTGATGACAAAACTCTTGCCTACGTGTGCCGGGGTGCCTGCGTGTCCCTTGGGATGCTCAGGCCATCACTCCCTTCCCGAGGTACCATCCAGCCCTGCTGCAGCGAGGGGGGACAATAATCAAGGCTGAGTTTTTGGAAATAAGGCGACTCGAGTGCTCCCAGAGCGGTGCCTCTCTGTTTTGAGTAAGGTTGTGGGTGTTTATTTGAGGGAAGAGCCGCTCAGCCAAACATCCTGCTTTTAAACTTGACTTCGCAGCAGTCGGAAAGATGCCTGGAGCTATATTTGTGTGCAGCCGCCGCTGCCAGCGCTGGTCTCGGGGCACGGATGGGATTTGCAGCGAGGGCTTAGGAACGGGCTCCCGTCCTTGTGGGGTTTCTGCTGCGTTAGGAGCAGGGATCAATCGGCACCTCTTGGCACCAGAGAAGCGCCGGCTGTCGTAGCGTGCGTCCGTCCGTCGAGATGTCCAACGTCAGCCGGGCATCTCGCAGCGCTCCAGAAATGCCAGCCCTTCCCAAAGGAGGGTGTTGGAGCCCTGAGCTTTGAGACAAAATAAAAGGCGGGTGGGAACTGCCAAGTTTGAGGGGGCAGATCTTGGATTTGGGCCAAAACCGCTGTGTTTTGGGGTTTTTTTCCCCCTTGTTTCAATCTCAAATGCAGCCTTGCCAGAAACTTGGCTTGGCTTCACCGGCAGAATTAGGGACGTATTTGTGTTTCAGGGTTTGTAAGGAAACCCAAAACCAGGTGAGTTTGGCTGAGACCGGGCTCATGCTGGGGAAGGCACGTGGGGCCGGTGCTGCTCACCCCGTCCTCTGCCACGTCTCGGTGCTGTGGAGTGGAACAAGGATGTGCATCGGGGAGGGTGTGAGCAGGGCTTATTTTTGTAGAGGTCTGTCTTAGCAACAGGGCTAAAAAAGAATTGAGTGTTCTGCCTTTTACGTTGTGCAGAAGAGGAAACCCTTTTTCTGCTGATGCAGAGACCCTTTCGTGGCTGGGATAGGTCTCTGTTCAGCACCAGCCTGGATTTGGCCATCGCAGGGTCCTTCAAGCTGCAAGAGAAGTTAGTGGCAGCTCTTATTTTTAACAATGGGTTCTGAGACAGGAGATGCTTGGATATGAGTTGTAATGTTACCATCTCCCACACACTGCAGCATCGTCCTTTTTCAGCCCCTGGTTCCTCCAAAGAGTCCATTTAGTCTTATATCAACCTCTTTGATTTTTGCAAAGCTGGAGTGTGTGGATTGTCACCGGAAAAGACCATGGGGAGATCTCATTTACCTTCTTGGAGGCATAGGAGTGTGCTTCGTTTTTAGCAACACTGAAAAATACTGAAGACATCCTTCAGTTACACAGGTGTGGCTAAATGCCACCAATTACGCATCAATTTTGTGTCTGCAGGTAGAAGGCTCCACTAACGTATTTACATTCACAGTCTGTTTCCAGCTTGATTTCACATCCTGAGGAACCCAGGAGGAAGACACGTTACCCATAAGATTCGAATTCTCTTAGTGAGATGTTGGTTTTGTGTGTAATTAGAGGGCTGATAATTTTTGGGGCTGTTTTGATGCTGTCTGGGTAGCAGTCCTCACACTTAATGTTAAATTAATATAGATGCCCGCGTCTGAGCAGTTCTTCTAGATGCTTAACCGCGGTCAACAGGGAGAAAGAGCCATTTGCAGGGCACAATTCATCTTCTCTCTGTAAGGGAGAAGTCTGAAAATCAGATGTGTTGTGCCCCAAAAGTGCTTATTTCTCCTCGTTTGCTGCTGGGGGGTGCAGCCGTGAAGGTCTGGGCTCGCTCACATGGCCCCGGGATGCTGTGATTTATCCTCATGTCGGCGGAGGGGTTTTGGGTGGTTGTGAGGCACGTGAAAGAAAAGAAAAATATATATTTTTAAAAGAGAAAAAAGTACCGCGCTGACCACCGAAACAAACAGCAAAGTTCTCCATGACTTCAACCAGCGCTGGACTATCTCCATTGTTTAATAGCGGTCGGCAGCGTGATGTCATGGGCAGAAAATAGCACCTGTTGTTATCAGCGTAAAAGTTTGATTTCTTGTAATCTTTTCCTGGGCTGCCTCCCCGTCCAGCCTTCCCCGCGGGAACCTGCGCACAGATCTCCAGCCCCTTCCTGATTGTTTTTCCAGCTCCATTACACAACGCGCGTTTGTTTGGTTTTGCAAATCGGTCATGAGCAGCATCAATAGCTGGAGATACACAGAAGGGGGAACGGACTTTATTTGGGTTTTAGGGCCTTCTAAATGAATAGTGCCAAAATAAATACGGAGTTTTATACGGGGACGCGCTAACTAAACAGCGCTGCGAGCTCGTGGGGAGAGGTTCAGTGGAGTACAGCGGGGATGGAGCTGTCGGGTACCCTGAGCCTGGAGCGAGACTCGGGATTCGTGAAGACTAATGTCCCCTTGGGTCTGGGTGGTTGTGGTTTTTTTTTTTTCTTTAATGATGGATTTACAAGGAAGTAAGGGCGTAAGGGCTGGTAACAGCACACTGGGTGACTTAGCCCTGTTGCCTTCTGTCTTCAGAAACTGCAAAACTGCATTGTGTTTACCAAGCTCTACCTTAAAAGAAGTTACTCCTCTGGTACTAGTGCGTTGTTCTGCAATAAAAACCTTATGATGGTTCTACTCTGAATTGACTAACAGCAAGTTTATCCCTGTTTTTTCTGGATCTCTCTGTAGTTTCTCATCCCCTTAAGCTGGGAGAGGGCAGGTTAGAGCTTCGTTGAATCGCAGGGCTTGACCATTGCGCTTCATGGTTGCAAGAGTTGTACCTTCTCAACAAGCTTAAGGACTTCAGGTGGGCACCTCAATGGGTCTGCATGGTCTGAGCATGGCTCCATGGTCACTTGAAAGCTTTCCCAGCATCTCACATCCCAGTGGCAGCAGGGCACTGGTTTCTTTGCCATCGCTGTTGTCTGCGAGCATTAAGATGACCTTGGCGAGACGCTGTCGCTTGGGAAGCATGGAATGGCCAAAATAGCCATGGCCAGACCCTTCCGTTGGATGCAGTTGCATCATTCGCAGAAAGAATCACACGTGAATTTTAAGCTTGTTGGGGCTGTTTGGTGGCACTGATGGCAGAGCCCTACTCCATGCTCGGATGAGTAAGGCTGACTTCATCGCTGACGGCAGACTGGAACGGCCCGAGCGTTTCTAAAAAAGACAATTTGAACGCCCAGGCCAATTTCTGCTCTGAGCTACAGCTGTCTAAATACAACCACGGTGAAGTCAGTTGAGTGACTTTGAATTTCTGGTCAATATTTGGAGGAGAACCTGGCTGTCCCAACATGCGGTGGGGAAGAATTTATTTGTAAGAAAAAGAGGAAGATATGATGGTGGTTGGAGAATAAGAGTCAGACTATCCTGCTCATTGGGAATTTTTACTGTCCTGCAAGAACTTTCCCTTTTGAAAACAGGTTGCCTCAAATAGCCGTGGTCGCTTGCTGAGGGCACTGGGTTATGACAATAAATACAAGTGAACAGCGCTTCTAGAAATGCGAGGAATGTGAAAACATTTAAATGATTTAGTACGAGAAAACTTTATTTAAACATTTAATCGAAGAGCGCCCTTTCATCTTTAAAGCGTCGGTGTTTGAACTCCCGTCCAAGTTTTTTTCCAGACTTTCTTTGCACTTCATCATACACAACCGAAAGCCGTGCTTTGCAAAGGGAATAAAACTTCCCGGTTCCCTGTTTCCAGTTGTTGTCGTTGCCTCGAACACACCTAAGTTACAGTAAAGAAGCTGTTCCGGGGGGAAAAACTGCTAAACGTGTTATTTCCTGCGTTAGGAAGGAAGATTTGCCTTTATTTGAAGAATCCAATCTGGGAAACACCGTGTCCAAGCAAATCTCATAAAGCTGCACGGCTTTCCATATGGAAACCACCCTGCATACAGATGTGTCAGTCAGCATGATGTCTTTTTTTTTTTTTTTTTCCCTACTGCAAGGAAATACCTCGGAGAAGGGCATCTCTCCGCACAGCACCCACGAGAGCGGCTGCAGTGGGTGGTTGGCACTGGTTTGGTCGTGGTCGTCCGTACCGGTGAGGGATGCAGAAGTCGGCTGTAACGGATTAGGCTTTGTTTCAAACCTGCCATATGGCATTTGGGAAAAAAAAAAAAAAAATAATTCTTGAAAGGGATGCGTATTAGTGAGCGATTTTGGGCTTAAATATTTTTTTGCCCGTGTGATGTTACATCTGATGCCGCGTTTGAAAAAGAAGAATCTCAGGACTTCTATCCACAATGCCGTCCACTACACAGTCACCATGAATAGATTTTTTTTAAAACCAGTGACACTGGAGTTACACTTATTGCAGTAACTCCTTGCACGTAACCACGCTGTGTTTTGGAGCTAAGGGATCAGCTTAGTAACGATTTTGTCGGACTGTGACCTGGGGCCCAGCATTAGCAATGGAAATGTCCCTGTTTGTATCCTTAAAACCTTCTAAGCGTGCACCGCTGCGATGGCCTGCCGTGCTCCGAGGGGGAGATTTATGCTTCCTAAGTACATTGTAAAAATTTTATCAAGTAGCTTAAATATTTACACAATAAGCATTTAAGGAAACAGTTATGTCTCTAAAGGAGCTGCTCATCCTTTAAGTCCATCAGCCCATGGACATGGGTGAGGTTTTTTTTTAACTGTCTGACCTCCAGGAATTTCTTTTTTTTTCACCTAACTGTTTTTAAGCAGACAAACAAATGGAAACTCATACACAGGAACCTATAAATAATGTTAATGACCTGGCTCGTATCCTCAGAAGCCAGGAAATTTAGGAACATGACGGCGAGCTGGCCCTTAGCTCGCCGAAGGGTGGAAAGTGGAGCTGGGAGGAGACGGCGGCGAGGACAGCACCAGTCCTGGGGGGTCACACACCCTCCGGAGCCACTGAACCCCGCAGCCAGACGGTGGCTTTCAGATGCCGGTGACAACGAGCCAGCCAGCCTTTTCCTGCACGGACATGCTCCGGAGGACGCGGGGGTCCGGCACCCCTCCCCGCTGGCACCCACCGCCCGGTCCTTTGCGCTTCCTGAGCCACACGGGGTTTGTTTGGTGGTTGGTGTGTTATTTTTTTTTTTTTTCCCCCCTCTGGCTCGCACGGCAAACGGATGTTTAGATCAGAAAGGAAACGGGATCGCTGTTTGCTCGGCTCCGCGTGCAGCAAACAGCCCTTCAAAATAACTCGGGCGTCGTAAGTGCCAGGAAAAATAGCGAAGCCAAAACGTCGGAAGCGAGTAATAAGGTCTCCTCTTCAGCTCCGGGTTTGCATAGCAGAACGGCTGTTTTTAGGTTTTGCGATTATTTTCAAAGCAAACAGATTCGGTACGTGCCAGACGAGAGATTTCGCAGATCCCAGGGTGCTGCTTCCAGGTGATTTCCCCGGGACAGCAGAGCTTTTGGGTGGGAAATGGGAGCTACTGTAATTTGGGAGCTAATATTTGGACCCCAAGTGCCTAGTGCCAGGTGTTACCTGGGAGGAGGTGGCCTCAGGGGACAGTGCCCTCCGGGGTGTCCCCACAGCCGGAGCCCACCCAGCTGGGCAGTGCCTGTCCCTGTCCTTGGCAGGGATGGCTCCTGTAGAGGCTTTTGGCCGGCGCTGTGGGAAGAGCTCGGCAGGTTTGGGAAGCTGACTGGAAGGGCAGGCGATGCCCTGCCTGCTCCCTGCCTGCTGCCTGCCTGCCCTGGGCGATGCCGGGGCAGCTGCACCCCCGGGCTGCAGTGATCCCTGGGGCTCTGGGGCCCTGGGTAGTGTTGCACCCTGAGTTTGTGCACGTGGTGCCACAATCGCCCTAAACTGCCGAATCCAAAGGAAACCCTGAAAGCATCTTCCTGCGGGTGAGCACTGTCATCCTGCTCGGTAACGGGACACACTATGTCCATTTAGGGACTTACAGAATCACAGAATGGTTTGGGTTGGAAGGGACCTTCAAGACCATCCAGTTTCCAACCCCCCTGCCATGGGCAGGGACACCTTCCACTACACCAGGTTGCTCAAAGCCTCATCTAACCTGGCCTTGAACACTTCCAGGGATGAGGCATCCAAACCTCCTCTAGGCAACCTGGTCCAGTGCTTCACTGCCCTCACTTCTTTGGGATATCCAGGCCAGGAGCCCCATTCTTGCAGCTCGACCCTCCCCACAGCACCCAGATGGGCACCCTTGCAGGACCCTGCTGCTCGTGCAGGATGGTGCCACCAGCCTTTCGCCAGATACTGGCCACTGGCAGCTCCTGCTCTTGTGCCGGGGAGCAGAATGTGTTTCAAATGTAGAAAGTGATGAAGTGTTGCCCGGACTGAGCTGTTTCCCAGACCCGCAGCCGTCTAATCCCAACTTTCAGCTGCTCAACCTTCAGGCACAGGGCTCACTCGATGCCAGCTTGGAACGATGGGATGCAGACCCAAGGGGTGCACCCGGCTCCCAGAGCCCCGCAGACATTGTCACCCATCACCCTCCCACCGCCGCGCAGGCATCCGGCCACTCCCGTGGTGGAAAATCCTGGATTTTGCAGGTTTGGTGGGTTTGATGCAGAGGATGCAGGACTGGGAGCTGGTCCCGCTCCCTCTTCATCTCCGTGGGGAAGAGCTCATTAGTGTAACGACCACAGACACATCGGTGCGCCGAGGGGGTGAACAGGGGGAACAGGTACTTTTTTTTTTTTTTTAGACTTTATTTTATTTTTTCGTTTGGAAATGTAGTCTTTCGCAGTCATGCTGTCACGGTTAAAATAAGGTTTAAATTACAGGGCTGGCTGTGGCTTTTTCCCTTTCTTTCAGAATTTTTGCCAACTTGCAATTTACTTAATGAAATCCTGCTATTTCGTTTAACAGGGATATTTTTTGCAGATGTTGATTTAACCCAGCTTTATAAAATATGTGAACTGTGCAGTTTCTTCCCTATTTTTAACAATTTAAGGATTCTAGTGCAGGAGCTCAACAGAGTTTATAACGTCGAGAGCGTTGGTTTGTTTGTACCGTGCAAATACCGGGGCTGAACTTTGAGGCTTCCACCTCATCCGTGGCCCCATCAGAAATAATCAGAAATGGGGCAATAATGAGCAAAAGTTGTCCGAAGTGGGAACTGTGTTGCTCGTTGGAGCTTTGGGAATGTGTTTCTGCAAAATACCTGACCCTGATTTTATACTCAGTTATTTTTTAAGTTTCTTGCAGGGAGGTTCTTTGCATCCGTGTGGATATCGTAGAATCATATGATGTATATATGTAAGATATATAATCATACCATATATGACCTATAGGAGAACGGAGAAGAGAAAGGAGTCTCTTTTTGGCTGCTGACAGGCTGCCTTTTTAATATATAATACCAGGCATTTTTTCCCCCAATATGCCTTGCTTTATATTTTAAAACCCATTTCCCTTGAGGGGAGGGGAGGAATTCGACGTTTCTCGTGCAGCTCTGGGCTGCGGTCAGGCTGTACGGTCTTGAACTCGTTAGCCCTAACGAAGCGTTCGCATGCTCCGTTCGTCTCCCTGTCCTCGATTTACAAAGAGCCCGGCCTGCTCTCCTTCCCAGTTTCCTCTCGATGGGAAAATCGTTTACTTGAGTACTGAATTTGCAGAGTTTACAAGCGCAGCTTATGCGTCCCCCCGAAACGTCCCATGGAGGATTTGCAACCACAAACGTGTGTAAGATGGTCCTGAAAAGGTCATTTTTAGCTTTAAATTTCAACTGCCCCATAAGAAAGATGTGAGCTTGTCCAGGACAGATGGGAGGGTTTTTAATCTGAATTAAGACCCTTCTTGAGCTCTGCTTGTACACCCACAAATGGTCTGAGCTGGGTTGTATTGAAGGAGAGTTACTGGGAGTCAGGAGAGCCCGGAGCTGATGCTGGCAGCATCTCTGCCGCGCGTCTCTTGCTGGGTCCCTGCTATAACTCATTAATCCCCTTCTCTTTGAACATCCCGAGTGATGCTGGAGTGTTGGGGTGTCTGGGGTTTGTTTTGGTGCAGAAGGACAGGATGTATCCCACAGAGTTGTGTGTGTATTTTGGTATTTTCCTATATTCCCCACCCCCCCCTTTTTTTTATAAGAAACTGTGGTTTTCAGAAATGAAAACAAGTCCTTCTTGGCCAGGGAAGGGTAATTAGCATGAGTCACCTCCACTCTCCATGTGCAAATGCAGGGTTAGGCATTTTGTCGTCTGGGAGATGACTGTGAAGATGCTTTCAGGGACTTTTGGAGGCCACGCGTCGCTGCCTCGCCGGGCTGCAGAGAATGTGATGGATTTCATGCGAACACATCGGTTTTCATCCCCTGCCCCCTGCTTATCCCTCTCACAAATTTCCTTGCTGTTTATCTGGACTTAAATAGATTTAAAGCATCGTTCCAGGGAGTATGAAAACAACACGAGGTATGTTTGGTCTTTGGGGGTGATCTTAGCCCGGGCTAGCAGAAATGCCTTCCCTGTGCCATGCCTGCTCCTCTGGCTTTCTGATTTATGGATTTTACAGAAAAAAGGGCCAGGAGACCCCTCCCAGTGCATCCACCGTGGCACAAGGGTTATTAACCACCACGTCCCCGATGGCATAGGTCCTCCTGCAAAGCAGAAACCGCCAGCGTGGCCTCCTCGCCGCTCCGACTGGGAGCGCGAGGGACCGACTACGGGACTTAAATCCTGCTTAAGTCATTGTTTAGTCTTTGCTTTAAGTGGGAGTAAGAGCCCGTGGATGCTGGCCACAAGCAGTCGTCAGTGGAGCGAGCTGCTTGCTTGGAGGAAGGGCTGGAATAGCCCCAGAAGATGTTTACACACAAATACGTGAACCAGCTATCGGGAAATCTGGCGTGTGTGGGTGCACACGCACGCACGCATCCCTCGGCACGTTTCTCCTGGCCGTGGCCGTGCGGACGTGTGCGAGCGGGAGGGCAGGAGCCGTCCCCGTGCTCCCCACCAGCACCGCGGACCATCCTCTTCCTCACCGCCCGCCTGCCAGTGGGCCCTTCCCGTGGCTGCTCACACCACGTACGGACTCCGTCCCTGTTCCTTTTAATCCCTCTCCAGCAGATATGAGCCCCACGACCTCCCCATAGAGGTTGATCCTTTCAGTGTGACCAGACCGGCTCACGCACCAGGATTGTTTCCTTGCAAAGGCCACGCCGGCACCCAAAATCCTTTAATTCCCTGTAAAACTTCGGCAGATCCGCCACGAGAGAGGGCTGGCAGCAGCCGCAGGCAGCGTGATGTGCGGTGCCAGCCGTGGGGCTTTTTTAAGGATGCTGGGGGAGAATTATCGGGCGAGGGGAGGCATCAGCCAGAGCCTTTTTGGCGGGTAGAGGATGAGTTGGGATGGGGGACCCACAACTGGGGCGGGTACTGGATGGGGTTTGGGATGAAAGTCGAAGATTTTGGTTCTCCCAGAAGTCCCAGGCTGGGGTCTGGCAGCTGCCTGGGGCTGCACTCTGCACCCGGCTGGGCAGGGAGCAGCAAAGCAGCCCCTTCCCAGCCCGTATGGAGAAAAACATCCGGTGGGCTCCTGCCTGTGGTCCGCAGGACCCTCCCCAGCCTGGCACTTGTCCATCATAGCTTGTTTTCCACGTGGGTGAGAGTTTCCTGAAGCTTTTTTGATCTGCTGCCTTTCTCTGGGAGCACATGTCTGCGTCAGGCGTCCTGCGCTGGGTTACTGCTCCCGCTGCCACCGGGGATGCTCCAATGCTCTCAGGGAGCGAGGAGGCTCGAGCGTCTTCCGAAGCATCTCTGTGGCCGCCACGGCAACGTCCTCACCAATTCACCATCTGGCTTCCCAAAACAGCTCCGTCACCGCAGTGTCCCCTCCGTCCCAGCAGAAACCATTTAACCCCAGGGTGAACCAGGCAGGGCTTTGGTTGGGTTACAGCCCGAGCCTGGTGCCCCTGGACCATCCAGCACCCTCCGGTGTGGAGGTTCCCAGGCTCAGCCAGGAGCCGAGTCCGGCACCCGCCGTGCTCTGCCCGAGAGGCACGACGGAGGCGGAAAGCGGTGTTATTCCTGTTTCCCTTCAGAGGCACCTACTAATTAGTTTCTGCTTTTAAATTGCTTTGAAGCGCTCAGCCGAAACTCCTCGATGAACAAAAACTCTTTATTATTTATTTACGCCGTTTTCCAGTCTCTCCTCCCGCCGCGGGATGCTCCGATTTGCCGCGGCTCTGGTCATCGAGCGGATTATTTCCCTGCCCGAGGGCATCAGTTGGGATTTATCTCTAAGAGCACCTAAAATTGTTCTGCAAAGCCGAAACGGCTTCGAAAAGGAGAATGGAGCTCGGGAGGTCCCGTGGGATTTAACCAGCCCGACTCCTACCCACCAGCCCAGCCGAAGTCGGATGCTGTTGGCGTAGCCGGGAGTGGAGCAGGCGGCCCCAGATTAATTAATGGGGGGGTAGGGGTGGGGGGGGTGCTGGCATGGCACCAGGCAGGAGTGGGGCGGGGAAGGGAGTGTTGGACGTTGCGGTGCTGGCGGCTAAAAGGGGAAAAATCTGCTGTCGGGTGATTTATGGGGTGATTTCTCCCGGATTCTCAGCATTTTTAGAAAAAATAAAGAGATTGCATACACAGTCGGTTGGAGGAGCTGAAAATGTATGCGTTCTTAACCTAAGAATGATAAAAAAGGGATTCTTTTCCCTGTTTTTTTTGTCTTGGTGTCCCCCTCCCTCGGTGGGCATCCGGTGCCTTGCCCAGCTGGCAGCAGGAGACAGAGAAAAAAGCCAAGCCCAAGTAGACAACGCTCGGAAGATTTTCAGCAAACCTCCTGATTTTATAAAAAATGAGTTAGTGGAGACCTTCCCCCATCCTATCCCCCAGGTCTCTCATCCCCTTGTTTCTCTCCATTGTTGTTTCGGCTGGTTGGGGCGCGGGGCAGCGGGGATGCTGCGGGTGCAGAGCTCAACCCCGGGATTTTGCCGGGCTTGGATTGAACCCGGGGCTGGTTTCCAACGGTCGGAGAAGTCTCAGCCAAATCCTGGTCGATGACAGGGCTGGTGCTTTCATAATGGGCAGCCGACGTAGGCGATTCCGTGCCGGGCTCCGTTTGAAGATGTATTTACATCGTTGTGTTAACTTCTGCGTGCCGGGATGTGGGCGAGGGGAGGTGAGGTTGTATGGAGCGTGTTCGACTCAAAAAAACCCCACAACAATCTCCTAAATCTCGGAAAACATCGGTCTTTAGAAGCAACGCATAAAAATGTCAGTGAAAAACACCTGAGTTGGACTTTTCCCATTTTTTGACTTTCTAGGACTTTTTGCCCTCAGCTGAAAAGACCTTTGTAAACCACGCAGGGGAGCTGGAAAAAAAAAACAAACACCAAAATACCTTAAAGTCGTGTTTTGGGCTGCGTGTTTAATGGCCAGAGAAGCTACATGAGAAACAAACTCCTTAAATTTAGCTTGAAAATAAGCTAACTGGTGATGGCTTACAAATTTCCGGGCAGAGCTAAACACGGCATGTGTTTTGCTTTGAAGGATAGAAAAAAATTAGCATGAGCTGATCATTTTGCAGCGTGGTTTCTCTTTTATGCAGAGAAAATTGTTTTCATCCTCATTCTTGGCATGGGCTCCTGTCCTGTGTTGCTTTTGTTTCTTGGGCTGCCATGGAAATGTCCCCCTTTCCCCCCAGGCCTCTCCACGCGCCTCTTCCACTGGCTCTGTTGCCCATCAAGACCCTTTTTTTGAACTAATTTAATTAATTAACCCAGCACAAGTGTTCTTCTGAGTTAATCATCTACTGGGTTAACGAATTCAGTCGGCTCATGGAAGGAGGCTGGAGAGCACCAGAGCTCTGCTCCAAGGTAAAGGCTGGAGGAAAAGAAGGAGGAGGAGGAAGATGCCTCCTCCGTGGTGGGTAGGGTGGCACTGAGGGCTCTTTTCGGCTGCCTGCGGTGCTTTCTTTGGTCTTGGTTTTTGCCACCAAGATGTCTATGTGCACAACATCCACATTCAACGTGAGGAACACGCCAGGAGCCATGCTGGAGTTGGAGGAGTCAAGACCCTTTTGGCCATAGCAGTGGTGACATCAGATTAGTTGTCGTATGAAATCCCACTCCTGATTTATAATTGAGGCATGAGCTGGGCTTGATCTTGATGTCTCTCTCAGCAGAGCAAACCAGCAGCGTGGAGAGAGTTCGATGCTCTGCAGCGTGTGGAAGGTCTTGACTGTCGTCCCTATGGCTGACCTCGGTCATGCACTGGGGAGTTGAGGACAACTTTTCAGGGCCTCTGTGAATCAAGGAGATAGTTTGTCTTGGTCAAAGCTGGGACACAGAAGGATCCTCAGTTCATTCTAAGCCTTAAGGAGAAGGTCCAGGAAGAGCCTAGGGCTCTCCAACCTCCTGCTTGCACCCAACTGCTGTCTCCTTGCACGAGCCCGTTGTCGTGCTGGAACCCACAGCTTCTTGCTTCACTGGAGAAACCAAGAAGTAATTAGAAAAAAGGACTAAAGTGTCCTTGTCCTCATCAGGACTTTCCCTGACTTTCGCTGGAGGACAGCATGGAGGACCTCCTGCTGCCTCTGCTCCTTCGGTGTCCCCAGGGCCACCGCGGGACAGCAGCCTGGGTCCTGCCCAGCCGCCTACCTCCGTTTCCCGGCGGATTTGGGATGTTCCCTTAAATATATATAGTGGAGCCAACGTTGGAGCCCTCCCATCTGCCGCCGAAGCGGCCGCTGGCCAAGCCACGGCTCACCAACGGCTGCATCTCCTCCGAGGGTGGGAACGTGCCTTCCAAGTCCCACCCCACCGCTCCCAACGAGGATGGACAGACAGACGGTGGCCGGTTTGTGGCCCTTGGTCCCCAGGACATCTCCTTGGAGGAGCCCCATGCTGGGGACAGCCCCCCTCGGCCGGGCAAGGTCTCGTGCTGGGGGTGGTCGCAGCACGGGGGCTCTCGGGGGGCCGCAGTGATGCATTCCAGCTGAAACTTGTAAGGCAGAGGTATTTTAAGTATATTGGCTTAACAAAAATGGTTGTGAGCTTTGCTGGGGCAGATTGACAATTAAATTTTTATTTTTTTTTTTTTTTTTTTTTTTGCGGGGCCATAAAAATTCCATTTCTGCTGTGGAAAGTTTTAACCCCTTCCTTACCCCGGAGCTTGTTTCCAAGGGTATTAACGGGGGATTATTTTAACTGATGGCTCCCCAGTGAACTGTTAGAAAGATTTTTGGGAATTGCACGTGTTCTTTGTGCTGGGCTTTTTATCTGGACCTTACAGTGACCTATCTGTGGCTGTAACCATCCTGCTTCCGTGCTCCTGCACATTGGGTGCGTCTGTGCTGTGGCAGAGAGGAGAAAAAAGGCTGAACGTAGCTAGTCATCTCAAGAACAAAACTGAAGAAAAACTTTGGCTGTGGAGAAGGGATGTGGCTGAGCTCCATGGCCAGAGGAGCGTTGGGCTGCGCTGACAAGACGTGGGGGTACGGGAGGGTGGGACATGAAAACAGGGGTGGGCTGGGTCGTGGGACACTTCTGAACGTCCCCCTTCATCTCCAGGTGCCCAGATGTGCACTCGAGTCGCCATCACGTTTGGAGTGTGCAGTGATTTATTTTTTTTTTCCCCATGCGTCGTCTTCCCTGTGGGCACCTCTTAAAGGTGTTTTGAGAACCCCTGAGGGTGCGTTGGGGTTGGGTGGGGAGGGGGGACTGACATCACCCATTCCTTACGGATGGGCTCTGCTTGGAAAAACAACATAGAGCCACTAGTGATTGTTTCTCCAGGAGTCTGTGCAAAAATGGGAATATTCCTCAGAGCTTTGCAGCAAACTTCCCTTCTCAGGCCCGTTTCCTTACGCAGCAAGATCTCCCTCGCAGCCGTGCGATGTGCTGAGAGGAGGTTTGGCAGCTTCGGAAGCGCCGAAGGATAAATCAGAGAGATGTTAATCGTGTCTTTTGTGATCTGCCCGCGTTTTCCATCCTGCTTTTAAGTGCAACATCAAGCGGTGGGACCGCGCAGCGTTTTGCTTTGGAAAAACAGCAGCTTTCTTCTCTCTTTTAACGCACTGCTTTGAACTCGACTGGCATAAAGCGCCCTCAAATCACCAATCATCTAAAACCTCGAGTTATTTTCTTTATCTCCGCGCTCCGCAGGGAGCGAAAGCAGCAGCGCCGCCAGCGCCACAAGGATTTACAGTATTTGCTCTTTGCATGCATTCCTCTACCTGGATTCCTTCTGCCTGAGCCGTGCGAGTCATTTTTCCCATTAAGTTCTGGTTTCGATTCTCCGTCTCGTTTCCTATCTTTTTTTTTTTTTAATCTTAAATTATTTGAATTTCCTTTTGGGATGTGTCCGCCGTGAGGCATCGCTGCGGCAGAGGAAACGGCGACTCGGAGCAACGAGTAAACAAGAGCCAGAGTTTCAGCCCGTTCATCCGATCGATAAAGGTCCACGGGGAGTGGGGCAGGCAGTCGATGGGGCTGGGGGAGAAGAGGGACCCTGCAGAAAGCTTTCCAGAGGTAGAGGCTTTTCAGATGAGCCTTTGAACCATCTCCTTTCTGGGTGTTTTATTCTCCTGCGGGCCACGGGCAGGTTGCTTTTGCAGCTGGTCACGTGGATTAAAGCCTTTCTTCACCCCCGGCCAGGAAGAGTGGAGTGGGAAGGAAACTTGGAGCTGCGCGATGCGCCGTTACCTAAAGCTCACATCCTCGTCCCTTCGAAGGAGCATGGGACATCTCCAGGAATGCTTCGAGCTGGTGGAGCTGTTACCACTGGGCAGGAGCTGCGATGGGGTGGCAGAGATGGGAAGCACATTGGCAGGGGGTTTCACCCCCCGAGATGGGTGCGTGGATGGATGGACTGAAGGTGATGCCATAAGTTGCATGGAAGTGACTTGAATAAGGCTGTTGTAGGTGCATCAAAGCACGAGGTGTGAAAAAACCTTCCCCTGTTTCCAGCATGCCTGTACATCGGAGATGTCACCAAAATACTTGCCAGTTTCTGGAAAACAGAGACGGCACCAGGGGTGGTGGCACCTACAGCGAGATGTTCGTGCAGAACGGACACTGGTTTCCTCCTGCTTTGCTTTCCCCCACTAGTTGTGTTGATTTGCAGTAAACCACGGGAAACACCTATTTGAATGTTTATTGCTGACTATTCCCCTGATTAATTGAACTGATGGAGAAACTTGAGTTTTGAAGTTGTCCCATTCTTAGTCTGGAAGGGAAATTCGGGGCCGAGTGGTAGTTTTTAAAAAAAATGTAATAATAAAACCAACTTAGCTAATGAGCATTCAGGGCTTTGTGGAGGTTGGGAGGTTAAATGGATGCAGAGCTCGGTAATTGCTGCCAGCCTTGGGTAGGCAGCAGATGAAAAGCTACCTTGGGCCCAGCAGATGAAAAGCTCTGAACTTGTCTGTAGCCACCTCAGCATCACTCAAGTGGGACAACAGCAAAATTTAGCGTTTGAGAAGAGGTTCGAAAAGACACTGGGGGCATCTCAACTATATGATATCCCCAGGGAAGGATGACTGTGGAAACTGGATGCTGTGGAAGATGGACCTGCAGATGAAGCTCAGTTGCTCAGTACCTCTTCTTTCTGCAGTCGTGTCATTTATGAACTACATCTTGTTTCACCTCTTAAAAGAAAACATGGAACTATTTGCCGTAGTGCGTTTTAAAGAGGAAAATGCGCTGACCATCTGCACGATGCTAGACCACGGGATGTTATCAGAGAAGGTCAGAAGATTTTCATCCATGCCAAGCTGTTGATTTCAAGGATTGTACAGACGTAGCCAAGGATGGTCTTGCTTCAGTAACGTTCAATTAGATACGACTCTTTGGGTCAGATTTGTGTTAATGCCATAAATTTGGTTAACATCATTTTTGCAACTGCTGCAGAAATGCTGCAAAGAGGTTTTGAAACTTTTTATCATCAAAGTTTCTGTTCTTGGTGGAGATCTTAGTGCATCATATTGGCACTAGGCTGCTGGCAGGGGGGTTGTAATCCAGGATTACATTTCAGTCTTCTTTTCCTTCCCTAAAACTTCCATGTTCACATAGCCGGTGCTTTGCAAGACATCATGAGATATTTAGGAAGAGTCAAGTCCAGTCGTCAGTATTTAATGATGTGCTCGGGTACAACATATCCATCATACACTTGCCCATGAAGTCACTACCCATGAAGTCATTAACCTTTCGGAGCAAGTTGGGTTTTTCATTTAACTCCTGGCAGTCCGGATGCAGGAAGGTCATTCGAAATGGCAGAGGAAATACAGTTATTGGCCAAAGAGTGCAAATGGGGAGAAACCTTTGGTTTTGCTGGTTTTTGTCATTGGCACAGGGCAGCGTTAGGATGAACTTATTACAGAGTGACTCTGAGTGGTTTCCACTGAGGATGGCTCAGAAACACAGAGACACAAAGACCCGTCGGTGCCACAGGGGCCGTGGCTGGGGTACAGGACCTGGTCCTTGGGGCAGAGAAACCCAAGTTTACCTCACCTGGCTCCAGGATGCTGCCATTGCTCTAACCAAGGGTCTTCACCCATTTCCCTGCTGTGCAGAGCCACTAACTCTGAATTTAAGGGGCACATCTCGCCCGGTTTGTGTCCAGCAGGACTTTTTGCATGTCTTTATGAGGCCCAGGACATCACCTCCAGTATTAGGGGACATGAAGCAGTCGGGTTCCTCCTCCATGGAGGATGGCCATAAATGCAGGGAATGATGTTTCTTTTCCCAGTGGGGTTGAAGTGTCTGATTGCTGTGGGATTTCCTTCCCAGTTCTGGATAAATCACGCATCAAACTGAAAAGGAGCTGTTGGCAGCCGTGCTGGGTCCTAAAAATTATGTGAACAGATGACAGAGGGGAAAGGGGCCAGTGTGGCTTTTTTTGAGTGGTTTAGACTGGTGACGGGCAAAGGGGTCAGTGCAAGATGATGAGCGTTGCCCACAGCAAAGGGCATCCTGCTGGCCCCACTGCCTCCCCGCTTGCCCAGTTACCCTCCTTCCCCCCATCCGCCTCCCCTTGAATTTGTACAGTTACAACTCAAGTTAAACTCTAACAAAGCCGCTTAATTCCAAGATGGTTAATGGGGAGGAGAGCTCGTTCCCCTCCAGGGTAATTTGAGCCTGAAAAGAAACGGGGCTGTAGGGCTGCGCTTGAAATCCGGTGCATCAATAGGGTCTCTGAAGCAAAATAATGGCATCACCCCGCGTGCGAGTTAATCGGACATGACGGCACGAAGGCAGAGGGGTCAGCAGGCCGCGGGCGCGTGATGTATTGTCAGGGAGCTTAATGCCAGGCACAGAGCAGGGCTGGCTCAAAGCAGAGGTCCTTGCTTGAAGACCCAGCGTGGTTTTCTGTTAACTGGTGTGGTAGGAGCTGGAATCATGTTCAGCAAGAGGTTGATTCACCCTCTTCGGGGCTCCTTTAGGGCTGAGAGTTCCCATCTTCCTTCTGGAGGCATCATAAATCGGACAGATTTCTGGCCATCTGCATCCCTCCCATCTTCCTTGAGTGTAATTCCTAGAAAGAGAGATGTTTCTCATCGTTCTGGAGAGAGTTCCAATGGCTTTGTAGGAGGACATGTATAGTTCATAGCAACTACTCCCCCTTGGCATGAAATGGCCTCCTCAGATTTCATGTTCCTTGTGGGAATATCAGTGTCACTGTCAAAGAATATTACATAGGAGAGAGATCTGTTGGGTCAGTCATCCGAGCACTTCATGGACAGGGGACTGTGTTTCAGCTCAACACAGTTGAACTTTGAAAATGGGGGTACACCACTGCAGCGATGCTGGAGGAGCTTGGGGACCCGCTGAGCTCAGAGGTGGCTGAGTTGCAGTGGTACAGTATCCATGCCAGCTCTTGGTGGTAGATGTCTTGAGTGCATGGGGTCCCAGCTCCTGGACACAGGACTGAACATTTACATAGGCGTTGAGCTCCATGGGAGCTGTGGGTGGCTTGTTGGGTCACCGGCCTTTGCTTGAGCCGTCTTTCTTGGTGGCATTTGATATAATTGAAGATGGGCTTTGGGTTGGAGATGAGCTTTGGGTTGAGCACAAGCTTTGAGTTGAAGATGGGCTTTGGGTTGAACACAAGTTCAGTCCCCACGTGAGCAAAGCCGATGGGTGGCATTTGCTTACCCTCCATACCTGTCTTCTCCCAGGCCTTCGCAGCAAATCCTGACTCTTCCTCTGCTTTCTCCTACAGATGCCAGTACGTCGCCCGATGCCGTGAAGAGGAGCCATTGGTGCAACGTGGCTTATTGGGAGCACCGGACGCGCGTTGGCCGCCTCTACACAGTGTACGAACAGTCTGTCAGTATATTTTATGACCTACCTCAAGGAAACGGCTTCTGCCTCGGACAGCTAAACCTGGAAAACAGGAGCGAGACTGTGAGAAGGACTCGAAGTAAAATCGGCTACGGGATTTTACTTAGCAAAGAACCGGACGGTGTGTGGGCTTACAACCGCAGCGAGCATCCCATCTTCGTCAACTCCCCGACACTGGACATCCCCAACTGTAGGACTTTGATAGTGCGCAAGGTGATGCCGGGCTATTCCATCAAGGTGTTCGACTACGAGAAGTCCTGCCTCTTGCAGCACACGGCCGATCTGGATTACGCGGACGGGCCCTACGACCCCAACAGCGTTCGGATCAGCTTCGCCAAAGGCTGGGGGCCATGTTACTCGAGACAGTTCATCACGTCGTGTCCTTGTTGGCTGGAGATTTTACTCAGTAACAGTCGATAACGGTCAGCCTCTGATGAAAGGAAAAAGGAGAAAAAAAAAAAAAAAAAAAAGACACAGACTATCCCAAATATCATCTACCTAGATTTAATATAAAGTTTTATATATTATATGAAAATATATATTATACTTGTAATTATGGAGTCATTTTTACAATGTAATTATTTATGTATGGTGCAATGTGTATATGGACAAAAACCAGAAAATGCACTTTGGCTTATATAATTCTTTCAATACAGATTTTTTTAAGAAAGAAAAATTATACAGCAAAAATAGGAGAAAGCCCTAATTTTGATGTATGGTTTTTTGAAATAATATTAATACCCAGACAAAAAGCTAATACCAGTCACTCATTGATAATAAAGTATTCGCATTATAGGGGGGTTTTTTAATTGTCTTTTTTTCCCCCCTGGCTGATGTCCAGCAACATCTGCTGGGGCACACTGTGGTTGGGGGGTTTCCAGAGGGGCTACCACTGTCTCCCATCTCAGCCAGGACCCTGAGAAAAAACAATAGATGAGTTGCTGGAAGGCTGCAGTTGTCTCCAAGAGGAGGATGAATGAGGACACGGAGCAAACGGAGAAGGTGAGAAGAAAATCTCCCGTAGTTGTTGGTGCTCAGGGCTCTGTGATCTCTCCAATAATGAAAACATGATGGGGACATTGTAAAGACGTGTGTGCATGTTCATGTTTCTGCAAATCGATGGGTATCAATGCTGGTGGGAAGAGCAGAATAGACCGTGGCCCTAAAAGCTGCCCAGTAGGGCAAACTGGCCCTAAAAGCTGCCCAGTTTGCATTATCAGCCTGGCATGGGGGTTGTCCATGAGTCCAGTATCTCCCAGACGTTTTTGATGGTTGAGAAACAAATGGTGAGTTTGGTGAACTCATGGTTGGGTGGATCCTCAATTGGAGACACTGTAGCGTGGTCGGAATTTCGGGAACCTCTCCAGCAACTTGAAATAAGGCTGGAGGTGAGTCAGATGAGTTGCGTGAAGGTTTGTCCTGTAGATCTCCCAGTCTGTCGTCCAGGCAATAAACCGGTACAGAATTGTTTGGGAAGAGTAGATTTGCTCTGAGGAACAGTTGCAGCCAGAAGTCCAGGTCAAGTGAGCTTGTCTCGGCTGATTCACTCTCCCTGGAAGTCCTGGATAAAATCGGACACTTCGCTGACATCCACGTGAGCTTTGTCGTGGTCAGCGCTGTCGCACCCATGCGCTGGCACGGGCAGGTTGGCCGTCGTCTGGCTTTGCTCGGTTAGTAAAGTTAGTTATCTGGTGTTGCCAAGTCCTACAAATCTCTGTACGTTCAATTTTCATAAAGTCCTGGACTCTGGTGACTGCAGGAGCACCTCAGCTTTCAGTATTACAGAGGATGTTTTTGTAGCCCTCGTATTTCCAGAGAAAAGCACACAGGGAGACCTCAACGGCTCGAAACTTGGAGAGTAAAATAAGATGTGAACTTCCTATTAAAAAGCCCTCCCGATGCACGTCGGGGTCATGCGTTTTGGCAACTGGAGTTGGTGTTTATACAGCAGCCACGAGTGAGGATGGGGCAGGTGGGGACCACATCCCTCCAGGGAAGGGGACCACATCCCTCCAGGGAAGGGGACCACAGCCCACCAGGGAAGGGGATCGTGTCCCGGTGGGGAAGAAGACTGTGTCCCACCAGGGAGATGTGCAAACCTGGAGTGGTCATCGGGGAGAGACGCGAGCAGGGATATGTCGCAATGAGATTTCTGCAGTCATTTTTCAAATTATAACCATACTTGATACTTAATTGGGACCACATTGGTTGAGTTCATGCAGCATCGGTATTAATACTTGACATCATTAATTTGTGTTGGTGTTACAGCCATTGTTGTCAGGGAACGGTGTCAAAACATGTCACTATCGTTTAAAGCCAGCTTTCAAGAGCTTTCCAGGTTTTTTTTATCCGCTTTGGCTCACATTTGGTGTGTCCTGCCACACCACCTACATCACTCACTGTATCACTTTCACGCGGTCAGTCGTTTTTATGTTTGGTTGTTTTTTTTTTTAAAGATGTTTTTGTTAATACTGTCCTCGTTTTAACTGGGAAGAACCAGCCAAAAGCTGAGTTATTTCTCCCTGTTTCGTTTTCTCCACTCCCTTTTCCTGGCTTTTCCCACTACCACCCCAAAGGTTTTGCATCCGCATCCCGAGCTGGCAGCCGCCTTCCTCCCTGGCCTGCTCCCCCTTCCACGCACGCAGCAGTGCCATCATTGTCCACCTTCTAACAGCTTCTTCCATATTTTGGACAAAATAACACCAAGGATGGACATAGAACCATTGAATGGTTTGGGATGGAAGGGACCTTCAAGACCATCTAGTTCCAACCCCCCTGCCACGGGCAGGGACACCTTCCACTACACCAGGTTGCTCAAAGCCTCATCCAACCTGGCCTGGAACACTTCCAGGGATGGGGCAGCCACAATAAACAACACCATCGTTTGCTTTTATACCACCCAGGAAAGACCTGTCCCAGCACCGACGGAAGCTGTCCTTCACATGCCATTGATTTTCCCTGACTTAACTCTTTGCAGTGTGGCTGGGCTGGCTGGGTGCCTTTCAGCTCCGTTCCAGGTTTGCATGAGCAAAAGGATTTTCACGTGTTGAAATTCGAGGGTTAACTTCGGAGTTTCCCTTGTGCAGTCCTGACTGATTGTGCATAATTTTTCTTTCTTGGTTACTCACACGCTTCCCCAGGAATAAATCTGGAGTTTGATTTCAGTTGACAGCAAGGCTTTAAAGGGAATAAGAAAGAATTTTATGGTGAGGTGAGGAAATAAGACATCAAGTATTTTTTTCCGTCCCTTTTCTTCTCTTTAATATCCCACTGTAATCATTGAAACTTCACACCATTTCAAGAAGCATTAGGACTCCTCTCCACCACTATTGACCCTCACAAAGTTTGGCTGAAGCCTTCCCTGCAGGATTCCCCACACCGGGTTTGAACCCGGGGGCTGTTCGGTGACGGTGAGTTGGCACTTGGAGCTGCCCTCGGAGTGGCCATGGATGGAGGGCACTTACCTCGGGGAAAGAGGACTTATTTCCCTGCCAGGGTTTTCAGGAGCAGCTGGGCATCGTTGGGTTTTGTTAACGACCTGATGGGTCTCTCCTGTGCCCACACCCACAGCTGCTGGTGTTTGCTCGTCTGCCCCAGCCCCTATAAAACCATGATGGCCACAACCCTCACCCTCTTGGCAGTCTTCTAGGATCTTCTAAACGTGTCTGCTTCTCTCTCCTGGAACAGTTGTGGTCTTCCAACACCCAAGGTGAGTGTTATGTTCTGTGTTCTCATTTCTGTAAGATCTGTGTGGGGTTGTACCCTTTTTCTATAAGGGCAGAAGTGACGATGCAAGGAGTGGGTTGAGATTTTCCCACCTGGGCTGTGCTTGGACTGAGCTGCTGCTGCGCTGGGTGCCCCGATGTTGGGGTGCTGTATGGTTTTGGGTGATGCCTTTGAGCTGGAGCTGGTTTTGCTTTTTGCTGTGAAGGTTGCTGGGTCACTCATGTGATGTTGTACTTTATCACTGAGTGCTTTTTTTGGAGGGATTTGTTTGGCAGAGCAGCAGGGAACTGCTTTTTTTTTCCTTTTTCCCCTGTGTTACTGTATTAGTGCTGGGACTTTTGGCCTGCTGCTATGGTGAGTTCAATCCCTGAACTGAAGGAACTGGATGTGCCACCAGTTAGTAATGTGGCAGAACCTTCATAGCACCCTCTAGCCCTGCACAGTCAGAGGAGACACAGGGACAGCAAATCCCTGAGCAAACCTGCCTTATCCCCTGTGCTGAAGGGCTTGGGCAACTTGCTGACTTTGGAGTTGGCTCTAATTCGTCTGTTATTTGTATGGAGAGGTGGTGGTTTTGTTGTAGGACAGGGGTGTTGAATGGGTTTGGTGCCTCAGCTGGTGAATCTCACCCCTCTGAGGTAGGGGCTCTTTCTCAGGTGGAGCTTCCCCAGACCACAGCCCCCAAATTTCCTTGTCAATGAGGAGTAAGATCTTGATCCTGCAGAAGAGCCAGAGATGAATGGTCTGACTCACCCTGGCTGCTTTATGGATCATCTGCAGAGGTGGTGGGACACAGATGTTCTAAGATGTTACTCAGGCAGTGAAACTTGCTGGACACCTTTAGCTGAAGGGTGCCCAAGCACTGACAGAGGCATCAGCTGAGTCCTCATGGTGTTATGGGTGCAACCAGGTGGATGAAGGCTGCACAGTCTGTTCCTAGCTTCCCTGTGCCAAATGCACCCAAAATCTACTCAGGTGGAAGTCTTGAATTAGTGATTCTCCTAGTATTGAACCTGAGTCCTTATGGGCTTTGATTTGTGGAGTGCGTTTAGTTGAGAAGATCCTTTTAATCTGAGTAATGTTGCATTTCAGATTGTCTCTGCAGTAGGGTGAGAAGAAGCAGCCAGTTGCTGCTGGTAGGTCCCAGAGGCTGCTGCTTCTCCTGCGAGAAGACGTTAATTGTCCCTGTCCTTGATGTTCATGGCCATTATGACTGAGAAATACCATTTACTAGCTGGAACGGAAAAGAAATGAATGCTAAAAGGAACCACGTTCAGCTCTTGTTAAAAAGAGAGGCTAAGATCCCTTTGTGGCACAGGTTTTGCTACAGTTCTACATGGTGAGTCACTCTCCTGACCATCATTTGTCTTTTCAGGATTTATCTCAGCAGTAGAAGTGTGGGGGACTTGTTCAATACGTAATTAAAAGCTGAGTGCTACCCCCCATGTGCAGGCTGGTGAGGGAAGAAACTAAACTTGGTGCAGAGGAAGGAGCTGGAGGTTTGTCTCAGTGTGATGCTGCTTGACTTCGTGGTCTTTGTAAGTGATGGAACATCTCCAGCTCTTTGCTTGGGGTGCAAATTAATGCTTTTAACAGGGCAAGAAATGCTGAAGTGCTTATACGTGTACCTGCACTTCCCAAAACTTCCGTAGGTCCCATAGGTTTGGGCTTTCTGCCAGCTCTGGTGTTGTGGCTGTGTCATCTTCAACCCAGCGAGTGGAATGAAGTGGAGGAAGAGCTTTAACAGCTGCCCAGGGTGCAGTGTGGTCCAGGGTTGGAGAATGAAGTGGGCGTGTGGTCAGAGCTACTGCTCTCCTGGTGCTGTCGAGGGGTTTCAAATGAGTCTCAGGAGCCAGAGTGTTGCTCTGACCAATGCCAGGGCCAAAAATCAAATGTCTCACCTGGTGAAGTGACCCTGCTGTGGGGATGGGGCTGTGGGTGATGCAGAACTGCTGCTGGTACCCTGTGTTGCCTTGGGTTTGGAGCTGTTGAATTTGGTGGGTGGGCTGGTGGTGAATATGGTGGCCCTGGCTGGGTTTTGAGCTCAGCAAGCTTTTAGGAGAAAGTGGGTGTGGGGTGGCTGTGGAGCTGCAAGAGATCCTGGTGTCCTCACTCCATCGTGTCCCTCGTCCAAGCTGTTTGGGAGCAGGAGCTGCCTCGTGGGTGAACGTGGATCTGGTCTGGTGGATGGCCAAGGTTGACCACAACCTTCCTAGAAAGCAGAAATAAAGATTCATCTCCATTTCCCTTCACTCGAGGTGGGCTGGGCTGCTGAATCTGGCAAGCCCCCAGGAAGGGAGGTGTGCTGGGGGTGACATGGCGTTGCAATGGGGTCGGCAGCATCGCTTGGTGCCGGGTGGCATCCCAGGGCTGGTCCTTGCAGCCGCTGTCCCAGCCCTGGCACCCTGAGACTTGGCTCCTGGAGTCTGAAGACACAGTGGTTACAGTGGAGCATCCAGAGTTATTTCCTGTAAATAACTCCTTTTGCTTTCCTCCAAGGTCTTGTTTTCCGTTCGGTGCGTGATGAAGCATCTCTTGCTGCTTCGTGGATAATCCTTTCTGTATTCCGGATTCACGTACGTGCTGGTGCGATGCACAAAGTAGCATCTGTACTGTGCACGCTGTGGGAACAGCCCAAAATTGCTCTGGAACTCGACTGGCTTACAATTATATTGGATTCTATTAAATTAAAACACATAGCACATATATTACACAATAAACCACAGCTATTTCATGGATCAAATTAAGTTTTATTTGGGCAAATTACAACCTTTCTTACAGTTGGGCCTTTGTGAAACCATTCCTTTTTAATAAAAGCAGGCATTTTTGGCAAATGCTCTTAAAGTGTGCATTCCCAATAATTGCATATACTGTTGCTGTTCTTTCTGGGATATATGCAGCTAATTATCTTCTATTTAGGATAGGTTCGAACGAGCAGTATCTTCCCTTTCCTCCTCCCCCATGCCTCCCTTCTGCTGGAATTTCTTATTGCTTTCCATTTTTTTATTAGCTTGGCTATGGGAGTCAGCAGAAATAAAAAAAAAATAAAAACTCTTCTCCTCGTTAAAAGCAGGAGTGCCTTTCCCGGAATTTCTTGGGGAAACATGACTCTTGCAGCCACTCTCTGGCCCCAGCTCGGGGGTAGATGTGGAGTTTGGGGGACAAAGCTGAAAATGAACCTCTGAGAAGTGAGATGGGACGTGGTGCGTTGCGAGGGGGTGCAAGATGCACCCTGTTTGCAGAGGCTCCTTATTCAATAAGCGCTTTGCTTCTGGCAGAGCTTTTTGCTGCACAGGGACAGCAAGGGGCAGGTGGGATGGCATGTCACCCCCCACAAAATGGCTTTTGTCATTGCTTGTCCTTGCACAGGCTTTGCTAAAAATCAACTAAATGGTTCAAAAATTGCAGGGATGGACATCCCAAGAGACTCACTCCCGTGTTTCCGTAGGAAACTCAGTTAAAAAACAAACCCTGGCAGCTCCTCTCTGGCTTTGAGAAGTGCTGTGCTGCTGCTTTTCCTGCCTCTTGCTTTCCGTTGGCTGTGGGGCTGGGCTTGCAGCTACCCATATTTTCTGGGAATCGTTTTTCCCACAGCGTTTTCAGCCCGGACCGGGAAACAGAGGAAATGTCCCAAGTGGTGTCTTCCCTGGGCAGCACCGGTGCGACTTCTAGAGCTGTGAGACAGATGAACAGCGAAGCAACACTGTGCTTCCCGGTTCCTGAGCACATGGCATGGACCCCTGTGGATTTTAGGCTGGTGTTTCCCTACACAGCAGCACCTCCGGGTGCGGGAAGGGTGCTCAGCCCCTCTGATGGGTGGGACAGAGATGATGGAGCTGTCACTGTACAAGTCCTGGTGTGTTACATCCAACTTCGAAGCTTTTTGTTGGTTTTCCAAACCCTTCTGGGCACTATTGTCAGAAGATCAAGAACTATTATTTAGTCTCTGGAATCACATCTGGATGCTGTTTATGGGATTGTGTTCGACACGATCGCAGCTGCAGGAGGGGGTTAGCACAGGCAGTGGGAGCTGGTTCCAGGGATGCCAGGCTGTCTACTGCCAGGGCTGGTGCCCTGGTGGCATCTCTCCATCCCATGCTCAGCCTGTAGCCCCTGTAAGAGATCCTTGGAGCTAATGGTTTCCCTATTGCTTCACAACTGCTGCCAAGTGTTTGCTCAGAGGTTCTGTTGGTTGCTCCTTCCCTCCACAGCTCCCTGGTGTGTGACAGCCCAGTGGGTGCAGGTGACCTTGGCACCCTCCAGCTGCCAATTTGAGTTGGTGACAAGCCGATGGCCCTGTGGTGTGTATGATGGGACTGTCTGGGTCCTCCTCAGTTCATGTAGAGAGTTGACATCAACCTGTGACACAGGGGAAAGAGGAAATGGGATTATTTTGTTCATATAAGACTCCTAGAAATGTCTCGATTGATTTTTTCTTTTAAATGATAAATTGAAATCATCTCTGATTTGTTGCCTGCTTCCTGGGATGGGGTTGCTCATTGCTGCTGCTATGTAATACATGATAGTGGTGCAGGAGACATTGGCATTTGCTCAGTGCCCAGTGTCTCTGCATGAGACGCCTATGGTGGAGCAGGAACCCAATGAAATGGCCACAAAATGTTTTTGATGTCCTGCCTGTGTGACCACAGTGTTGGAGAAGAGTGTCACTTGGTTGCAGTGGCAGAAGGTCACAGCCTGGGTCTGTCCCTAGAGCATGCCCTCCAGCCTGGCATCAGAGAAGAGCATCTGCAATGGGAGAAAACATGGATGGGAGAGAAAGGGAAGAGTCCCCAGAGCATCCCTTGCAGCCTGACTGTGGGTTTTGGAGGGAGAAGATTCTGTGCCATGTCCCTGGTTGTCTCTTTCATCCAACACCTATGCTGTCTATCAGCTTCCAGCTTGGGTTGTATGTTCTAAGCTGGATGATGCTCTATCTCAGCACTGGTCTGAGTCGGGTTGTGGTGCCATGCAATGGGATGGCATTTGGGACATGATCATTTACAGGTAGGTGGTACAAACTGCTTCAGGGGGCTTGCTGAAACCCTGTCTGCAGTTGAACACAATCTGAAGGGCTTTGTGGACCATGCGCTATGCTTCCTCCATGGCAGAATGCATATCTGACACGCTGCTGCGTTCGTTTTTGGACACAGAATTGGAACCATAACCTATTTCTGGGGAAGACACGATGAGCACAAAGCGCCTTCTGAAGGATGCTGGCGGAAGGGTGAGAAGAAAGCCCCCACTAGTCTCTGGAAATGGCTTTCCTTCCTCTTCTCCTTCCAAAATAGCATAATTAACAGAAATAAACTTCTCAATGCTGTTAATTTTGAAGGTCTTGTATGCCAAGCTCGAACATGCAGAGCTCAACTGGGCAGGCGCTGAGCGCTGGGAACGGTTAATTATTACCCAAATGGTGTCTGAGTGAGTCTGAAAGGATTGGAGAATTATGAAACTGTAACGAGGGAGGCCCGTTCTTGGCAAACACTTACGTGATTCAAATGCTGGGGAATTCAGCATGTTTTTCTCTTTCTTCTGAGGACTTTGTAAGCAAGCTGATGGGTCTGGATTGCATGGTGGGGATTGAGTGGGACCATCAGTCCAGGGGAGCTGATGCTGTAACAGCTTCTGCAGTTCTGTGTCACAGCAGTGGTTTAAAAATAGCTTTGGTGAGTCAATAATTAACTTGTTGTTATGTCTTAAAACTCCCAAGCGTGTGAATTTCTGGATATGGTGGTTTGGTGCTGGGTCTGCAGGAGAAGCTTGCTCTCTACATGGTGTGTTTGGCAACATGATGTGTTTGGCGTTGCTGTAGCTGGAGCTTTCCCTCTACTCACCTCTGCAGAGGTCTTCATGTACTCTTTGGGCTCACATACATACAGTTTTCACAGGGAAGGAGTCTGCTTTCCTGTGGAGAGCTGTTGTTTGGCCTTGGAAGACCAAGAAAAAGGTTAAAACATGTTGGAGGTTTTGGCAGAAGCTTCTTAGGTTTTCTGCTGAGTATCTGAATTCTACAGAATCCTCCTTTCTCTCATCTTCAGACCATGTATGGTCCATGTTCAGTCTCTTGGATCTTGACCTGCCTGCCAAAACAGAAGTCATGGTGCCTCAAGAACTTCTACTTGCTCCGTCCCTACAGACACCATGGTCCATCCATGCGTGGTTGAGGTTCGGCCTCTTTCAAGCAGGATTTTGGTCCCAAATCTCAAGGCAAAGGTGGTGAACAGTCACATCAATGGAAGGTAGTCCATAACACCAGTTTCTAGAGGTGGTTTTGAACAATTTGATTTGAACAGTTGCTGGTTTGCACTACTGTGAGCTTTTAGTCTCCAGCTCAGTTCACTTCCTCCAGCTCAAATCTTTGAAATCTTGTAAATAGAGCTGGAATCTGAGGGATATGATGGTTTAGAAATCACTTGGTGACCCATGTCCTGATGCTCCTCTTCCAGCTGCTCTGCAGACCCCAGAGCCCCCCCAGCTGCTCCCAGGGCTCCCCTGGTCATGTGCCATGAAGCGGAGGAGTCTCCCCCCAAAGCGATGCTCTTTGGGAGTCGAACTCTTGGCATGGGAAACTTTAAAAAGCTTTTTTCCTCCTACAGATGTTTTTCCTCAGTTCTAGGAGATAAGTGAAGTGTGTGGGAATGCCTTCAGTGCTGTGGCTTTGGGGGTTTGATGCCTTTCTTGCTAAAATGTCTCTTGTGCTTCTCTTCCTGTGCTCATCTGTTTTTTAGCTGCTTTGCTTGCAGCTTTTCAAGGAACAGTT
The DNA here is from genome assembly GCF_009769465.1 of Tauraco erythrolophus. NCBI lineage: Eukaryota > Metazoa > Chordata > Aves > Musophagiformes > Musophagidae > Tauraco > Tauraco erythrolophus. Next base: position 2,286,021 of record NC_141478.1, on the reverse strand, counting down.
GCCTGTAGATGGTCGATAAGGCTCTTCTGCTTTGCTCACAATGTCTCCCACCAGGAAAGTCCCCGCTGAGTTGTCATTCTGCTGCATGCAGTGAACTGTGCTAAGTTCTCCTTTGGTTATTGCTTCTGGTATTTCCTAAGGGCCAATCCTCCCCCTCCTCCTCCAGCTGGTTGTGTGCTTGCAGGGTAATCCCCTATAGCACCTACATCCTGCTCCAGAAAGTGACTGGAAGGAACCTTTGACATTGCTCATCTAAAGTACTTCTGAAAACTCTGTTGTTTCCTCGTGGGTCCATGTAGTCCCAGTGATGGACTGCTTGGGTGTCTGGTTGGAGCCTCTTGGACAAGCCAAGGAACCGGTTCCTTGGAAAATGAACCACCTTGGGAGGGAATTCTGCCCCTCTACTCTGCTGTCATGAGACACCCCCTTGCAGAACTGCATTCAACTCTGGGGGCCCCAACATCAGAAGGACGTGGAGCTACTGGAGCAGATCCGGAGGAGGCCACAAAGATGATCTGAGGGCTGGAGCACCTCTGCTATGGAGACAGGCTGAGAGAGTTGGGACTGTTCAGCCTGGAGAAGAGAAGGCTCCGGGGAGACCTTCCAGTACCTAAAGGGGCTACAAGAAAGCTGGAGAGGGGCTTTGGACAAGGGTGTGTAGTGACAGGACATGGGGCAATGGCTTTACACTGAAAGAGGGGAGATTTAGATTAGATCTAAGGAAGAAATTCTTCCCTCTGAGGGTGGTGAGGCACTGGAGCAGGTTGCCCAGAGAAGCTGTGGCTGCCCCATCCCTGGAAGTGTTCCAGGCCAGGTTGGATGAGGCTTTGAGCAACCCGGTGTAGTGGAAGGTGTCCCTGCCCATGGCAGGGGGATTGGAACGAAATGGTCTTTGAGATCCCTTCCAACCCAAACCATGCTATGATTCTGTGATGTTTTACATCAAGCTGCGGGCTATGAACACCACCAAACTTGGATCTGGAGGGTTGCACAGGTGAAATGGGGGATGAACTCTCAAAGAAGCAGCAAAACGATGCCCAGAATGCTCTCATGAACCAAGAGCTCTTTTCCCCTGTAGCTCTGGAGTTCTTGTCTGTCTTTCCTGCTTGAAAAGTCATGAAGAAACTAAATCAGAACCTGATTAGTTTGAAGAATACTCAGCTTTGCAGTTTACACTGACAGTCTAAAAGGCTGCGGTCTTGCAAATTGTTCCAGTTCCATCAGATTGGAATTTTCTGATCAAAAAGCATTCTCTCATTTTAATTTTTTTAGTCTTGGGATTTTCTTTTAGTTCATCTCATTGTTTCAGTGTTCTCTGCTTTTGCTGTTCCCTCCCCTTGTGTCTCTGGGGAAAGATCTGTGGGATCTGCTCATAGTTAGTTGCCACTTCTAGTTTCTCCTGTGTTGCATGTAAAGTTATTGCAAATCCCAAGAAACAGGGTAAACAGGCAGAAAAATGAAGTTTCCACTTCCAGTGGACTCTGTTTAACAAAATAAGTGTATTTATTTCTATTATGGGCAGCCAGTGCCTCCTAACCTCGCTTTGGAGATAACTTTTTACAATTTTATGCTGTGGCGTGTTCCTTGTGCCCAGGTCCTTCGCTTGGTGCAAGCCACTGCTGGAGCTCTGCTCTGTTCCTTTGGGGCCTGAAAGTGTCCTGCTCTGCACCCAGGGTTTGGGGCTTGAAGTGTTGCATCCTTACACGGGTTCCCTCTCTCTGCACTCGCCCACAGTGCTTTTGTGGGTGCAAAATGCAAAGGCCCTGCTGGTGTCCTGCACAGAAACCTCCAGCAGTTTCCATAGGGTGAATTTCTCTGCAGGAGCACAGCTCCCCATCCATGGGAAAATGATGGGAGACCTATTTCTTCTTCTCTGCTTCCCAGTTTTATCAATCCCTGAAATCTGACACGTTGCCCACCTGGGTCAGACCTGTGCTGCCTTCAGCAGGGAGGCCTTAAATAAGCAGGATTTATGCTGCTGTTGGTATAAGTAACCTATTAAATTGCAGTGCATGTGTAGTAACTTGGGCAGGAAGCCTCTCAACATCTGAGGTGGCTTCAAGCATGTGGTGCCCTGTTGGGAACTGACCTCTATTTCTTTTCTTTTTTAAAAAAAAACCTTGATAGCCATGCCCTTGAGTTCTAACATTAGTAAATACCTCATGAAAATCATCATATGAGCCAATATCAAGATAAAAAGGGGCTGTGCAATGCTTTTGGAGTTGGCCAAGATGGTTGTACCTTTTTACTCTGAAACTAGGCAAGCTGAGATGAAATTTCCAGAAGGTTTTTGATGTTCTTTGCTATTTAACAAACTTTGGTTTATTAAATGTAAAAGAAAGCCATGAGGTAGCTTTTTAATGCCACATTGTGAAACGTGTTTCCTTCCAGATGAGTGGTGATGTGTGGAGGGGGGTGAGCTGCTCCTTGAGTAAGACTTGGGCAATCCTCCCTTTCTCACCAACCCACACTCCCCCATGAGAAACTCCCCCTCTGTGTGTTTGAGCTGATTCAGTACAACACACCAGAGAAAGGGAAACAAAGTAAAGGCTCAGAAAGCCTCCGGGCATCACCTCTTGGAGCAGCGGTCCTTGAGTCAACAGAAAACATCTGCAAAACAATCCTGCAGTCCTCCATGTGGGCAGGGAAATGGTATGGGGAAATGTAGCAGATGAACTTTCAAAGCCCAGCCTACTTTTTTTACATGGTTGTGAATGAAAACTACTGGAGCAGTGTCGAACAAGATGTTCCCTTGTTCTAAAAACACCTCTGGGATTATTGTTTTCAGATGAGCTGGGAAATGTTTTGTTCCCTCCGTTTCTAGACCTGCTGTTGGTAACGTACCCCTCAGGTGGATCAAGGAGAACAGAACTTGGAGGGTGATGTTTATTTGAAGCTCTGTGTGTCACTGCGAGGCATCATGTGTACACGAGTTCACTGTGGTCAGACATGGGTCTGGGCTGCAGCTTGGGTAGACTTGGGTTGTTGTTACCAATCCACTGCCACTTCGCTGTGCAGCCTCACGTGGTTCCATCCTGACTCATGGGCTGATATCCCCAGGCATGTTGGGGAGGTGACACCACCGAACTGGGAAGCATCAAGGCACTCATAGAGAGCCCTGAGTTCACCACGGAGTTGCACCAGTGTTGAGGGACTGGACCAACCCAAGGGGCTGTGATCCCTCGTTGCAGCATTGCTGTCCCACTGTGGAGGATGTTTCTGAGCACTGGAAAGTTCTACTGGGAAGGCTGGTGGTGCTGAGCCCCCTCCCTGGCTGGCCCCAACATCCATCCTGGTTGAGCAACACAGGTCCAAGGTCGGCATCACCCTTCAGGGCTCTGGCTGGGTGCTCCCACTCTTGAGAGGTCAGTTGTGCCGAAGCGAGCAGAAAAACAGTGCAGCAAAGCAGAATTGCTGCTCGAGTTGCTTTTCTCATTAAAAAGAGAGGGAGGGAGAAACATCAAAATCAACCCCCTGCCCCCACAAATCCTACCCTTGTCTCGGAGTATTAAAAACATCCTGGAGCTGAGACTGTGCTTGTGCTCCTCCACGTTGGAGGAGGATTTCTGCCAAGACACTGACCCCTGGTGGATTTTGCAAATGTCTTTGCATCTATTTTTCTCTTCGAAAGGCAAAAAACCCCTTTTCAGACCTTCTCTTGGTCCCTCACAACCCAGAGCTATCAGAAGATTTATTATTAAACGGAGGCTCCAGGGTGATTTATGAAATTACAGCTGAGCCGTATTGTGTGCTGGTTACAAATTGCAAAGATATTCCATGGGACGTAAGCTCCAACGAGCACGGGATATATTACACTACGGGGAAAAGGGGAGCTTAAAACCAGCTGGCCGACTGTAACAACTACAGCCACTTCTCTTTGATGAGAAGATGATATACATCTGGGTTTAATACAAAACACGATGGACTGACACCAGGTTTCGGAATATCTTATACAAACTGGATAATTTTTGCTTGTTTTTTTTTTCCAGAGCTGTTGCACCACTCTATTCCAAGTTATATTCCTTTTTCCTGTTGTTTCTTCATGTGTTAGCAACTCCTCGTTCAGCTTTATAAAGTGCTGGGGATGGGTTCTCACCGCTTTCCAAAAGAAGGGTTTCTCCACGCTCTTTGAGGGCTTGAAAAAAGCGATGCTGCATTTCCGTATGTGGAATCACTGAGCTGAATTGGCTACCTATAAATACACCCCAGATGTTAATGGGAAAAAGGAAGCTGGAATGCATTATCAGGAAGGATGTGTCTTCTTTAGAGTAAATCCCTCCCATGGAGACCCCTCCTCTAGCTGTTAATGACTGCTCTTCTCTGAGAGAAGTCATCTGGGAGCCCTGTTGTGGTAGGTGCACTCTGGGAGGTGAGATGTATATTAAGGACACTTCTTAGAACCTTCTGGTCAGTAGGAAGTCCTGGTGGGACATGCTATGGGTTGTAAAGCCATGTTGTTGCTCTGAAGATGAACTTAGTGGAGCTGTGTTGATCTGTGATGTCTGGTCTAAAATCTTCTGTCATCCACAAAGACATGTACTGGTCAGGTCTAGCTAGACCGTGAGTGGGAGGAATTGGTGAGTTGATAAGATTGCTTTCAAGTGCTTTGATCCAAGAGAACAGCCAGGTTTCTGCATGAACAATCTCATGTTTTGGCTTGCTAGTAAGTCACAGCACTTTAATGTGACCCTGCTGATTGGATAACAAATCATTTAGCACAGATTTTGTTCCCTGGCCTGGTTGAGTGTAGCTCTTAGATCTGACTTCCATTGTGAATATTTAATGGCAAGTCTAGAATTTCTTATGTTTTTGGTTTAAACAGGCTATTATGAATAACTAATCCTGACACACCCATTTCCAGCCAAGAGTTCTCAAAGTCTGAATGCAACTAAACTTGCTTTGGTCTTCTCCAAACTTTACAAACTCTCTGATTCCCTGGGAAGCAGCTATAAATATCTACTTTGAGTAGAAAACCTGCTTTCTAGCAGCTGGTGGCAGAAGCCCTGCAGTTTTTGGAGGGGATGGGTTGCATCCTTCCTGCTCCACCTCAATTTCTTGCATCTACAGGAGCTGTGCCTTGGGTGGATGCAACCTTCCAAGCTGAGCTCCTCACTCTTTAGCTTAAACGGACAAAATTCTGGAGAATTGTCCCCACTGGGAGCTGCAAGCAATACTTGTGCTTTATCTCCTTTTATGGGCCAACTTTTGGATGACAAAGTCATACCTCTGTGTTGGTACCATCCAGCATGCTCCCAGTGCTGGCTTCAGGCCAAGGGGCTCTAGCTCACAGAAGATCCTGTTTCAGCCACCTTTTTAGGATTCCTTGGGCCAAAGTATGCTGTGATGTCTGGCAGTTTGGCCCCTGGCACACCCTGTGGTCTGCCCTGGGAGAAATGCTGGAAGGATGGAGTGTAAACCATAAATTTCTGCAACACCGAGCGATCCTGGCTGAGCCTCCCTGTTCTAGCAGGGTTACGAAATACCAGCATGGCTTTCTCTGAGATACTAATTAGGGATGGACAAACCAGAGGGAAGAAAATAAGAAATCCCTTTGCACTCTTTCTGGGGTTAAAGAAAGTTCAGCTAACTTTATTCCTCCCCCCTGTTATTTTTCCCTTCAGTGCAGACTTTTCTCATCCAGGTTCCAGCAGAGCTGGGATGTGGAGCTGCCGAAGCGCTGGGGGAGGCTGTAGCTGTTGCTGCAGGATTTCCAAACCAGGCTGAAAAGAGTCAGTAACCTAAATCAGAGTGTGCCTGTGTGACTTAGAGCAATCCTGACATTGCAGTGCTCCTGGCTCTCCAAATAGAATAAGCTGATGCGTTGTGTATCCAGAGAAGATCTGGATGTTGCTTGATAGCAGATCATCATTATTCCCCCTTTTACAGATGGGGACAGTGCTTGGCGGGGTAGGGTTGTGCTTGGTGCTGCAAGGTTGCCAGTGCTCCTCACCCAAGGTGTGTTGTCCAGCAGCTGCGACTGTGGGCTGGAGGCAACCGTACCTGGGGAAAAACCCATCCCAGCTTCACTGATTACTTCTGCAGTTGCTTGGCTTGGTGGCATTGGGGGGGGGGGCTTGGTGGCGTTGGGGGGGGGGGGCTTGGTGGCGTTGGGGGGGGGGGCTTGGTGGCGTTGGGGGGGGGGGCTTGGTGGCGTTGGGGGGGGGGGCTTGGTGGCGTTGGGGGGGGGGGGCTTGGTGGCGTTGGGTTAATGGTTGGACTCCATCTTGAGAGTCTTTTCCAACCAAAATGATTCTATGATTCTATAAATCCTTTGCATACATAATGAACGCTTAAAAATCCTTTGTGCTGCTGATGTTCCCCCTCTTTTCAGCTCGTTACATGTAGAAATCAAACTTTCTAAACAGATAATAGTAAAAGGCAGCACGGATAAATCAACATGCATCAGTGCATGTGTCTTTGGCTGCGCTCTGCTCATCTCATTTTCAACAGGAGCCTCTTTCCCCGGACCTCCCTGCCCCGACGTGCTCTCGCAGTGCCGGCTCAGACCCCGCGTAGATTAAAACCATGCGACCACAATGGGTTTGTCTCTGGCTAATGAAGCTCTGCATCCAGTGCAAAATTCCTCTAATGCATTAGGAAATCGTTATCATTTTTCTCTGGCACCGCGTTTGATAAGCAATTGCCTTCGGCCAAAAGCGATGCCAAGATTTTACTGCTTGTTACAGAGCTAAATATGTGACATTGCAACACATGTAATTGGGATAATTTAACACCCCATTAACAGAGCACAGGGAAGGCCTCTTCTTACCATTGTTTGGGCCCACTTTTTATAAGTCTTGCAGTCTCTTGGAATAATTTTTCTTAGTGAGAAATGAACATGTTCCTTGTTAAAGTCACTCATTTTGAAACATCGAGCAGAAGCTTTTTTGCAGCATAGGTTGTGGGGAGCTGCTGATTTGTGATAGGAAACCTGGAGTCAGACATGTTCCCAGTCTGGTAAACTGGGAACTAATAGGCTATGGTCCATAATCCTGCTTCTGGTTTCAGGCAAGTGGCTTCTTTTCAAGGGATTGTAAAATGAAGGTAACACTTTGAGTTTTATGATCCCTGTGTGGTTCCCATGACATCCTTACCAAAAGGCAGGAGACATCTGGAGGCAACTCTTTCTTGGAGAGGGAGAGGTCAGTGAGGGACTGTCACCACCTCCTGTTCTGTGACCTTCAGCGTAGATGTGTGTGGAGAAGTCTAAAAACAGGTCTTCTGAACTATCTTCAGAAAGGTTCTTTCAGGACAATTCCAGATCTTATTAGAAGCAGGAAAGACTGGATGATGCAAGGTATCCTGGTCTGAAGAAGCTGTATTTCTGGTTGAGCCTTACTTTTGAGCTCTGGGTTACGGGGCTGGATGTATTTGCATCAGAATACCTGGTTTCCAGATCCCAAGCTGCATCTCCAAGCCTTTTGATGTTCACGAGTGTACACATACTCAAAGATGGACTTCTGTATGTGGCATTGCGCTGAGGAGTCGGCAGCAACAGCCAAATCCAGGAGCTAGTAATTAAGCCTGTTAATCTTCTTGTCATGATTCTAGTGGGTTTGGGTAAAATATCAATGGATTTCAGTGTGAGAGCGTCCCTCCTTTGGCTTAATGTAGGCTGGTAGGTAGGTTCCTTTATGGGGTAAGGCAGAAGGGATTAGTTTTGGTCCAGGCTAGCCCTTCTCCCTCCTTTATGCTTAGTGGAGCTTCAGAACACTGGGGAGAAGCAGCATGGCCAGCAGTCTTGTTTTATCTCTATCTTCCTTTCTTCATCTCTTGGATAAGGAGCAGCTCTGGCTTTAGAGCAGCAACTGTACCAGTCTGTCCCTGCGTGAGCATTTTCCAGAAAGTCGCCTATTTTGTTGCTGAAACCCTGGTTTAATTACATCAGCATCCAGCTACCAAGCAGGGTCTGGAGGCAGAAGAGTGCCTGGTGCTCCTGGACAGCCAAGCCAAAGACACAGACAATGAACCAGTGGCCCAGAGGTCCTGCTTTCCTGCCAGCAATGTTTCACTAATTGAAGGGACAGTTTAATTTTAGCCTCTCTGGCTGGTGCTGTTCATTTCCTAATTAGAATCCAGCCCAATAGGAAAGAAGAAAAATTCACTTGAAACCTGCTGATGGGTTTTGCTCATTCAGTGAAGCAGAAACGAGGACTGGTTTTAGTTTCCAGGTCAGATAGAGCTGTTTCTGGTTAGTGTGGGGCAGGGCTGGTGGGTCGTTGGTCTGCCCGAGCTGTCTTTAACCAGAGCAGTAAGACCCAGAGCTCTTTTATGGCTCTGTGGTGAGAAACGGCCTGATTTGCCATGATCCTGCTCATGTTTTCAGCAACATGGAGATAAAAGGCTGTGCAGATGACTTGAACATTCATGAGTGTTGCTCTTGCAATTTGCATCTCCCTCGGCAGGCTCCTTCCGCTGCGAAACACGGGCGAGCCTGTCTCTGCAACTGGGCAAGACTTGTTGAAGTGAGTTAGATTGACTTGGTTATGGCTCCAGTGAAAACTTCTAGACACGAATTCAGACCAGTTTAGCGCTTGCGAAACTGGTCTGAAGCACTGATCCAAGTGAGCGTGGTTGTACCTCTCCGAGGCCATCGGGCTGCTCTCGTTACGTGGCCCCAGTTTGTGCCATGCCTGGTGCATCCCATGGCTCTAGACCTTCCCTTCTGAGACCTGGTGACTACACTGCCAACACGAGCTCTGAGCTGAAACCAGGTTTCCCTGGTCTGTGCCACAGAACAAACAGTGCAGGGTGTCAAAAAAAAAAAACTTCTTTGGCACAAATCAGCCTAGTTTTAGTTGCATTTGGAAAAAAAACTTTCTTCCCCTCCCCCTCAAGCAATAAGTTATTTTTCCATAGTGTCAGATTCTGGGATTTAATCGATTGCCTTTATAAGTTGTAACAAGGTGTTTTCTTGAATTTAGCAACTCCTAAAAGCTTAGTTTTTGAATGTTGAGCCAATTCTCTGCCTGGCAAAAATGTTGCAGGTTACTTCCCCCACCCCATCAAAATGCTTTTTTGAATAATCATCCCCATTTTTTTCCCTAAATGCTTTTTTGATCCCCAGTGGAAAATTTAGAACTACTTAGTGTTTGGAAATCTTGGATTTTCGGGGTAAAAGGCAGAGAAGCAATGCTTTTGGAAGCTGGAATTTTTATGAAACTGGAAAACCCTTGCTGGAAGCCATTGGTGTGCTTTGGAGGGAGCTCCTGTCCCATGATGCTGCACTTGTACATGTGTGACCAGCTCCTTGTTGAGGGCTTCATTTTTGTCTTCTGATGCATTGAAGTCCAGAGCATTCTGGTGTCCTGAGTGGCAGATGTCCTGCTGTGGTGTCCTTGGTGCCCAAGTGGCATTAGTGTGTCTTCCCCTAATTAATCTAATCACTCTTCAAGGTTGATGGAAGAAGGAAATAGTTGGAGGTTTTGCTTTGTAGAGCTTCCTACCATGCCCAGGGCTTGGGCAATGCCCCTATGGGTGTTTGCACCAGCTCCCAAAGCATCCCACCCTTGCGAGGAGCCCAAGCCTTCCTCCAGCAAAGCCCCGGCAGGTTTCGTCGCTGTCTGGAGCACCTGTCAGACAGGTCTCATACCCTCAGGTAGCTAATGACAACGCGTAACGTTGAGGTCTTGCCTTAAACAGGTTTAAAAGGAGCTGAGCTAATCCAAAGGTGTGAGAGCGATCCGAAGGCGCAGTGAGTATCGCCAGCTCCTCGGGGCACCATCCTGCTCATTAACGGGAGGCTGTTGAATCAAGGGCACTGTGGCTTGTTTGAAGTGCAGGGCTGCTCTGCTTACACATGTCTTCTCTGCTTTGAAGGCTCCGTCGCTTTCCAGTTTGCATCAGAAATGTAGGTTCTCCCCATCTGCAAAGCCTACTGAGGTCTCCTCTCCCTGCCGTGAAAAAGACCTTTCAAACAGCTCCTGAGGTCTCCGACGGCTTCTCTTCTCTTGAAAGCTGAATTGCCTGTTGGTTTTGGAGGCCCACGTTCCCCCTGGCAGCCTTCCACATGTATATTTAGAAAGGAAGATCATACCTTCCATCTCAAAAATAACCAAACCTGATGACTTAATTTAGAGCATGAAAATTAAAAGCTCCCTCTTGAACTGCTGAGCAGTTCAGGCTCCTGCAGCCTCTCACTTGCTCGTCAGCCATGGAGTTTCCTCCCTTGACTGTAGGTTTCTTTTGGTCAGCTTCGGGCATCTCATGAGTTACTGGGGAGCAGGACTATGAACCACGGGCCTGTGTCTCCTCTCTGCTGACACTGGCTTCTGTTGGTGTCTGGCATCAGTGCCAGACTTGGGCACTGGTCTCATGGGAGACTCTTTGCCATTACTGGCAGAGAGATGGTTGTAAAAAAAACCCAACATTTTAAAGTCTCTTTTGATTACTAATATAACTTTACACTTTCTGGGGTACCACCAGAGAGCTATGTCTATACACTGCTAATAAATGGGGTGGAAACCTCTGTAACCTGCATCCTGGTAGAGAAAACCCATCTCTGCAGACAGCAACAGTGTCCTTTACATGATTTTCCATGGAGCCATGGATTTTGGTCCTTGGCTTGCACACAACTGTCCTTCAGCAGCTACTGCTCGTGTGGAGTAAGACCCAAGCCATGCTGAGGGCAGGATGCCTGGTCCCCTCCTTGCCTCTTGCCATGGCTTGCTGGGCAAGCCCAGCCCAGCTGCTCAGTTCCTTTACACCTGGTTTTATTTGTAAATCTGGGATAAGCTGATACCTCACCACTGAAATGGGATTCCTCAACTTCTTTCTGGCTGCTTGGGGATCACCTCTTGTACATACGAAGCGTAACATTTAATAACAGCGTGGAGGTGTTCGAGCTGGGTTAGTTATCGATAAAGCCCTGGAGACCTGCAGAACAAAGATGCTGTGTGCTGCTGTTGGAGCTCAGCCTTCCCTATAGCTGCTGGTCACACCAGGCTGCTTTTTCCCCCCACTTACTCTATCAGCTGTGTTATCTGAAGGGTGCTGGGAGTGATTGGGATGTTGAAAGGCCCCAGAGTTAATTGGCATTCGGAACGGGGCGGTGTTATTAGGTGTGCCTTAATGTAACAATCTCCGTTTTCGTGTATTTACTCTGTACTACTGAGTAAACGCGGAGATAAAAGAAGGTGGAATTAGCACTTCTCTTGCTTGCACTAGAGCCAAGTTGCATTATTTTCTTTTCTGTGGGTTTAGGCCTAAAAGTAGCTCAGGTATGTGCAAGTTTAAACAAGACGAACCAGGGCCCCATTAAAAATTACTCTCTCCTGGATAATATTCAACACAGGATTAATAGTAAAGAGGCTGATGTCATCTCAAAGCTCCCGTGACCCTTTGCACTTCTTCAGCACGTTGCTGAAATGAAACGTTTGCTACACAGAAGACTTTTCCTCCTGGAAAATGTGATGCTGCCGTCTTTCCAAAAGCGGAGGGAGAGGCGTTTGGGGCAACGCGCAAAAAAATTAATTAGGTATTAAGAGCTTAACCTAAGAAACCACCTTCTCCTAAGATTAAACCTTACTGCATGGTGTTGCCATGTGCCATCCCAGCCACGTACTTCTCATGGACTAATGCTTTCCAGGGTCACTCTGGTCTCTGCTGCCGTTGAGCAAGTGTTGAGAGCTGCCAGCACGGTTGAGATCGGCTTTGTATGGGTCTTCCAGGAGTGCCATCACAGACACCTCGATGGAATCGCTCCCAGTTCACACCAGGCTTGTCTTGGCTGGGAATAAAAGGACTGTGCAAGGGTTTGGTGGTTTTAGATGGTATCAGTGATGTTACGTGGTCCCAGCGCTGTTCATGCAGAATGTCTCTTGTGTTTTAATGTGAGTTTTATCTTCCCAGCTTAGGCTGGGCTCTGAAACCACGACTTGTCCTTGAAGGGCTGGGATGAGTCGTGTTCTGCACTGCACCAGCCTGGCTACTGCCAAACCAGGCTGGAAAAGGGCTGGATTAAACCGAAGCATCGTTGTAGGCTTTGAGGTTATGACCAGGTCTCTTGATAAGGAATTGGGTGTGCTATAAAATAATTATACTGCGGCTCTCATCTCTGAATCTTTGCAAACAACAATTAGTGGATTTCATAATATCAGTTAACTCGTTTTCCCTGTGCCTGTAGGGACAAATAAATATATTCCAGCTCTGCCCTGATGTGCAGTCTGTAGCATCAGGAGGGCAAGCGCCTCGTGTTGGTGTCAGAGCCTGTGTTTCCCTGTGACCTTGCTCGCACTGACTTTAACTCCAAAAGCATTGAGTTCCATTCAAGTTTGCCAGCTTTGTGTCCCAGGTATAAATTTATACCCCTGTGCTGGGTATATGAGTCTGCCTTGGGATGTGGTTAATCAGTCCTGGGTCCAGCCTCTGCGCTTGGCTTTTTTGTTTTCCCCCCAAAGTTCTCCTTTTTCTTAGGTTTATTTTGGGAGTCTCTTGAGATGCTTTTGCTCCTTTAGGGATGCTGAAGGTCACCCTTAAAGCAAAACTTTGTGGTTGCAGCCTGCGAGTGCTCTGTGTAGGAAAGTGCTGCAGCACTTGGCAGCAGCCTGGAGGAGCATGTGTGAAAGGGGATGGCTTTATGGAACAAGTCCAGCATCTCAAGGGGATGGCAGTGCTTTACCAAACCCTATGTAACAGCCATTGACCAGAGTTATTAGGGTGGTTTTTCCATAGCTTTAACCCTTCTTACATCCAGCTGTGGTGGCTTTCCCTTCTGCTTCACCTAGCTGCCTGTGCCTCTTGGCATCGGTCTTGTGATGGTGCTGTCACAGCCAGAAAAAGTGGAGGACAGGGAAGGAAGGGAACCTGCTTCGCAACTGGTGATGATAGCTTGTCCTTGAGAAGGTTACAAGCTGTTTCCTGCGAATGCTGGAGGAAGCAAGGTTTGTGAGGAGGAGCTGGAAGCTCTCCTCAGTGTCTTTAAGGCAGTGGTGTGATGGTTGCCAGCACCCTGAGATGACCTTGGAGAAACCAACTTCCCAGCTGTGCTGTGTGGGAGCATGGGCTTGGGAGGAGGGTCTGGCCCCTGGCTTTAAGAAATCAGGGGCTGCTATCCCTGAGGATGCTGCTCCTGTGATATATTTTATACCAAAGACCTAGAGGCTAGGTGAGTGGGATAGTCCCCAAACCCCTGTCCCACGTGTGGGGAGGCTGTGGGGAAGGTGAGGAGAAGCTTTGACTGGCAGGGTTTGCCTCATGAGCAACAGCCCTCTTGCCCTTTGGGTTGGGTCTTGGGAGAGTGGTTTGTTGTGGGTGGCTCTGGGAGGCGATGGTCCGTTGGTCCCCATGTGTCTTTAACGGCCCATTCAGTGGTAATTCTGCCAGATGTCTCTGTTGCATCTGAGCATGTGGCACAGGAAACCCCTGCGGCCTCATTGCTGGAGGCCTTTGAACACAGCCCACGCAACAGCCATGGTCCAGGAGGTGACAAAACTTCTATCTTGCCCAAGAAGGTCCTATAAGGGATGTCACCACAACGAACACATCCACTGCAGAGCAGCCACTGAGGCTCCTCATCACCTGCAAAGGCTCATGTGATGCTCCTTCCTCCAGACAGTGTTTTCTCATGGTGTTAAGCTCCTATTTACATAGCTTTTTTTTCCAATTGCTCTTGTTTTCACATCCTGAAGTCGCTGAGGAGTGTGAGAAGTGACTGGAAACATCCAGAGCACGACTGTCTTCTGCAGCAGGGTCAATTGGCATTGGGAACCTGGATAAGGCAGGGGAGGGGAAGCAGATAGGTCTGAGCTGGGGCAGGGGCTCTGTGCCCACCCTGGGCACCCTGCCCTGGCTGGGAACTTCTGCAGGGATTTACTGGGGAGGTGCCCAACAGAAAAATGTCATGGGACAAGTTGTGTCTGTTTTCCCAAAGATTAGCTTTCAAACAGCATGGAGAGAGCAGAGCTGCTTCCTTTGGTAGGTGCCACCAGTGCTGGGCTCCCAGAGCCACAGCCCCTGCGGGACAGAGCGAGGGGTGGCCTGGAAGGGGGTGAAATCCACCTGTCCCCTTTTCTGTGCACCCATCTGCTCTGTAAACCAAAGGCTGACTTTGCTTTCCCGTGTTCTATCATATTTGAGGAGGTTTTGCAACTCAGTTGACCTTCTGCATCACTACTTGAGGTTTTTTGTACCTGGCTTTCTGCAAGGTGTGTTATCTTACCCCAACCTTGCTTCACCCGATATGGCCCTACGTGGAGGTTAATCCACTTTAAATTACCCCAAAAGCTGCGTTTGCACTGGCAGTCATGTGCTATTTTAAGTATTTAAAGCATCACGCAAGGCTCCTGGAGGAGCCAGTCTTGGTGTGACCTTTTTTTAGGTATTATTCTGCAGGAAATGCTGAGGAAATTACTGCTAATGATTAATCAGCACCAAAACCTCTGTCTTAACCTCATCAGGTTTGTATGCAGTGAATATTTTAACCCTTGAGTAGCACAAGTGCCTAAAGATGTTGGACAGCAGACTAAGATATAAAATAAATGGGACGGAAGAGAACAGGATACTGGGACACCAGATTGATGCAGTTTGGTGTTGCACTGGTGAAAAGCACCGTTGCTAATGTGGGTCAGCTCTGCTGCTCGAAGGAGTGCTGGGACACTTGGGGGCATGAAGGAGAGGTTGGGTCATGGATCCTGAGCTGTGGCAGTGCTGGACTTAGAATCATAGAATGGTTAGGGCTGGAAGGGACCTTCAAAGGTCATCTAGTCCAACCCCCCTGCAAGGAACAGGGATCCTTGTTCAAGGATCTGAAATCCTTGAACAAGGACTTGAAATCCCATTGCTCTCTTTCTTTACAAACAGGATACGGCGGTTTAGGTCACTGGGTAAATACAGACAGCTTGGAAAGGGGAAAGCCTTCCCATTTCACAAGGGCTTTCAAAGCCCTGCTTGAGAGGTTGCTTCTCTGGCCAGCTTAGCTGTGGGCTTGACCTTCTGCGTTCGTTACTGCAATTTCCTCTCAACAGCTGACATGCAGAGGGGAAAGTTGTGCTGTTTCTACTGAAAAATCCTCCTTGTTGAGGAAAAAAAAATCCTTAATTTCTACCACAGGCTTTGGCAGGTTAGCTGGAATGGCAGGGGATGGGGCAGAGTGTGCCTGTCGTGAGCAGCAGAGAGAGATGCTTGAGATGCTGCTTTGTGTAAGTTGCTGCAGAGCTGTCATCTCAAGGGGCCAGGAGGCTGTGATGGACCTAGAAGAGATGGCTTATGCTTGAAACAACTCCTCTCCAGCTGTGTTTTTGGAAAAGATTCCTGAAAACTTGCTCTTCTGCAGGTTAGGGTGGTGCTGGTGTCCTGTGTGTGGCAAGGGTGCTACGCTGGGGAGCATACCTGCCTGGTTTTTAGAGGGTGCTGTTTGTCACCTTTGCTTTAGAGCTCCTTGCATGGAGAATGCTGTGTGGTTAGCAAACATGCAGGACAAACCTTACTGTGGTTTTCTTTGGTTATATTTTTTCAGTTAAGAGTTTGTCATGGATGACAGGACTTGCCTTTGCCACGGGCAGGACAGGGACAGTGACACTTGTTCCAAAGGTTTCTCCTGTAGCTCAGGATTCATGTTGGGACCTGGGTGATAAAAATGAAGTTCCACAGAGTGTTGTGTTTCCAAAACGGGTATAAACTGGCCTGATTTGAGCTGTGAGCTGAGCAGAGAATGACTGCTCAGCAAATGTGAATTAGGTTAAAACTGCAGTGTCTCGGATTTTGTAGCTGAGGTTGAAATCCCAATATGCCAACAGCGATTGTTCACAACTTTGCTTGTCCCCATAGGTATTTTTAAAGCCTAGCATGTCTTTATGTATTAGGCAGCCAACATGTTTTACAGGCTGCCTTGTATGTTTTTTTTTGGTGAACTCATGCAAGATAAAAGTATTACTTGTAACGAGCCCCAGTGTTATCTGAGAGCATCTGGTGAGCAGAAGGCTCTGCTTCGTAAACACCGGTCCACTGCTGGGTTGCACAAGGCAGAGATGGTTGGGGGGTTGGTAAAATGAAAACCCAAACCCTGCTTCCCTGGGCAGCCTTTGCCCATGGAAACCTGCTGTAGGACTGAGCAGCAGTAATGCCTGCAGGGACTGGATTTACTGTGGGAAATGTGAATTAGTCTCTGCTGTTGGCTGTAATAGAATTATTTGGTTCTGTTTTCACCTGTATGCATTAAAAAGAGCTGGGGACCATTGAGGAGGGCTCCCATGATAGTATCAGGGTGAGAAAAAGCTGATTTTGCTCATCTTTCCCAATCCTGGGAAGGTCCCTAATATGCTGGGCATGCACCCTGGTAGGACGAGTGCTCCTTGCTCCAACTGGTGAAGCTCAGCCTGTCAAGGTTTCCCCACCACTGTCGACAGGCATGGACTTGCACCCCAAAAGCAAATAAAGTACAAGGTTTGAGTCCTGTCCCTCTTGTCCTCGCTGTGAGAAAGTAAAGGCACTTGGAGAAGTGCCCCGAGTTAAAATTGATCAGAAGTTGGAGTCAAAACTGTCCTTTTAGATGCTTTTGGTATGGCAGAGACTTTGTTTAGCAGAGGCACAAGTACTCTGGAACCAGCTCGCTGGCAGAATGGCAAAGTCCCCCCACTGAAACCATTTTGCTGGCCACAAACTGAGTAACTGCACGCATTTTCCCCACGTTTATGTTTTCCTGTGAGCCCGCTGGCAGGTTCGGGCTTGCGCTGCATCTGGCACGGAGAATTTGGGCAGGATCAGGGTTTTATAAAGGCACAGAAAGGCAGAGCGCTGCCATGGGGTGCAGCTATGGGTGGCCATGCTGGGGATGCCAGTGCCTGGTGAGGTGGTTTCCCATCCAAAGGAGTTTTGGGAGTTGGCGTGTCGGTGTTGTGCTGGGGAACAGGCACAATTTGCAGATGTTTGTGCAGCTGGGTCTGGCTGTAGGTGGGCTTGAGGTGAGGGGGTTCTGCAGCCACCAAACCACAGTTGGGGTGTCTGGGCTGGGGTGGAGCTGCTGGTAATAGTGCTGCTGGCTTCCATTTTGGGATGGGATTCCAAATATCTGTGGGCAAATGTAGCTGGGGGCTGGTGCAGCACTGGGGTAAATGTTCTTAGTTTTCTGCCTGGGTTGAGAAGCTCTGTGCAGAGGTGACTGTGGAGAAATAAACCTGGCTTTTCTTGCCTGGCTTTTTCCATGTGCCCTGATGAAGAGTGTGAAGACATTAAATGCATCAGTATATCATATTGTGTAATAGGCACATCCAGATGTTGCCAAAAGCTTTTGTCAAACCTTGAGGAAAATTACAGATGTGCAAACTATGGGGTATGTGGGGCAGCCTGAGGGTGAAGCTGGGAGTGTTTAGACCCAGGCTTGGAGGCTCAGCCAGAGCTGAACCACAAACCAGGCAATGGCTGAGTGGATTTTGCAAGGAAAAGATGCTGATGTCCTGCTCATGGTTGGAGTGTTAGGGTTGGGTCACATCCACAGCACTGTCAGGATACTCCTTGAGCTTAAACATAGCCAATGGACCAGTACATCCACACTGGTCTGTGGCTGGGGACAGTCCAAACCCACCTCTGCTAAAATGATACTGACTTCTCCTTTAATAATGCTAATTTTAGTGATATCCCAAAAGCCTTACCGATGGCTTTGAGATTTGCCTCACTGTGAAATGTTCCTTCTAAAGTATCTGTTCTTAGACCAAGGTCATCCCTGGAGTAACTTCACTGAGGCTAGTGGGCTTGACAGGAAAAATCTGAGCTATTTAGGGCTATGGATCTCTGCAGTTCTTAGGAACTTGCTCATGTGTTCAACCAGCTCAGATATAATCAACAGTGAAAACACACTGTTTCTCTTGGAAGCTGTTTACATAACATTTCAGTGGTGTTCAAACAGATTTAATTGTACAGAAAGCCTGCAATGTCAAAAAGCAAAGCAACATTACCTTTTGACAAAGGTTTGGAAGGAGGCAGCCACCTCTACTTGCAATGGGCCTGGGACTGAAAGCCCAGCAGCACCCTGCTTTTGGGGAGGGTTATGATTCCTCATGGAAAATAGAGATGCTGGGGTGAAGGTTGGTGTTTGCATTCGTATGACCACAAACAACCAAGCTGTAGCTTGATGTAAAATATCATAGAACGGTTTGGGTTCAAAGAGACCTCAAAGACCATCCAGTTCCAACCCCCCTGCCATGGGAATGGACACCTTCCACTACACCAGGTTGCCCAAAGCCTCATCTAACCTGGCCTTGAACACTTCCAGGGGCAGCCACAGCTTCTCTGGGCAACCTGGTCCAGTGCCTCACCACCCTCAGTGTAAAAACTTTCTTCCTTCTATCTAATTGAAGTCTCCCCTCTTTCAGTTTAAAGCCATTGCCCCGTGTCCTACCACTACATGCCTTAGTAAAATGTCCCTCTCCAGCTTTCTTCTAGCCTCTTTATGTACTAGAAGGTTGCTGGAGGGTCTCCCCGGAGCCTTCTCTTCTCCAGGCTGAACAGCCCCAACTCTCTCAGCCTGTCTCCATACAGAGGTGCTCCAGCCCTCACATCATTTTTGTGGCCTTCTCTGGACCCACTCCAACAGCTCCATGTCCTTCTGATGTTGGGGACCCCAGAGCTGGACGCAGCACTGCAGGACGGGGTCTCACAAGAGCAGAGTAGAGAGGCAGGATCACCTCCTTCGACCTGGTGGATACCCCCTCCCAGGTGCTAATCCAGAAGGGCTAACCAGGGGTTTAGGGAAGAGAGCTCTAGAGTGGAATTATTTATTAGAAATACTGATTTCTGGGATTTTTCCTGTTTTTATCATGAGTCTTAAGTGGCAGCCTGAACACTTGAAACAGCTAGAAAAGGTCCAGGGAGTTACTGCCCTGGCATTTCAGTTGCGGTCAGTGCTCAAAAAAACCCTTTAGAGCTGAACTCAAGGAAAACCTTCTCTCTATGGAGAAGCTGGGATAAAGACCCAAAGTAGCTAGAGATTAACCTCCCACATGAGCGAGACTATCCTCGTGTTAACGGCTGCCGCATCCTGCACCGAAGGGTTGTGAGATGATGGAAGTGGCCTTTGGGATGCCTGTGATGTGGGTTTCTCTTCCACAGTGGGTTAAGCTCCCCCAGGTTCTGGGTCCTGAACGCATCCTCCTGCTGAGCAGTCTCAGCTGGCAGCTTCAAAGACTGCACGATCCAAAACGAAAACCTCAATAAAGGATTCAGCCATGAGAAAAACCTACGTACCCCAGAAGCCACGTGCCATGCATATGCCTGATAAACCACTCCTAAATTTGTTCCTATCAAGCATTAAAAAAAAAAAGCATCTCACAGTTCTGCCTTCCCTCTTCCTGTCATAAAGCCGAAAGTCCAATTTCCGAGCCATGTCTCTGCGTGCAAGTTGTAATAACTTCTTTAAAACCGTTTGGGAAATGATTTAAGCAGGTGCTGTCTCTGTGTGCGTGGTTTGGTTGAAACCATGGATGGAGGCTCTGCTGACATCTCTGCCTGGAGGGGAAGATGGGCAGGGAAGGGGAGTGGGAATGGTCACCGATTTCATCTGTCCTGAAAGGAGCTTGGATGTTAGGTGAGGGGGGCTGGGATGGCCCAAAAACTAGACTTTGAGGGAGATCAGAAGGCAGAACACTGATTGCCTGATGCCTCCAAACATCAGCTTGAATTTCCCGCGGAGGGCTGACAGCAAAGCCGAAGCTGTGCGACTGGAGGATGTGCAGAGCAGTGGGTGGGTGGACCTTTTTTGGTGGAAAAAGCCAGTTCCTACCCTTGTCTGTGCTGTGATAGCCAGCACAGCACGCAAGCAAGAGGTAGGTCCAGGGGAAAAAAAAATAAATCAATGTTTGTAATAGCACCATTTTGAGTATATGTCTAAAACTGCCTGCAGATCAGAAGCTTTCGAGATAAAACAGGAACCCGTTTTGCAACTTGCCCTTAGCACACAGTTATTAACTTTGCAGACGGTTTAAATTCTTGTTTATAAAATGGGATGAGATGGAATCCCTGATTGTAGCTGTGCCACGGACCCTGGGAGGTGGTGGGATTCCCCGGGCCGTGACAACTGTCAGCACTGGGCCTGGGAAACCGAAAGCAGCTCAAACTGGCGTTTCAAAACAGTGGTATGCTGGGGGAAAAAAGCTTCATTTCACCAAGCTGGTGCTTTTTCCTTTGGGAGAGGAATGTTCCTGGGCTTTGGTTTTACCCGGGGCATCAGTAGCTTTGCTCAGCTCTGCGTCAGGAGAAACCTGATTGGTGAAGATAACGGCGGCTTAAGATTTGGGCTGAAAGATAATGCCTGTCGCATGCTCTTGGCTGCTCTTGCAAAATCTGAGTTTGTTTCCAGTAGCCTGGGGCCAAGAGATTGAATTGAATTGGAAACACACCTAGCATGGCCAAAGCTGTGTCCCATGGAGCAGGAGAGCAGGACCTTTCTGTCCCAGGTGTGGCCATACCTGGAGAGCATGGGTCCTTGGTAGCTATGTGTCTTGATACTCTGTGCACCTCCTTAATGCCACCAAGAGTGACTTTGCTTCTCTGCAGGAAGCTGAGACCTTCAAATGCATCTTCTTAGATATTTATTTTTTTCTGAGGGGAGGATGGTTGTCTCAAACAAGGCTGTGGAAGTAGCCAGGAGCCCCCAGGGCCACGCATGGCCACCAGCACTGCTCCAGCCCTGGGGTTTAAATAAATGTGGGACCGTGTTACCCATGGCCACTCCATCTGGAGATGAAGATGTGTGGGATCTGGGTGAAATTTCTCCTGCTTCAGGGAAGAGCAGAGGCTTCAAAGGGCTTCTGGCAAGGAGGAAAGGCACATCAGCAGAGACCAGAAAAATGACAAACCCCGAAGTGTAAAAAGGAGGGGGGGAAATGAAAATACAGACTCAGGGAAGCAAAGGGAAAAGCCAAAGCTGAGGAAAGGCTAATACAAAGGTCTGGTAAATGAGGAGAAATCAAAGTATAGTAAAGACAAAGTGTTAAATCTCAACCAAAAAGGGAGAAGTAAGAAAAGTTGTTGTGGATGTGAAACAGAAGAGGAGTTAGAACTTTGAGGAACTTGTGTGGGAAGCTGGATTAATTGCTCTCCCAAGATCCTGCCTTTCTATACTGATGATTATTTCTCCTCTGTGCTAGTACAAAATGCTGAATGGCACCTAGGGATTAAACTGACCATAGGCAGGACCATGGGTTTGGAGCTCTGCCTCCTCACGCCACCACCTTCCCCGCTTCCCTTGGTGGGTACGTCGAGGTGACCCACGACAGAGCTTGCCCCTTTGCTCGGGGGACGGGTGCTGTGCTTAAGCAGGGTTTGAGGTTTGGGTCTTTGTCACTGTCTAAAAAGAAACTGCAGGACCAGTGTGCTGTGGCTGGAGGGTTTGGAACCCAACTTGGATCAAAGGGAGCCTGGAGAGAGAACGCCCACGAGAAACAACAAAAGGGCATAGCAATGGAGCATCTCTGCTTGTCTTTACTTGGAAGGGTAGCTCAGGATTCGTAGTGTAACAGTGGAGGGAACAAAAAGTCATATCCAGCCGCTGCTAACCATCAGGAGCTTGTGGAAAACACCCAGAGGAGTGAGGAGCATGTGTGGGGTGGATGTGGCCACTAATTTGTTCCACATGTGAAGCTGAAAAAAAAAATATGTTGAGGAAATAGTGACACTGCACTTACTCCAGAGCCATGAATACAAGTGGAGGGGCGAGGGCTTTCTGTCAGTGCTCGAAACACAAGAAACTTGCCCTGGTTTGCCTGGGAAATGTTAGGAGAGGACCATACAGGAGCAAGGCTGAGGGCTGGTGTGTCCCCAGCACGCAGGATGGAGCAGCGACATTTGGCTTCTTTGAGAGGTGATGGAGACGTGGGTCTGGCTGATAGGGTCCTGCTTTAAAATCTGTTTGTTCTCTGGGTCTCCTGGAAAATATTTCACTGCTTCCCACTGGCATAACATCAGACAAAGCCATTAGATGTGTCCGAAATTTCTATCCAGTTACCCCAGGATGTCTCCGGAGGGACTGGCTTTGGGATGGTCATATTGGTGGTGATGCTATGAACCCCACCCCTGTGGTGGTGAGGTGGCTGTGCTGGGGGTGGGTTGACAAGGTGGCACAAGACTTAACATCATGAAATTCACAGCAGTTTCCCGCTTTGGTGAAACATAACTCATTGGAAAAGCGTTGGAGCTTCTTGAGCTCACTGGAGAAGGTGGTGGCTATGTCCTCTGAGCCACCTCTACCCATCACTGTGTCCATCTTCACTGCTGTCCCCATGATGTGACCTCAATTCCTGCAACTCTTCTCCCAGAAGCTGAGAAGCTAAGAGGAGTGGGGATGGGCAGCAGCAGGAACAAGCTGCCTGCAGGGAGGGAGAACCCCTCGAACGGGGCAGCAGCTCGTAGCTGACCTCACGTGAACTCCCGCGGGGCAGCAGTGAGCAGCTGCGAGAAGCTGTTTACGGTGATGTCATGTCCTGTTTGTTTTTAAAAGTTTGTCAACCTTTGATTGTTTCCATTGAAGTATGTCACGCAGCTACTGCGCTTCGGCTGCGAGGCCAGTTTGAGTCAGATTTCTTGGAGCAGGTTTGTGTTGCATCTGTCAAAATAACAGGGGTAGCGCTTCCAAGGGAGCGGTGGAGAGCTTTCTCCAGTGGAAAGGTAGGAGATGTGGGCTAAACACAGGGCATGTCTATAGTTGAGATTTTTTGGATTTGATCTGGCACCCCAAGGCATGGGAGACGGTTTGGAGGCAGCTGGAGAGTGCGGGGTGCTCTGAGCATCAGGGACATTGGGTGGTTTAGGGGCAGTTGTGCAGAGCAGTTTGTTCCAAAGATGGAAAAAAGAAGGGGCCAAATTCTGGCACTCCGTGGTGAAACATGTCAAATACAGACGCCTGTGGGTGAACCTCTGGAGAAACTTTTCTGGCTTCGTAGGGTCATGCTGTGGGTTGTGGTGGGAGGGCTGCGTGTGTGACCAGTGCTGTGGGTACATCTGGGGGGTGGGGAAGGCATGTGCTGCACCAGTTTGGACCTGAGCCACCCACTGCTGTTGGGCTGTGAGATATTTCTTGTCCTATTTACATATAGTGCTGAAGTGTCTCTGGTGCACCCCCTGCATCCCTGGGGCTGTTTCATAGGTTTTAATGTCAGAAGAACCACTCTTAAAAATATTACTGCCTGATCTTCAAGCAACTTGTCTTGTACTTTGCCTTGATAGAGGAATAAAATCTCTTTTGTCTGTGTGTGTCATTGAGTAACAAGATGTTACCAGTCTTCCTGAACACCAGACACACTCTTGTTTTGGCCTTTGGTCCTGAGACCTGATATTTGCTTGTATTTACAAGCCCAGTAATTACTGTCCTGAACCTGTTATCAGCATAAATACATACAAGGGAAATTGCAAGGTTATGGTTGGAGCTTGCAGGCTTTTAGACTAACAAATATTTTAGCCTGAAGATATAGTCAACTTTCTTTTCCTTTTAAGTGGCTCTGGGTAAGATGAGAAGTTGCGTGTCAAATTTGATGGGGTCAGTAAAATTCAACCATGTTCTACTGTAATTAACATTTGAAAAGAATTTGCTTAGGAATTAGCTGTTGGCAGTGAAAACACCTCCTTGTAAGGAAACAAGGAGCCCATCAAGGTCAATACTGTCCTGTGCAGAGCGGTGCAGGAAGGGAAATTCATCTATTAACACTTGTCTTCCTGACAGTTACTTGAAGATTCATCATGGGATGCTGACTAGATCAACTGCGAGTGTCACCTCTGTGTCACTTAGAAATGCAATAATCATCACAGCCACTGAGTGGAAAAGACGTTTCTACAGTGATGGGGGGGGGAAGTTTATAATTAAAAAATGTTTAAAGAATGCAGTGGTCTGGAAGTTGAATTGTCACTTGATGCTACATGTCTTGATGGAATAAATTGGTTGTCCTGCTGGGAGATCACCAAAGTGATGTTTGGACTCCAGCTTCTCTGCTGCTGGTAAAAGCAGGAGTAATTTGGATTGAAATGTCATCTAGGAATCCTCATTGTGGGTCAGTTCCTTGTTATGGCAGATGGCAGGTCTTGGGGGACTCATTCCTGCTGTGAGTTTAGCCAGATCTGGGCTTGTGGTGGCAAGCAGTGGGCTAGAAGCTGTGCTAGGCTGTAGTGTGACTCCATATCAGACATCAGAGAATCCCCGGGACATGCATGGTCCTGGCTGGTGGCAGCTGCAGGCAAAGCTTTCCATAGGGTTTGCACATTATTGGGCGGGTGAAGCTCTGATGAAGGGCAGCTCTGCTCGTGTGTGCCATGAGAGTGTATCAGAATAAATGGTAATTGAGAAAGTTATGGGCCACCTTGGGAGAAAAGAAAGACTTCTGGTTCATTTCTCTGTGGTGCCCAACTCCTAGAGCAGGGACAATGTATTATGCTCTCTGTAGTACCCTGAGATGAAAGATATCTGAGTACGTTGCCTGTTGCAGACATGAAAGAAGTCACCTACCTTGTTGCTTTGGCCAGATTATTTTTCACTGTAAAGATTAGCAAAATTTCAGTTTTCCTGAGTGGCAGGAAAAGAGCCCTTTGTCATCATCGCTTAGTGACAACTACTTAGACTTCAGATTTCAAAGCATTAAGGAAAAAAAAAATAAAATATCTGTTTCACTGAGATCACAGGGAAAACGAGGTTTCAGTTTATCAAAGGTTTGGCAGTTTGGCTCAATCTGCCAAATCCTTTCCTAATAAATAACTAGACGAGCTTTTTCAGGGAACAATAGTGTTACTTAATAGTGCTCTGTAATTAAGGCTGAAGTTGTACTGATAGACACCCAAAGGCTTTTCCAGTCGGAGTGGATTAGAGCTGCAGGATGGGGGCTGGTTTCAGCAGGCGCTGGGCTTAGCAAGCAAAGATGCCTTCTGATGGCTTAAGTGCCACCTCTACAACGTTAAAGTCGTGCCTTAAAGCTATTTTTCTTCTTTTTGTGACGTAGCTCTGAAGAAGGTAGCGTGTGCTGTGCTGTTTGGGGGACTAGGAGATGAATTTTTTTTTCAATATGCTCTAAAAAGCAAACATCAAGGGCTGCGAAACGCAGGGTCAAGCACTGCTAGATGCAGTGGATCAGCAGCGCTTCTGGTAATTCAGCTCATTAGTGTGACAGCCCAGTTGTTAGTGCTGGGGACAGATGATGGTCTTAAAGAGCATCTGTTTCATGTGCTGCTTTATAACTGGTAGAGAGTTGGTCTTATGTCCTTCTCCACAAGTACTGATGCAATAAAGAAGCCTGTCTGAAGCCTTTTCCCTCTTAGTAGTAAATTATGGACTTTTCCCTAATTTTCTTTTTTGGTTATGAAAATAGCAATGTGCACTCTGTGGACCCTTGAGCCCAGCAGATTCCTGGGGTTCAACTCTGTAAGCCCCAATGCTTTGATAGGTTTTGCAAGAAGAGCGTGACTGGCGCTTGCATGGCTTTGAGCCCCAGTGTCGGTGGGGAGCTGGTCCCCTTGGTTAGAGGGGTTGGGAGGGTTGGGATTCTGAATCCAGGAGGATCTGGAGTAGGTTATGCTCATTTTTGATCCCTGCCCCAACACTACTTGCAGCTACTTGTGGTGCCTTTGAGATGCACACCCGAATGGCTGAGGAAATAGGCTGATATGTCCTTAAATGAGGCTGCTGGGCTGGGGTCACTCATGAGGCTTGGCCAGGCAGCAGGAAAAATACATCATGACATACCAGACCTGTTGCACTTATTTAGGGTGGCTGGTGCAGCCTCCACTTGTACAACTTTGGACACTTCTTGGTACTGCCAGATGTCAGCCTGAATAAGGAAAATGCTTGTGGGTTTGTTCCCTCACCAAGGCTCTGCAGGGTCAGAAGAAGTATAAAATAATTGCAGGCATTGTCTTGTTCCTGGATCACCCTCTGCATTATCAGCATTTTATAGACAGAATGTTGTTCATGGTCAGAGATGGCATTCAGGTGGGTGCTGAGGCTCCTCTGCCAGCTTTGACCATGGGCAACATGATGCTCTCTCTTTTTAACCTAAATGCTGTGTGAATGCTGCTCTGGCTCGCTGGTGCCATATGGCTGCTCTGCAGAGCCTATAGTCACTGAGCCTATAGTTGACCCAGTACTTGAGCTCAGCTGCACTTGGTCAACACCATCTTTAAGTTATCTTCAGAGCATTCGCTTGGGCAAACATGCTTTTTCTTCTGCATTGACAGGTCAGAGCTATTTGGGCTTTCTGATGTTATCTCTTCTGAGTGAGTTTACCTTTGTTGTTATTGCCTCAGGGATGTTGCTGGGGGCAGCAGAGCAGATTTCTAAATCTGGTTGCTGTCTTGTAAGGCTGATGTCAGGAAAGCCCACCTTGGTTTTATTGCCTTCCTCTGGATCTGCCTCTTCCACAGTAAAATGGCAAGAAGCCTTCATCTCCAACAAGGGGCTTTGCTGGATTTGGATGTTGGGTTGCGCTGACGAAGTATGCAGATGGTCTGGGTGAAAAAGAGATGAAAAAAAGCCATGGGAGAGGACAGGGTGACAGATCAGGGACCAGCCAGGGCTGGGCATACGTGAGGCACGCACAATAGACAACCATTTGGAGACTTAATCCTTTAATTTCCCTGCATCAAGCAGGTCGAAATAGTAATAATAATAAAAATAAAAGGCTTTCTCATGGTGATGTGAGCTGTAATTCAGGGCAACTTTTTTCCCTTTTGCATTCTCCCCTGCATAAAGTCACTGTCTCTTGTTCCAGCAGAAGCTGCATTCGAGAACAGTCATGAGCTGCCCTGGCAGGACTACAAAGGCCTTCGGAGGAGCAGGTACGCGGAGGATGAGGTAAGTGTTGTCGTTTGGGTGAAATAGGTGTGGAAAGTGCACTCTGCACACGTTAGCCTTCAAAGCCAGCAATAATTACCGCGTTTGAGACTGTATCAGCAGTCAGGGCTGCGATTCAAGTCGGGCAGGAACACTTTGAGTAGCGCTTTTGTTCTCCAGGCATCCAAGCTCGCCATCGGTTCGCCCCGTCGCGAGCGAGGAATGCGGCTGGAAGTGTTGTGGCTTTGAGTTGGCGATCCGTTTTCTGTGTAAACCCGTCTCGGATGCATTCACTCGTGGTGCCTTGCGCATCCGTGAGTACGACTAGACGGTTAATTGCTTTTAATCTCAAAACCATGAAAAGAGAAGATGAGAAATGGAGTGGGTGGCAGCAAGACGGATCTTGCACGGCGCTGGCAGACGAGAGGTCTGTCTGCGCGGTGGCTCCCGGCAGGTCTTGGCTTTCCGGGAACGCCGCTCTTGGGCTCATCCTCCCTCCTTCTGCCTCCGCGGTCGCTGCAGAGGCTTGGGGTTGAGCTGATGTTGTGGGGCAGGTGACTCTGAGATGATGTGGGCTTTTTTTCCATAAGCATGTGCAAAATACAGCGTCATCCGGTGCGGAGCCAAAAAAAAAAATCTCTGAAACCGGGATTTGCAATAGATCTTAATGGAGGCGGCCAGTACGTGCTTGTTTTGCAATAGGGGTGAAGTGACTTGGCCTGGGTCACCAGTAAGGTGATGACAAAGTTAAGGAAAATATTTTGATGCGCTGAGTTGGGGCTACCCAGCTCCATCACCCCCACGTGCTGCTCTTTAATTAGTGTCTTTCATACACAATCTCATCCAATGGTGCTTCCCCTTGTTGCCTGCAATGAGGATGCTGGGGTGGGTGGTCACAGTAAGCGTCTGGAGAGGAGAGCTTTGGAAGCGATGAGGTTGGGGGTGTTCAGTAAGGAGGGACACTCAAGGTTGTCGATGTCCCTGTGTGTCTTCAGGAACAGGCTGCGGCCATCTCCCTGGAGCACGTGTCCCCGTTCCTGGAGAGGGATGCCCAAAACGGTTGCGGGTGCCCCTGGGGTTTGGATGTCAGCGCTGCCGCCCTGTGCCATGGCCAGAGGCTGACTGCTCGGAGACAGCCCCGGAGCCGCAGCCTGGCTGTCGCCGATCTGGAGAATGTCCCTTTTTGTAAATTGTGGGGTCACTTTCCCCGCTGGGAACAGCTTTACACAGCGGAGGCCCCCGGAGCGCACAAAGGCAGAGTCAGATGCTCCATCAGCCGCCGTCACCCGTTTATCTGGGAGCATAATGGCAATGAAGGGAAACGGTCTAATCTGTCCGCAAAGGCACTTCATGAAACTTTGCTCCCTAAAGGGCTCTTGTGCCCGGGAACAATAAATGCCATGGATGCGCTGCCAGCCTGGGGTTGCTAATCGTATTCAGACCCGTGGGCATTTCTTTCCCAGGGCTGGTGGGGTCTCGGCACCTTTTTGGCCGCTGCCCACGCGGGCTGGCGACGGCAGGTCTGCTGGCATGAGCGAGGGCTGCGGGTACCGCGGGGTCCGATGCTCCAGCCGCGCGATGAGGTCCGGGCACAATGCGGCAGTATGGCAAAGCGCAGGAGGAATGTGGCGCCGGGAGGCGGCGTCGCCGAAGGCGATCGGGGTCTTGCTGGAAAGGTCAGGCAAACGAAACACAGCGGAGCTTGTCTGGGGGACAATAAGGGGTGTGTTGTCGCAGGATGAATGAGCTGATCTAGTGGATGTCAAATGTTTAC
The DNA here is from genome assembly GCF_009769465.1 of Tauraco erythrolophus. Lineage (NCBI taxonomy): Eukaryota > Metazoa > Chordata > Aves > Musophagiformes > Musophagidae > Tauraco > Tauraco erythrolophus. The sequence continues at coordinate 2,257,513 of NC_141478.1, read as the reverse complement.
TCTGGGTTTCCACAGAGCAGTCGGATGAGGACGGATGCCTCCGTTCTTCCTCCAGTGCAGACTGCTGTAGGAGCATCAGGGCCAATTCTGATGGGCTGTGATGAACCTGGGTTCTTATTTTTTTTCTTCTGCCACCTTCGTGGCCAAAACTAGGTCTTGCACAAAGCTGATAGCACTAGGGGGAATGAGGGATGTTGTTTAGTCAGTGCTGTAGGGCTCCAGTGATCCCATTTTCTCATTCAAACCCTCTCTTAGGCTTCACTTAACCAGTGCAAGCACCTGCCATCAATTCTGTTGTGTGTCCTAACACCTTTCAAGTTGTCAAGGTCCCCCAGTCCTGGCTAGGATGAAGGGCTGGGTGGTGGTGGTTGGAGAGGCATCTATGCTGTCCACATGGAGCAGATTCCACACGGCTTATGGGTACAGGCTGCTCTTGGAGCCCTGCAGCCAGGATATGTGACAAAATCATTGCAGCAGCCCAGGTGGTGCTTTGAGGTGGATCTCTGAGTGGTACAGAGACATCACTAATGCCCTCTAAACGCATGATCCAATGCGCAGTGGAGACAATGGGACTTTTTCTATTTAACTTCATCAGACTCTGGACCAAACATAGCAAACTGTTTTACTTTGGTGTACGGTAAGAATAATCTCTTTAGTCTGAGCTGCAGAAGTGAGGAGATGAAGGAATTCATCAGCACCCCAACGTTGTCCATGGGAAACTGGGATCGACTGTCCGCTGACGCTGTTATGTGCAGGCATGTTTGTTTGCAGCTGCCTGCGGAGGGATGAATCCAGCCTCATGGACACTGCTTTTCCCTGGCTTGGGAAGAGAGTAAAGATGATCTCTGGCAGCTGTATGAAACAAGAGTGCCAGTGCCATGTGCACCATGAAATATGGGTGGCATGGTGTTGGCCATCCGCAGGGACTGCAGTGATGGGATGCAGGGACATGGCCTTTGGCAGGGCAGCTTGGTAGGAAAGAGTTGTTGCATGAAGCTTGTTAGGACAAATGAGACAGTCTCAGGTGCTGCATCTGGGCCAGGGGGTCAATACCAGTGGCTCGGTGGCCCGTTGCACTTGTGCAAGCTGCACGGGCGAGGAGGTTTGCAGCCCGGAGAGTGTGACTTGTGCGTCGCGTCTGCTCCTCTTGCCAACGCTACGATCCCATTTATTAGAGACAACTTCACAGGCTTTTAATATACATTCCTGGGTTTAATTTACAACTTGGGGAAAGATAGACAAGGTGACAAAGTGAACTGAAATATGAAATTACTTTAATTGCAGAGGAGGACAGTTTATAGGCTTCAGAATCCAAGTAATTTATTTTAATGATCTCCTCTGCCCTCAGTGTATAATTACCATTCGCATTTAGAGCTGGTTTCCGTGGAGGTATGCAGCAAAAGCTGGTTGGACCTGTTCAGACAACAAAACTTCTGGCAACTAATAATCTGAGATGAAAAATGAATTAAAAGCAAAATATATTGTAATGTCAGAAACACTTCTCGCTTAAGACACTGGTTTTTTGCTTAGCTTCCTAGAGGCAGCTGTGGTCTGTCTAAAAGCAGCAATCCAAGGCACATGGCATGCCTGGTTGAGTTTGTTTCCAACCCTACCCAGTAAAATACTTGGAAAATCTCTAGGAGTTAACACAGGGACTGGTGGGTAATGCTTCCCCTGGGGAGAGGAGATGGAAATGTTTTCTTTCTCTGTGGTTCATTCCGTTGGTGGGTTGAACATTTGGGGTGGTAGTGGGGGGAAAAAAAAGGTGGACTTCAAGAGAAATAGATGCTTCTTCTCTTACATGAATATCTGCTTTTGGCTAGTCATACTTGAAACCAGCTGGAGACTTTTATCCCCTGAGGGAAGAGGGGTGGCTCATGATCAGCTCCAAGCTGCTTTCATGGCATTTCAGGTCTTGCAGTGTAAAAAAACATGGGTGTTTTTGAAGTCTCTTGCTGGCTGATTGAGCATGTGAACCTCTTGGTGCTTCCTGACTCCTCTGACGTAGCTGCTGTGGGGGTTCGCATGGACATGGCCTGGCATGAGTGGCTGCTGGAGGTGTGATGAGACTCAATCTAGCTTCACTTTGAAGGAGGTTGTCTTGTAATGACCTGTCTTGGCTTAGCTCTGCCGTTGCATCTCTGCTTCTCCAGCATCCCAGAGCTCTCCAACTGGGCCTGGCCTGGCTCATTTGGAAGAAAAACGCTGATGCCATTGGAAACCTGAGCGCAATGCTGGGCTCTTCTTCTGGCAGGGTGGTAAAGTGGGAGGAAATTGGTTGTAAACTGAAGCATCTGGAAAGCAATGGTGAGCCCGGGCTGGTGGGACTCACACCAAGGAGCAGGTTCTGCAGCCAGGCTGATGCGCCTTCCTGTAGGGAAAGGAGGTGAAAATACCTTTTTCTTGTAAGGATTGTGAAGTTCCTTGGATTGGGCAGTTGTGGCACAGAGCTCTCTTCAGTGCTGCCTTTCCAGGGTGTTTCCTGATTATTTTCAGATTTTTTTTTTGGAACCCCAAGGATGGGCTGTGGACCAAGTGATCACAGGAGTCCTTAAACTCTGTTAGCACTCTCATGACTAAAGGGGTCATGAATATGTGGCAAAATGGGACAAAATCCAAAGGCACCTGGAGCCTCCATCTGCCTGCTGGAATAGGCTGGCTGGGACTTCACGTGGTCTTGGCTGAAGTCATGCAGCACCAGAGACTGGGGTTTCAGGAGTGCTGTGGGACTTGACCCTAAAATCCATCTACCCTGTAACATCTCAGACCATGTTGGCATTGAGTCTGGGCTGGATTGATCCACTGCAAGTGAACTGCATGTGTCCACGGGGACGGCAGTGTGTCCAGGGTCATGGCAGCTTGTCCTGATGCTGGTACAGAAAGCCCAGGATATAAAAGTTAACATTTCCCAATGCTGGTGCTTTGCTGAAATCTTTGACCTTGGTTTGTTATCTAAATGATTGACTACTGGACTTGAGCTGCAGCAGGTAGAGCTGGAGCTGGTGCAGCTCTGAGGGTTCACAGCAGCTGGTGATCTGGCTTTTAAGACTAACCAGCAACAAGAAATAGTAAATTAATTTTCCTGAGTAGTTCTGTCTCCTCCTTGGCCAGATCGGCCTCCAGAATGAAGTGCTCCTGGCCTGAAGAAGTGTGACATTCTTCCCCAAAACAAAATGTCACAGGTCAATCACGCACCCACCCCAGTGTTTGGACACAGCCTCTCTGGCCTTGTTCCCATGCCACCTCCAATGTCTTTGCTTTAAAACCACCCTAAAAAACCCAAAATACATCCAAAAATGTGAAGGATGTGAAGTTCAGGTCTTAAAATTGGGAAATACTAGAATAAAGCTGCTTTTGTAAACTTATTTCAGCCTTCTTGTACAATATCCCATCCTAATTTCCAGCCTTTCTTCTCTCTGCTGCTGTTAAACACAAGCTGCAGAAGCCATGGAAGAAGAGGCCATATGGCCTTTTAATGCTCTTTTTTGGGGGCAGCATAGTGCTGCCAGCAGCTGGGAAATGTGATGAGGGAACACTCCTGTTGGACCCTGCATCTTTGCTTTATGGGATATGTAGCCATGGGAATGGTTATGTGCAGATGGGTTGTTGGATGGATGGTGGGGGAAATGCCAAGAGCTGCAGATCATAGAATCATCAAATGCTTTGGGTTGAAAGGGACCTTCAAGACCATCTAATTGCAACCCCCCTTCTATGGGCAGGGAAACCCTCCACTAACTACACCAGGTTGCTCAAAGCCTCATCCAACCTGGCCTTGAACACTGCCAGGGATGGGGCAACCACAACTTCTCTGGGCAACCTGGTCCAGTGCCTCACCACCCTCAGAGTGAAAAATTTCTTCCTTAGATCTCATAGAAATCTCCCCTCTTTCAGTTTAAAGCCATTGCCCCTTGTCCTGTCACTACATGCCCTTGTCCAAAGCCCCTCTCCAGCTTTCCTGTAGCCCCTTTAGGCACTGGAAGGTGCTGGAAGGTCTCTCCGGAGCCTTTTCTTCTCCAGGCTGAACAACCCCAACTCTCTCAGCCTGTCTCCATAGCAGAGGTGCTCCAGCCCTCACATCATCTCTGTGGCCTCCTCTGGACCCGTTCCAACAGCTCTGTGTCCTTCTGCTGTTGGGGACCCCAGAGCTGAAGGCAGCACTGCAGGGGGGTCTCAGGAGAGCAGAGCAGAGGGGCAGAATCCCCTCCCTCGCCCTGCTGCCCACGCTGCTTTGGATGCAGCCCAGGACACGGTTGGCTTTCTGGGCTGCCAGTGCCCACCGAGATGGTCTCTTATGGCTGTTGTGCATCTGCCCTGGCATAGCTGGAGGCTTGAGGAGGCTGCAGAGCACACAGGGGAATTATTTGAGAGTAAAAAGGGAGTGGGATGGCTGGGCTGGGTGATGCCTGATGTGAGCTCAGATACTTACACAAAAGAATGGGGTGCTTAGGACTCGGTCTCCCCTTGGCTGTTCATGATGGGCTGCCTTAGCTGATCCCTGCTCCCGGGAAGCCTCCTATGCCATCTGTGGCTGGTCATGCTCAGCGTACAGGTGCCCAAATCTCAGCAGCAGCATCCCTTCCCCCTTGCTTTTTTCTCTCCCACGCGTAGCCAGACCTCAGTGTGAACCAGCCAGGGTGAGGGGTTTCCAGGACAGGCTCTCCTGGGTGGGTTTTTTGCCCAAAACAGTTTTGCAGTGGGCCCCTTGAGGGTCACAGGTGAGGAAAACACTGCATGATGGCTCAGGATGGCTCCTTGTTTTCTAATGTCAGCTCCTACTTTTTTAGGGAAAACATCTTTTTTGTTGTTTTGACACTCAGAAGTGGAGTTTTTTCTGCTTTTCTTTTGACCTGAAGTAACAGCAGTTTCCAGACAATTCAGACTTAGGAAGTGGGGATCAAATTGCTTTCTTAATCCTTTGGGTTGGTTGGTGTTTTTTTTATATATACAAGGGTGTGTGAACTACAAGAAGGATCTTGTTCAGCCCCTCGCTTTCTGATTTACGTCCAAGCCAACAGAGCAAGGCTTGGAACTGTGATGCTGCTGGGGGAGGAAAAAAAAAAAAGCCAAGTGGTGGGAAGGCTGTGGGATTGGTGGTGCTGCTCAGCAAACAGAAAGAGGAAAAGGAGAGTGATTTCTCATTCTGTTTCCTAACTCCAAACACGACCCAAAGTTTTTATAAACTTTCTGCTCAGGTTTCAGGAAACTGCAAATGAAACTGCATTCCTCTGTGTGTTGGGTTTTTTTTCCCCTCTTTCTTTTTGAGATGTAATAAAACATCATCACCTACAAGTCTGTGGGCTTTAAAAGTTTTCTCTGGAGGGCAGGCGAGGAGTGGAGGCGGATTGACTGACGGCTGGAATAAAGCCTCTTTATTATCTCTGGGATTATAATTTCGCTGTATTCTGGGCGTTGGAGCAACGGGAGCTTGATTGTCTCTTTGTTCTTGCTGGCTTCTCATGGGCGTTCCGGATACCGTGGCCAGTGGTGTCCATCCCTCTCCAGTGTTCTGTCTATGGGGGAAAACTCATCAGCTGAGGAAGCTGAACTTCTCATCACCTAGGAAAATATAGTGTTTTTTTCCAAAATCATGGCCTTGAAGGTCTCAAGTGTAACTAGTGAGAAAAAGACAATATTGTTAAATAAGAATATAAAAATACCAGGAGTGAGATTGGACCAAAGGGCAGGTGCAACCAGGGATGCAGCAGCCATGCCAGGACATAGCTGCAGGCAGGGTCTGTCCTCCAACAATTCCTTTAACCCTTTAAACTGGTTTTGGTGTCTAAAGCGTGAAAAATCACAAGCCAATGGCTGTTTTGGAGCTGAAGCTCTCAGGCTTTCCTGGAGAAAGCAAGCAACTGGGAAATGGCCGGAGTGGAGGTAAAAATAAATGTGGTAACACTTAAAGACAGAGTCATGCACCATGTCTGTGGCTTTTCTCAATCAACCTAAGCATGGAAAATTTAGTAGTGTGAGTTGAATGATGTGTATTTGCATCCTGTGTCAAGATAAAGCAGTGAACCTTTGCTAAAGGACCAGCCTTGCCTCTGGGACAGCTCACCGATGGCACTAACCTGATTTTTCTTTTTTTCTTAATGTGACTTGCATAGCTTTGAGGAGAAAAAGGCCAGGTAAAACTACAGGAGGAGAAAATGAGAAAAAAAATCCACTTGGCAGCTCCATCAATATTCTTGGGGGCTTATGTGGGTGCAGTGGGGCTCTGGCTGCTGGAGCAGAAATGGGGCAGGGAACTGAGTAAAGATCAGATTTCATCTGAGTGCTGGTGTTGTGCTTGGCTTGGGTATGAAGTAGAGGTTGGACCCGTTCAGGTGCTCTTGTTCCTTCAAGTGGTGCTTCTCTTGGAGGAAAACTGCCTCTGCAATGGCAGCATTCCCCTGTGCAGAGGCACAGATGGAGAAAAGACTTGGAGCAAAGCTGAAGAAGAGAGTCAATGTGAAGTCAGTATGGGAGATTTCACCTCTGGTTCCCTGAGTTTCACTGATCACGTTGAAACTCGGGTGATGGGGCACAAGCACTGAGGGCCGGGCAGTGGGATGCTGTAAGGTAGCATCAGAAGCTGATGTGGTCAGTCGTGGTCTTCTCCTGCAGTTGCCAAGCAGGAAAAGGGATGGGGGACGCAAGGCAGGGATGGAGCTGGGGGTTGGTGTGGTGTAGCCCTCAGCCTGCTCACTGGGAATTTGAGGGACCTGCCTGCTTTCTTTTGGGGGTGATTCCTGGGATCTTTCCTGTGCTCCCATCAGGACTGCTTGAGGAGATGGGGCGAGAGGTGTATGAGTTGGGTGTGATCCAGCACGGCCGCCTCTTCTCAGTGCACGTGTGCTCCTTGGCAAATCCATCTGGGCTAGTGAATGCCCGGTGTGGAGAATTCTAGGAAGCCAAATTACTCTTAGTTATTAATCCTTAGGGTCTGCTACAAGAATAATACGGGATGTGTGATACCCTACAGCATTTTATGTACAGAAACACCTTGAGATGTTGTGTATGCTCAGCATGTGGTGCCATATTCCTACTGGGACTTGTGCTGACCATGATTGAGTGCAGACCTCAGTGACATGTCCTTTTTGCCTCATTGCCACCCTGTTAACGCATCAATGTCAGCTCCTCGCCCCACCACCCCTCTCCTGTGGAAACGGGGCCAGTGCTCTCAGAGGAGATGAATCTGGGAGGGAACCAGCAGAGTCCATCCAGGCCCTGTGTCACAAAGCACAGCCCCTAAAGGCAACCACTGCCCAGCACCAGAGACCCAAAATTGTTCAGCAAAGGCAGTTGGGATGCTTGGTTAATTAGAGAAGACCCGTTACTGGCAGACATGGGGCATATTTATTTTTAAAGTCTGTTACTGACAGTGAGAACATGCCTCTGGCTGGAGATCTGAGGCTCTGGCTCTGTAGTTCAGTTGAAAAAGGGATTTACTTTTTTTCAAAACAAAACCAAACCCCCATGTCCTGCCTCCTCCCTGCCAAGGAATGGGCACGATCAGTGAGCTGGAAGGGGTGAGGGCTGTTGTTTGTGCAAAATTTCCACCTCCTTCCTTCCTTCCTACCAACTCCCCATGACCCAGACCTGCCTGGTGAGGAAAATGGCTCCCCAGCCTTGCCAATTCTGGGATAAATAGGTCATCCAAAATATGCAAAAGTCAGTTCCAAGTCTTCCAGCAGTCGGAAAGACCTCAGAAGTCTTTGGATGCGTAAAGCCCATAATAATTGTTACTTCCAACGTGGTTTTTGAAGCTCTGGGTCCTCCAGGAGTAGGGGCCTCCGCAGTGGTCCAGGGGCAGCAATGAGAACGCAGAACACCATTTCTAGTTTTATTTCACCCATTTTCTTGTTCAGATCTTTTTGGTGGTGATGGCAGCTGCGCTCTGCATCACTACAAAACCAGTGGTTTATACCTCCCTGTGGACGGGGGCCGTAATCTTTCAATTAAAATAGAGAAGAATCCAGCCAAAGATGTCTTCACTTGAATCTCAGTGATGCCTTTAACCTTGGGAAGTGGAGCTGCCAAATTTTGCCGGATGATTGCGGATGATGTAAGAGGGTTTCCTTGAGGAAGCTCTCCACCACCTGCAGTCGCTGGCAGGGATATGTCAGGTTTGCTCTGACCACGCAAGGCACCTCCAGAAATAAGGGGTGAGTAAACGTGCCGAGGAGCTACTGAAAACTCTATTGTCTGCCCATGTTCATGCGTCTCTACTTTCACCCTCCTCCCAGTTTGATTCTGCTAAAGATCCTGAAATCTAGTGAAATCCTTAGGATTTCTTTTCTTTTTTAGATTTCCTTTTTTCCTTGGAAACTTTCTTTTAAATGCTAACAAGCTGGTTTTCTTGCTTCTGAGCTGATGCTAGCATCTGATGGATCGGCAGGCGTCGTGGGCCTTGGGTGGGATGAATCAGTGCTCTTCACTTGCTCCAACTTCATTTAAAACTGAATCATTTTTTTTAGTGTTAAAAGCAGAGTTTGAGTTGCTTTGTCTGCTGGCCTGATATCATAACTGCATATCCTGTAGCATGCAAGTGTGAGCCAGATGGAAAAGCAAATGATACCTAAGGTAGGATTTCTTTGAGTTCTCTTACTGTTTCCACCGCTGCCTTTGACAAACTTCTGCTCTCAGTGAATGTTTGACCTGTTTGCAGGGTTGTCTCTGCTCCTCTGAGTCCCCAGGGCTGATAAATGGGATTTATCACGAGTCAGATCCAGAGGGTGCTGTGGTTTGAATGGTGAAAAAGGTTTAAAACCTTTGCAAGTGCCTCTGCAAGTCACTGACCCTGCGGCAGCGATCTCGGTGTCCCCCGGCATTCCCTGTGCTGCAGCAGCATCACCTTAATTATAGGGGCTCTATAGGTGGCCTTTAGGGAGGCTTTAATCTACCAACCACTGAAATAACAGATGTTTATGCTGTGGCAGGAGCTGAAAAGGTCTAAACATTGGAAAGCTTGTGGAAAAATACAATCAAGTCTTATAAGCATCTTTGTCTATTTTTTAAATATATATTTTTTAAATATATTCATTTTTTAAAGATCTTGTTCTCTCCAATGAGAACTTTCTCCTGCATTATCCAATGGCTCTTGCCTCCTGCCCCGTTTTCTAGCAGCAAGAGCCAGGCAGCTGCCAAGGCTTTGTCGTTGTGCTCTTTATTGCCCGGAATGGAGCGTTGCAGAGCAGAGGCACCAGGCCTGGGGCAGTGAAAGGTGGGAAATAAAGGAAGCCAATGTCGTTAGCGAGCGTCGAGTCAGTTATCAACAACTTCCTGGCATTGTTAGTCCGCGGTCCCGCCGGCTGGCGGGTGTCCAGCCCTCGTCAGCAGGTATTTCCCTCCTGCCCGCAGCTTCATCCATCAGCATCCTCTGCCAGGTCCATCTCGTTGCACTCTGAGGAAGCATTAAAAATTAATAACGTGAGCTGTGGGGTGACCTGTGGGTGAGAGCATCTCTGCACCTGCAGATCCGGGGGCTGGTTTCTTAAAAATGCCCTTAGCTTGGGTCAACTGCTTGGACTAATGTCTCGATGTTTGGTGACAGACAAAGAAACAGCAACCAAATTGCTGCTGGAGGATCCACAAGTGAGATATAATGTTTAAAAAAACCAGTAATGCGAAACAGCCAACTTCTACATTTCATATTTTAACATACAAATAAAGGTCTTCAATTTGTAAAAACAACAACAGTTCACTAACTACATGCATGCCTGTAATTTTTTCTCCTTTTTATTTTCTGAGCTTTTTTCTCTTTTCCCAAATGTTGCTTAGAAAAAGTGGTTTGTTAAGGAACAGGTTTTAAACCTCCCTTTGGTACTGTTTCTCCAACGAAGTCACCCATGTAAGATAAATAGTAGCCGATCTCTTGTTAGCAAAGTCCACGCTCTCCTTCATGCTTGACTTGAATGGAAATGCAAAATACTCTGCCATCTGCTTCCAGCAAGCAAAGGATGCAGCCACAGGGTCCTCCATCCCGGGCCAAAAGCAAAGCTCCGCATCAGTGAGGAGCCCTGTCTGTCCGCTGTGGCCCAAGTGATGGGCAGGGGGATGGTTCTCAGTACAAAGTGGATTTTAAAAAAAAAAAAATTTCCCTACTCATCATAAGTGCAAATTGCAAAATTCTGCAGAGATGAGGTTTTACACCAAAAAATGCCTGAAGAGGGTCGTGTGACCAACAAGGGCTGCTCAGCCTTGTTGTGCCATGGTGTAAAACCTGCAGCCATGGGGGCGGTGTTGCATCCGCACAAACCCACTGAGCTATTGTTCCTACAGGAATCATCCCTTTAAAAACAAATGGATCCACACCCCCCCTTGGGGTGCAGCACCTTGGCTGGTGCAGGTGAGGTTTGAAGCTGTTGCACAGCTGCCATGACAGACAGACACCCCAAGGTCCGAGTTGGGTTGTTCCAAGTCTCCAGCCACAGAGTGTAATTATCCCGCGTTACACTGTTTGTTTAAAGAAGGAAAAATACTGTGGCAATGGGATTTTTGTGCCAGGTTACAGGGGGGAACACGCTTTTTAAAGACATAAATATGTGTGCAGGCAGCTGGTGCATGTGGGAGCCTGGAAACAAAAGCCAGTCGCCCTCCTGCCGGCTGCGGAGCCGGCGAGCATCCCGCTTGCTCCGATCTCGGGGAAAACGATGCGAACAAAGATGTTTAATTGCATGAAAAGCAAGAGCATCAGGCGGGCAGCTGATGAGCAGTGAGTCCACGCTGGGATGGCCCAGAGGAGGAAGGCTGGCTGTCGTGGCCACGTTCCCCAGTGTGGGCTGCTCGTGGGACTTGGAGTGACACGGAGGTTTTCTGTTCAGGCAGGACCGGGTACCCCCGTGCTTCAATGCTCTTTTCCCAGCCATGATAAATTTATCTCTAAATCAGCTCTTTCTATCACTCCTCATTTCAGCAGTCCTGATTTTTCCTCTTGCAAATGTGCCTTTTGCTTTTACATATCATAAATATTTTTAAAAAATATATTTTATTATATTATTCTAATTTAAATTATTATATATTTGTAAACTATCATTATATATGTGTAAATTATCATTATATGTGTAAATTATTATTATATTTAAAAATTATTCTTATCTGCCCAGTGTCTGGGCTGGCAGGAGGGGAGCAGTGCTGGTAAAGGTGCATGAGCCGTGTGGGAGAGGGTGGCCAGGGCAGGGCTGGGACACTGCCTGGCTCACTGGGGCTCAGCTCTGACCCACCTCCCTTGGGGTAACCCTGGGTGCACAGTGGCAGATGAATTAACCAGCTGGGTGCTGGGGAGGGGACGTGCCACAGCACCCCAGCTCATGGCCCTGCCGTTGTCCTCTGCTTGTTGCCCATCACTTGCTTTTTCCAGAGGTTTGCAGATCATGTGAGGGTTGATTTTTCACCAAGTGACTCTTGGAAAAGATCACATGGGAATGCAGCTCCCACTTAGAAAGTGGCAAACTTGTCATTTTACCTGTTTTTGGGGAAAAACATTAAAATGTGACCTATAGGTGCTGGATTGACTGTGAACCCAGAGGCCAACCTGCCATTCCCTAAAGCCCTTGACCCCTTTTCGATAGTTTGCCTTGTAGAAACTGTGTGATTTGGGGGAGGGATCTGATTGTCCGTTTCCAAATGCAGCACCTGATAGCATGTGTGACCCCAGCTGGGAAAACCAGTCATCGTTTTGGTCCTGGTTCCTGTGCACAAGAAGGACAGAGGACCAGGAGCATCGCAGCCACCCAGCCGGGCACGGCCAGTGCCCGCAGCAGGGCTGACGTACCCACCCACAGCAGCCAACCCTGCCACCGACGCTGCTTCGGCGTGTGCCGGGGAAAGCTGAACTCAGAATGAAAAGCTGTTGAGGAAACAGGACTAAAACCCCCTTTAGAGGCTGATAGGAGGTGTGGGGCAGAGCTGCGGACCTGGGGGGGCTGTTTCTGGCTCCCTTACTGCAGCCTTGGGCTGGTGGCAACTTGGCACAGGTGGGGGCTGGTTGGAGGGAGAGCAATGCTGCAGCACAACTGGCTGCAGAATAAGAATTTTGGGGGTTTTTTTTGTAAAAAACTTCAAGACTTGGACATTAGCTTCCATTCTGCTGGGGTCGCCTGGGGTCTTTTTTTGTGTGTTTTTTAGCTTTGCAAAAGCACCAGGCTGTGCTAAATAGCCACTCAGGCCAGGGCAAAGTTTAAAACTGTGGGTCCTACATGCGGGGTATGGCCTGGGGCAAGTGCATTAATGCTCACCAGCCATCCAGGACAGGGTGCTCCCCAAAAAGTCCATCCCAGGCATTGAAGAAATTGTCCATGTCAGGATTTTAAAATGAGTACAGGGGTTGTTTTTTTAAAAAAAACCCACAAATACTCTTCTTTGTATGGAGGAAGAATGTGTGAAACGTACAGTATTTGGGGCAATCGGCTTCACCGATTAATCTGCACCCTGGAAAAATCCCTCTGCAGCCTCTGGCTTTAGGCCATCACTCGTGGAGGAATTGCCAGCAGAGCTACAGTGGTAAAAATATATACCCTAGTGGGAAAAAACACTTAAATCAGTCAGTTATTGGGCTCAGCAGAGCTCAGTCGTCTTCTGCACGCTATAGCAGGGAGGATGTTCTAAAGCAACGTAATTCTGCAAGATGGAGCAGGGAGGATGAGATGAGCCAAGGGCCCTGACCTTCAATTTTATGAGCAACTTATTGTTTGCAAAGAGCGGGGAGCGGCGGGGCTGGGAGGGGGGAGGCTGGATTTGTGCCGTTGTACGGAGTCGGGAAAAACGTGGAAATCTCCTGGGTCGGTGCTCGCTGATGCGCAGCGTTTTTCCCTTTGGGTTTCAGCAGGTCTGGTGTGAGAAGAGCTAATAAAGGAGGTCTTTTTGAAATCATAGTGAGTGTAACAAGGCAGATAGACCCGGACACACGCAGAGCTGCTCCGTGGCTGGGATAAAGGCTGACCCCGACCTCCCGCGTTATCTGATGTTCTCAGCATTTGGAAGCAAGGAAGAGCCAGTGGTCGTCAGACGGACTGGCTCCATTCGGAGCTTGCAGCCCAGATGGGAGGCGAGACCTTCCCTCCGAGCATCCCCATCCCGGGGTCAGCCAGACGACTCCCTCCTCCCCATTTTTCTCCAAAAAGGCCCCGGACAAATTGCCAGCCAGGGCAACAGGGCAGCGTTTCTCAGCGGGTCACCAGGGCTGGGACCATCCTGGACAGGGATGTCACTGGGGAACGTCTCGTCTTGCAGATGTCTCCAGGGTGGCTCTGAATTAGCTGCATCCTTTCAGCGGGGCAGCAGGACCCTAGGCTGTCACCAGACAGCCTTTTTCTTTTCATTTCTAGCTTAAAAAAAAAAAAAAAAGGAAAAGAAAAAGAAAAAAGGCTTGAGCTGTCATGGAGAGGAGCCACAGTGAGGTTATTGGGTTCAGGACGGTGTCTCCTGCTCTGTGAATGCAGATGCCACTGACCTCTCCTGCCCAGGGGCTAGATGCCTTCTGCCTTGATTTTTGGTGGCCCAGCAGCAGGGAGCTCCCACGCCCTTGTCTGGAGCACGGAGCACGTTTATTTAAGTTAAAATCAAGTGTTAAAATAATTCTGTGCAAGTGTTAAGTGAGGGTGATTGGAGTTTGCATGACTCTACGTTCAAACTATGATTTCTTTAGGGCAGAGGAGTTATTTTTGTTAACTCTTCAGTGCTCGCTCTCTCTGGCAGGAGGAAAGGTTGGATTAGCTAAATGTTGATGTTCGGACTTTCAGCCCTTCTCAAGCTGTTTTAAATCAAAGCAGGGGTAGGTAAACGCTTGGCTGCGTTTCCTGCGATGGCCTCGGCGTCCGCAGCCTGTGAAGTAGCACAATCCAAAGGGCAGCTGTTAAACAAAGTGAAAACAGACAACAGGCTGCACGGCTGCCCAGCATCTGCTGCCCAGCGCTCGGGGAATCCTCCCTCCTCCCCCAGCATCCGCAGGGATGATCCTTTGTTAAACCAGACAAAGCAGCTTGGGGCTTTCAGGAGGGCAGCACAGGTCAGGGGTGGCCTATGTGGTGTGCATTGGGATGCAGTGGTACCCAGGGCGATGCAGTTGGGATGCAGTGGTACCCAGGATGATGTAGTTGGGATGCGGTGGTACCCAGGGTGATGCAATGGTACCCAGGGCGATGCAGTTGGGATGCAGTGGTACCCAGGATGATGTAGTTGGGATGCGGTGGTACCCAGGGTGATGCAGTTGGGATGCAGTGGTACCCAGGATGATGTAGTTGGGATGCGGTGGTACCCAGGGTGATGCAATGGTACCCAGGGCGATGCAGTTGGGATGCAGTGGTACCCAGGATGATGTAGTTGGGATGCGGTGGTACCCAGGGTGATGCAATGGTACCCAGGGCAATGCAGTTGGGATGCAGTGGTACCCAGGATGATGTAGTTGGGATGCAGTGGTACCCAGGGCGATGCAGTTGGGATGCAGTGGTACCCAGGATGATGTAGTTGGGATGCGGTGGTACCCAGGGTGATGCAATGGTACCCAGGGCGATGCAGTTGGGATGCAGTGGTACCCAGGATGATGTAGTTGGGATGCGGTGGTACCCAGGGTGATGCAATGGTAGCCAGGGCAATGCAGTTGGGATGCAGTGGTACCCAGGGTGATGCAGTTGGGATGCGGTGGTACCCAGGGCGATGTGATGGTACCCAGTGCAATGCAGTTGGGATGCGGGTGGTACCCAGGGTGATGCAATGGTAGCCAGGACAATGCAGTTGGGATGGGGTGGTACCCAGGGCGATGCAGTTGGGATGCAGTGGTACCCAGGATGATGCAGTTGGGATGTGGTGGTACCCAGGGCGATGCAGTGGTAACCAGTGCAATGCAGTTGGGATGCAGTGGTACCCAGGGTGATGCAGTTGGGATGCTGCCCTACCACTGCCCTGCACTCCCGCGAGCAAACCTCTGTGAGTTAGGTGATTTCTTCTTTTCCTTTCTCTCTCCTCACCCAGAGAATCCTCTGCCCAAACTGCAGGTGGAGACACAGGTCCGTATTTATCCGTCCAGACTATAACAAGAAAATCAGTCTGATGAGGCTGCTCTGAGTACAGCTCTTTCGATAGGATTTGTTGCAGGCTGTTACGGGGAAGGATAACAGGGTTACATTGCTGAGAATTTGTAAGAGCTCTAAAGCTCAGGAATTCGTCAGGTCCATGATTTAAATGAGGTGGGGAGGAATTTGCTCTCTCCTGCCATCCCTGCCCTTCCGGAGTGGGCAGCAGAGGCTGGTCTGCGGGTGAGCACATGGTGCATCGTCACTCCTGCCTTCCATGGGCATGTCTTGGGGGAAGGGGATGATAAAACGCAATAGGATTGAGTGGGTGTTTCTCATCAGAGCTGCATAACTGTATTTCTCCAGGTTTTTGGTCGGGGTGAGCTTGTTTCCAGGGCTTGGTAAAACAGCTGGTTTCTCAGGCGGGCACTCCTGCATTAACACGTATAAATAAAAATATTAACACGTATAAAAAAAAATAAATAAACGGCCGTAGCGTGTCATGGCATCTTAAGCCCAAAGATGTTCCTGGAGTTGTCCTGGGTTTTCCTCCGCTCCGGCGCCGTTTTCCACAGGAGCTGGTGTGAAGGGCCAGAGGGGATTTGGGAGAGGGGGGAGCCCTTTCTCCTGGGCTTTGGGCTCCGAGACACCGTTTGTGGGCAGGATGCTGCGGGCTGCGCGTTTTAATTGAGGAAAGTTTGGCGTGTTTCTTCCAAAGAGATTATCTGCTTAAAACTTCACCTGCAGCACCGCCCTGCAGAGACCTGGCAGGGTTTTTACCGTTTCCAATCACATCTTTAGTTTTTGGGTTTTTTTTGCTCAAACCACAAACCGATTCTCCTTATCTTACTTCCGAAGCGGTGCCGCAGCCTGCGGCGGGATAAATCCCGCTTCCGTCTCCAGGTGATGGATTACGCGGGAGTCGCGGGCGTAGAACGAGCCGGTTCTTGCGCGCGTTTCCCGTCCTTTCGCCGTTCCCGCGGAGCGAATTGAATGCGGTTTCAGTTTGGGTACGACGGAGTCGGGCTGCAGATCAGAAACACATGTTGTAAGCGCTGCAGGCACCGAGTGAAACCTGATCTGCCGAGGTTTCCCCGAAATCTGCACTTTCTCATTTGGCTCTCATATTAAAGCTGTATTTCAGAGCTGTCTAACCCTCTCGAAAGATGATGAATAACAATAAAAACATTCACTGGAGGACTGTCATCGTTTCCAAAGGAAGTGTAATAAATACTTTACGACAGGACATTTATTTTTTTTCTTCTATGTACAGCCATAAACTAGTTTTAAGTTACAACTTATTAAGCCTCTAAACAATTAGAGCTTGGCTGCGGGGAGGGCGCTGGGGCTGGGGTCTGCCTCACTTTTGGGCTTGAGGGATCCAGAGGGAATCACTTTGCTTTCGTGTGCCTCAGTTTCCCCTCGTGTTGGTTGAGCCGTGGGTGTTTGCGATCACCAAAGTCTTTGAGGGTTTGGGTCAGGCTCTCCTGGTACAGAAAATTGATGTACCAACATCTCCCATGTTTGTGCAAGCAAGAGTTATCATTTCCCTTAAGGGTCCCTGTGCGTGTCCACTGTTGTGTTTCTGCTCCTTCTTTTGGTTAAAAAACGTGCAACTGTTTGATGGCATTAATTGAAAAAAAAACCAAACAACCAAACAACATGAACACTCTTTCTGTGAGCTCCCTGAAGCCACCGTGTCCCCACAGCAAATCCCCTTCATCCCCGTGGAAGCTGCCTTGTTGCAAAACCCCCTTCCCCCTCCGATGCTTTAGCAGGGGAAAATCTGAGTGAAGCCGGCTGAAAATAATCCGATCAGGAGAGGTTCGGATCTCCCTTTCTTGTGCCTTTGATATTGCTTTTGGTTTTACTGAAGGGGAATAAAAATTAAAGGGAGCTCATGGCCTGAGGATGTCGCCTTTTGCAGCATCCTCCTGCTCTGGGTGCAACCTGAGCCTGCTGAAAAAAGCTTTATTTTGGTCAAGATTTCCCCCAGCTCAGTCCTTCATTTGGATGATGCTCAGTCTCTGTGGTTAAAGAAGCTGCTTTGGGGCCAGACGGACCTGGAAGGTGCTGAAAGGAGCCTGGTCCCTGGGGCTGGACAGCTTGGGATGGGCAGGATGGGATGGAGGGTGGGGAAGGACCCACAGTCACGGGAAATGGCAAAACGCTGAAAACGTGATCTCCTTCTGGTCACCACAGTGTTTCCATGATGGTTTCAGGGTTTTTCCATGATGGTTTCAGCTCCGCTTCCCACAGCGGCTGCCGTGCGCAACCGGTGTTGGACCAAACCCCAACTCAACCCATCCAAATCCTGGGGACAGAAGCAGCGCGGCGGTTGGCAATCCTGCTCCGGCTGCTTCACCAGGGGGTTTGTGCCGTCCAACCGGTGCCTGCAAGGAGGAAATTTCTGAGCAAGCACTGAAATTGGTTCTAAATGCCAAGCTGCATAAATTGCTCTTCTGTTCCTTGCGCCGTAGTTCAGCCGCAGCCTTTGAACCCGCGAAGGCTGTAGCACAGCGTCGAGGACACTGCTGACCAACACAACCTGACCCCATGGGCGTGATGATTGCTTCTAGAATTTACTGATAAATTCATTTCAGATGGCAGAAATTCATCTGTGGCTCAAACAAGTGCATTTCTGATGAAGGCTTTGCCCTTCGTGCTGATGGCAATTCCAAGTTTTTGATAGGATGTTGTTTCTAATCTTCCATTCTTTGATTTTTCTCATTCCGTGTCTTTGCCATCTGTGTAATTACATTGTTGTGAAAACGTTGCTGGAGAGGCAGGTGAAATAAGAGCTACTCCACGAGCAACCTTTTCCCCCTTTGCCTTTGGGTGCTCTTTCCCAGCCTTGGGCTGACCCTCAGCCCCAGCCCCCACCCGAAGGAGCCTTTTTGGGTGGAAAGATCGCAACATCATGGCAGTCAGCACAGAAAGAGACGGTGTAATTAATTGTTTCCCGCACCAAGAGTGTGCTGTGCACCAAGACTCCTGCCAGCACCCAGCTTGGGACATCCCACCGACAGGGCTGTGAAGGTCTGTAGGAAAAGGAAAAATTGCTCCTAAGACAGTCAGGGCTTGAGTCTGGCAAATCTAGTGGAGGTTTTCTGTGGTGAGCGGGTATAATGATGCTCAAACACAAAAAAAAAAGACGTGAGAAATCTGAAGTGGATGGTTGTGCTTGGTCTAGCTCCAAAGCTGTCCCCACCTGGCTTGTGCAAAAAATTCCTGTAACTCCAGTTATTGCCACAACTGGAGGTGGATTCTGCTCTTCAGCGGTGCCCCAGCTCTCGTGGTTTCCACCCTGCCTTGACCCTTGCTGTGATTTATCTCCACCAATGGTGCCATTAGGTTGATGGAAGATAGAGCATCCCAAGCCTGTACTCCGTGGACTTCACCAGCAGTTGAGCTCGGAGAGGACGCGGGGTCTATAGCTGTAGTTCGTTATGTGTTTCTTTCCAGAGCCATTTGCTAACTGGGTTCTAATGAACCTGGTGTAGTGGAAGGTGTCCCTGCCTATGGCAGCGGGGTTGGAACGAAATGATCTTTGAGGTCCCTTCCAACCCAAACCATTTTATGATTATATGATTCAAGATGAAATGAAAATAAAGGTCTCTGGATGGACTTTATGGCTGCTGTGGCAAGCGATGAGTGGATTTGTCTTCTAGTACCAAGTAGGGATTATATTTTCTAGAGGTACTTGTGATCCAGGCCTGGTTTGACCATGAGAAAAAACAATTGCCATTACCTGAACGTCTCTTTGTGCTATCACACACCTATGACACTGCGAACGACCTTTTAATATGTATTTTATGCTTATCGAGCTCTTATCCTTACAAATATTATTACAAGTGGAAAAGCAAAGACTGAGTTTTGGGACTGGGCCTCTGGAGCACCTCAGCAGCAGACCATGGGTCTCTGTCCCACCTGCCCATGCCCTGCCCACGGTCCTGCCTCAGGGATGTGGGGATGTTCACCACCATCCTTGGACCACCGATGCCCCCAGCCCCAGCCGCTGCTTTAGCGAGATGCCTGTGCAGCTGGAGATCTCCAAGGATGCCTTTTGGTTTAATGTCCATTCTCTTCATCTGCTTGGAAGATGGAGCTCGCATGCGATATCCAGGCAAAAAGGGAAGATTTATTCTGGGTTTGGCAAAAAGGTACATGACCATGCACCCACAGGGTGCTCTGCTCGCCCCCGGCACGCCGGGCAGGGGGTGCTGCAGGGACCCTCGCCTGCTCGGTTGGATGAGTTTAATGTTTTCCACAGGCAGACACAAAAAGGAACCCGTGCAGCTTGTGAACCATTTTATTTATTTTCTCCTTTAAAGCCTCTCCAGCCAGACTTTGGGTTGGACCGCTGGCTCGCTTTTTTTTTTTTTTCTTTTTTTAATTGCAATTAATGCCACAAACATTTCTCATGGAGCGCTAGATGTTATTGGCAGGAGGGCTATTAAAAAGCAAAACAAACTCCAAACCCAACTGTAACCTGAAACATATTTGATCCAAGCTATTTTATATTAAAGAGGATTTGCACTTTGAACGTGGAAGAATTTCTAGTTATAGGTCCAGAATATTTGAAAATGTCGTTCCTCAGGTGCCTGAAAACAGCCTTTTTGTTGCTTTCCAAAGCTTGCAGAGTTTTCAAACTTCGCTCAGCTGCACGGGCACCCCGGGCTAGGTGATGGAGGTGGCTCTCAGCTCATCAGTCCCATGGTGTGATGCTTCATCACCTTGAAGTAGAAACCAGAGTATCACGATGAACCCTTCAGCCTTGTTTGCTCAAACCTTCTTTGCTCTAATCAAACACCAAGAAGTGCAAAAATCATGTAATCATAGAATGGTTTGGGTGGGAAAGGACCTTCAAGATCACCTAGTTCCAACCCCCCTGCCATGGACAGAGACACCCTCCACTACACCAGGTTGCTCAAAGCCTCATCCAAGCTGGCCTGGAACACTTCCAGGGATGGGGCAGCCACAACTTCTCTGGGCAACCTGTTCCACTGACTCACCACCCACAGAGCGAAGAATTTCTTCCTTAGATCTGATCTAAATCTCCCCTCTTTCCCTCTTAAGCATTCGCTTAAGTGGGAAAGATGCTCTGCTAATACCATTGCAGGCTGAGCTGCTGGGTCCAGGAAGAAGACCACATAGAACGATCTCTGCAAGGTCCAGAGAGCTCCTTCTGTCCAGAGGACTCTGATCAAAGGCTAAACCGGAGCCTGAGGGAAGAGGAGATGAAAGGGTTGAGCTGGAAGGGACAGAGGAACTATGTCAGAGCATGACAGTCCTGATCTCAGGAAGGCGAACGCAAGTTGTGAAGGGAGGATGTAGGGAGAGGCACTGTGCCCTGGGACAGTGCTGTGCTGGGCAGAAATTGGCCCTTTGCTTGGCCCTGGGCGCAGCTCCTCCTCTGGAACAGCAGCCCCATGGCACAGATGGAGCGGTGCAGCTCCTTGGAGGTGGCCGGGGATATCCGCCGGCTCCCCGCGCTCGGGCGGGCGCTCTGCTTCGCAGGGGTTCTGCCTGAAAGAGGGCAGATTTAGGTTAGATATAAGAAAGAAATTCTTTACATTGAGGGTGGTGAGGCACTGGAACAGGTTGCCCAGAGAAGTTGTGGCTGCCCCATCCCTGGCAGTGTTCAAGGCCAGGTTGGATGAGGCTTTGGGCAACCTGGTGTAGTGGAGGGTGTCCCTGCCCATGGCAGGGGGGTTGGAACTGGATGATCTTTGAGGTCCCTTCCAACCCAAACCATTCTATGATTCTATGTGCTGATATTTATCAAAGCAACAGACTCCGTTTCCCAGAGGTGTTCCCAGGTTTAATTTTTCTCCTTTTCCATTTGCCAGGCTGTAACACAAGTCCTTTTTTTTTTCTTTTTTTTTTTTTTTCTTCTTTCCACATCGAGCAGCAAACTGTTTTTCCCATCGCAGTTTTTACGAGGTTCAAACCTATAACATCGGCAACGCTCAGGCGTGTCGTTCAACAGCTCTCGTGTCTTTGGAAGTAGCATCGTCCCCGTGGCTGCGTTTCCCTGCAAACCCTGACTTTGGTGGAAGCTCGGGGGCTGCAATGCTGAAGTGCACAGGCCACTTGGAAATGGGCAGGTAGATGACTCAGCAAGCCAATTTACTATTGTTTGACCCCCCATGATGAGCACTGTCCCCCAGGTATAACCAGCGTTCGGAGTAACCTGTGTGTATGTTGCGTTTTGAAGTGGTCTGAAGCTCCAAGAAGCGTTTTGGGGAGCAGTCAGTGTCCAGCTGAGCGGGACTGACCAGCCAGGGTGGGTGGAAGCAGCCCCAGTCCCCATCAGATGAACACTTGGACCCTTGCGAGTGCTCAGGCATGTGCTTTGAAATTAATTTTCCACGAATCCACGTGGCTTTGAAATTCACTCTCCATAAACGTTCCTGCTGCTAAAACCTGATCCCGAGAAGGTGTCTGGGAGCTGGGGGCTGAGAGGGGGAATCGCTTTAGAATCCAGACTGATAGCAAAGAAATAGTATTGCCTAAGCTCATCTGTAACAGCTCTATATAGGTAACCACTATACATCCAGGTCGTGTTCAGAGCCAAAGCACTTCACTTCTGCTCCCCTTCCCTAGGGGCAGGTATCGACTCAGGTGTGATCTGCACACGCCGGAGTCTAACGCTGCATCCCGGGTCTCATTCATGGATGCACAATCTGGAATTTGTAGAATTAATATAAAAAAAAATCAACCATCTTGGTGCCCACCTGTTAATTCGGGTTTTTTTTACACCCTGAAAAATAATTTTAGAAGGCCTGTGTAATATCTGAGCCAGGGTTTATTGGCTGGCAGCTTTACAGAGACGTTTTGTTACCATAGCTGGGAAAAAATAAAAACGTGCCGTTACTGGAGGTAAGACGGTGGGATTTCTGAGCCATCCATCCTCCGGCTGAACAAGGACGTTGTTCCCCCCTTCCCTGCTGCAGGCTCGTAGCTATCTGTGGCCACCACCAAAACAACTCAGGCTGCTGCTTGGGTCTGGCTCTGGGATGAGACTGAACATCGATAAAATAAAGCATTTCTCAATGACCTGTGCCATCTAGTGGCAAAGCAGAGCTGGAGCTGGAGGAGCAGTGGGGTTTGTGCACCGAGAGCATCGTGGTGAGATGGGGCATCATGGTGAGATGGGTGCCCACCACGCTGGTGGAGGCCCACTGCCACGGATGGTGCTGGCAGTGGGTCACCTCCACAGAAAGCCTCGTGCCCAGGGTCGGATACGCTGCTCTGGGAGGTGGCTGCCAGCTCCACGTCTCACCAGTGGCATGAGCCACAACCCTGTTTCCAACAGTGGCAAAGAGCTACCCTGCTTTAAGTGCCTGTGTCGCCTGGGGACATCCGGTGGGACAACCCATGCTCAGCCTTGCAGCATCCCAGCACCTCTCAGATCTGCTTTGGACGTGTACTGAGATAGGAGAGACGTCACTTGAAGAGGTTTTTAAATAATCACTCGGCATTACAACGCAGAATCGACATATAGCTGCCCTCACCACCACGAGGATTTCTCCAGCCAACTCTCCTGGGCTGCCGCTCTGTACGGAGGGAAGGTTGTGTTGACACGGAGCTTGCAGCAGATGACAAAGGAGAGTCCCTGGCACCAGGCAGGTCTCTGAAGCTGTAGGCTGCAGGAGGGCACGCCCGAGGTGAACATCACTGACGGCACAAACACATCCAGCATGGGCACAGAAGGCCCGAGAGTTTTGGTGAAGACTTTCAACTCAACTTGGCTTGGAAGTACTGCACATCGTCCAGCAACTGGTGGAAGATTGTTCAGTTTTGAGATCAAAATCCAACTTTAACCCAAAAGCTTAGATGTGCCCTTTCTGGCAACAGAGCACTCAGTGCTGCATGGCAGGGTTGGCAAAAGACGTGACCCCACACTCTTCTTGTTTATTTTTCCATCGTGCTTTTCTTGAGGGAGCTTCCCCAACCCATCCGACTGCAGGAGCGGGAGCGGGGTCCTGGGTTGACAGTGGTCTGCAGTGAAGATGATGTCCAAAGGTTCACAGTTTAACCCTTTTCCCGGTGTCGTGTTTGATGTGATATATTATATGTTTTTGATATGGAGCAGTTGAGCTTCTTTTTGGGTGGCAGAGGAGCGAGTAAGGTACATGGCCAGCCATGGGCTGCCCGTAAAACTGGAACACAAGTTGCACACAAACTAAAACAGGTTGATGAGTCTGTAACCCAAAAAAGAACCTGAAACAAACCATCCCATTAAGCTGTGTATTTACACTGCTATTTCTAACTAATGCTCTCTGCTATTTACCAAGCCTAAACCACAATATTTTACCAAGTGCTTCAGAATCCAAGATGCATTTTTGCAACTCCAAGTCAGTGGAAACTTAGCAGTTTATTTTTCCCCTTTGGAAAGTAACCAGTTCCTATTTTTATTCTGGTTAAAGCCCACAGCGTCACCCATCCGACTCCTGCAAGCAAACGTTTTTTCCACCCTTTGCACCAAAACTGCCAGGCTTCCCCAAAACTCAAACACTGAATCGTTACTTTGAGACCCCGATTCATTACTCCGAAATAGAAATGGAAAATGCCGTGGCAGGAGCACAGAGATCTGTCCGTAAAGAAAACCAGGCAAACTATTAAAGTACATTTAATCTGGGGTTGCTGGATATAAACTAATCTTTCTTAGGGGTCTGGATGAAAGAGGCTGGATTATCCCGTGTCTGACTACTCCATTGTTTTTGTACCTTCCTCGGAAGCATCCGGCGCTGGCTGCTCTCGGAGACAGGATGCTGGACCAGCTAGACAGCGGCTTTCATCCCGCGCAGCAGTTTTCGTGCTCGTATAAACGGGCCCAGTCTGCAAAATATATTGAAAAACATTTTTATAGGAACTGGTTTCTGTCCTCAAAGGATTCCTTCAAGCCCATCAGCAGTTTTGCTTCAAAGGCTTTCTCCTGCTTTTAACCCCTCGGCTGCCCGCTGGGAACAGCCTGTGCCCTTTCCCAGGTGTGCCAGCCCTTTAAAGCCAAAGGCAAGGGTTGCACTTAAAAGAACGTTCCTGAGGCTGAACTGCCCATAAATAGGACCTTAGGTGTGTAATGAAACATGAGTTGGTGCTTGATGCCAACAACCTCCGACCAGACCTGCTGGTGGTGGCGCCATGGCACGGCCAAGCTCGGTGGGAGGTGGGCGATGTGCCTGTTTTCTGGTCAAAAAAAGGTATTGCTCCCAAGGGGACACGGCAGGTACTGAGCTCCTGGTCCTGCTGGTGCTGTCAGAGAGCCTGGGCTGGTGGTGTTGAGTCCAGGATCTCATCAACAGGGGGTTTTGTGGTCCAAAAGTTACAATACTTCACTAAATCCTCCATGTAAAGTTTATCTGCTTGCTACCATTTTCTGCTGAGCTCCATCAGACTTCTCTGACAAGGCAAAGATGGAGAATCAACAAACATCAAATCATTATCAAGGTACTTCAAGTTAAATTTCTAGTGGTTTTGGTTTTAAAGCTTTAGCATATCATTCAGTCGCTGTTTTCCGTGGCTTGCTTACACAAACTGAGTTCGGAGGGGCTCCAGTCCTGGTGCCTGCAGGGACATCTCTGACACTTTCCATCACCAGAAGTTCCCCCTTGCTACTGCGAAGATTTTGGGCAAAACATCAGCAGTTTTTGCACCTGAGCAGGAGCTGGAAAAAACCCAACGTTTTGCTGGTTCCGAGCCCACTGAAATAGCCCTTGAACACAGAAAGGGCTTCGCTGCCTAAATATTGCAGCTTTTAGGTAAATATTCAGGTTATTCTCATCAGCCAGGCCCAGGGCCAGACCAACAGTGTCTCTTTTCACTGACTGATCTCATGCAATGGGAGGTGCCACCTGCCTTGTCCGCAGCACGTTGCCAAAATCACCGCGGTCATGGGAAGACGCAGCAGCACCGCGGCGCAGGACAGGGCTCGGGCTGTGCTGCCGGCAGCACCTTTGGGTGCCTGGCTGAAGAAATGCATTTTCTCCTGATGCTTTTGTGAACCAGCACCACCTCCAGCGTGTTGGAAACTCCCCCACTGCCTTTTGACTCTTTTTAAAATGGAAGAGTGAGGAACATGGTAGAAAAGTTAATTAAAGCTCTCGGAAAGGAAGATTTCCAGACAGAGAGCCGTGCTCTAATCACAGTCCCAACTGATGGAGCTGATACGAGCCCCACGTTTGGCCCTGCAAGTGCTAATTAGTGATAACATGAGTGGATCCAGGTTATTGTTTCTTTATCTGCCAGGAAACAGTCCTGTCCTAACAGTCCATCGGTGGGCTCTCCCGTGGGGGACATGCAGGGATAGGAAAGCTTTCAGCCCAACCTCGCTGCTCTTTATGTGTAATTACAGGCACTAACGATGTTTTGGTCTAAAGGATAAAGGTTCAGCAACACGTACAAACTCCAGAATTGCTGTATCCTAAGTATTTATGTGGCTTAGGAGTGCCTGTCCCTTCGACTCTGGCGCTGAACATCCAAATCTACCACCAACCGTGGTGGCCACTCAGCTGAGGTCTATACTCTTTCCTTACTGTTGCTTCCCTCAAAGGACGTGGAGGAACAAGGAGAAAGCAGCTCAGCTGGTGGCAGCTCCCCAGAGCCCCCTCGGACATCCGTACATCCATTACGAGCCCCGATGTCCCACGGCCCAACGCAGCTCATGAGCAGGTGGGAAAAAAGCGTTGGGGTTTTCCTTCAAGCCCTCTATCCCGAGGAAACGGGCGATTTGTGACCACACGTGTCTGTAGAGCCTTCCCCAGTGTCTTCTGAACCTACGGCTGATTTGAAACAAATTTGCCAGAGAGGCGGAGTCTGGAGGCTCAGGGGCTTTTGGAAGTAGATGTTGGGGCCACCTCCGAGCCACGCAGAAGGAAATTGTACCCCACAAAGAGGAGCTGGGGGCCAGGGGACAAGGTGTAGGAAGCCACGCTCCATCAGTGCTACTGATGATGGAAAAACCTGTCCCAAGCTGTCCCTAGATTTCTATACCATAATTATTATGAAAGCAGGAACTGCAAAGAGATAGAACAATAAAGTGACCGACACGTTGACTTTGAGCTGAATAATATTTATTGAAGGAAACGGAGCAATCGTGCCACAGGCACGTTAAATCACCGGTATGTGGGTGGGAAGGAGATGGGATGTAGCCTGCTGCTGGGAGCTGCCTTCTCCCCACCCACTGCTCCAAGTCCTGCCCTGGCACGGGAAAACAGCATCTCCCCTGGTACACAGCCGGAGCTTTACATGCTGTGTGAAAGCTTGCCTGGAAAAAACGTTATTTAAAATATTTCCTTGCGTTTTCTCACCCTCATCTCCCTGTTTTCATGCATCTGGGGATGAAGGTTGCAGGGCACGAAGCCCCTTCCTTAGCGCAGGAAGCCTTTCTGCAGCCCCTTCGAGCCAGCCTAGTACAGCAGCCGGTGTTTCTCGCGGCAGCGTGGGGATCCTGCTTTTTTTATCCCGCTGCGCTCAGCAGCCTGCGGATTTCAGCCACGGCACGTCCCTTCTGCAAATCAAAGGCCTTAAAAAAAGCTTCACGTAACTGAATTTGGGCACTTCGAGGTCTTGTATTTGAGTTTTCAATTGTGGACAAGGTGATGTAATTCCTGATCTCTTGCGAAGCGGAGTAGGGAACTGGGAAAGGCACCGTTGGTCGTTACTGGGTGATGTGGAGTGGATCTCGTGTTTGTTCCTGCGGGGCCGTAGCTCACGTCGCAGCACAAGCTGTGCCAACCTCGTGGAAATACAAGAACCTGTCGAGCTCAAAAGCCAAACTGAGCAGGAACACCTCAGCCAACAGGCGAATTCTTGGTTTTCGCTACCTTGACAGCTCTCCGCGCGGCAGGTGAGCGGTGAAAACCGCTCCGTCCCCTGCGGCGCTCTCGGTATGTGGCGCGTGGCTCTGGGCAAGGTGGAAGAGCAGATCCTTGGCCACGTTGGTTCATTGGCTGGGCTGTTGGGGATCTTGGTAATGGATGATGGTGGCTGTGATTGCTCCCGGGTTGCAGCCAAAGGGAAAAAGGAGCATGAAGTTTATTTCGGCCTCAGTGCTGCCAAGGAGCCTCCAGATACGGGTTATAATGGGAAATATTGAGGCAGTGCAGCTGGAAGGTGTGAGCCAGGGACATGTTCAAAGCGCTCTTGGAGCCAAGTCTAGAGGGTTCAAGCCTCACGGAGCCCCGTAAGCCAAGACTTAGCCAAAAGCTTGTTTGCTTGATGGACCCTTCTAGCTCAAACAAAAAAAGCATGAAACCAGTGGCCAAAGCCCACCTGCACTGGGGGCCTTGCTGAGCCCACAGCCATCCTGGATGCTCCCCGGGCTTAGGGAGCAGGGGCAGTTGCCATTGTTCAACATACTATTTTATACAGAGGGTTCAACCTGTATTGTCTGTCTTTGAGGGACATGTTTGGTTTTCACTGGTGGATTCAAAGCCACATGGCTACCTGATCTCCTGTCTTCATGGTATCATTGTTTAGCATGGAAAACAGGAGGCTCTGGGGAGGCCTTCAAGCACCTTCCAGTGCCTAAAGGGGCTACTAGAAAGCTGGAGAGGGGCTTTTTATACAAGAGTGTGTAGTGACAGGACAAGGGGCAATGGATTTAAACTGAAAGAGGGGAGATTTTGATGAGACCTAAGGAAAAAATTTTTTACAATGAAGAAGATGAGGCACTAGACCAGGTTACCCAGAGAAGCTGTGGCTGCCCCATCCCTGGAAGTGTTCAGAGCCAGGCTGGATGAGGCTTTGAGCAACCTGGCGTAGTGGAGAGTGTTCCTGCCCATGGCAGGGGAGTTGGAACTAGATGATCTTTGAGGTCCCAAACCGTTCTAGAATCCCATGATTCTGTGATCGTTTCCTGGTAAGTTCACTCACAATGTGGATTGAGATGTTGGATGTAACAACGACGTGGCCCAGTATCCTGTCAGGGAGTGTTATAGAATCATAGAATTATAGAATGGTGAGGGCTGGAAGGGACCTTCAAAGGTCATCTAGTCCAACCCCCCTGCAAGGAACAGGGATATCTCCAACTAGATCAGGTTACTCAGGGCCTCATCCAACTTGGCCTTGAATGTCTCCAGGGATGGAGCATCCACCACCTCTCTGGGCAACCTGTTCCAGTGTTCTACCACTCTCATGGTAAAAAAATTTTTTTTTTTATGGACCTGTTGGAGGGGCTGTGAAACAAATCCAGCTGAAGTGAGAAGCAATAAACCATAGCTTCATCAGGAAAACACATAACTGTGACGGCT
This sequence comes from Tauraco erythrolophus, assembly GCF_009769465.1. Classification (NCBI taxonomy): domain Eukaryota; kingdom Metazoa; phylum Chordata; class Aves; order Musophagiformes; family Musophagidae; genus Tauraco; species Tauraco erythrolophus. The sequence goes on along the minus strand of NC_141478.1, from coordinate 2,229,264 downwards.
CAAGGTTGCTCTTCTTGGTTATGAGCAGGCCTGTTGTTATTTTTTGCAAGTGCTTTATACTTTGCAGTTTGATAAGTATTCTGGAAAAGAAAACAGAATTTTAGAAATGTTTAAGGACCTTCCTCCTTTCAGTTTAATAATTTTTGTCAATGCCTTCTGTTGGTATCTCAGGTATTTCTCTGCTCAGCTGTTCTCGGTAAGCACGCCCAGAGAAACGTCAGTGGGATTTCGTCAGGAAAAAACCCTGCTAATTACTCCATCACGTTTAGAAAAAAAAAACTCAAACTGAGAAGTGACAAATTAACGATTAGGTTGGAAAGAAAGAGCTGTGTACGTCCCACATGTTTCCATGTAGGTGGGAAGCACTTTTTTCCAGCTGGCTGGCTGAACTGTTGGTGGAGTAGCCCAGCGATTTCAAGATGCCCTCAGCTGCACGAACAAAGCCTGCTTCTCGTAGACATCAAATACACAGAAGAGCAAGGGGATACCAGGGGATTACGCTGCAGGTCCGCCGTGTCGCAGGGAGGCGGCTGCGACAACAAAGAGCAAATTCAGGGCCGGGGTCCTGCCCCGTATGAGGTCATTTTCTGTTGGAGTCGGGCTCGTTAGTCGGGACGGCTTGTTGATACAGCCCGAAGTGCGGGTGACAAGTGTGACGGGGTTTGCTGAATACGGCCCGCCCGGCACGCAGAGCTTGGGCATTGTCTCTCTCTGGGAACGGGACCCTTAATTACACAACCCGAATTTTCCAGCCGCGTGTCTCCGCGAGGTCATTTCTGTCCCAGAACCGTCGGGTTTTGACAGCGAAGTGTTTAAACAACACGAGAGCGGTTTGTTTGGGACAATAAGGGAGAGGGCCGGGTCACAGGACTTCATTAGGTGACTTCCTCCGCGTCGGAGGGGGTGGGCTTGGCCCCCGCCAAACCCCCCCACCGCGGCTACCGCTGCGCTCCCGCGCGTCACCTTCCTTCTGCCGGAGCCATCCCGGGCTGCGTTTGGCCGTGGGGCTTCGGGACGGAGATCATAGAATCATAGAATCGTTAGGGCTGGAAGGGACCTTCAAAGGTCATCTAGTCCAACCCCCCTGCAAGGAACAGGGACATCTCCAACTAGATCAGGTTGAGGTGAACACCACCACGCCGCCTTTTCTTCCGGTGTCAAACACCCCAACCATGAGATCCCGACTGCAAGCCTTTCCGTGTGATTTATTTTGTTAAGCAATGTGGGGGAAAACGTTGTATCTTTGCTTGCCACCATGGGAACGTTGCTCCGATGAGGAACGCCAGCTGCTCCTCCCAGCCCAAGCCCATGGGGTGGCTTTTGGGTGACCATAGTCAGTGTTTGATTCAGATGATCCGTTCCAGAGGCCACTGAATGCGCCATTTGTTTTTTCTGAGTTGAGTTTGGGGTTTGACTCAGTACCTGGGTCTTGTTTTATAGAATCATAGAATCATAGAATGGTTAGGGCTGGAAGGGACCTTCAAAGGCCATCTAGTCCAACCCCCCTGCAAGGAACAGGGATATCTCCAACTAGATCAGGTTGCTCAGGGCCTCGTCCAACCTGGCCTTGAACGTCTCCAGGGATGGAGCATCCACCACCTCTCTGGGCAACCTGTTCCAGTGTTCTACAACTCTCATGGTAAAAAATTTTTTGTTTTCCGAAGTTGCTTGAGATGTTCAGCCCAGTGAAGCTTTGTATGCTCGTTGCTGCGATGCGTCACTGCGCAGTCATGGCAACGAGTCACTGAAAAGACTTTTTTTGCAATTTTTTTAAAAGACAACCATTACTTGAATGTAGCTATTTTCTTAGTAATTAGAGCTAAACCCCTTGGACTATAAGTGCTCCTTATTTATTTATTTATTTGCTAATGCTGCGTAATAAAGTAATTACGTAATCAGTAGTAAAATACTTAAAGAATCGATCCTTCAAGCTTAGGACAAGAAGTTGACCTTTCATTTTTCTGAGTGGGAATGTATGAGAAAGCTGCTGATCCGGGAGGTTTCTATCCCAGCTGGGAGGTTGGGTCAATGATGAGGAAGGGTAGGACGTGGGGAAAGTCTGGTCCAAGGCGGGTGACAACGTGGCACGGCCGGGCAAGTGAAGGGATGCTCTGGGGATGCCGTGAGGATGCTGTGAGGATGCTCTGCGGATGCTGTGAGGATCCTGTGAGGTTGCTCTGGGGATGCTGTGAGGATGCTCTGGGGATGCTGTGAGGTTGCTCTGGGGATGCTGTGAGGATCCTGTGAGGAAGCTCTGACTTGTCCAGCTCAGCAGCTCCCCGCCACTGAATCCACCCAGAGATTTTTCACCTCCCGTTTTGGTTCTCACAGATACAAAAGGCTCTGTGACCAGCAGTGGGTTTAGAGGTAGGCTTTAGCCAAAACCCAAGTCTTGAGCTCCGGGGATGGCTGGAGCACGGCATCTCTGCCCAGATCCCTCTGTGTATCCCTTTGGTTTGCCGTACGCCGGCAGTGATGGATTACAGCACCCACCCATTAACGCAGCGTTTTGGAGATGAAATATTGGTCATGTTTTCCACTTCTTGGTCTGGATTTTGTTTCTGCCTCTGGAGCAGGCAGTGCTTCCCATAGCACCCAGCCCTCCCACCGAAACCCCTGCTACAGCGGCTCTGCCGAAGCCGGAGGGAGGATATTTCAAGCCCAGATTTTCTTGCTGCTCCGACAGGGCAGTGCTGGGAAATGACAGGCGTCGGGAAAAGGCTACGCTTCATTTTACTCTAACCAGAAAGTTTGTTCACCCAGAAGCCCTTTTGGGGGAGCTACTTATTTTCTAATCTTGTGGTAATAATGAAATGATACAGGAGTCTGGGGATAATGAAGACAAACTGATTTCCTAATGCACCGAGCATAAAAGGAAGCAGAGAAGGGTTTCAGCAACGAGACGGAAAAAGAGTTTATTTTAAATAAAGATTACAAAAATAACCTACTGTCAAAGATGATGTGAAAACCATTAAATAGCGATTTAACGTAATTATGATCACGGGTGAGCTAAGGGCTATCGTACACAATTACAATCAATCTTTCTGTCTGGATGTGTTATCCTGAGCCCTCACTCCTGACTCCAGCCCCGCGTTCCCCCTGCAGAAATGCTCCGTTTAGGAAGTGGCTCCATGACCGCCGAAGCCGTTGAGACCCAACGATATCCTCCGAGGGCCGATGGAGAAATCCACTCGGGCTCTGCTTTTCCCAACCACGACAGCCCTTCGAGCAGCCGCCGCCGGAGCTAATAACCGAGCGCGGTACCTTCCTGCCGCCGCTCGCTGTAAAGCGATGGCTCGCCAAACGACTAGCAGATGGCACCATCATGCTTGGCTGTGTCGAAATGTTATGAGCATGGTGGATCCTTATTTACTAACCCAGCAGAACTGTGCACGCCCCCCGACACTTAAAAAGAAAGGCATCAATCAGGCGGACTGCGCCGTGCTCATCCACACAAAGGACTTCGGCTCCGGAGAAATAAGGAATAACATTTATGAGAGAAAGCGAGTTCAGAAGTGCTTGCTTCAGTAGGCAAAGCCAGCTGTTGACCTGCAAAAGTGCCACCCAAAAGAACACTGGAGGTCCTTCAGGCTGAGAATCGAAGGACTGTGCGAGTGCCCATAGGTGTTGGTGGGATCTTGCCCATCAGGGCTCACAGTGGCCTTGGACAGGACCCGGCGTGGGAGGTGCTGTTTCATTCTGAAACAAAGGCTCCTCTGTCAGCTCTGAATGAAGAACCCAAGGAAAAATAGTAAAACTCATCTCAGTAATCTAATTTAGTGCTGGTTTGAAGGTTTCTATAAGCATGGGAAGTTAATCAGAGACTAATTAATAGGGCATGGAGCTGCCCTCTGTTGCTCAGCAGTAGTTTTGGCAATGCTGGACTGAAATGCTCATCCTGGGGAGCTGGTGGGACCATCCCACCCCTCCTGGCACAATTTGTGGCTCAACAAGGGTGTGAGGTTCAGCTCTGGCTGCTGCCAACAACTTCAGATGTGCTAGGAAGAGGTTATGTGCCTCTTGTTCCCATGAAAATCAATATAAAGGGCCAACCATTTTCTCCTCTTGCTGGTGAGTCTAAATGTTCTGATCCCAAAGAAGTCTACACCCTTCTTTGCAGCACTTGGAAATGCAAAGAGAAACCAATGCTGGACCAGGAGGGGCAGTTGAATGTTTCTCCATGTCCTGGTTGTTGTCTTCTTTTTTGTCCAACACAGTTTCAGAGCATTTCCAAGTTTCTGTGCCTACATGGTACCAAGCAGTTGATGAATCCCACCACCAGCATCGTGGATGTGCGTTGTTAATAACTTGTTTTGGGTTTGCTGGTTCTTCAGTAGCATAAACTTGTTAAAGCATTGATGTTAAATACAGCATGACCTCCACCATGGAGTCTGCAGCCTTGTAGCAAGGCTAGAGCATCCCTGGAGCTTAGTCCTGGCCCAGAGCATCCATGCTGGAAAGGGCAGAAGTTAATAAAGGGACAAGGACCAGCAAAGTAAACCTGATGAACATCTTCTGTCCTGCATGATGGACGTGCAACCATGCCATCCATACTGGGCAGTCAGGTCATCCCAACAGCCCCCGTGGTGATTTTCTTGTTTATGCTTCAGAGTGACTGAAAGGGAGTAATAGGATGGGAAAATCAATAAGCTTAGGTTGTCATAAAATAGCACTAATGAGCCTTAGTTTTAAAGTCTATCACGGCCATCAAATGATCGCTATGAAGGCAACGGTGCAGATGATAACCCTGGCCATGCGCTGGAGCAACCTGAAGGTGCCAATTTTTGTTGAGGAGTCACATCATGTTTCCTCCTCTTGGATGAATCATTGACTGCAGGACCCTGGCTGCTCCTCACCAGGTTTGCCAGCCAGGTTTGGTTCTGCCAGCTGCAAAATCAGGTTTTAGCCAACTTACTCATCTCACTGGAACATGGCATGAACATTGCAAGGCACCAGCACAGCAGACTGCGCTCTCTGTGGGGAAGCCCCTAGGGGTTTTAGGGATTTTAGGTCAATGTGAGTGATGCAAATGCCTCTGTCTCAGTTTTCCACCCCTGAGTAGGACCTGGGAGTATTGCTGCAAGTAAACAACAAGGAGTAAAATGTTTTAACAAGACCCAACAGTGGATGTGCAGGAAAGACAGATGCTTCTGCTCAAGTAGCTCCAAGCAGCTTCTCCTGCCTCCTCCTGAGGTGAGGAACCCTTCCCAACCCTGCATGCTGGTACTTTCCAGGTTGAGCTTAGCCACAATGTGGTCTGGATGGCAAGAAAAGCCCCTTAAAAAGGAAAAGTGAACAAATGGCAGCCAGGGCCAAGGAGGAGATGCCCAGAACTGCTGTCTGCAGCATCAGGAAGCTCGTTTCATCTCCAAGGAAAGCGGGGCTGGGGATCAGCTTTGCATAAAAGACTGTTCTGAGGGGGCAAATTTTACTAATTTGATTTTCATTTGGAAAAGGGGCGGTGATTTGAGAGCTGAAATTGCCTGATTATTACCAGCACATAAATCTCTCCTAGAAATGTGGCTGCAGTTCATCCTAATCATATTCAACTTTAGGCAATGAAAATACTTCTTGCTATTTGTTTTGGCTTCTCTTGCTGTTACAGCGTCTGCAAAAATGTGTCATGCATGAAACGCTCCCCTATAGTTTGACAAGTTATTCCTTATGCTCGCTAATTTTTCATTAAGAAAAATGACGGAAACACCAGATACCCACTAAGGTCTCCGTAATGGCTGAGCATCATGATTAAAGACTGAGAAGTGTGGGTCTGCTGGAATCGCTTCGTCTCCGTTTTTGTAATGTATTTGTCAAAAAGACAGTCTCCCGACCTGTTCCTGCACTTCTCGGCTACGACAGCTGGAATTCTGCCTGTAAAACATGCACGAGAGGTTGTAATGTATAGTTTGTACAAGGCCAGCCTGAGCATTCGGCCAAAACCTGCCTCTGGCTGGCTCGGGGTGCTGCTGGTGGTTGAAGGGGGACAATTAGTGTTATTATAGCAGAAAGTAGCAGTTCCAACCAAAACAAAGGGGTTGGTGGATTAGGCAGTCTAGAAAAAGTGAGTACAGACAGTCTCTGCCGCAGCTCCAAATAACGACTCGACGGGGTCGTGTGCTGGGTGCAAGGAACTGCAAGGTACCCAGGCAGGTTGGCTGGGGATGCGGAGCAGAACGTTAGTCATGGTCCACACCGATGCTTTAAGGAAGAGCAGGAGCGATGCTCTGGAGGTTACATTCAAGGCTGAAGCCTCCACAGGTACGTTCTTTAAGTTCCTGCAAGACCTGGAGAGGTCTGAGATGGGCAGAAGACCCAGTGTGTTGATGAGATGCTGGAGGTGAGAGGGAGGATTGAGGGATGCAGGTACCCCAGAAGCTGAAGCTGGAGAAATGGCTGTGAGAAAGGAGGTCGGATGTTTTGAGAGCAATAAATGGTGCTTTTTACAATGATTAGTGTTACAACCTGCTGGAAGAATGGCACTGAGCAGCGGCCACGTGGGGTTTGGTGCAGTGGTGGCGTAGAGCAAGGCAGGTCCATCCCTGACCCAGGGGTGCCTCTGCAGAAGGGGAATGTGCAGGAATGAGGTAACTGATATTTTAGAGTATTTTTAAGGCTGTGTTGTATATCTACCACCATACCCCTTCCATCCTCGTTCTTGTATCATCCGCTTCCTTCAAGCATGGAGCAAACTTGGAGACGCAGTTGCGGAAAACCCATGTACCAGCTTCCCGGGCTGCTTCCCGGCTGCTTCCCAGGTACCAGCTTTCCGGGAAAAGGAGGTGAGGCTTTGCACAGAGTCATTTACATGGTAATTAACAGCGTCTGTGCATGCGGAGGAGCGAGGGCGAGCGTCTCCCCGGGGAGCTGCCTCATCCCCGCACGCTCGCGGGGAGCCCTCGCCCCCGAGAGCCGGGAAGGAAGCGGAGCCCCTGAATAGCTTCATTTCCTCGAGGACTTTCCCCAGCAGATGGGATAAAATTGCTATAAAAAAAAGGAATCCCAGGACAGGAAAATATAATGAGCTATGGGCAAGGGGAAAAATAAATGCTGAGGGATATTTATGCAGCGTGGGGAGTAGATAGATCGAATCAGAAATTCCAATTAAGTCCATAATTTATTTCAACGGAAATAATAAAATTAGAGATGGGCCCAAGCAGTGAAATTCAGATTGGGATCCCGATCCAAAGGGCGGGTTTGGGCTAGGTCCATGTCTAACAATCTCTGTCTGACCATCACAGACAGCATAGACCTGCACTCAGTGCCAGGCCCTCCAAAAGTTGTGATGGAACCTGCTTAGATAAAGTAGCAGGCATTTGAAGGGCATCAGAAATGGTAGATATTGTGAGACAGAATAATTTTTTTTAAATATACGTGTTAAAATTTGAGGGAGGAAAGAACACATGATGCAAAGACAAAGTATATACGTTGAATATAAGGAGAATGGTTGGGTTCTTAACTCATTAATTAGAAAGAGAGACAAGTATTCATCAGGCTCAACAGCCTTTATAGTTGCTGCTGAAAAGTCCTGCTGGCAAAAAGGAAAAATCCCTTTGGTCTTTCTCTTCTGTGATCTACCAAACTGGACTGATGTCCCAGCAAAAGCGGGTGTGCATCCTGCTAGGAAACCAAGGCAAACTCCAAACAGCTTAAAGAGTGACAAAGAAATGTATTTTTTCCTACACGTCCAGGAATCTGCTGCCACGGGGCATGGCTGGTACGTGGGTACGCCAGCACTGTTTGTGATGGGAAGATGCAGTTGTAAAGCCATGGCCAAGGAGCTGCCCTGCTTGCTGCAGAATTGCTCTTCATGGCACCAGTCTGTCCCACTTTAATTCAGCATCAGAATCACAGACATTTCCCCAAGCCCAAAGAGGAGAAGGGGCTGGACATATTTTTTGACCCCCAGAACAGCAAGAGACAGAATCCTTTGAAACACAAAGGGGTGATGAAGACGGATCATCATCTTCAGCTCTCACGTTCCAGCAGCCCCCGGTGAGCCCGAGGGGGACGCAGCAGAAACCAAATCATCTGCAAAGTGCATGAACTGGAGCTCTCTCCTCCTGGAGTCCTGATCAAGAAATAGCACGTAACACCCTGCCCAACCGGCCCCGATTAAGCACGTGGGAATCAGCCCTGGGGAATGGCCAGGACAAAGAACGAGCAGTTCCCCTTTCACAGGGTTTGGCTCATGATGTGAAGAATTAAAAGGCTGGTAAAAGCTGCTGCAGATTTATAAAAGGACACGAGCACAGCATTTTTCATCCCATTTCAGCAGGAGTCCCTCCTGCAAAAAGTTACTTCTTGTAAAAAGTTACTTCTTATCAGTGCTTGACCTGAAATTACTCTGAGTTTGGTGGACGGCTCATCTCCATCACTGCTGTGGGTAGCATCTTGGGAGGCTCTGGGCAGCGGCCGTGGTGGCACACAGCCTGTCCCAGCACCCTGCACGCTGCCAGGTCGCGACTGGGATGTTCCCACAGCCTTTGAGTTAACCAGTACCACTGACATGGGAGTTCTGAGGAATTTCAAGGAGAAAGCCTCACTTTCTCCTGTAAGAGAGTGACACAAATGGCTGTCTGTGCAGCTTGCATCAAAAGTAATAATGATAATAGTAGGAAGCAAGGAGTGGGTCCGGATGGTTTCTTTCTGCCCAGGTTGCTCACCAAACATCTCCAATAGGGTGTGTTGCGATGCTGTCTGGGATCCCCATCCCATGACCATGATCTCTGCGCGCTGAGCGGATGGGGTAGAGGGATCCCACCGCTGCAGATACAACCAGGGTCACCAAAGCATCAGCAGTAGCAACCAAAGCTCTGCTGCAGGCCAGCAGGTCAACCCCGCACGGCCGCCCCTGCCCGCGCTGCCGCACCAGCTGCTGGGCTTTCGGTTCAAAGCCTCACACCTCCTCAGGAGACCACTACTAGCATTTTGGTTTAGCCTTCCAAGTGCTATACATCCACGGCACTTGTGAGTCATGTTTTCCACCCCGTGTTATTTAACGCGGCGCTTTGAGCCAACATATTTTATGGACCGAAGTCGTCGTGATTAGAAATGTGTGTTTTCAATAACGACAATGGACTTTCCCTCCCTCCACCCCATTCAAACCCTCAATTTGCCAAATGGAGAAAAGTATTTTAAACACGTAGATCAAAATTACACACCAGCTTAAACGTGTCACTTTTTGGCACGGACATCTTATTTCTCAGCCAAGGTTTGCAACTAAGATTTCTGCTCCTCTATTTTATTTATTTCTTTTTTTCTTTCCAAGAGCACAAATAGCCACTTAACCAAAAAAAATAGTTAACTCCTAAGCAACTGCTCCATCTGCTTCCTCAGGGCTTTGTTTTGGTGTTAATCTACAGCGTTTCTCATTACCATGGTGGCTTCTCACTGACCAGATGAAGTTTCTCACTGCTCCAAATTGTCTCAGGTCCTTCACCTTCAGCTGATGGCCCCACCTGAGGTGTCCTTCAGCAGCCATGGGGTTTTTCCAGGGGTAAATATAGGTTTCTTAAATAGAAGGGTCTGAACCCTCTGTAAATAGAGGCGAATTTATATCCTAGCATCTCATTTCAAAGGACTTTGGAGTTTCTCAGATGTTGTAGCCTTTAATGCACTGTGTAATTAAAAGGGGGATTGTAGCTGCAAACATGAATGGCTGCATTTGCAGCTGGAGGGAGAAAAAAAAGATAACATGAAACAGTGTTTTGCACCGTATTTGTGCAAGCCTGTTGTAATGGGAAGATCCCATCAGGCAAAGTGATGAGGGTGGTGAGGCACTGGACCAGGTTGCCCAGAGAAGCTGTGGCTGCCCCATCCCTGGCAGTGTTCAAGGCCAGGTTGGATGGGGCTTTGAGCAACCTGGTGTAGTTGAAGGTGTCCCTGCCCTTGGCAGGGGGGTTGGAACTGAGTGGTCTTGAAGGTCCCTTCCAACCCAAACCATTCGATGATTCTATGATTCTGTGTTGAGGCTGGAAATGGAGTATAGTCAATGACATGCTGCACAGAGAAGGTTTTGTCTCCTGGCACATGCAGTATAAAACACAACCCTCTTGTGCAGTTTAGGGTTTTTCCAGGCTTCTCTGCTGTATTTTGAACTCTGTGGCCTCAATACATGTTGGTGTCATAAATACATGTACACACACCCCCACATTCATCGTTATCCCAGACTAGGAAATTATCAACAGATGAAAACATGTCCGTGGTTGAGTTCAGTTCCCAAAGCTGTGCTGGAGCCGCCGGGTTAAACCTGAGCGAGGGCTTTGGGCAGCAGGAGCAAAGGGGACAGTGCGTGACCTCCTGAGTTGGTGTCTTTGGGTGGCTGCAGGGCATGGTTTGGGGATGTCTGGGGGTACGGGGTTTGTCCTTGCACCTGCCTGATGCCAACAGCAGCAGAGCTTAGCTGTCCTTTCACAAGGCACCTGGCAAGGAGCGTGGCAGTGGTCCCTACCCCGTGAAGCAGCGAGCACATCTCCTCATCCCCATCCCTGCGGTGACAGCTGCGCGCGCTTCCCAGGCTGATGGTATATGACAGGTCTGATGTGAGCAAGGATTTTCATTTACACTATGTAGCAGTTAGCAACAGATGGAACCATAAGATCAATATATAGTCCAAATAATTAAGAATCGTGTTTTTAATTGTGCCTTTTCAACAAGCATTTGAAATGCTTCTTAAATCAGCCGTGCGGTTGTTGATACAGGGAACGGGCGCGATATATTCTGTTTTGAGAGACACACTGAAACTGCAAAGAGGCTGATCCCAACGAGCCGAGCGAGTGCCTTGTGCTTGTGAAAGGTTTTTGGCAGCAAATCCGTGCGCGGATGGGTTGGGATACCCACGGGATTAACCTGGCAGGTAAAGTAAAGCACAGTCAATTTTATCCTTCGAAGTCTTTGGGCTTTGTCCTTCCTAGTGCTATGCTTTCAGGTGAATCGGATTATTTTAAACTCTCACAGCCCCTGCGTGAGTTTGGCATTGTGGTATTTGGGTAAACCGAGGCACAGAGGACCTGTAGGCCAGGCTGTTTCGGGGGGAGCAGGAGCACTGAGCTCTCCTTGCCTCTTTTTCTTTTGCTCAAGTGTTTGACCCAGCTGGACCACAGCCCTTCCCAAAAGTGATGTTATCCCGCAGCGTCACGGCAGAGTACGATCCCTGCAGCCTGGTTTTAAACTCAGATGGACCGGGTGTTCCCTCGCACCGGCGCTCTCACTTGAAAAGCTGAAATGAAAGATTTTACATCCTTTGGAAAAATAATCTTATTTGGCTATTCTTTTTGGCATTTAACCGAAGTAACGGGCTGAAAATCAAACCTGATAAACCAGTGGCTTGGAAGCTGTCCTGCTGCCTGCCGCCCTTCCCTGAGCATGTGGCAGGGTGCTCGGATAGGCTACATCCTCGTGTGCCTCTGGGAAGGGGACATGCTCCCCCGACCACCGATGGCCAGTGCTTGCAAAGAAGCTTTATTGGGGAAAACTGGGAAAGCATCCCCACCACCAGCCCTTGGGACCATTGCCCCCCGCAGCAGCCTTCCGCACGGTGCCGCACTGATGCTGCGCATGTGTGTGCACTAAAGGCTTTGATTTTGGGAGAGTAGATGCCACCCAGCTGTGTCCCCCAGCTCCCAGCCAGCACGGGATGGACCTTGGGGCTCTCCTGAGATGAGCCAGGTGCAGGTGTGATGGTCAGCACAGCCCAGGGTGCCGCGGGATGGGCCGTGGCTCTGGGCTGCCTTCGCAAACGTGGGCAGAGATGAAGTTATGCCCCCCGACATCGTGTGGTTTTGACTGTCTCTTAAAAGTCCTTATGGTATCATTTCTTGTTCTAAGGGGTTTCAGCAAGCTGCTTTGGGGTTCTTTCCGTTCACTATTGTTGTTTTGGGAGGTCATTTGCTCATCTTCTGGTTGGAACAGAAGATAAAGCCACATCCAGATCCGGCTGAGAGCCAGGAGGAGCCCGTGCAGGTGAAGTGCTCGGATTCACGGCTGGCCCTGTGGGTCCGGTCCCCCAGGAGCCTTGACTGGCCCGTCTGAACGGGGTCAGCCACGGGTCCAGCCCTGCTCCGCAGCACGGGTGCTCTGGAGGTGAAGTGGGATGAAGGGGAGCATCCAAGCTCCACCATCCCCAGCATCTGCCGGCACGAGTCGGACCACAAACGCTGCCCGTGCATGGTTCCTCCCCGGCTTAATTTATATTAAATGCGGCCACATCGTTCAAACAATCTCCGCGCTCTTCTGTTTGTTCAGGTAATGATGATATAGACTCATTTATGCAAGATTATCCTTTTATCACATTTCCAGACTCGTTTATGAGGCTCATGTTTTCCCCCCAAGGGCATCATCAAGTGAGTTAAGTTGTACTATTTGCCTCCCGCAGTGAACTGGCAGGAGCCTACTTCATTGACTGATGAGGGCTGCTGCCTTCGCCAAATAGGGTCTGTGTGATGGATATTTTACTTGTGAATATTATAGCTGGAAATTAGCATGTTTATTGAGGTAGAATGCGTTTGTTTACATTCTGCTACCCATGGTATTACCTTTTATGACCTGAGTTATTTAGCTGAAGATAAGCATAAGTGCTCCCCATCTGAGGGAGGGGAGCGAGGAAATAAAAAAAAAAAAATAATTAATGAGCTACTAGATATCAAATTATGCCGTAAGTAAGTGACAGCAATGCCTTTCTGCGAGCTGCCCTGATCCCCTCACCTGAGCTCAACCAGCTTGAGCACAGAGAGGTGGAAGGGAGGGACACGGCTCAGTTTTATCCACTGTTTTACCTATTTTTGCCTATCAAGAAAGAGGCTTTCCAGAGAGGAAACCATCCCATCTTGCTTGAAGCATCCAACAGCAACTGGATACCCTGTAGTGGGGATGGTGGGTGGAACAGCTGGGGGTCTCAGCCCACTCCGCAGAGCAGCCCCTCCAGTTCTCCCCTTTTCAGGTTCGTTGGCCATCCCATTGCCTTGGCTGCATGGCAAGAGCCAGGGCACAGCCAGGCTAAAGGATTAGGAAAAGACTGATGAACTTTATGTTCCTAAGGCAGCAGCAGCTAAATGAACCATTCCTGATTGTTAAAGGTGAAAAAAATATCTAAACCTCAGGTTGCAAAGCCACCCGGCGCAGTTTCCAGCATTAGAGGAGTGTGCCCAGCATGGCGCGGTGGGTTCGTGCCATGCCTTGAGTTATGGGCAGGTAGATGCCATCTTCCCCCCTTTCTTTCTATTTTTTATTTTTCTTGTGGATGCCACCCATCCTTTTTGGCATCACCCATCCTTTTTGGCACCACCCATCCTTTTTGGCATCACCTACTTCTGCGGGGTCCAGCCAGCACACAGGCTCTGACTCATTCCCTCCATGGCACACGGTTGCTCCTCTATGGTGACCATGCCAATTCATTGACAAGTGACAAACTCCCAAAGGATGCTTAGGGCTGGAGAGAGCCTGACCAGCATGTTTCAGTGGGAACATGCTTTCCCCAACCAGGGAAAGCTCTGGCCTATGGGATAGTATATAAAGTGGCCCCAGTTGTGTCAAATTTTCCTCAAAAAAGTCATTCCCTGCCTACTTGAAATGATGATGGTACGTTCACGATGTGAATCACCTGGCTACAGAGCCGACTACCATCTGATGCAACCCAGCCCTGCACTCAAGAGGGTCTGGAAAATAACATCTTCCCAAACCCTACAAAATGGATGTTGTGAAACCTACTTAAATCCATACATCAAATCCTCGAGACCAACAGCATGTTCTCGCTGTATTCAGAAATGCCTGCGTGGAGGAGGGAATCTGCCTGGGCAAATAGGGGATGGGATGCAGGACTGGACACCCTGGTCCTGGGCAGGAGGTGTTTGTGGAATTACAGACGAAGCCTGTCCCGTAGCCTGCGTCAAGATCTCGTTTCGTTTTCAAAGGCGCCTGCCAAGCTCTCTTTTACTTGGTGCACGTCTGCAGACAGAAACGTGTTTTATATCAAGTCAAAGAAATGCTCTCGTTTCTCTTTCAGCAGAATTTGGCTCTAGTTTTTATGGCCTTTAAATATATATTATCACGTGCGAGCAAAGGAGAAGGGAATTAGTGTCGTGTTGGCTGGAGAGCAAAGAGGAGGCTTCGATGATGGGCAGGGTCGGTGCCAAAGCTGCCGCTGTGCTGAGCTGTGTCGGATAAACGGGGCCAGGAAATCCTCCTGCTCCCCAAAGTCCCACGAGCCTGGTTTGCCCTGGTCTGTGGGTTGAGACCGAACTCATACCTCCATCCCCATCTCTGCTCACCAACGTGTGTGTCAGGGACGCGGTGGCCTCAGACGACTCGCAGCTGGCACCGCCGGTGCCACCACTTCGTCCACAAGAAGTGACACCTTTGGAGGGCAGCGATAGTGTTACCCCACCAGCATCTGCCCATCTTGCTTTGCTCACCGCGTTAATTTGCTGCTGCGTGACTCTCCGGGGTGAAATGGAGACAAATACGACTTCGCTGTTACAATAACTAGTAATAAAAATTATGATTGCCAATATCTGGGAGGCACGCGCTCGTGAATCGTAAGATGAAGCGAATTAACAGCTTGAAAAATTGTTGGCCCTGGTAGAAAGCAAAGCTGTAAATGTTGGGATTATTTCCCCTGCGACTCTGCTGTCAGCAGGAGATGGAGCAAGTCGGGATGTTCTCTGGCCCCCGCAAGAAAGAAATCATTTCCCCTTTCCCTCGGCTGTGCCAAGCCCTTCGTCACGGGCGTCCGTGGGGCTCGGTTGGAGTGTTTAATATATGGCAACGTGCACATGTCATGCACGGGTGTCTGTGAGTGTGTAAATCTGCTTTCACAGGTCGGGTCCAGGAGCATCCTTGGGCCGTGTGCGTGTGACGGCAGCCACAGTAGTTTTGTACCCATGAGGTCATTTCTTCCCAACCTCGTCCTCTACTGCTTGGCCAAAACCTGATGATTTATCCTGGTTCGGTGCCTGTTCCTGCTCTCCAAAAAGAGCTCTCGATGCTCCCGTTATCCCCATCGACTCATCCTGCTTTTGGCCTTACAGATACCATGATGTAATAAATTCTTGGGGCTAATTGCACGTTATGGAGCAAATATTCAAAGCAGTTTGCCCAATGGGCTAAAATACATTTGCATGAAGTGTTCATTGAGCAATTATGAATAACCTACAAGTTTTAAAAACTGCCTCTTTGTGGATAATTTGAATGTTTGCTGCAAAGTGCAGCATTTGCTGAATTAATGAGTCATTACAGATATCTCACCGAGCTCGGGTGGCACTGCCTGCTGCTGCATGGAGGGGCTTTTTTCTTCCATTGCACCTGTACCGTTTCAGCGACATGCAATGCTTAATTTCTGCAAATTACTCCTACTAGAGCGATATGAAATACAACTAACTGGGGGGAAGGAGAGGTATACTTTAATTAAATCATCTTGCAATTAGTCCTTGAGTGATGAGGTAAGGTGTTTTATCTCTGTGCAAGTGGTACCAAACCACCGAGGAGATGCACAGGGAGGGAATTCCAGAATAGGACGTTATAATCAGATGAGTTGTTTGACAATTTGAGATTTCTTGAAAGGAGCCAGCCAGCTATTTGGGGGTTTTGCTTTGGGTTTTTTGGTTGCTTTTGCTAATTGTTTGGGACCATCCGTATTCACAGCATTAGAAGAACCGATTCAATTAAAATCGGTATTTTCTGGAAGTGCGTTTGGGCTCTAAGGACTGTGGCAAAATACACAGACAAATTAAAACATGCCTTCGATCAGATATTTTGTGATGATGAGGAGGCACGACATTGCATCCCTTGGGCATAGATACTGGATTTGGTCCTTTATTAGCCATTCACACCAGATGTGAGTGTGATGGTCCCGTTTGTCCCTTCCATGGTAGCACTTGCACCCTCAGAAGTCAGAGATATGAGCACCATCTGAAACGTCTCCAAGGCGGGATGGAGATTTCACCATTCGTTTCCCTTTGAATTCTTTCCTGGAGAAGGAGACGAATGGCTGAACGCTTCCAAATATATAACTCCCCCGACAGCATTTAGCACGGTGTGAAGTTTTCATAATGATTTATTGTCCCTAGTGATCTGCACAGACAAAATATGTTTGCAGTCTGTCCTGTCTGACACTGAAAACACGGACTGGTGTATTGAGCACTCCAAAAGAGAAGAATGCCTTGTTTGAAGACATCTACAAACCTCTCAGGAAGCAAACATGAATTCCTCCGTGCCTCCGATCTAAGTGTTCACGGCAGTTTGTGCAACCCAGGACCGAGCCCTGCGTCCTCCCGTAGCTCAGTAGAGTCATTATTTATATCCAAGCCCAAGAGACATCATGTACAGGAGCGTTGCACCAACCTCTGTTATCTGAGCATTGGCCCGAGTTCAGTGGAGGTCCAAGAAGTCCATTTTGCTGACTCTGGCAATTGCTCAGTTGGGTTTTTAACACAGAAGGAGTCATTCTTCTGCTGTCAGGTCACGCTCAGGGAAATTTGATGTCAAGGAGAGGAGGATGCAGAGGCACTAGGGAGATCCTGTCCCGAATTGAAGAGCAAGTGTTAAACAAGGGCAGGTGCAGAATAAACTTATCCTTCAGACCACTACTGTCCAGATCTAAACCCAATAAATCCATTAAAAAAAAAAAAAAAAACCACAACAAACAAGCAACTCCTAAGAGCGGTTTAGTAGCAGGATTGGGAATAAAACCATCAAAAGCGAGTAAAATTCAAAGTGGCAGCAGTAATTTCCCCTTCTCCTCTCAACGGACCCGAGTATGACAAGAACCAGTGGGATGGGACCCAGGGTCCTGCACAGGGGGAGCTTCGTGCAAAATTGAATCTCTTTGAAGTTTAGAAAACTGCGTGAATCATAACGCGACGACAGGTTCATCTCCCCGGTGAGGCTGTTAAGTAGCACGTTCCTGAGCACGCATATACGTACAATGGAGATGACAATAAGCAAAGAGCCCGGCTTGAATTCAGATTTTTGGCTTCTCTTAGGTTGCGTAACAACCTTAATGTTACTTAAATGTAGGTGTTTTGTGGGGGGGTGCACGCGCCTGTGCGTGTGTGTGCATTAATAGCAATTTGTGATAGATGCCTTTGGGGCCCACACATTCAATAAGAAAAAAAGGAGTTTTTATGGGAGATAACATAACTGTTTGCAATTTGGCTATTCATTGTATCTTTGGCATTTTATGTACTGCATTAGCTGAGGCAATTTCATGCATATGGATATAATGCATTAAGTAGAAGCATTTAAATATAGTGAAACTAATTTTATGATGATTAGTTGAAGGAAAACATTGCATTCGTATCATCTATATAGGAGCCAATTTGCATGAAAATGCCCAAAGTTGCTATGCCAACATTTTCTGTGTTGTCGGTCGGGGTCGTCTCTGTGTCAAGACTTTGTATTAAAAATCGGTCTCCAGTGCCCGTGTCTTTTAATTCATTGCAAGCTGTAGGCCATTTGCTCACAAAGCGCTTGCAGTAAAACAAATGAATAGCTAAAATACTCATTTGCATGATTCCCATTTGAAAACGATTCCCCTGAAATTAAGGAAGCGTGTTACTCGGTTGCGAAGATGGATGGGCAGATGAGCCATGCAATTAATATTTTTCGGCATTCTCTTTTAAAGCCCTCCTAAGACTAAAAGCAACACATGCTGCCTTCCAGACAAATTGGGTCCCGCAACAGTTCCAGGGCTGCCATGGCAGCAGCTTGTTCCCACTCTCTCCCCTTTATTGTCTCACTTACATTATGCAGTAATTAAAACTATTTACCATTCCTACTTATCTGCCATCTGCTGCCATTGAAGTTTCCTCTTCTTTATAAAGCCGTCTTAAGCAGCAACAAGAAAAGTAACGGATTCAAGGACAAGTGTTGGGGGGGAGAAAATTCTCCTGCTTTTTATTAATAGGTAGCGGACCAGGACGAGGGTTGAGCATTAGAAACGACTGGGTACTTCTGTGTGCTGTGTCATTTACACCCCGGCCACCGCGACAAGGAGAGCTTTTTCTGGAGCAAATGTGGGCAAATAGATACAACAGCTGTACGTGGTGCTGCAGGCGCAGCGGTGGGATAATCCTCTGGTTACACCAGGGTTAGTGGGAAGAAGGATTGTGCTGGTGGTTTCATCCGTTCCTCAGCCGAGTCGCGGGGAGCGAATGGAAGGTTTCAATTTTAATGATCGCTGGCTTCGAAGCAGAGATGATTTTTGAAGAGATCCTTGACTTGGATCTCGATTCACGCTGGATGAAATCCTGTAGGATGCACTGGTTGCAGTCAGGCACGGACGCTGGGCAGAAGCAGCGCTTGCTGCCAAGACATCAGAGAAATGGGGATGAAAATAACCCCGAGATCTCCAGGTGAACCACGGCGCTCAAGGTCTTGCTACGGTTAGTGCTCGTGGCCTGGAGAGTGCTTAAATCACGGCTGGCACTGGCGGGACGGGAGGCGATGACAGCCAGGTAAACGGAGCCTGCGGGAGACTCCGGAGAGCCCAGCCCCGAAGGCAGATTTAGGGAGGGCAAGACGTACCCCAGCAGGGCTGTTATACCATCAAATGGGCCAATAAAACAGCTCCCAGTGTGCTGTCGGTAATAAAAAGTGAAGAAGCCGGCAATTACTGTCGCCCTCGTCGCATAACTCATGCTCCATATTATTTACAGTGACTCTAAAATTTTAAAAATCCAGTTAGCTTAATTGCCTTTCCTCCTGCACGGATGTCAGCAAGAGCGGGCGGCGCGAGCCCACTGCTCCGGCGGCTGAACCCGTGATGGCTCCCGGGGACCGGCTGGCCCAGCACTGGGTCTGGATGGGGTAATGGGTGGAAATCCACAGAAAGATCAAACTTTGCTGGTTAACTGCACTTTCAGTGGTATATTCTCTTTTATTAAATCTCTGGCAGTCTGAGTTACTGCTGCGTAAACCCAGCCATGGCACGGAGGACTCTGGCTGATTTGGGTTTTTTCTAAGAAAGCTGTGGCAGTTTCATTAGTTTTCCATCGTTTGACTACAATTGATTTTCTCAGTATTCATTTTTTCTTAAAAAAAACACCACTCAGTTCTGCGTTTCAACTATTTTTCGTGAGAGTCTGTGTTTTTGCCACCATTTCCTGGCCTGAGTAAAAAGTCAAGGAAAAGAAAGATGAGAAAATGTTTAGTTCTGGGTTTGGGCGGGTTTTTTAAACCCCAAGTCTTAAACATCGGAGGTGTTGGTGTTAAGCATCATCCAAAAAACTTTGGCAGAAGTATTCCCAAACCTATAAAATTATGCAACACGGAGAAAATGATCTGTTCATATTATAAACAACGCTGGTGAGGAGCTGGCCGTTCGCTGGGGTGGCTTATTCAGTCTTGCAGATACTCCGTTCTCCCCACATCTGGAAGGATTTTATTGTTAGGTGAGGAACAGCATCCAGTTCTTCAACACTTTGTGCGATTTCTCGAACACGGTGCAAATCCTCATGTTCAAAACAACAGTCATTCTCCAATCCATTAAATTCCTTTGTTAACGTGCAAATATTTTGCGTTCCTTCCGAAGTACAGTAGAGCAGGCATTGTTACACCAAATTATTTACAGACACACAACCGAAAACCGAAAACCCCAGCGCTCTTTCGAGTCTTTTTTGGTAACCGTAGTGGACTTCTCCCCACATCAAACCCCCTTCAAACACGAGGAGGCTGGAGCATCTCACGGGCATCCCAGTCCATCCTGGTAGGACTCCCCATCACTTTGTTTCCGCATAGCGCAGAAACCTCATCCAAACAGGGGTGGTACCAGTAGGAGGATGTAAATTGGCCCCAGAGCAGTGTAATTAGGTTTTTGCTTGGTGCTGGCCACAGTGTGGTTGGGTTCCTAGAGGTGCCCAGCCATTGTCACACCTTGAGTGAATCATCTCCTGCAGCACCAGCAAACTATCAAATGTTCCCCTTATCCCAAGCTGA
This sequence comes from Tauraco erythrolophus, assembly GCF_009769465.1. Lineage (NCBI taxonomy): Eukaryota > Metazoa > Chordata > Aves > Musophagiformes > Musophagidae > Tauraco > Tauraco erythrolophus. The sequence continues at coordinate 2,209,338 of NC_141478.1, read as the reverse complement.
AAAACTGGTTGAGTTTTCTTTACGCCATACAGCATTCCCGTCCCTCTCAGTAAATGATTTTGCATCACAACCCCGCAAAAAAAAATTACCATACAGATCCCATTTAAAGCAAGAAGAAGGAAAAAAAAAAAAAAAATCTGTAAAAGGAAATATTTTAGGTAGGAGTTGAACAGCAAATGCTTTTTGGTCTCTGTGGGGAGTAATGATCCACAACAAGGACACAATTCTATATGCATGTAATATTATCACATGCTTCAAAAAGCTTTTAAATCACATAAATGCAGTTATGGACCATTGTACAAAATAAACATTCCACTTGTGTTTAGGCTGTTTTTAGTTCTTTGATCTAAAGTGATGCTTGCAGATTTTATTGCTTTGTAAATTAAAGCGGCTTTGATTTGATTGAACTAAATTAATAAGACTTCTGCCTTGTTGCAAGATAACAGCTACAGTATATTTTGGCTGCGCTGCACATAAGAAAACTGCAGTCTGTAACAATTCCACTGAAGCTTCATGGAGGATTTCAATACCTATTTTAATTAAAACAAAAGCCGATGCAGCGCTAATGTGTTCCTTAAAGAGCAAAAACTTAAAATGTCCTTTTAAATCTATTTTAATATGTCTTAAGGACTAGAAGATAAATGGCAGGAGGACTGGGCTCTGACAAGGTACTTTTTCTCTGCCGTTCGAATTTCCTTCTTGCTTGTCCAAGGCAGGTCTCCTTTTAAAATAATGAATCTCACGTGGAAAAGCGAGCAGCTTTCAAGTGTCTTCTCAGGCCCTGAACGATGGTGGAGCTTTCAACCCAACCTCAAGGACCACAAAAAGCATCCGCGCCTGTGGGCAGACCCGACGATGTGCTCATCCCCCTTCCAAGCCCATGACCATCCCCGCAGGGATCCATCATCTGGTCGGCTCCGACCGCACCAGCCAGGTCCTCAGCCCACGTTGGCCAACGTGTGGTTGCACTTGGCTAGCAGATACCTCGTCTGTGGGTCTTTTTAGCTACGGGGCCTCTCGGGGTGGCTGCGCATCACCAGAAGAAGGAGGAGCCCCAACTCAACTCATGGTGCAGTAATCATCTTCTACGTACCCTGAAGAGACTCCCAAGAGCTCACAGCAAGACCCATTGCATGGGCAATCATGGCACAAAGCTATTTTAAACCTGCTGATGATACTAAGAAAGCTGTTGCTGCCTGTGAGTCTCATTGGGGTTTTTTTCTTCCCCCTTGTGCAGACTCGGGAAGTTGGAAACCGGCGATGTTTTTTGCTTAATTCTATTTCCCAAAAATCCTGAAACAAAAGCAGCTCTTTGAAATCTGGAACAATAAAAAAAAGCCAAGTGCCAAAAAATCCTGACCACAGAAGCACCATGGGGGGAGCACAGAAGCACGGCAGGCACAGAGGCTGTCCCCCTCCACCCACACCTCCTCGGTGGTGGCCGGGGCATCCCCAAAGCCAATGGGTCCCTGGGCACATCCGCAGCCGGGGGAGCTCGAGCTACAGCTCTCCTCTGCACATCTCCAGGGCTCCAGGATGGAAACAGACAAAAGAAGTGTCGGAGCAAGATCTCCCTCAAAACTTTCATGCTCATGTCCCTCCAGTCCCTGGTTTGATGTAAGCAGACCCCCGGTGCGGTGCCAAACTACGCCGGTGTGGGGGATCCAGGCAGCACGGGATGGCAGCGCTTGTTTGCATCCACTGTTTGTCTTACAGTGAAAGAAAAGAAAAGAAAAGAAGAAAAGAAAAAGAAAAGAAAAGAAAAGAAAAGAAAAGAAAAGAAAAGAAAAGAAAAGAAAAGAAAAGAAAAGAAAAGAAAAGAAAAGAAAAGAAAAGAAAAGAAAAGAAAAGAAAAGAAAAGAAAAAAGAAAGAAAAGAAAAGAAAAGAAAGAAAAGAAAAAGAAATAAATCTTTCAACTGCAGGCACTGCAAACTCTGCCTGGAGTCAAGAGATCAGCAAACACATTGAAGGGACGGTGCTTGCTCATTGACCACCACGTGCTCGTGGGCTCCATCCATTTTGTCCCAGAAGCTCAGATCCATCCACTTCTCCCTCCTTCCCCGCAACGGTGGATCTGCCCCATCCGGCAGTGCCGGGAGGTTTGGGGATGCTTCCTGGTGCCTCGCTAACCAGGTTGGAGGGACAGAGCTGGAGACATGTGGCTGGAGACACTCAACTCCAGGTGATGCATGGTCCGATTGCCGAGACCTGGCACAGCATCCCGGCCCCCGACCCGCTCCGCTGCCAGCTCAGCAACGGGATGAAAAAATCCCTCTTCAGTTGTCTCCCCCAGCAGCAGCCCCAGCTCACCATCCTTCCTCTCCTTCTTACCCTTTTCATAAATAATTTTAATATAGTACAGAGTGGCTCAAAACAGGAAACTCTGCCGTTTCAGTTTGGTCTGGAGTCAATTTTCCTAATCCCTGCGGTGGAGTTGCTAAGTTACCCTATCCCAGGGCCCTCGCTGCTGTTTTCATGTGGAAAAAAAAAAAAATAATAATAATAATAAAAAAAATCTGTTCTTCACTCAAGTAGTGGAGTTTGGAAAAGCTGTGGCTCATTACGGCGCGAAAGGTCCGGCGCGCCGAGCGCTTACAGCGGTGTCATTGTAGAAATGGCGTTTAGCGCGGCTGAAACCCGGCCAGCGAAAGGCAAAGTCTTCGCCGAGGTCAGGCGGGTCAGACATGAGATGAAATGAAAGACAAACAGTGGCCGTGGAAAGCTTTCCCTGCCATCTCCTCCGGCGTAATGAGCCCTGGCTGCGCGCTTGGACAGAAGCCAAACGTTCATTTACCACAAATCTTCTGTAAATGATTACATTACCTTGCATTAGTTTCTGTAGTACCCCCAACTGTTCCTTCCAAAGCAAGTAAAGCAGAAGGAAAGCTGCCACTTCCCTGTAATTATTCTCCCTCGGCCAACGGGACACGATCCTCCCATCCCTCCTGCCTGGACGTGTGGGATGGAAGGGAGGACAAACTTGCCTTCCCACGGTGGCTCGTTGGGTGATGTTGCCTCAGATGAAGGAACGGTGGTACCCGCCGTGGATCAGGGAGGGTGAAGAGCACGGATGCAGCTGGAGGTGCAGAAGCTCCCGAAAATTGCAGCTGGGGATGGGAGCAGACACCCAGCATTGCTTCATGGCCATGGGTGATGGTCTTCACTTTTGCTCCTGGGTATCTCCTTCATTGCTGGAGGTCCGTTGGGTTGAAGTTTGGACCTCAGCAAGCATGACCTTGGCTCACACCAAGGGAAACCATGGTGTTTCTGACCCACCATGGTCCAAGCAGGGTGTAAAGCTGGTGCTTTGAGTCAGATAACTCTCTGACTTGCAAGCTCCAAGTCTAGTGTCATCCCAAAGTCCATGATCTGGACGTTTGGGAGAAACCCCATATCTCCCTAAGCAATGCTCTTTTCTCTTGCTATACCTCCTACTTTCCCTGACCCCGATGAAGGCTAAAGCAAAAATACTTGACATAATCCCTCATCCTCCTCAACACTTACATCCCCAGCACACTCCCCTGCTATACCCATTTGTTCCAGCTGCTTTTGACCTCTGGGGGCTACTTTTTCAAGTGCAGCCATACGCATATTGGTGATGAAAGAACAACTGGGACGTTCTAGCCTGGTGTAAACTCACAGTCTGCTGGTGTGAACCAGTTTTCCTAGACAGGAGTGACAACCACGCGGTGATTTCTTCCCTCTCCAGTGCTCCTCAGATGACAAATTCCTGTGGCTTGCAAATACAGGGCCAGTTTATTTATTTTTTCCAATCCTACATGTGCAGCCCACGTTGCAGAGAGGCAGAGCCATCCCTATCCCGACGGCTTCCCACTTCTCCGAGGCACAGGAAATAGCATCGCTTCGCCGGCCAAGGCTTAGGGTTACGCTCGAGGCGGGCGTCGGGGGAGCACGCCGCTCAAAAATTGGTGCTTTCTGTCCTTCCCCTCCCCTTGACCTCCTCTCCCTCTTCCAGCCTTTTCCCAAGGCCTTCTGCAAATCTGCCATTTGTTATCGATTTTATTTAAGCCGCAGCAGTTTTGTATTATTATTAATTCCAGGCACATTTTTAATAGCACTAATAGGTTGAAGGAGAGAAACGCTCGTTTGCACACCCTTTCGTTAGGGTGGCTGTAGCTCATTTAAGTCCATGCATCTCCCCAGCACAGAAACAAATGGGGAAGGAAGATAGAGGCTGTTCAAATTGGTTTTAAAGTGCTGAAGTACGACCATGAGAGAGCGAGAGGTAACGCCACGAGGTGTTTAATTGCCATCCTGTACGAGCACGGGGTGTTAAAAAGAATCGAGGTTGTGCTGCCTTATGGGAAGACAGGAAAACAGCACTAATCCTGCAAGACCTCCCCGTTAGATGGGCAGGCTTTTGCAGTATTGCCCTAAAGGAAAGTGTTGGAATTTGGCCACGAGTTACCAACCTGTTCTTGAAGTTGCCCTTGTGCTGAAATCCATAGGCTTCGTCCAATGGAGGAGTGAAGGTGGAGAGCGTTGCCCTTTCTCATCGTTACATCTGCTACCTTAAAATCACAGGATCATAGAATCATGGAATCGTTTAGGTTGGAAAGGACCTTTAAGATAATTGAGTCCAACCATGAACCTAGCCCTGCCGAGACCACCACCCAACCATGTCCCTTGGCACCACATCTACACGTCTTTTAAATACCTCCAGGGATGGTGACTCCACCACTTCCCCGGGCAGCCTGTTCCAATGCTTGACAACCCTTTCGGTGAAGAATTGTTCCTCATATCTAATCTAAACCTCTCCTGGTGCAACTTGAGGCCATTTCCTCTTGTCCCGTCACTTGTTACTTGGGAGAAGAGACCAACCCCCACCTTGCTACAATCTTTCAGGTAGTTGTAGAGAGTGAGAAGGTGTCTCCTCAGCTTCCTTTTCTCCAAGCTAAACAACCCCAGTTCCCTCATAAGACTTGTGCTCCAGACCCTTCACCAGCTCCGTTTCCCTTCTCTGGACACGCTCCAGCACCTCAATGTCTTTCTTGTAGTGAGGGGCCCAAGACTGCATTCAAGGTGCAGCCTCACCAGTGCTGAGTACATGGGGACAATCACTTCCATCATTCCTCGCTGCTGATGTTTTGTTGCTGCTACGATGCAGAGTCCTTTCCTAGGAGAGGAAAAGGCACTTCTTGGTGTGAACGTTGGAGTAAATAACCCTTGATGTATACTTGGCAAGCACCGACGTGCCTGGAGATGACGCTCACCCTCAAAGCACGAAGGGTGCTCTTGGGGCTCCCGCCCTTACACCACAGCAGTGAAAACCAGCAGGATCTTCCCCGTCGGCATCACCCCTTTCACCTCCTCCAGTGCAGGAGCCTTTGGCTGGGAACAGGGAGAGGTCACTGCTCTCCATGAAAGACCTCGCGCGGGGCAGGAACCGTTTCCGAGCCCCCACGGGCGCTGCGCAGCCGCAGCCGTGCATCCTCCCGATGCCACCATCATCACCATCGCTTCTGGGCATGCGACTCCGCTGTCCCCCAGGCCGGCAACCGAGAACCCTCCGGGCCTGCTGGAAATTAAAGCAATCAGATTAACAGTGGGACATGAGACGTGCGTAGGAAAAACCCAATTTTAAGGCATCACAAAGGGGCCCTGGTTCGAAGCGAAGCTTCTGCTACCAGGAAGTTTGCCTTTTGTTTGATCTATTTTGCACATCCCTATTAAATAACTAATTATTTAACATCTTTTAAAGCTTTGCTATATATTACAGCAGGCAGGACACAAATGGCTGCTTTTAATAATATAAAAGCCCATTAGCTTCATTTACTGTTAATGTTAAAATAAACATGAGGCAATTTAGATATACTATTCCAATTTCACGGAAACTTTGATGTTTTTCTTCTCCACTCACATAATTAAGGGAAAAAACTACTAATGATATTAAGTTTGTACAGTGTTAATGACAGAAACAAGCTGCAGCAGAAATTGCAGCCATTAATATGGAAAAATAAAATATTTAACACAGGAGATAAATGAAAGCAATTTTAATAAAGTAAAATGAAGAAAATTAATTCTAGAAACTTTCAGCGTTCTTAAAACGCTATCGGCTTGTGACGCATCTTGCGTATTTTTCTGGTTGGGTTTATTTATGGGTGGAATTGAAATCTGTCCTTATTATTACTTTTAACACCTACCTGTTTTCTCTTTCTATTGCCCATTGTTTCCTCCAAAGGCCAAATTCTGCCCTGATTTACACCCTGCAGTCTGCCAGCAGCTGAAGGTAGGCTCACCCCTATGAGATGCTTTATCGTTAAGCTTTTTGGGGAGGCAGGAGCCCATCAAGCATCTCAAACACCCAAATGCTGCACCAGGATGCAGGATTGTTCCATCCCATCTGGATGGGGCTTCTCGGTTACTCATCCCAGGCGGCATCGGCAGCTTTCCAGTATGGACATGGAGCGTTCAAAGGGAGAAACATCTGTGAGCAGTAGGGTTTATGCCTCTTTGGGGGGTTTTTGCAGTTAGGTGATGCTGCGGTAGCGCTGCGTGGGTGGAGGGTTGAGCATCAGTAACACAGAGAGCAGCGAACGGGGCTCTGCCGCAGGTGGATCTGGACAGAGATCCAGATGGTGCAAATTTGAGGCCTCAGGGCAACCTGGGGCTTGAACAGGAACAAACGAGACTCTGTGCTGAGGTGGGTTAGAGCAGAGAGAACCCGGCGGGTCCCGCAGCCGAGCACCAACCTGTGCTCCCGTCTCCATGGGATGGAGACAGAGCAGTGAGGAACATCACTCCACTTCTCAATTAACCTGCTTCCCCCAGGAGAGAAGCAGGGAGAGCTCAGACCCAAGGAGAGGAGCTCTTGCTACATGGCTCAGCCATTCAGTCCCCAGCATCCCGCTCACTTCGGAGCCTATCGGTAGCTAAAGCAAGCCCATTCCCTAAGAAACTTCCCACGTTGCCAAAGTTTGGAGGAAGGACTACTGGCATTCCACTTAATATTTCAACCTCTCTGGTGCCTCTTCCATGCCATCAGCTCCATCACGCTAACGTGTGGCGGCCTTTTACGGCAAACCGTTTTTAGAAACGACGCCGTGATTTATTCTATTCTGATGCGTTTATTTACAGGAAATGATTAATTAAATAAACTCTTTTCCATTTGCCATTAATTGTTTCGCAGGCAACCCGAAGAGATAATCATCGCACGCTGACAACCGCTCGCCATCAATTATCCACACGCCGCTGCTGTCGATGAATCACAGCCCCTACCTGGTGGGAGAGTCACTGCTGGTGCCATCTCGCCAACAATGTATGACGGGGGAGGATATTAGGCGCTATTTTCAGACAGGCTGAGAGATGGATAATGCAAGCCAAAGGGAAATGCATTAAACTATTTAACTGCCTGGAAATCCAGCATAATGAACATCCAAAGGTATCACATTACTGGTTCACTGTAGCTTGCCTTTATTTATTTGTTAGCATTTCAGTTTTGTTCAAATTAGTCGTTGTGTTGGAAATACTCTCGTCCTGCTCTTGCTTGGCTGAAGGCCCTCAAGTCTGTGTTTGCTCAAGTCGCTGCGTCAGAGGGTAGAACCCCCTGTTGTACCCTCTACAGGCACAGGTGGGTGGAGGATCGTGCCAGCACTTGCGTGGACCCGGGGTCATGGCATTTGGGTGGGCACGGCTGAGCACGTCCCTGCTTCTGAGTGTGGCTGTCCCTTGAAGTCACGCTGCCCAAGATGCTGCGCGTCGCTGCTGGGGCAGCACCCGCAGCGCTGCGGCTTAGAGCAGAGATGTGCTGGGCACCATGATCCTACTGCCCAGGTGATATTTCTTATAGCTGCTAAGGGACCGGAGAGAGGAGAATAAGTTCCCTCATTCCCCATCCCACCATATTCCCATCAAAGGCCACCTGAGCTGGGCTGGGGAGAGGAGAATGAGTTCCCTCATTCCCCATCCCACCATATTCCCATCAAAGGCCACCTGAGCTGGGCTAGGGCTCGTCACCTTTCCCAAGTCAACGCTGAATTTGCTTTGCTGATGCCGCCCATCACCACCTCCGGCATCGGGCCTGTTAGATGTTTTAGGAAGAAAACCAGAAATGTCCTCCCAGGGCTGTGCGTCACCCCGGCCAGGCAAGGGGACACTGAGGCTGCGTGGTGGCCTCCTGCTCACCCTGAACATCCCACAGCGGGGAAGAGCGAGGCACCCAGCGAGCAAAGTTCTTGTGAAACCGGACCGATGTGCTCAGCGATGTCTGAGCTGCTTAAACATGCCAGAAGGACATTAAATTGAATGTATTCAGTGCTAAGAATTATGGTATCTTTAGAACCTAAAGTGTATAATTAAATTATAGCATCTGAGATTGGAATTGCTTTTTCACTTCTAGGGGAAAAAAATAAGGCATTTTAATAACATGTCATAAGTTTTACAGTTATTGGATTTTCAAATTGTTTACAAAAGCAATATTGTTAAATTGCATAGTTGTTTGGGCTTTTTTTCTTAAGTCTTTTGATAAAAAGAATAAACTAACAATAATGTTCCCAGGAGGTAAAACAAAATTGCATTTCACTTTTGTTATTTGTTTAATTATCCATTCAGCCAGTCAGTATATAAAACTCATTTTCAGCAGATTCGTTCTGAAAGTCTCCGGCTCCAGCTGTAACTGCAAAGAGCATTCAACTTTTATTTAACATTAATAAGCCAAGGAAAATCCTGGCAGTTGAGGTACTTCCAGCACCTTGTCTGCGATTCCAGCAGCCTTTAATAGGGATGTGGGTGGGAGGGGACATCAGGCTGGTAATTCCCGATTTTTGGGACTGGAGGGGAACTATGGTTCACGGAGTCCCGTTTATTTTAAAGAGGGAACCACTGGGGACTCTTTCCTAAAAATTGACAGTCTCCAATGGGCTAATACCAACACGGTTCTACAAACTGGAATGTCAAGTGAAGTTGGGTAAATCTTGAGTGGTCGGAGGGGGTTTGTGAACTCTCCGGCTGTTGGTGTTTGTTGTTGTAAGTCTGGTGGGATTTTTTTTCCTGGCAGTTTCTCCCCGTTGTAGGTGGGAGAAGGGACCCTGTGCTGTAGGAGGCGGATTCCCTGTGCCATAACCTGGGCGAGGTTCGTGTTTGAAAGGCTCGATATAGAGACAGGAGCTGGTCCCACAGTTGGTTTGGTTGGTTGCGTCTTGGTTTTGCCAATGGATTTAATCCATAGGTTTCTGCCTCCTTCAAAACCGATGTTTTTATGCAACCATCTCTAGCTAAGTGTGTATTTTTAGCAAAAGTTGGTTTAATAGCACTTCAAACCATGACTTGTTGACAAGGTGAAGCTTTGCCTAGCTGGGAACCTACCGAAGCACTCAGTAATTGCTCTCCAAGAAGATGCTACAGGTTTAGTGTGCACTGCATGATACTTCTGTAGATGTTTTCTCTCTTCTTTCAGCATCTTAATGCAGAGGCTGATTTCTGCAGCGCTTGAAGCACGATGCCAACGTGCAATATCATCTTCTAACCTCATATAATACCAGAGAGCTGTTTTCAGGCAGCAGCAGAAGCCTACCTGTTCCTGGCAGCTTTGCAGGACACCCCATTGATGTGCGTTTGCTCTTTTGGACTTACCACTACGTAACCCCCAGAGAGCAGCACCTGAGCTGGGGACTGTGGGGAAACAACCAGAAACAGGTTATAAAGAGCCATAAAATGGAGCCACCTTCTTTCACTGCCCACAGCCAGCGGGATGAAAGGAATGGAGAAGATATTTGATCCTTCTGGATGCCCAGTCTGCTCCTCCTGGCAAAGCGTTATCGGCTGTTAAATGCTTACCCAAGAGTGGGAGGGAGGTTATTAGGAACAGTGAATTCCTTCGGTGAGTTCTCAAGTCATAAAGATGTTTGACTCCTCATTTGCACGTTTCTCTTGGAATCAATCAAGGCGGAAAAGCTCGAGGATAAAAATCGATACGGGAAAATAAGTTTGTGCAAGGCATGGTAAGACACAGATACGGATGAGTAGGTGCAGGGCAATCATTTAGTGTGCTGATAGATGGGAAGATGATAATTCAGAATTGATCAGATGCGATTCAGCCGCTCCAGAAGTCCTGGTCTGGAAGATCTCGCAAAGGGACGCTTGGATTAGCTGCAGTTCCCAACCTCCTGAGCCGCAGGGTTTGGCAGGTGTATTTATGGCCCAGAGGAAAAGCAAAATGAGACTCGCTCTGGGTTAAATACCTAATAAAGCAGGACTTTGCTAATAAGTGCTCTCACTACTCCAGCAGATATTCACAGTATGGATTCGGAGGCTGTCGCCGTACCCGCGCGTGACCCGCAGCCTCTGAAACCTGCACTACCAGCTCCGAGCAAGCTTTGGTTCCCCCAAAGCACCGCCAGGCATCGGGGGATTAATTAATCCTCCCGACATCCTTGTGGGCTGGAATTGGCTCTGTCCAAAAGTCCCAGAGGGGAAACTGAGGCACAGGGAAAGTGAAGCATCTCAGTCTCATTCAGAGGATGGAGAAGACCTGTTTGCTCTCAAGATGCACACGGCAGGAGATCAGAAATGTGCACCATAGCTGGTCCCTGAAGGTTGCACATTTTTTTTCAGGGTTGTCCCAGGCATGAGGCACTCCTGAGCACATGACAGGATAAACCAGATAGATACTACCTGCATTTACCCTCCAGGTGGGAAATTCATGGCAGGGCTGTGGGCAAAACTGTGCTCTGATTCCCCTCCAGGTAACTTTGCTGTTGGATGGCATCATTGGTGCAGTTCCTTGAAACAAATTATGCTTTGGGGATAATTTCTGGAAGATCTGCCCTTAACCTGAATGGGAAGAAGGTTTTGGCACCCAGGAGCCCATGGAAAACCCGTCTCCACTGCGTGGCTCCAGCAGGGACTCCATAACCAGAGCACTGGTGCCAGCCTGCTGCCACTGCCAGAAGTTTTGATGCCCAGGTCAGGCAAACACATCCAGGAGAGTTTAGACAGGGCTGAGCCTTGGAGCAAGGGGGTGGTAGGTGACCAGACAGGGTCCTCCTGGGCCTGTGCCCCTTCCTTGGCTGCAGGGTGCTGCCCAGAAAGGGGCTTTGCAGGTACTCACGTACCTTGGGCTTTTTCTCTGCCCTGCAGCCAAAAAAAAAGGAAAGGAAAAACAAATTTCTTGGTAACAGCTGTGTTTCCTTAACAAACAAATGTTCCCTTAAAACATCCAGGATGACGAGTTGACAGTAATGAAGTAACATCTGTCCAATCAGTGCACTTTTTGGCAGCTCCGGAGCCTCCGAGTGAACGTTCCCTAATGTTCACCAGACACTCGCAGCACCTGCTCGTCACCCCCAGCCTCGTCCCGCTGCCTCCAAACGCGGAACAGATGTGAGGGCTGAGATAAAAAGCTTCCCCAAACAATCCATCAGTTTAATGGCATTGATCAAACCCAACAATCTCGGAACATCGCTTGGTTTGCTCCTGGCACCTTCCACCTTGCTGGCCCGTGAGCCCTGCCATTAACCCTTGCAGGGATGCTGGGAGGGAGCACTGGGGCTCTTGGGACTTGAATGCTGCCTATTATGGACTATCGCTGGCGCTGGGATTGCAGCTCTTAGGGACATACAAGGTCAACAAAGGCTTGTTGGGAGTATGAGAGGGGCAGAAAGACTGTCCATGGATGCATCAGCTCCAAGGGGCTCAGAGCCTGCCTGTGGCTGACAAAACGCAAAGCAAGGACACGGCAAGGGAGGAGATTTTCCATGGAGGCAGGGGAATGTTTTTGGCATTGCACATGGCGCTGGGGAGACCTGGCGTATCTGGTTGCTCACGTCCAAGACCAATGAAACCAGCATGGAAGGGCAGCTTGGACACTCGAGTGGCTGTGAAGTTCATCTCCTGAGAGACACCTTGTCCCGTCTGGCCCAGCACAGGTAAGAGCAGCGCTCTGCAGGCTTGGAGGGAGGGAGGGAGCCATTTAGGGTGTGAGACTGGTGCTGCCTCGCCATCTGCTTCACCCCAGCTCCGCTCGACGTGCTGTATGGGCAGAGCAAAACGATCGCCCCGGCTGCCCGTGTTAGGCTTCTCAGCTCATGCCTGCTCCACTTAGCTCTGCAACAACGGTGTTTTACACCCAGATTCGATCAATGAGCACACACTGAGAGCGTACGAGCCATGAAACCGCAGCCAGAAGAGTTACCGACCCCACAACCAGTGGTGCACAGCATCAGCACCGACCCCATGTCCCCTGCTGTCCAGTCCCATTTTTCGGCACACGAGGCGGCGTGGGCCATTCTCCGCGAGGGCAGCCAGCCTGCCTGGGCAAGTGGCACTTCAGGACTGTTTATTTTCTATTTAATTAGCTCAGCTCCAGTTTGCAGCTCAGGGGTCAGCAGGTCCCAGCCCTGAAAGGTGCTGCCGTTGCTGGTTTGTTGCTATTCATTTCTCAACAGCCTCTTTCATCCCCTCAGCTCGGTGCACTCAACCCCTCCAAGAAGGTTCCCTCTGGGCTGTCCTCCTCTCTAATGGGGGAATGTTTACAGGCCTGCAGAGTGACAAAAAGAGCAGCGAGTCTCCTTGCTTCTTCCTCTGGTTTTGTCTTGAAAGGAAAGAGCAAATCTCTGCGCTCCTTCTGAACAGGGGACGTGGGAAAGAGCCCCGAGCGTGCTCCTGAGAGGGCTCCAGGGAGACCCCATGGGACACCCCATCCCTGGGATGGAGCTGCTCCCATGTGCCCAAACCCCACGGCACCAACGTGGAGCATCAGGGAGGAGGACTGAGCAGGACATGGCTGGCACTGGTATGAAACCATGTCCCACACTGATTGCAGCACAGGTTAAGTAAATGGAAGCCTTATTAGTCATAAAAGATGTGATATGGAAACACTTAAGGTGACCATTCACATAGAAAGAGCCAATTTAGAAATCTATTTGGTGCAAAAAGCACAGCATATGCGGTGCAATAAGGGAGAGCAATGCAATCACCAAAGCATATGGACACCTCCTCGTGTCTAAACGTTATCTATTAGCTTGGCATATCAGTTCCTGCGAGCGCTGTCGCTCAGGATTATTAATGTCCTGTCTGAGCTCTTGCAGGGAACAGCCACCAGCTCTTCTCTGGGTCACAGCCACAGCTTGCAGCTGCAACCAGCCTGTCCCCAAAATCCAGAGGGGTGGCTGAGGTCAGAGAGTTCTCGGGTGCTTCTTGCTGCTGGCTGGCACGGGGCGATTTCCCTGCCATGCGTGCAGAGACTGGCCCAGCCACAAGCCCATGCTAAATGGTGCCTGCTTGCTTCGGGAGCCGTGCCCTTGGCAGCTGCAGGTGGGGAAGGCCGAGTTGCTCTGCATGGTTTTCCAGATATTTGCCTGTAAAATAATAATGGCAGCTGTAGACGGTGGGTCGTTGTACCCACCAGCCACTCACACTGTGTTATTGGGCCTCTTTTATTTGCTGGGCTGCGAGAAGTAGAGATCGAGAAGTAGAGATTGACACAGGTACCTGGAGATACTGGCTCTGTTCAGCAATCAGATGTGATCCTTTCCTGCGGTCCCAGTGCCAGGAGGCAGCAGGACTGTGCTGTCTTTGGGGGGATCGTGTGCTCCAAAGTCTTTCCAATAACATGATCTCCTGCCTGCGGTCAGACTCGGTGCGCAGCAGAAGGCAAAACCGCTCAAGATCATGAAAATAACAGAGACCGCAGCCACAGCACGTCACTCCACGACATCGTTCTGTGCAGTTAATGGCCCCGGCTGCCTAGAAGGGCACTATTCTGGAAAGAAACTGCCGCTGCCCACTGCAGCGGACGCTGGGAAGTGCTGCAAGCAAGCATTCATTGGCACCAGGGCCAGGAGCCCCACAGCTCTGCCCTGCCTCAGGGCTGCGTCCGCAGCGGTGTAGCAAACCTCTTGCTTTTAAGGCACGTGGAGCGGTGGGTGCAGCCCAGGAGGTGCCCAGCTGTAGGGACCCTCTCCACCCACCCCTTCCCAGCCCACCAAGCAATGCTCCTGATCATCCCACGCCACAGGTCTGTGCGAGGTCATTGAGCAGCAGCAGCTATGGGTGCTGGAGAAGCACCCAACCATGACCCGTGTGGATTTGGTGTTGAGGAACATGGTTTAGGGACCCTGACAGTGCAGAGTGAATGGTTGGACTCGATGATCTTGAGAGTCTCTTCCAACCAGACGATCCTATGATTCTATGACCCACAACCCGGGGGGCAGGAGAGGCTGCCTTTCCTCTTACGAGGGCTGGCGCCCAAGCAGCTACATGGCGAAGACAGCAAATGAGGAGGTGTCGAAGCATGCACAGACCCGCCAGAGACCCCACATCCTGGGTTTGGGGTCAGGGCCATGCCCAGAAGGGCTGTGAACGGTGCGCCGTGCGCTGCGCAGCCCGTCCCGAGCCCCGTGCGCTGCGCGCAGGCAGCCACAAGAGAGAGCCCGTACACCGGGAACGGGACCGGCCCGGGCACCGCAACGACAGGAGCCAGCCCGGCTGCTGCAGGCTCTTCAGCATTTATTTCGCTGGTTTTTGTGTGTTTTGAGGGCTCAAGGATTTTTTTTTTTTTTTTTTTTTTTTTTTTGGCTGTTACCATAGGGGTGATGTGAGCAGACGGAGCGACGCGGTGACTTGAAAGCGTTGGGGCGTGAGTTTGTGTTGTCACTGCACGAAGCTGACAAGAGTTTCTGACTTCCCGTTCTCTGGTTCTGACGTTGGTTTCAGAGCAGAAGTTGTCCTGGTCTGTTGGGTCCTCTCTAACCATCATCTTCTTCGCACGGTTCTTTGCAAGAAACATAACAGGTTAATTAAGACTGGGCCACTCCTAAAAGTGAAACACATGAATCGCTAAGAATTAATGAACATGATTGTCCTTTAAAAGTCATTAGAGCCACACTGATGTATTCCAGCTAAAGGTCTGGCTCAGAGTGTATATGTAGATGTACTATGGTATCTTTAGAGCTGGAAAGAAATTTAATATCAAAGTAAAATATTCTGCCAAAACCTTCTGAGCTTTTGGGGTAGAGGTTGCCCTCCTGGGCTGACGGAGCGTGGCAGGGCACTGTGCTTCTCCCATGCCTGCAATTAGATCTGCTCTCAGGACCAAAAGCTGAATTTGTTGTCCCATTAACACAAAGCAAAGATGAATTAGCAAAGGTGGAAGGTGAAAGGTCTGCAGGCTCAGCCAGAGTCAAATAGAGGGGTCTCAGCTCATTTTGCATGAAGCGAAGCAAACTAAAGCCCCAGCCTTGGGGCTCACGGCCATTGAGTTTATGTACATTGATTTCACACCTTCTTTCATCTGCTTCAGCTTTCCCTAGTGCTTTCATGCGGACAAATTTAAGGCCCAGCAGAGAAGGAACATCCTTAGCTGGAAAAATCAACTGTGGCAAATTCACGATAAAAGGCAATCTTCCATGCACCTTTGTTTTACTACGTGTTGTAAGAGATTAGACACTTATTTGATCCAGCTGGATTTTCACCCTCAGCATGCTGAGCTTTCCTGGGTAGGAATCAAACAGGAGGGAGGTTGCTGTGCTCTGCTCTCCCGAGAGCCCTGCCCAGCCCAGCCACCCAAGAGCACTCCAGGTACTTGAAAATACAGACCTTTATAAGAGAATGCTGGGGGGGGATATTTATTTTTAGGTAAATTCCAAGCAGTTTTGATTTTCAATTGACTTTAATTTTAAAAAAATGTAATTAAATAGACATATTTTGCTGAAATGGGTGACATCGGTCAGAAACTGCAGCATAGCCAGGCAGTGCTGTTGTTCAAACCTCATAAGAAAATAGGGGCAGTCTCTGGGGTCACCTCCCCTCCATTTCTGGTGGTATTTCAGGAGCTGTGACCCCTTTCCTTTCTGATTCAGTTTGATCTGAGCGTCCCTGGGCCTCTCCACTTTCTTCCTGCCTTATGCTGCAACCTGAAACAAGTTGTTGCTCTCAACACAGGACAAAATAAAATCTATTGTTTCCTGCATCCTCTCCAGTCCCCATCCTCTTTTTCCACTCCAAAGAAGCTAAATTCTGCTTATAAATTTGGCAAACGCAACTTCAGGGCACTTCTAACCTCAAAAACAAGGTGGTTTTATCAGCACCGGTGCGATCCTGGGCGTGTTTTGCAAGAAGCATCTCTCAGCGCTGAAAGCTGAGGGTCCAAAGGTAGGTGCTGCCAGTGTGAGCTGGGGAAAAGCTTTACCTGTCCTTGCAGAGAGATCTGCTCCTTCTGCAGGAGAGCTATGGGCCACCCTTGCCTTTGCTGACTATTTATCCTCCCGAAGGAGTGCAGCTCTGGTTTGCCAGGCGTGAAGCTCGAGCTGACTGCGGCGTCTCCGTCCAGTGCAGCTTTGTTTGGATTAAGCAGCGCCGCTCCCAGCTGCAGCGTGTTTGATCTTTTCCCAGGGCTCCAGGAGATAAGAGCAAGATCATCACGGAGTTAGGAAATCCTCCCTGCTCGCCGGAGCTGGGGGTGAGGCGAGCACTGCGTGCAGGGCTGTGACCCTCTGAAGGACTGGTTGGTGTTTTTGCAGTCCCATAAGTCAGGACTCTGGGCTGCTCTGTCCCTGGTGCAAAGGAGGGGAGGGTCAGTGGAGCAGGTTTTAATCCTGGATTTCCCCTTCCAGCTCCTTCAAGAGCCATGAGCGAGCTCGGTCCATGTCTGGGGCTGCGTGTGCCGGCGTGGGAGCTCTGTGGTGCACTTTCATTTATAATTGGCAATTAAGAACAGAGAAGGTCAAGGAAAAATGCCTACAAAGTCATCATGCCTTCAGCTGGGTAGAAAGGGAGAGAAGAAAGAGGATGAAGAGGTGACTAAGGGGAGGAGAGAGGTCAGTTAATCTGGAGTAAGGCAGGAACGACCAGGTTGGTCCCCACTCTGAGCCCCGTAGGGGATGTGGTGGAGCATCCTCCTCCTCCTTTGCAAGCACCAGTGTTGGGGACAGCTATAAGAAAAGAGTGACCAAAACTCCTTCTCCAGTTTCTTCTACATGGGCTTCGTTATATGTATCCCACAAAAATGTGCTTTAATCCTGGAGTAATGAAAGAGAAAGTGTGTGCTTGCATCTAAGCAAGGGATAAAAAAAAAAAAAAACAACAAACTATCTCCACATAGCCATAAATGGCTAATTTTAATAGGCAAGGCTGTGGGAACAGGGTGACCTGCTTAGGGGTGATTCATGCACACCAGGGCAGTAGGCATTCCTCGTTAAAGGTGTCTTTCCCTCAATCTGCTTCGTCGCCGTGTGAGCACCAGGGAACCTCGGCTCTCTGTTATTAATATGCCATCGGACCATATGTTCTCAGCCTCAGCCCATATGTATTTTTGAAAAGAACCACCTGTGAGTAATTCTGCCTCCTCAGAGTAGTGAGTAAAATCTGCTTTGGGGTGCGTGTGTCGTGTGGGGAAAGGGGGGCTTCAGGCTTTTACTGAATTTGTAGGAATGTTGCTGTCTTTGGGTCCTCCCTGTTACCCCGGTCCTCATGCCACCGGCCGTGCCACCTCACTTCTGCAGGAAACCAGCCCCAAACAAGAGGCTGTTGTTTTTTTCCAGGCAATTGATGGGTTTGTTCATCTCAGGTTATTTTAACAGCTGTCATGAGCGGTTCGGTTAGGAGCTGGTATTTCAGCTGGTACTGAGGCACTGCCGGTGAGTCACCTCGGCTGCCAAGGACAAAACACAGACCTGCTCGGGGTTGCCAAGGATAAAAGGTTGACCTGTCTGGGGATGCTGGCGGTGCTCAGTTACCCCAAATAGGCAGAGGTGTGTGCCTGACCCTGGCCACAGACTCCCTGTTATTTTCCTCTACTTCATTTTTAAAGCAGCTCGGAGGGACCGAGGCCCTTTTCTGAGCTCCCGGAGCCTCTCGTCCACTGTAGCCCCGGGATGCGCTGTCAAAGGATGTCCCAAAGACAGTTGTGACTTTCCCATTTTCTGAGGGCATCAGGACTGAGGGTTAATTGGCAATTAAGAACAGAGAAGGTCAAGGAAAAATGCCTACAAAGTCATCATGCCTTCAGTCCTCAATCAGGACTCACCTTCTCTGAGCTGGTGGGGATGACTGAGAAGCAGGAGAAAGGCAGAGCCATTCAGAAGGGTGGTTGTCACTCCGAAAGAAGCGTCACTTTTTTGGTTTTGGGGAGGCTAACGCGTTTAGCAGCAGCGCTCACGGGCCAGTGAAAGTCTGGAAGTAGCTATTGTTTGCAGATGCAGGAGAAAATGTTTGCTAAACACGTTATGAATCAGTGTTTTAATGGATTGAAACCACATGCTTGTGTGGCTGGTGTGTATATTTTTTCACGGTAAAATGTTAATGAAAAACTTTTGGGCAAGCCGGTTCCAGTAAGCCGTATAGCCCAGGCTATATGGCTTACTGGAACTTGTGCAATGCTGGGAATGCACGAGAAAGAGGGACAGATTTACTGCTGCATCGGAGTCAAAAAAAAAAAACCCATGCTGTATAGGAAAGTGTGAATACAACGGAAGAGTTGTTTCGCATCCCCTCCGTGCCCTGCCTGTGCCATCCTCACCCAGCACACACGTGGCGAAGGGCAGCTCCAGCACCTGGCACTGTTACTGTCACTTCCAGGGTATCGCGGAGGGACGCCTGCGCGTGTGGAAACCCAGCACCTTGGATCGCTCCCCCTCCGTCTGAGCAGGCTGGCTGGAACTCACAGAGACTTTTTTTTCCCTGTTGCAGACGGAAAATATTCCTCAGCAGAGCCCCAGTATCTGCCTGACAAAACAATAATATTCCCTTTAAGCGTGTCAGGCAACCAGGTAAACAGAGGCTTTGCTGGCACTGCCAGGGATGCGCTGCCACCCGCTCCGGGCCCCGACTAAGGGCTTTGGAGCGCAGCAGGATGCTTTCCAAGCACGAGCCCTTAGCAAGCGGGGTTGCCCCCTGCACATTTACACCTTGCCCGGACTGGAAGGAGCGAGCAGGATGACAGTGCCATGCTGGAACTGCGCTGCAGCCAGTGCCCAGGTATTTTTCCATCACAGTGTGACTGGGAGGGGTTAAAAACCACCTGAATTTTACACCCCGGCTTATACCAGTGCTGGAATTGGGTTCAGGGGAAAACAAAAAAGGGTTTTGGGCAAGTTGTTAGATTTCAATGCTCGCTGCAGCCGGCCAATGGAGCTGGTCAGGAGTGCCCGCTGTAAAGTCCTGTGCGTGGGGAGAGAGGGGGACTGGATCTGCTCCTCTCCCACCAGCTCCTGGCACACAGTCCCAGTTCGACAGAGAAGCTCATTCCCAAGGAGGTCACCCTCAGCATAGGGACAGTGGTATCACCACTGGGCAGCGAGCTCCCAGGCACCCACCAAATGCCATCTTGGGCAGGAATAAGGCAAATTGCTGCTTCTCTGTGTCATCCAGGGCACTGAGTCAGCAAAGTCCTTCAGCATATGCTCAACGTCAAGCCCATTCAAGACCCAGTTAAGCAAATTTACTTGCTGTAGTGCCTAGATGTGGCTCAGATACCGGACACATTTGCTGTATGGGCTTATTCCCCTTCTGGACTGCTGTCCTTTCCGTATCGTTTGGGCAGTAAGTGCTTGCTCATCCCCATCCTGCTCCGGCTGTGTAGTTTCACTCTTGCTTTTAAGAAAAATCAGGAAGTTGTAAATTCTGCCAACAGAGCATGCATGTGGTGTGAGAGGTTCGTTCGTTTAAAAAAAAAAAAAAAAAGAAAGAAAGAAAAAGCAAAAGAGCCCAGTGTAACTCGGAAAACAGAAGGGGGAAATAATTTGAGTGAATATGCGTTTCAGGCCCACCAGCGTTACATGCCATGTGTCAGGGTCTGGAAGGGGAATGGGTTTATCAACTCCTTCACTTTTCTTTTATCTGCCTGCGTCACAGCGGTGTGTGTTCACAAGGGAACTCACTGCACCAGCTAGTAGAACCTTTTTTCCACTCCAGGTATCACAATTCTGGTCTCAAACGAAGCTTCAAACTCACTGAGGTCTTGTCCTCACTAGCAGTGGCTTCCAGTGTGTGGTACCAGCCAACTGTCCTGCGATGGAAAGAGTTTGTACTGGTGAAAGAAATGTTTCCTGATGTGAGAATACCATAAAGTATTGCAGCAAAAGTCTTGGCGTGGTGGCAAGAGTACGTGTGGGGCTTTTGGCTGGTCCAGAAGTGTGGTGAAAACCCGTACACCTAAGCAGGGAAGCTGTGTAAGGGAAAGTTTCCAGAGCAGACCTGGCCTTTGTTTATGAATCGTTTGAATCATCCATTTAATGTGATGCAGAAGGATTAACCCTCTACGGATTTTTGGAAGGAATCTTTAGAAAGATCACTCTTATACATTATAGGGTTTTTTTATAGCAACGACTCAATTTAATCTTTCTGGAAGCTACTGTTTAATCCTGTTCAATTCCATAGGATTTCTCATGCCATTGGGGATGAGGGAGAGGTAGACAAACAGCTGATGACCAACGCTGACTATTCCAGCTGCTGTTTGCTGTTCAAGGACTCTCTTTAGTGGGGGCAACCTTAAATGTCATGCCTCGAACAAGAAACAGATATTTCAAGGTCCCCTTTCCTGGTGATCTCATGTCTTCACCAGGGAAACCTTAATTATAAATCATAGTAACACCAACAAGGATGTATCATACCCATCCCTGGAGCCCCTCCTTGGAGCAGGAGCTCCATTCCCAGCTCGTCCTCCCTATCTGCTCCCTCCTCAGACAGTGTTTACAGCAGCCTCCCAGCACTGGCGGTCGGAGCAAAGGGAGGAGCGGGGTTTTGGCTTTAGGGATCAGGACCAAAAATAAAACCCTCTGCTGAAAGGCATGCAGCACTGGGAGTCTTGAGAAACGCTCCCACCCAAACACGCAGACGGGCTTCCTCGGGTGGAAAATTAGAGATGGGTATTGGAGCAGGCGTGGGCGGCGGGTCACTTAGATAGAATTTGCAGAAACCAGACCTGCCTTGACATAGACATAGCCAGGGCTCAAATAACCAGTGACTTACACTGGTGTAAGTCAGAGCAGATCCTGATGGGCTATCCAAGCCCAGCTAGTTCAGGAGGAAGCCCTGAAGTCACCAGGGATAACCACATGGGTGACGAAGCTGGACCAGTGCTGCTCAGTTTAAGATTCCCACTGGTATTTGACTTTCAAACTCCGTTGTTTTAAAAGCAAAATGTTTGAGTCTGCTCTTTTCTGAACTGGTCTAAGAAAAGAAAGAGTCTGCTGAGGTTAATGATTAGCTGGTGTAGATCATGCCTCCTTGGTGGTCCTACTCAGTGCACTCACCGTTTCCGAGATAAGACCCACGCCACGGCCCCTACCTCAGCCAAGGGCGAATTTACTGAAAAGGCTTAAAATGCCAGATGGCTGCCAAGCACAGATGTCAGTAACCAGGTTGGTTAGTCACACCTTCATCCTGGCACCGTCGTGACAAAGCGTGTGACACAACAGCCCTTCAGCAATGCCACGTCTTATCGCCCCAGGGCACGTGTTCGACAGGTCTGGTCTAAGTCAGAGCTCTGAGGTTCAGCTGATTGTAACTGAGGTTGGGTAAAAGCAAGAAAGGAATCACTTCTGGGCAGGTTTATCTGTTTATTCCCTCTCACAGTGTGACTTAAGACATCCTGTCTGGATAGTTTTGCATAAAATGAATCCAATTTCATTCCATACTGCTGAATACAGTGGATGAATTCTTTAACCTTAATTATTAATCCTGGTTCACTGACCTGTTCCTATACAAAATGCATCTGGAGCTTTGGAGGACTGAGTGGGAGATCAAGGAGCAAACCAGAGGTATGTTTGTAGAGATAAAGATTGAAGCTGTGGAAGAAAGTCTTCTCAGCTAGGATCAGCTGGCAGGCAGCTGTCTGCTGGTGCTGGAACCCTTTTGCCAGAAACTCTAAGCCCCCCAGATCTAAAAATCTCCTGATCTTGCAAAACTACTTCTCTACAATTAGTGAATCACTTACAGTCACCGTGCACGAGCAGCACGGCCCTTCCCCTGGTCGAGGTGGCTCCAGAGCAGCCAGGCAGTGGTTTTTCCACCCATGATTTGGTTACCTGCCTGTGACAAGGATGGGTGTATTGTGATGAACAACTACTGTGTCTCCAGACAGGCACCAACCCCGGGGCCACCACCACTGTGTTGACCAACCTGCTTTTCAATATTTCGAGATCTTTCCTAGAGACACTCTGCTGGCAGCTACGAAGCCCTGTGCTGTCTCCTGACCCAAACATCTCCCACAGCCTCAGGTAGGCACGTGCCATGTGTAGCCCAACCAGGGCCAACCTCTTTTCTTCACAGGTAGCTTCCACGTTGTTGATATTGACACGTATTGACGCAAAGGCTCATGGCCTTTGCTGCCTGTGCTTGAAAACGTCTGGTGCTACAAGACCATTTTGTGTCACCAGCTTAATAGGTAACACCAGGCTCTGGCATGTCTCTCTGTTCAGATGTGTCTCCAGAACTTTGCCCGTCTGTTTGCCTCTTCTGATGCACCAAAAAACACCTACAGCTTTTGAAAGCTCACAGAATCAATCTCTAAATTCATATTTGCAGAAAAACATTAATGTTTGCATGTGGTGTCAGAACAAGATAAGTGCCTCTGCAATTAAGAAACAGCTGTTGCTGGCAGTCTGCCCCGACCAGTCTCAACAAGGAGCAAGACAGGTAGCCTGCTTTCATCAGACCCTGGCATCCCTTTCAAACCACCCCAGCATATTCACACCAAGAAAATAAAATAAGCATTTGTATTAGCCTGTAGGAATAGCCCGTTGGTTTGGGTCCAAAACACGAGATTAAGTTGTTCTAAGACATAATGCGCTGTGGCGAGGACAGCATGTTTCCACAAACAACACCTGGCAGAAGGAATTGAAAACAATGCTGAAATCGTGCCAATCTAAAGATTTTCTGAAGTTGATAGCGATGCGAAACGAGGACAGGTGTGGCC
The DNA here is from genome assembly GCF_009769465.1 of Tauraco erythrolophus. Lineage (NCBI taxonomy): Eukaryota > Metazoa > Chordata > Aves > Musophagiformes > Musophagidae > Tauraco > Tauraco erythrolophus. Next base: position 2,186,464 of record NC_141478.1, on the reverse strand, counting down.
ATATTTTCAAAATCGCCCGGGGCCAGTGTTTCGGGAACTTGGCAGCAACTGGCAGGGCCAGATTTTCTAAGGAGGTCAGCATCCAAGATGTGGAGCTTGCTTGAAAACCTGTCCCATAATATCCAGCACAGAAGTACATACCTTGAGGGTGTCACAAATGTTTCCCCACCACACCAAACGCAAGGAGACCTAAGACCCTTCTCCAGACCCTTGGACACAGCCTGGCAGCACTAACTACCTCCCCTACTGCCACTCGGAGGTGAACAAGGAATCCCTTCGAGTTATCTGGCAGCCTGTGCCTTGAAAGCAGCTACTGTCGTTTCTCCAATAAAATCTGTGCTTTTTCCCTTCCTTTTGCTTTCTCTCCTCACCTCTTCTCTTCCATTCTTGATTTTTTTCTGTAGTTGGACTCGAATTTCCAAAGCATTATGATTTGCAGTTGTGATTCATTAATTGCATTATAGCGAGGAGCGTTCCCAGCGTGATGCTGGGAGCTGTGCAGACACCTCCGTCCGTCCTGCTTTCCGTGCCCGTGGCTCGGGCAGGGTGGCAGCGAGCCAGCCTCTCTGAGCCAGAGCAGGATGCTCACCCCACCTGCCAGGGCTGATGCCCTGTATGAAGAGGTGCCTCCAAACCATCTCTCTCCGGCCTCGGGAGAGGTGGGAGTTGGATCTCAGCTCTTGGCATGCTTCGTACTGGGCTGAACCAAACCCAGACAAGGACACCCATAAATTCTGGGAAAGTCTGGTTCTGAACTCTGTGGCTTGGACTCCTCTTTAATTACAGGTCACTGGTAAAGCTGGTTGGAAAATGTTATATATATTCTCTGCAAAAATGGTTGTTCAGTTAAAAATTTTTCACGGATTTCATTCCTTGATTATTGTATCTTTTCACTGAGCTCTCACATATATTTACTTGTCCATTTTTTCACTCAGCTTCCATTTTTCCATTAGAGGAGCAGATTAAGCGACAGAAAATCAAAACGCTTATGTACGTTTTTGCCCAAAAACTTGGAAAATTCCATCCGAAACAAAGAAGTATTTTAGCCAAGAGCCATTTTTGTCAGTGAAGTGCTCTGTGAAAAACAAAATTGAAACCAGCCCTGGTCACAAATGCTGCCACCGCATCCACAAAATGCTGTAGGAAGAAGTTACCCAGCACTCGCCCACCCGCTGCGCCCCAGCCCTATACCCAGGGCTGTTGTCCTCTGCCGAGAAACCCCACCGCACGTTTGGAGGTGGTGCAGGCTCTGCTGACCCCCTGCCAGCTTGTGCCCCTGGGTGGTACACCCACTTCTTCCTTGTCTTCAGGGCTGGAGAAGGTCGTAGCCACTGCGAAGGAAGTGCCTGTGCACAGTGTGCAAGCGGCGCCGTGCTCGGGAGGATGATCCGAGCGCGCAGATGTTCCCGGGAGGTGAAGGGTGTGGAAAGAGAATTTCTGCACCACGTCAGTGGAACAAAAAAAAAAGCAAATGAAAGCCAAGTGTCTTAAGCAACGGTGCTTCCTGCAGAGCCAAACAACAGTGAGGACAACCACCTTTGGGAATTGATGATGTAGAAGTGCTCTTCCACCGGAGGAGGAAGCGAGGAAGTGGGAGGAAGCAAGTCAGCAAGAAAGGCCAACGCTTCTGAGCTGCTTGACCCACATCCCATTGAAGTCTGCATTTTATTATTAGAATCGTTATTATTTGTATTGTGGTAGCATCAAGTGGCCTCAACTGGAAGGGAGCCTCATTGTACTGGGCACTAAACAAACACAGAATCAGAGACACTCCCTTCCCCATGGGATTTGCTGGCAGAGGAGACACACAGAGGGCTGAGAAGACACACAGAGTGCTGCAGAGGACAGGAAATTATAATTTACCAGCATTCAGTGTAAGTATAACAGCACTTCTGTGCTAATAAGACTGTCTCCCACTACCATCTATGGTCTGATCCAAAACCTGGTGGAGTCAGCGGAAACGTGGACTTGAACACAGCACAGACCAACACATTTATTACACTCCCTTCCTGCATGTCTGTCCACACAGCTCCTAAATATGCAAGAATTCTGGTTTCCAACCACCACTGGCTGAATAAAGATGCAGCCTCGAGACAGAGGAGAGACGGGGAGATATGCTCACACTCCTCCAGGAGCTGGTAAATCTAATTCTAGGTTTATCAGCCTTCATTAAGTCATTTTAAAGACTGGCCCAGGAGGGAAAAGCTAATTATGCAGCTGTGTCGAGGCCATACACAAGGATCACAAGTCTCTCTGATTTCCCCAGCCTTCAGCTTTGTAAGATGGAGATTACTACAGCAGCTTCTGAAGGGAAACTTGAGATAGATCCAAGGTTGACAGGTCTCCCTGGATTAAGGTCACTTGTTTTAAAAATTGTTTATTTCCACATTCAACACTTTACATCTAAGTGGCTGGGAGTCAGTGTGTACATCTCCAGGGAAAGTGCAACAGGCAAGGATGTCCTCCAAGGACCTGGATTCCAAAAGACAGCCCTTGTGCTGCCAGATACGTGACAAATAATAGTTGCGATTTACACCATTTTTCATCCTTCTGTTTTATTTAACTGACTAGTACCAGAAGTCCAACTCTGGCAGGTGATGAACACTTTGAAATCCACCAAAATGATGGGAGCTGCAGAAGGAACTTAGCAGCATTGCGGTGAACGGTACCCTAAGGGAGGCACCGCTCTGTTTCAAAGGCAAGATCCAAAACCTTCCAGTGGATCATAGTAGGAGATTCCTTGCGTACCCATAAGCAGTCTGCTCGTGGACTGACACCTAAGACTGTATGTTCTCAATGCTCTTGCCGAGCCTGACAAAAAAATCTCTGTACAACCCAGCTGAGAAAAAAAAGCTGCTGCTCCAACACTGCTCCCTCTGCAACGCGTGGGAGTTTGCCATTTGCCATGGGCATGATCAAGGCTGCTGTTGAGCTACTCAAATTTCAAGGAGAAAAAAATCAAATGCGCTGCTAGTGAACTCCAACCTGCGTCTCTGCATTGCTGATGGAGAAGCTGTGGGTCTTTTCTCTCATTCATTTGTCTGGCATACGTACGGTGCGCAGCGTTACGCCACTTGGGGCTGGCTGGCATGGGAGAGCAAGGGCTCCAGCCTTTCCCTGTGGTTATAGGCCATCCTAGGGTTATGCTGAGGATGGATGCATATTCCCACTGTCCATGCAGGGCTGCTATTTGTCTCCAGCTTGTGAGCCCTCTGCCAAACACAACCAACCCACCACCTGCTCTCTTCAGAGTACAGGACCATGGTGCAGAAGGAAACCCCCCTGCAAAGCCTAAGCCATGGTCCTGGGGTCTGTGATGGAAGAGAGCAGTGCATAGTGTTTAGCAGGTTGCTGGGAGAGCTGTGTCATCTGGCAGATGCTCCATGAGAATTTATAAGCATGTTCTAGCAAGGGCTGAGACGAGGCAGCTCCCCACAGCCTTCGCTGAAGCACTGCAGGCGTCTACCTGCTGGTGTCCCAGGAAAGGTGACATGAGTGCAAACACAGCAGCTTCTGCCCAGGTTTGTGGCAGCTCTGAGAACAGGAAACTCTCTAGACAATTGTTCGGAGAGGTGTGGGCAGGGAACCATTTGTGGGCAGAGACTGAAAAGCAAGAAATCTTCTCCAGCCCAAAGTGACCCCTAACCCTTTGCATTGCGCACAAGGTCTCTACCTTTTCTCTGACTTGAACGATGCTTCTTTTTCACGGGAAGACTGATTTTGGTACTCCAGTGTCAAAATCAAGTCCTCAAATGGTGAGAAAGTCAAGTAGTCAAAAGGTAGGAAGTGCCACTGAGAAAGAAGGATGCTCACTGAGGGTATCTGAGTGTACATGTGCCCTTGTGTTACGATGTTATCTCCTACTACATGACGATGAACAGTTTTCCTCGTAGGGCTCCTGTCTCTCTCCATGTACCAACTTGCTTAGTGAACCATTATTCAACCTCTTGCTCCTCCTCGTTGTGCAATGTGTGGCCCCATGCCTTATTTACTGCACGCCATTCGAATCCTGCTATGAAGACAGAATTATTCATTTCCTTATGAGCTCTCTCAGGGCACTGATGACAAGCATTAGCAAATTTATTTTTCACCGCTCCCCTGTGAGATGTGGGGGTGGTATTATGCTTGGTTTATAGATGACATTTGAGGCAGAGAGAAATCAAGTTCAAAAGCATGCACCAATTCTGGGTTTGGACACGATGCGTCTGCGATCATAGTCTCATGCAGGGCTGCAGCTTCTCCAAGCCCGGCTGTCTTCAGATCCAGTCGGGAGTCAGGAACTCGATGAATGAAGAATGTATATTTAGTGACCATCTGGGACTATTTTATTTAAGTGACTTGCTTAATTCTGCTCAAAAATTCGGTGGCGGAGGCAAGGATTTTACAGACGTTTTTCCAAGTTGATTTTTCAGCTGCATCAACTGGGTCTTTTCCTAATTTCCTCCTTAATTCCCTACATGCTTCCCACCTTCTGCAACAAATGGGGTAGGGGCCCATCAGGTTATAGCCTCCATCACCTGGCAGCCCTAATTGACCTCTTAATAGGCTCTTGCCTAGATGCTGGTAGAAACTGAGGGGGAAACAAGGGTGTGGTTATATAAGTTGTAATAAATAGTTCTGTGGGGGCCACAAGAGGATGACGCAGTTCATCAGGTCTGTGTCTTCTTTGGTTCTGTCCACAACTCCTACTCATTTCCAACTCTAGTCTTTCTTCCCATTCTCCTTCTGCATCTATCTCCTGTTCCATCCTCTAATGCATAGCCAAGATTTCTGCCCTCTCTTCTTTCCTGCACTGGCATCCATTCCCAGTTTCACTGCCCAGACTTTATTCTGCAAGCTTGCCACAGCTTCCAGCTCCTCTCCATGTGTGCAGCACATGAGGCCATCGGATCCACAGTGCCTGCAGCACCTGTGAGCTGCAGTGATGAAGCCAGCTCTGCTCAGCCTCTCCAGGTGCTGGGCTGACCCCTGTTCTGCCAGACCAGGCCATCCATGGAGGACATGTGAGCATCCAGCAGGTCCCTTCCGAGCACTTCTAAGCTGCAGTTCTTCATAGGTTTGTAACTTGGGCAAATTCGAGTGGTTTTCTTTTTTTTTTTTTCCCCATAACTACTCCCCTTCCCTTGCCAAATTTCAGGTTTCCCTTCTGGACAGTAAGGATATTTCTCAGACGAAAAGTCAACAGAGTTATTGTAAAAAAAAAAAAGGCAAAATAATATATTTTACTCTGTCCTCATTTCAGAAATGACTGAATGGTTTCACTTCATCTAATTTAAATCGAAAGAGCAAATTAAACCTCAAGGCAAACCAGACCATGGCAGGCCTTTGGCATGAGGAGTTTCAACTCAAGTGATGAAAGTTTGGCAAAGATTTCCACAAGTCTTATCGAGGCAGAGCTATAGCATCAACTATAATAGCTGCGTTTGACTCAAGAAGACTGTAGTGACCTCATACTGGTTTGAAACTAAAGAAAGTGAAACAAGACAGTGATATTAAAGGTATTAAATCATTGCAGATTGCAGAGGTGGTAATCTTTGGTTCAAAGAGTTTGCACGCTCTTGTGCTGCCAGGTAGAGATGGCTGCAGATAGGGCTGGGTGCTGCATCCATCAGCAGGGACACCGCCGTGCCTGGAGCTCTGTCCCATGCAGTGGCTGCGTTGAGATTCCCAGAGAGAAAGTTAGACCAAGTCTCTGTAGCTCTTGCTTTCATTTCTTCTGGTGGATTTCTGGATGTGGAAGCAGTTTATAACAAAACTCAATCACTCCTTGTATCTTTTAAAACTACCCAGGCTTTAAAAGGAAAAGCTCTTCTTTTGCAAAAGCAGGGCTGACTTGAGTCAGGGACCCATGTGATGTGATCACTGAAGCAAGGTGTTAGTAAAGGAGGTGTAGAACAAGTTCTGTCTTGAAAAAGGCAACAGAAGTCAGGGAAGGGGGTACATTTTGTCTAAAGTTTTAACCCGGTGGATAGAGCCATGGCAAGGGGAGAATTCCAGTAAGGTCGGATCTATCTGGCTTATCCAGGAGATCCTTTTTGAAACTAGTCTCAGATGTCAGGAGGGGAGGGGTGCTTGTCTGCCTTAAAACTCTCCTAGTGACTGACTTACTGTTTAACAGACAGCTGGCAACGCACTTCAGCTGCGTGAACCTGTAAAAACAAGAGATCAATCAGGACACAAAATCCAGATGTAATAAGAAGGCAAACAGTCTCCAGCTTCAGGATTTGTCAGCATCGATCCAAGTTCGTTACCAAGACCTAAAGCAATGGCTCTCTTTCTCACAGCAGATACTAATCATGGAAGTTCTTGATCCTGCAGGTTCCAAAAAAAATGGAATAAAACCTTCCAGGCTATTCTATGTTCTCCTCTTGAAGTTAATACATGCTGCTTGGTTCAGCTTTGTGTCAGCACAACTCTTCCCCCATGCACGTGCTTTGGGACAGGTAGCATTAGTGCCCGGCAGTCACTTTTAATTGCTGTGCAGTTAAGAGAATTTTCACAAAAGGATATATATTGCTCATAAACTTTTCCTCTAAAAAGTCTTCTGTTTAGAGAACAGAGTAACAACCATCCCTTTATATAATATATTTAAACATCATGATAAAAATCCTCTCTGGAGAATCTGACAATACACTGTTCCACCAACATCATAATGGATGGTTTCTTCTTTTAAATGCCTTGCCATTAAAGTTTAACGAGCAATACTTACTTCCATTCTAAACTTATTTTTCTCCTTGACAGATTGGATACTTAGTTTGGATTTGTTAACATAGCTAGTCATAAAAATGTCTGCTTCAAAGAAACTGATAGATACTGTCTCTAGGAAATTGGGCTTTGAAGCCTTATTTGATTTCCATGGTACAATAAGTTCATATTTTCTTATTTGGAAGGAATGAACACAAAGTGCTATACAGAGCGAACTAATAAGCTCATGCCCCTTTTTATTTGCCTGGAATTTAAGTTAATATCAAGCATAACAGATTGTGTGGCTCAGAAATGTCCTAGCTCAGGACTGTACTTTTTAACAACAAGGGGGTTCATTTGTGGAATTTCTGGTCTAGTTTTAGAGGTTTGCAGGGCTTTGCACCTTCTAATCCTCTGCTTTGAAAACATGTAGTGGTACAAGGCATAACCAGAAATGAAATTGCGACTAAGGCTCACATCTTTACGTAGAATCATAGAATCACAGAATGGTTAGGGCTGGAAGGGACCTTCAAAGGCCATCTAGTCCAACCCCCCTGCAAGGAACAGGGATATCTCCAACTAGATCAGGTTGCTCAGGGCCTCATCCAACCGGGCCTTGAACGTCTCCAGGGATGGAGCATCCACCACCTCTCTGGGCAACCTGTTCCAGTGTTCTACAACTCTCATGGGAGGCTATTTATGGCATCACACTTCTTAACCAAGTGTCTGGTAAATGTCCTTTGTAGCATTTCCAGCTCTCACGGTTTTACTTTGAATCTCACAATATTAATACCTCTCTTAACTTTTCAATTCCCTTCCAAAAATTATTTCTATCTTTCAATTTGTAGAGGAAAGACTGGACCTGTGAATTCTCATGCTTCAAGACAAGTACATATTTTTTTTGAACCATAAATCAAAAGAATCTGCGAAGAAGGAGGGATGAGCCTGACTCATGATTTTTCTTACATTCAATTTGTCCTTCCTCTGATATACTCAGACTCTCTTAGAACAGTCTCTGTGATCTTGCCAAGCTTCGTGCTTCGAGAACAAACATTTGAGGACAATCTCCTTGACACCTTTAGTGCTGTGGTGCCTCATGGGTTAGTATGTTGTTAAGAGTCAGAGCAGAGAAACGAAGCGAGTGATTTAAAGATTTGCTAGAAATATTCATGGGGAAAAAAAGTGCTGAGCAAGGACATTCAGAATTTCTTTAGCATCATTTCCTTATAACAGCTGCCATTGTTACCCTCCTCTCCAAAACTGAGCTGCAGTACCTACTGATGAACGTTTTCCTAGCTCAGACAAGGGCAACAGGCAACTGCTTCATATTTGAAGGCACTGAGATCCACTGGAAAAGAAGAAAGCAGACCACAAACAGACGGTAGAAACCCATACAACATCGCGGCAAACATTTCCTAATTTACTGCAATGCCAGAAGATGATTCACCCCAGTGTTCCTGTTGCATAATCTTCCCCACAGCTCAGGAGAGTGAAACTAGAAAACCAAAGGTCTCGCTGGGCTTTCAGTGACATTTATGTTTAGACTGAACTTTCAGTTAGGAAAGTGTGAGTTTTTCTCTGATGACAAAGGAGGGAGAACTGATATAGTAAGGTGTTGTTTCAGAAATGATAAACTACTGAGTGTACCAGCTTGTCATCTCCCTTGGCCCAGCGTAACCCCCCAGCCAGACCACAGGCTTCATTTGCCCTTCCTGACTTTCACATAGGTCCTGTTGCAATGACAATCTGGCCCATCCAGCCTGGTCCCTGATAGCCACCACAGCTGGACCATGACAGCCATAAAGCCCCTCCAGATAAACCATGCCAGGGTTCCCCAAGGCCCGGTTATTGGGGTGGAAGGTACCGTGGGGGCTGCCCCCCTCAACAGACCTTTCAGAAGCAGCAGGAGGGCTGGAAACTCCAGGCACATGTTTGCTCTGCCTGAGCATTGTGCACATGGTAGGTCCAACGTTTTCCAAAAGCACCAGGCTTGCTGCATGCCTGCAGGATCTCCCAGGCTTTCAGGGAGCCCCAGGCATAGGCACAGCTGCCAAAGTGCCTATGTAGTCACTGGGGAAATTCCACCCAGGCAGCCACTTGCCAGAAAGAGCGGGGGAAAAAGGGGTAAGAAAGCAGCAGGTAATAAGGATCACTACTTCAGAGTCCCTAAGAGGTGTCACATAAATACAAATGTGTGCTTTAGGGGCCCAATCTACTATTTTATTCCTTAAAATCAAGTCAAGTGAATTAGTGACTGCTGCACATCTTCAAAAGAACGTCAGGCTGAAGATGACATTCTTGTTAGGCTAAATTATCTTGGGTTAGTGACCGGGTGCCAGCCGTTTTCTGGGCTGATTTGGTGAATACTGTTCCAGAAGAGCCAACGTGAGCCGCACGAGTCCTCCACACCTCAGCAACTTTCTGCTCTCTGTTACACCAGTGTGAACCAGGTTAGTTCCTCCTTCAGGGCAGCATTACTACTGGTAACGTAATTTCTTCCCCTCTCTATTGAGAGTAGAAAAATTTCCTTTATTCAGAGAAAAAAAAAAAAGGCTAAGTAGTTTGAGGGTAGCTTTGTTTTTCTCAGCTTTTCTGTGGATTTCCAGTGTCGCTTTATTTCACATCCCCTCCCTCCTGCATGGTCTCAAGGAGCTGCCACTTGCCAATCTGTGGGGCAGATAAGACATTTGCTGAGTGCTTATCTTGAACAAATGCCTTTTTGGTAGAGATGGGGGCTCCGCAGGTGCGTGGCCCTGACTCACGAGGCAGAGCTGTCTCTTTCCTGCAGCAGGGAAATTCTGCTGGATCGCTGCCCCGTGCTCTGCCCTCTCGCCAGGTCTGGACGTGCCATCCGCAGCTGAGGCTGTGTCTAAAGCATCCATGTGCCCAGCCTCGAGGAGGAAAGTGGGTGATCCCCAGGCGATCAGCAACAGCTGCTGTCAAAAGCTACGGGGAATCTCAAAACTCAAGAGGTTTTAGGGTTTGAAAACAAAAGGACGGACTGAGGGCAACCTCAGTCAAAAGGAGAACACCGTAAGGTTTGTGTTAAGGTTAGTGAAATGGAGGTTCCTCGCATTATGCTGGTGGAGACCACAAACCCAACAGGCAGCTGCCTGTGGGTGAGAAAGGGCTGCCTGACTCACCGCCTCCGAACGCTTCTTCGTGCCACCATGGGCTGAGAGCGGAGAGCGAAAGCAGAGCTTTATCCCTAGGAGCTAGGGTGAAGCTGAAGTAGGAGCATATGCCAAAAAGGGAACGAAAACTCATCAACTCAACCACAGCTGTGGCTAGAGAAGGGAAGATGGGGTTTCACAGCTTCTCTCCTCTCACATCAGGACCGCGTGCCGTAGGGAAGGAGGGGTAAACCACACTGCTCCCACCCAGGCATCGCCTCTGGGATAGAGATAGAGCTTTGCAGCTCGTTTCCCCCATCCTGCTTTGATCACTGCCCTCAGCAGCAACGTAGCCAAACAGTTGCTTCACTTGGATGAGGATGGAGATGAAAAGCCCTGCTGGCAGGCAGAAAGACATCAAGGTGTAGGTGCCTCCTGCATCCCTAGAACTGTTACGTTAAATGGAAAGTCATCCATGAGCGGTAAGCAGAAAAACAACAAACTGGGTGCATTGCTGGAAATACAGGTGTTAGCTGATAGCCTGAGCAGAGAGCTAAAAAGCTGGGCCTGTGCTGGTAAAGATGATGCTAAGAGAGCAGACAGGGCTTACAGATCACTCTGAGGTCCTCAGCTGCGTGGTACAGCAAAAGGGAAAATACAAATATGCTTGTATTTAGAAGCTACCCGAGAGACCATAATTCACACCAAAACCAATGCGAACGTGATACTCTGTACACTGAAGATTTCACCCAAAAAAAGCGCAGCTTTCGCTTGCGCTGATGAGCAGGATAGTGTCACGGTCCACTCGGAGATATGAAGTTGTTTTGAAATGACAGGAACACCTGCCCAAAAGGAAACTTTATAAATCATAGATGTTCTACATTAAAATACTTGTGGAATTTTCAAGACCTGGGAGGAGGGAAATGTCTTCAGAATTGCTGAAGGACTTTTCAGTCCTCGGTCTCAGCTTGAAGTAAGTATTTACGGCCAAGTTATTAGACGGTGTCTATAAGGTTTCTAATGGAAAGGCTGGCACCACCTTAACTGTAGTAGCGCTGCCCGGGGCTGCTAAAACCCTGATACCAACATCAGCTGTGGCTGCAGAAATGGGAAACAGCCTCTTGTTTGTTCCTCATTCTGAAGCAGGGAGGGCATATGTGCCTCCCGTGGAGAACTGCTTCTTCCTCTTGTATCCTCTAATTTGTAACCTTTAATATCCTGTTTTAACTGGAAGTTAAGATTTTAGCTTCATAATGCTGCCCACATACGAGGAGTACGAAACTGAAGGACAGCATTGGCTGCACATTAAGTTCAAAGTCCTGCAAAATAAATACACATTGAAGTATTCATTCGAATCCATTTTAAATCAGGAAAAAAAATACAAAGGTGTTTCACTGTTTTGATGAACAAAAGCAGATTTAAGCATATGCTTAATTTATTTACAAAATTTGTGCCCACGGCCAGCTCCAGAAGCATTGCAAGTTGTTCCCTCTTATGGAAGACCTTTTACAGAATTCTCTTTCCAAAGTCTAATGTGATTATTCTATCTTAGTTCACGACAAGCTAGACTTTACCTTTTCCATTAACACAAAACCATCCCCTCACATTGAGCTGAAAATAGCGAAAAGAAAATATCCAATTTAATTCTTAAAATGAAAAGAATGTTTGGCAGGATAGGTTACCAGAGAGTGTAGGTTCTGCAGTGCTTGTTTTCTGCTTTCTCTCTGTTAACTGCTGTAGTGTTCAGGCCTTTGACATGCATTGTTCACTGGAAATGAAATTGCACACTGTCACAACAGCCTATTAACAGCACTGAATTTCTGCAGATCTTCACCTCTTTTCTAGAAGATAACATCTCTCCTTCCTTCCGAGGATAAAATAGCACGTAGAAGGGTGCTATTGCTTGACAGGGATGTCAAGTTCCCTTGACTGCTAAGGAGAGGGGAAATGTCTTTGTTACACATTTCAGTTCTCCTTTTATCCTCTTTAGAGAGGCCCCCAGCTCAACCTAAACAAAATAAAGCCAGGGTATCGTTTAAAAACAAAACCATTTTGCAAACTGTTTGATCTCCCTGTCTTCCTGTTAAGTAGACAATCAACTGCTTCTCTGCAGTCTCGACCACTACAGACCTGATTTTCTCCGCAGTTGATATTGTCTTTGGCACCACACAAAATTAACACAGCATTTGCTATAAAATCTCTTAAAGACAGAGAAATCCAACCCCCTCCTCAGCTTCACCTTTGCCTTTCTGTGTCCTCTTCTTCACAACCCTGCCACCCACCTTTGTTTATGTATGAGGACCCTGAGTTTGGTCCGTCTCTTTTGTTGAACTCCTATTTTCCAACGCTCCTGTCAGTTCATCTTCCCGTTTCCCCATTGAAGATCCCAGTGAAGATCCCTCATACACATTAGCCCTGGAAAAACTCAGCATCTTTTCCTCTGTATCTACACACTGTTCTGTTTTTTTTTTCCCATGAGAAGTTTCTCCTGCCCTGCTCCACCAGCACCACTACAAGGTGACTCTGGTGACTTTGGTCTACTTCTCCACCATGGTGACTTTCTCCTCCACTCGTACCTGAGGCTTGCACCATCCTCTTGGTGGGGAAGAGCATCGTTTGCCCCTCCCCAAGCCTCACCACCAGCTCTGCACGGCTGGGCCCTGACTTCCCTTGACCTTCCCTTTATCCTCACCCCTGACTCTTCCTCCAGCACTCAGCTGCATCTCAGCCCTGCCCTTCTCCCTTTTCAGAATTTAAAGTTTTCCAGTCTATTCATAAGGTCGTTTCTTCTCTCTCAAATGGCTTTATGCCTTCATCCTCACTCCATTGTAATTTGAACAATTGCTTTTTTTCTTTTTGCTTTTTTCTTTTTGCTTTTTTTGCTTTTTGCTTTTTTCTTTTTTTTCTTCTTTTTTCTTTTTTTTTTTTTTTTTAGAGAGTGAGAACGCATCGATGGGAATGAGGCAGTTTGCTGTCAACTTTGTACTCCTTAAGCTTATCTCTTAACTGTCCAGTGCTCATCAGTTCTGGCGCATTAATGACTCAGGCAACATATATTAATTATTTAGGCTGAGAAGGGAGTTCTATCTGATATAGATGAATAGATGGTAAGGTATTTAGGTCTCACTGTACTTGTGCAAAACACTGCACATAATCTATTGAGCTATACAAGTAGCAACAGGAAGTCTAATCCTCTATACTGGCAAACTGTAGACTTGGTCTCTTCCAGATTTAATTACAATGAAGAAAAACAAAACATTGTAGCTTTAAGGACTAACTGCTCCATTAAGTGTAACATTTTAAGCAAGAGAAATGTTCGCACACAATGGAAAGACACACAATGTTGCTCCATGCACGAATCAGATAAATTGTTCTCTAGCTTCCGTGACAGCAGACACAAAAGGCTCTGTCTCCCACATCGCGGCAGCAACATCTGGGTGGCTGCCTTCAAATTTTTCCCCCTACTTGAGGCCTCCCTGTGCTCAAATAGCAGGAGAAAAAGCATTGTTTCACATACCTCAGGTAGGACCAAGACGGGCCAAGGCCTGAAGCAGGCTGTGAGAGAATGACAGAGGCGAGTTTTGACACGACAGTGCAAAAGTGGGAATGGGGTTTGCATGCGTCGTGGGGAGATTTGCTGTCAGAATAGCGGATCTCATGGGGCTTGAGTGGCCTATCAGAGAATTATTTTGCAACTTGCTTGGTTTCCATGCTTGCCTCAGAGGTATTTTATAAAATGAAGCCAATATTTCATAAAATAAAGGACCCAGAATATCAAAACAAACTGCTATGTAGCACAGTCCCGCAGGTTACCAAGTACCAACCAAGCGCAGAGCAAAGGCCAAATTCTCAGCTTACCTAAATCCGTTCCACTCCTGCCTTGCACTGTGGCAGCCTTGTGTTCCTCCTGCCTTGCAGAGCTCTCACAACCCCAGTGGCAACGGCCCTTTTCAGGATTCTCCTCCCATAGAAGCACAAACCAATGATGAAGAGATGACACTCGTATTGGATCTTCTTCTTCCCTGCTCACATCACTCTTACAGCCTCCTCCCTCTTGCTCCCCAGACCCCATTTAATAACCGATGGGAACTATTGACAACTGGGCAGTGTGTAAAAGCCACCCTCCACATGATGCCAGGCTCCAGACCCGAGACATCCTCAGGTTAAAACCCAATGATCTTTGAGGAAAACTTGTAACTCTCAGAATTGTCAGAAGAAATCAAAATGAGCCGACTAATTTCAAATGTGCCTCCATCTCCACCTCGGCAAGCTTGGTTAGGTTTTTAAAAAACAAGCCAGAAAACACAAGCAAAATCAAAACCAGGAATCAGAGGTGAAAAAGACCGTTTCGTTGCAAATGTAGTTTCCAGACTGGCTTGCTTTCTTTTAGGAGTAGTGTATCTCTTTGGAAACAGTCAGTTCTGTGAACCTTTGTACCTCTGGTTTGTCATTGCTGCATCTGGTGAGAAAGAGTGATGGTACAGGAGAGGAGTTAACCATTTCTCATCTACTGAGTCAGCGTCACTAAAAGAAGGGTCAGCCAGGAGGTCATCCCCTATAGACCAGAGCAGAGATATGGGCCCATTTACTAAACACATGCTTACATAGTTTCACATAGTGAAATTCCTGCCCAAAGTGATTGTTACTAATATTTTCTTGTTATAAAAATATTCTTACTTTCAGCAGTTTGTCTACTTGACTAAAGGTCGAGTGCTCTGGGCTTAGGCCATAACAATTTATGCAGTATTACACGTGATACTGAAATGTATATGCATTTTTTTATGTGATTGTATACGAGGAAGCAAGGAGTCAATGGCCATTTAATAACTGAGTTACAGCATTCTGTCTTTTTTAACTCAGGGATCTTCAATCTCTTTACAAACCCTGATTTCTTGTTTTAGATCAGGCCCCCCGAAATAACGGGTTTTAGATCAGGCCCCCCGAAATAAAGAAGCCAGTTCTCTTCTACTCAGCTCCTTCTTTGCACTGTAGGCGTAAATTACATTTTACTTAAAGTGGGGAGCTGCAAACAACTCCGGTGCCTTTGGGGTAGGCGGGGAAAAGAAGTATGGCTGATTCTAAATAAAAGTTACTTGTCAGATCAACCTTAATGGCAGAGATAATGAGGGTGATCACATGGGAATATAGATTCAGGGGCTGGTTTAATCATCGTTCTGTATCAGCTGCACTGATCCAGTTCTGCGTGACTAAGTCAAATAAATGTTAGGTAACTGAAATTATCTCTAGCCTCCCTACTCTTTATTCCCCCCCTCCAGGACCCACAGCATTCGTTTCAGTGACTTTAAAACAGGTGAATCTATAAAGGACATCTATAAGTGCTAATAAGTAAAGAGAGGACAGAGTTTTCATGAAGGAGTAGCTGAAGTTAAGCTATGAAAGAGATTTCTAAAGGCTAAAAATAGTAGTAAGGTCATAAAAACCACACGAGCCTTTGAAAATCTCCATCAAGGCTGTACCCAGGTGCCTAAATTGGCTTCCATTAACTTCACAGGGAACTCTCTGAGTGCCGAAACATGTGATTTTCAATTCTACTCCCAACTCCATGGGGGAGGAAAGACCATCAATATTGAAAAAAATTGCTCTTTGATACATTACAAAAAGCCTTATAACAAGCCATGTGGCATTATTATAAGAAAAAAAAAATCCCAAAACCTCATCTCAAAACCAACAAGACGCCTTATGTAGGCAGCTTTGGTTTGAAATCTTGACACAGGTCCAAATTTTGTTGGTTAGCTCATCCTAAAAGAAAGACTAAATAGTGTAGGATCCCAATGTGTTACAATAAAGCAGCGTTTGAGGTTTCTTAATTTGTTCAGTATCTCGGGTAAATTTATAATTAATTGCATTTTCTCCACAGCTCTGGTTTCTTTTGCACTGTTCCTGCCTCTCTCAAGTTTGCTGCCAGCCTCACACAGGTGATGTTTCTTAAAGCCCTTAGCTCCCAGAAACATATAATTGCATCAGAACCTCAGCCCTCATTTCATTTCATCTCTTACGTGGACTGAGACAAGGTAAGAAACATGAACCCTTTGAGATGCAAAAAGAGCAGAAAAAAGGGAACAGTGTTATTATTTTAATTTAATTGCTGCAGTTTTAAGCCTATTTGATGATATGCTGGGGTCTTGACTCAGGAGTTTTGAATGCTTGAGCTGGTAATTCTGCCTTTAGCCTTTACATCAAGTGCTGCCCTGTGTGTTTAAACTGAATTTGAGGTTAGTTTTCATCGAGGGCAGTCTGCCCGGATTGCTTTTCCCTCTCCTGCCAGACTTGGCAAGGCTTTAGCAGGGCCCTGAGAGCGTTTCAGCAAAGAGCCCTCACACAAAGCACTTTATTTCCCCCCAGAACAAATAAACACGGAGTAAACATCCCTCCTCTCGCACACACACAGCAAGAACGTGCCTTTGGGATTCTCTTCCCCCTCTGTGCTGTTCCTATAACCGAAGGAGGACTTGAGATTTGTGAAAATTTTGTGAAAAAGTAAAGCTGCGTTTTTGCAACAGTAAGCACCCAGAAAAAGGCTGAAGAGAAAAAGTAAAGCCAAGGTTTTTGTGTATGTACATGCACAGCTCGTGGACTCTCTCCCGTTCAGCTGTGCTTGAGGATCACCATATTAATGTGACTGTGCTCTCTCCAAAATGTAGTGAAATCTCCAGTAGAAAAGAAGAGCAGGCAGATTTTAGTGGCTTGATTTTCCTTTATTACTTTTTTTTTTTTTTCAATCCTGAAGAAAGCTCTTTCTTGGGTTACACATTAAACTGTAAGGAGGCAAAATCAACACTTGGGATTCTACATGGAGTTTGAAAAACTGCTCCACAAAGCTTGGCCATACAGAGCTTCTCCTATAAATCCTCAAGTGTTTTTCTTATCTGAGCAAGCTATGTATAAATATTAACATATTATTCATAGGCAAATAATTCCACGCCACTCCTTACTGCTGCTGAATTAAAGAGGGTTCTTGATTCAGATGAGAATGACAGTCCCTTTGTGGGGCCTCAACTGCATTTCGGGTTAAAAGAATTAAAAAAGAGTGTCATGGCACTTCTTAACTAAGCAAACCTCAAAACTGAAAAAGTGAGCAGCCTTTAATGGTTGGTTTTAACGTAGAGGAGCCACCGCATAGAAACTACTGGCTAAACTCTCCAGTAATTTAAATTACTGAACTCCCACCTGACTTGGGTGAGGCAGGGCTGAGCTCCAAAGCAGTTGCACTCCGATGTGTGTGCACAGGGACGTATGTTGGGAGCAGCCTCAGGTTCAGCCCAAATGCCACAGCAAGTGGAATTTGTCTGAGCTACAGTGAGAATCCAGATCAGGATCTCTCCATAGTGCCAGGGGAGTCAGTTCCAGCACGTTGGCCAGGGTGGGTTCTGCTACTAAAAGCTGCAGCATGGCAGTGGGATTTCCCCCTGAAGGATGGGTGATATTTTTAATTAAAATATTTTTTGAGAATCTCCCTTGTGCACAACAAGGAAAAGTGTATTCCTCTAGAAGTGTATTCTTCCCGTAGAGGGTTTGACACGCCAGCAGTTGTGGACAAGAGGCCATTGCAAGTGGAACATGTGAAAACAGGGGCCTATTCATAAAAATAATATATTTATATTTACTCGTTAAAGGCCTTTGCTCAGGATCTTTTTTAAAGTTCAGCTGGATATAAAATGCCCACTTCAAAAGCCAAAATGAAGACTTTAGCAGATGTGCCCTGGCAAAGAAAAGGGTGTAGACACAGCAAGGAATTCAGAAGGGACAGACAGTCATATATGAATATAGGAAAAGAATCTCAAATAAAATGCTTGTGGCTGGGACTGGAGTTTTTTGTGTTACCTGTAATGAGCCTCTGTGTTTGGGGCTTTGGGGGATGGCCTATTCCTTTCTTTTTTTTCTGGCTGCAGCTTTTTTACTGGTGCTTTTTGTACCACCAGAGACCATCTGTAATTTTACATGGACCCCGGTCACTCCAGCAACCAGAGGAGGGAAATGTCTTATAAGGAGAAACTTCCCTATAACTGAGAATTTAGATCTTATTTGAGCCACATAGCATACTTTAAAAAACGTGAAATTTCAGGTTGCAAGACTTGGAACTGGCAAGTGTGTGTGCAATCACACCAAGGAACAGCCCAACAGCAGCTGCTCGTATGCAAAGTCTCGGCAGCGCTGAGCGTTCGCAGGTGCTGCCACCTCGCCGAACCGGGTGTTGAAAACACTCCACTCCGTGCCATCAGGATATCTGCACGGCCTGTTGGATGTCTATTCCTGTAGAGAGTTTTATCTCCAGCTTAATTGAAGGTGTATTAATTTCAGGCTGTTAAAACATCTGTAAAGATTAGATCAGGATCACCTTATCCAAGTGACTGTGGTTCAGCCCAGGGCTCAGCCTCAGGAGCTTTCGTGTCCCTGCACGCACCTCTCCTGTCCTCCGAGAGCTGCGCAGGGAAAGCTGCCCTGGTGTCACCGGCGAGATGCTTTATTGTCTCTTGTGAAACTAAAAAAAACAAACCAAAGAACTATCCTCCATACTATTGACTGCCATCTCCTGTCACTTACTGGGCACAGGTAAACCATGTTAATCGTATAAGGTGTATTAGGATTTCAAAGCCAAGCCTTTGATGACCAGGGAAAACCAGAATTAGGATTGCCACTTTCAAAACTCTGCTAGAGGTGCGTTTTTCAGGAG
Organism: Tauraco erythrolophus; assembly: GCF_009769465.1. Classification (NCBI taxonomy): domain Eukaryota; kingdom Metazoa; phylum Chordata; class Aves; order Musophagiformes; family Musophagidae; genus Tauraco; species Tauraco erythrolophus. The sequence goes on along the minus strand of NC_141478.1, from coordinate 2,167,975 downwards.
GTTCTCAAGGACCCTGGCCACCAGGACGTCCCGCTTTACTGGAGCAGAGCCCTCAGCAGCTTCCCGTGCAGCTGCAGACCTGACCCCAGGGGAGCCGCCAGCCCGCCCGAGAGTGAGGTGCACGCAGCAAACACCCACCGTTTGGGCTGAAGCTGCCTCGTGTCACGCAGCAGGAGCAGTGACAGAGAGGGGACAACTCCTGTTTCCCAGGAGAAACTCACCTGCCCTAACGACACCACCACCTTTTCTCTTCCTGTACGGTCACTAAGGACCGTCCAGTTTGTAAAATAAGTGATGAAGGAGTCTTACAGGCAATATATTTTCACTGAAATTTCAGTTCATCTTTAGAGGAGCTCTATTCTGTGTCCCAGATGGGACACGGGGGTCTAGAGGAGACCACTCGTACGTGTAAGTCAGAAACGGAGAGGTCTTGGCCTATCCATGGCTCTCCAGGGAGACCAGCTCCAGTTCAGGAGTGCCTACACAAATAATGGGCAAAATTGAGAGAGTATGTGAGAAGCAGAATCACTCTGGACATGCTGCTGCCTTGTATTTTTTCCTTAGGCAAAAGGTACTACCGCAGTCACAGGCAGAATTCCGGCTTAACTACACCTTTGCTCAGAGGTGGTTGTGTGATTTTTACACTACTGAGCCTCTTGGAACACCCAGGTGAATTAGCAACTTTTTATTGTATATATTGATGTTTTCTCATACGTGGAGCAGAGGAACTGCTCTACCCTGAAAGGATTTGTCTGAGCCGCGTGTTTCGCAGCGTTGAAGTTAACTCTGGAGACATTAACTTAGCATGACCTTGCTTTTTTTCGTGACTCACCCCAAAAGTTATTTTCCTGTAGGTTTGTTCTGAGTGACTAAGATAGGTTTGCTTGCATGTAAATGCTGTTCTACATATATAGAGAGATGTTACCTTAACCGAGGAAAGCTCCCACACTTTCCCTTGTTTATGCATATTATATGTGACACAGATTCAGAGTTAAATGTCACAGCCTTTATTTACAAGTTAACATATGAATATAACCCAATTAAAAACTACCATCTCCTCATTTTCTCCGCTGCCTATTTCACCCTTCAGTGTGGGGTGAGATACTTACGTAACGTGGAGCACATGGAGTTGAGGAGGTCACAGCCCTCTTAGCTGCTCCTATCGGCTGTCAACTTCACAGGTTGTCCACCTGCTTCTCAGCTGTCGTGGTCAGTGCCACTGTAAAACTCCCTTCCACATCCAGGTGATGCCCATGTAGGAAATGATACTTAATATTTCAGTAGGTGAGTGAAAGAGAGATGGGGGCAGCACGTTAGAAGCTGGTTCTCAACCACTCCCTGATGTTCAAACTAGCCACAATTGCGTGTTAAGACAGCCTGGGAGCTGTTTCAGCAGGCACCAGGCTCCCCTAGGAACCGTCTGTCGGGTGAGCGTAGCCAGAGAACAGCGTGCTCTGGCCACGCTGCCTCCAGCCTGCCTGTTCCAGCACGCCCTGCACAAGGGGTGTCGGGGAGGGCCGCCGGAGCCGGCTTCGTGTCTGCCCGAAAATCCCTCGCTCGATACTTGAACGATGTAAAAGGAACACGGAGCACAGCACAGAAGCTATTCTTCAGTCTCAGAAGCTGCTAAAAATATCTCTAATAAAGGTACCTACGCGCGCGTGTGAGCTTCAGAGGACACCTTCTTGTTTCTCGTGCTAATTTTATACTGCTCCTGAATCAAAGCCCGATTTTTCTCTTTGTGAAAGTAAAGTTTAAATTCTGTTCCTGTTCATTGATCCCATTAACGAAGAAGAAATGTAGAGATTTTTTTTTTTTACTAATTGTTAAGGTGCTGGTGTACTAGTAAAAGGTTCCGAAATGCAAGATAAGCCATAAAGGGTATGGGGTTTTTTTCTTCAAGTATATGAATCAAGTACATGGTTTTGTCACATTATTACAGACTACATATATCCTTATTTTTCAGTAAGAGAAAACTGCAATAAGTGGAGTCCCCGAACCTGTACTATGCTACAAACACATGAAGGTAACGATTTTTAAAAAGCAAAATTCTATCACAAATAAATGCATAAACTTATCCTGTCTAGAGGTGGCTTCCAAGATGTCAGACATTTTGTAAACCAGTGAACGGATCCAGACCATGCAAAACTGGGATGGTCCCGTCTTTTCCTGTCTGTTAATTTTTCCACTATGAGAGTGTCCAAAACTCTCTGAAATAAAGGATTACTGTCTAGGGGTTCAGAAAGTCATATTTTCATAGAACAGTTCATTCTGACAGGTAACCCCAGCAAGCACACAAGCTGTTCCATAGAACACAACATCCCTAATCTTAAAAACTAATTCTGCATCCCCAAACCAAATTGTTGATTTGTTTTTAGTAGTGTTCACAGCGCTGCCGTGGCCCAGAGTTCAGATCAGTGATCCAACTGCCTGCACCCCATTTCTGACACTATAAGCATGTAAGGCTCAGCTTGGTTTAGTGTTTAGCAAATTCTATTCATCCTTTTACCACTAAATCACTGTACGAGTGTGAGCAAACCACTCGGCTCTCCCTCTCCTTCCCCTTATTCAAATTTACCCAGTCGCTCACTTGCAATATGACTGTATCAGAGTGAAGATTACTCCATGAATATGTACAGAAAATTCTAGAAGCACTGCTGAACTGACGTCACAGCATGAATTCTGTGTGCAGAGATGAGATTTGAGTATTACTGCAAATCTTCTGGTTGAAAAAAAGTATGGAACAGTCCTCACACCTTTCTAGCCAGAACAGCTAGAAAAGAAACGGATAGAGTTCCCAGCAGAAATCTGCACTGAGATCACCCTGATGCTGTATGGACTTGCCAGGTCTGAGACAGGTCCTTCAGGCTCAGTCTTCTTCTGGGCTTCTTTTAGTTGCAAAATATGCTGGGCCGAGAACTAGGAAAATAGAAAAAGATTACTTTAAACTTCACTACATTTAAAATTGTAATAAGTAATTATTTCTACATAAAAAATGTATCTAACTTCATCATCTGTGTTTCACTTGATTCACGTATTCAGGTTATTCTCTAAAGTTGTGGGAAAAAAAAATTTAAAATGCAAGTTCAGATTCTTAACTAATCACCAGCTATTAGGAACTAGGCCTTTCCAGAAAAACACAAATATGCAGCAAATCAATGGCACTAGCAACAGTCAGTCATTTAGGCATCCTGCTTTTAGTGTAATTAGTGTCAAAATTTTTTTGCTGCTTTAGAGGTCTTGGGGAACTATTTCCTCAAATGATGTTGGGATCATCTACAGGGGTTCCACATCTCTCTGCTTCAGGCATCTCAACCAAGGCAGCCAAAAAGTGGGTCTGGGCAATGTTCCAAAATTTTAGTGGTGAGCCTCCAAAATTCAAGACGCTCGGGGAATGCATGTTGGGGAATAATGTGAGAATGCTGGAGAAAAAAAAAAAAAAATGCAGAGAAGGGAGTATTTAATTTGTTCCTGATACTGATATTCCAAAATTTGGTACTGCCGATTCAGACTGAAACAGGCTGTTTATTTTAAACCCCTGTGAAAGCCAAGCCAGTCGCCTCCAAGCCTCAGATGCTGCCTGAACCCATAGGTTGCCACAAGGCAACCTGTACAGCTAGCTGCTCCGAATCCACAGGCACGGGAAGCTTTTGGATGCTGGCTTTCGAGGAGTCTCCCCACTCGGTTGCACTGGAACCTGGAATATGGGAATGTGGGTTGGCAAGAACCTGTGTGTCTGGGAGCTGCCGAGCAGCCCCGGAGGCTTCCTGAATTTGGGCTCACCATCATCCCTTCTGATAGGATGGAGAAAACTGGGAAGCACCTCTCAGCTCAAAACCTTAGAATTTGGGAGCCAAGTCCCCCAAAACTTTTACCCCTTTGTTCCCGGGCAGCTGTTGCAAGGAGCTGTGAAGCAGCTGGCGTTCGGAAACACAAACTGGTCCCAGCAGAGGCACCCAGTGACTCTGCAGGTGGCCCCCAGCCTCCTCCCTGCTCACCAGGCTGCCGTGCGTGCTGCTCAGCACCGTTTTGGGGCAGTTTATGGGAGAACTGGAGCCCTGAGGAGCTTTGGTTTGTATTCCCATGTTTTTTAGGGCCCGGGCTCCCTTTTGGCATGGAGGGGGTGATGCCAGAGACCGGGGAGTGCCACAGCCAAGTCTGTCCAGCGATGGAAAGTGAGAAACTGGAAACTCACCTGGATGCCACCCTGAGTCAGCCAAAACTGAAGCGTCTCCACAAAACACCTAGATCCCGAACAAGCTGCCATCCTCTGACAAAAATATTCCGTCTGAGGATTTCTGACCAGGTCTGGGAGTAAACATCTCCAGGGTGTCGTTTGTGCCTGATACAGGGCAAAAATTATTCGGGTCCCTGGTGCTGGGGGCGAAAAGATGAGGGAATGGAATAGTAAATGAAAGGGGTTGAAACAAAAGCTGCTGATTGTCTGAGCGCGACTGACCGAGCTGTGCCGGGCTATCCCTGTGTGGAAACACAGCTTTCCCAGAGGGAACAGCTGCGCGGGGAGGTGGGGGGGCCGCGTCCATCCCACCCTGCCCGAGGACCCTCCGTCCCTTCCCCTCACCGAGGGGCGTTTTGTCGCTCGACCGCCGCCTCGGCAGGTCTCCGCGCTGCGGGGAGGCCGAGAGGACGCGGCTGGGGCGGGCAGAAGCGCCGCGGGTCTCCCGGCGCGGGGTGAGGACGCTCCTTCCCACCGCGGCGGCCCTGAGGGGAACTTCCCGCGCTGCGCTCTGAGGGGCCCCGCGGCGGGAAGGCGGCGGAGGGAGGCAGGGAGGGGAGCCCCGTCCCGCCCGGGAGCGGGGGGCCTCTGCCGGGAGCGCGGCGGTGGAGGGGGGTGGGAGCGGAGCTCCCGGCGGGCCGGCCGCCTCCCCGCCCTCCCCCGGCGGCGTGAGTGAGCGCGTTTGGGAGGGAAGGAGGGGGTGGCGGCCGGGCCGGGGCGGCCGGCAGGCAATTTGCATGAGAGACAGACTGGGAATGAGCTGGAGTGGGCGCCGCTCCGCGCACACAGAGCGGGGCAGGAGGGGGCGGAGGGAGCTGCTGCCGCCGGGGAGAGGCGGCGAACTCCGGGCAAAGTTTGGTGCCGCGGGCCCGAGGCGCTGAGGCACCGGCGGGGAGGGAAGGAGGGAGGGAGGGAGGGAGGGCGGGCGAGGGGAGCGGCGCGGCGCCGGGCCAAGCCAGGCCACCGCCGCCCGGGGCCGAGTTTTGTGCTGCCCGCGGCGCGGCGGGGCCTGCGCGGAGCGGAGCGGCGCGGAGCGGAGCGCGGAGCCAGCGGCGGGGCGCTGCCGGGCGAGCCAGCATGTCCTCCATCCTGCCTTTCACTCCTCCCATCGTCAAGCGGCTCCTGGGCTGGAAGAAAGGGGAGCAGAACGGGCAGGAGGAGAAATGGTGCGAGAAAGCGGTGAAGAGCCTGGTGAAGAAGCTGAAGAAGACGGGGCAGCTGGACGAGCTGGAGAAGGCGATCACCACGCAGAACATCAACACCAAGTGCATCACCATCCCCAGGTACGGGCGGGGGGGGCGGGGAGCGCACGAAACGAGGGTCCCCCCTGCCGGGGCACCACAGCCCCCCGCACCGCGGCCCCTGCCGGAGGGGCCGGCGGGGCGGGCGCAGCCGCCGGTGCCCCCGGGGCGGGCACGGCGGGGCTCGGAGGCCCTTCGGTGGCAGCTTTCTCCCGAGGGACCCGGCGTGCTCTGGCACAGCCTGGCAGAGGGCTTGTTTTGCTTTCCGCTGCACTTAGGTGCGGTGTTAGTCCTCTCCTGCATGCTCTATCCTGGCTCTGTATATAGTTGTTTTTTTTTTTTTTTAAAAAAAACCCAACAGATCGGCTACAAAATAGGATTACTGTTTAGTAACGAGAGGAAGAAAGTAAGAGGGGAATGCAGGGGAGAAAATGTCTCCAGCCGAGATTATAAAAAGAAAAAAAAAAAAGTTGGAAGCGCTCTGGATTACAGTTCGACTTAATGTGGATACTCTCATTGTCAAAAGTTTCAGCCTGTTCGCTGGTACTGTTACATTAAGACTTTCTTGTGATTAATGTATCAGGAAAATGGTTTTGTTTGGGTTGCTTGGTTTCTTCCATATTAGCTAGACAGATATTACTCTGAAGAGGTGATTTAGAGCCCTGCTGTGCATATGTTTTCAAATTACTTTTTAAATCGGGAATGCAAATGGCATAGCTGAAGGGGCTTGTTTGGAGTGCAAAAAAAGCATGTGAGGGTGAACAGAACTGATTTTTTTTCCCCCCCATTTTTTGAATTAACATAGGTTTTATTTTTAACCTCCACTCCGAGATCGATCCTTAAGACCATTATAAACCATAAAGGACGTGCATATGAGTATCCCATCTAAGAAAAAATTTCCAAATAACTTTCAAATAGCTGGCTACAAGTGGCGTTTTATTGCTGAAGATTTGTTGATTTCTGTGAACTCAGCCAGATGACTGCTGATTCTGTTACTGATTGTTGTTTGAGGGTACTTTTTTTTTTTTAAACAAAGGCCAAAGTTCATCCCAAATATTTGAATGCTGCATAATTGTATGCTTCTGCGTGAGAAGATACCTCTGTGTGTGTGTATTCATGCTTCTCTCTGGCGCAAACAAATGTATGCTTTCTTGGTTGTCAGAATGATTTAATATGCAGTAGCTAATACAAAGCAGCATCTGTTGCATGAAAAAGTGAAGCGAGTAGCTTAGAAATGTGGATATTTGGAACTCCTAAAATTTTCTTCCAACAACTGTAGTGTTTTTTTTTAAAGAAAAAATAAAGTCTCCTTATCTTTTTGGCGGTGAATGACTGTGGCTAAGATTTTGGCCAGTAATGCAAATAAACCTCTCAGCCTTTGTTAGAGTTAGCCTGGCTTCGCCTGGTTCGAGCAGAAATCAAAACCTGTAGAGCTACCAGCCCATACAAATGCCTTAAAACCTATGTTTTTAAATTCTTGGTAAGCGGTGTGCTTTCCACATCCATAATACCCCATTTAAACCACTTCCCTGAAATACTTAGCATTTCAAAAGAAGAAAATGACTTGAGCAGCCCTGCTGATGTGACCTGGGTGTTGTGTCTAGCTGATGCTGACCTGTTAGGGAGCGGAGCGTGAAGCCTCTTGGTGCTGCTTTTACCAGTAACAAGGTGGCTTAGACAAGGGAGGAAGGTTTTGATATTTTATGATTCAAAGGAAGCAAAGAGATGGGTGGACTACGATGTTTTAATTTAGAAAAATAATTTTAAAGCTTGAAAATAAGTAACAACGCAAGCAGATATCACAAGTCATAAAAATATTATCACCTCTAGAGATTGTTTCTACCATGCAGAAATGAACGTCTTTTTCCCCTAGACCGTGCTCTGTTAAAAGAAATCTTTATAGGAATTAAAACATTTCATGTTCACTTACAACACAGAGCCTGGATCCTGCAGATCTTAAACCTTGGTGTGGGGGAAGTGTCAGCATGTTTTGTTGGTAGCTCCTTATGGCTTGGCACTATTTTTTAAACACTACCCTTCATTCATATGTACTTTTATTATTGTTTAGTATGTATATTACAGAGATCCAAACGAGTGGGATTGGGTTAGTCTTTGCAGCAGCATACTGAGAGGTTAATATCTGTATATCAGAGGAATGATGTGGAAATGTGAAACAGCTTGTGTGAAAGTCGATGGCAGAGGTAGAACTGTAGCCAGGCCTTGTGACTTTAAGAGCTGTGTCTTCTCCTCTGGACTGCCCTGATTGTCCTAATGTATCTGTGAGTCTGATTATCATGTCATTTGAAATTAGTATTTGTTTGCAAGATGATTTCAGTATGGTTTTAGTTTGTTGTTTGGTTTGTTTTTTAAATATAATTCTGCATATGTCATTTTACTATTTAGTCAAATAAGTATGTTGGGGGGAAATCATCATTAAGTATTAGATCATGTTGTACATTGTCTGAAATGCATCAGTGGACTGAATTACAGTGGAGCTATGCCAGTGATGACTCTGGCCCAGCAGGAGTAGGGTAAGTCCAAAATTAGCTATTGTATCCATGAGACGAAGCAAGTTTCAGATGTAAAAGTGCTTGAGCTTTGCAGAAACATTGCACACGGGAATAAGGGCCACACAGCAAATTCCAGTAGTGATCAGGTGGGATTGTTTTAAGAAAGAACAAGAAAATAATTCATTTTTGCTGTAGGGCTAAGGAATTAGAATGCCAAATTTATTCCGACTGTCATTTTTATCTACTTGGAACTGGAAATATACATACCACATTCTATCTGCTGATGGATTATTAAACAATGAATAGTTCATTTGCTTGTGTATTTGTTTAGCAGGTATTACTTTTCCAAGCTCTCCATTTGTAAGACGGTGTGACAGACACCTCAGGCCACAGGTTTTCTGTTGGAAGGACCTGTGGCAGACAGCAAAAGGCTGGAGAGACCTTCAAGGATTTCAGTGTAACACTCTGCTGGCAGAATTTTTCCTTCTTGTTTTTTCTGCTGGAGCAGGAATTAATTTCCAGCTGAAAAACCTACCAGTCTCAGACCATCTGATTGTTTCTTGTGCCACGGTTATGGCTCGTTTAGAGGACCTTCCTCCCTCCCTCGCCTGGCATGCTGCTGCCAGAGCCCATCCTTCTCCAGAAAGGACCTGCCATTAAACCTCTATGCACTAAGCTGGTGGGCTTTGGTGTCCAGGAACATGTGATGAGCATTTAGTAATTTCTAAAAGCTGTGCAGTATATACAGGCTCGCTGATATGGGACAAGACAGTAATTGCTTTGTTTCAAGAGCTTGAGTGGCACTACACATATTAAGACATAAATCTCATAAAATTTTGTAATATATTTCCATATACATATTTTTCTTTTGAACCTGTTACTGTCTTTTTTTTTTTTTGTATCACCAGTGGTTTTAGGGGAGCCAGGATTCTTGTATGTAAGGAACACCTTCTTTTAAGTGGTGGCTTTTTTTAATTTAGAAAATAGTTTTGAAGAGAGGTGGGTGTTATTTCTTGTGGGACTCATCTGATAAGGATAGAATGTACCATCTGAAAAGGAAATGTGGCATGTTTGCTTCTTAAAAGCAGCTGAACAAGGTGGTCCTTAAATGATTTACACTTTGGTGTGGAAAACCAGGGATAATACATAAGTGATTTTGGGAGCATCTTGGGTGTGAGCATACCTTCTGTTGTGTTGGAAGGTGACCGCACAATGTTTTCAAGAATTGACCATGTTCTTAGGATTGCCTTGATACCAGGAAAATCTGAAAGCTGTAAATATGGTAAGTGGCAGAAGCTGTCTGCAAGACTGGGAAGTATGTTGTTCTTACGAGACTGGTGCCTGTCTGGTTTCAGTAAATAAGCAAAGGGCCAGTCATAGTTTTGTGTGTCCATGGGCAAATTTGTAAATGCATTCTTAATACCAATTTTAAACTACCTTATTTTTGATTTGTCCTGTCCCTGTATGTGAGGAGCTTTAACATTGCATAGACTTGTTTAAGAGTGTCCGCACTTGAGATTAGATTGGTGTACCAGTGGTGCACTGGAGATGATGACGGGGCAGTCCCTGTGTGCAAACACAGCCTTGCTGCCATTATACTTGCTAGCTCCCTGTTGCTGGTAATTTTACTGCTTCAGGACTGTGTTTGCTAACCTATGTACTGGTCTAGCTTTATGGGCAGGTTTTTACAGCCCTATCCTAACCTTTGTGCTGCCAGAACTGTGCTGTTAGCAGTAACCACATCGGCTGGTTTCGCTGTGGCAGTGATAGCTGCAGGGTAGACACTGCTTTTATAAATCTGTTTGCTAGTTACAAAAAAACCTGTTTGTAACTAACTTTTGTGGCATTAGTGTGAGTTTGCAGGTCTAAAGGTGAAAATACAGTGAATAAGTGCACACAGGCCTTCAGTCAGGTGTACTCTCTGCCTGCAGTCCCACTTGTCCATCAGCACATTTCTCATCTTCCTCCTTGTCACCTCCCCAAAGGTCAAACCCTTGTCTCTGGGCATAGAAGTTTCTGCTCCCCACAGCCCCTCTAACCTCTTCTCCCCACCCTTGGATGAAAGAGTTACTGGATAATAGCGTGTGCAGTTGACTTCTAGTGCACTGTGTCTATGCCATTTTGAAAAACAAAACACTACTGTTCAATAATGTTGATAAAACCAGTTAGGGAGGAGCTACGCATTCAGTTATGTTGGCAGAGATGGAGGAACTGGGGGAAGAAGGGAGGTCAGAGGAGAAAGCATTGTCTTGCTTTGCAGCCCCTTCCCTCGAAGTAGTTGCTGCTTGAATAGCACGTCACACCCAGCCCTTAGTAAAATGTCTTAAATTTGTAATCTGTCTGCAGCCAACCCATTCAAAAACCCATTTATTAAAAAAATAAAAAATATTTTTTTTTTTCCCCTGAGATGTGCAGGCCAGCATTAAAACCGATGGTAAAACTTTTGAGTTGAAAAGACTACACAGCAATGTTCATATAGAACATTGATAGGCTAAGGGGGAAGAAGTGTATTTTACTATTTGTTGAGATGTCTTCAAATATTCATATCTCTGCCTTTTTTTCTTCTCCCTTTTCTCAAGGGACTCAAATATTTAAAATAGCTTCTGAAAGGACTCATAAGATTCTCATTATATTGTGTAGTAAGTGTTGAATCTTTGTGAAATAAAATGTTTAAAATGGTTGCTTAACTTTTATAGTATTAGGAGAAGACCCTGAACATTGCAGTCATTTAAATATAATGAGAAATAAATGCAAAAAATTGATGAAACCAAGAAATACCCACTGTATGGGATTATCACATCAGGGATCCAATTAAAATGAGCTCTTCTAATAAATATTGGTTTAATAATGTAAACTTGTGATCGCTATATTATCGCAACAGAAATAAAATTAACAAGATTTAATGGACTGAGCAGCCATTAATTTTCACTTGTTAATTTATTAGGAGCTTCTAATGCTGTTAGATGCACAGTAATGCCATTATCCTGCATGAACTGCTTTTTGAAATAAACAGGGCCAAACGGTGCTTGAATTAAATTGAAATCAGATTTTATTCCCTTTTTTTTTTCTTTCCCTAGCTTTCCTCTATGAGTGCAATTAAATTTTCAGGGATGGGATGCAGCACTCTCTTCCAGTAAGGCTTCTGAATAGTCCTAATTAACTTTTGTCCTTGTCTGCCTTGATGTGCTGTGTAAAAAGCTTTTTCCAGTCCAAAGCTGATTGTGGTGATTGGCAGTGAAGAGAGCAGACAGGAGCGAGGGGAATAAAGACAGGGCAGAGGTTCTTGTCCAGACACTCTAGTTGTAGTAGGCTGCCTCCACCGAGCTTAGCAAATGTTTGCTAATTACATTTTGTTACATGCGACTTGAGTCTGAACATAAAGACAAGGAAGTTGTTAATAACTGGGCTCTTGTCACTGGTAGCACAACTTTCTGCGGAACTGAAGAGACAATAATGTGTCAATTGTTGCAGTTAATACTGCTTTTAAAGGTGTTTTGAAGCCTTTTAGACCTGACCCTCATTTGCTCATGCATCTCTTTACTCTCACTGTCAGAATGGTGGGACTTGCCCTTAGGCAAGCAGGGAAGTTTGATTGCTACTGGTAGTCTGGCTCTGTCGAAACAGAATAAAAAGCCAGAGCTTTCTTTCTGTATTAAAGGCATGATCCTCCAGAAGCCTAGGTCGCAAATGTGAGCAGAAATAAACTACTTGTGCATAGTAATAGAAGACCTATTAAAAAAAAAAAAAAAGGTAACCCTTATCTTCAGAAGAGCCCAACCAGGTGAGAAATAATAATGCCCTGCTTTTCAGAGGGTCACCCAGGAATTGTGTGAGCTCCAGAATAGGAAATCTTAAATCTCGTTAAACCTAAGCTGCTGTAGCTGCACTGTTTCAGGTATCCAAATTTGCTCCTTTAGTGACAAGGTTGGTTTCTCTATCCTACGTGGTTGTGTGTGGTGCAGACAGACTTCAGGCTGTTAAGAATGAGCAGGTCAGGAAATCTGTGGGATCGTGCGTCCCAGCAATGGCTCCAAGTATTGAACTGTCATTCCTTTCTCTGCAGTGGAGAATCTCCACCTGGACAAGCATTGCTCAGCATGAGCAATGGTTGCTGGTACTGGCCTTGCTTACATCCAGAGCACAGTTCTGAAGGAGCAGATGTCAGTGGATAGGAGCAGCAGTGGGGAAAGGAAACAGGGAAACATAGGGAGAAAGTGGTGGTTGTTCCTTGTGAGTTTGATTCTTCAACCTCCTTGTGTGCAGAATTGTGCTATTCCATGAGGAGTCAATTTGATTGTATTTCTAAAGCATCAGGAGCTGCTGTCAAAGGGAAGACCTGACGAAATGATAAATCTTACTGGTGAGCCTTGTGAAAGAACATACTTAAAAATCCAGCAAAACCTACCTGTTAGAAGTATGACCTGTGTAAGCCTAGGAAAGGTGAACAGGTGATCTTGCTTTTATTTGTCACTAGAAATACCTTTACAGCTCACTTGCTATTCAGAGCTGAGGTTTTCAGGGCAAAGAAGTTGCACATTTCAGGTGGTCTTGTGCCTGGGGTCTGTGTGTGCCTGCCTTGTCCTAGGGCACGCTCACCACAGATGGGCCGCGTGCCTGATCCTATGGACAGGAGCATCTGCTTTTTGATCTTCAGAGGAACGCGCATCAGTTTACAAAAGGTGAGATCCGTGAAGCCCAGAGAGAAGACCACAGGGGACAAGGTGTCAGGAGAGTCAGTCTGTCTGCTTGGGTCCTGTGCTTCCTTCAGGCTTTGGGCTCCTCAAGAAGGAGAATCTTAAGGTCGAAGTATTAGGTGGACCCTCCTTAGCTCACTTCATAATTTGTAGTTGCCTAATCTGAAAATTTCATTCAATTTTTGCTTACAAATTGTGTCACAGGAAAGGTCGGTGATTGTCTTTGAATTGGTAATGTTCATTAACCATAACACAATCTTTTTAGAAAAGGAAGTCAGAACAGAATTCCCCTCCTTTGAGGTGAAGCTGCAGCCAGCAGTGGTTGAATGAAGGATGCTGATACTGGCTCTCCTTTTTCACAATAAAAGAGGAAAAACTTTGTCCTTCTTGTTCTAGTTGCTTGAACATGAAAAGAGAAACTCACTTACTCTTCACAGATGTAGAACAGTTAAAGTTGACAAAAATATTGGGCTTGGTAGAAGACATCTGTGGAACATGAGAATGCCTCTTTGTTTTTGTGTTGAACGTGCACCTGTTGTTGCTTTATCTACTTAACAGCTAGAGAACACTTTTTTCCCAAAATTTCATTTCCCTCTGTAACTGGATTTGAAGTGTTGCTGTGCGGGAAGACCCAACTACAAGCACCTTTAGTTTTGTTATGCTCAGAAAGACCAGATGTGGTTTTTTCGTAGAGATACAAAGTCTGTGGTTTCCATACATGTGGAGCTGTACAGAGAGGTCCTTTTTCTTCTCTGTTGTTCCCCTTGACTCAGACGCGTAGCCAGTTTGTGGCACGCGTGTAACGGTATCTGAAAAATTATCTCAGTGTTTAAAAAGCACTCTGCCTAAAAGACAGGCTAATAAGCGGCTGGAGTCTGAGTCTTTTCCCACTCTTTTTGTGTTTGTGTAATTACATGGATTTGGGTAAATTCACTTCTGATTTACATGCAAGTGAGAGTCAGGCCAGCACAATAAAGCAGCGGACTGAGAACAGAGGATAGAGGTGTTTGTAGGTCGAGTATTATCTAGTTTTCTCATTTAAATCCAGAGTTTTTGGGGCTTCTGTGGGTTCTTCTTTGCAGGACTTGAAGCTTGCCCAGCAGAGCCTGTGAGACCTGAGGGCTCCGGTCCCATGAAGACTGGACTGGTCAGCTCTGGGCTGGAAATCTGGCAGAAAGCCAGGCAGGATTGAGCTGGAAGTTTGTTGAAAATGATACTTCTCTGCAAAGCATTTCCTTTTCTGAGGAGTTCTCACTCCCGTTTCATTGAGGGTTTTCTGATGGGCGCTAGTGTGGCTTGGCAGAGGCCCTCCGTGTTTTGTAGCTGAGATGCCCCTGGCAGTGGGTTTGGTGTTGGCAAGTGGCTCCTGATCCTGTGCCTGTGCAGAAGGCGGCATTTGGCTGTTCTCACTGTGACTATTTTTTTTTTTTAATTTTTCTTTTTTTAACCGTTTTTAACCAGCTTGCATACCAGTGGTAAAACCCTTATAATGTGCTTCTCCCTGAGCCCCCTTCCCACCTCCCCTGCTACACAGCTATACAAATACAGGAAGGAGGAGGGGTTTCCTCCTGCATGGCCCAGATAAAGCCCACCCACAATTACAGGCCTTGAACTCAGAGGAGCACAAGGTCTGCTAATAACATCTATCCATCCTTTCTTTCTTCGCCCCCAGTCAGCAGCCTGCTGGAGGAAAGCTCTAGAATAGTTATTGATGTTGGCCTGGAACCTTCAAGCATAACTCCAGTGAACTCTGGAGACCCCAGATTAATTATCTTGTAAGAGTTTCATGACCTTGGAATGGTGAAACTTGCACACGATTTGGCTAACCTTTCTCCATATCTGCTTCTTGGGCCTAAATTTACCTGACTTACTGAACATAAGCTTCCCCATAAGCCAAAACTGTCTTTTTGGCCTGTTAGTGTTATTGTTTTATTATTTCCTCTTCAAAATTTCTTGCTTTTTTTTTTTTTTAATGGCCAGTCAAGTTTTTGCAGAAGATGACTGTTAGAATGGTGGAAAATGGAAACCAGCTGCTTTGAGACCATGGCATTAAAAACAAGCTGTACAACATAACTAAATGTAATTCGTTTTTAAAAGTAGATAATCACTGCCTGGTTATCAAAGCTAATACTACTTTATAGCTAATTTCTGTCACCAGTAAAAGTCTGTTGGCAATCTGCAAACTGTTTTGAGTTTTGCTCCGAATTAGATGCCGTAAATAACTTGTGTGTAGGTAGACAGCTGATCATTGAAGCTTTTTCCTAAATCTGGTTTTGCTTGTTTGGTAGAACTATAGACTGAAAGTTCATGTAGAGAATTGCAATTGCATATTTGTTTTTCCCAGTCATAACTGAATTAAGATAGGTTTTCAGTGGTGGATTACTGCATAATGAACGTACATTGTGGTTAGGGAAGACTGAAAACATCAAGTTTTGTTCCATACCACTATGTAACATCGAGCAAAATGTTCAACCTGCTTGTACCTTGCTCTTAACTACCTGACAAGTACAGTACTTGCCTCACAAGGATGTCAGAGAATTTTAAAGCAGTTGTGAAAAGCTCTTAAATTAAATCTGAAGAGGCAGACTCTGTTGCAAAACCCAGTACCTCGCTACTCCAGAAACCTTTCTGAGGCCGTTCAGCATCTCATTCGTACTAAGAAAGCAGTTTTAATTTTTGTTGGAAACTTGATTTGAAAATATGTAGGTACTGCGTCAGTGAGAATATTAGAATTCCACAGATGTTTAGTGGTAAACCTTAACTGGCTTTGCATAATATTTATCTATTCATCTCTGTGCTGGTGCCTCCTGTACACATGGAATATTTTGACTGGTTGATACACATCATACCACAGTGGTCTGCTCCTGAGCTTAAGTTTGAGGTCTGTTAGCACAAGTCCAGGGGAAACACTATACATGTAGCCTCATGTTTTTGTTTAAGTAATATTATATAACCGTGTGTGAATTTAATGCCATCCAAATACAAAATGTTAGATGAAATAAATGTGTGTCTGTCAAGCGATTGTGCTGCTGCTAGTGGACTTTTACAGGCACGACCCACAGCAACATGAGTTGCAAAAACTAAACGTTTCTATATCTATAGCTGTGTCTTTTGCTGAGAGTGTTGGGCAGTCACATCTATTTGCTTTAAAACTCCTTTGCATCTGAAGACTTCTGGTGAATTGTTTCGAAAGATGACTGAAAACTAATAGCTGGCCATCTGGCTGGAAACATTACTAATTAAGCTTTCCCTTTTAAATAATTTACAAGTTTGAAATAAAAACTCTTTTGGAAGGTGTTGAAGCAAGTAGAATTCAAATTCTTGCTGTGGGAAATAGTGTTTTTAATGTATCTCTTCACTAAAGTTGAGGCTTGAGAAGCAACACTTGGATCATGGTTACTGAGATTTCCTAAGCAGAACGACCTCTGGATTAGTCCTTGTGTGTTCTAAACGGTTACTTTCTTTGAAGGACAACAATTAAGCTTCCATGCTGTCACCTACTCCCATTTAAAAATAAAAACAATCACCTTTACTATGCAATATTCATTGAGTCCTTTTAAAGACCTTTTCATTATGGTCACTCCAGAACCTGTTGAAGGGCCTGTGCCCTATTGATGGAGGAGTGTTTGTGGCTTCTGAGTTCATACCATACTTCTTAAAGTTCTTTATAGCACAAGGATTTCTACCCCCTTTGGATGATGGGAAGAGTGAAGTCCTGAGAGTTTGGCTCACTTACCTGAGGTTCCTGGAGGGCAGGGGCAAAGTGACGTTCAGGGTGCAGACATCCTAATGCCTGCTACAGTGTTCCCTGTACAAGGTAGAAGTGACATTGCTCTTGGGTGTGCACCTTCCCATGCTCTGGATGGAAAACAGGTGTCAGCTGGAAAGCTGCTCTTTCTGCGTTATACCAATAATTAATCATGTAGCATTGATAATTGTATTCATAAAACTAATTTTTGATTAAATTCAGGAGGAGGCCTTTAGCATTTTAGAATCGCAGACTCATAGAATGGTTGGGATTGGAAGAGACCTTCAAAGGTCATCTAATCCAGTACCGTGCCATGGCCAGGGACATCTTTTACTAGATCAGGTTACTCGAAGCACTGTCCTGCCTGACTTTGAACACTTCCAGTGATGGAGCATTCACAACTTCTCTGGGCAACCTCCACAGAAAGAAAGTATGAAAGTGCTGAAGATAACACCTCCTTGGATACTCAAGAGGTGGTATTTCATTATGTTTGCATATTTTTCAGTCTTGGGATGAGTAAAACTCCTCAATTGTCTTGATTTTTCAGTACCTGAAGGGTACCTAGCAATTCTTACTGGGATGCCTGAGGGCCAGAAGGCAAAGCTTTAATTCAGACCTCTCTTGAAGTATTGCAGTTCCTGGTAAATGCACTTGGAGATATATCTTAGGATACTGGAAGAACTCTCTAGCCATTTAGATACATGGAATGGTGTTTGGTCATGAAGGGAGAACCCTTAAATAGCGTTCTAGGTTAAAAGAATAGTTTCATGTGAACATCCCCTCAGTTCCTCCCTTTAGTTCTCCATTTTTTGCTAACGGTGTCTGTGCTGTGGAACGTTGGTGTGCCAGACACAGACGAACCATATAAGCAAGTTAAGGCCTTGGAAATGATGGCTTGAAATTGAGTTTTGTAAGTCACTGCTTTGCATGCCAGGCTCTACTGGTTTGAAAGTCCTGTTGAGATAGCTGCTTCTAAACAGGAATAAAAATAGACATTTGAGTGTGCTGATTTTAGAATTAAAAAAAAAAAAAGCATTTATTGGCTGATGACTTTGAAGCTGGAGACAGTTTTATATTACAGAGCTTCTCACTCTGCTTATTCTCTCAGTTCCCATTCTCTCCCCTCTATTTTTTTTTTTTTTTCTTTTTCCTCTTTTCTTGCTTTCTATTTTTAGGATGGCATTTCAGAGTTTCTGCTGTGGCAGGCCAGCTATTCCAGAAGAAAAAGAAAGAGGAAAGGTGGGAGGCAGAGCCAATGTGCACTAATAGTCTGTTATTAAATTGGCTCCTGAGTGCTTATCTTCAAAGTCTGTATGTTTCCAGTTTATCTGGTAGTTGATGAAAGATCTTCTTGCACTTGAAGCCATTGATTATATGCATTTGAACAGTCTTCGTGCACTTCAGTAGAAGAGAGGAAAAGTAGGATGTTTAGGATTGGAGAGAGGCCATTAGAAGTTTTAGGACAATTCTTTGTGTATTTTATGGGGTTTTTTTATATGTGTGTGTATGTAATTTTTTATATATGTGTACATAAATAAATAAAAACTTGTGTCCAGTACAATTAGCTTCAGGTAGAAACTGGTATTTTAATTAACCGTTCTATGGAGAGAAAACAAAAAAAAAAAAGGAAAATATTGTAACTTCATTAAAAAAAAGTTAATGCTCTGTTAACATTTTAACAAAATACGAGTAGCCCTTGTTTAGTATGTACATGTGCCTATATAAATGAAATAATGGGGAATTAAATGAAATAATTTTCCAGTCAGCTCTAATGCTGATCAGAGATTTGGTTGGCTTCAAGGACGTAAAAGCAGGGAGAAGGAATTCCACAGGCATGGAGTAGTTAGTGCATATGGATGCGAAATTCCTCCATCCCTCCTGGTGAAGGGGTCGTGCTGCTGTGTGGCCCTGCTGGAACTGTTTCATGGGGTGCTGCTGCCCACGGACTCTGCGGATTTGTGCCTTTGTGACTTGTGTTCTCCGCTATGTGTGTGTGTTTGTTTAGGGGCTGCGGTGGGTTTTTTTGTTTAAATATCATTTTACTCTCTTGTGCTGTGTCTGAGAACCTTACACAACAGAGAAGGATGGTTACTCGGAGGGCAAGGAAATGAACAAAAATGGTCTTTGTTATGAAAGCAAAAGGTATTACTTAACGTGACAATGCCTAAAACAGTCCAGGCATAGGTGTTCTTGTTTTTGAAGCCTGAATGGGATTTGATTTTTGGTTTTGTTTCAGCAAGTCACATATTTTTTCATCTGTGTGACTTCAGGGCTGATGTTTTTGCATGTGTAGAGCAGCTCTGAATTTACATCACTATGAGAGAATAACTAGGGAAGCCTAAAAGACTTTGTCCCACTTCTGCTTCAGAATCGCATCTTGATTTTACAAATCCATCCTTAATTTTGGTTTGCAATCACTGTGCTACTCGGAGCTATGAAGAATATTTCTCTAGGTTCATTTGAGGATTGAGAATTGCCAAAAGCTGGCTGAAAGTTGGTCCAGTGTAACTGCATATGTAATGTATTGCTATAAATTAAATCACTGAGGAGTTATTTTTAGAAGACAAGGATTATTTCAACACAAGCTATAACTTTTCTACCAGTGATTCAGTAACCTATTCTTATTGGTTAGAAGTTACACTTCATGTTGAGTTGGATCCTATGCTAGGTTGCAGGATTTTATTTTTTTATTTTTTTTTTCCTAGCAAGGTACTCAAAGGTACTTAGCCTCTTTAGAATAAACAGGAGACAAACCCATCTCTTGATTCACAAAAACTGATATGCGTAGTTGGGTTTGTAGCTATCATGGAGACCGAGATCTGCTGCTCAGTCTGAAGTTGACGATCCTTTGGGAATGCTGGTGTGTGTTGTGCAGCAGTCTGCGTGGATGAAACTGCTCACGCGGTCTTGTCTTTTGAGAAATTTTGGAAAAGTTTTCCACAGGCTGAAGAAGTTGAAAGCCACCGTGAATGCCACGTAGTTGGCTCGCAGATGCATCCGAGCCAGCTTGTCGCAGCAAGCGGCGTTCCGTTAGTGGAAGCTGTGATAGCAATAACCCCTGCTTTTATTTGTCAGTAATTTTTTATCTTGTACTTTAACCCCAAATATTTTCTTAATATGCCAATGAATGGCAGAGTGGATTTGGACAGAGTGAGCATCTCGTGCTGCGCTTCTGGGAGTTGGGCTCGATGATCCTTATTGGGTTCCTTCCAACTTGAGATATTCTATGATCCCAGGATTCTGTGTCTCAGTAACGTTTGGAAGCCAGGTTGATTTTACCAGAAATGACAACTCCGAATTATCTCATTTCCATGTACTTTCATGCTGTCATATCTCTACATATTATGATACATCAGTAATGCAATTTTATTTATGGTTTCCACTTCTACAAGCATAGTTCTTGTTACCTACAAACCACTGCAGGAATATTACTCACTGGGCAAACCGCTTGACTTTGAAGAATGTGACTATGAAGAAGTGTTTTGTTTTCTCACGTCCCACGCCAGTGACTGGTTGTTTCTTGTCACCGTTGCTGCCAGGGACTGTTCAATATAAGTTTGTGGCTTTACTAGTGAGTAGGTGTGTCGCGATTCCTGGGTAAACAGGCATCTAACCACATGCAAAGCCATTACACTTGGCCATTTGGTAACTGTCCTTATGAGGTGCCTCTGAAGTGACTGGCACTGAAGATGCAGACTCCCTTATGCTTTTTGATGTCCCCTTCAAAGAAAAGGCTAAAGGATGTCTCATTGTGTAAGGTAAGCAGCCTGTTAGTGGTCATGTCCTCTGATGAAGAACTTGAGTTCTTGAGATATCCTTAGTCTAGCACTTTCCGTGAGGGTTGACAGCATTTTGCATGCTGGAACAAGGAGTTATAACAAAGCGAAATGTGGGTGCGTTGCTGGACTCTGAAGATGTTCCAAACCCGCCTGGATGCGTTCTGGTGTGATCTGATCTAGGTGGTCCTGCTCCGGCAGGGGGATTGGACTAGATGATCCTTTGAGGTCCCTTCCAGTCCCTGACATTCTGTGAATCTGTGTGGAAGGTGAGTAGCCGTGTGACCCTTGTGCAACAAGTAAGTGAGCAGCCTTTGACATATCCCTCCATCTTCTTAACCGAGTCCAGCTCTGCAATTCAATCATTTGTTAGCACACGGATAAGATAATTGTACAAGAAGCAGCATCACCTGGCAAGTGCCTGGCCTTCCCACGCGCAATAGTCTACCTCCCAGGTATCTTGGATAATGCAGATGTGAAGCATTCTAACTTTATGGGACTCTCTTCTTCTTTGCAAATGAGCTCGCTCACCGCTCTGTGTTTTGTCAGAGATGAGACTGTTTCAGAACATGGATGCGTACTGTCATTGCCGGGAATTGTGCCTGGAGTGTACTGAAGGAAAATATGCCTCTTAAAATAATTTTCTTCTAAGTTATATCAGAAGAATCTTGTATAATGTTAATATTTGTTACCATCAGGTGACGGTGTTCATATGCATCTCTAATCGATGTAGCGTTATTTTCCTCATCTTTTTGCCTTAGTTGAAGCCCTTCATGAGATTATTTTGGCTAAAACCTCTTATTCTCCAGTATTTGGTCTCTTCCTCTGCAGTGCACCAGCAATACTTGAAGTGATAGATCAGCACTTAATAAAAGTGGGATTATCTCTAAGCTGGATATAAGTAGGAAGAGCTTACTGTGGAAATTACAAGGTTCGCTTGTCGTTAGGGATTCATTTCGTAATACTTAGAGTAACTTTCATTGCAATAATGGGCAAGGTGAGGGTCTTCAGAGGACTTTGTCACTAACTTTTTTACTACTTGCAGAGTATTTAGACTTTGGCTGTTCAGACTGTTCAGGTGATCTCTCCGCAGTCATGCAAATACCACAAGCTGTTCAACTTGTTCATTTATACTGTTGGAAAGGCGGAGGGGGAAAAACAGCCTTGACTCGCACCCCGGAGGGACACTGTGCAAAACCAGTCTAAGGTTTCTGGGCGGGAGCTGTGGAGTTTTCTATTCTTTTGTTTATTATGCTTTGCTTTCTGTCATCTCTTAGCAAATAATGAATAACGGTAATAGTATGCTGCAAGACATGAAATCTGGAAGCGTTTATTACAATGTGTGTGTGAACCATAGTCATCACCAGCACTTATTTTCTCACGGACTGGCCTAGTGACTGCCTGGGGGAAGAAGCTTCCAGCTATCTTTGTAATAGGGTCTCGGGGACTCTGGTATTCTGCTTCCCAGGTTCCCTGTGCACAGCCTTTACTGTCCATTCTGCAATCAACACCTGTCTCTAATTTCCATTAGTGACAAAGGGCTCTGCCCGCTGTATAAAACCCTTTGCTCTTTGGGTGTAGAGTACTTTGCTTTTACAGTCAAGGGCTAGGAAACACCACAAAAGCAGATAAAAGCTAATTAAAGCAGTTGCTGCATAGGCCTAAAACAAACATAAAAAAATGTCTTTTTCTTCCTTCCCTTTGTGGTTTATTTTTGTATTTATTTTTGATATGGAGGAGGGGTGTGAGCGGGGAAGATTTATCTCAGCATGAACGCTGAAATTTTGTTAGGGTTTGTGCACAGTTTGTTGGATTTTTGTATGACTTTCCCCTCCTTTAAGAACTGCTTTCTTTAAAATAAGATTTCCAAGATCTCAGTCCTGTAGTGAGCTTCCCATGGTCAGCCCTATGTCCATGTGGAGCTGTAGGAAGCCCTTTTGCCCTGGGAATGCTTAGGATGAGTAATAGCAGTCCCACCAAATTCACACACGCTTGAAATCAGACATGTTCTGAAGAGTCTTGCCAGATCGAGTCTCATATAACTCGGTGAAACTAATCACATGTCTAAGTCTAACCATATGATTCCCTTCCTAAACCCTGCAGCTGCTCGTGCATGGCTATGGTATTGCCTGAGATGTCAGATGTGTGTGTTTTTGAGGGAGCTGCTTTGCCTGCGGTAATATTCCTTTAATTTTATTTTTTCCTTTTTGTAGCAGATCTGGTTTACAGAGGGGTTGCTGCTACTTCGGACTCTAAAAGCGTTTTGGAGAGGCTTGCTTGTAAAGTGGTTTTTCAGCTTGCAGTGAGTGCAGTCTGCTTACAAAATATATGTTTAATATTATTCTTTGGGTTTTTAAAGAAAATGGAACATCAGATAATTAGTTTAGCTCCTTGTTTCTAGAAAGCACATCTCTACTGGCAAGCAAATGTAAAACGAAAGGAAGCGTTTTGGGACTGAGTAAGGATTCAGCTTCATGTTACACCTCTGATTTAGTCCAGTAGTAAATTGCCATTAAAAGGCGTAATCTCATTTCCGTCTATCTCTGTGTGAGTCTGCTGCCTGCTTGTGCAGAGCTTACGATAGTTCTCAGAGTGTCTTTTTATCTTTATGGCAACGAGATCACCCAGCTTGATATCTTGTAAATTGTGCACTTTTAAGTCAGACTTGTGGGTAGAGTTTTGACCTCTGTAGAGAAGTTAGTAACCTGTACAAGTGTGTCTTCTAGAAATGCTTCCTGTCTGCATTTAAAGATACCGAGACAGATTCCACTCTTCTCCATTTTTTTCCAACAGCTAATAATCTCTTCACATTTAAAAAAAAAAAAAAAAAGGTACCGTATTTCAACCGTATTTCATCTGCAATTGGCCTGGCGTCAGCTTACAACATTGCTTCATTATACCTCTCTTGGCTAAACTGAAGAGTCCTTCAGTGTTCCCTTTTCCCCCTCTGATAAACATGCTCTTACACTGCTGTGGGTCCGTCATCATTTGGTCAGTGTCTTAATAAAAGCAATGGATTGAAATTCTTATCTCTTTTGTGTTAATACATTTTTTTCCCAGTCCTAAACTGGTTTTGTGGGTGTATTTTTACCAAGCTGTACACAGCCAATTGCCTTACAAAAGTCTAAACATACAATGTCTGGAAAATTACCTTCTTTTAACCAAATTTTTCCTCTGATAATGGAAATAAAGTGAATTTGAGAAGACCTTAGAACTAGATTGCCTAGAGTTGTGATGGTCTTTAATTCTGCTGTGGTCTTTTAATTTTTTCACTGGGGATAAAATTTACCCTGTACCTGCTTCTAGAAGTCCCCCATCCCTCAGCTGATGTTAAATTTTGTCCCATGATGAGGGTTTTTATGTTTTGGTTTGTGTGCCCTTGTAGTTTGTGCGGTCCTTCAAAGGAGCTTTCTGAAGAGCCGTTGTCCCCAGGAGCACAACTTGAGCAGCGTAACATATTGCAGATTTATTCTGAATTAAAGTCTGTGGTTTGCCTCATGATTTGAGAGGGATGGGAGAGAGCATGTTGGAACATGGGTGTCCCCATGGCCTGACGTTGACTCTCTGGAAACAAAACTTCACAAATTCCTCTGTAGGCAGTGAGAGGTGAGGCAGCTTGCCATGGACCTGACATCTGACGCAAGAGGCTTGATTTTTTCCACCTGGAGAAGTCCTGTGATTATTTTAGTACTTCTGATTCTGCTTAGAAATAGTTTTGAATAGTATGGACTATTGTAGGAAGGCGGGCAAATTGTCCGGAAAGATGTCTAAAAAGGTTTCATTTAAAAAAAAATAAAATCCACTGTATACATCACCTATGTTGGAGTAGAGCAATGCCAGGTTGTGAACAAACTCACGTGTGCTCTGCTTAGAAGCATCGAAGAGGCAAGTCAGAGTTTAGATTTGAGTGTGATTTCTGTAATTTTAGGAATACTGGAAGTTTAGGATCTCCTGTGTTACTTCCAATTTGTATTTGGTTTTATTTAAGATACTGGTACGGTTTTTACAGTTCCAAGAGAGGTGTGGGAATATATTAACAATACTTCAAGTACTTCTTTTACGGGTAAATTCAGGACAAACCAGTATCTTGTTGTTTCAAGCTACACTTAGCATTTCTGCCCTGAGGAGAAGAATATGATTACACAGCATATAAGGCTTGCTTGGACATGTTGTAGTGAATGTTAAATAACTGTTTGGTAGCAGCACGCGTGCTTTTAGCTTAGTAAATATACATTGTGGTAATGTTAGAGAAGACCTCAAGATTATAATTATTTGAAATATGCTTTACAAGTGCTTAGCAAAGCAAACCAGGTTGTAGACTCTGTCAGGAGCACACACTCTAAGGAGGTGCAAGGTATTTTCATTCACCCCGTGTGATTTAAACCAGCAGAAAACATCTGCCTCTCTTTTGGCAGTCAGCTGCTTTGCAAGGGCTGTGTAGTGCTCGTTGCAGTAAGACTGAAAGATGGGTTTAAATGCTTGCCTGGACTGGGACTGGTGATGGCAGACGGATCTTCAGGTGGCTTAGGAATCCAAAGCTGCTGAAGACCAGTCGAACATTAAGTCATCAGAATGGTGCTGCACTGAGCCTGGTGCCCTGAACTTCCTGCACCTGAAAAACTGCAATTCCAGTGAATAATCGGGAAGATCCCTTTTGGCTGATTGATAGGCTGATGCTTAGAGACCTGGTGTGGTGATGGGCGGCTGTTGGGCTGTGAGCAAAAGAATGAGTAGTTTAACATTCACCTTAGCGCTTCTGAGGTCCAGAAGGAGGTTCCCGTGCCTCATATTTTCCTTAGCTTTTATAAAAGCTAAAGGGTCCCTCTCCAGTGTTACCAGTTTGGTTGGAGAAGAAGGGCTCTTACTGCTAAGCTGTGCTATGAAGCATGATTGCCATTTTGTGGAATTTTTCCTTTGCTTCACTCTTGGCTTTACTCCAGCACAGAATGTACTTTGACACATCTGAGGAATTAAAGTAGATAGGATTATAAACTGTTGTGGTGAAAATTGTCAAAAGGTGATTAATACTAGAAGCTCTGGGGTTTTTTTTCCCTTTTTTTTTTTTTTTTTAATACGAAACGTGGTAGCTGAGATGTCACTTCAAGCATCAGACTTGCTGCGCACATTTGTGGTTTGTTTGTGCACTTTCTGGACCTATCGCAACCTGTAGCTTTGATCCACCTTCAGTAGGTCTGGAAAGTGGGAAGAAACTGTAGAAAATCTTCAAGCTCTTCCTGAACACCTTTTATTTTTTTTGAATGAAAACGAGTTGATGGGCCTGGGGAAACCTGGAAGCTGTTTAGCTGGAGGAAAGCTGTTTCAAATGGCAGTGTGATTAATTTCCACTTCATTTCTGCAGCTAGAGTCAATACTTGGACAAGAGTTACACCCTGGGAACTCAGCATTCAAATGCAAGCTGAGAAGAAAGGAGATTGCTTGCATACCTTTGGGCTTGTTTCTGCTCAAAATAGCGCATACAAATGGAAATTGATGCCCAACTTCTGCTAACTGGGCCTTGAGCGAGCCCTGTTCTTTCAGTGGTGGAAGGGCTCTTAAGGCCAGTTCCTCGGCAAACCTGTAGCGTGATGTGCCTTTAGTCATCTTTCATTTCTCTGGGGAAATTTTAGGGTTGTCTTATTTCTGTTCAGAGTCCCTCAGACAGAAACGAGGGCACATCCAGGGACAACAGGGAATCGCTCGAGTGTTTTCCGAAGCTCTGAATGTCCTGGGTGTACACATGCAGTAGCTTGTGGTGGCTCCGGTGCTTTGTGGGAGCATATTCCTTACTATTACTTCTCTGTGCAGCACATAAGCCCGTTTCCTGTCGGCAGCCTGTTTCCCGCAGGGAAAAGATGTGGTTTAAAAGCAGCCTGCCATTGCATTCCAGGGCAATATTCAGCCAGATCCCAGCTGCCCTCTTTCCCAGACGATCTTCAGATCTAAGCAGGGGATAGGATGCGAACTGGATGAATTGCCTTTGTGGTAGCAATAGGCCATTTCCAGCCGTGGTCTTTCCTAGAGAAAGTTTGCCCTTGGCCGCATGAAAGGGAAGGAGGGTGGTGAGGACCGGGCCAGTTGGCTCTGGATTGAGCAGCTCGGGGTGGGCAGCACAATGTGTGTGTTAACTTCTTCCTCGAGAAGATGTCCAAACTCATCCTGTGCTGTAGCAAAATTTATGGGATACTTAGATGTACAGGCTTTTTTTGGGATTTTGAAAGAAGGATCAGCTTGCAAAACATTAGATGTTGATGCCAGATGTATTTGGATGTGGTTTGCTTTGTTCTTAAACAATAGACAGTTTTAAAGAAAGGGGAATATGACTTGTTGCCCATATGTCCCATTGTTTCCATCATGGGTATAATCCTGGCTACAGAGTTCAGCATTATCATGCTGACTCTGTTTGTAGCAACTCATACAGTTGAAACATTTGTCATCCAGTTTGTTGAATCTTTGATCTCTTCCCTTCTTTTCTGATCCAATCTGGAATTTGCCTCCTGTGCTGTAATAACTGCCTGGTTTTGTGAAGCAGTTCTGAAGGAGTGAATTCCATCTCTGCACACCTACTAGGTGCTTGAGCTGCTGGGTAGAAGCATTTAGTTAATTCTGTATATTTCTGTCAGAGTTTTTCATGGTGTGGTGTTTTCATATATTTTACCAGCAGTGATTTCAAGGGGAAATAATGTGCAGATTTAAAAAAAAAAATATATTTCTAATGGCAGACCAATAGCATCCGTTTAAAAATAATGCTCTGAATACTCTTTAAAAAGAATCAAGAAATTGTCCTGAAGGATACTTGCTTTATTGTAAGCTAGGCATCTTTTTCTTCCATAAGGCTTGATAAAATGTACTTTGAAAATTATAGGAAGCATTCAGGAGATCATACAGGTGAGGATCATTTAGCTTTTTTTATTTGGAATTCTCAGGTCTTAATTTACGTAAGATATCAATGAGTATCTTTAATTTCTCTCTGAAATGCAGGGCTGATAGCTGAAATAAACAGATACTGTAGCACAATTTCCTTGCTGTGTGAACAAAACTTGAAAAACTAAGAGTGATGAAACCATAATTGGATTAAATGTATTCCTTTACCCACTGGGAATATGGATAAAATTTCTGTCTTTCAATAGTTTTGTTTTGACCATGCTAGTTAAAGATCCCAGGCTGATGGCTTGTGTTACAATGGGTTGAATAGCAGATGGCAACTATGGAAGTGTAAATTAGCTAGCAGCTGACATGACTGGGAGAGCTATTGATTGTGTTGATACCATTATATGAGGATAAGTGCTAGATAGTCAGTCAATCCATAAGGGGAGAATAGAATTTGCTTGGAATCATTTCATTAAGTGAACCCCTCAAGAGTTCTTACTTCTATCAAGTTACGCAGCAAAAGTTTTCGATCTCTTTTTTTCCCAAAATAACTTGTTGCTTTGAAATCCGATTCTAATTCTTTATGGACAAAAATTCTTAGGCTTTACAGTAGTAAAGATTTTTATTTTTAAATATTTTGTCCTTATTTTCTGGACCGTTCACATTCAGGCATGCAAAGGTGAGGGGAGGAAGGAGAGTGGGCTGAGCTGGTGGTTCCCATCAGTAGAGCCTGGGAGAATCTTTATTTCTCTCGAGCAATTTCTCGCTGACTTGGGAGCGGTGGTGGCAGGTTTTGCAGGCAAGTAACATCCGGTTTCCTTGGCCAACAGAGTACTGAATGTGCTTCAAGGTTTTTCAGGGAAACAATGGATTTAGCAATACAGGATTATCATATTGGCTCACCAACTTGGGTACCTGCCTTGGATCGTAGCTGGCATGTGATGCATCGTAGGAGTTTCCAGTCCTTCCCGTAAAAGTCTTGGCAAAGCAAGCAGCAAAAGAAAATAGAGTCTCTGTGCCTTGATACAGCACACAGCATAGGATGATTGACTCCCTTCTTCAGAAAAAAAAAACCAACTCATTTTTTACTCAGTTACACTCAATTACTTAAAATGGCCATCCCATTTTTAAATCTGTCTTTAGTATTTGATTTGTTGGCTGCTTTTTTTTGCCTCAAAGAATCACAAAAGTCCAGTCAAGGTAAAGCATAACATGAATGAAGTGAGCAGAGCAGCAAACCCAAAGCATTGGACCCTGTGCCCAGCTAAATAAATAAATAGACATGCAGCTTGTAGTACAACAGTGTTTGGGTGGTGATGCCTTACTCCATGGCTATTCCACAGCATGGAAAGGTAGCATTGATACTGGATAAAAGGAAAATACAGGAGTTACGTTCTACAAAGTTATCTGCCTTCTTGTTGAAGATCTTCAAATCCAGCTGCTGCCAGATAGGTGACCAGTCTGGGAATTACTGTTGTGTGGTGCAAAACTTCTCTCCAGGTGCTCCCTCTTCAACCCTGGCAAGTGTGGAGGGTGAGCATTGTGCAGAATATCAGCGTTTACAAGACACTGAGGCTTTTGTTACCCCCTGTCAGGGGTTCCGCAGCCGAATGGAGCAAATGGAAGTTGAGAACTGACTCAGCTTTGTGTTAAGTAAAGAAGTGATTCTAAACGTAAGCAATTTATCTGCATATTGTTGAGAATTTATTTGTGGCCTGATTTCATTGTTTGGAAATATTTCTGGTTTTCCTTCGAGGCGACTGATTCCTGGGGGGGAACCTTTGCTTTCTGTGGTTCCACTCTCCAACATTGCTTCTGCAGCTGCCGGAGGCTGCGTGAGCCTTCCACGCTCTCCAGCCAGAGACGCTATTCCTTTCTCAGGATATTTCTCCAGTTTTAGCCCAGAGCAGCTGCGTGTGCTGCCCCTGTTCCCCAGAGCCATATTATATCCAGCAGTGCAAGGAGGCCTCGATGGGGTAGATGGGCAAAGCAGTGAGAAATGGGATGAGTACTGCCAGAAAACCTGCTGCATTCCTGGAGGGCAGGTCCCGTTCCCTCCTGCACAGGCCTGGCACGGCAGGCTGAGGTTTCTCCGGGCACGACAGCCCAAGGCCAGCCGGTCTGGGGTTCACGTAGCCTCTGGCATAAGGTGCCTTTTTCCTCCTGAGTGAAGAAATGAGTTCTGGATAGGTCTGGCTCTCTTTGATCAGACTACTTTCACGTTTGGCTTTTGTGCCTGAATCAGTGAGGATGCATGTACAGGTTTGGCATCATTTTGGAACAGAATCACCTGGGAAATGCATCTCAGATCCCTTACTTTCAGTGATCCTGAGACAGAGCCAGGACACAGCTGAGGGACTCATTCTTTTTTACTCTATTTCTTATTCTTTTTTTTTTTTTTTAAATCTGACACTTCCTTTTTTTTTTTAAAAAAAAAAGCAAGAAAAAGAAATCAGGAGCATCCTGTCTTTAAGCTACACATAGCAAGGAGTTAAAGCAAATCCGTGAGGTGTGACACAAGCTGCCGTTCCAGCATTGATTCTGCACCGGAGGAAGGTCTCTGAAGGTTTGAGGAGCAGTAGGAAAGCGCAGCATGGACTCAAAGAGCCTCGTTATTCAGCGCTCAGGAATGCAGAGGCATGCTCCAGCCGGGGTGTGGGCGGCTGTTTGGTTTGCGGTTCTTGCTAGGGGGTGGGTGAGTTTTAAAAGCACTTGCTGAATTCGCATTCGCTTGAATAATGGCCACTTTATCCACAAATGATAAATGTTAGTCACAGCGGAGCAAAAGAAGTTTCTTGTGTTGGTCATGGATTTGGCATATCAAAAAAGGGAGAGGGGGGGAAGGAAAAAAAAAGAGAGCGAGCCTGGCGTTTCACTGCTTCAGAAACTGCAAAGTTAAACAGAGCTGCATTTATGTTATGTGACATCTTTAAGCCTTTGGCTCTCTCGACTTAATGCCAGATATCTAATTTGGAAATATTTATTGTAGCTGGCATATCTTTTAGAAGCCTGTCATCGCGGAAAAACTGTCATCAAACTGTCCTTGCTAGCTTGTTTCTGTTAAGTGACTTTTTTTCAGTGCTGCAGAGTGAGATGAATCATTTCTGCTTTCCTATGGCAAGTAGTGGCTGCCATGGAAAAGCTTATAGGATCTTAGCTGGATTTATGTGGTCGTTGGTGGGGTTTTTTTTGTGTGTTTTTTTTTTTTTCATTCTAGAATCAGACATTCTGCAAAATTAGATGCCTGAAGCTGTATTTTTAGATTTTTGAAAGTACCTCTGACTGAACACCTTGATTTTTTTTTTTTTTCCCCCAAGTGCTGGAGGCTCACCATCCCCTTTCTGAGTCATGCTTAGCTGACCTGATTTTTCAGATTGCTTTAGTGCATTAATATGGAATGAGGATGGAGTTCTACATGAAAAAAAAAGAACAAGTTAGGCATAAAACTCATTTGAGAATGGAATTTTATTTTCCAGCTGACTTTGTTTTTTCAATACTTTATTTGCTTATTGCTTATTTGCTGCTATTGCTTGTTTTGAACAAGCAAAGCTCAGTGCTCCGTGTTTGGCTGAGGTTAATCTCAGTGCCTGGCCCTGGGAAATGGCCTTCTGCATCCAATATTTTTGCACTCCTCTATATTGGCCCTGTTCTCAGCCAGAGGCCCGGGTTTTCCAGCTGTAGTGCCTGTCTTAACTTGCTGTCACATCCCCGAAAGAGATAGCACATGGCAGATGCCAGGATGTAGAATCAAATAACGGACCTTGCCTGTAGGAAGAAAGTAGGCTTAGACCAAACTACATCATTATAGCAACTCCCAGAGGCTGTGAAGTGGTTTAGGTGGGTACAGATGATGTTGATTTAAACCAGAATGTTGCAAAGCTTTGCTAGTCTGGTTTGTCACTGCTCTGCTCCTGGGGTTACCACTGAGACTCGTTTCACAACTCTTCTTCGCTTTGCTTATTTTAAATTCCCGTCGATCAAGCACTGAGCCTCGGACCCAAAAGGAACCAATTCAAAACACTCTTGATCAGGCTGAATGCTGGCTTCTTGCTCTGCTAAACTGCAAAGCCCTTCCTGGGAAGAGTGGATTGTAGAAATCCTGATTCCACTGAAGGAAAAAGGATTTTTCCTATTGACTTTTGTGCAGCAAAGGCCTCGTGCAGCAACTGAAGAGGGTTGCTGAGGCAAGTTTTTAATTAATGGAGGGGGGAGGAAACGCAAATATTTCCATGCTTTCTGAAAGATGAAAAGGGGCCTGCATATCACTTTTAATGTCAATAATGTTAATAATTCAAAGCCACAAAAAGGAAATTAACTTTAAAAACCATGTTAAAATAACACTAAGGATTTGACTGTAGCCCACAGAGGCAAGAAAGTTCAAAGGGAAGACTGAACTTTATCTGACCCTGATGTGCCTAGGAATTGCAACACACTTTCTCTGTAATATTATCCAATTTTTAGAGTCTTTACCAGAGCAGGAAGAGGAAGGTCAGTGGCACCCTGTTTAAACTTGAAGTTGTTCCATGTGTAGTTCGTATTATACTAAAAGAAAGACTTTAAAATTGCAACTTAATACATCCAAACTCTCAAATGATTATATATGTGTGGCTATTTATACGATACTTATCAGAAAAGTAGAAATCTCCTTAAACACGCTAGTTTTCTGTTTTGTTTTTTTTTTTTTTACCAAAGAAGGTATATGAGCAAAATGTCTTCCCCTCGGGATTAATACTCTGTTGTTCCTCTAAACTTTTAGACTTTTAAGTTGTAAATCACTTCACTTGATATATGCTTCTTATTAAAAACCATTAATATTTTCTGCTATATCTCCCTGGCTAGTGGTTGGTTTTGTGGTTTTTTTTTTTTTTTTTTTTTTTTTTTTTTTATTGTGCTACAGATATCTCAGTTTTCCTATGCATTTGTGTGGGGGGAGCTTTTTTAGTGTGTTTTTTTTTGGCTATTTTGAAGTTTTGTTACAGATGTTGGTATTTTTTGGCCCTGCACTTGAAATACGGTCAAGAAATGTAACACTTAAGAAGCTGGGAAATTCTCGAGTTAATTAGTGCTGCCTTTCTCACAGGTGTTACAACTGTTTCGCTTTTGGCTTCAAGAGGAGTTTTTAATCAGAGGTTTGAGTGTTTGCTTATGCCTTGGCAACCTGCAGAAGAGTTGTATGCCAGCTACCTTCTTCACAACATACTGCTATAAACTGTAATGGCAAAGGAGGGATTAACTTTATGCCGTAACTTCAGTTTTATACCAGTCTAATGAGATGAGGCTGTCTGAACTAACCGTAGGATCTCGCTCTCCATTCTTTGTTGTGTTATGCACCCTTGAGCTCTGAGCAGAGGTAGTGCATCCCCACCAGAGCCCATTCTCTGTGCCAGCAGCTCGACACTGGAGGGCTCGATATATCCTTTGTTCTGCCCATCAGGCCAAAAGCCTCATGTCGCCTTCCCCACTGTAATGGTTTCCACTGCGTCTGCCTCTGGAGCTCTCTGCAATTCTCTGTCATCACTTTGCCATTTCCCCTGCGTCCTCATGTCCGGTGTTTTCTCTCTCAGCTAGTTTTGTCCCTCACCAGTGAGTCCATCTCCAATCTCCATTTCTTACTGCCGTGTGCCAGACACTCAGTGTGCCATTCCCCCTTGCCCGTGGCAGGGGCAGCCTGTATTTTTCCATTACCCTCTGCCTCGTTACCTTAAACTTTTTCTGTTCTGCTTCACTTTGCGAGTACCATGTACTGGGCCCACAGGCAGCGCCAACACGTGTAGACATTTCACTGTAACGTGGTGGCACGCTGTTCGCTTGTGCTGGGATCTGCAGGTTGTTACAGGTCTTGTTCGAGCCGTTAGCAAGATGCCTTCTCCTTTTGGTATCTCCTGTCACTTACAGTGGGTATTTTGGTTTTCACCAGAAGGGATAGGGGGGTTTCTCGCTAATGCTCTTAAAAGTTACTGTATTACAGCAAATGCTTGTTTAGAGAAGGGCCAGTGAGTTGTGCAGAGCCTTGTGTGCTTGGCTGACCGAAAAAAAACCAAAAAACTGAGTAGCCCGAAAGACGAAGAGGTGTTTGTGGCCTAGGTTGGAATGTGCAAATGAGTAATGTGGTGTACAGAAGTAGTGTGAAGCTGCTCTTAGGAAGCCCTGACGTCGCGGTTGGGGCGTTCAGAGTAACCGAAGGTGAGAGGAGGGAAGTCCCCAGAAGATCCCCGCTTTCACTGGGGAAGCCATGGGGAGCGAAAGCGCAGCGCGGAGCCTGCCGCGGGGGCACTCGAAGGCTGAGGTCTGCAGTGAGTAGCTGCTCCTGCTTGGTGCCTCATCGTGCCTGTGCCCTTGTGTAAGTGACTCTGCTCAGGTGGGATGAAAAGGTTGATGAGTAGAGGTTTTTCGCTACCCTGTCTGCTGTGATGTTGGCTGTGCAGATCTGTGAACTCCTCAGTTTCACTAACGCCATTTGGAGTGGGTTGTCAGACCCCTGTGGTTCTGCTCTGTGTGTGCTTCACGTGTGTGTTTTATTGATTCCTTAGAGGGTAAATTTTGCCGTTTGTCAGTGTGAGGGGGAGAGTTTTTTGATGAAGCATGAAGTCTGCAACGTGGGTTACTTGAATTTGGTTTTGTATTTACTTTTTTGGAGAAGCTCCAGTGAAGCTCTTCTCCTCTGAGTAACTCCGGAGGCCTCCTGCACAGACTGAGCAAATGGAATTCCCACAAGAGACACTCCAAAAAATTTTTTTTTTAATAACAACCAATTAATAAAAGACTGTCGCTGTATATACTCACTCCATACTCATTTGAAATGTATTTGCTTATAGCAAGCCACATAGTGTGGATGGGACAAAGACATTATAATTTGCAAGAGGGGAGTGTCGGTATTTCATTTTCACAGTGACCTGTGAGAGACCCGGAAAGGCTGACTGGTGGAGGGCAATCCACAGAATTCACTGCTGAAGCAACGAGGGAATGACGTGTAAGCCCTGGACTTTGAGAAGAAAATGTTTTTTTTCTAATTTTTTTTTTTTTTTTAAGTTGTACTAAGCCAATCTATACACAGACATGACCGCCCTGATCCAAAGCCCGTGTGCATTTCACAAACTCTTCCTGACTTGTGGATTAAGTCCTAAGTCTCCAAAGAGGAACAAGGGAGTTGCTTACTGGGATTGTGTGAGTTTGACTTTGCTGGGCTCTGCCTGATAGAGCAGACATGCCTGTAAAGATGATGATGGCAAGGAGAGCGTGCATGATAGCCAGGAGGACGCTACACATGCACGCTTTTAAAATTTTTTTAGGCAGAACTGTAACAAGCATGGAAGCTAATTAGAAATGTCTGTATTAGAAGAGTATGTATATAGTAAATATTACTCTGTACTGTTGTAAGTTACTATAAAGAATTTCCTGTCTTGCCACTGTGAGATATAAGATAAAGTTTATTATTTCTCGTTACAGTTACTTTCTGCAAAGAATGTTTACACACATGAGTGATATGGAAATGGCATTAAACCTAGGGCATAACAGAACTGGTGGACTTCCACTCCTGTTCTCGTCATAACTTCAGATCTGTTAGTCTCCCTTTGTTCTCAGCTTGCTTTCTTCAAAATAGAGCAAATAATTCTTTTGGGCATTGAGACAAGTATGCAAAAGTGTATCAGGCACGTGGATGCTGTGGTGATGGGAACCATATAATTGCGTATAAAATGGAGTTTTCTTTTTTAGATTATTATGAACACTTTGTTGTGTAATGATGTAAGGAGGAAAAACTTAATGCTCTCGAAAACATCATGTAGAATTTCAGCATCATGAGCAATGTTTCTACTTGGAGATAGGGTATGGTGTAAAGGCTGCATTGCAGCATCCTCGTATTAATGAGCTAATTTAATCCGTGCAGCCCTCAGGTTTTGCCCCAGTGCTGCAAGGGAAAACAGATGCCACGGTAGCAGGCAGGCAACAAAGTCTGACTCTTTGTAACCCTTGCCCGCTGTGTGCCCACAGCCAGGAAGGGAAATCGAGTTGCTTACCAGCACTGCCGTGTGTGAAATGCCGCTGACGTAGCACTCAGCTACCCTTTCTGGGGACTTCTGAGCTCTGCAGAGCAGTGGGCACAGTCATATTCTCCACTTGCTCTTTCTCATCGCTTTGCTTTTTAGGGTAAGAGGAGATGCAGTGTCGTAGGCAGGCCTGGCTTCTTATTCAACTGTAGTTCTGCTTGAACTGAATTTCTGTGAGGAGGTAAGGCACTCTTGAAAGTTGCCTTATCTATCTCCCCTCTCCTTTGCTGCCTTCTCTTGGGGAAGAACAAAATGAATCCCTGCCTCAGTTAGGCACGGGAGGGAGTGGGCTGCATAGTTCATAGGCAAAGCTGATGTAAAACCTGAAGTGGTTCCTAAAGTAGCTAGGTTAGGATTGTCCTGGTGCAAAGTATCTCCTGATGCCATATGGAATTATAATGGGCCGGTATGTGCCTGGAGAGACGCTAGCAGTCGGAAAAGCATTGGATACCTTGCAGGTCGCGTGAAGACGATGAAGCAGGATTTTCAACTTGAGCTTCTAAATGACTTAGATTTTTCTGAAAAAGAAACTAACACCAATTTTCAGGAGAAATGGAAACAAAACTTGACTTGCCAAGAGTCGTGAGCAGATTAGTAGGAGGAAAGAGCAGTAAGTAAACATGTTCATTGGGCAAGGTATTTTTAAGGCAAATAAATATAACCAATGAGTTATGTTTTGGAATCGTGGATATTTTTTAGATTTTATTAGTAAAACATTTGGTCTCTCAGTGACTTCACTCGGATAATTTTGGTCAATTATTTTGTATAACCGTCTCATGGGAGGGTTCCCTCACAGTACAGAGCATCTTGTATCAGTGTGTATCCTGACTTGCCACTAAATTTTGTGAGAGTTTCAACAGAGGCATATGCAGCAAAGACATTTGACTGTACATCCCCTGCTAGGGAAGATCTAGCATTTCATATGGCTTTTTGTCTTGTACATGTGGATGGGACCACATTGTGACAACAAAAGGTGATGGAAGTGTTTGAGAAGGAGGACCCCACTAAATTTGAGCGTTTTGCAGCTCCTCCTGGAGTGTGTTCTTCCTTGAGTTGACAGCAACTGTGATGGAGACTGCCAGCGGGTTACCACTAAGACCATGTGCAGCTGTACTTGGTGCTGGGCTGGTGAAGAAACCAGGGAGAGTGCTTGCTCCTTGCAGAGCCAGAGACTCCAGCAAAAGCTTTGCTCTTGATTGCTTTTCCCTCTATCAGAAAGGTAAAGGAGAGAAGAAAGATCCTTGTGGGATAGGTGACATGAGAGGAGAGGCTCTTGCACAGCAACCTGAGAGACAGGAGCTGGATATCTGGCCTTGTTTGCATTGTTTTCAGCTCTAGATTTCGGTCCTACTGAAAAGGAGACTAATGGAAGCAAGGATGTTCCCTCTAAACTGGTACTTATGTCCTTCATTACTCTTGCTCTGGGCAACAGAGCAATCCAACCAGCCTTGAGAATTTAACCAAGGTTGGAAATCATGCATGTCACAAAAAAAGTGCTACGTTTTACTGTGGAGTATTGTGCCTTAGTAGTATCCTCCAAGGTAGCTAAACAGTCTGCCAATAGGATTTTGTATCGGTCATAAAATGTTAAATAATTTATAATGGTAAACAAAGATGTCTCTTACTGATACCACTACATCAATGGTAGGACTTTTGGTGAAAAAATGATTGCAAGAATCACACTTTAATTCATATTGCTGTGCCAAGGAAGATTTGAGGTCTGGCTTTGTGAAAACAGAAGACAAAGGAGCTGAAGTTTCTCATTCTGAGTTTTCATCCAAGAGTTAGAGCTGTGCAAAACCAGTCCGAAGCGAAACAGAACTGCGCAATGAGGAGATGTTCTACCACATGTGGGACTGAAATGTGTCTCTCTGTGTGCCTTGTCAGCAGAAATACCTTGCTGGGGGAAGAAGAAAGTCACAAAGTTCTGTATGGGATTACTGCCAATTTGAAATTCAGTCTTGTGCTCGCTTGCCTCCCGGCATACAGCGTGAAGCCCTTATGTTGGTTAAAACTGTAGTTAGATCATGGTTAAGAGTGAAAGGACTTGATTGCATAAACAGAAACAGAGCATGGGTAACAATTGGTGGTAGAAAGAACAAGGACAATAAAAAATGTCTTCCTAAATTGTTTTAAGCAGTAACACCCCGCATGAAGGAGGGCTTGTTGTTCGGGAATGCAGTTGCACAAGGAGCGGTGAGTACATGCAGCTCACAAGTTTGATGAGATCAAAGCATCCATTTTTAGCAAGGCTTATTCCTTTCTGTTGTTTTGGGGACTTGGGGTTTTTGGTTGTTTTGTTTTGTTTTTTGGCAATGCAGCTTGCTTTTACTTTGTGAGCTTTGGAGTGACCGCTGGGCATAATTACTGGAAAGCGTACATTTTTCATCAGTGAAGAACATACACTTAGAAATTTTTGGTATTGTGCCACCTGTTAGTACCAGTTCAGCTAAGGGTGATACTGACCTTCCTTGGTCACCCTTCATACTGGATCATTAAGATTTCATTGTTGGGCAATCTATCCTGAAATGCCATCAAAAAGCATTTCATAATGTAAATGAAATGAACAAAGCCCAGCACCAGCAATGGTTATTTAAAGTGTGCTATAGTTCTGCGTAGCATGTGAAAGATCTTCCCGTGAAAGAATGTTAGGCATTACCTGGAAAACCAACGACAAGTATTAAAGAGAACCTACAGACAGAAAACATGGAGAGGAAGGACAGCAGAGTCGGGTAATTAGCAGCACGGAGAATGAGTATGTATCAGTGTTCAGATGTTTGAATTGGAAGTTCTTTATATGACTTTGTAGGCTTGGATGCACAAGCGTTTTTTTAAATGCTAAAGAGCCACCGAAAATTTATTTTTAAAAGCTTCTTTGAAGGCAGCTTTCTGTATTAAGCTGATTAAACTGAGGGCTGGTGATGTCATTTCCCTCAAACTTGCTGCGAAACTCTTCTATAAAAGCATAACGTTAGGAAAACCACAGCAAAATGAGAGAAGCGAAGGCATGTGCCCAAGGAATAATGCCATCAAAGGCGGAGTAACGGCACCGCTCTCGCACCACCGACTGGGAAGAGCCCAGGTGGCGTCTCATGAAGGAGGTGTTTGAAAATCTCCCTTCCCTCTTGAAGCCCATTTGTGCAATGCTGACACTTTTCAGGAAGGGCATCTTGAGGATCCCTGTGATCCCAACAAGAAGACAGCCTTGTTGTAAAACAGCCTTTTAAAACAGAACGTTCCGTCGAGAGCAAGTCGGCAGCGCCATTGTGTGCTTTCTTTGAAACATCTACTGACTTAAAGTAAGGCATTTCTGATTTGCCTTGTCGGTGAGCTCCTCCAGTATATTTTCTTTCGTGGCTTCCCTTGGTGTTTTTTTTCAGGTGTGTGTTCTCCTCGGACAGGACTTGAAGCCTTGCTGGGAGCTGGATGCAGGCACTTCAGATGCATTAAGACCTGCCAGGAATGCCGTTCTTAAGCAGTAACGCGTATTGAAAGTCCTGGCATTTTTACTGTGGAAGAAACCTTATGTATAGAGAAACTCAGACTCTCTGCGCGTGGGGAAAGTAATCAAGTTTAAAAAATATATATCGCTAAATTTGCCCACGTCTTGTCAACATTCTGTGTAAAATGTAAGTCAAAGTGGTTTAACGTTGCGACAAAGTAGAACAAAATAATCTTAAAGAAGAAATGTAGTGAATCCTTCTATGTAGCGGTCTCTGTTCCTCTGCTTCCTCCCCAAAACATCAGGGTAGACCATTTTTAGAATGCTGTGATGGAGATAACCTTGTACATTTCCTGCAGTCTGCTGTGCTGAATTTTGGGCAGAGTGTGCTTGGAGTTTGCACTGGTGAAGCCGAAGTACGAATCCAGATGGGTTTGGGAAGCTTGGGCCGGGATCGCTGAAATAGGTGTACAATCGAATTTAAGTCTGTTGAAGCACGAGAATAAGCGGCCTGATGGGGGTTTGCTGAGCACCCAGCAACTCTCACAGAGCACAACAAACCTCATTTTCTCTTGCCATAGACCTTTTGTAATGGTTTCCAGTACCAAGGCAGAAATCTGCGCTCACCCAGCAGCAGTGTTTCACACCCACTCTTGCACTCACTGGCCCGGATCCTCAGCTGTGGAGGAAACATCAAGAAGCTGTAGAACCCAGAGCAGTGCTGCAATCCCAGTGCGGGCTGGAGCTGATGGCCGAGAGCTGGGGACAGCTCTTCCAGCTGCCCACGTGTTCAGCTGTGTCCCTTGGGATGGGCTTGGCATAGGGCCGGCTGTCGTTGCCTGGGAAATGCCAGGCGGAGGAATCATTAGCTGGACCTTCCTAAGCTTGTTTGACATCTTCTGTTGGCTGAGCTCTGTGGAAGTGCAGGATGGGAATGAGCATCTCGTCTGCTTTGTGTGGTGGCTGCAGATGGTGCTGGGCAGCGCAAAGCCAAGCGAGCTCTCGCTGACTGAAGCTTTTTGGATTTGGCCCAAAGAGAATGAGCCTTTTGGACGGAGGAAAAAACAGGAGACCTACTGGCTAAGAAATCCTTTCTGGACCACAGTAGACTGGAGTGATGTTAACCCTGTATCACTATGAGAAACAGAACTGGTCCTTCACATAGGCTGGTGTAACTTCATCATTTATTTTTGGGAGTAAGACTTTTGAAGTTACATTTTCCATTCAGTGAAGATTGGCTTTAAGTTTTTTCAACTGTTCCAAGAAAGAAAATGAAAAGTTGACTTAAAGCACCTCAGTTAAATACTCCCAAGCCGTGAAAGTGCATATTTCATAGGGGAGAGTTCTGTTTTTAATGCAGTAGTTTGCATTTATAGGAAAGATAAACCTGGGCTGAAGTTAGCATTTTGCTAAGCCTTTTTTGGTAGAATTCGATCAGTGTTTTAAGCAACTGTAACTGATTCCAGGAACACTTCAAAGCAGGCACTTCTCATTGGCCGTTTGCAAAATCACCTTCTGAGACTGAGGCTCTGGAAATGCATTTATTCATCGAATATGTCTTGCATTAGTCCTCAATTGGCCAACAAAATTATCTAAGGCATGTCTGAGGCAGCTACTAAAAAGAAACTTAAAAGGCGTTACTGTTCTGCTGAAGATGATGCAATACACTCGTGCTATTATCAGTCTCGGAATTAAATACATTCAAATGAACTTGTTCTGAAGGGATTTGATTAATATGGAGCTTTAAAGAATAGTTGCTTTGCGTAAAGGCCCACCCTTCTTAATTTATTGGGTATGAAAGCTTAGGTAAAAGGAGAGTGCCTTTCGCCGCCCCCGTGCCTTATCCCGGGTTTGCATGCGATGTGAAGGAAGTGACATGTGATATTCCGTGGTGTTTTGCCTCATCTCACAGACAAGGCGTACAATTGTTTAATCGTTACAGCAGGAAGCAAAATGCTAAATATGTTGGCTTTTATTCAGATAGGAGTGCGGAACAGAACAGGGGTGAATATTGTCTTTAAATAAGCATGCATAGCTGCTGCCTTGAGGTACATTAGACAGCATTGCCTGCTGGGGTTGAAATGATAGGTGCTTGCCAAAGAAAATATTGAAGGCCTTTATTTTTATTTTTTTAAAAACTCTTCATTATCTAAGATAACAGCAGTGTTTTAAGATTTCAAAGTCTCTTTCATCCTAACTGAGCAAAGCATGTCAGTGCTTCCTCAGTGCATCTCCTTTCTGCAGGACCCTCCAAGTCTGTGCTTAGGTTTGAGCAGTTCAATCGATGGACCTGATGCACAAAGTCTAGCAAATGCTAGCAAACGTAGCTGGGGCGTTTCTGGAGTGCCAGCTTGGGTGGTAAGGAGGAATTGTTCGCTGGGCACCACGCTCACAGCTCTCTGAACACAGCAGCAGGTGAGAACGGCAGAGCTGCAGCTGGGAAGCAGGTGGTGGCTTTGCTCTGCGCCCGTTCGTGACAAACGGCACAGCGTCTTCCGAGTTTCTGGGGCTTCACAGCCCTCTGGAGAATGCGTCATGGCGGTCGCAAAACAGTTAAGAAGCCATTACGAGGGAATGCTTTTGCCAATCCGGCACCTGACGCAGCCACCGGATGCACCTTAACTTATGAGTCAGGAATGCGGCAGCCGTGGTCATGGAAGGATTCCCCTGCTGCTGGTGTGTGCCCTGGCCCTTCTCCAGCCCTTTCCTATTTATTTATTTTTTTGAAACATCTGAAGGATTCGGCTCAAGAAAATCCAGTGCCACCTTTTCTCGTGGTTTCCATATTGTTACTGGTTTCTACGGTGTTTATTTCTCAACACTGCACAATTATTCATGCGTAAACTGTGCTTATTTGCAGTGCTGCTGAGTCTCAGGTGCTGGTGCTGCCCACGCAGCCGCGGGCAGCGCTTCCGCTCCTCCCACCCGTGGCAAAGTGACAGAGGTTTGGTTTTGTGTGAGCCAACGTGTGCTGTGTGGTACCGGTCAGCCCTCAGCAGCTTCTGGGGGCCAGGCATTTGGGAGTGATGTTTTTGCCTTCCCTACAGCGTGCGTCCAGGAATGTCGCGAGGTCTCCGTGCCTCTTGTCGCGTCTGCGCTGCTTTTTTATTGCTCCGGAGCTACTAAGTAGTAGCTGGCTGAGCAGCCAGAGCTTTTACAGCAGTGAAATTCTTCTGTGTGGGAGTGTGTGGCCCTTGTTGAAGTTTCAACAACCTTATCTTCCTTAAAAAATAGGAGTAATAATAAAAAACAGATTTAAAAAAATCCCTACGAGAGTCATGGTAATTTATCAAGGATGATCTGCAGAGGAAAGCAAAAAGGGTTGGTGCTCTTCTCTTTACTGAGATACTTCCCCACAGCCTTCTCTTTTTGATGCCACTCTGTGATTTTTCAGAAAAAAGTATATTTTTAGTTTTGTACATGTCTTTTCCCCTCTTTTCTTGCCCTGCACGTAAAAAGAAAGAAAATGCTTCCCACATTTGCCCACCTGGACTTCAGCACACATGTTTTGAA
The DNA here is from genome assembly GCF_009769465.1 of Tauraco erythrolophus. Lineage (NCBI taxonomy): Eukaryota > Metazoa > Chordata > Aves > Musophagiformes > Musophagidae > Tauraco > Tauraco erythrolophus. The sequence goes on along the minus strand of NC_141478.1, from coordinate 2,125,902 downwards.
AGTCAAATCTGATTAATTGCTAGAAGAAGAATGTGGTGGTGATATTTTAAATTTCTTTTCCCCATGAAGCCACTTCACACTTCTGGTGTATAATAACTGTTCCTGTGATAATTATTCCTTCCTGTCTGTCAGATTCATTTACCTGTTGCATCCTGTTGTAAATTGAAATCACGTTCTCTTTGGGTCAGGGACTTTCTCTTTCGTGCTGGTTGTGTATTAGCCTTGATATTTGATTGGGCTTTAGTGGGCATTAGTGGATACTACCATAAAACAATTAGCATCCTCAAAAGTCAGTGATCTAGAGGTCTGGAATGGAATTTACTGGATTCATTGCATGTGCAAATGAGCCCACACTGTTTCAGCTGGAGGGCTCTGCACATTGCCTTCCTGGAAGGTAACTAACCCTTCAGGTTTTGGGAACCTGTTTTTGTTTGCCTTTCTGAATGCCCTTTTATGCCTTAGAACTTTACTTCAGATAGCTCTGGGCACATTGGAGGTTCTGAGAAAAGATTAGGCTGTCTGAATGATCATGGGTATTGTTATACCCAAGGATTGTTTGCGGCTTTTTGTTTTAGGGACTGTTATGCATAACTGCATTGAATGCTTTTAAAGTTTGACATCCATTCTTGTGGTATCGAAACTCTGAAGTGTTTCCAGTGTCCTTACGTACTTCCACAAGAGGGACATAGCACGTGTATTTTATAGAAAAACATTGAGACCAGTGGGCATGATTATCATAGAATCAAAGAACGGTTTGGGTTGGAAGGGACCTCAAAGACCATCCAGTTGAATGGATGAGCAACACTGGATTGCTCAAAGCCTCATCCAGCCTGGCCTGGAACGCTTCCAGGGATGGGGCAGCCACAGCTTCTCTGGGCAACCTGTTCCAGTGCCTCACCACCTTCATTGTAAAAAATTTATTCCTTAGATCCAATCTAAATCTGCCCTCTTTCAGTTTAAAGCCATCGCCTCGTGTCCTGTCACTACACGCCCTTGTAAAAAGCCCCTCTCCAGCTTTCTTGTAGCCCCTTTAGGTACTGGAAGGTCTTTTCGGAGCCTTCTCTTCTCCAGGCTGAACAACCCCAACTCTCTTGTTATTATTATTTGATAATTATTCTTATTCTTTTGATAAGAATAAAAGACATGAAAAGAATCTGAAGGTTTTGAGAACTTGGGAATAATTCACCAAAATCTATCTAAACTATATCTACTAGAACAAGAAATGAATCTTACTTTCCTCTGGTGGAGAGCCGTGCCCCCAGTGCTTCACATTTTTTCAATCTGGTATGGCTTTTACCATTCTCTTGTTTATGCTAAACAAAATATTTTCCCCTTCAAGCCCAAATTTTGCAAACGGGAACAAGGAATGCAAGATGTAATGTCTTCTAGTTACCTGAGGCACTTCTGTTTTTTCTTTGATTTCTCCATTGAGAAAAGAGATAACAACAGCCCTTCACTTGCAGGGAAGAGAAGGAGCGTTTTTAGAAGACCCGAAAACCACTGCCAACTGCAAGGAGCCACACTGCAGTGAGTCAGCACATCTCGGGCGGGTTTCCTGCTGCGGGCAGGGCGCAGAGCTCTTGCAGGTGCTGCCCTTATCAGAAAACGGATGGTAACACCATTTCCTCCTTCCACACCTCCTCCCCGTGCCCCAGCAGGCGTGTGCTGCTGGAGGGGTGGCCAGAGGCTGGAGCAGCCCAGCTGTGCTCCCACCAGGTGTCTTGCTCTTCCGATACAGAGGCAAGATATCTGGGACGAGGAGCGCGGCAGCTCTGGGATGAAGGCTGCAGTTTATTGCAAACTGCTGTCCTACTTTTTGTATGGGTGGCCTGATTTGTACAATAGTGCCAGTTCACATCGTGGTGTTTACAGAGTAAAGACAGGATGTGCGCCGGCCTGTCTCAGTGCATTATCTGCTCGTGTTATATTTTTAGGCTCTTGCTTCCATGACAAAATATTCAGTGACAGTATATTTGCTTACAAGCCTTTGAAGGTCTGTTTTTGCCTCATGTTAGAGTTCCCATTATTTGGGATTCAGCCAGCATTTAAGCAGCAACACTACGTTTTAGGTGTCACCCCCATAATGTTTCTAGAAACAAACTTTGTGCGGCTTTCAGTAAAGCCACGGGTCCTGCCTTAAAAAGGTTTGAGTTTGTGGCAAACTGACTGCCGATGGGTTCTTCGTGCCAAACAAATTGTGGCGAGTTATGAAAGCAATAGGATGTGTATGTGGTGCTGTGAATTGTAATAAACATAACAGCCTCTGGAGTAGCTGCTCTCCTTGAGCTTGTCTTACAAGTGAGCCCGTACTCGTAGCAGGGAGAGACCTACCCAGCGATCCGCAGTTCATTCAGCAAAGCAGGAGCAAAGATCCTTGTTGCAAGTGTTGGAGCTGAAATGTGAGAAAGTAGCGCTCGGAGGAGGACAGACACTTCTGGTGGGAAGAGCTGGGCCAGAGCTGTGGAACTTTCCACCAGCAGAGAGAGAGCTAATTCCCCCAGCTCAGCATATTCAAAGCCTGAATGCAAAACTCATCTTTTCCTTGAGTGGTTTTTTTTTTTTTTTTTTGGTGTTTTTTCACAAGCTCACAATGGATAAAAATAAAATCTTAAGAACTAATCCAGTTAATCTTTTTCTTGCTGGCTGAGAAGAAAGAGAGACAGAACAATAAACACTTAGTTTCTCTTTTGCAGTATCTGGTCAGTGGTCAGATACAACAGAGGTAAAGGGGTCACGTAAACATAGATAATTCGGAGCTGGGTATGCTGCGTTACGGGTCTGGGTGGGAGACTGGCATTCTGGTGGGAATGGAACCAGGACAAAGCCGTGTGGGCATGATGACATAGATGACTGAAGAAGACAAATCATCTTTTTCAGGCTCATCTATAAATCAATTACCGTTTGTTCCTTATTAATAATTTAGCTGCCAAGAATGTGCTTTTTGCTTTAGAAGAGGAGGAAAATACAGACTGTCCCCGTGCTGGATAGCTGGCAGTCTAAAAGATGCGAGGCAGTACTCATGGGAATATCCACAGAAAACGGTAACCGTGGGCTATATTAATTACTTGAATATTTTTGCACCATCTCCTCCCTGTAAACCTTTATGTCTGCTTGCATCATGTTGATAGCATGTGGTGCACTCAGTTTAACTGGCCTTTCCAAAGAAATGAGGCAGTGAAGGATTGTCCTTCCGCTTCATCAGGGCTGGAAGGTTTTTCTGTGCCCTGGTGTCGTGCTGAAAGCTGTACAGGGCAGGGAGAGGGGACGAGGTGGGGAGGGAAGGAGCAGCCAAGGGGGAGCACGTGGTGGATGTCCAGTCTGGGCAAGGAATTTGGGAGGAGAGAGGGAAGCTGCAGTTGGGATGAGCTCTCGGATGTGGGATATAAAGAGGGCTGGAGTGCCTTGAGGACAAGGCTCTAGGCTGTTTGAACTTAATACCTTATAGAAGATACCGGACAGATTATCAGAGGACTGTGATTGATGGGTCAGAATGATAATTTTAGCAGCTCCGTTTTTTGATGGGTTGGAGGAACAAGATATTTATCTGATGTGCCAGAGAGGAGGAAGAGATTAGATGGGATGACATAAGGACAGGGAAGTTGTTTTGGTTGCTTAGAGGAAAAAGAAGGGGTAGATCTTCACTTTTTTTGAGGAGGTTGGTGTTTTTTTGTGTTTTCTTATATGTTGTGCTGGAAAATGTATCAAGGTACAAGTGGTGAACGAAATAGTGCTCAGCCAGGGCAGCAGCAGCGCGTTAAAGGTAAGGCACAGCACAAAGCCCAAGTTAATAAGCTCAGCAGGATGCTGGGAGGCAGTGAGGCATGGAGTGCTGCCAGTGCTCTCCCTTACTGGGAGTAGGAACCTCTGTGGCAGAGCCCACCCCTCTCGCTCCCTTACCATGCTTTTGGGAGCTGTTTTGGGATCAATTCTGGTCCACAGCACACTGGGCACTGCAATGTCCTTTCCCTGGAGGCAGCTAGGAGTGATTTCAGAAAGTTTCATCCGGGCAAACAATGTCGTCTGCAGATTTGGAAGTTTGGGAATGGGACAAGGAAAATGGAGAGGAGTTGGACTTGTTAGTGTTTAATGTCTTGTTAAGAGAGGGAGTTGGATCCTGTTACATACAAAGCAGACAGTTGGTGCAGACTCTTAGTAAATAGACTTAGTGCTGGGAGGAGGAGGTGTGACTGGTCATTGCCTGTGCGTATTTTAGAGCAATCAAATTTGTTTCATGGAGTTGTTTTTTGAGGATGGAGTGGGCGTGTGGACCAAAGGCTTAGTCACAACGGGAGGGGAAAGAAAACTGTCTTGACTTGTGAAATCACATATTTGTGACTTATCCCATTGTTTCCCTATCTTCATATAGCTCATGGCCCCGTTCGCCTGCTGGAGGAGCGAGCAGTGCTGCGAGGTCTGCGCGTGACTCGTATTGCTTTTTGTAGTGTCCGGGTGTTCAGAGAGGATTGCCTGCTCTTTTGCAGCCTTGGTTGCGTGCTTGCCCCCGCTCTCACTCGTGCCTCGGACAGCCCAGCAAGTATTTAGGGAAGGTGTAGGTAGTGAGACATCTCCCAATCAACAAAACCTGGAGGGTGCTTAAAAATGTGTGAATGATTCACTGGAAGGCCCTCTGTTCTCTGAGTCACTGCTGACCCAGGGACCTAGCAAGTGCATTTTGCTGCTGAAGAGGAGACATAAAAAGATGGCCATAATTGACTGTTACCTCTGTGTGCCTCATCGTGTTGTTCTAGAGAAGCTGGGTGGTGTTCCTGGGTCTCCTGTCTGCATTTCATCTTGACTAGTTATTATAGTTTGCTTCTAAAGTTTCCCTCAAGCTTTGATTTGGAGCGAGTGGTGATGGTCTTCGTGTTGACCATGAAAGTGCTATAGTTCTGCTGTGAGCTGTTGAGCAGCGTTTTAGTGTTACACTCATCTTGGCTGTACCACAAAGATGGACAGATCTGTTTGTACACTCGTATAGTTCTGAAAACACTTTAGGATTTGAAGAACTGAAAATTGTTTTGTCTTCTGGGGATTCCCCTTTCGTGTCACAGCAGAGGGATGCTGGCCTACTGCTGCTGGCCAGGAGGGATCTCTCCTGTGGCTTTAAAGAGCTTCCAGTTTTTATCTAGCCGTATTGCTCAGGCCAGTACTCATGAAGGTGACAAGGTGATGCCAGGAAAGAGAGGCCTGTGTGGTTCCAGGGTGGGAGCGAAGAGGAGGAGAGTTGTGCTCCCAAACAGTGTTCCTTGCCCCTTTTGTGAGTGCCAGAACCACACACAGCAGCCCAGCCAGCCTCCTGTGTGGCTGGCATCAAAGGCACCGGCCAAGAGGGGCCAAAAGGAAAACGAGAAAGAAAAACATCCCTTGTTTCTGGAATTCTGCTGATGATTTTCCATAATTGGGCTGATAATGGCTGGCAGTGTCACTGTCACCCGGGGCCAGCTGCCAAAGGCACCAGGCGCTCGTTCCCCCGCCACCCTGCCCTGCCGACGTTTGGCAGAGGACAATGGGAAGTTGGCATGGGAATTCAAAGCAGCTTTAAAATGTGCTCTGGCTTTCTCAAGTACGAGCTAATATTTACCTGTGAGTCTGCTTCCCTCCTTGCTCCCCTCTCCTTGGCAAGCTCCTGATCTGCTCCTAGTTCAAGCTTAATGATTAAGCATTTATCCAGCGAGGTTCCCAGGATGTGAATATTCTTTTTAGTTTGGAGAGAGGCAAGGGGGAGATGGCAACAGGAAAACTACTTGAAAAGTCTCTCTGTTACTTAAATGTGAGTTTTGATGCAGTTGATATTTTCAGCGGTTCGTTATGGACACCTCATGGAAAACTTTTGAAAAACATCTCATTTGAGAACAGTTCTGTCTCCTGTGGTGGTTGAAGGGTGACTTGTTTTCGTGTTGTGTTTTTTTTTTTTTCTGGACTGTTCTTTAATCACTTCTTACCTCAAGTTTTTATTGCTACTGACATTTACATGAAAATAAGGTATTTGTTTATGTTGATTTTGGCTCCTGGCTTTTTTCCTGCTCCTTTTTATGTCATACCAGCTGGATTTCCATGCAAGCAATAGTGATGATAAAACCTTGACAGGAAAGGTAGTGTGCACGCACATGCTCGAGATCCTGTTTGCATGATAAGAATGACTTTGCGTGATACTGATCCGGGGCTTTGTAGAGCCCTTTTTCGTGCCGCTGTGCTGCTCTCCCACACATCCTGCGTTAGTCAGAGTTGAGCACTGGAATTAGACATCCTTGCTCCCAGCCGTATCACCAGTGCAGAGCTGGTGTAGTTTAGGGCAGGAGGGAGTGAAGGATAGAGGGAAGACATCTGTGCTCACGTCAGTGCTGCTTTCCTTCAAATAGATAGTGAGTGCTGCAGACCTTGATGGAGAAATGGTGTGTCCTGACAGAGGGAGCAACAATGTGTAAAAGTCTGGGTTTTGGTGAGCAAGGGAATTCCTCATGCCTTGCAGCATGGGGAAAATACTCTTCCCCCCCTCTTTCTCAAAGTTTTTCAGTATGTTTTCTTTAACATAATCTGTAATTTAGGAAAGCAGAATTGGGTTTCCATGAATAAGATAATTATCTTGGCCGGAGGGGATGGCTGAGGGGAGTGACTTTCTCTTGCTACATGGCACGTCCGTCCGCTGTGCTGTTGAGCTGCCAGTGGTAGCCTGAAAAAAAAAAACCACCTTTCAACTGATCTGTAGATTTACTAGAAGAAAGGAAGCTTTCAGGTAGGCCACATACACAGCTTCCTTTTTTGCTGTTGAGAGTTTTTGATGGGGGAAAAAAAAAAATATTTCAGCTGAAGCATTTTCTACCTCTCTGGTACAAATAACTCTCATTGTGTATAAAACAGTTCCCCAAAGTAAAACTAACAAACCAAAAACCCATAACACCACCTCCTCTCTTCCCTCACCCGCCTCATACGTGTTGTAAAACCTGATTATGAGACAGAGAAGTTTACAAAGTTGTTCCTCCAAATACACACGAACTCTTGCAGAGTCTTGAGTCTCTGATTTCACTAGTAATTACAGACATAAGAGACTGTAAAATATTAACTTCTGGGGGCTTTTAATGAGGCGTTTCATCTTAAATCTGCAGCGTTCCCCTAAGACATCACACTCTTTTAGGTTTACTTTTTAAGGTGGATTTCTCCTGCGTTGCTGGTGACTCATAATTAAGGAAGTCAGAGTTGTAAAATTAACACAGCCTTCTTCCACTACCCTTTTCACCCCTCTCCCACGGCACACACCTTCTGTTAACTCCTTGTGGAAACTTCGAGCCTTGTTTTGGTAGCGGACGTCGTTCTTTGTCATCGGGACCGAGGAGGAAAGTCTGTGAGAATCTGCTCTGTGATGAAACACGCAGTCTGCACATGGGAAATGATTCACGCAGGACTGATTCATTAACAACTCGCAGGATGCCAGAGCGGGTCGGAGGCTGGGAAAGCTCCATCGGAAGAGAGAGGTGGCTAATTGTTTGGGAGAACGGGAGAGACTGAAGGCTAAGGAACTCAGACTGAAGATTTTGTAAGCAAGCTGAGTTTTGTTTCAAGTTGATCAGCCTTAATGAAGAACAGGTCCTCGTCCCCGAGCCATCTGAGCACATGTGTAGCTCTGCTGTTGAATGGATCCCAAAGGACGTCCCTGCGGAGGGGCTCGGGGTGGGGGAGGATGTTGGACGGAAGCGTGAGCGTTTGTGGGACCGGGTCCCCTTGTTTGTGGTACGCTGTTAATTAGTACTGGTTGTGCAAATAGTTGTATATCTGAGTTGCTGTTAAACCAGCTTGAAAAGCAATGTAATGCAGAGCCAGTGAAATTAATGGGAGACTTAAAAGGCCCGTGTAATTCAAGGAAGGTATCGATCTGTGTCTTAAGTACCTGAGTTGCTTTTGAAAATGAGAGATGGGTGCTCTGGAAAATTTCACCCTGGATCCTGTTATCCGTGCGGGGGAGGTACAAACCCAGATGTCAAATCTTGAAATAGCTGCTTTTCAAATTACAGGAAAAGCAGCAACATTTTCACTATATAATAAAGAAAATAACAGCAATGAACTTCGAGGAGCCTCAAACTATTCCAAACAAGATAATTGGAGGCTGTAGCACAGCGTATTTTTAGTTATATCTGCTATAAAGTAAACATGTTCATTGCCCAGGACCACCAAAAAATGTTTCCATAAGAAACGTTGGCTTCGTCCCAACTTGATAGAACGCACAAACATTGGTCTGAGAAGTCAGTTCCAACTCCTGGTATTTATATGAAGTTTCTGTTGAAGGCACTGGAAATTGTATATATTGCGAAGTCCAAGGTCTTAAAACTGTCATTTTTCAGCACTCACTATGATAATCACTTTTGCTTTTGCTAGCAGACATATATGTTTGGGGCAACAGTTCTTGGTGGCAGACCTCTACCTAGATAAACATTGTGTAGTCCATTAGTTTTCTTTTGTCTTTCAGCAATTAAGAAACATATTTTCTTGGTTCTTTTGCTCTGTTTTTTTTTCGTGCTGTAATTAGCTAATGCTAATTTGCAAAGCTCTCCTGACTTCAGTGAAAATATGAAGATTTTTTCGCTGCAGTATCAAGAAGATGTATGTTGAAGCTAGATGTTAAATGTAAATCAGTGTAAGTACCATGGAAGCTAACAGAGTAACTGAGTTTTACAACAGCTTTTTTTTTTTTTCTCTCTTTTTTGATTGCTAGCAGGTCCGTGGGCTCCAGTTATTCAATCTTTCTTGAAATACTTTTGTTTTGAATGCACTCTGTGTTATGGAAGATTATCCGAATCTCTTTGGCATTTCCATCCATCCATTTTCTCCTTATGAAACTTCTCTGAACATACAAGTACACAGATTTATCAGTATGCCTGGAGTCTCCTCGGAGAGAGGAAGTTGCTGGTTCGGTTGGATGAAAGTGTGTTGGGTTTTGGATTTCATGATTGGAGTTAAACACAGAATTCTGGGAAGAGATGATGAGCTCATATGATAAATGACTTTTCTAAAAGGCACGCTCCTTTTGAGAGGCTGAGCTTCTTACTCTGTCTGTTTCCTCCACCCCCAGTCCCCTTAAGGCTCAAGCACAAATAAATTTAGATGAGTCTGACACAGATTTGGGCAAATAAACTATGCTGAAATAAATAAAAGGACTGGGACTGCTTAGAAAAACTGGATTTAAAATCTAGAGGAGTTATAAAAATCATGCAAAACATCACGTTTGCTCTGCAGAAGGTAACTGGAAAGGGCCTGGATGTGATACCTTCAGAAATGCTTCTGGCCTCAGACTCCACTTACATCCCTTATTCTCTACACTTTTCTACTCATGGTAAATTAGTAGTAGTGAATTACCACATTCTTACTGAAATAAAGCTTGCCTTATCTGCCTCTTGCAGTAATAACCAGGATGGTGAGGGTATTTTTACCTTGCCCTGCTGACAGCCGTGGGCTTCCCGAGGGTACGGGGGTATCGTCAGAGATGTTTTAACTGCGTGGTTTCCGCTGCAGTGGTCAGAAACGGTGTGCCTTCGCTTTTGTGCCTTGCTGGGGAATTCTTTGCTTTCCTTTGAAACGTCAGTAGGAGAGAAGCATACTTGTTCTGAGAAGTGCTGTCCACCTTGCAGGTCCACGTGCATCTGGACAAGTGCAGATGGCAGAAATATTGAGATGTATATCAGGAAGTTTGGAACTGGGTTTGTGATTAAGCCTTCATTAAACATTAGGATATATTATGTCCTTTCTGGGGTAGGAGGGTGAAGAACTTGCATGGCTGAGCCTCTGGAGTTCCCATCTTCTGTGCAAGTGGCTATCAGAAGCAGGAGGAGGTGAAAGAGGTGTAGCAGCATATAATTACCAAATGGCTAAAAATAGAGGAAAGCGAGCTGGGTTTAGTAGCCAGTAGCCAATATCCGGTAGCTGTGGCATAAGCAGAAGTGGCATAAATAACAGAGATTAGTAAAAAGTGCAGAGGAAACAATAGTTAGATCACGATACTACATGACAAAACAAGATCCATCTGTAGTTTTAAAGAAATCTAAATGAAACTAGGCTGTTCTTTGCGTGCCAGCAGGGAGTAGAAGTGGACACAGCTCGGAGAAGAGAGCTGTGGAGCACAGGACAAGCAGGAGGCGGGTTTAGAGAAGCAACAATGGACAGACATTTTATGGTAAACCAATAAAACGTCCTTATGTCTGAATCTGAAATTAGACTCTGAAAAATATGGTCTCAAGGCACCTGCTAAAGAGCTTAGCATTACTGGAATCTTAATAAATGACTCATGCTGTCATAATCTGATCCTGACATCAACTCTCCGTGCTGTATTTCTTCAGCGTTTGAGTGGGGGAAGGGGAAGCCTGCAAAGCCTTAGTAAAGACTCAGAGATGTAAACACGCGGTAAGAAGCCCACATAAGATATATTGGTGACTTCTGTATTGTCAGCTACTTTCCAAACCCAGAACAAATGAGACTTGAGTAGAAGAATTATGCAGCATCAGAAGAAATGGGAATTGCTCTTTACCTTTAAAATCTTTACCTGGTACTGCAGGCTGTGGATGGTGGCAGTCTCTGTTCAAGGCTTCGTGGCCAGCAGATGTGTGGAGCTATGCCACCCCACTGGCTGTGATCCTGTGCTTACCTGTAAGTACCCACCAGCTGTCCACCCATGGAGTGTGATAACCTTGGCACAGGTTCCCAAGCTTTGCCCCTTGCTTCCTCTTCATCCCTTTGCCAGGGTGCTTCTGCTCCCGTTAGCAACTCCTTGCGAAGGCCAGAAGCATCTCAAGTCAGCTACAATTACGAATGTAGACAAGGTATGTTTTTCTTCTAGACCCAAAGGAGGACTTTAGTGGGACGAGTAAGCAGTCCAGGTGAGAGTTACCAACACAAAGTAGCTGTGATCTTCAGCATTGATGGGGTGATGAGCTCCTTATTCCTGGTGCTGGCTCTGACACAAACTTTTGGGAGAACCGTTTCGCTTCATTGCTTTGGGGGTAGTAAAAACTTAGCCTCTCCATAAAGATGTGTTGCAAATTAGATGTTTGTTAATTCTTTTAATCTTCTATAAATTTGAGTGCTAAGTAGAAGTGTTCATTATTAGTTTCCTCTGCAGCGGTGTGATGATGTGCATTGCAAACCTCAGTTCGACGCAGTTACTTCTATTTCTAGAATCTGAACGACAGTACTGTTCAAACTGCACCAGAAGTTGGAAAATTTGGTGATGCTGAGCAAATTGAGGGGAAAGAGATGGCAAGGGATCTGCTTTTGAATTACAAATGTGCTGCATGGGTCATTTTTTTATTCAGCGTTATTCATTTGGCCAGTATTCAGGGAAAGTTGAGGTTTTATCCAACTTTTCAGTGAAGCCCTGTGGATATTGCAGTGCTCTGCACACAAGAGCCGGATTCTGCTACAAGAATAAATGCTTACTTTCCTGGTGTAGACCAGATGCAGGGCCAGTAAAGAACTACTTATCATGTTTTGTGCTCAAGAGAAAATCACAGCCTGTGGCCATAGTTCTTAGTGCATTTTAAAGCATATTGGCAACTTATTTGTCATGATTTTAAAAACCAGCTTCTGCTTGTGGTTTTTAACAGGAACCCCTTGGAAATACATGACTTAAACTTTTTCTTCCTGATCATTTTTCTCTTTCCCTTGCCCCTTTTTGCACATGCTGGTGTTACTGGATACTTCAGCTTTCAGGCGTTTTGCTCTCTTGGAAGATTAATGGTGGGGATAAAACTGATGGGTTTTGCAAACAGGAGTGTATGTGTGTGATGAATGGTACGGGGAGGGAATGAATCTCTGATAGAGTAAATCTGAACCTTGAGAAAACCCCCTCTGTAATATCTTATTGCTTATATCACTTTGCTTAATTTGCACTACTACATTCCACTGATTTCAACTTAACTTTTTAAAGAAGGAGAATGGGTGCAAGGAACAATTTCATGACCCATCTAGAGGAATGAAAGCTGCAAAATGCTTTCAAAGTGCCTGCAAAACCAAAAATAATAAGTTAATCTTTTAAAGCGTGAGGTTTGGGGTTTTTTTCTTTCCTGATTCAGGGTCTTGCAAATTAAATCAGGTTTAAAAAAAAACCCAAAACCCAAAAAACCCACCACCACTCCCTACAACAACAACAAAAAAACAACAAAAAAAAACAACCCCAAAACAACAACAAGAAAAAAACATAATCAGGCCTGGAAATCAAATTCCTGTTTCGCAATGTAATGTTCTCCTATTTACTCCTCACTCTTTTTCAGATAGTTGCAGAAGATTGGTTTGTGTTTGTGTTTTTTTTTTTTAAAAAAAAGCTCTAGTATTTCTGTCATTCCTTTTTCTTCCCTTTTCTGTTTTTGCTATGAAGGGTCACTATTGCCCTTTGTTCTTTGAGCAGCAGTAGTCTGGACAGTTTGGAGTAGCAGTTTCATGTATTAAACTTGCCTAGTAAATGGCTTGTAACAGCATATAATGATGGATCAATCCTGAAGGTGTTCAGCCTAGGGGGATTTTTGTTTCTTGTGGGCACTGCAATGTTCTCCTGACCATGCCTTATGCTGTTGTGCAAGCAATTAAATTACCTGACTGCATTCCTGGAGTCTAGGTCTTTCTTTCTTCATTCAGTATTATTTTATCTCTGGTTATAGCTGGCCTAGGTGCAGAGTAACCTCTCTGCTAGATACCTCTTGATGATGTTTGAGTGCACCATGTTGTAACCCTCAAGCCTTTGGCTAACTTGTCCTTGGGCATCTTTTACCAAGAGCTGAGTCTTTTGAGCTGTAGCCTACAGGCAGGATATGGGTGCACAGTCGTTATTGCTAACGTGCACAACTCGGGCTGGGATGAACACACTGTGAAGCATCAGTCTGCTCTCCGGCCACAGCACAGCCACCCAGAGAGTCTGCTGGCCACGTGGCTGTCGCGCAGGTGGGCAAGTGCTGGTCGCTGCCGTTCTTCTCAACAGCTGATCCTCAGCATCGCTGAGCTGCTGTCTTCCTCCTCTCTGCTTTGTCTTTGTCTTGCCGTATCAGGACTTTGCTTTTCTGAAGCACTGTCGAATTCAGTTCTGTTTCATAAACCACTGCTAACTGGTATCAGCTCAGCGATCTCGCCGTGTTCTGGCTTTGTTTCTAATCTTGCAGGCGCTCATAGCCTACATGCGCTCACACTCGCGGGCGGTGATAACTACAGCTCATCGTATTCCCGTAGTAAAACAGGCTTGTGGATCACAATATTTTCCCATTCTTATCCTGCAAGTGCAGGACACGTGCTAGTTACGAAAGATGCACTAGAACACCCTCTGGCAGTGGGGGTGAGGCATCACCTGCTCAGCCTAAACAACATTGTGAAAATGTAATCCCGCCATGCAGTATAGAAACACTTTGAAGACATAGTGTCCCACCCAAATAAGTGTTGCTGCTTTTGGAGAGAACCATCCAGTACTGAGTTTTTGGCCAAAGAAGCTTTAGTACTTTTAGAATAAATCATGTAAGGTAGCATGGAATAACAAATGTATCAACTCAGTTGTACAGGGAGATCTGCTCAACACAGGCTGGTTAAAAGAAAGGTAAGAGGGAGGAACAATTGAGTAATTCAGTGGAAATTTTGGTGCTTAGATTCTGCTAATTTCAGTGAAGCCTGGATGTGCTGAGCTCTCAGGTGGTTTAGGAAATACTTCAGCCTTCAAGATCAGACTGTGCCTCAGAATAGGACCAAGAAAGGATAAAAGCTGTTTGTACTATGGAGTGGTGGTACTATGCACCACAACTGTGGTGCACGCTAACTAAAGTATATACTAACTCATCTCGCTCCAGCTTTTGGCTTTCGTCAGGTTCCTTCAAGAACCGTTACAGCCTGCTAACCCATGAAAAAGCAGGTCGTCTTCTGCCAAGTTAGAGACCTGAGAGGTGTGATGCTGAGGGGGCAGGAGCCAACAAAGGAAGGGAGGAGGTGAGATAGGGCAGGACTGTGGGAATGGGGAGTGTGTTGGACCAGAGGAAGACTCTCTGACCAAGGCAGTGTAGCTTGGCACAGCTGCCCTTAAGACTGCAGCCTAGATCATTTGTAAGGGAGAGGACTGGGTACTCAAGCTGGTTCTCAAGCTGTATTCAAGTGTTTGCACCTATGAATGGGCATTCAGTTAGCTAAAAAAGATGGGACAGTTGACTGTGGTAATTGGGATTTCTACATCTACACAGAAAGCTGCCTTTGGTAGAGCACAGTGTTTGCTCTCTGATCTCGTGTCCCATCTCAGCCGTGTCAGTTTTGGAGAAAATACTCCCTGAGGGTTGAAGCAGGACAGCAGAAATACATACAGCTGCCCTGTTACTTAGCCGTGTTCTTCCCAAGAACATGCAAACGATGTTGTTTTGTCCCAAGTCCCGTAACAGAGAGCCTGAGGAGAGATTTCACAATCATAAAAGTGTAATTAGCCCCCGGGGCTTTGGGGAAATGTAATTCCTTTTACCTTATCTTCTCACTGAGGGGAGAGTGGAGAGGGAGAGGTTACTATATTTGAAAATAAAACATATGGGTCTGTCATTTTGAAAAGTCTTTTTAGATAAGATTGTAGAGTTGTAGAGGAGTCCATCTCTTCTGCCTTACAGACAGCATTCACACCACGAGCAGTGGCAGTGAGCAAGCACAACGCGTTTTCCACGGTGTGCAGTCTCTGCTATCAAAAGTGAGTAGCTGTGAGAGCTACCTTATGCTTTTAGGCTGGTTTTGGTTTAGATAATCACTGAAGCTGTTTAGGATTTGGGGACTGCTGAGATAACAGTGACTTGATGTCTCTCTCCACTGTCTCCTGCAAGAACTTTGTCGGTGGAAGAGCTCCGTTAACCTGGGTGGTGAGGGCCGCTGCGTCCGGAGAGCGAGTCAGGCATGTGGATGTGCTGGCTCATCTTTTGTAAAGACTTCATAGCTTCTATCCACAACCCTGGGGTGATGGGAAGTCCACTTTACCCTCCAGCTGACTGAGAAGTTTGTTGTAGGTGTAAAGAGTTTCTTCTGTCCTGGGAAACGTAAGGAGAGAACCGTCCTTGCAAGTAATCCCAAAGTCTTGCACACTTTGTGTTAGTCCCTCCATCTCAGGTGCTAACCTAAACTCAAGTCTGCCTGTGCTGCCATGATGACGGTCTGCTGATGGTGACTGGGAACAGTAAGAACACTTGCCACAGTTGTGTCTCCTGTAGGATACTTGGAATAATCTCCCTGAATCTTCTTTTTTCTCCTTTACCCTCACATACAAGGTATCTTTCCAAGCAGGTGAAGATGTTTGAAAGGGGAACAGAAAAACAGTCCTGTTTTCTTCCTTGTTTCAACCTACTCTCTTTTTGTTAAATTTAGTGAATATTTTCACACATTTGGTGTATATTTTGTGAAGTTTTTCCAAACTGACAAATTTTGGGGTCAAATAAGCCAAGTCTTGGCTCCATTGAAATGAATACAACGATTCCCACCTTCCACAGAAGATCAGTTCTAGACCCTGGTGCCTTGTGAGTCTTCCACCTGGAAAGACCGATTTCTGCTTTCCTGTCCTCAGAAGGAGCTTGGCACGTGAACACACTCGGAAAATGTGCCAGACACTCAGCAGGTTGGTCACCCCATCGCAGAGCAGTCTGGAGAGAATGCATGACCCATGAATAACAAGCACAATATGAAGGAGTACATAATATAAATGTGTATTATAAATAGTAACTGTGAGTGTTGTCCATTTTTCCGGGCTGTGATATACTTGCAGATTTTAGATGTTTTCTAACCTGTACCAGCAAGTGGTGGCATAGACTTTTTATATACTTTATCCAGAACAGTTATGTGACATGTTTTCCTGCTCCCTGAAACCAAGTGCTCGTCAGTAATAGCTCGAACTGGTTGCATTTTGCCTTCCTCGTTGTTGTAGCAGTGTTTACAAGAGGTGTACACGTTATGAAGCTCTGCCAGAGAAGCTTTTGGGAAAACTCTCGTAGGGCAGCCAAGACTAGCTCAGCCACTGCTCGAATAATTGTTTGTGTGTTTTGGTTTGGTTTGATTTGATTTTTCTAGATTGACTGCCAACACACAAAGAACCAAGGGAAATAATTCCAAGCAAAAATATTTTTTTTATTATTGATAAATTAAAAAAACAGAAATATTTTGTTTCACCAAACCCCTGAAGTGTTTTATTTCGGTCAGTAAGAAAAGCAAGGGAAATGAAGGGTTAGACTTCAAAGCAAGTGCCTGGGGGCAGTTCCCGTTTAGTGGCTCAGGGAGGGGAGCCCTGGACGGAGGTGACCCTGCTCCAGCTCTTTCCTCTGCCGGAGATGGTTTGAACACGCTTGTCTTGCTTCCCAGGAAGGTTGGCTAGGAACAGGCTATTCTGGGGTGAGGATAGGATTAGGTAAAAATGAGTTGGAGGAGAAACAGGCTAGATGTAAAAATAAAAGTTAGTGATGCTGAAAAAACCCTGGTCTTTGCTTTCAAGTTGCGATTTGGAAAATGAATCTGGAAGCCTTGCTTGTTTGTAATGTTTGCGAATGCTATTTAAAGAAAAGGTACCTACATCGATTTTGGATGATTCTGTCACAATGGAAATTCATGTTTTCTCTGTATTTTAAAAGTCTAGTTTTATTAGCACGTATTTTGAGCTGTAATACCTTTATGTGCGCAGCATAAATTCTTGAGGGCTGTGCAAATGGCCTGATCGTTACGACACATGTAAAACCTGGAGAAGTGCCTTTAAATTGGTGGATTCTGACTTGCTGAAGCTCTTGTCTCTGCCTCCAAATTAACCTCTTCTCAGAAAATTAACAAATATAGAGCAGGACTGTTACAGAAAACAAATATTTTACAACTTTGAGAGCTGCACTTCTGGGCCTGAAGTCTGGGACCGGAATGCCTTCTCGCAGGGCTGTCTCGGCGGGTTTTATAGAATCATAGAATCGCAGAATGGTTCGGGTTGGAAGGGACCTCAAAGATCTTCTAGTTCCAAACCCCCTGCCATGGGCAGGGACACCTTCCACTACACCAGGTTGCCCAAAGCCTCATCCAACTTGGCCTGGAACACTGCCAGGGATGAGGCAGCCACAGCTTCTCTGGGCAACCTGTTCCAGTGCCTCACCACCCTCAGAGTGAAAAATTTCTTCCTTAGATCTAATCTAAATCTCCCCTCTTTCAGTTTAAAGCCATTTCCTCTTGTCCTGTCACTGCACGCCCTTGTAAAAAGTCCCTCCCCAGCTTTCCTGTAGGCCCCCTTTAAGTACTGGAAGGCTGCTATGAGATCACCCCAGAGCCTTCTCTTCTCCAGGCTGAACAGCCCCAACTCTCTCAGCCTGTCTCCAGAGCAGAGGTGCTCCAGCCCTTGGATCATCTTCGTGGCCTCCTCTGGACCTGCTCCAGCAGCTCCATGTCCTTCTTGTGTTGGGGACTCCAGAGCTGAACGCAGTATTCCAGGTGGGGTCTCAGAGAGCAGAGTAGAGGGGCAGAATCCCCTCCCTCGCCCTGCTGTTTTGGTGACCAGCACCTTCTGGGATTGTGTCCGGATGCTGAGTTGGCTGTGCCCCAAGCCTCTTGCTGAAGTCTGCAGTCTCCACGTTAGGTTCCCCTGTGTGGTGTTTGATGGGATGTGGTCGGTACTACACACGTCTTAACGCCGGTCTAAAGTGCTGTTATCTTTCTGTTGTGACTGCAGATCGTTAGATGGCCGGCTGCAGGTGTCTCACCGGAAAGGTCTTCCCCATGTGATCTACTGCCGGCTGTGGCGATGGCCGGACCTTCATAGCCACCATGAGCTGCGTGCCATGGAGATGTGCGAGTATGCCTTCAACATGAAGAAGGATGAAGTCTGTGTGAATCCGTATCATTACCAAAGAGTGGAAACCCCAGGTACTGCTGGCCCCGTGTGCAAATACTTCAGCTTCTCAGTACCAGCAGAAGGGATTCATAAGTGCATTTCAAAATTGAATAAAGCAGCAGGCGTAGGGTTTTAAAACCAAAGTGTATCTATTATTGATGATAATCTCTTACTGTATGCAGTAGAATAATTTATGAATCTGCACTCAGGGGGAAAATATCATTTTAAATCGATAAAATTCAAGCCGAGCGGGTTGCATCGTTGCCAGGTTCCTAATGCGGCATTGTGTGCACGTAAACAACTCACATAGTAGATACAAGTATGAACTGTGGCAGTCTTCTGTGCATCCCTAATTGTTGGTATTAAATTAAGGATAAACTTACTGTTAAGTTGAAGTGGATCTAAGAATAGCTCCCAACACAACTGAACTTCCTGTTCTGGAGTCTCCTCCTGCCTCTGAAAGAGACTTTCATCTGGAACTGCAGATAGTTCTGCTGCGTGTCAGTACAAATCTGCAGAACCAGTCTGGATGTTTATGCTAATCCTACCTTGCTGTTTCATTTCATGTGAGATTTATTCCTTTTGAATCATGTGGTATAACTCCTCTTAAATGGATTTCAAGAAGACCTGTTTCTTTGCCTTAGAAGGGGCAGACAGACTAGGTGTGCTCAGATAAGCACGTATTCCGTCCCCAGCTGAGATATGTTAAGAATAGCTTCTTCAACTGCTGCTGTTATTTCAGAAGCAAGTATCAAATTGTGTCCCTTAATTAGCGACTTCGGTGTTGCGTGTATTTAAGGGTGTTAACTCCAAACTGGTTTCTCTTCATTTTCTAGGGTTTCAGTCATTTTATTTTAAAGCTGTTAACGTTGCTCTTCTGGTTTTTTTTTTTTTTTTTCCTCCTTTCCATTTGTGCAGTGTTACCTCCAGTGCTGGTGCCTCGGCACACAGAGATCCCAGCTGAGTTCCCGCCGTTAGACGATTATAGTCATTCTATTCCAGAGAACACTAACTTCCCAGCAGGTATCGAGCCACAGAGCAACTACATTCCAGGTACCGTATATCTTCCATACCGCGACCGGAGGGAAAAGGGTCATATTGCACAGCGAATCGTGTCTGTGTATGCCAGGCTGGATGACTGGGAAGTCTTTCTCTCCATCGTTACTATGAAGCTAAGGAGTGGGAACCTATATAAAAATAGATGAAAGCTGTAAATGTAGACACACAACAGTGCTGTTTATAGTTTTGTTTTGTTTTCTTTAAACTCACCTCTTCCCTTCGGTAGTACATACTCAGTTTATTGTGAAATCTAAAGCTGAATGTTCCCTTAGCAAGTTCAGATTTGAATGAAATTCAGTCATTTTCGTTTGAGTAAAACTCTAAATTTCTGATGGAATTGAGCTCTTCTATTTATGTGTCTGGTTTACAAGCAATTTACACCTTATTTGCATGGACAAGCTATGCAGCTGCACACCAGGAGAGGAAAAATATGTGGACAGAAAACTGTCTACATGGCTTAAAGTTTTATGGGACTGAAAATCCGGATTTTTTTTGTTTCCCCCTCCTCTGTTATTCACAAATATGCTATGACTATCATCCTGGTGGTGCTGGCTCCTCCTTCCAGCAGCTTGAGGAAGAAAAGTAATAAAAAAGATATTTAGCTCTTTGTGAATAACAAAGTAAATGTTTTTGGTGTCTAAAATCCAGACTGTGCATCCAGTTGCAATGACGGTATGATCATTTTATGCTTCTAGAAACACCTCCTCCAGGCTATTTGAGTGAGGATGGAGAAACTAGTGACCACCAGATGAACCCCAGCATGGATGCAGGTAAGTCATCTTTTGCCATTTGCTGCAGCTTTCTAGGTCATATCAGAGACTCTTTCATTTTATTTGAGGCACTGAAGATCAGGTGGTGATTTGAGGTATTTTATCCCTGTAGGAGTGCAAACGTAGCCTGACGTCTCCTGTAAAGCACAGGGCTGTATGTTTTAGAGCTGCTGGTGAAAGGTACAGCATGTTCCTATTCTCCCCAACATCCATCATTAGACAGTGCTAAGCAGGAGCCTGAGACAATGGAGACACATCTAAGGATGATAGTTTGTGTTGTATTTGTGTCTGTGCATCTGTATGCACTTGAACATTTTGCATATAGCTGGCACTTTTCTGCAGAGGCATTCTTCTGCTTGTTTGGTTGTTTGCATACTGAAACGTCCAGTTTAATTATATTTGAAATGACCAGCAGGAGATCTGTTTTCAAATGAGTTTATCATTTAGGGGCTGGATCCAAAAAAAAGTTGAAAGTCTAGGTTCTCACTCATTGCCAAGAAGAGAAGTAGCCGGGTTTAGAATCATAGAATGGTTTAGGTTGGAAGGGACCTCAAAGATCATCAAGTTCCAACCCCTCTGCCATGGGCAGGGACTTGAAAAATAAGCATGCAGGTCTCATCTTTCTGAGGGGAACTGTTTAAGTTGATCAGAGTGATGTCACTGCTTGTCAGTAAGAACCACTGAATCAGACTCCGAATTCATAAAACTTTTTTGCTTGAAACCAAGTCCTTGGTTAGAAGGGCTGATGCTTTACAAGAGCGATACGCCAATACATGGCGCTTCCATCAAGACAGACGTGCAGAACCTAATTAATGCAAATACTGCACACAAATATCTTGGTTTCTGGGCACCTCTACAGCCATAGAGCGTACGTGGGATTCTAAAAGAGGGATGACTGATTTGCAGTCTTTCACTGCAGTTATACAGATGGAGGAAGGCAGTGTGGGTTTGTTTGTCCACATCAAATGTAAGCCTATTGACACAAACCATTTTAGTGCATACAATTATTGGTAATGTGGTTGACATGTGGAATGTATGTATGGCTTTTTGGGAAAGCGGACTGGAATGGAATTGGTCTGGAAGATGCTATAAATACCCAATTTATGTTCAAATGCTATATCCCTTCCAGCAGATGTCACGGACTTCCCTCTTTATAGAAAAAAAACCCACATTTTAAAGAAAGCAGCCAAATCCAATGTGAGAGGAAAAGAAAAAGTGGGCTGTACCACCTGTCTGTATCCATGTGGCATCCAGAGACGGCGGAAATTGCTCTGGACATCCAAGTGCAGATACTCGAAATATACGCAGAGATTTTTTGCACCAAACTGAAATGATTGGAGATAAAATACTGGCAGTTGTTTGGTCAGATCTGTTTAGCTTGGTCCGATACTCCATTGTCCCCAAACCAGTAATATTTGTTGATATCAAGTGGCGTGTTTTCAGCTGTTAGGTTTTGTGCCTAGCAAGGTAAAATCAAGCTCTTAGATGCTCAGCTAATTGGGTTTGACTGTGGCTGTCATAATGTTACCTGGAGTTTTGATAACTGCAAGTGAAAGTAAACAGACTGCATGCTCACTTTTGAAAATTAATGGGTTAAAGCTGAAGTGAGTGCATTATGAAGGTACTTAGCAGTATTGCAGATGTCGCAGGTTGGTATCATAAGCAATAGCATTTGGAAGCTCATGGAAAGAGTAATCAACATCAGAGAAGCTGCTGGTGTCACCAAATGAGATGGAAATGAGAAGTAGGTTATCCCTCCAACAAGCCTGGGCAGCACTGAAGATTTTCTGCAAGTGTTTTTCCTTGTGCGGATGCCATACCAATAATTTTCCTGTCTTGATTTTCAGGTTCTCCAAACTTATCACCAAACCCTATGTCTCCAGCACACAACAATCTGGGTAAGCGTGTGATCTTGAGAACTCTGTGTAATTACAGTCAAGAGAGGGATGTTTTAATGATGATGTTATTTCTAGAGGTTGTGATCGCTCTTGATGGTCCTTTCTGCTAATCCTCTTTACTGTGATAACAGTGGTTCGTAGTAACTTTATACGAAATAAAGAAACCTGAGCTTACATCAGAGAGTTAAAAAAAAGGAGAAATGTTGGCAGGCAAGTACCAGAAAGAATGAGTGAAGGGCTGCAGCAAAAATACACTGTTTTGATTACGTGAGTTTGCAAGGAATCTGTCCATCTGTTTTGCTGGTGGTTTCTCCTGTTTTTAAAGGACACTGTTTGAGGTTAAATTTTGTCTCCTGGAAAGTTACTTGTAAATTTGTAGTGCTTACTGGTCTCTTTCGCACTATACCAGAGTGCCTTATAATTTTTTATGTTTATTAGTTAAATGCATTATAGAGCAAATGCTGCTATCCACGTGCTGTGGACACGGGGCTGAGGTTTGGAGCAACAGATTTGCCTGAACTACTTCTCCAGCTCAGGCAATCATCTGCATGATGGAAGGGCAGGAGATCCATTACATCCTCACGGAAACCCAGCCAGCCCAGGAGCAACCCCACGTCCTCAGCAGTTACACAGCTCAGATGGGCATGGCCCTCAGGGTTTGGGTGGCGGTGGCTGGGGACTCCTAACAAAAATAAGGGTGCTGAGATGGTGTCAGACAGCGTAAGTCTACCTGAGGGGCATCCCTAGACTGTGTAGGGATAAACCAGCCCAGAGCCCTCATGTCCCAGTGCCCTAAACCACTGAACAACTGATGCCCCAGGTGGGTAAGTTATTATAATATGAAATTGAGCGTGGCCTGAGCAGAGCAAAGTGGAGGAGGCTGGTTGGTTGGTGTGCAGTTGGCGAGTCCAAATAAATGGGCAGAGGGCAGGAATGCTAGCATGGAGAGGTGCAGATGTCACCAACGACCTTACTTGAACGCCAGACGTGTTTGTGGGGTCTTAACGCTCAAACAAGCCTGGAGGAATGTTGTAGGAGAGATGCACAAACTACAGACGCACTGTAGGATTTTG
Source organism: Tauraco erythrolophus (assembly GCF_009769465.1). Taxonomy (NCBI): domain Eukaryota; kingdom Metazoa; phylum Chordata; class Aves; order Musophagiformes; family Musophagidae; genus Tauraco; species Tauraco erythrolophus. Next base: position 2,103,284 of record NC_141478.1, on the reverse strand, counting down.
CTGACTGACCAGCCAGTTGGTTTTCTTCGAGAAAACTCAAGTTACACTGCAATCCTGAGTTGTGTTTCCCCTTCCTAACTCCATCCTGGGCACCAGGAAGACAGTCCAGCCCTGAGTGCTCTACTAGACCGGTGACAGCACTGATTCACTCCTTAACCTGTAGACAGTAAATAGGAGGAAAGCTGAAGAGGAAGGAGTAGCCATTGAACAGGACCGTTACCTTTGAGATGGTATTAGAGGATTTGTGGCTGTCTCTTGAACCTCTGTTATCTTCTCAAACGGCTCTGCCCTTTATTTTCATACCTACAAACGTAAAAGGTCTGGTCTTCATCAGTTTGAGCTCTTACCCTGTTTGAAATTGCTCTCAACGGTCTGTCATAAAAAGCACTCCTAGCTCTGGCTAGCTGCAGGATGGGTTCTCTAAGTGTTCATTAAGCCAGCAGACAGAGGCCGCTTGAGATTCCTCTGGAATAACCATAGCCATAAACTTTACATATGCTTTTAATCCTGGCACAGGGTGCTTTGACACCGCTCCAAAATTTGTCAGTTGTTGGCTGACTTGTGGATATCTTGGGGCTGTTGAAGGGGGGATTTCTTTTCTCTTCTTTTTTTTTTTTTTTTTCCCAAAGCATGGAATATAATTGCCACGGTGCCACTAAATTTTGATTTGCTTTAACTGTTAAAGCCTAAGAAGAGCATACATGGCTGACTTATTTTTATTCCCCCTCTTTTTTTTTTTTTCAATCTATTATGCTCCAGTGTGCTGCCTAGGAGTTGATGAGAATTTCTAGCATTTTTTTTTCAACCTAAAAATAAAAAGCCAATTACATATAGCAAAACCAACCTGGCAAGTTGACTTTGGCATCTGCCTCACATAAGAAACAAAGGATTTTCTAGGAAAGAGGCCCCAGCACATATCCTTTCTAACAAGGACACTGGTTTTTAACAGATGCTGCTCAGCTGATGGGCCTGTTGGATGTCTAATGTGCTGTCTGGTGACAAGAGCTAAGTAGGAGCAGGTGAAGCTGGTTAACCACAAGGAATCTCTTTGTAGTCTAAGGAGCAGACATCAGAAAGGCATTTTAACTTACCAACATTAAAAGATACCTTTAAGTTTTGCAAACCAAATCTTTATTGCTCTCAGGCAAGAGCTTCCACAAATTAAGAACTTCTTGTCTCTTTTAAAAATTTTATTGTACATTTTTGCGTGTGAGGAAGCTACGGAATAATAAATGAAATGGCATCTAGCTGAGCAACTCTTAACAAACAGCTGTCAGTGACAAAATTGCTGTCATCTGTGCCTCGTAGGTGGCGTATCTGAAGGAAGGAGCTGCTTATAGCAGTGGAGGCGAAAACATGAGTGGCCCGTCAGACCTTTAGCCTGATGGTCTCTGCAGCCCAGAAGAGGGTTGGATGGGCTGTGAGAGCAGAGCTTTGTCTCAGCTTTGCAAGTTCTCCCTCCGGGTGGGCAGAAGTTTGTTGGTGGCTGGTGGCCTGCAGCGCTCCTGCTTTTGCTGTGCTGTATAATTCTGCGGATAAGCAGAACGCCCCGGTGTCTTTGATCTGCGGAAATTTAAGCAGGCTTTCTCTGTGTGCTTGTTAAGAAAATGGAGCAGAAATGTAAAAAACACAAGTGTGCCATGAGGAGAACTATCAGCAAGCTTTCAGCAGCAGAATGTGGTGGGGTTTTGCAGCTAAGAAAGTAATGTCACAATATTGATCTCTGTTTATTTGAACAGAACTACCTGAAGCTTTCAAGAGAGTTTATTTCGTGTAAGCTGAACTTTGGACTTAAATCCCATGGCCATATTCCAGATAATTACTAAGGCAATAAAGTAGCATGAGGCAAACCAACTAGGACAGTAGAGGGATGGTGTATTTGGGGTGCAATGCATGTATTTCAGCATATAGCTGTAAGACCATAATACGGGATTGAGGGAATTTAGGGAGTTGCATCTTTCCATTCACAGGCACAAAAGTGTTGCAAGGTAACATACTGGGTGGTTTTTTTTTCTCCTTTCAGCTTGTGCATTTGATTTGGCAGCATTCAAGTTTTGGTCCAAACTTTTCACTTGTCAAATTTTCAGTTGTCAAACACAAGCTTTAAACGGAAGTTAGAGATACCCAATGATCTCTTCTATATTACTGAAATATAAACTGGAGAAATACAGATAGAAACCAAAATGCAAGGAGAGTTGCCGGCGTTGTGTGGACATTCGGAATGAAGTCAGGGAGTTTATGCTGGCCAAGGGCCAGGCCTGAGGTTGCATGCATATTGTTATTTTGGAGTGAGGCAGTCCCTTGGTGTACAGGAAATCCATTGTCAGTGTTTGCTCCACAGAAGACTTGACGCAAAAGCTGTAAGTGAAGCGAGCACATTACCCTACGGACAAATCCATCAGTAACATAAGCCTCTGCTACTCCCTGTGTTGAAACACCAGTTCCCAAAGCAGTGAAAAGACAGCCCTTCTCAAAGTACAGAGGGGAAGGGAGCGTGCCTTTAAAAACCTATTTATGTTTCTGTTTCTGAGGAGGGAGTTAGAATTAACCTGGCTGCAACTAACACAGCTGGATAACATCCATCAGTAACTTCTGATATACGTTGTGTATCAAATGCATTAACTGAAACGAGGATAACAACCACTCCTGTGCTTAAAGCCACATTGTAGAGGATGCAAAGCAACCAGCAGATTTTTCCCTCCGCAGCTGAGCAGATAGTACTTTCATCTCGTAGGGAAGATACAATATGGGCAGCATCCCAGTATTCAGCGGACGCTTCCGAAAGCAAAGCTATAGTGAGTTGAGGTTGAAATTGTATGGAGACAATTCGTGCAGGATTTGCTTGATTTTAATGCGTGTTTTAGTTGATTGTTTACCCCTTCAGGATCCTTTGGCTTTAGCAGAGCTACATTCTCTTACTTTTCCCCGGACGGTAAATCCATAAATTGAAAATGAATACACAGGATGGCTCTAACACAAGAGGTAACTCGCCCATCTCATGAGAGCTTAAGCCGAAGCCTAAGACCACAAATCACAGGAGAAAGCAGCATCGTTAAAAGCTTGGTTGCATTTTTTAGAGACAAGTTTTTCTCCAAAACAGGATTTGTTGGTTTGTGTCTTTCCTCAAGTCGCAAATAAGCCGGAAATAAGATTTCCGTGCATCCTTCGGTGGGGAATCCACGGTTTCCTTGAGTCGCAACCAGGGGGAGGTGGTTTCTGAGGGAGAGGACCACGAAACCGTGGAGAGCAACTTGGCCTTCGGTGTTTTTATAACTCGAATAGTACCGACCTGAGGACATGACTTTAAGGATCAACAAAAGTTGATTTGATTTTTCTCCAGCTGAGCAGCCTTTCAATTAGAAAGGCACTTGCTGTGGAGTAAGAGCACAGTCATGTGGAACTCAGTCTGTTTTCTCAAGTGGGTGGACACACCTTAAGAGACTCTAATTAGTGCTGGTGTTTGCTGTACCTCTATGCAAATTGTACCGGAACATGCGAAGCCCAGGGTCAGTCAGGATTTGTACCGATTACTGCTGCAGGCCACTATTCATTGATGAAATGAGGCTGGTCTTGGAGAAATACACCTGATGTGGCAGTTTACCAACCAAATATGTCATCCAAGAGAAGAAGGCAGAGGCAGTAAACTTGTGTGACTCCTGGGTGTGTTCAATATCACCTGTGCAGGTCAGGAGAGGGGCTTGCTTTAAGCTGTGAAATTGTCTAAAATGTGAAGAAATGGCAGGTGTTTTTATCAGATCTCTCAAACTGATGTAGCAACCCCTTTTCTATGGAACTGCCTTCTGTTAGTTTTTCCGTTGGCATGATGTCCTTTTCTGTAAGAGGAAGATAAGCTTTTTCTTTTGTGGGTGTAGCGTGTGGAGGAGAGCAGGAACATCGGGCTTTGCTTGTGATAGAGCATTTTTCTTTTGGATGGTATAATTAAGGAAAGAGAGAGATTGTGAAAGAAGCTGGGAATGGGTATAAGCTCCAAAACTCACGGACTTTGAAGCTCTGCTAAGGATTACAGAGTTCCCCTGATGCACTTTTATTCAGTTCCTTATTTGCTGTCAGCAAAGCTTGTAACAAAGCAGAAGCCAAAGTTTTTTTCTGATTATTGGCTACTTTGGGAACTCATTCGCGACAGTAATGGGGAGGAAACCAGCATGTCTTTTGGCCGAAGCTGGGCTGCTTCAACCTGTTTCTAAAGGTTACGGAGTAACAGCAGGTACCAGATGAGAAATGGCTCTCAGACCTCTGTAGAGACACTCTCTATAGCGTGGAGGGAGGCTGGGATAATAAAAACCTGTCTTTGATTTTTTGGAGCTGATCTCTTAAGCCCCAGATTCGCCTAAGCCTTGCAGGAGCAACAGATGGGAAAGCCTATGGAAAAAGCTGGGTTTTGCTGCTTGATGTTAACTCTTTGGCCAGATGGGAAGCTGTTCTGTTCTGCTTTTAAGCACCATTTGAATGGGGATGAAGTGATAAACTGGGGGGAGGACTGGAGGGAATTCTTCTCTTGCTTTTATTTCTTGCATTGAACGTGGGGAATAGAGCACTTATCAATTAACTTCGTCTGCTTTCCACTTCCTCTGCTCAGCAGATTCTTGGCTTGCAGCAGGACTGGGCACCGTCTAGTGCAGCATTTCCAAGAATATTTAACTTGAGCTTTCCTCTGCTGAAATCTCAGTGGCTTCGGTGGGAGCAGTTAAAGCATTGGATGCCATTTGAATGTCCCACCTTTCAGGTGTATGAAGTATCGTCTTCCCGAGGTTGCCTCGGCCTCAGTCTGCTCGTGAACTTCGGTTCTTTCACTTTGGTCCACGGCTGAGTCAAACCATAACCCCAATAAAAGAGATGAACCATCATCTTGGGGAAATGGATTTTCTTTTGATCATTTGAGATCAAGTGCCCTGCAAGAAAGTATCTAATTTTTAAATCACTTTGATGCCAGTATTATGTACGATTTGGTGCATGTTGCAGACGACTCTACTGGTTTCATCAGTGCTGGAGAGATCACAACAGAGTCAGGAAGACCAAAAGTTGGACTTGCTGGCTACTTGGGTAGCCACAGCATTAGGGTTCTGCAGACCCATGTTACTGAAAGCAGGTTTGTGGTCTGCTCTCCCACATTCCATAGTAAAGCTAAGTTTATTTTTTAAATTTTCTCCAAGTAGGAAGATAGTTAAGTGACACTCCGCTTGCGAAGTGACTAATACCTTTGACTATTTGCGATTGTTCCATGTGCCGAAAGCTTCAGGGGTGATGTAACTTTCTCGCTGTGGTCCATTAAAATCTGTCCAGTGGTTAAAGTTTGGTGGTTAAAGTGAGCCCAAGGAATGAAGCAGAACAATATTTCAGAACGGTCGCTTCCCCCCGCCCCTTCTTCCCTTCCTGAGGGCCTGTGATTCATTTTGCTTTTTATTTTGTGCAGATCTGCAGCCTGTTACCTACTGCGAGCCAGCTTTCTGGTGCTCCATATCCTACTATGAACTCAACCAGCGAGTGGGAGAGACTTTCCACGCCTCTCAGCCCTCTATGACTGTGGATGGTTTCACTGACCCGTCTAATTCTGAACGCTTCTGCCTGGGTTTGCTCTCCAACGTCAACAGAAACGCGGCGGTGGAACTCACAAGACGACACATCGGTAATTTCTGTTTCCTTGGTTTAGTCGGTGTCTTTCAAGGTGGAAGGTGGAGACCTGCATGTAAGCTTTTTATTTAGTTCATCAACGTGCAGCTTGGTCAGTTTTAGAAAATTGATGTTTGAATATCCCTGGTGTTTTAGCAGGCTAATCTTCCATAAAGGAAAAGCACTAATTGTACTTTTTCATAAAAGTATAATAAAAAAAAAATGCACTGAGGAACACTGAAATGGCTGCATGTAATAGAAAGAATTTAAACATTTACATGTACTCTTCTGTATTTGGATGGATGTTAGTGATAATCTTGTGTATTCCTTTTCTTTCCTGCACTAATTTATTTTCTAACTGACTGTGCTTTTATAAATGAAAAGTTAGTTCCTTGATTTTCATCTCAGTTTCCACTTTTCCTGCTTATACTGCAAGGTAACATTCAATTTTGTTTTCAGTTAAACTTGCACTAAATAAAATATCCCAGATTTACACAATTTTAATAAAAGGCAAAATTGCTTATGCTTTGCTGTGCTTTCTGCTGACTTCTATCAAAACTGAACCTGCTTTTTGTCCTGATTTTGCTCCCCTTTATACTGTTTCCAGAGCAGTAAACTTTAATACAGGAGGATCTTTCCTTACTTGTTTCTAATATGACTTCTAGCTGCAGAAAAACCCCAACCCCCCAAAAATCCACTGAGATTCAGAAAACAATCTTTAAATTCAGCACACTCCTTATGCTCTATGCAAAAACAAAGGCAAATACAAATGTAAGACCACAGCAAATGAGCAACAAAGATGTATTCCTGAAATTTATTAACTGAGATTTTAGTAATTTGTGTAAACTCCCATGGGAAATGTATGTTTGTCCTTGTATACAGTGGGATCTCAAGCAAAAGGCAAAGGTTTGAAAACATTGTATCCTTTAATTCCAGATCACTAAGTAAATAAACAAAGGGTCCTATCCATGATTCTATGATCCAGCTGTGAGGACTTTCAGAAAAGGTTGAAAACCATATGTTAACTGATGGAACATTCATATGGAAAATATCAGAGACATGTTTGGAGTAAGCAGGCTGCGAGGTGGTAAATTTGTGCAGCCCAGGCTGCGATCGGCAGCGGGGCCGGAGAGTGCAATTCTGGCTTTATGAATTGATCCTCCTGCCTTCCTCAGCCCAACGCACTCACAGAGCAAATGTATTGCTCCCTGATGGCATTGCCCAGTGGGCCAAGAGAGGTGGTTTTCATTCTCCATCATTCATCGTTTGGCTGCTTTTTGAGAGCTGCCTCGTGCAGAGGTTGTCTACATCTCTACCAGCTCTTCTTGCAGATTTTGCAGGCGATTGTTCTAAGCTAAACCGTGCCGTGTGTTTCCTAGGAAGAGGAGTAAGACTCTACTACATTGGTGGCGAGGTGTTTGCCGAGTGCCTTAGTGACAGTGCTATTTTTGTCCAGTCTCCCAACTGCAACCAACGCTACGGCTGGCACCCAGCAACAGTTTGCAAGATTCCACCAGGTAAGGAAGTGTGCCCTGTCTGTGATCCTGCACAGGCTTCACCTTGTGCAGACGGGGACTCGCCATGGAGAGCGAGCTCTTCGTCAAGGTGGGCATGGATTTGCTGACTTCTGCTCCTGGCAATAATCAGAAACTTGTACCCTATTATAAGCAACTTGACAACTTGCCCCATCCCTGGAAGTGTTCCAGGCCAGGTTGGATGAGACTTTGAGCAACCTGGTGTAGTGGAAGGTGTTGCTGCCCATGGCAGGGGGGTTGGAACTGGATGATCTTTGAGGTCCCTTCCAACCCAAACCATTCCATGATTCTATGATCTTAGGCAGAACATTTTTTTATAGCGTATAGGATGAAGGCAGTGATAAAGGAGGCCACTGTGTGTGCTTCAACAACTGTACGCACTACGTTCGTGCAACTGGGAAGTAGCAGTGCTTCAGGATCTAAGAACTAAGAGCAGAATCTGCCCCTTGTTCCATGCAGTGTTTTATTGGTCCGTTATTGTATTGCAATTATCTGAGAATCATGTTTATAATTTTGTTTGTGCCCTTAAGTAAAAGAATATACCGTCATAAGAAATTTCCTTCATTTAGATTCACTCATAGTAGATTTAAGTTGTTATTTTTTTCTGTTCTGTAGTAAAACTTTCCCCCCCACTTTGTGATTTAGTTTTATTTAGGGAAATCACATTTGCAGTCATTTTGTTGTTCTGGCTACAGCAAACGTACATCTAAAGTATGCTGAAAGATTAAAAGAGAATTTCTTGCATCTGTCTAGGAAGAAAATATGTGTTTGTTAGATACATGCGAAAGAGGTAGGATGAGAGGATGCCATTCGAAAGGGAATTTAGCTATTTAGCTGGGCTTACAAAAGCTATTTTTTTTACAGTTAAAAGTATATGTATTTAAAAAAGGAATTTTTCTGTTTGGACAAATTTGAATAAAGATAGTCTTTCTTTTGAGAAGAGATCCATATACTGCGAGCTGTGGCCCATCTTAACGGGTTTGCTTTCTCAGATGGTTAGGAGGCAGCTGCCAGTGTTGCAAGCATGACTTCATTCTCCAGCCACATCACAAGGGTCCACCCCAGCTGGAGTCAACATCTGAAGACATAAACAACCCACATTTCCACTGTAGATTCATCTAAGGCTCTCCCCACTTTTGCCACAGCCTTTGGCTGCCTTCTCAGACTCATCTTCAAATCTTTGCTGGGTTTGAAGCAGCTTATTCATTCCTTTGTCGACAAGATCAAGTTGTACCCGTTCCTCACAGGCACAGTTGTGGAGAGACCTGTTGCCATCCAGTCCTGAAGCCTGAACAGCTTGGCAGCCTGATCCTCCTCAAGTTTTTTTTGCTTTCCTTGCCATAACTCTTTCTCCGTGCTGAGCCTGGCCCTGATGCTCTCACTCTTCTTATTTTCCCCTCCTTAGGCTGCAATATGCCCGACACAGCTTCCCTTCAAGCTCCCTGCAAGATTCATGGCACTGGGGCTGGGCTCTTTTATGGTCACAAAAACGGGTGGCTCTTTCTGCAGCTGCTGAGCTGTTGCATGCGGTGACGCTTTGCTAAACGTGGTTCGACCCAAAGCAGATGACAGTGTGAGTCCAGCCCAAGAGGGCAGGCTCAGATTCTAGTGATTTTCGAAAAATACAATTCATCGCAGTCCAAATGGTTGTTTTTCAGACTTGGCTCATATGTCATCCCAAATGAGCGTTAGCTGCGTGCCAAGTTTCAGAGTTTAACTTGTTTCTGGTTATCTGGGAGAAAGCATGGCAACACTTTTCTTAGGAGTTGTGCATTTATTTCTTTAAACAAAGTTGTATTTCACCTTTATCACTTAAAAACAGTTGAGTAAGTTGTTCCCAGTCTTTTAGCTGGGACTAAACTTTGGGGGAAAACTCCAGTTTTAAAGGGAAACCCTTTGGCACATGATAGTTACATTTGAGAGACGACAGCAGAAGCAGCTCTGCTACCAGCCTTTTCAACCCTGATAACTGGTTTCTGGCTTGCCAGAGCGGTTTCGTTTCAGAACTTCTCCATTACTTCTGCTGACAGACACCGTGTAAATCCAACACCAGTGAGTTCCTATTTTTAGCCGGCACATTCCTTCCTTTCAGGCCCTGCAGCAATTGCTGTTGTTAAGTGTTATGGTCATAGTTAGGCTTTTAAATTACAATACCAGCGAGATGATTGTAAAGGAGATAGAAGGAGGTTCTATCTCCTTCATGAGGATCCCAAGTCTGGCCTGTAGGTCACAATCTGCTCACACTCATCGTTCCCTGTCCTGGGACATAGTTTTCTTCCTTTTCAACATATGAGCCGTGGAAACGTGGCAACCTCGATTCCGTTTCTGAAATGTTGTGTTTAAACAATCTGTATAGCATCACATGGTCTGAGACATGGGAGAGCAGCGTTGAGTTTCATTCCATCCTCTGAAAGAAATAGATTTCTTAATCTAGTTAAGCTAATGCCTTGTTCTTGTTGTCTTCTTTTTTTCCCAGGGTGTAACTTGAAGATTTTTAACAACCAGGAATTCGCCGCTCTCTTGGCTCAGTCTGTCAATCAGGGCTTCGAAGCTGTGTACCAGCTGACCAGAATGTGCACCATTCGCATGAGCTTTGTCAAGGGATGGGGAGCAGAGTACAGGTGAGGCCTTTTGGGTGGAACCTGGGGCTGTGCCCACGCTTGGCGCTGCCGCTCCTGCACGTCACAGCCTGGGATGGCGTTCTGCACAGCTGCCTTGCTCAGCTTTGGAGATGGGGGGAGTTAGCACCGTGTCTCTTCAGTTGTTCAGAATGTGGTCATTTCATCTCTGCTTTTTCCCATCCGATTTGTGTAGAACACAACATCACGTGATGTACGTGGAAGACCACGTACGTTTGGTCGCAGTGTTCATGAACCAAAAGCTTTACCTGAAGCACGGCAGATAAATCCAGATGGCCTGTGTAGAAACTATTACCTTTCTTTTTTCTTAAAATTAGATGTGTATTTGATAGTTTGAGTGTCTTAAGACTACACTGTTACGAGGATGGGATCAGTGTGAGTGCTTCCTGATAGACATGGGTTGGGTTTGACGCTTCTGTAATCAGGGACTAATAATGGGATTAAAATAAAAGCAGGTCGGCTTGAAAATTTATGTTTGGTGGAAGAATTGTTAGAGTTGCTGCAAAATTATAGTTAAATTTCCTCACCCTTTCCTCAGTGTTTTTCATGGGGCAGTTGCTTAAATGTGACCAGTGGCAGTAGGAGAAACAGGGTTACTTTTTTTTCCCCAGTGAATACCTAAGATAAAATAGGAGACGCAGGAGGGTCTGATGTTTGGGATGGATGATGTGGTCATTCTGACAACGTGGGGACAGTGTGAGGGACGTAGCTGGTGTCACTGTCGCTCCACTGCAGTGCCAAGCAAACGTCCCGACGTAGCAAAGGGAGCGAAATCCGTGTTTAATAGCACAAGTAGGGGAGACGAGATTTGTTGGAAAATGAGTGTCGTTTTATGAGAGAGAAAGCTGGCAAGGATTTAAGCCAAGTGGGATTTTGAAATACTTGCTTGACTGTGCACCCTTTAAATCTGTGGCCTTATTTGAAAACCTGGGGGCAGCCCCTGCCTCCCGGAGCAGCAAGGCCCGTGCTCCCCGTGCAGAGATGCCTGCAGCAGACGGGGGAGATGCCGTAGTATCAGCTGGAGCCCGGGCCCTACGCCTTACTCTCCCACTTTCTTCATTTCTCCAGATGTTTGGAGTCCATTTTGTTTTGAAATTGCCTTGCACCCAGGCCAGAGCCTTTCAGCCCTGGCTCACGGCCACGGCTCGTAATGAAATCCAGATGAGCATGACTTACGGAAAGTCAGCTATCTCATTGTAGTCGGTGAAACCCTACGCTCACGCCGAAGCTGCTCTCTTGCTCCTTCATTTCCTTGCCACAAAATACTACATCTGATTGCCTTTGTCAGAGCACGTTTATTTGTTGAACTGACTCATATCTGAAAACGTTGCTGTGGGAGCTGCATCCAGAGCACTGTTTCAGTGATTTCTGCTTCAGCTGCTTAGCCGTTTGAGCAGTCTAACTGGTGGGGTGTTTAGTGCTCTGGTGTGCCAGGGATTTAGCAGAGGGAGGAGGGGGAGAAGCCAATTGTATAAGCAGCCTGTGATACAGAGGTTCTCCTCCGTCCAGTGAGAGCCCGGTGCAGCCAGCTGAAGGCATGGAGAGCTTTAGGAGTTTGCCTTTTGGAAAGGCTGGAGCCAACGTGCTGGTCATCTGGGTGGGAAGGCAGAATGAAGTTTGCTGAGACAGATTTGCAGAGGGCAGAAGCGTGGCAGCCCCACGGGTAGTGAGTTTCCGAACAGTGTGGTGGGGACAGTTGTTGGATGCTCAGTGTTAGGCTGGTTTCAGGCAGCAAAGGGGAATGCTCTGTGTTAAGTTAAGGCAGATTTTTTTTTTTTTTCTGGGACCTGAGAGGTTTGTGTGCTTCACAGAAGCAGACAGAGCAGGAGGTGCTCTGCTCTCCCTGTCCTGCAGCCCTCCTGCCCCAACAGCTCATGAGACACCCGGTAACACAAACCACTTACCGCTCAGTCACTGGGTAGGACCAGCCCTGCCCATACGCCCACTCTCAGGGCATCGCTGGGCCGCCAGCTCCGGTCAGCCGTGCCAAGCTGGGAATGGGTGGGGTGCCTTCAGGGAGCTGCTTCCATTTTCAGTTCAAAGGATGAGATACGGCTTCATCAAATTCATCAACAGAATGGCTTACAGCCCTCTGCCAAAGCGTTGCAGAGCCCTACCCCAGAGCCCCGCTCCTCCACCCTGCTGTGATGGGGCAGGGATGGTGCTGGGAGCGCAGGGCAGCCCCACGGAGCAGAGGGAAGGGTCCCCTTTACAACAGCAATTTCTCCCTGGGCCCCACAGACTTTGGCTTCTCCCTCGCACAGATTCCAAGGACAGCTTCTGTGGGAAACGAGGGTGTAAAACAAGGCTGTTTCCAGGCTACTTCTCTCTCTTCGTAATCCTCCTCCTCCACAGCAGCTGTCCCTGCCTCTCCGCCTGGAACGAGACTTCTGCCATCCCTCGGTGGAGGAGGGAGAGCCCCTTGCCCTGCGCCTTGGCCTCCCTTCCCTTCCTTTCCTCCTCATCTCTTCCTGCTTTACCATCTGGAGACACTCCATGAGGTTTGGCCTCAGGGAGAATAACTGAGAAGCAGATAGGAGAGGGGGGAAGGTGCTTTGTGGCAAAGGAAAGTAAGAGCACGGTGCGTGCTGGCCCAGCGAGGCATCCCCCTCTTCTCTGGCCACAGCAGCCACCTCTTGAGGGATTTTAAAACACGTGGTTTAATACCATGTTCCTGCTTTTCTGACAGGTTTTGCAGCTTTTTATGCTCTGCAGCATTTCTGCTTCTTTTGAGGCAGCTGAGCAAACGCAGATCTGTTGGAGTGCCCCATATGCAGCACATATAGTGCAGGGTTCGACCCTCCAGAGCATCCTCTCGAGGTGGCCGAAAAGGATGCTCAGCGGCAGCTCTGGCTGAGCTGGGAGGGGGAGAGGGACCCCCCCCCCCGACACAAGGGGAGAGGGATCCACAGGGCTGCAGGAGGGAGTCTGCATGGCTGGGCAGTCATCTTCTCCGTCGCTTCCATGTCCTGCTAAAACCTAAGGATACGGTGACAAGAGAATGTCCTGGCCTTGTACATAGAGAAATTTCACATATTTGGTTAAAATGGCTTACGTTGCTATCTAATTAGGAGAGGCTGAGTAAAACTGAAGAATTTTGCTTAGATAAACACCTTCCTTTCTCTTTGGGGAGTCAGATGCAGCCTGTTTTCAGGAATCTGAGTAGTAAATAGGTTATATAGTGAGTTGCTCCTTTGGGAAACGTAAAGAGAAAAGGTAGGGGCTTAAAAGAAGTTGGCAGCGTAGCCCAAAAGCGTGTTATAAGGAGAGAGACATTCCTTTGGCCCCACATACAAGACTATTGTCTAAGCAGGAAAGAATGCTTCAGTAGCTGTAAAACCTTTTCACTTTTGTAAAGTTTCGTAAGTCACATCTCTCTGCTTTTTTTTCTTCTCCCCCCACCAACCCCTCCTGTCTTGTAGGCGGCAGACTGTGACCAGTACTCCCTGCTGGATCGAACTGCATCTTAATGGTCCTTTGCAGTGGCTCGACAAGGTCCTCACACAGATGGGCTCCCCGAGTATTCGTTGTTCCAGTGTCTCCTAAGGAAGCCTCTCCTGGGGGTGGGTGGGGGGAACAAGGACTCTGGGAAACGGAATTGGTTTAACCCTTAGCAAAATGCATAGTGCATAGTAAACAAATTCCCAGTTACTGAAGTGATGAGAAAAAAAATCTGCTGAAAAACAGAAAAGGTGGGTTTTCTTCGTTTTGTTTTGGTTTTAAACTAAATACCCATGTAAGCCACTTCCACTGAAACTGTTAGCACTTTGGTCACAACGCTATGGGCCACTGCAGTTAGAATTTGCAGCTGAAGCTTATCGTGATAAAAAACTGGACTTTGTTTCAGCGGAGAGAAGCCAGTGCTCTGCCTCCAGCCGTGTCGTGCCTGTCCGGCCACTCGTTCCGTGCCGTTGTGAGCACGTAGGAGCCACGGATGGCTCGGAGGAAACTTGCTCTTTGCCTCACACAACTCCAGGCTCGTGTCATGCAGCATCTCTGAAAAGCCGGGTACGGTGGGGCTTTGGGATGACTCTTGCTCACGCATTCCGGTCGCCATCCACCTGATCCACACCTGGGACAGCAGCAGCAGGGGGAAGAGGAGGCATTTAAAGCACACACAAGAACTAATTCCCCCAGCAATGTTCCCGAAAGGAATGAATTTCCCACGCTGGACTACTAACGAGGAGGCAGAGTCTTGCGTCACGCCCGAGGGATGCAGCGGGTACCCCGACGGTCTGAGTGGATTGACGTGAAGCAAAAGGCCAAACAAGGCTCCTTCTGATATTGCTGCAGCGACTTCTGCCTCGAGCTGCTCACAGACAGACGTTTGTCCCGTGGGGAGCTCTGGCCGGATACGTTAAGCCCTCGTTATTGTGCGGTCTGTTGGCATTAACTACAGAAAGTTTGTATTCCGTTGTCTCAGTACGTGGAATGGTGTCTGCCACCTGGGGAGTCTGAGGGGCTCAGTGAATTCCGTGTCCAGGTCTGCTCTAGCGATGGAAGTGGACAGGCCCGTGCTGCCATTCTCAGAACGTGCAGAACAGTAGGATATCCCACGCTGTCACGAGTGACTGCGCATGACCCAGGACATCTCGGACACAAAACCCCTCTGTTTAAAACTCATTTCAGCTGATTAAAATGCTCTGAGATGTGTTTTTGCCTGGAGAAATTGGGAGAGTGTGTATTTACTTGTATTATAAAATGTTCATTTTAAATATACATGCTCCAGACTGTTTAATATTTTTTTTCCCTGCAGCAACTGTCATGGCAAACAACTTCCACAACTGGAAAAAACCCTTAGCACTTGTTTTTTATGGTTCGAATTTGCCAAATAAGTCTCATAACTTTGTCAGTGCTATCCAATTATCTGTTTCTTTATATCTGCGTTGAATATCATATGCATTTGTGCCAAAATATTAGAAGGGGGAGGGGAGAAAGTGATAATCAGTTTCCTATGGAAATCTTTTTTTTTTCTTTTTTTAACATACGAAAGACAAACGCACCAGTCTGGCTCTGGGAAGGACAGACTCAGATGGACTGGATGGACTTCACAATGGTTTGTGTTACGGCTTTGGTCCTGCAGACTTGTGTGCTCCCAGGTGGGAATGCGAGCGGAGGTGGGAGCCCAGCCGAACTTTTCCTGCCTGCCAGGCTGAGGTTTGCAGCTTTGGAGCGCCCTGGTCCCATGGCACTGACGTGGCATGTCATTTCAGACACACACCAGGAATCTCCATGGACCAGCCTGACCGTAGAGAGAGGTTTTTCTGATGTGCTTGTTCCTTTGAGGCCGCTCTGTTTATCAAAAACCAGCAAAACCAGCAAAAAAACATCACTTGTGGACCTGAGGCGTCGGCAGGAGAGGGTTCAAGGTTCCCTTGCTTGGTGGAGATGGGAACAGCTGATCCGAGGGGCTCATTGCTGGTGTTTGTTTTACCAGGGGATGCTTTCGAGAGATTTCTTCCAGAAACAAGAAGTGACATTTTTGCGTATGAAATTGAAATTCCGAAGAAGACTTTCGGTGGTGGTTATGCTCCTGAGCTTTTGAATATCCTCTTGCAGAGTTTTGCCTGGAGCTTTCACTGCGCAGCACGGCTTGTGTCGTGGTGCTGGGGCTTTTCTAGGAGTTTTTTAGATGAGTTTAGTTCTTTTCCTTAAGTCTCGGATTGCACGGACTCGTGCAATAAGAGCGTCTGTATAAAATAGAATTTTCTAGCCACTTAAAAAGCAGGTCTGTCCGTCATCGCGGGTTGATTCGGCATGTAGTTCAGATACAGGTTTCTAACATGGCTGCAAACAAAAATTTATCCTGACTTTTGTGGAAATATTCGACTTGCTGTTTTAGTGAGAGAGGGGAAAAAAAGAACCTCCTACATAAAATGGCCCCAGGTTTCCTCCCCGAGTTCCCTTAAGTCATATTTGCTTATTTTAGTGAACAAACCGGTTTTATAGTCCGCATAATCATGGAGGAAGTTGGACTCTGTGGTGCCTTGGGAATTAGCAACAAAAATGACATTTTCAGTTCCAGTGTCGGGAGAGCTCATTACCCGTGGCGGTGTGTGCAGGAGCCCGGCCTGACCCAGGGGCTCCAAGCTGGAGTAAACCCCAACTTTAACATGAAGTTTGCACACAGAATCGCCTCCTCAGCCCTGCTGAGAACTGGACCTCGACTTCCGCTGTCAACCAGACCAGTATCTTCTCCTCGATCAAGGATAAGGAATTGCTGGCTGTTACTGATAGATGCCTTGTGAAAACCAGGGTTCAGACGATGCGTAAAAACTTCAGTCAATCTCACCTCATCAAGCCTTAAGTAAAATGACTTCAAATGGAAAATGGAGGCTGGCCTAGTGATGCCATTAGATCAAATGGAGAAGGTTATCTCCATGAGTATTGATTTCCTCCCCTCCCCTTTGTTTGCCTTCTCACTAATTCATAAAAGCTTTATGATTTCTGAAACTGCCTTGCAAAGTCAAATGGGAAGTGCTGTACCGTGCAGCACGTGGCAGGATGAAGGCTGGGAAGGGCTGTGATCCCAGGGAATTGCGGCCGAGTTTCCCTTCGTGTGGCACAGTCTAAGTGGATGGTACAGACGAGAGCCGGCTCCCCGCCTCCGGAACGCGCGGGCACTGAGGAGAGGGAAGAGGTGGCGTTGGGCTGTGGGTTTTCGTAGAGTGCGCCTGGCTTCTTCTTGGATTTTGCTTTTTTTTTCTAAAACTGTATTAAAGTAGCTTTGATATGTAGCACAAATGTATGCAATCAGCCGTGCCCTAGCTTGGATCACACATCCGGACTGGAATATCTTCTCATTTAGTGGTAGTCTGGGCTAGTTTTACCAGGATTTCATACATTTTTGTTACTAGTAGAGAGTCACTAGCAGGAACTTTGACTCTTTTTAACTGGTGTAGCTGTACACAAGGGCCTGGCTGCTGGCAGATGATACTGATGGCCTTGTGGTTTTAAAAGACTGTGGTGATTTTTTTTTTTTTAATTATTATTAATGTATTGAACTGAATTGCAGTTTGTATTTTGTGTTAAGCTTGTCTTAGAAGTAATCCAGTGCTGTCCATTTGATTTAATGGCCAGGAATCCGCATGGATATGTACAAAGATGGAGATATCTAATGATAACAGATTTCCCCAAAGCTCTGGCTACCCATATATGCCGTGAGAAGGCTGGGGGTAACCGTTGAGAAAGAGTTAAGCAAATTAGTTTCCTCTCCCCTTAAGGATCAGCACAGTTTGAACCATGCAGAGGGCTCCTTGGCAGGGTGAAGAACATTCAGGACTCCATCTCAAGCAGCAAGCACTCGAGCACATCCGTGCCTTGTGCTGCTTACTCGCTGGGAAAAGCACCAGGAGCAGGAACTCAGCTCGGTGAAGGACTTCAGCCATATCACAAAACATCTGTGGGCTTTCCTAGTTCTCCAGGTACTGGATAGGCAGGAGGAACGGACTTCCACAAATAAGCTGGTAAGCTAGAATGAGGCATAATTAGTCACTATATAGTAGCTGATTGAGCAGTATGGTTAAGAAATTCAGTATATGTTTTTTATTATGTACATGCTTTTGTATTTATGTTGTCTTTCGTGAGTATTCAGATGAATCAAATATTTAATTTTTAACAGAAAGGGCAATTAAGGATCCAGAGTATTACATCTTTCCTGTGTTCCTTGCTGGTGACTGCTAGAAATGAAGCAGTTACTGATGTGAGAACAAGAGACTCACCTCAGGACTGAGCCACAGACCCTGGCAGATAAAGCGGAACACGGACTTCTCCAGCCAGACCCTTCGCCTGAGTTGCTGTTTTATCCTTTAGCAACAAGTCCGGTTCCCAGATGGGCCCTGGAATTGTGCTCTTCAGGTCTTTTCCCATTTATGAGGCTTTAAACTGACAGCAACGCTTTACTCCATAAACATTCTGGTTCGCCTGACTTTTCCTCCAGTACGTGGGTACCGGAGGAGCCTGCGCCAGTCTCTGCTGCTGGGATGCATCTCGTTCACTCTCCCAACGGAGGCAGCCCGCTTCCTCCTCCACGCTGGATCGGACTGTTCCCCTCTGGTAGATCCGTAGGAGCATGTTTGCAGTAGTGTTTAGATTTTCCTAACCCGAGACTGTATGTTAATGACCGGTGATGTCACCTCCCTGCTAAATTTAGCTTATTAAGCATTATTCACCTTTTTGTAACTAAAGGCCTGTGCTATGTATGCCCTCTTCTTTCATATGTGAAACTGTAAGTCCTATTTTTGACATTTTAATAAACTTGGATTTTGAAAACTGAGGCTCGTGAGAAGATAAGGATATGGTAAAAATATATGTAAGGACACAAACTGAAAGTTTGGAGTTTTAAACCACAAATCATTCAGAGACAGCAGCATCTTTACGTATGTGTAACGAAGGTTGTGCCCAGTAATTCGCACGAGATCTCAGCAACAGGTAAGACCTTCATTCTTGTTACAGTTTGGACAGTTTTGATCAAGACTTTAAAGCCAGATATAAAAAAAATGATTAAAAAATTGCAACTAGCTCTTGTAACTAACAGGATTCGAAGGTGAGTAGAAGCGGAGCACTGTGGCTCAAGGGATTTGTGGAACTGTTGGAAAAGTCAGACGTAGCGAAGCATTTGCTCGTTGCCCGGTACGCTGCACCGTAGCTGTATTTTCACCTTACGGCTGTGAATTGGGAATCTCCACTGTAGGAGCTGCAGTGGGGTATTTACTGCCTTGCCCTCAGCGTCTTGTTGTGAGGCGGGCCCCAAAGTACCTCTGGTGTCTCTGTGTTGAGGAATTGTTTCCTTTTTGAGTCCCCGTGCTAAAGTCATGGGTTTGGTTCACTTCCACAAAATGGAGGAGGGCAGGTGGATGGGCATAAACGTGGTCTTCAGCCCATAACGTCTTCGTCAGGAGGTGTTGAGTTAATGCTGTCGGAGTGGTGCGGGTTCTGGTCCAGCTCAGGAGCATTCCTCCAATCCACGCTGGTACCTTGCTGAGAAACGTGGCTTCTCTCGGAGCTGGCGGGTAGTTAGAAGTGCCCCACTCTTGTCAACTCAGAGATGATGGCTGGAAGAGACTACTGGAGGTCTCTAGTCCAACCTCTTGCTTGATCTGGAACTGCTGCCAACACTAGATCAGGTCAGCTGGGCTTTTATCCAGATAAATCTTGAAGAAAAATCCTAAAGTACAGAGATTGTACCCACCTCCTCCCCAGACAAGCTGTTCATGGCTGCGTTATGTTGCAAGTGGAAAAGTTTTGCCGTCCTAATCTCCCAGTCTGTGTTTTTGGCTATTGCCCCTTGTTATCATAGAATCAGAATGGTTTGGGTTGGAAGGGACCTCAAAAATCATCTAGTTCCAACCCCCCTGCCATGGGCAGGGACACCCTCCACTACACCAGGTTGCGCAAAGCCTCATCCAACCTGGCCTGGAACACTGCCAGGGATGGGGCAGCCACAGCTTCTCTGGGCAACCTGCTCCAGTGCCTCATCACCCTCAGAGGGAAGAATTTCCTCCTTGTATCTCATCAGAATCTCCTCCCTTTCAGTGTAAATCCATTGCCCCGTGTCCTGTCACTACACGCCCTCACAAAACGGAATGTTATAATGGTTTAGAACATGTTACAGTGGGTTTCTTGGGTCACTGGCAGAGTCTTCGCCCCAACCCTGGTCAGCTGTAGAGAACTGGGTGCTGTGGATGTGTCCCTGCTGCTGCTGTCCTTACTGGGACTGCGCCTCAAGGCGACTCTGGGACATGACATGTTTCAGCAGAAGGCAGGTAGCGGGGTCGGATGCCGTACTGGGGGGAGAAACACACATATGGTGGCATTCAACTGGCCTCGGAGCGGGCATTCTCCAAAGAGCAGCACTAAGCCAGGGCACACCAGGATCTAATTCTGTGAACTCCTAACGTCCCTCCTAGGGTTTCACTGAAATTCAGATTTTCTTTTTCGTTGTTTTTCCTGACGGAGGATTTACGAGAACACTTTTTCCACTCAGTTTTCCAACAATGTGGTAATAAAAGGGTCTCGTCCAGGTTTCGTACTGGGGTTGCCAAAACTCGAGCGTGATGTAGTAAATCAGCTCTGAGCTGCGAGTTCTGCTGGTTGTCACCTGGATAATCGTGGATTTCAGTATCACAATCTTCTCATCGGTAGGAAAAGAGGCAAAGAGGGAATGCATCGACTGGTGGAGCCTCGAAAGTTTAACTGGCTCCAGTGTGTTTTCACGCGGTTCAGCAGTAGCTGTGCCCCAGCAAACGCTGGAATTGCAATTTCTTCAGTTCTGTTCTGTTTAAAGGTCTCCCGCAGCCTTTGGATCGTTGGCCGGGCCCCTTTTCAGATGCTCTTTTCGGACACGGGTGGCAAAGCCAGCAGCCAGAAACTGAGGCGTCTCATTTTCACGGATGCGTCGTCACGTTTTCCTTCAGAATTGTGTCTTAAAACTAATTTATTGATACTAATTACTGGTATCTAGTAATGTAATGTGTAAATTACTAATTTACATATCTAGATGCTCTTGTGACCGTCTTTACCTGGGAAACGCCGCTACATCCAGCCACAGGGCATTAACTTAACACAGAGCTGTTGCAGAGCAGTTCCAGTTCAGCACTGGAGTACCAGTACCAGGTAAAGCTAACAACTTCAACACTTACAAGGATGTAAAACCCAGGTGGGAATTGTTTTGGCATTGCTACACAAGGAGAAACTGAGTAAAAGACAACAAGTTTCAGCTTTGCTTTTCCACCAAGGCCCCTTTTAGTCTATTTTGTAAAGAAACTCTGTAGCCAAAACCAGAGCCTCTCTTCGGAAGGAAAAAAAAAACATCCCACAAAATAAAACCCAAGCTGCCAGCAAAGTCAACCTTGATTTTAAAAATACAATAGGACACTCTGTAAGGATCAGTAAAACTGTTTCCCAGTGTCTCAGCCATGCTTCCAGGGGCCGTGCCTGCGGACAAGACGTGCAACAAAAGCGCGCCTGGAAGTTCTGCGTGTGTTTGTAAGATCTGCACCACAACATTATCCGTGCAAGTGTTCAAAGATGCACCCAGTGAATTTCCTCTGCACTTCTGCCACTCGGTGCTATTGCACAACAAATATTTAGAAAGGAAAAAAAAACACTCTTGAGCTACCAAAAGGGAAACGTGGAAAACTATTCCCTGCTTGGAAGGAACCACCTTCAGTTCTTTTTTACAGCTCTCTGTGCTGGGGAAAATGGAGGAGAGTCGCGGCACGGCCCGGCAGCTGTTTGGTGCCACTCAGTTTGGCAGAGGTGGCCCTGGTCGGTGTGGTTCCTCGGATGTCTCTGTGTGTCCCTTTAAAAGGAACATTTCTACTTAAAAATAGGTGTTTTGCGATGGTGGACCTACTGCTCAGTCCTTGTGTGAGAAATGCTTTTCAAACTACTAACAGGGCTTCAGTTCTATTTCTTGAGAGTTGAAAACGTGGCATTTTTTACCCAGGAAATGATCTACAGCATTCCAAGAAGCCTAGTATTGTAGCTTTGCTCAATCTTAAGAGAGGCAATGAGTGTCAAGAACCACGGTGAAAGTGAAAGTGCTTTCAAAATTTAAAGCCATCAAATAATCTACAGAAAGCCGCTGTCTCAAGACTCACGAATTTTATTGAGATGAAAAAACAGACATTGGAAAAGTTCATTTCAAAATTTCTAAATACGATTGCGTAAGACGGCGCGTTCCCGGGTTGATAAGGGAATGCTGTTGCGGAACACGCGCCGTGTCCCAGGGTGTGACAAACAAGCACTGGGGACGGCCCAGTTCTCCAGCACGGCATCCGTTCGCCGCCTCTTTCCTTGATCCGCTGTGTCCGACACCTGATGGCAGTAGGAAAACACACAGGGTGGCATTTACCTTTTCTCCCCTCTCTCCCTCACCAGCCTACGTCTTCCTTCTTGTTTTCCTCGCGCCTTCCACGTTGATACTCTCCAGTGAGTCTACGACTAAGTGACTGTGCAGAGGATGACAATATCCTAAACCGAAGGACAAAGGAATTTTTCCCTAACCCTTGATAGCGTGAAGCAGCAATTGGAGACTCGTGCTCCGGTGCCTTCTACTGACCATGTAGGAGCACAAGTCCGTAACAAATGCATCACGGGACAGCGTGGGGTTTGTGAAGTCACAGCTTTTCTCTTCAGGTGCTCAGGACAGAATTCACCAGCAGAAGGTCTGTGTGTTCCGCAAGGCCTTGGAGGCCAAGGAGTGCAGAAGGTTTGGGCTTGGAACGGCAGCAAAAGCTGTCTTGCATTTAATCCCGAAATCGGTTTCCAATGGGAATGCAGGGAATGTGGCACACCACCTGATTTTCCAGGGAAGGACCACGTACTTACACACGCCAACAGAAATCAAAGCCCGTGGGCCACTTTTAATGGCTTTGACACGCGGCAGCATGAACCTCGCAGCCCAGGACAGGTACAATTCAGCATCTTTCTCTTCATGGCTCATATAAATCTGGTTGGTTCTAACTAGCAAGTCAGCTCTAAAGCTACAGAAAACCATCTCGCAGGCCTGCACCTACAACATTGAGGTTGGAATTAAGTAGTCACTTAACAAAACGTCGAGTTTGGAATTAAGTAGTCACTTAGCAGCCAGCAGCCATACGCGGAAAGAGAACCGGGAGTGAATTTGTTTCTTTAAACGCAAAAGAGGGAAACGACAAAAATGTTAATTTGAAAAATGTAAACTAATTATTACTTCCTCTAGCTGCGTGCAGTGCCTTCCAAAATGCTCTGAGAGAGAATAAATGAACAGTGAGAGCAAACCACTCTAACCATGAGGAGCTGTGGAATGTGTAACTTACTACAGCGATGCGGGGAATCCCTTAACCAAAGAAAGCAACTAAAGCTGCGCGGGGCTTTGCACAACCACCACTCCTGCAGGAAAAGATCGCTCTTCTCGGATTGCTCCGCCGCTTACAGCCGCAGAACTTAGTTTTCTTCATCCGAGGAGAGACCTTCAATTTCATCTCTGTCTCCTCCGATTGCCATCCAGAAGGCTTTGGCCACCTAACAACAGAAAAAAAAAGATGGGAAAGGGTGAAAAATACCCCTCAAATGACTGAAGATTTTGCATTTAGCATCCAAAAAGTAGGAACTGAGCAGCAGCTACATCTAGCAACCACGTTTCTAGGTACAATGCTGATCCTCTCTGCAGTTCAGAGATTTCAACACAGAGGCAATAATTTAGAATTTGTGGGAGGCATGTGTGATCCAAAACTTGTGCTAATTAAGGCATGATTCAATTTTCCTTGAGATCACGGTTCTTCCATTGACTTAAGCGGAAGCTGGCTCACACTCTCAGTGTCTGCAGAGCCTTCATTTCAGAAATTGTGAAAGGGGAAAGCATTTCCTGGTGTTTCAAAATTCCAGGTTTGTTGTTCAGTTCTTGGGAGATACGAGACAGTCTTTGCCAGGACTGTGCCATTCGTTCTTACTGCTCTTAATACAGGAACCCCACCAGAGAAGCAGCTGTGGCTCAGAAAGGAAAACCCCGTTTTTCATCATTCCAGTGCCGCTTCCAAAACCTCACCTTTTCCGCGTGTAGTTTTCTCTGCTCACGAGGCAACGTCGCGGCTTTATCTGTGGAAAAGAACATAACTCCGGTTGTCAACCTCAGGAGTGAGCAGGGGGAGAGATGCCTATTGCAGCTGCTTTTGGGGGACTACCAAGAAACTAGTTTAAGACCATAAAAAAGGGATTTTATTTAGTATTTTTATTTCATTTGCAACTCCCAAACACCAGAAGGCTGATGCTTCTGAGCACACTGGGTTCCATCTCAAACATTTGTAGCTTTAAACTGCGAGACTGGCAGGCAGTTGTAGAGCTAAGAAAAAAAATAATCTTTTAGGTTTGCTTATGGAAAACCATGGCATTAGTTCCCAGTGGACAACACCCGTGTGTTAGCACTCAACAGTTCTCTTCTTTCAAGAGAACTACCAAGATTAAGGGCAAATTAATTAAAAGATCAGCTGCTTATAAAGAACCTCAGACAGGAGAATAGGAATTTGTACAATCTCCCCCAGTGACACACTGACTTCCGTGCCTTTGAGTGGTCGGAGCAGGTGGCGAAGCTCAGGATGTCTCTCCCTGGTACATTACCTTTCATTTCTTTCAGCTTTGAGAACAGCCTTTCAAAGTTCTCCAGGTCACCGTCTCTCGTGGTCAGGCTGGCTAACTCCTGAATGTCCGTATCTAACGTGGGATCTGAAGGAAACACAAGTAGGTTGGTTTAAGGTAGATTGTTCTGTTTTGTCAGCAGGTATGAAAACCTTTCTGATAAAACCAGTATTTTAATGTTTTGCAAATTCCAGCTCCATAGGAGGGAAAAGAAATATTTCATTTACTGACTGTTCACACAGACAACTAGCCCATTTTTTCAAGGCGAACACCTAAAGTCTAAGCAATTAGCCTCTGCTGGCTCTGGCAAGCACATTTATGCCATACTTTCCATTGAGAAGAAGCCAGTGGCTTTCTGGGACCATCCTTGACAGCGGTGCCATCCCCAACATACCTGCCAAGCAGAGAGAGAGCTTACCCACAATGTTGTCAATCTGTAGGCTGTTTGTGCCAGCTCCATCTTCTCTGTCGTCTAAATGGGATTCTTCTCTGTCTGCTGCTGAGGGATTGGACTGTCAGGAAACAACAGGTATTAGAGTACCCAGTGATTCACCTAAAAATCATCATCAGCAAATCAGGTGCTTCCTGTTTTCACTTCAGAAACTCATTCTTTGTCTCAAACCATTACCAACTGCAAACCTCTGCCGTGTGTATTATGAAAAGCCACTTTTGCAACACTGTGCACAGGTACTGCATGAAGGTTTTCCATGACAGGTTTGTTGCTGTTTTTTAAATAACGCTATCGAGCGATGGTTTTTGTTTTGCACAAAATACTGCTCTTGGATATTAATGAAAAACAACATCTTGAATGGAGCTTCTTGGCTCCAGTGGGTTGTCTGGAGTAAAACATTTGCACAGTGCTGAAGTCAGTGTGATCAACACACAACAGCTCTCCACACTGAGCACACAACCAGCCATCTCCAGGTAAAAGGATGAAGTTCTGAGGCAACGTCCTGAAAAACAGGACCATGAGGTGACAGCTCCCGGGAGCAACTGTCTCAGGAGGACTTGTAAGAAAAATGCAGATAGTTTTTCAGACTTCAGAAGTGTTTCCTTTAAAACACATTCCAGCAGGCTGTGAAGCATCCCTTGAAAAGGTGGAAGAAGCAAGCCTCCCACCACCACCACGCGGAGCCTGACAACAGGAAAGAGCAACACAAGAACCAGTAGGAGCAAAAAACAAGAAATAGGAATTACTGTTTACTTCTGTATCTCGGTTCTCCTCGGACCCAGCGCTGCAGTTGGCACCTGCGAACGTCCTGAGGAGACCAAAGCCCTGGCTCCTGTCTGAAAACAAAGCAGCTGTTACTTGGACAGAAAATGGAATATTATTACAAATAGTTGTAACTGACCACATGGGAGACGACAGAATGTTTCAGGGAAGAGACACAGCACCCTGTAAAACTGTGTCAGTGCGCTGGAAAATTTATTTTGAGCAGAAATTTTTCATATTAAGCTTTTTCTAAACTCTATTAACAACATTTCCTTGTAAATATTACCACCAGGGAATAGACACGTAAGCCACAAGAGATGTGAGCTATTTTTTCTCCTTGTTTGAAGTCACTGCTCTGTTAGGATGTGGTCTGACAAACGTCTTCTGACACCAAACAAGGCACATTTCAACAGAAGCAGCATTTGCTCTTACTGACGTTCAGTGGCCCGGGTTTCACCATCCATGGGAAGCAGCACTGGGTTTGTGGTTAGAATCAGGAAACACAACAAGTGCCTTTGCTGACAGATGGATGGTCTGAGTAGGCTGAGCACTATAGTAATGGCAAAGGCAACTTTGAAATAGCTAATTCAGAATCCAGGGAAGGCCTCAGCCATCAAATCCCATCTTTCTTCACACTGCAAGGTGCTGTGGGCTCTCCACGTCTGCTCACCTACCGTGTGCTTCAACGGAACTTTAAAATCCAACCTTAAAAAAAAACATGAATGCAAACCTAAAACTAAACAATCATCTTTCTCATCTAAGATAATGGATGCAGTACAGTATTTTTAAATTAAACTAACTGTATTTTTAAAACTTTATTTTTTTTAAATAAAAATATGTGCATAACAGGTGATATTACGGGTTGGATTCTTTTCCTAAGCCTGTTTTCTGCTGGCCTTGCATTGGGTAGTAAATAGTTGCAGTTACACAAGAGACACTGAAGATTTTTCTGAAAATCTTAGCATTTAGTCAACTAAAAAAGAAATACTATTAAGTTATTGTACTGCAAATAGCCAGAAACAATTACTTGTGCCAGAAGAAAGATTAAGATTACTCTTAAAAAAAAAAAAGTGTGGTTTAAATTAATATTACACTAATGACTAAGCTCTAGACTCAAACGTTGAGGTGATGTCATTTTTATGCACTATCCAAATTTACTTGCCATTTATCCAAAGTCTCGTTTCAAAGAGTCGAATGTGTAACATCAGCAAGCTAGACAACATGTAAACATGTTGTCCCCATCAGAGAATCACTGAGACCTCAGTTTCTGCTCAATAATCCTCACTGTGTACTCAGGCTAATGTGTGTCCTGTCCCAGTCCTCTTCTCCTCACCTCCTGGCAGGTAGTTGTTTCAATCGTCCCTGTTCTACACGGATTTACTTCTTTAACAGGTCTGTCTGACCAGGTTTTGGGAAGAAATCAATCACAAGAGATATTAAAGCCCCTGAAGTCTGCCAGCTGCATAACAGGCCATCGAGTGATGAAAGACTGGGACTTGCAACCCAAACCAAAAAGCAGCTTCCCCAAGTTTCAGCAGGCTGAGCAAAGAGCTGTCTTTTGGGAAACTGTAAAGATGGACATTTAGCCAATTTCTGAGTCATCTGAAGCTACACTGGACACTGCAGTGCAGAATGTACGAGAGAGAGAACATTCCCACATTGGCAGAGGGGTGGATGAAGTGACCTAATCATGTACCTCCTTCATATCTAATAGAGTTCATCCTGCACAGAAAAACGACAGTGGTTCCATCCCCACCACCACTACACACACATCACCTCAGCCAGCATAACTACAAAACGTCATCCCAGTTAGAAAGAACTGGAATCTACTGGAGGAATTTCTGAAAAGCAGCTATTTGTTTCTGGATCCATGGTTAGGGAGGTGGCAGACGTAACACTCGCTCGCAGGCACACCCTTGAAAGAGCCTTCCTATAAACTCTTTTTATTGGATGTAAAAGTTATTTCAGCTTCTGGGTGCAATTCAGGAAGTGGGTGATGCCTTACACAATGTTCTCACAGCACCAAAGCCAAAAATTATCTCAACTCAACTTATAGTAATAGTTGGGGGCTCCATTACCACAGGTGTCACTCACCAGCAGTTGCAGAGCTCCAGTACACTGCTCCGAGGTTCACATATGCTCATCTCATAGCACTGCCTTCCTTTCCACTGTCTTTATCTATTTTTCCATAGGTTGTCTCTAGCTGACACATGGTGATCCTGACTTCCATACAAAATTGGAATTGAAAGATCAAAATTAATATTTTTTTAAAATAACAAAGTTTAAATAGTTGCCCTAAATCAGGCTAATTGTTTGTAAACAGAGCCAGGCTAATTACTGCCCCCACCCAAGGTAACCAGCTTCAGCTGGGATCACTGAACAGGTATTTAAGCAGGAAAGTAGCCAGGGAGCCTTTTCCAGAGGGCAGTTAATTGTTTCTCTTCTTCTAGTCACCTTGGTCAACTAGTTTTTCTCTTGAAGGACCAGCCAAGGGCACCAGCAGTACACTACCTTTGTAGGGGGAAGGTGTTGGCTGAAGAACTACTCATGTTCTTCTGCATGTGGGGAAGAAAACCACCTGATTCTGGGATTGAGGAGAGCTCTGAGGCCTGGAGAACCAACAACTTTACCCCAACTCCAACAGGGAATTGCCCTCTGGAGATTCTCAGGTAAGGCTGCTTGTTTTTCTTTTAGTAGAGACAACACTGCTTTACTTACACACAAGCATGTGGTACTAATCGATGTTAAAATGTTTATAATTCAGTTATGTTAAATTTAATACCTACTTTTATGAATTGGTGTAAGAATGAATGTATTTAATGGCTAGAGGAAAAAATCAAAAGGTCAAGAATGTTCTTAATAGATGTGTGAAAAAAATACTTTACAACTTAAGAATTGTGTTTGGGTTTAAGATAAAACACCTTAAAATCACATGGGGTCAGTGGTTGTACTTGAAAAAAGTCAATCCTGCTCTGTCTGTAAACTTAAATTCTCACGCAAATTCTATAAATTCTGTCTGTAAACTTAAATTCTCACACAAATAGCTGAAGTAAGGCAACGTGGTTACACTGGCTTTTTGGATGGCTACGCTTAACAGTGCTGTAACCATTTACTACTACACAAATATCTCGTGCTTCAGGAAAAATGTTCCCATGGAGTGTGAGTGCATGGTTTCTAAATGGCCAGTGGGTGTAGATAATTCAGCAGGAAAGCTAAAGTTTGATTTACATGGTGGCCAGTTTCCAGGCTGAGGAGGAAGCTGAAAACAAAAGATACGTTACAGGTTGTAAAAAGTTTTATTTTAAGTAAAATGAGCTCAACAATTTCCCTTTGAAGGCATAGTCAGGCTGCAACAGCTACCAAATATAGTTCACTTCCTGAGGGGCTGGCAGTAATGTGCATCAATGCTGTGTGGTTTCTGTACTGTGGAGATAGAAAATCTGGATTTACAAGGAGCCTGACCTTTACAGAACACACCAATGATGCACAGGAATTTCCCCCCACAAAGAACTGAACATGTGACTACGTTCTGTTCTTCTGTAATGTGGCATCTGTCAAATGCAGGAAATGGGCTGTTAAGAAAAGCCGTGTTAGCACTAGTGAGAGAACTTCACACCATCTCAGATGGATACCTGTTTCTCCACAAGGGCTCGATTCCCTCGGAACCCACCTTCACCTCATTCCGATGTGGTATGAGACACACTCAGAAGGTTACGTTAAGAAAGACCTGACAAATGTTATCAGCTTAGTGGTTTTCATCCCAGTTCTGCTGAGTCCCAGGAACCACCATGCAGTTACAGGAACCAGCAGGAGCCTCTCAGCACTTGAAATGGTTACACAGTTGAGAGATGTAGGGAGGAAGAAGCAGCAGCAGTGGAAAAATTGTACATCAGGGAGCTGATACTGGAAGGTTGCTAGTGGGATGAGACTCTGAGAAACACGAAATGTAAGGCCAAGCACTCCACAAGAGTTTAATCTTCCTACACTTCCTGCAACAGCTTGTTTTATTAGAAAGGTAATTAAAGGTTTTCAAGTAAATGGAAGTATTTATATGTGCAGTAACTCTGGGCTAGCCACAGCATTTCCTTTTCTAATGAGTCCAATCCTAAAGTGACTTTTCCAAAATTCTAACTCTACCTGATAATCAGTTATCTGCAGTAAATTATCTGAGGCTGCCTGTTTCTTTGCACTGTTTTCAAAAAATTCTGTGGTTTCCATGTACTTGAGTTGGGTTGTCTGTAGGGAAGACAGTCCTTCTTGCAATGCACTTAGTGTGTCCTTCAACAGACACCTGAATCACTTCTTTACCAAATCTCATTTCCACACTTGCTATTCTCATCCCTGTTTCAATTTTTTTTTTTTTTCAAAAACCTGTAACAAATTTGGAATTTAACACACGCTTCTACACTAAGCCATGTTTCAGTTTTTAGACCAAGCTGATAATGATTAGCTATTTGTTGCTACGGTTTGGTGGAACAAGCTTTTACTTTTTATTGAAACTGGAAGAGTTAGTGGAATATTTAACTGAAGTTATTGGTAGAGAGCAAGTTTAAGTACAGAGGGAACAGGAATAGATGCTGAAACAGGAATAAAGCTCACCCATTGCCTGTAAGCCTCTCTGTGCACCAAGGGACAATGGAAGCAGTATCCAAAACCCTACTATTCCATGTAAAAGGTTGAGGAGTGCTCTAGTTCTTTACATGGATGCAGTGACAGTGGCACTGGAGCTGCTCAGATTAAACTTTTGCTAAAAACACTAAGCCCTCTAGGCCTTGCGTTCCCCAGAATTCATGTAAGAGGAACCTGTTACGTACCGCTCTTCATGACTACGTTGGACCACACGTTGGCATTCAAAGCTTGCACGATCCGTTTCACTCCGGTGGATTCTGGAAAGTCATCTAAACCAAAAGACAAAGACATTGCACTCCTAACAATTAGACCAGAAACAGTTACACTCCTGGAAGTACGTTGTTAAATAGCATATAAGTAAATTTAATAGTAATAGGCAATTTTTAATTTGCTGCTAAAAGCAAGGCATGTTTTACCCTGAGATCTTTTGGAATGCTGTATCACATAAAAACAGGTGCTAGAATTACTCTTCCTTCCTTTAGAAAGTAAAGAACTTCAGAGAACCATTTAAAAAAGACATGATGCTTGCTAAAAATGGAAGTTATTGTTGTAAAGCTATGTCCACAGCATCTAACTCCAAACGTTCCCGTAATCCTGTGAATTAGTTACTTGAAAGGCTACGGAAAGCATTATTTGGACTTAACTTATTTACTGAATAGATCTGACACCACTTTGTACAAAGTCAGTTTTCCCATTTCCTCTGTGTAGTCAGCTTCCCATGTTTGTGCAGGTCTCACAAAGCAGAAGGGAAAAAAAATCTCCTTTGGCTATAAAAACATGATTGCTTAAAAATCAAACTCTTAGGATGACTGAGGGACAGGTGCAGCAATTGAAACTGCCCTTAAAAATTAATTTCAAGTTGTCTGTGACCTCTTGGATAGAACATTTTGCCCTCTGACACTGCTTTTTGGTTTTGTATCAGTCACTACCAAGAGTCTCAGCCTGGAGTTCTCACTTGTACTGCTGTAGTCAGAGCAAGAGCTCCAGCTCATTTGTGATGAGCTGCCACAAATGTCAGGGTTTTTAAACAGATACTGGCCCAGTATGTTTACTGCATCCATTTTATCTTTTGTAAGTAACTCATACAGCGTGTTTACAGGGTAAATATGTTACTCACTGGAATACGTTTCCTCCTATGCATGAGTCACAGTGAATCAATGACCATATTAAAAATCCAGGGAAGAACATATATTTTAATACTTCAAAGATTAACATCCTGAGTTATTATTCCCATTATTTAAATAGTAAATAGCTTGTTCTTTACAACAATTATTCAATAGAAAAAAAAAAACTTAGTGTTACCAGCATTTCCTTTGAAAACACTTCATAAGAAAACTTTAAGGGGTACCAACGTCAAATTTTTCTGGTTTCTGTAAATCAAAAATGTGTATCCTCCCCTCTCTGACTAACAAAGTGCCAAAAAAAAAAATGCATCTTGAAAGACAAGGTGGGGGCAGGAGAGGGGTTCTTAGCTACAAGATACAATTTTAATCTAGGCCTTTAAAGGGGCTGGGAGGGCAGGAACTTGAGTTCTAGCTTAGAAGACCTTTAGACTAAATAATTTTTGGTGACACCTATGCACTTGGTGAACCTGAAATAGAGCAAATGTTGGTGACTAATTCCACTCCTGGAAACGGAGCCGGTTATCTCCTTTTGGCTCTAGAGAGGCAAGATGTAAACACTTTTTTTGTGTCACTGAAATGAGGAGATAAGGTCAATGCTGATAAGGCTGTCAGGAAGCGCGCAGTCACTTTTCAGGAGTGGAACATCACACTTCTGACTTTGCTCGATGGGTTTTTTCAAGTTCCAAACGTATGGTCAGCCAGTGATTTTGAAACTGGTTTATTTCCTGTATAACAGTGCACGCTATTCTCAAATGTCTTTTTTCTTTGAGACTTCAGAAAGTCTCAAAAACAATCTCTCCTTTTCAGCCTATCACGTCACTGTTTGAATAATGTTTATCTTCTCTTGGTGTGTACGGTAGTTTTTGAAGTTTTTTAAAAAAAAAGACAATTTTCCTGCCCTTGTGCATCCCTCTGGTTCTTGTTTTTTAGATTTATTTCCAAAGAGGAATATAAATGCTTCTAATCTATCAATACAGTCCCAGGATTAGTGCCAGAAAAAGGAGCAGATATTATTTTTATGTAGGTGCTACATAAACAGCAGCTGTATTTGGGAGGAGACAAATGGAATTTCTCGGAGGAAATAACCTCCTCCTCCTCCTGACCTTTTATAGCTGAGACTAAGCCTTACCAACTGGGAGCATTCCATGCTGCAATCATGTAGCACGTAAATAAAGTTATGGCTCTTGCAATTGTTCAGAAGATATTTCGGTGTGCTTTTTCACTCTAGAAGTTAAAACAGAAGTGGCAGTCCTACCATCTTCGTCAGGCAGTTCCTCAGGGCTAAGTTCCACCAGTTCAAAGCCATGCTTGATGCACCATTCTTGAGCTTTCTGTCTGTTAACACCTAAAGCAGGGAAACAAAAATGCATACTAAACATGAATGTTTGAGACTAATATCAGCAGTTGAATCTTTAGCTACGTTTTATTCCTTCAAAGTTCTTTGCTTATTCTGGATTGTATGGGGGAAAGGTATATAGTCACTGGCATGGGTCCTCCATTCACTTCGAATTTGATTCCAGAAACTCCAGAGTTAAAACAAACTCCTCCTTTGAACTGTTTTTTTTCCAATACCATAAAATCAAACGGCTTTGCAGTGGGCACTCAAAGGGAAATGTAAGTGAGGTGCCACAGTGAATGAGGACTGGTAGTAACTCTAGGTCTGAATCTGAACTAAGTTACAGGGACACACCTGCACCTTACAGCTTGCTGTTGTGTTGCACACACTAATCCAGAACGAAAGCAAATGTGTATTTAATGTCCCAAAGGCCAAAAAACATGAATGTACTTTGTAGTTGAGCAACCAACAGTCATCCTCATTGTTCACCAGAGGATCCACACATCCAGTAACATAAATGCCTTATTAGTTACTTTGCAGTGCATGCTGGTACACCAGGAATGGGATACACAGAGCTCATTTCAAGCAAGCTTGTGAAATTCTAATTCAGTTTTAATCACAACTAGCTTATGACTCTTCTGTTCCCGGCCACGAGAGTAACCTTCTCAATTAAATCTCAAGCCCAGTCTCACACAGATATTTTAAGAAACAATTGTGTTGATTAACTAGAAAATAAATTATTAGGCAAGGTTAATAACTCTAAGTCAGTTTGGAACTTGTTTGGGTTTCATACCATTTTCAGATACTCTGTCACAAACCAGAATCATGACTTCTGGTAACCACTCTTCTGTTAGGGGAAGCCATTCAGAGACAGGATCGAGTCCAGATTTCTGAAGGGGAAAAAAAAAAGTTCTTTGGAATACATCCTCAAATATTTTAGCTTTTAAACTAGTTTTAAATCATTAATAGTATTAGAATAAAAGCAGTGAAGTAAGGAAATATGCTAGGCTGCACATTGAGTATGTTTAAGACACTTGTGTTCTAATCGGAGAAGCTGACTTACAACTTCCTTCTGATTCTGGATTTACCTTACGTGTGAGTTAATCCTACTGACTTGGACCTCCTTTTCATGTTTAATATTAATTATGCAATCCTAGTGTAGACTAGGGAAGATTTTTACTTCCAGCTAATCATGAGTATTTCATTTGAAGCATGTTTTGGGTTTAATGTGCAACTACTCCATCTTCCACACTAAAGTGGATGTTATGGGGGCTGGTGAACTATTCTCATTGCTCTAGTTTATTCCGAGACAGCCCCAAGATGTCTGGTTGAAGGTATCTTTGCAGAATGTGTGGTATGCACCCTTTCCCATCTGTGGTGAAAAACAGTTCCTTATTTAGAATTTTTTTTTTGTCTCAGAATCCTCCTGGCTTTTGCTAAAGTACTGGTTTCGCTGCTGCCAGCTTAGTAGCAACGATCTGGGGTAAAACGATGGCACTGAATCTTTATGGCACTGAATTTAGCTCCCCCATTCCTGGCTATCCTAAAGCAGCCTTTCTGAACTAGTATCAGCTAGGAGTAAAGTTGGGAATGGTGGGCTGGAGGAGGGTTTGCCTAACTCAGTGGCACATTTGCATAACCTCTCTTCCAGCTGGAGTATAATAGTAAAAGGGAAGGAAACTGTTTCCATTGTTAGCAGGCATAATTTAACATTGATTTACTGACAATTAATAGAACAGCCTGAAAGGAATGGCTGGCACAAGATGAAGAGGAGTATAATTTGTGGTTGGCACTGTGATAAGGCAACTATGTCACACGGACAAGGCAATACAATGAAGAAGTCTTACTATTGCGCTGTCGAAGTACACAACAAATGCTTGCACGGATTCAGCAATATCTTCAGTAACAAGAAATGTGTTTGGTACTACACAGAGGTGAATATCTGCAGAATAATATTTATTATCTATTGTCCAGGGGTAAAAATTCACTTTTCCACTTGTAGTTGCACCCACAGCGAGGTCATCTCTTCCTGTGATACCTGTATAAAAGAAAATGAACAAGGCAGATGATAAAAGCAGCATCAATAAAATAAGTTTCTTATTTAGCTTTCAAAAGAGTTTATTATCTAGCTTTCAAAATAAAATATGGTACAGAAGCTCTTTAGAAAGCAAGCCTTTTTTCCTGGAAATGTCTTTTAAAGTGTCAAACTCACTACCTGTAAACAGGATGTATGGAGAGAATACCTAGACTTTATTACAGCAGAAACAAACCTTGCATGTTCCTTCAGATGTAAAGAACTGTTGGGCTGTGACCAAAACCTGAAGGTAACTAATGAGAAAATAAACCAAGTGACTCCGATTCAGTTGTAATTCCCATTAAATTCCAGGTAGGAGTTGGACAATTAAAATCCAAGGCAGTGCTTTGATAATGTAAGGTTAAACAGTGCCCTTCATGTGTGGTTAGCAACCTTCCCAGTGCACACTCAGAGCGTGACAGCCACCTGGTGGAAGTGAATTATAGACAGCAGAGCATCCCATCCATCCCTGGGAAGGGCAGAATATCTTGGTCGAGCTGAACAAACCCATAGACACTTTAGAACACAGGTCAGTTATATATAATATTGACTGAGTCATCTAGAATTTTCTTGGGCATCAGAAGAGTTAAAAAAAAATGAAATAAAGTATATGGGCTTTCAGAGATCTTAAGGGTCATGTTTTACAGGTGCTGAGATGTTCCTGGAGATGCTAGAACAGGCTGTTCTCCAAATAGTCTGGACACCAATTTGAAATTATCTGTATCTTATCAATAAAAAGGCAGGAAAAACTCATTGCGAAGGCTGCCATAGAAAGGTTCAGTGATTTGTGCATCCAATGGTGAAGTCTGAGAATTTTAACTGGTGAAAGAGCGTGGTGCACCAGGCAGTGCAAAGGAGAGCTCTAAACTCTAAAGGATTATTTGCAGCAGGGAGGAGGAGGACATGGCAAATCTGAGGGCAAAATTTGACCTCAAAAGCAAGGTCCTGCGCATGCGTTGGGGCAATCCCAAGCACAAGGACAGGCTGGGCAGAGAATGGGTTGAGAGCAGCCCTGAGGAGAAGGACTTGGGGGTGTTGGGTGATGAGAAGCTCAACATGAGCCGGCACCGTGTGCTGGCAGCCCAGAAATCCAACCGTGTCCTGGGCTGCATCCACAGCAGCGTGGGCAGCAGGGCGAGGGAGGGGATTCTGCCCCTCTGCTCTGCTCTCCTGAGACCCCCCTGCAGTGCTGCCTTCAGCTCTGGGGTCCCCAACATCAGAAGGACATGGAGCTGTTGGAGCAGGTCCAGAGGAGGCCACGGAGGTGATTCAAGGGCTGGAGCACCTCTGCTATGGAGACAGGCTGAGAGAGTTGGGGCTGTTCAGCCTGGAGAAGAGAAGGCTCCGGGGTGATCTTATTGCAGCCTTCCAGTACCTAACGGGGCTACAGGAAAGCTGAAGAGGGACTTTTTACAAGGGCGTGTAGTGACAGGACAAGGGGCAATGGCTTTAAACTGAAAGAGGGCAGATTTAGATTGGATATGAGGAAGAAATTTTTCACTCAGAAGTTGGTGAGGCACTGGACCAGGTTGCCCGGAGAAGTTGTGGCTGCCCCATCCCTGGCAGTGTTCCAGGCCAGGTTGGATGAGGCTTTGGGCAACCTGGTGTAGTGGAGGGTGTCCCTGCCCATGGCAGGGGGTTTGGAACTGGGTGATCTTTGAGGTCCCTTCCAACCCAAACCATTCTGTGATTCTAGTAAAACAGATTATCCAATGACAGTATGGCACTTGACAAAACCTACAGCTTTAATGTACATGTTCTAATACAGGTGTTTTGGCAGATGACAAATAAAACAGAAGCTTTATGAATAACTACTCAAGTACTAGACATGGTATGATTTAGTTCTGCATCTTTGGTAAACAGGACCACATTTAATATGTGCCAATTGCTACTCGACCAGGAGTTTCTTTTCCATGGATATTGAGGCTAAAGGAGGCAGCTTCCACTCTGCTTAGACATAATGTAGAAAATTCTAGCAACTAGGAGGGGAAACAGGTTAGGCAGACAAATGCCACTGTGCGTGTTCAAAACACAGGGATGCTTTTTTCCAGAGTTATCTGTTGCCTAGCTTTTCAAATGCAGGCATAATCTTCATTTTCTGCCCTTAAAACCAGATGTTTTGTTTGGAGGTTTTGAATGCTACACAAAATGTTATACGTTTCCCTTCACTAATGTTTTGGCAATTAAAAATACATAAGCAGAAATCAGTTCTAAGCTAACGGATTTGCGAGTCAATGCCATAAGTGGCTAAGAATAAAGGAGCCCGTTGAAATTACTGAAACCCCGAAAATCAGCAGAGACTTAAAAAGGCAAAGGAAGGAAAAGAGTGAGGCAAGGAAGTCGGTTCAAAAGTCACCCAGTGAAGTTTGCCACCCGAGCAAGAATACAAAAGGAAAGAACTTCCTAGAAAAGATTTCAAAAGCTGATGTGAAAGAACTTTCACGTTTGCTTTGTAATAGATTTTTTTTTTTTCCTTACAAAAGAGTTCATGGACAAATTAAGGCCTTAAAGCACTGCTAGAAGAAGGAGGACGTGTTCCATTTCCTACTACAGCCACTGTTCCTGTATTTTAAGCGGTCTCTTTCATCCCATTGTGCTTCTGATTAGCCATCCTTCACCCAAAGACTTTGCCAGTCCCTTGTGAAATTTCGCTCCCAGTAAAAATTGGATGTTGCACATGGAACTCAAAGGACTGCAGGAACTTTCCGCAAGGATTGAGACTTGCCATGTCCCAGCCTGCAGGTAGGGTTGTAACAAATTACTGCAGAACAGCCTCACGGCAGGAAGTGAACCGCAGTTTGGGAACCGTGTGAACAGTTCTCCTCCCTAAAAGTCACTCAGACCAGTTGGGTTTTGGCTTTAAACAAGCAGAAACTACAAAAGAAATATGCACTGCGACTCCAATTGAGTTGTCAAGGATATATTCCGTGTTGGGACTAGTTCACCTCCCAATTCCAGCAATTTCTTGCCAAGATAGCCTGTATTTTAATGAAAAAAGTAAATTCAGAGCAGTTTCATATCTAATTTAGAGAATATTCACCAGAATAAACCCCATTAAGTTTTATTTGGGTACAGAATAAACTTCTAGAACATTAATCTGGCAGAAGGAGGTGGCTTGTCCAACTTCTCTCTAGTGAGTTCCTCAGTTTTAATTTTCATCTCCCCAGCCATTGCAAGTGTCAGTGGTTTGCCACCCAAAGAGCCTGGAAAACCACCGGAGTCACTCTGACCACAACAGCAGGCAGGCCTGCGGGGCTGCCTCAATTAGCTTGCCTTCTCATGGAGCAGAAGTGGCTCCTGGATGACAGGAATGCCAACAGACTCCAAATACATCACCGTTAGAGAGGACTAAAAACACCCATGGAAAAGTTCATGCCACAAAAGAACATTCGAAAACATGATTTAGAGTTCAAGGTCCTCCAAGATACACCGCAACGGCCAACATGGGACACTTATTTTGTTTTCACAGTCTTACCCATGACTGCTGGACACTAATTAAGACATGATGTATCTTGGTGTCCTACACTTCTGCATGAAAGCACTTTAGAGCAGCAGAAGCTTCTTCATCTACAGTGAATTATTCGAGGCCAGGGACCATTTCTGAGCCAGCCCCAGTATCGCCCTGGGGCCATTGCCTCCTGCATGCATTGGCACCGTCCACCTGTGCAACCTCCAAAGCCCCTGCACTAATGTCAACGTGCACTGAGATCACACTGGTTGGACATGGACAATTATCTTCCTCCAGTTTATCCCAGTTCACAACTCACTTTGCCCATTTTCTATGAGAAAACCATTTAAGAACTCAATAGCAACTGACACAAGCTCAGTTCATGGCTCAGTCCAGTAACCGAGAGTGACTGGTGTCGTATAGCTCAAGGAACTTCCAAACTTCTGTGGAATATGTTCAGAGAAAAGGGTTTTTTACTTCCAGGCAATCAGTCGCTAGCTTGTTTTTCTCCAAGCTCATTAGTTGTGTCCCTTCACTCACAAATATCTAATTTTTCATAAAGCGGACAAAATTTTGACCGATACTTTTGGAAATTAATTCCAGCTATTTACATAAATGTTTGCTCATTTTACTGACTTAAACTTGTTGACTCCTAATTTCCTGAGTTAGACAAGACAAACTAAACCATGGTTCAGAAGACAAGGAAGAGGACATGGTGAAACTGTAAAACCCAACATCCATCCCCTTCTGTAATGCAGAGGCTTAGTAAGTGTTCTGTCAGTGCAAGGCAGCAAATACTTTTTCAAATGGAGAACTGGAGACCAGAAATAACTTTTCAGAAAAGAGCTGAATAATAATCAAAGAACCAGATGTAGATCTCTTGCTGCAGTGCTCCCTGTTCTCTAACACCCAACTGAGATTTAAGCACTTCTTCTGTATTGTGCGTTTCATTGTAATTTTTTTTAGAATAATTACAACCTGTCTTTGACGGTTTGTTGTGTTTTTTTTTTTTTTCCAAAGGGATTACGGTACTGATCTCTCTTCACAGTGTTTTTCAGATTGAATACATGCTGTAAGAACATAATTCAGTTTTCTACAATGCCC
The DNA here is from genome assembly GCF_009769465.1 of Tauraco erythrolophus. NCBI lineage: Eukaryota > Metazoa > Chordata > Aves > Musophagiformes > Musophagidae > Tauraco > Tauraco erythrolophus. Next base: position 2,064,436 of record NC_141478.1, on the reverse strand, counting down.
TACCTGATCTCAAGTCCTCTCAGTTGGTAGGTGCACCAAGTAGTTCTCACAGGCTGGGCCTTGAGAGCCACCTGGTGGAATACACCATAAAAAAAAAAAACCTCCTGCGAATTACACAGGGAGTAAAGAGAACACAGGAATATCCATTCAGTGTAGATATTTTGCTGTGGGGAAGATGGAATGATAAACAGTCAGAAAAGAGAAAAAAGCAAACTCACATCAGACAGGATTTATGTCGGCCAGCGTTTTTAAAAACTCATTTTATTTGCTGTTTTAATTTGTGATAAATATATCTAAGAGAAGAGCCAATCCTACTCTGCGCATTTTAAATAGCTTTGTTTTGCCATAGTATCTCATAAAATAAAGCATTCAGAGTATCCCATGGAAATTTGAAAGAATAAAAACATATCTAGCAAGTGTACCATAATATCCTCACCCTCGAGCTGTTTCCTACTGAACAGGATGACAATACTGGAAAAAGCCTTGTAATTAGCCTGGAAAGTTCTGGCAGGCAGCAGGAGAAACTGGTTCTTGCACATCTCCTATCAGTGAATGCTTTAAGTGGCTTCCTTCTCCTTATGCACCAGGTTTACTGGTTTTTTTCCAGAGGCAAAAGCAGTGATAATACCAGTAAGGGCTTCGGTTTGCCTTTGTTACAGACTCAAAAGCCAACTGCTGTATGGATCCCACCAACCAACGCAGTGGTTTATGGCACATTTCACCACACACACTGTATCTCCAGCACTGTGCAGCCTCAGAGGTGCTAAGATAATGGTCTTGTTCCCAGCATGGAGCTAAACCATTCCCAAATAATGCCTTTAGCCTGGCATGACGTTTTCATGCTGTAAAAGCACAAGTTCTGAGAATTGCACTAGGTTTTTTTTTTCAGCCCACCAAAACCCTTCAGCCTGGCCCAGTGTAACCAGCCACAGCTGCCTTGTCCTTGAGTGTTTTACAACACTTGTTCTACTTCTGCTCCTGGATCTGATGGAATTTCACTTGTTATACACAAAGCAGGAACCTAATTCTCATGCTATTTATTTTAGTAAATTATCTTGTTTCTTTCAGGAAGATTTGAATGCCCACTGTGAAGCAACCCAACCAGAAGACACAAAGACTATCTGTAAGACTTCAGTTTTGGTACTGGAAAACAGTGGAAGCTTAGACATTTCAAAGTAAGTACTGTTTTTTTTTTTAAAAATCAGAAGTTAAGTTTTAGACTTTCTCAGATTAAACAGCATTTCTAGGAAGCTTTTTGCTGACCTTCCCTTTTTACTTATTTAATTTCACTGTGGAAAATAATCAAAGGAAACCTACAGGAATCTGGAATAACTCCTTCTAATTTGCTCATCCCTTCCTCAAAACCAAGAATAAGATTTTTATTATTCTTTGGTATAGAATCCTTAAATAATTCCGGATCAACCCAGCTGCTTTGACAGAGCAGCCTTTTGCTGCAGACCTTGTGCTGCCATTCTTGTTCCAAGGTGTGGTTTAATGAGATGGAGCCATCCCTGGGGGCAGCCCTAGGCTTTCTCCGGCTCCTAGGTAAGATTCCACTCAAAGAGCCAAAAACCAACCCAGAAAAGGGATGTTGATGATGTCCATCTTAGTATGTGCATCGAACTCTTCAGGACACTTCCCTAAAAAGCAAAGCTGTACTAATGAGCCACAACAGCAAAGCCACCAATATCCAAACAGCTTCTTCCTGGAATCCCCCTGATTTTAGAATTAACAAGAATTCCACCAGTTTTCTCTACTATCAGGACTTATTCTCATGTTTCCTTTATCAAGCCGTAAAAAGGGCAACTGGGTTCCAAGAAATCCACTTTCTACAAAATGAATTCTATGTATTTGATATGGCGTAAGTGTCATCTACAATTGTGACCACGGCAGAAAGGAAGAACTTTTTAGCTTTCCCTTTTTTGTGCTTCTGCTTTGGGACAACAAAGAGCCTAGTACATGAAAGCAAGCCTAAGTAAAGCAGGAGTTCACACCCACCAGCAATTATAGAAATTCTACTATCCTTAAGGTCCAAGATAGTCTGTTCACTTCATAAATGGAAAGATGAAACCAGAGGGACAGTATTTAGCCTGCTTTTGTTTTCCCCTTGCTGGTATTACCGAACCACTCTGGTTGCTCTGGTGTTCCCCCCTTGTTCTAGGGCCATCTGGGCCACCAGCATGTCCTGGTGAAACACAGTAACTTTTGCTCCCTATGACCAGAATGGCCAGCAGCAAAGCCTATGGTCTCATGAATCTGTTTTTCATTCGTTATTGAAGAAAGTATTATTTTTATGCAATATTAAGGTAACTCTCAATGTACTCCAGGTATAACTTAAGACAACTTATTTCTTCCAGTACCTGAAGGGGCCTACAAGGAAGCTGGAGAGAGACTTTTTACAAGGGTGTGGAGTGATAGGACACGGGGTGATGGCTTTAAACTGAAAGAGGGGAGATTTAGATCAGATCTAAGGAAGAAATTTTTCAATCTGAGGGTGGTGAGGCACTGGACCAGGTTGCCCAGAGAAGCTGTGGCTGCCCCATCCCTGGAAGTGTTCAAGGCCAGGTTGGATGGGGCTTTGAGCAACCTGGTGTAGTGGAGGGTGTCCCTGCCCATGGCAGGGGGGTTGGAACTGGATGGTCTTTGAGGTCCCTTCCAACCCAAACCATTCTGTGATTCACATCTAAGCCACGGCTAGTGGCCAGTGGGCAACAAAGCGTTCTGGGATGTGGGGCTTCCCTCTCCCTGTCGGCTGTGGCGGTGATATCGCCCGCGCCTCGGTGTCACAGGGTACGGAACGCACAACCCGCGGCTTCACACCGCCCGTTAAACAGCTTATTTGCTCAGGGCAGGCAGGAGACCCCTCAAGGGCGGGCGGTCAAACGGCACAGGCCGGCGGGGGCCCAGTGCCGCCCGGGCACGGCGCGGCCGCTCCGGGGGCAGTTCTGAGGGGAGGACGGCCGCCCCCGAGGGGTGCGGGTGAGGAGCGGCCGCGCCCGGCCGGGCCTCGCTGCGCGCCGCGGCGCCGACTCACGTTTGACGAGCTCCTCGGCCGCGAAGCCGGCGGCGCAGCTGGTCACCAGCGCGAAGGGCCCCGCCGCCGCCATGGCGCCGCCGCCGCGCCCCTTCCGGCCCCGCCGCTACCACCCGGCTGCGGGGGGGGGGGGGGGGGGAAGCGGCGAGCGGGCGAGTCCTTCTAGAGAGCGGGGGGAGCGAGCTCGGGCCCCGTGCGACGGGCCGGCCCCCCCCCCGCGGCGAGCCGGATGGTGCGGCCCGGCCGGCGCGTCCCGTTGCTAGGGGCGAGGGCGGCGGCCGCCATGGCCGGGCGGGAGGCGGGAGCCGTCCTGGGGCAGGTGGGTGCGGGCCGCGCCTCAGCGGGCGCCGTCCTCCCCCGCGGGACCCCTCCTCCCCGGGGAGGCCGCCTCACGTCGGCTGAGGGGGCGGGAGGGCTCAGCCCCCTGCGTGAGGAGAGGCCGCGGCGTCGCCGGGGAGTTCCGGAGAATTTGGGCTTGGTAACCGCAATGGTTCTCCGCGTAACGCGGTGTAAATGTACATTTTTGTCAGCGGCTGACGTGATCTCCTCACAGCCTTTCGGTCCCTCCACGCTTCTGAGGTTCCCGCGGAGTTCAGCCACCCGTGCCGAGAGGTGGTTGGAATGTGCGAGGAAAGAGCATTCCTTGGCGAAGCACCTCAGTCCTGAGGTTTATTGCCATTGCTTTGCGAGGTTTGTTTTGAAATGAACTCTTTTTTCAAGTTTTCTGCAGTCAATGGCTTTAAAGTTGTCGGCTTTGTATTCTTTTGCTTATAAAAGTACAGAAGTATGGAAGTTGCACGTATTTCTTTCCCATATTTAGGAAGCATTTAATTTGGATTAAATCCTGCTACATAGTCTTACAGGTTTTGGTTGTAGGTATGATTTTTGTCATAACTTCTTTTTCAGGTTCAAGAAGATCTTCGCAAACTTCAAGCCAAAGGGAAAAACGTTGATTTGAAAGGAAATGTAAAAGCTGTGGATATGAGTGACCTGGAAGCGGCAACTGAAAGAACTGAACTTGGGCTGAGAGTAAGTAAAATGGACCAGATCCAGAAGACAATTCAGTTTTTCACATCTCTGTCAATAATTCACTTAGAGTACATGAGACCATTAATTTGTCGTCCCGCAAGATCCCTTTCTGGTTAGCTGATGATGGGATTCATCGGATCCTGCAAGATCCCTTTCTGGTTAGCTGATGATGGGATTCATCGGATCCTGCAAGATCCCTTTCTTATTAGATGGGATTCATCAGACATTGCAGTGCAGAATGGTGGCTTCCTCTTTTGGGTCATCACAATTAACTGATCTGGTGCCCATTAGCCAAAATCGGATTTAGTCCACCAGAAGCACAAAGCCTATCAACTTTTCAGTCAAGTTATTAAATAAAATCAATATTCCTCATGCCTTTGTAGTCTAAACATTTTTTTTCCTTCTAACAGAAGCATGCTGAGAATTATTTAACTGCTGTAAACAGACAAGTGTTAACTATTTCTTCTACTGATGATAAAGAAGTACATTCAGAAGAGCCCCCTAAATGGTAAGTGAAACAGCTGTTTTATTGCAGAGACAAATGCAAGCAGCAAGACAGAAAAACTGCAGTATCAGAATCTTGTAAAGCAGATGGGAGTATTGGCCTTGATGACGTTATTTTGATCATTTGTTGTTTTGGTTTTATTTTAAGTTAAAAAAACAACACAAAAGTAAATGCAGTTCTAAGTAGCTACAGCAACTTTCTGCTGTCTCCTGTGATTTTTTCACTAAAACACAAATTTGAATAAAAACATAGTCTTTCAGATTCAACCAGGTGGAAGCAGTATGGGTTTAATTGGTAAAACCAAAGTGAATTTTAAAAACCTCTCTGTATGTTTCTTTCTAAATCAGGGGGCTTCATTTTGGTCCTTCTCAGAAACAGCTTATTTTACCACGAGTACCTGTCGAGCCCGTGACTCTCCAGGCATACAGCAAATCAGCACCACGCGTTTCTCAGAGTTCACAGGTCTGAAATAACCACTTATTAACCACTTAACCACCGTGTTAAATGAGTAGGCTGGTGTCTTGAAGGTTACTGGTTGATCCCACAATGTTATGGTCTGGCTCCACATGGATTCAGTTTTTGATAACATACCATCTATGACTGAAAGTGTGAAAAAATTCTCAGTAGAATGAGAGGGCTGAGAGATAGGAGCCTTCTCCCAGCCTCACAGTCAGGATAAAATCTAGCTTTGGAAGCACTTCAGTGTCATCACGGGTGCATCCACAAGCCCTCCATTCTTTGTTTTTTTTTCCCCCCAAGAGTATATTCTTACAGAGTCCTGATACCAGAGGTTTATTCTGTTTTAGGGTCTCAGTCCTGCAAATACCATGTGTTTAACTGTGATTCTGCAAGTAACGTATTTAAAATAAATGGAGTTATATATTGGAGTAGCACGAGCATAGATCTAAATGTTTATATTGCTTGAGGCTAAAAGTGGTTCTCATTTTTTTGTTTTTGCATATAAGATACGGCAAGTTGTGGGAAAGACTGTGAGTTTAGGGTAGTCACATCTATGATAAATACAGGTTTTCTCCTTGAAATCTGATTTGTCACTGTTTTTCGTAAGTGAAATTATTGTAAAATCATTTAAAGCCTTCTTAAAATGTTTGTATCTGAAGTATTTTTGCTTTTTTATTCTAAGCTGTGAATTTTGACTGGTGAGTTCAAGGCAGTTTCCTCAAATGTATTTTAAAAACAAATTAAGGCAATTAGTTGAGTTGAAAAATACTCACTGTCACAATTTTGGGTTATTACTGTTTAAATCCAAGGGAGCTTTGAGTGAGAGAGAACCTGACGAGGCCCTCTGTAGTTCCAAGGCTGTTACCAGAAGCTAGGGATGGAAGCTACTTGAAGTGGTATCACTAAGATGGGCAGTCGAACACTTATTTTGCTGATTATCTTTGTAAAAGAAGTCTTGATGTGGAGTAGTATTAAAATATATGTACTCTTGAAATGGTGCAAAAGGTGCAATGAAGATCCATGTTAAGGACATGGAGCTGTTGGAGCAGGTCCAGAGGAGGCCACGAAGATGATGCGAGGGCTGGAGCACCTCTGCTATGGAGACAGGCTGAGAGAGTTGGGGCTGTTCAGCCTGGAGAAGAGAAGGCTCCAGGGAGACCTTCCAGCAGCCTTCCAGTGCCTAAAGGGGCTACAGGAAAGCCCTTTAGGGGCTTTGGGGGTTGTGTAGTGACAGGACACCGGGCAATGGCTTTACACTGAAAGAGGGGAGATTTCGATCAGATCCAAAGAAGAAATTTTTCACTCTGAGGGTGGTGAGGCACTGGACCAGGTTGCCCAGAGAAGCTGTGGCTGCCCCATCCCTGGAAGTGTTCCAGGCCAGGTTGGATGAGGCTTTGGGCAACCTGGTGTAGTGGAGGGTGTCCCTGCCCATGGCAGGGGGGTTGGAACTGGATGGTCTTTGAGGTCCCTTCCAATCCAAACCATTCTGTGATTCTATGATCTCTGATTTTTTTCCAGACAGAGTTCCAACCCTGTCCTGTATGAATACACTTATATTGTGAGAAAAAAAATCAGAGTTCAGCTCCTCTGTAAACTCTGTATTATCTGTGGTCTTTCAACTCATGTACACCAACGAGCTTAATTCCCAGTGGAGCACATGCTCTGTCCTGCCTTGACTTTCATCTTTTCCTTTCTGATCTCTGTGGCCTCCGCTTAGAAATGCGGATCTAGTGACACACTGGCTATCCCTAATTTCCCATCCTCAAGAAAACGGCACGCGGTGCTGTTTGACCAGCTGTTCTACGTGCCCAGCATGCCAACATAAAAAGCTTTTATTATTAAATAGTTGTGAAATCCAGCTGGGAAGTTATCACCTACAATTCCTTACTTCCTGTCTTTTCCTTGCTTGTAGCTATAAACAGTTTTGGGGTGTTTTTTTAAGAATACTTTGGTGTTTCTCAAAATTTCTTTCCACTCAAAGGAAATATTAGTGAACTGAATAGCTTTGTTTGCAGACTGTTTCTGAGTACCTAGGCTTGAGGAAATCCACGTTTCATCTCTTGGCGATTCTGAGAGCAATTAATAATTCACACTAATATTTTTGTGTTTTGCAGTCCATAGCACGCCGTGCAAGAGCAGAAATGGAGCATAAGTTGTGTTTTCAGTAGTCAAGTTAACACAAGGTTGGAGTCAAATAAGCACGGATGCTATTTTCACGTGTGCATTGCTGGAATACTTGTCAGATGGGAAGTAGCTTGCCCACAGCTATCAGAATAGGCTTAAAATTATTTTGTACTCCTGTATAGTGTTTCTGAGTCATATCAGCAGCCAGATAAGACTCTGCAAACCCAGCTTGTAGGGGAAATTGTGAAATACTGTCCACCTCCATGCTTCCCCCCTCACCCCACTGTGTGTCGTGAATGGATTTTCTCTTCTAATAAAGCTTGAGAACCATAAAGGGATGTCTTCCTCATGCAGCAATTGTAAAGCCTTTATATAGAAATGGCTGAAAAGACATTGTTATCCATAACTGGCAAGTGTATAAGTTCAAATCTTATTTTTTTTTCTTTAAAAAAAAACCCCGTGCTTAATTGTTAACACCTGAACTGATGCTTGTGCATCTTTGTTTTTAGGCTTGGTTTGTTGTTCTAACAGTTGATACTTTCTGTGACATTCTGAATATGCAGTAGAAGTTCATATTCTCTCATCATTAGTAAAGATGTAAATGAAAAGATGTTTCTAGGGGGCTCTAGAATATGCAAATAACGTAAATAGCTAGATATGAAAAGTGATTTAGTTACTGATAATGCAGATTGTTTCAAAGATTAACATAGTGCAGTCCATCCATAAAGGAATTGGACTCTATTAGAAACTGTGTACCACATGCACCCGCAGGACAGAATTGCAGAGTGACTCTGATTTGTTGGCTTTTCTACTTGGAAATGACTGTTGTGCTGAAGTGGAACAAGACTTGAAGTGTTCAACTGTACTCAACATGCCAGCCTGTCCCATATACTCCAGTATATTCCTTGTTAATAACTGAGCACAACGACTTTTGTTCTCATTGGGCATTATATTAGCAATAACACACTATTTGCCCTGCTCTTCTCGTCTTTTTCTTACTCTGCATCAAGACAGCTTAAATTTAAGACTCTGGATAATATGGATGGATGGATAATATAGATGGAAGAAACCCATGATACCATCTGCTCCAGCTCCTGCAAATGTGAAATTGTCACTTGCTGTACATTTAAGCTGACAAAGTAACTTTTACCAGTTTTTTTTTTTTTAATAAGCATTCCAATTCTTGTTATCCTGTGTGGAATCTGCCACTCCAGCATTGATCATTTCACTGTCAGTCTGACTGGGGAGCCTGCACTGTGAGTCATCTCCTGTTTTATCTGAGAAAGTTCTCAGTTTTCCCCCAGTTCTTGTTTAACAGCACCAGCAGTTTTCTTTCTGTACAGCAGTGTGTTACAGTAATAAAATAAATACCACAAGATCATTGACGAGGTGAAAATTGAACTTTCTCTCTCTGTGCAGCCATGTGGGTAAAAGAGTAATTGGCTTGGATAATAACTTTTGTTTTTACAAACCCAGATCTAAATGAGCATCTCATTGATACATCTGCTGGTAATTACTATCAAAAGAAGAGAATCTAGTGTGTAGATAGATAAATTAAACCACTTTTAGTGCTTTCACAAAGTAATACAATTGTTTAGTAGTTCAAATATACCTCTGATGATTCTTACACTTTTTATGGCGTTTTTGTTTTTAAAAAAACGCGAGTCTCATAAATTCATTTTTTACGTTTGCATAATAGAAGTAGCAGCAGAGAGTTCTTGTGTATAAATATGTTTAGCTGGATCTTACTATGGAAGGGAGCTTTGTGTATTCCCATATCCATGTAATGGGAATTAAGCACATACACTGCCAGGCCCCCGGCTCCCCTGAATTACCCAAGCTGTGCTGACATCTCTGGTGATACCATAGTTTCTGCCATTTGAGGATTCTTCCTTGTTCTGCACTGGTTGGTAACTAAACCCAGTTTGATGCAGGAATGTTATTGCAATGGAAGTAGTGGGAGATGCTACTGCACTGGATACACATCCAGGTGTAATCTAAAGCACATGCATTAAGATGAACCAAAATGTCTTCAACTTGAGAAACTTCTACTCTAGTAAAAATATATGGCATCACTTCTGGCTTTTATAGAAAAAGTATGTGCTTTTAGATACTTCTTATAACAAAAAGAAACTTTAAACGTCTTTTTCTGTCCATCGGGATTTAAATCATAGTAATTTTTATTAGCAAAATAGCTGAATCATTCCATGCAGGTAATGCAGTACATTAAGAAACTACTATGTTTTAATTTTTATTATTGTAAGGATTTTTTGTTTCCTCATTTACTTAAAAGCAAGTGCTCTATCTTCATTGAGTCAATGGGCCATAACAGATCCAAAGAAGCTGTTCTGGTCCATCAGGTCAACGATTCATTAATTAAAGTCTCTGGCAAACATGGCCAAGGTAGATTGGACTCTTGTCTGGGGGAAGAACGCACGTGTAACACCCTCCCAGTAGAGAGGGTGCATGTAAAACTTCTGTTACAAGGAAATGGTATTCAGAAATTACCTATGTTAATCAAGTGAGCCAAACCTGATTGTCTGTTCAACTCAAAGGTGCAGAAATTTGGAAATTCCAGAGCTTGTAATAAAATTAATTGAACAAATTTTGGCAAAAGCATACTTGTGGATAGTAGTTGTATGCCTTGCTAAGTTGTCCATCTAATCAAAAGGCACTTCTTCATTGTTGGCCCAGTTCTGTGTGGATAGTCAAATAACATGAATTTTTATCATCATTTTGCAAATTTATGAACTTTAGCCACTTCCTGCTTATAAACACTTCTGTCCTGGTGCAGTTATTTTAAGACTATGCGTATTATGTATTTCAGCATCAGCTGGAGATGGATATGAAAATTGTGCTTGACCCAGAGAACATCAGAGATAAAGCTGTTTTAAAACAACAGGACTATGAGATCAGGCTGCCACTTATAACTAAGAAAAAATCTGCTCCTGTAAGTAACTTGTCTTATTTTTATGGGCTTATTACGTGCATTACTTTTCACTATTAAAGTTAGTGTGTATGAGACCTAAATTAAAAAAAAAAAAGTAGAGATAATTTCCTACTTTTTGACATTGGTATGTAATAATCAAAACATTTTGAGTGACAATACTGGGAAGAACACAAACCTGTAGCATAACGGGTTTAGGTAGCAAGACTCCAATCCAGCAGAAGTGTAAGTATACATGGGAATGTGCATGGGAAGTAATCTCAGTAAAAGCAGGGAGTGAAGATAAGTAAACTGGAGCATCACTTTAGGATGTGACCCAAAGATTGAGGAAGAAGTAAAAAGGGTTTTGCTGACAAGAATGTTCATTCTGTGGTCATTTCTTGAAAAGACAAGAATACATCCTCTTCCCAAACAATAACGGGATTGTTAGGAATGAGTGAAAAATGCTCGTACTTTGTTTTGGTGCTCTTTTTAATTGACTGTTTTTAAAAAAAGCAATCCTGCCACAGGATGGCTGACACCTGGTCAGTGTCACTGAGTCCAAAAAATAAGCGTTATACTGAAAGGGAATCAGAATTCTAGAGTGACTAGGTGAATTCAGGTGTCATTCACATCTTACTTTTCTGATACAGTTTGGGAGGGAATGTCAGGTTCTATTTCTTAGCTCCATGCTGGGATCATTTACTTTGGAATGTGAGGGACGTCTTCCACATGGAGATATTTCCATGTCTTGTAGATCCCAAGAGTCCTCACTGTCAAGCTACAAGGTACTCTGAAGCACAGTCTTTCTTTTATTTCTAGTCAAGCTGCTTCCTTTAGTACAAAACAATTATCTGCCCTGACTGGTATCCATCGCATCACCCTTCTCTGTTCTTTCTGGTCTGAGGATGTTCGAGTTGTTTCAGACTGTTTTGATTCTTCCAAATTTGTGTTCTGCAGCTGCTGCTCCTCTTAAAGAAATTCAAATGATATTTTCTGCAAAGTGTGCTTTTAAAAAAACGTAATAGGCACAGGCATCCCTCCAAAGATCAATTATGTTCACAAATTCAGCACAGCACTGTGGTCCACGTGAAAGAATATGCCCGATGGTCTCACACAAGGATGCTCTTCTACAATTTAATTTATGTGATAGAAGCATCATGCAGCAAGCCCGATGCTGTAAGAGACATTCTAGGGTATTTGCTTTTAAACAACAAAAACAGAACCTGTGAATGGCACAGCTGTAAGCTGCCACTTGGAAAAAATGATTTTTGAAAGCTGTTGCCCAGCCTAAGAAGTGATTTGTCTAACCCTGTGATATAGAGTTAATTAGAAAAAAGCATCATGGCTAATAGCTTTTTAGAACCACTCTAAAACACTCGCAGAGAAGAATATTATACTACTGCAGAGCGCCATGTGTTTTACCACTCTCATGAAACATAGACTGATCAGAGAAAACTTCTTAATGTTGTTGTAAATTACAACATTTAGTGTAAATCAGTCAAGCTCTGATACATATTTACAGTTGCTAAGGAACTGTTTATGACGTGTTGAGCCGATGAAACAAGTAGGTGTATCCTATCTCTCATTTATTCTATTGCATGCTGAAGTAAATGCTTTCAAAATCCCATGTTTTCAAATGTTTTCAAATGTTTTCAAATGTTTTCAAATGTTTTCAAATGTTTTCAAATGTTTTCAAATGTTTTCAAATGTTTTCAAATGTTTTCAAATGTTTTCAAATGTTTTCAAATGTTTTCAAATGTTTTCAAATGTTTTCAAATGTTTTCAAATGTTTTCAAATGTTTTCAAATGTTTTCAAATGTTTTCAAATGTTTTCAAATGTTTTCAAATGTTTTCAAATGTTTTCAAATGTTTTCAAATGTTTTCAAATGTTTTCAAATGTTTTCAAATGTTTTCAAATGTTTTCAAATGTTTTCAAATGTTTTCAAATGTTTTCAAATGTTTTCAAATGTTTTCAAATGTTTTCAAATGTTTTCAAATGTTTTCAAATGTTTTTCAAATGTTTTCAAATGTTTTCAAATGTTTGTTTTCAAATCCCATGGCACGACCTGTGTTTTGAAATGTTCTAGCTTCACTGAGGGTAAAATTTTGCAATCAGATTTGCAAAATCCTCCACTGAGATTGTGAATCAAGGCTTTTTGGTTCAATGTGATCTATACTAGCACTTAGAGGAATGACAGTTATGATCACCAATAGTGACTAAAATAAATCGATTTGTAGTTGCAGGTCTAAAATTATATGGTCTTTAGTTTTGAAAAAAACATCAATTAAAGCAGCAGCAAGGATGAAGTTAGGTGCCACCTGGCCTGTTTTTGCTAATCAGCCATTAGAGGGCAATATTTGTACGCACACGTGCGGCACGCGGGCACACGCGCTCGTGTGCACCCACCTACACGTCCTACATATGGACATGAGTTCAAAGATTATCTCCCCCCCAAAAAAAAATCGGTGGCAGAAGGACTGTCATTGAAGCAAATTAAAAACTAATTTTTTTCCAAGAGTTTTCAAGGAGACGTGAGCTTTTAAAATGTGATGAGATTAAAAACACGCTGGCGTCGAGGTGCCTAGAGAGGTCAAGCACAAATCTACACGGACTTTTTATTATCCTGCCATTTGAGTCGTTCGGAAAATTATTACTAAGGATCTCATTGTTTCATGAAAAATGTCCTTTTTTCTTGCTCTTCTGGTATTGTGAAGTTGCTGACGCTGGATTTTATGACAGAAACGAAGAACAATTAACTGTTGCCCTTTTGTACCTTTTGGGTCTGATAAGTGCTAATGCTTCATCCTCTGGAAAGTTCTGTAGTTATTTTAAAATGAGGACTGTGGTTCTGCTTGAAACACCGTGGGCAGACTGCACATGGCTTTATTTTGCACCCTATATCTCGATAACAAACGAAAAAGGATGAGTAGATAATTATTAAATACGTGCATTTCCCATGGAGTGCCTAGCAAAACAATCTGAATCGCAGCAAAAATAATTCTGACGAACTGCTGCAATGTGGAAAAGATTCACAACTACACGTTTCATTTTCCTTTATAGAATTATACTGGCACTTTTTGGGCCTTGTTTTCTTATAAATGTATATTATACTGCAAACTTAGGAACCTTTTAATTTATTCATGAGATGGAATTTAATATGGTGATGATTTCTAGCCTGTATGAGTTGCATCTTATATAGTGTGGCTGTAATGGTGATGGCAGTGATTCTGTGTTGTGGTGGTGTGGTTTTTTTTTTTTAAGCTAACTTATTTGAGCACAACCATTCTAATCATATCCTCAGTTATTAATTCTTCATCCAGTATTTGCATCACCTTCATCACTAATGCTTATCACTGAAAATCTATTGATTTCTGAAATTATAAAGCAAGACAAAGCAGGGCAATTCTTTTCATTTCAAGTGACCAGAAGAAAAACAGATCTTTTGGTCCTCAAAAGCTGATTGTGTTTTAAACTTATGCATATGGCTATAATTACAGTCAAAGCATAATTTGGCAGTGGTAGCAGAATGAGATTTGAACAAATCGACGTTACATGACAGTAATTCAAAATAAGCTTGTTGCATTTGTATCATGGTATGTAATCATAATAACCAGCACAGGGAATTAATAAAATCTTCTTGTCACTAAAAATTAAAAGGAAATAATTGGTGAGATAGAGTTAACTTAACAGATGACTACAGTCAGCATCCTTTCAACCTAGAAATGGGAATGTGAAGGTCACCCCCATCTCAGATGACAAACGTAGAACATTTTGTTGGTAAACAAATTAATCTTTTGAAAGGTCACCATTTGTTTTAAGTTTTTATCCAGTTCTTGTCATCTGGAATTGGAGATTGACTGGCATTTTGCTAGGCAGGGGTGCAGCCGAAGCTGCTGAAGCTGTTTCTGTACGTATCAGCATTCCTTGACAAAACCCAGTGCCTGATTGTGATGCTATGGGCTGCTGGTTTACAGCTGTCTCCGGACAGGAATGGAGGCCCACCCCTGAATTCCAATAAGTTGCTCCTGCATATTCTGCCTCCTGTAAGCTGGCCCTTTGCCCGCAAGTAAAATGTATTGTAGTTCAAGCCAGCAATTATCTTTCTTACTTCCTTCTGTGCTGCTTCTGTTGCCTTTTTCAGAAAGCAGATGTGGGATTCACCAAAGTTCTCCATCTAGTCTCTTGCACCTGTTACGGCAGAATTTTGATGGAGGTGGATTTCTGGGAGAGGTAGCAGTAGGCAAACAAAGGAGCAAAGCTTGATTTTTTCCAAGTACAGGGAAAGTTGGCAGTTCAGAGCCATTCATCCCTTACTTAGCATTCAGTATTTCTGCACTGAATTTCACGTGCTGGTTCTTCGAGGACCAAAATTACATTATTTGGAACCAAAGTTAAACACTTTATTTACTGCTTATTAGTAAGATTATTTGACTTGATTGTCAGAATCAGAGAATCTCAAAAGGATGTTCTTTTTCATAGAATCATAGAATTCTATGTTTTTTTTTTTCCCAATAGAAGCTAATGGACGATGGAAGTGTGAGTGAAACTATTCCTTGATACTATTCCCTTGCTTTGCTGCTCAGGGTGTAAACCCAGAAAAAATACATCCTGTTAGACTGTAAGGCTGTGAAACTCTAAAATGCACTGAAATCCTATGGTAATTCTCATCTAGACAAAAAGACCTGATCTATTGTAGGTAGCAGAGTCAAGATTGGACTTGATATCCTACAGAGAGCCCTTCTAACCAACGTTTGTTATTTCTGTGATTCTGTAATTGAAAGCAAAGAGTGAAAATCACTTCCCCACCTCCGTCTTTACTCCGTTTGAGTTTTTTTACAAGCTGAACTGATTTCCTCTCATTGCTCAAAACTTACCTCCTCCTCCTGCATGAACAGCAGGCTCTGCTGATTTGTATCCACTTGTGGGACAGACCGGTTGAAGCCTCTCGTTATCCTTCCATGTTGACATAGAAATTCTTTCTGAATTAGTTATCGAAGCAGCTTTGCATCTCTCTCAAAGTCAGTTTGTCTAAACCATGCTTTCTTAGCTTGCTTGTAACCTCCTGACCAGGGAGCTTCAAAAGTCTTCCTAAAGTCTAGATAAGTAGTGCTGCAAACAACGCTTACTAACCTGTTGTAGAAAACAATTAGATGGGTCTGACAAAGTTGATCTTGACAGGTTCAAGTCACTCATTTATTTGTTACTTTCCAGATGTTTATAGCTAACTTGTTTGGTTATTTGTTTAAGAATTTTTCCAAGAATTGTAGTTAAATTAATAGAACTAGAATTCCTCAACATGTTCTTTGCCCTTTCTAAAGATAGGCACTATGCTCTTTTCTAGTTTTTAGTTTATTTGCCATTCTACAAGAGTCCCACCAGCAGTTCAGAGAATGCTTTAGACAGTTCTTTAAGTACCATAGAGTGTATTTCATCAGGACCATCCAATATAATACAACAGTTTGGGTTGGAAAGGACCTTAAAGATCATCCAGTTCCAACCCCCCTGCCATGGGCAGGAACACCCTCCACCACACCAGGTTGCTCAAAGCCCCATCCAACCTGGCCTTGAACATTTCCAGGGATGGGGCAGCCACAGCTTTTCTGGGCAACCTGGTCCAGTGCCTCACCACCCACAGAGGGAAAAATTTCTTCCTCAGATCTGAACTAAATCTGCCCTCTTTCAGTTTAAAGCCATTGCCCCTTGTCCTATCACTACACACCCTTGTCCAAAGCCCCTCTCCAGCTTTCTTGTAGGCCCTCTTTAAGTACTGGAAGGCTGCTGGAAGGTCTCTCTGGTCCTTCTCTTCTCCAGACTGAACAGCCCCAACTATATCAACCTGTCTCCATAGCAGAGGTGCTCGTGGCCCTCCTCTGGATTTTGGAAAACTTTGAGAAATTTAAAAACTTCTGAGCACTATCTGGTCTGTTTTGCCCTTAAGGTCACCTGAGACGTCTTCCCTTTTGCACTACAATTAAGTGAGTTGATTCTGCTCATAACTAGCTGGTTTTTTAATGATAGTTATGAACGTACTTAATGATGTCATTTTGTATTACCCAGAAATTTCTTCCTACTTGCGTCTGGTTTTATCTTACCTGTTTATGCAAACAAGAAGCAGTCATCAATATGCCATTTTCTCTTTTCTGTATGCTTTTTTCTTCATTTGATATCAATGAAGAACGTATGATAGCTCAAGTTTGGTAACTTGCTATCCTGCTTCATGTCTGGAATAGTTTGAGCTTGTTTCTCTAGTACTTTTTATCTGTGGATAAAACACAGATAAACACATAATTTTTATCTGGAACAGACCGTTCAATGGAATTGCAGTTTCCCTTGGACTTGCCTTCTACAAGCTCTTACCTGCCAGTTTCCTGATCCTATTGAAAACTGATCTTAGTTCCACTGATTTTATTTTGCTATGCTTCCTCCTTCCATTTGTAGGGATTATGAACTGTGTACATCAAATCCTGATAGGAACTTCGTAATAAAAAATATGAAGGTAGGTGGCAATTTGGAGAAGATAATCATGAAACGATTAATTACTCTGTTATAAACCTTTTCTACTATTACTCTCAAGCTCTGTGGTTTTCTGATACTTACCTACATCTCTTCTAATTCTTCCTGGTTGATAAACTGTAGTTTTGATACATTATAGTACTCATCTTTTCTCTGTATTTAGTACTAATCTTTATTCTTTCAAGTGGGAAAACCATATTTATAAACATGCTTTGAAAAAGAAGTTCTTGTTAAATATTGCTGCCTAGATAAAAAGAAAACAAATAGAGAACCGATTGGAAAATCCCTGTGGTGTTACAGCAAGTGCCCTATTTAAAAGGAAGCAAAAAGGAAAAAATCAAGTGGGAGAGGTTTATGCACAGGAGAAAAACACTTTAGAAAGGGTAATGGAATTGTTTTTCTCATGTCCCAGGTTAATTACACTCAAAAGCGCTTGAAATGAAAAAATAGTTTTTCAGCACACTCCAAGCACATTATCAGGCAAGTAAGCCTTAGTCTGCACTGCAGATTGAGTGCTCCCTTCCAGCCCAGTAAAACTGGGCTTTCAAAGTAGCCGTGATGGAGCAGGCTGTGTGCTGACTGCAGGAAAGCACACTTGCTGAATTGTAATCATAGAATCATGGAATCACAGAACGGTTTGGGTTGGAAGAGACCTCGAAGATCATCCAGTTCCAACCCCCCTGCCATGGGCAGGGACACCTTCCACTACACTAAGTTGCCCAAAGCCTCATCCACCCTGGCCTGGAACACTTCCAGGGATGGGGCAGCCACAGCTTCTCTGGGCAACCTGGTCCAGTGCCTCACCATCCTCATTGTAAAAAATTTCTTCCTTGGATCTGATCAAAATCTCCCCTCTTTCAGTATAAAGACATTGCCCCTTGTCCTATCACTACATGCCCTTGTAAAAAGTCCCTCTCCAGCTTTCCTGTAGGCCCCCTTTAAGTACTAGAAGGCTGCAATAAGATCACCCTGGAGCCTTCTCTTCTCCAGGCTGAACAGCCCCAACTCTCTCAGCCTGTCTCCACAGCAGAGGTGCTCCAGCCCTTGAATCACCTCCGTGGCCTCCTCTGGACCTGCTCCAGCAGCTCCATGTCCTTCTTGTGTTGGGGACCCCAGAGCTGAATGCAGTAATCCTCATCATAAACTTCCCTAGGAGATGTTATTCATGCAGGAAAACATCTGAGGTTCCGATCGCCTCGTGGCAGTAACGGTCCCTTGGGTTCTGCCGGAACGAAGCAGGTGAGGTGCCCACAGGTTGGGGTTGTGTATGATCCTTTGCTTCCATGCTGGTTGGGGTCTGTCTGCACTACAGGCATGAAGGTGCCAGTTAGGAGCTGCCAGTTCTGGAATACGTGCTATTAAATTCACTAGGGTTAGGGTTAGGGTTTTGTGGTCTGTGCCATAAAAGCTGTAGGTGTGAGGGAAGGTTCGAAAGGGCGCTGGCACGAGCAGATGGAAGTCTACCGAAAACCTTGGAAAAAGATGCTCTTTTAATTGTCTTTTTAAGTTAAGTCACTGAATAATGGTAATAAAACTATATAATGATACTAAAAATAAACCTTTTTCTTGCAGTACTTAACATAATTTTTATTTTTTTAAGATCTTACTATTGTTGAGTTGGCATAATTTTAGTGAAAATGAAGGATGAAAGCGTTTTGTCAAATTTTGTTTCGATATCTCACGGAGGCCTTCAGGAGGGCAGCTGATGCAGCAAATAGGGTGCTGGAAGAACACAGAAGGGTGTACAGGCTGGGTGGAATTTTCCTAGGTAACTTGTGGGTCAGCTCCATACTTCCACCGTGTTGTCCGCGCTATGTAACAAAGTGAATTGTAGTGGCGCTGTGCAGCGTAAATGAGAGCTTAAATTACATTACAGCTGTCCTTGTTTTAATGTGACACCTGCCATGGACTTTGTAGAAATTAAAGGATGCAGAGAAGAAGAATTAAATATCTATCTCCGGTTAAAAAAAGAAAATCACAAACAAAAAACCTCCAGGCTGCTTTTGAACTCACCCACTTCACCTAAATTTCTTTTCTTTGTAGCTTGTTACCTCTCTGTGAACACAAATGAAATACATATGTTTCATAGTGCTGTTTATCATAACAAAACTCCCTGGATTTAAATAGGATAAAACTGAGCAATAGAAAAATCAGTGCTGCTTTACTAGCAGCCTGAAAAAGGAGTGACTGTTTAATTAAATTTCCCTCATTTCATGTATTTTTGTTGTGTCCTCAACAAACTGCTGGGGCTGAGAGTGAGTAGAAAAGTGTGGTTTATTATTCCCTTTTCTCAGTATCAAGCCACTTATATGCCAGCTGGTATAAAGTTAATCTTTGTTATATGCTTATTGCTGTTTTCCTGGAACACAAGGACACGAGGATTCATACATCTAGATCCCTTAAAGCATAATGCTTCGTAATGGCCATAACTAAAATGAGTGCCTAGGATTTCCCTGAAAGATTCTCTCTTATGATACACGTTCATATTTTCTGTCTCCCTAATGTCTCTTGTGGACAGTGTTGTTATACGAATGGGAAGGAAAAATTAAAATAGCTTATTTTGATCTATCTCATTTCTCTATTGGGATTATAAGCAGTTCTTTAGAATTGGCTATCTCTTTCTAGAAAGTTGAGGGTTGATGTTATTCACTAATTACGACACAATAGTGCTCAAAGATCCACATCGTGGCCTGGATCCTGTTGTACTAAAAGCTGTACACAAGCGTGATAATCAGTCATTAAAACCTAATATTTTAAACCAAGAAGTCCCAATGTGCTCTATAAAAGAGCTAAATACCATTATTCCCATTTTGCAGATATTGCCTAGCTTTCTGATTTGATATATTGATTATTATTTTGAGGCAGTTTATCATTCATAGTGAAATACTTTTTAAAAAGGCAAATTAAAAATTTTTCCAGCACATGGCATTAGATTGACTTCCATATAGCTCATCAGTAGGGTTCAAACATTTCTATCCAATGTAAGAATTTCTAACCATTAGACTGATGGAGTAACTGGTAACAGATTGTCACCCACAAAAGCATGGGATGGTTTTTAATTGAGTTTCACAGCTATTTGTGGACTAAAGGTGAGACTGTGGAATCTTGAGGTCCACTCCAAATTGAGAGGGAGATGTGCCCTGTTGCATCCTTTTCTCGGTCTGCTCCAGTTTCCCCTTTTCCCATTTTTATCTTGCCCTAGTCTCTCTGTTCCTCAAGACTGTCTTCTGAGACTGCTTCCAGAACACATCCTAGTCTTACCTGCCTGATTCTCTGCCAGGCTCCCAGCCCATCTGCCCCTAGGTAGTTTAGCTGCTAAAACCAATAAACCTTTATCTAGATTTCCAAAAGTCTGTTGACAGTAAGATTCGATAGACCAGTGTTATATTTTCCTTTTGCTTCACAAAACATTTGAGTTGATTTGAATCTTTCACGTGTCTTTAGGTTTGTCACGGTGTCATTTTTCTAGTGTCAGCCAGGCAAGAGAAGACAATATAATCTTCTGCTGGTGGTGGCTCACTGTCGTCAAGTGAGAGATCCCAGAGATGTTACTGTACTGTAATGCTTTGAATCCACTGAAGATGCAGCTCTCTGTTTCTTTAGACTGTTCTGTCAAGAAATATTGTTTACACTATACTCATGAAAATTGAGCCAACTTCTTGTGATTCCTTTATTAACTACTACACTGATTTTTGCATAGCAGAAGTCACAAGACATCAATTTGATTTAATTAACTTTATTTTAAATTACTATAGTAATGATAGTAGACAATACTGTAGCATGTTCATAAGTAGTAAAAGCAGTGCTTGCACTGGTACATTATTAAATCTTAATGAAACTATTGATAGCAGAAATCATATTTATTATTGCGGGAGTAGAAAAGCGTGCCTTTGCAAATCCTGGATTTCTCTTTGTTAAAAGAAGATTCTGTCTCTTCCTAGATGTCTAGTCAGAAGACAGTGAAAGGTCATACCATTGGCAACCTTTGGACTTTGCCTGCCTCTCACCACGTGGATTCTCCTTTACCCCTGTTAGAAGAAGCTACAACGAAAGGTGAGTCACAGAAGCCCACCTGGTACTGCTGCCACCAGATGTGTGCTACGTAAGCAGTGGTGTTTGCTGTTTGCAGCAGACATCTGGTAATCAAATCTTCTGGCAGCTCAAAACTTGTAAGAATTGTGATCTCAAACATTGCAAAGGGTAGAGATCAACTTCAGACTACTTGCTCGTTGAGTCAGTTATCTCGAAATTCACAGAGTTCAGTTTCTACTGGAAAGAATTGTGTGTGATGGAGGATTCTTGTATGACTAACATGGTCAAAAAAAAAAAAAGAGAGTCATGATTAATGTCTGGTTATTAATCATTCAATTTTAACCAGACCTGCACTTGGACTATTTTAGCAATCAGTCCATATTCATGATTATATGAATACATTGTGGTTTGCAAGAGGTAATTCTCATCCATTCTGCATCTCTAAGTGCCGTTGTACAATCATATAATTCCTTCCCAGAATCAGCACCAGTACAATATCTTTCATGGTTTTGTCAATGTTTATAGGCAAAGCTCACCTTCCTTGAAGGTAAAATACTGAATATTGAAAGATATCAATCTTTCAATAACAGAAAACTGCTGCTTTTCTGGTTTTGATTTGGAATTGGAAGAATTTGGATCTGCCTTTGTTTAATTCTTTCTTTATTGCTACTAATTCTTTTTCTTTCATAGCTGGAATATATATGAATTGTTCAGTAACATCATCTTCTTGTAGGTATTCTGAGCCTAACTGAACGAAGGCTTATACCTCCAACAGCAAAGATAACTCTCCAAACACCTCCTGTTGTATCCAAGGCAGCACCTTTCCCTGAATTTCACAGACAGCACAAGAAATCAGCTGTAGGTGAGTACAAAGGGTGGATAACAACCATCAATTGCATCTCCAGCTTCGCTTCCAGGTCCTTGTTTTATCTCACAAGGAAACAGCTGTCTAATGAGCGCTCACTCAAATTCTTAAGAACACTAAATGCGTAAAGATGTACATGAGCATCCCATGTCTTGCAACTGAATGGGAATCCGATTTCTTAATCCCTCTGAAGATTTGGCCCCTGTTCATTTCTGAAATCCTGGTAGGTTCTTAACCTGTGTATTTCAAATTGTGAGCACCTGGATCTGAAGATCTGACCGTTGGTGTTAGTGTAAAGTCAGTGTTATGACTTACATGACTTGAAACAGCTGATCAAGCATCTGTTTTGCCCGTGTGATTAAATGAAGGACTCCTAATATGAGAATATACTCTGGACAATGGGATTCTGATTTATCACAAGGTGTACTCAAAACTTGTTGCTGCAGCTGCTCGTGGCACGTGACATTAGTATGGAAAGGAGCCTAAGCAAAAAGGGCTCAGCAGCAACCCCATAAATTTGAAAAGTTCTCCTAATGAAATGAAAACTGAAATTGTATATGGAATAACCTGGAGTGTCAGTGCTAACATTTTGACATTGTTATCCTGGGCATACTGTTGGCTGGCATATTGCAAACTTTAGGCCGTTATAGAGTAAAACTGAAAATTGCAAACCACTTGGACGTGAGAGCAAACTGGAGCATGCCAGTGCCTAATGGTAGGTGGTAGAGTGTCAATTTGATGCTGTTGTTGCAGTACTTCTAACGGTGAAACCTGCAATCAATTTTTTTCTTTGGTACAGGAGAGATTAGTAGTAGGGTGGAGCCTGAGAATGCAGACACCATCACCTTCCCAAACTTAAAGGAAGCAATTTATGGCACATATTCCTCTAGTAAAGGTAAAATTGCACCACTTCCATCCAGCAGCTCCATGGTTTCAGCAAGGAAGTCAAAGCCAGTGTGGATGTATCCAGCTCAACAGTTGGAATCTGAGCTGCAGATTCCCTCTCAGACACAGGTATTTAGACAGTGAGGATAATGAGGTTTTTATTCATGTTTTTAATACTGTCTTCACCAGAGTTGGTTTGGGAAGTGACTGTAAATCACCGAATTGGTACAGGAGGGTTTGAAGCACATCCAGTAAACAGTAAATATCGAAGTAAAACAGGAAATACTTCATATATTGCCAGCTTCTACTTTCTCAAGTCTTCTACCTAAATTTGTCTGTTTTTTCACAGA